>NC_030678.2:165475807-166940807 GCF_000004195.4 Xenopus tropicalis | reverse complement strand
CCCTGAGTGTGCATAAGTTTAACGCGTCAGGGGAGGAACACCATTGGCTGGAGTCGGGTTGGAGCCGCCAGGGTCCAGCAGGTTTTTTCCCGGTGCTCCGTCGGCCCAGTCCGACCCTGACTAATTCTATGCCAAAATATGAGAAAAACCCCATGTTCTAATTCACATAAATTACCGCCGGGGGGCTATAAACTCCCCAGTGACAAATGCCAGATTCTATTAGGATTCAGCAATTTCTAGCCAGCTACAATCAGGGGCCCCCACTGAGCCTCCCTATCCCCGCAGGGGCCCCCACAGAGTCTCCCTGTCCCCGTAGGGGCCCCACAGAGCCTCCCTATCCCCGCAGGGACCCCCACTGAGCCTCCCTATCCCCGCAGGGGCCCCACAGAGCCTCCCTATCCCCGCAGGAGCCCCCACAGAGCCTCCCTGTCCCCGCAGGGGCCCCACAGAGCCTCCCTATCCCAGCAGGGGCCCCCACAGAGCCTCCCTGTCTCCGCAGGGGCCCCACAGAGCCTCCCTGTCCCTGCAGGGGCCCCCACTGAGCTTCCCTATCCCCTCAGGGGCCTCCACAGAGCCTCCCTGTGCCCGCAGGGGCCCCCACAGAGCCTCCCTGTCCCTGCAGGGGCCCCCACAGAGCCTCCCTGTCCCCGCAGGGGTCCCCACTTGACGTCCTCCCCTGAGCGTGCTTAAGTTTAACGTGTCAGGGGAGGAACACCGCCGGTGGGGGGAGCACCGGCAAGGGTCGGGTTTGGGCCACCGGGGCCCACCTGTTTTTTTTCCCGGTGTCCCGGCAGCCCAGTCCGACCCTCGCTACAATAGATACTCAGACAAGTGAATGGCTGACTACAGGGTTGGACTGGGGGGTGCAGGGCCCACTGGGGCTACCGCCCAGGGGCCCTGCACCCCCCAAGTTGCCCCTGCCGGCCGCATTACCCCGCAGGGGCCCCAGCTGTGCTCCCTTACCCCCCCCCCTCCCCACAGAGGCACCTGCCCAACGACGTCCTCCCCTGTGCACATAAGTGAAACGCGTGGGGGAAGGACACCTATAGCCAGGGGAACGCCGACAGGGGTCGGGTCGACCCTGGCTGACTGTGACTGACATTGTACCAGCCAGTTACAAAGAAAATAATGTCATTATGTTAAATAACGCATCTGGGACTATACGTATGAATGCCAAGTGTTCCAGTGTTATCATGGAAATTTTATGATATTCTATAAAATTGCTGCAAAAAGAATATTTTCTGTTTCAAGTTTTTCAAACTCTAATTTACAAGATTTATCAGTTGAAAAAAAAATTGGAATACAAAAATTTGCCCAAACCTGCTCCATTTTTGTAGAGGGAGGTTTATTTTCAATGTGCAAGCATGGCGGCCATGTTTTTCCCTCTAATAAACAGGATTTCAAGATTTCAGTAATACCCCTGTGTTCAATGAATAGGGTTTGTGCTGAGCTGCCTATTGTTTCAATCACAAAAACTATTATTTTTGTTTGCATGAGTTAAACAGGACAAAGAGGGAAATGGAAGCTACTCCATGTTTGGTCCTTGCGAGGCAGATAACCAGGTTACTTCCATGTTGTATTTGATTATTATTTTATGATTGAGTTTCAGAAAAAACCTCAAATTGACTCTAAACAGCCCCCAGAATAACATACCTTTCTCCCTAGAATTATTTTGTTTTTCTTTCACAAGCATCTGAACTGCAGCTCTTTTACTGACTTCCTTGTCTAGCTCAAAGCTCCACCCCCTTTTCCTTTCTGAGTCCCCCTTCTCTCTTTTCAGATTACAAAGACATCAAAGAGGCGCCTACTGGGCATGCTCACTTCCTCTGCTCCAATTAAAATCAGGCATGCACAGTAGTGATGAGCGAATTTTTTCGCCAGGCATGGATTCATAGCGAATTTCGGCATTCTGCCATTGGCGAAACTTCCGTGAAAATTAGCGCAGAGGAAAAATTTGTCGCACGGAATTTTTTTTTGTTGCGAGTCAAATTGGACGTGGTCACATCAAATCGGCGTGGTCACATCAAATCGGGCGTGGTCACATCAAATCGGGCATGGTCACATCAAATCGGGCACGATCATGTCAGATTGGGCGCGGTCGCGTCAAAAAAGTGCAGTCATGTCACAAAAGTGTGGTCGCCAAAAAAAAAATAGACACAGGAGACAGAAAATAGATGCGGGTGACAAAAAAGATGCAGGCGACAAAAAAAATTGCGCTACAAATGCATTTCGCGAATTTTTCGCCGTTTCACAAAGTTTCTTGCCGTTTCACAAATTTTATGGCGAAGCAAACCGTGATAGATTCACTCATCACTAATGCACAGTAGGCACCTATTTGACGCCATTATAGTTAGAGAGAGAAGGAGGGCTCAGAAAAAGAAAGGGGGTGGAGCTTCATGCTAGACAAGGAAGTAACTAGAAGAGCTGCAGTTCAGCTGCTTGTAACAGAGAAACAAAATAAATAGATAGAATAGATGCAGGGAGAAAAGTATGTTATTCTGGGGGCTGTACTGGGTAATTTTGTTTAGGTTATTAAGGTTTACTTATTCTTTAAATGAATGAATTCACTAATAAAGTATCTCTACCTGTATACGATGATTTGCTCCTATCAGATATGTCTTCATTCTGGTGGGCAGGGTGTTAGCACTCTCTCTTTATAACTGGCAAATGAGTTATCTGAAATCCCCAATAATTAGACGCAAACTGCCAGCAATTTTATTTCCAGTCATATTCTTGTCCCCTGATAGAAATGAAGGATATTCGCCGCGTTAAATCTCGCAGAACCTGTGAGTCTCATTACGGACCGAGGGCTCCAGTTTTAAAGATGAATTATTTTTTTTTGTCACCGCCGTTAATGAATAATTGACTATTGCAGGGGCCACGGTAAAGTGAATGGGTGATCTATGGCGGCTTCAGTCAGGGGGGGGGCACCTCTGCTGAATGGGTTCACCGGCGTCGGCCCGCGATGAGTTAACAGCCTTCCATTCGCTTAACAAAAGCCGTCACCTTGCAAAATCCGTCATCGACTGGCAATTGCCTTCCCAATCCCGCGCGCGATGACAAATTGCTCGCAGGAGTCAATAAAATTTCTGCTGGAAGAAATTTTCCACTATTTTTAGGCGGCTGGGAAAGCGACAGTTTTCTATTCCTGGATTCTCCCGCAGCCAAATCCCCCGGAAACGTGGTTTATAGACACAGAAATCTGTGCAAATCCTCAACTATTTCACAGGTTTTACGTCCTCAAATGCTTCCATTAAAGAATAAACAAAAGGAATTCTGGGAATTAATTCCAAACATCACATTTACATGGGTTTATCCTATAGGCTAAAGCTCACTTCTGCTTTAAACCCAGTGGGGGAGCTTTAGCCTATAGGACAGTGATCCCCAACCAGTGGTTCGGGGGGGAACATGTTGCTCCCCAACCCCTTGGGTGTTGCTCTCAGTGCCCCCAAACCAGGGAGTTATTTTTGAATTCCTGACTTGGGGGCAAGTTTTGGTTGAATAAAAACAAGATTTCCTACCAAATAAAGCCCCTGTAAGCTGATAGGGTGCATAGAGGCCCCTAATAGCCAATCACAGCCCTTATTTGGCTCCTCCATGAACTTTTATGGTGCTTGTGTTGCTCCCCAAGTCTTTTTACATTTGACTGTGGCTCATGAGTTAGAAAGGTTGGGGACCCCTGCTGTAGGATAAACCCATGTAAATGTGATGTTTGGAATTAATTCCCAGAATTCCTTTTGTTTGCTTTTATCTGTATTGAGGCAGTCTCCTCAACCTTAATGATTTGTCCATGTAAGCTCTTTTGGGCAGGGCTCCCTTCCCCTCCTGTATCGGTTACTGATTGCTTTATATGTTACTCTGTATGCCCAATGTATGAAATGCAGTAATTTCTTGTAGAGTGTAAGCTCTTTTGGGCAGGGCTCTCTTCCCCTCCTGTATCGGTTACTGATTGCTTTATATGTTACTCTGTATGCCCAATGTATGAAATGCAGTAATTCCTTGTAGAGTGTAAGCTCTTTTGGGCAGGGCTCCCTTCCCCTCCTGTATCGGTTACTGATTGCTTTATATGTTACTCTGTATGCCCAATGTATGAAATGCAGTAATTCCTTGTAGAGTGTAAGCTCTTTTGGGCAGGGCTCCCTTCCCCTCCTGTATCGGTTACTGATTGCTTTATATGTTACTCTGTATGCCCAATGTATGAAATGCAGTAATTCCTTGTAGAGTGTAAGCTCTTTTGGGCAGGGCTCCCTTCCCCTCCTGTATCGGTTACTGATTGCTTTATATGTTACTCTGTATGTCCAATGTATGAAATGCAGTAATTCCTTGTAGAGTGTAAGCTCTTTTGGGCAGGGCTCCCTTCCCCTCCTGTATCGGTTACTGATTGCTTTATATGTTACTCTGTATGTCCAATGTATGAAATGCAGTAATTCCCTGTAGAGTGTAAGCTCTTTTGGGCAGGGCTCCCTTCCCCTCCTGTATCGGTTACTGATTGCTTTATATGTTACTCTGTATGTCCAATGTATGAAACCCACTTATTGTACAGCGCTGCGGGATATGTTGGCACTTTATAAATAAATGTTAATAATAATAATAATAATTAAAGAATAAATTTGTTTTTAATTCCAGCGACAATCTCCTTAGTCAGTCTGTCTTTGATCCTTCCCACGTTACTGCGTCTTTAAATATATATTAACCAAAGCCCCACTGTAAAGGGCAGTTTAGCACTTATGTACTAATTCACTGCCATTCGCAGAATATTTTAACTACTTTGTTTTCCTTTCTGTGACATTTAGCAGCAAATGTAATTGTGTTGCCCCCGTCTGAACTGTGCTGATTTATAGTCATTTCATCTCTCATTCCCAGTATTGTTCCTCGTCAGGTTCTCTTTGCGTCTGTGCGAGGCAAGAATGCCAGCGACTATAAAGCAGCACAAGTCAATAAAACAATCCCAAGTAAATGACATTGGCTGTCAAAATGGAATAGAATGCTGTGGAGACAACCTACTCCTCAAATAATATAGGGGTTATGTCACAGTAAACTGAAAGATAGAATATATATTGTTATCCTTACTAACTTCCAACAGGGTCAAGGAAAGCACTTGTTGCCTTTTGACCCCACCGGTGTTATAACTAAAAGCCTTAGGGCCTCCTGAAGCCACATGGAGACAGATGGATATGAAGACCTGCTGTGTGATGATGGTCAATCGAAAAAGTTGCTATTTAGCATGCATCTTCATCTGAAGCCCCCACCGGACAAGAGCGTGGACCCTCCCAACCCTTACTAACTTCCAACATGGTCAAGAAAAGCACTTGTTGTACCTTTTAACCCCACCAGTGGTGTAACTAAAAGCCATAGGGCCCCCTGCAAAAACAACTGTCTGGGCCCCAGTTTGCTCCTGAAGCTACTTGGAGATGAATGGACATGAAGACCTGCTGTCTGGGCCCCAGTTTGCTCCTGAAGCTACTTGGAGATGAATGGATATGAAGACCTGCTGTGTGATGATGGTCAATGGAAAAAGATGGACCCTCCCAACCCTTACTTACTTCCAACATGGTCAAGGAAAGCACTTGTTGTGCCTTTTGACTCCACCAGTGGTGTAACTAAAAGCTATAGGGCCTCCTGCAAAAAACAACTGTCTGGGTCCCAGGTCGATCCTGTAGCCACATGGAGACAGATGGATATGAAGACCTGCTGTGTGTTGATGGCCAAATGGAAAAAGTTGCTACTCAGCATGCATCTGCCCCTACATCTACAGCCCACCCCTTCACTTGTCCTTCAAAAATAAACTAAACAAGAAGGTCACCAGATTTAGCTGCTAGGGTGTCACGGAACCCTGGAGATTGCTTAGATCTCTCACTTTCATGAGATCCCTTAGCTCCAACCTTTTTAACCCCCCACAATAAGGGCTGTAATTGGTTAGTTGGTCACTCCATGTGGACTAGCAGAGGAGGATCTCTTTGGCAGTACTCATGGTCTTTATGCCTCCAAAACTTGCCTCCAAGTCATGAATTCAAAAATAAGCACCTACTTTAAAGACCATGGGAAGCAACATCCAAGGGGTTGGTGAGCAACATGTTGCCCCCGAGCCACTGGTTGGGGATCACTGCCTTAGATCTTTCATGAAACAGGAGACCCCTGTCAGCACTTTTGGGGCTCCAGAACTTTTACCGGTGGGGATGAAAGGAAATAAGGCGGGGTTATACCATGTAAATCATGTAATAATCATGTTGAGTGAAGAGGTTGATGAATTATTGAAGATTTCCCTCACCCCCACCTTGTGAGCGTCACCGATACCGAGAAAGACTGTCCATTTGGCTTTTAAATATAGAAAACATAATTATGAAGTCTCAGACTCTTGCGCGGCGTCGGGGGTGGGCATTAGTTATGTATGCGCGTCACTTTAATCAGAGTAATTCAAGGACAAGTTGAATAATAACTTGTAAAATGAGCAGAATTTCGATGGGAATAATTTGGGTTCCTTTTTCAAGTTATGAAGTATAAGGGCTGATATGTTATGACAAGGCTATCCTCTCCTAATGATTACATTACTGGCGCACACTGAGAGATAGGTTTGCACTTTACATACCAATTACTGCTTTCGTTTCATGATCCGTAGCCCCATACATAGTGCCTGGCGCTGCCTGGGAATATATTACACCAGGGTAATTCCACTTGACCTCTGTAATGGACTGAGATTGGATATATTAGGCCAAGTGATAGGAAGACAATCAGGAGAAGCCAATGAAACACCTACTGTTTAAATACCCAGAATGGGCACATACTGCTTCCCTACCCTGTAGCAACTGGGCAAACTATGTTGGGGCATTAATAGGTTTCTGTCATTGGAACAGCTACCCCAGCAGAATCCGGTACTGAAATCCATTTTTCAAAAGAGCAAGCAGATTTTTTTTTATATATATATTTAATTTTGAAATTTGACATAAGAATAGCCATCTTCTTAGTTTCCCAGGTTCCCTCGGCCATGTGAATTGTGCTCTGATAAACTTAATTTTCTCTTTACTGCTGAGCTGCAAGTTGGAGTGATATCAGCCCCCAGTTAGGATATAGCTCTCAGTACAAGTGAGGGAATACAGGGGTAGGGGGTATAGCTCTCAGTACAAGTGAGGGAATACAGGGTTATGGGAGATAGCTCTCAGTACAAGTGAGGGAATACAGGGGTAGGGGAGATAACTCTCAGTACAAGTGAAGGAATACAGGGTTATGGGAGATAGCTCTCAGTACAAGTGAGGGAATACAGGGGTAGGGGAGATAGCTCTCAGTACAAGTGAGGGAATACAGGGGTAGGGGGGATAGCTCTCAGTACAAGTGAGGGAATACAGGGGTAGGGGAGATAACTCTCAGTACAAGTGAGGGAATACAGGGGTAGGGGAGATAGCTCTCAGTACAAGTGAGGGAATACAGGGGTAGGGGAGATAGCTCTCAGTACAAGTGAGGGAATACAGGGGTAGGGGAGATAGCTCTCAGTACAAGTGAGGGAATACAGGGGTAGGGGGGGTAGCTCTCAGTACAAGTGAGGGAATACAGGGGTATGGGAGATAGCTCTCAGTACAAGTGAGAGAATACAGGGTTATGGGAGATAGCTCTCAGTACAAGTGAGGGAATACAGGGGTATGGGAGATAGCTCTCAGTACAAGTGAGGGAATACAGGGGTAGGGGGGATAGCTCTCAGTACAAGTGAGGGAATACAGGGGTAGGGGGATAGCTCTCAGTACAAGTGAGGGAATACAGGGGTATGGGGGATAGCTCTCAGTACAAGTGAGGGAATACAGGGGTAGGGGGGATAGCTCTCAGTACAAGTGAGGGAATACAGGGGTAGGGGGGATAGCTCTCAGTACAAGTGAGGGAATACAGGGGTAGGGGGATAGCTCTCAGTACAAGTGAGGGAATACAGGGGTAGGGGAGATAGCTCTCAGTACAAGTGAGAGAATACAGGGTTATGGGAGATATCTCTCAGTACAAGTGAGGGAATACAGGGTTATGGGAGATAGCTCTCAGTACAAGTGAGGGAATACAGGGTTATGGGAGATAGCTCTCAGTACAAGTGAGGGAATACAGGGGTAGGGGGGATAGCTCTCAGTACAAGTGAGGGAATACAGGGGTAGGGGGATAGCTCTCAGTACAAGTGAGGGAATACAGGGGTAGGGGAGATAGCTCTCAGTACAAGTGAGAGAATACAGGGTTATGGGAGATAGCTCTCAGTACAAGTGAGGGAATACAGGGGTAGGGGAGATAGCTCTCAGTACAAGTGAGGGAATACAGGGTTATGGGAGATAGCTCTCAGTACAAGTGAGGGAATACAGGGGTAGGGGAGATAGCTCTCAGTACAAGTGAGGGAATACAGGGTTATGGGAGATAGCTCTCAGTACAAGTGAGGGAATACAGGGGTAGGGGAGATAGCTCTCAGTACAAGTGAGGGAATACAGGGGTATGGGAGATAACTCTCAGTACAAGTGAGGGAATACAGGGGTATGGGAGATAGCTCTCAGTACAAGTGAGGGAATACAGGGGTATGGGAGATAGCTCTCAGTACAAGTGAGGGAATACAGGGTTATGGGAGATAGCTCTCAGTACAAGTGAGGGAATACAGGGGTATGGGGGATAGCTCTCAGTACAAGTGAGGGAATACAGGGGTATGGGAGATAGCTCTCAGTACAAGTGAGGGAATACAGGGGTATGGGGGATAGCTCTCAGTACAAGTGAGGGAATACAGGGGTAGGGGGGGATAGCTCTCAGTACAAGTGAGGGAATACAGGGGTAGGGGGGATAGCTCTCAGTACAAGTGAGGGAATACAGGGGTATGGGAGATAGCTCTCAGTACAAGTGAGGGAATACAGGGGTAGGGGGGATAGCTCTCAGTACAAGTGAGGGAATACAGGGGTAGGGGAGATAGCTCTCAGTACAAGTGAGGGAATACAGGGGTATGGGAGATAACTCTCAGTACAAGTGAGGGAATACAGGGTTATGGGAGATAGCTCTTAGTACAAGTGAGGGAATACAGGGGTAGGGGAGATAGCTCTCAGTACAAGTGAGGGAATACAGGGGTAGGGGAGATAGCTCTCAGTACAAGTGAGGGAATACAGGGGTAGGGGGGATAGCTCTCAGTACAAGTGAGGGAATACAGGGGTATGGGAGATAACTCTCAGTACAAGTGAGGGAATACAGGGTTATGGGAGATAGCTCTTAGTACAAGTGAGGGAATACAGGGGTAGGGGAGATAGCTCTCAGTACAAGTGAGGGAATACAGGGGTAGGGGGGATAGCTCTCAGTACAAGTGAGGGAATACAGGGGTATGGGAGATAGCTCTCAGTACAAGTGAGGGAATACAGGGGTATGGGAGATAGCTCTCAGTACAAGTGAGGGAATACAGGGGTATGGGGGATAGCTCTCAGTACAAGTGAGGGAATACAGGGGTATGGGAGATAGCTCTCAGTACAAGTGAGGGAATACAGGGGTAGGGGAGATAGCTCTCAGTACAAGTGAGGGAATACAGGGGTAGGGGGGATAGCTCTCAGTACAAGTGAGGGAATACAGGGGTATGGGAGATAACTCTCAGTACAAGTGAGGGAATACAGGGTTATGGGAGATAGCTCTCAGTACAAGTGAGGGAATACAGGGTTATGGGAGATAGCTCTCAGTACAAGTGAGGGAATACAGGGGTATGGGAGATAGCTCTCAGTACAAGTGAGGGAATACAGGGTTATGGGAGATAGCTCTCAGTACAAGTGAGGGAATACAGGGGTATGGGAGATAGCTCTCAGTACAAGTGAGGGAATACAGGGGTAGGGGGGATAGCTCTCAGTACAAGTGAGGGAATACAGGGGTATGGGAGATAGCTCTCAGTACAAGTGAGGGAATACAGGGGTATGGGGGATAGCTCTCAGTACAAGTGAGGGAATACAGGGGTATGGGAGATAGCTCTCAGTACAAGTGAGGGAATACAGGGGTAGGGGAGATAGCTCTCAGTACAAGTGAGGGAATACAGGGGTAGGGGGGATAGCTCTCAGTACAAGTGAGGGAATACAGGGGTATGGGAGATAACTCTCAGTACAAGTGAGGGAATACAGGGTTATGGGAGATAGCTCTCAGTACAAGTGAGGGAATACAGGGTTATGGGAGATAGCTCTCAGTACAAGTGAGGGAATACAGGGGTATGGGAGATAGCTCTCAGTACAAGTGAGGGAATACAGGGTTATGGGAGATAGCTCTCAGTACAAGTGAGGGAATACAGGGGTAGGGGAGATAGCTCTCAGTACAAGTGAGGGAATACAGGGGTATGGGAGATAGCTCTCAGTACAAGTGAGGGAATACAGGGGTAGGGGAGATAGCTCTCAGTACAAGTGAGGGAATACAGGGGTATGGGAGATAGCTCTCAGTACAAGTGAGGGAATACAGGGGTAGGGGGGATAGCTCTCAGTACAAGTGAGGGAATACAGGGGTATGGGAGATAACTCTCAGTACAAGTGAGGGAATACAGGGTTATGGGAGATAGCTCTCAGTACAAGTGAGGGAATACAGGGTTATGGGAGATAGCTCTCAGTACAAGTGAGGGAATACAGGGTATGGGAGATAGCTCTCAGTACAAGTGAGGGAATACAGGGGTAGGGGGGATAGCTCTCAGTACAAGTGAGGGAATACAGGGGTATGGGAGATAACTCTCAGTACAAGTGAGGGAATACAGGGTTATGGGAGATAGCTCTCAGTACAAGTGAGGGAATACAGGGGTATGGGAGATAGCTCTCAGTACAAGTGAGGGAATACAGGGGTAGGGGGGATAGCTCTCAGTACAAGTGAGGGAATACAGGGGTAGGGGGGATAGCTCTCAGTACAAGTGAGGGAATACAGGGGTAGGGGAGATAGCTCTCAGTACAAGTGAGGGAATACAGGGGTAGGGGGGATAGCTCTCAGTACAAGTGAGGGAATACAGGGGTATGGGAGATAGCTCTCAGTACAAGTGAGGGAATACAGGGGTATAGGAGATAGCTCTCAGTACAAGTGAGGGAATACAGGGTTATGGGAGATAGCTCTTAGTACAAGTTGATCCAGGGACTGGTCCGATTGCCATCTTGGAGTCAGGAAGGAATATTTTCCCCTCTGCGGCAAATTAGAGAGACTTCAGATGGGGTTTTTTGCCTTCCTCTGGATCAACTAGCAGTTAGGCAGGTTATATATAGGCATTTTGGTTAAACTTGATGGACGTATGTCTTTTTTCAACCTAACTTACTATATTATTATGTTTCTATGTAACCAGTAGCCGATCAGCAGGACAATGGGAAGAGAACAAGATGGCAGCTCCTAGACACCTGCGCTGCAAAAAGTGCTCCCATGCCCCACCTAGTGGTAGATATGAGAAGTAGTGTGGGAGTAAAAGGCAAAACTCTGTCCATTAATTGGCTGATGGGGCCTAGCATGTATGTGTACCTTGGCTTGTTTTTTTGCACTGTGAATCCTATGATCCCAGGGGGCGGCCCTTAGTACTTAAAATGGCAGTTTTCTATTTAGGATTACCCAATGGCACATACTACTAAAAAAGTATATTGTTATGAAAATGGTTTATTTAGATGAAGGGTTTTACGTATGAGTTGGTTTATGCAATATATTATTATAGAGACCTACATTGTTTGGGAGAATAGTTTTCCTTTATACCTAATTTAACCACCACAAAGAAGCCATTAAAACACCCCCCCCCCCCAGCTGATGGGATGTAGCAGAATGCGTGGCGGTGGGAGGCGGGCTATTCTCTCCCTCTGTTCCACATGCTGATTCAGCAGGAAACTGCCTGGCAAAGGGAATTATTGTTGCCAGCTTCAACAGATGCCAACTGCTGAGAAGCAGTCAGGTTTTAAGATGTAATGTTAATTATTCCCTTTTAACCGCGCCGGGCCCTGGTATCACGCTGCGTGTTTCTCAGTGCAGCCACTGCCGGCTCCATAAAAAAGTCCAGCAAATAAATAATTCGGAGAAAATTAATAAATCAGCGGTAGGAAAGAACTTGTACTCGCAACAATGGGACCCCCCCCCCCGGTTCCAGCATTTCCGTTGGTGGCATAAAATGCCCGAGCTCCGCTTGTTTCCCAGGACTTTCTCCGGAAATCAGATGTAGATTCGCTCTGCATCAATGCAACCCCTACAATATATCTTGGGAATTGATAAACTAAAGCTCATTAACAGATTGGCTGCTAAAGTCTTAGAAATGCGTGTAGCCATTCCACAAGCAAAACCAGCATTGCAAATCATTTTACATTTTTTTATACCCCTGCCCACCACCCAGGGAGCCCAATGGGCTAATAACTGGGGCCCCACAGGGGGAGGGCCCTGTGTACGTAATAGTAAGGGGCCCCATGTTTGATGGAGACCCTGATTAAAATACTCAACACATATTTCCTAAATCATGGCTATAACAGCATAATCATGTCTCATAGGAGACCCAGATTAAGGTCCCCATACATGGGCCGATTGTAGCTGCCGATATGGGTCCCTTAGACCGATTCAGCAGCTTATTGGCCTGTGTAGAGGTACTACCGACGGGCCTGCCCGACCAATATCTGGCCTGAAATCGACCATATATCGATTGGGCAGGTTTGAAATTTAGTCGGATTGGGGACCGCATCGGCTTGTTGATGTGATCCCCGAATTGAAGGACGCCTATACCCATCATTCTAATTTGATCATTTGGCCCCAGGGCCAATCGACCGAGTTAGCCCCATATTGCCCACCCGTAGGTGGGGATATTGGGAGAAGATCCGCTTGCTTGGGTTCAGGCCAATTTCTTCTTCCTCCATTCCCACCCATGATATAACTGAGCTCTGCTTCCAGCTCTGGCGACGCGTATTTATAGGCGTGCCCCTGTGCCTCCGCCCCAATGATGTCACAGATAGGGCGGGGCGCGTGAGTGCAGCCGCGGATCAGGTTGAGTGCGAATTTAGAGGGGGCAGGTTAGGGTTGGGTGGGGGTCGACAAATACTCACTAAACTCTGTCCCCTGTTTCTTAAATGGGTTGTTCACCTTTGAGTTAACTCTTAGTACAGGTATAGGACCCGTTATCCAGAATGCTCGGGATCAAGGGTATTCCGGATAAGGGGTCTTTTAGTCTGCTAAGTCTGCTAAGCCATACTTTAAGTCTGCTAAAAAATCAATAAAACATTAATTAAATTAAATTAAAATAGGATTGTTTTGCATCCAATAAGGGGTAATTATATCTTAGTTGGGATCAAGTACAGGTACTGTTTTATTATTACAGAGAAAAGGGAATCATTTAACCATTAAATAAACCCAATAGGGTTGTTCTGCCCCAATAAGGGGTAATTATATCTTAGTTGGGATCAAGTACAGGTACTGTTTTATTATTACAGAGAAAAGGGAATCATTTAACCATTAAATAAACCCAATAGGGCTGTTCTGCCCCCAATAAGGGGTAATTATATCTTAGTTGGGATCAAGTACAGGTACTGTTTTATTATTACAGAGAAAAGGGAATCATTTAACCATTAAATAAACCCAATAGGGCTGTTCTGCCCCCAATAAGGGGTAATTATATCTTAGTTGGGATCAAGTACAGGTACTGTTTTATTATTACAGAGAAAAGGGAATCATTTAACCATGAAATAAACCCAATAGGGCTGTTCTGCCCCCAATAAGGGGTAATTATATCTTAGTTGGGATCAAGTACAGGTACTGTTTTATTATTACAGAGAAAAGGGAATCATTTAACCATGAAATAAACCCAATAGGGCTGTTCTGCCCCCAATAAGGGGTAATTATATCTTAGTTGGGATCAAGTACAGGTACTGTTTTATTATTACAGAGAAAAGGGAATCATTTAACCATTAAATAAACCCAATAGGGCTGTTCTGCCCCCAATAAGGGGTAATTATATCTTAGTTGGGATCAAGTACAGGTACTGTTTTATTATTACAGAGAAATATATATATATATTGTTTTTTTCTTTTTACAAAGGATCAAAAATGTGCTTTTATTATGTTCAAAAGAGAAGTGAAACTGAATTTGTGCTAATAAAGCAATCAGAATGAATGTGTGATGAAAACATTGCCCGCTGTGACTAATGATACTATTTCATGGCTCTGTGAGGGTCGGAGCTCCTTGGTCTATTCCCCACGTACCCAGTGCCGACTGAAACATCCAAACAGCAATCCCTCTTGTGCTTTAAACCGAGAGCCCAAAACAAGTAATTGCACCGAAATGCTCATGTTTTTCCCATTAGCCACTAACACTTTTTGTACGAATGCAAAAAAAAAAAAAAAAGTCCCCTAAGAATTACATTGTGTTGTTTCAGGATGGGAATGAAATAATGAGATAAGAGGAATCTGGCGCAGGGCTTTGAAAAAGGCGAATGAGAATGTTCCCTCCCCTCCCCTAAATCTCACATACTTTATTTTTTATTGTAATATTTGAGAAAGATTTCGGTAAAAATTGCAACTTCTGCATATGGAAATATAAAATATGATTTGATTATAATAAGCTTTATTTATAACAGACAAATGAACACAGATTAATACAAAAGTGGGAGATTCCATTATTGGGAAAACCTACCGTCAGTTGTTTCGGAGCTAAACCACAGGGGTAGATCAACTCTGGATAATCTTTAGGGGCTCATTTACGTCCGCAGATGTAAAAGGGCAATTGCCATGGGATTTTTCGCAAAGAATTCAACCGTCATTGTGCCCGTAACAAGGTGTTGCGATGCATCTGGTGCAATTGCGTCCAATTCAGCAAAATGAATGCAACTGGTGTCCACCTGGTGTCATTTTGGGCATTTAGACTGCGAGTAACTGATTCTGTTCCTGTTGAAGCAAAGCACAAAGGAATCCCAGTAGCCCTCTGTGTCAATAGGCACAAGAGAACCTGATTGGGGATGGAAGGCAGGAATGAGCGAATTTGTCCCATTTTGCTTTGCCAAAAACTTTGCGAAACGCGACTGAGAGCGACTATATGAAACTGCAGATTTTGACGCGAGTACCTGTAATAAACATAGTTTTGCACTAGGGTTGCCTCCTATGTTTGCTTTCTTAGCTGGGCAGGGGGCGGGGGTGATATCATGGGGCGGGGGTGATATCATGGGGCGGGGGTGATGTCATGGGGCAGGGAAGGGGCGGGGCTATGACTCAATCGGCCTAACCGAATGTCACTGAGTTCTTCCCAGTTTTCCTAATTCTTTGTTCTTAGAAACTTTTCTACTCAGCTGCATTTTATACCTTTCATAGTAACTGAATTATTTACCCTCCTTTGGTGACATTTTCCAACTTCCTATTGAAAACGCAATCTGATTGCCAAGGGTCACTGACCCTGGCATAAAAATAAAAAATTGCCCTATGGGTTTTTGCCTTCTTTTTCTAACTCTTTCTGTCAAATGGGGGGTCACTGACCCCGGCAACCGAAAAACTATCCCTCTGTGAGGCTCCAGTTTTATTGTTATTGTTACTTTTTATTCCTTATCTTTCTATTCAGGTCCTCCCCTATAAATATACCCGTCTCTCCCAAACCACTTTCTGGTTGCCGGGGTAATATGAACCCTAGCAACCAGATCGCTGCTGAAACTCCAAACTGGAGAGCTGCTATAAAAAAAATTAAACAATTAAAAAACCACAAATAATAAAAAATGAAGACCAATTGCAAATTATCTCAGAATATTACGCTCTACATCATACTAAACCCCTTTTATATATAAATATAACATTTAGGATTTATTCTATTTTGCCAGTGTTTCTAAAACAAACGTGGGAGGGGGCAATACTTGCTGAAGCCCCCGATCCATTGCTCTGAGCAGCATTAAAGTAATAAACACAGCTAATATCCCTAAATGACTAATGTCCCTAAGTAGCTATTAATTGTGCAGCATTTATAATGACCCATTCCGTGGAATTGCCCCAGCAGGAATGTGGAACGTTCATACGTAAAGATAGAAATAAAATGAGCCCCCAGTGTGCAGTTTTCTATTCTTTCTACCCCCCCCCCCCCGCCCTGAAAAAGGAAACGGACCAAATGAAACAAATATTTAGCTATAAAAATAATGACACCAAAATCAAATTACAACTGTTTTTAAAATAAATAGAGTCCAAAAGTTGAGCTGTGCCCTTTGGAAAAGTGGCGTTTATTTTTCTCCCGCATCAAGCTAAATTAGCGGCAATTATAGTAATACAGGAAAATAATTACAGATTTGTACTTAATTACTGGTGCTAGGAATATGCACACGTTAATTAGCAGAACAGTGCCATTTATATCAATAAATGATAACGAGAGCGGGGTTTTAACATCGTCCATTAAGAGCAGTTGCCGACGGATTGGAGCTTTCCGTTACGCAAGCGGCACCCAAGGCGTTAAAGGGCAAGTTAACTGACTGCAGTGACTTTGAGGAGGGCGAATGAATGTAATACACAGTCCCGCATTAACATTTCTCCCAGATAACGGAACATCAGTTCCGCCGGAGATCTAAGCTGGATTTACAGATTTATTTATCTCAGCCCCGGTCTATTTATTAGCCCTGATCTCTTCTTCTGAATCCTGACTGTCGTACAAAAGAAATCCCAGTGTATTCGCAGTCCCGGCATATTTCCCAGATTAATAAAGCAGAGCCGTAAAAAAAGCATTTATTTTCTCATTTTGACAAATCCTCACAAAGGCCCCGTACTGAATATTAGATACAGTTTGGGCGAGAAGTCTATAAAGGGGAAATGTCTTCTTTATAGGATTAGATGAGATGGGATAGAACATTTGTGGTGGAGCTTGCTGCAGGCAAAGAACATTCCGATGATCGAGGATTTTGTTTTATGATTTTGGGGCCTGAGATAAAACACGCAGTCAGGGGCCCTGTTACTTATGGCCTTACTGCTGTACTGGGGGGGCACTCCCAGGGGTTCTGGATCAGCTGGAGACTAGACCGGCCTAAAGGACAAATAGGGACTCCGAATAGGAATATGGGGAGGAGGACAGTGAAAGAAATAGGAAGGGGGGTGGAAAGTAATGAGCAAAATGTTTCGTCAGTCATGGATTCGCTTTGAAATGCCACATTTCGCCATTGGCAAAATTTTTGGCCAAACTTCAGCAAAAATTTGCCACAACGAAAATTCGCCAAATGAGCAAAAAGTTGTGGTTGCGTCTAAAAAGCCACAATTGCGTCAAATAAGTTGCAGTCACATTTATTGAAGCGGTTGTATTAAATAAGTTGTGGTCGTATCGAATAAAGTCACGTGCATCAAAAAAGTTGGTGGTAGCGGCATTTCAGCAGTTTTGCTAATTTGTTTGTGAAACAGGACAGATTCGCTCATCATTAGGCACTATCTATTACCTGACCCAGAGCAATGTCCCACCCACCCATGGATCAGATTTGGGTGACTACATGGAAGTGTCTATATGGGGTCTTAGGCAGGCAGTGAATTGCTTGCCTTGGGGGCCTATAACCATGTATTGTTATATAAGTAGCTGACAGGTAGTGATGGAGGCTCTTGATGGACATGGGTCCCAGAAGAGTGGTGACAATTGGTTGCCTGGTTTCACTTGCCCATCTGGCCCCTAGGGGTTGGGTGGCAAGCAAGCCAGGTAGCCCAGGAAGTTCAGAGTGGTGGAGTTTGGCAAGTATTCCTTGGAAATAGGCTTTTGCCCATGTTCTAAGCTGTAAACATTTTGATGGTAAGTAGTGATGAGCAAAATTTTTTGCCTGGTATGGAACTGCAGCAAAACTCCGTATTTTATGATTTTTTTGCAAAAATTTGCCCTAACAAAAATGTGCCAATTGAGGAAAAAGTCAAAAAAGTTTCGGTTGCGTCAAAACAGTTAGATGGGACTTCTTAATGTATCTGTATGTTGATCTGTAATAAAAGCTGTGGCCTTTTTCTATCCTAAAACCTGAATGTCATTATTTGCGTCTTTGGGGGAAAGGGTTCAAGAAGGGGTTCAGGTATAAAGTTGAAAAAATCGGTACGATTTCTGTGGGGTAACCTTCCCACGGGGCTGGACGCTGCATAGAGATTCTTTACCTTCCCTCAACACCCACCTTCTGCTTCTCAGTGCTGACTGTGTAGAGCAGTGATCCCCAACCAGTGGCTCAGGGGCAACATGTTGCTCCCCAACCCCTTGGGTGTTACTCCCAGTGCCCCCAAACCAGGGAGTTATTTTTGAATTCCTGACTTGGGGGCAAGTTTTGGTTGAATACAAACAAGATTTCCTACCAAATAAAGCCCCCTGTAAGCTGATAGGGTGCATAGAGGCTGCCTAATAGCCAATCACAGCCCTTATTTGGCTCCTCCATGAACTATTACGGTGCTTGTGTTGCTCCCCAAGTCTTTTTACATTTGATTGTGGCTCACAAGGAAGAAAGGTTGGGGCCCCTGGTGTAGAGGTTGGTGGGGGAGGTACATACAGTAGGTGTTGCCCCTCCCACCCCTATCTGCCCCCTAACTTGCTCATCACCCAGGGCCCATAGTTCCGGCATAACATTGCTCTCTGCACCAAGCACCAGATTTTGCCATTCTGGATAACAGGCCCCATACCTGTATAGCAGGTTCTTTTTGGGAAGCCAAAGCCTCCCTAAATCTTTATTATTTCCCCCTTGGCAGTGTCCATTTAATATTACTACAAATCTTTAAAATGTAAAGTTGTTCTTTATTCTTCTAAAAAATATATTCCTTAACCAGAAATCCCTCATTATATCAATGTGTAAATCACACCATGCAGACTTCTATCCGAGCCTCATTTATCCGTTATGAAACGTATTTGATAAAAAAGCGAGAATAATTAAGGAGTGGATTTATAGAAGCAGGTAGAGGATGAAATATTTTGATTTCCTCTGTGGAAAGGGAAGAATATGAGCAGGACGGATAAAGCAAAGTATATAAAATGCTTGTTAATGGTTCAAGATGGCTTTTGCAGGACGGGGCTTTACAACTGAGACTCGCATATAAATAAAATATTACCCAGCTCCTCGGCTCTTTACGGTCCGTTCATGGAGATCAAATTGCAATTAGAATGGGCGCTTAAATTCTTCATCGCATTTCCCCCTAATACGATGAATGATTCTTTTTTTTTTTGCTCAGAACCAGAGAAATGAGTCTCCCGGGGGCGCCGCTTCATCCCTGTTTGACTTAAAGCGGCAGAATGAGCCTCATGAAAGCCAATGACAGCTATTGTCATTTACGCACATTGCGGGGAGGAAAACGTATATCACAATACCGTGCCGTTATTCTCCGGCTCCTGACAAGGCGATGGAGCCGGATTCCAGCAGGAACGAAATAGAAATTATTAGATTATTCTGCTTTCGTGAAAGAGACCACAGTTTGGTATAAAGATAAAGGGTTTTATTGTTTATTTCTGGTTACATGAGAAAAGCCCCTCCTTAGGGTTGCCACCAGTCCGGTTTTGCCCGAAAACGGGCTGTCCTCATCAAACCTGCCTGCCCAGTGTCCCCAATTTTGAAATCCGAGCAGGATTCAAGCCAATGGGCAATCACCACATTTTAGCCCCGCCCCTGCACTGTCATAACCCCACCCACACTATGTCACTGTCCCACCCAGTGACGTTACATCCCACCCCACTGCCCGGGGTTAGCTACGGCAAAAGGTGGCAATGCCACTCCTCCTACATACAGTATACTTGGCAACACCCGTAACATTAATATTAAAAGCCTTGTAGCTCTCACCTGCTGCTTTGAGGCTGTATGTGGGTTAAGGGGGCTTATTTACCAACTTTTCAAATATCAGGGGCAGATTTATTAACATTCTGGTTTTAGATAGGGATGCACCCAATCCACTTTTTTGGATTCGCCCGAACCCCCGAATCCTTCGTAAAGGATTTGCCCGAATACTGAACCGAATCCGAATCCTAATTACCATATGCTAATTAGGTTACAGAAGGGTTAAATCGTCATTAGCATATGCTAATTAGGTTACGGAAAGGTTACATTTTCAACTTCCATGTTGAAAGTCATCTATTTTAAGTATTTGGATTCGGTTTGGTCAGGAGCATGGATTTGGCCGAATCCTGCCGAAAAAGGCCAAATCCCGACCCGAATCCTGGAATCCCTAGTTTTCGAGTTTTTTTTTTTTAAACCACGACTAAACTGATTTCCACTAACACCACAAATGTTTAGCCATTTATTGAAAGGCCCAAAGAGAAAAAGCACAAAAGCAAAAAGACGGGGAAAAAATGCGAAAACCGCAACTTTCGTATTGTCGCACAAATGAAAGCATCAAGAAAACCTCTAAAACTATGAAGCAAAGAACCTGTAGTGATGGCAAAAAAATTCGGCAGGCATGAATATGCGGCGAATTTCCCTGTTTTGCCATTGGCAGATTTTTCTGAGAAACGGGCCGCGTTCAAAAATTGTCACCCACATTAAAAGAATTGTCTTTCTCATCAAAAGAATTGTCTCTCGTGTCAAAAAGAATTGTCTATCGTCAAAAGAATTGTCTCGCACCAAAGAAAATTGCCTCTCTAATCAAAAGGATTGTCACGCGTGACAATTTTTTTTTGATTCACACCATTTTCCCAGTTTCGCGAATTTTTCGCTATTTCGCAAATTTTTTGGAGAAGCGAAACGGGACAGATTTGCTCATCACTAGAAACCTGCCATTGACTTCTACGTGTTCTTGACAGGATTTATATGGAGTATTTTTTCTTTCAGATATTATTATTTATTATTTTGTTGCATAATAAATCATATATTTTTTTTTCGCCGCTAAAACTTGCTGAGATTGCGCAGAAGCCAATGGCAGATGTCCCTTCCCTTTCCTGAAAGATCCTTCTTTTGCCTCAAAATGAGGATTTAGATTACTGATAGGGATGTAGCGAACTGTTCGCCGGAGAACTAATTCGCACGAAAATCGGGTGTTCGCAAGTTCGCGAACTTTTAGCGAAGTTCGCAATTTTGGGTTCGCCTTAGCTGGAGCCAAATTTTGACCTCTCACCCCAGAACCAGCAGATACATAGCAGCCAATCAGGCAGCTCTCCCTCCTGGACCACCCCCGGACCACTCCCTTCCATATTTAAACCGAAGCCCAGCAGCCATTTTACATTCTGCCTGTGTGTGCTTGATGAGTTAGCATAGGGAGAGAGCTGTGCAGGGGTTTGAGGGAGAGTTTAGGTAGCTTTGCTGACTAGTAATCTACTTTCTACTGCTCTGTATGTAGCTGCTGTGGGCAACTGTCCTGCTGATCTCATCTGCTGTAACCCAATAGTCCTTGTAAAGACTGCTTTTATTTTCTGATTACTGTTACTCTTCTTTTCATTGTGTACTGCAGCTCCGTCTGTGTGTGTTGGAGACAGGTGTGCTGCTCATAGTAGTGCACTAAGCACCAACCACACATTCACATCATTTTTTTTATTTGTGTTTTTTTACTTTGCTACTGTAATTTATAGAGCCGAGTGCTATTAGTCTAGCTGTGGGGGACTGGTGTGCTGCTCCTAGTAGTTCACCCCCAGCACCAACCAGAGATCACTTTTTTTTATTATTAATTTTTTTTTTATTTAACTTACTGTTCTTTAACATGTCCAGTGCTGTTTGCTGTTGTTCATAGTAGTGCACCAAACACATTACACATAGTAGTGACATTGCATTGCAATAAAATCACCTGAGCGATGTTTTTCCACCAGCATTAATATATTCCGTATCCACTACTGCGGCGTTTTGTCTTTGCGTGTGAACCGGCCGTAACCTTTACATGACTTGATTGGCATGTAGGCGCCGGACGTTTTAAAGCAGTTTATTACACAAGTTTAGAAATGTAGTGTGATTTCTGCTCTTTACAGCACAAAACGCAACGCTGTGTCAACAACGTATTTTTCAGAGAAATTTTTGCCCTTGATCCCCCTCCTGCATGCCACTGTCCAGGTCGTGGCACCCTTTAAACAACTTTAAAATCAGTTTTCTGGCAAGAAATGGCTTTTCTAGTTTTTAAAGTTCGCCTTCCCATTGAAGTCTATGGGGTTCGCAAAGTTCGCAAAAGTTTGCACTTTTTGGCGGAAGTTCGCGAACGGGTTCGCAAACTTTTTTTGTGAGGTTCGCTACATCTCTAATTACTGACACTGGTTTTTGTGGGATAACTTTGAGTTTTCAGGGCAACAATCCAAAAGATTCGCAGTTTGTGCAACTTTTTCTCGTGCAGACTTTTTCAGTTCAGATATTTTAGTAAATATAAATTTAGTCATTTCTGGAAAATGTTGTGCGTAGCTAAGCATTGTGTGTTCCATAGAGAATATTCTACCCAAAAGGGTAATAACTAATGATGAGCGAATCTGTCGCATTAAAATTTGCGAAACGGCAAGAAAATTCGTGAAACGCATTTGTCACGCAATTTTTTCGTCACCTGCGTCTTTTTTGGTAGCCTGCGTCTTTTTTTGTTGCCCACAATTTTTTACGCGACTGCACCCAATTTTTACGTGACTGTGTCCAACGTGACATGTGATGAATTTTCCCACAGCGAATTTTCAGAGAAGTTTTGTGAAACAATTCGCCAATGGAGAAATGCGGAAATTCGCTGCAAATCCATGCCTGGCGAAAAAATTTGCTCATCACTAGTAATAACTATTTGGGACAAGCAGATCTGGAACTTGGGGTAGGCCTAGGGTGGGGGGGCGTTAGGCACATACCTCCTCCCCCCCTAGTCTGGGCCTCCATGTTCTAATCACGATCCCAGTGTAACCTGCTCCCAACTGTCCAATCTTTAACTGCACTATCCCTATGTGTCATTACACGTGTGCGCTTATGTGGGGGATGAGGTTGTCCTGCTCTGGGGACAATTCATACCATACCAAATAGATAACCTCACTAAATAAGAATAAGAAATACCAACCTAGAGGGATTCAGTGAAAGGCTAAGTGGGTAGCAGTAGTGTATAGTAACGACTAGTAGCACACTGTTGTAATTAGAAGTGAGCTATGCTCTATTCCCCCCTCTGGTGGAACCAGAAACCTAGACCAGTGACTCCATAAAGTCCATATAGTGGGCTAGGTAAGATTTTGCCCCCTGGTTACCCCCAAAGGAAAGACTTGCTTGGTGCTTAGTGACCGGAAAACCTGAAAGTCTTGATCAAACCTTTAGAGTGACCCGGGACATGGAACCAACCTATACCTACAAATCTGCTCATCCGGATGTAAAAACTAGAGATGGACGGAATCCAGGCCAAGATTCTGCCTTTTTTTTAGCAGGATTTGGCCAGATCCATGTAACTGAATCCGAATTCTTAGAATAACAGGACTGTTTGTGAAAATTTTTCGCTATGCGCAAAGCACGTTGTTCTCTTTTTAGGATTAGGATTTGGTTTGGTATTCGGTTGAACCTTCCAAAAAGGATTTAGCAGGATCTCAAAATAGTGGATTTGGTGCAAAAATGCTGGGAAAAAGTTCTGCAAATACAAGCCAATTTGCATCCAAAAATTGCACTTAGCGCACTGATCCTCATCAGTAAATGCACCTTTATACCTGGGGAGGCAGAACTAGCTTCTGGAACTTGGGGTAGGTCTAGGGTGCAACAGTGGTGGGGCGCTAGGCACATATGTGGGGGACGAGGTTTCCCTGCTCTGGGGACGTTTCATGCCAAATAGATAACCCCACTAAGTAAGAATAAGAAATACCAACCTAGTGGATAGCAATAGGGTATAGTAACAACTCAGTAGCACAGTAAGCTATGCTCTATTCCCCTCTCTGGTGGAACCAGAAACCTAGGCCAGTGTCTCCATAAAGTCCATATGGTATAGGGGACTAAGTAAGATTTTGCCCCTTGGTCACCCCCAAAGGAAAGACTTGCTTGGTGCTTAGTGACCAGAAAACCTGAAAGTCTTGATCAAACCTTTAGAGTGACCCGGGACATGGAAGCAACCTGTACCCACAACTCTGCTCATCCGGATGCAAAAACTAGAGATGGACGGAATCCAGGCCAAGATTCTGCATTTTTTTTTAGCAGGATTTGGCCATGTAACTGAATCCAAATTCTTAGAATAACAGGACTGTTTGTGAAATGTTTTCGCTATGGGCGAAGCACCTGGTTCTCTTTTTAGGATTTGGTTTGGTATTCGGTCGAACCTTCCAAAAAGGGTTCAGCAGGATCTCAAAATAGTGGATTTGGTGCAAAAGTGCTACAAAAACATTTGCATCCAAATCCTCATCAGTAAATGCACCTTTATACCTGGGGAGGCAGAACTGGCTTCTCTAGGATAAAGCCTAAGAACCACAGCTATGAGGCTCCGTAGAGCGATTCTTTTTCTTACCTCATCTATGTGAAACTGGAATAAATCTGTCCGGCTACTCCATAATTTTTATGATGATGGTTTTAGAGGAATGTAATGTAAACCCTGCTTCAACCGTATCTCAAGTCTGACTAGAAAGTTACTAAAACCCATGCATATTAGTCCCCTGGATATCACAATACTCTGGTGCCCTCAATTAGTAAGTCAGCAGTCGCAGTATAGAGTTAGCCTGCTCACATAAGGAAAACACTTAGCAGTCCTTGAGGGGCACTTATCCGTCAACAGAGCTATCCGCAAACATGCTTTCCCTGCCAGACACCGTCCCGCTCCCATCATTTGTAGCCCCGGCCGGCAAGGAGTCACATACTACCTCTTTGTCTAGCGTCCCACTCCAGACCGTTTAAATGATGTAACTCCGGTATCTCAGCAATTTATTTTAAAATATTACGGTGTTTGGGTTGGATGAAAAACAATTTTTTGGATGGAGATGAATTAGAGCATTTTTTTTTATAAATGAGGGCATTTTCCTTGCCAAAGGGTTTACAGTTTTGTTACAATGACAGAGGGCTCCTGAAAGCGATTGCGTGCTAAATTGTCTACTCAAGGACTCATTCCAAGAAAATGTATTCTAAAGAGATTAGCGGAGCCTAACCTCGGCACGCTATATGAAATATAAATGTATTAGCAATGGTGGAGACGTTCTGTCCGTAGCTGGGCACAGAGTGCGTTAGTAACACAGCAGTAGAGCAGCATAGAGCATCGTATAGTATTACTTACTGACTTCCTACTGCCGCACAATATAACGTTACCAATGGACACATTAAAAGGCAATTAGTTACTGTAAATGGAGGTAACGTTCAAATTATAGAGCAGGTACAGTTTCAGTGTTCAACAGTCCCTTCCTTCAGCTTAATACAGTCAAGGAACAGTGGTGGTCCCTGCCCGACATGGGAAAGCAAAGTCTGGATTAAGAAGAGGACCCATTACTTTGCTCTAATTACCGGGAGGCAACTGTGTTCCATATGATAGTGCCTATTTATTATTATTATTATTTTTATTTATTCAACTTGCAAATGCATGCAGTTACGTTCCAGTCCTAAATATATATCAGTAGAAGTGTAACATTTTCAATTTATCACTGCTCAAACTGCCAGGCACGTAATCCCAGTGAGTGGGTTTCTCCTCCTGGTCCTTTCCTTTCTCCCTGGGACAGCTCTGCTCCATCAATTCCTCCACAAGCAGTCTCCAATATGGCACCACAGGGTCTTGCACTTGCAGGGAACATCTAGTTATCTACAGTACTTACACCGAATCCATAGGCACCTCCCCATATTCTGAACCAATTAATTGTAGTCTTCAAATTAATACATTTGAATTAATCGAGTAGAAAAGGTGAAAGTCTAGTAAACTTACTCTGAAACCAGGGTAATTATTAAATTTGCCAACTCCTTTGAAGTATATGATTTTGACATATATTCTTGCTTAATTCTTCCATATTCACTTTTATAAAGTGGACACCCAGATACTGTACGTATAGAACTTTGACTTTAAAACAGACAAGGATCAGCTAGAATGGCTATAGAGAATGGGGTACACTTGACTAACACACAGGATGGGCCTTCTCTATGTGAAGGTAGTACAACTACAACTCACTTAGGCTGTGTGAAAAAAATAAAGGACGCCAGAAGGTTCTTGCAGCAAACTCATACAGAACTGAATTTATTTGCTTTATAAATAAATGTTAATAATAATAATAATAATATTTGTCCAAGGCAAATGATCCACAGGGATAGGCAATAATACTCACAAATACAGATGAAGAGCAGATGGAATGGTAGGTTAAATGCAGAGCAAGCAGAAAGCAGCTTGGGTAGTAACAAAGTCCTTAAGGTTTCTACCTCTAGTAGTCCGGATCCCGTACAGCAGAACTGGATCAGGGATAATAAAACTAAGCCTGATCAGTTGTCAGTACTGCAACCCCTTCAATAAGGCAGCAGAGCCTGTAAAGGAGACTACTCCCACCTATCTCTCCTGGTTGGAGCAAAAAAAGCTGCTCTTGCTAACTATAACTGACTAGGTCACTTTCCAAGAACGTGCAATTACTAAGATATCCTGCACTTACTAAACCATAATTTACGGGGTCCCTGCTCCCCAACTTCTATAGCGATGATGCTTTCTCTAGAGCCGAACTCTTCTGGGCCGTGTGGATCCCAAGTTTCCTGGAGCACATCTACACAGGTGAACTGATGAAGGCCAAGAAGGAAGATCCACCCCCTGCTAAACACTATTTTACAGTATACAGGAAGTGGTCATACCTATGGGCCAATAAATACAATATGTATATAGGAAAAATAGATACATGGGTTTCTGCCCAGTAACAATGGAAATAAGGAAGGTAGGGCTAAAGCTATGGGGATTGTTAACTCTATGAGGGAGATTTACCAATCCACGAATCCGAATCCCGAAAGGAAAAAATTCGGATTGGAAACGAAAATTTTGCCGTCTTTTCGTCGCCGTCGCGACTTTTTCGTATTTGACGCGACTTTTTTCGTCGCCGCCGCAACTTTATCGTATTTTGCGCGACTATTTCGTCGCCGTCGCGATTTTTCCGCATTGAGCAATTGTAAACGGCGGAAAAACCAAATCGATTTTTCGCAACGGCGACGAAAAAGTTGCGGAAAATATATGAAAAAGTCGCGGAACATACAAAAAAGTCACCATGGCGATGAAAAAGTCGCAAAAATACCGATCATTACGATAAAAACGCATTCGGACGCCTTCGGACCGTTCGTGGATTAGTAAATCTTCCCCTATGGGTCCCTACAAGACCAAGGGGAAGCTCAGTGTTACTGCAAACACCACAGCTGTATGAATAGATATTTTATTTGACACCAAATTTTTATGAACATAAAACCCTTTTATAAATATGCTCCTTGTCTGGTTGCTCTCATTATGTGCAACTGTGGCTGAATTGATATCGTGGTCTAATGATCAGTGTCTGGACTTAACTGCTAATAATGGACTCCAAGCCTCTGCATTTTTCAAAACTCTGTCCGACCTTCACTTAAATGACCCATTTTGTGTCATTATTTAATTCTTTGGGGGCCAAGACACAGACGTTTCCCTGCTTCGCAATGACTTGTGATAATGTATAATTGCTCGATAATTGCCCACATTATATGTACCTGTAGTGCAAAGGGATAATAAGTGTGCTGAGATTTATAGTGGGCCTATGCCCGGGCCTCTTTGGAAGCTGGAACATTAGCTGGTACAGGGGGTATTATTAATAGCGAGGAAGGGGGCAAAGGAATGTGCCTAGAGCTCGGCTTCATAATGGGCTCTTATTACATGCTAGTGCCCAATTGTGCCCTAATTTACTAATTAACTCTGGTGTATAAATCTGCATCTGCAAGAAACATCATAAATGGAAATACACTCAAGAATATTCTTAAAAACCAGGAATAGTCGGTATTTCTATTTTTTATCTGTGAAAAGTCACAAGAAAAGTCTGCGAGGTTCAATAGAAGTCAACGAGAATGGTCTTTATTTATTCATTTTGCCACTTTATTAAGGGGTTGTTCACCGTTGAGGTAACTTTTAGTATGATGTAGAGAGTGATATTCTGAGACAGTTTGCAATTGGTCTTTATTTTTTATTATTTGTAGTTTTTTTTTTAGTTATTTTATTAGTTCAGGAGCTCTCCAGTTTGGAGTTTCAGCAGGGATTTGGTTGGTAGGGTCCAAGTTACCTTAGCAACCAGGGAGTGGTTTGGATGAGAGACTGGTACAGGTATTGGACCCGTTATCCAGAATGCTCGGGACCAAGGGTATTCTGGATAAGGGGTCTTTCTGTAATTTGGATCTCCATATCTTAAGTCTACTAAAAAATCAATTAAACATTAATTAAACCCAAGAGGAATACTGTTTTGTTATTACAGAGAAAAGGGAATCATTTAACCATTAAATAAGCCCAATAGGGCTGTTCTGCCCCCAATAAGGGGTAATTATATCTTAGTTGGGATCAAGTACAGGTACTGTTTTATTATTACAGAGAAAAGGGAATCATTTAACCATTAAATAAACCCAATAGGGCTGTTCTGCCCCCAATAAGGGGTAATTATATCTTAGTTGGGATCAAGTACAGTTACTGTTTTATTATTACAGAGAAAAGGGAATCATTTAACCATGAAATAAACCCAATAGGGCTGTTCTGCCCCCAATAAGGGGTAATTATATCTTAGTTGGGATCAAGTACAGGTACTGTTTTATTATTACAGAGAAAAGGGAGTCATTTAACCATTAAATAAACCCAATAGGGCTGTTCTGCCCCCAATAAGGGGTAATTATATCTTAGTTGGGATCAAGTACAGGTACTGTTTTATTATTACAGAGAAAAGGGAGTCATTTAACCATTAAATAAACCCAATAGGGCTGTTCTGCCCCCAATAAGGGGTAATTATATCTTAGTTGGGATCAAGCACAGGTACTGTTTTATTATTACAGAGAAAAGGGAATCATTTAACCATGAAATAAACCCAATAGGGCTGTTCTGCCCCCAATAAGGGGTAATTATATCTTAGTTGGGATCAAGTACAGGTACTGTTTTATTATTACAGAGAAAAGGGAATCATTTAACCATGAAATAAACCCAATAGGACTGTTCTGCCCCCAATAAGGGGTAATTATATCTTAGTTGGGATCAAGTACAGGTACTGTTTTATTATTACAGAGAAAAGGGAATCATTTAACCATTAAATAAACCCAATAGGGCTGTTCTGCCCCCAATAAGGGGTAATTATATCTTAGTTGGGATCAAGTACAGGTACTGTTTTATTATTACAGAGAAAAGGGAATCATTTAACCATTAAATAAACCCAATAGGGCTGTTCTGCCCCCAATAAGGGGTAATTATATCTTAGTTGGGATCAAGTACAGGTACTGTTTTATTATTACAGAGAAAAGGGAATCATTTAACCATTAAATAAACCCAATAGGGCTGTTCTGCCCCCAATAAGGGGTAATTATATCTTAGTTGGGATCAAGTACAGGTACTGTTTTATTATTACAGAGAAAAGGGAATCATTTAACCCAATAGGGCTGTTCTGCCCCCAATAAGGGGTAATTATATCTTAGTTGGGATCAAATGCAATGTTTTGTTTTATTATTACAGAAAAAAAGGAAATCCATTTTAAAAATCTGAATAATTTGATTGAAATGGAGTCTATGGGAGAAGGGCTTTCCATAATTCGGATCTTTCTGGATAACGGGTTTCCAGATAAGGGATCCCATACCTGTATATGAATAGGAGAGGGACTGAATAGAAAAGAAAGTTATAAAAAGTAACAATAACAATAAAACTGGAGCCTCACAGAGCAATAGGGTTTTGGCTGCCGGGGTCAGTGACCCCCCATTTAAAAACTGCAAAGAGTTGGAAGTAGACGGCAAATCGTTCAAAAACTAATAAATAATGAAGACCAATTGAAAAGTTGCTTAGAACCTACTAACCTAATAACCTATTAAAACCTAGATTAAAGTGAACCTTTCAGTTAACTTTTAGCATGTTATAGAATGTTCAATTCCTAGCAACTTTGCAATTAGTCTTTATTTATTTTTGTTACAGTTTCTGAACAATTTGCCTCCTCTTCTGCCTCTTCTGCCTCTTGTCAGCTTTCATATGGGGGTCACTGACCCCGGCAGCCAAGAACACTATTGCTCTGTGAGGTTACGATTTAATGGTTATCATTTCTTTTTTATTACTTATCTTTCTATTCAGTCACTCTCCTATACATACTCCAGTCACTCGCTCAAACCTCTGTCTGGTTGCTAACTTAAATAAGACCCTAGCAACCAGATGCAAAAGCTGCGGAACAAAAAGCTAAATAACTGCAAAATAAAAAAGGTTTAAAAAAGAAAACCAATTGCAAATTGTCCCAAAATATCATTGCCTATGTCATACTTAAAGTTAATTTAAAGGTAAACAACCCCTTTATGATCTGTGACCATCGCTTGTCTCTTTCTGATACTAATTTATCTTTCTAACCCAGTACCCTGCTGATGCTCTCTAATCAAAAGTATTGCTTTATAAAAGTTGAGCAATTGTGACTGATTATGGGTTCAATTGACAGTACAGTACCAAACACTATATATATATATTTTAATAAGAATATATACTGTATTCTTTTCCTGAACTTGTCCAATTAACTTCAATGAATGATGCCAAGTTCAATGTAGTATAATATACATTTTTACCCCACTTTTTTAAACATTTTGGCATAAAATATTTCCCGTGACTTATTAATATTGTCAGGAGCATTTATTTCAGTAGGATCTGCTGACAGCAATCTGAGCCGAACAATGACATTTCCACTTAGCTTCTTGCCATCATTTCTTTCATTGTGGATATTGTACAAGAAAAGAAGTGTCACCTCCTTGACATTCTCTAGAGAGGGTAATTATACATGGTACTAAAAACTAGTTTGTGTCTGTCTGACATAGGGGCCCTATTTCCCTTATTTCCCACTGCAATTTCACATTGTGCAGTTCAGTGTCACTTTTCATTTACCAGTTTAGGTTCATCCTGTGTCAAACATTGTAGATTCCTTTTTGGATGAACATGAAACTTTACTAATCACACCTACCTTTTAGATAAACCCTCATATCAAATACAAGACTATGGGGCAAATTTATTAAAATTCAAGTTCAACCTTTTGGTACAATTTGAAAAAATTGCATTGGGAAATGCAGTGAGTTTTTTTCATACTTGACTTTTCTAGATTTGTAAATTGAAAATAAAACTTCTTAAACATTTGAGTGAAAAAAATGAAACAAAAAATGAACCCTGTTGAGCTTCCATAGAAGTCAATGTGAGACTTCTTTGATTGCCAATGGAAGTCAATGGAAGTCAAAGGGAGAATCGTTGAATGTCAACAGAAGTCAATGGAAGTCAAAGGGAGACTCATTTGAAGTCAGAGGAAGTCAAAGGGAACCCCATTGAAAATAAATAGAACAATGTCAACGGAAGTCAACAGAAGTCAAAGGGAGACTCAACGATAGTCAACGGAAGTCAACAGAAATCAAAAGAAATAATTGAAAATAAATAAAACAACGTCATTGGAAGTCAACGGAAGTCAAAGGGAGACTCAGTGAATGTCAACGGAAGTCAACAGAAGTCAAAGGGAGACTCACTGAATGTCAACGGAAGTCAACAGAAGTCAAAGGGAGACTCATTGAATGTCAACGGAAGTCAACAGAAGTCAAAGGGAGACTCATTGATTGTCAACGGAAGTCAACAGAAGTCAAAGGGAGACTCACTGAATGTCAACGGAAGTCAACAGAAGTCAAAGGGAGACTCATTGAATGTCAACGGAAGTCAACAGAAGTCAAAGGGAGACTCACTGAATGTCAACGACAGTCAACAGAAGTCAAAGGGAGACTCAATGAAAGTCAACAAAAGTCAACAAAAGTCACAGAGAGATTCACTGAATGTCAACAGAAGTCAAAGGGAGACTCATTGAAAATAAATAGAACAATGAAATTTCACCACAATTACATTTCTTTCTGTGTTTTACAGCAACCGTGCTTTTACAATTCCAGTTTATTTTAGTATATATGCAAGTGATTGAGAAAGAAAATGGTACAAAAAAAAAACCTTACATTTGAAATAAATAATAAAGATAAATAGAATTGGCCTCTAAAAAGAGACAATTGGGCAGCATTGGGAAACTGAATATTATTTTGACTGCTTTGGCCCACTGTAGGCTGGAGCAGTCAGTTTCTATGAAGAGAACCATATTGAAACAATAGTTCATTACCGGCTTATCTAAAGCACAGAGCAAGGGTATCTGATATGCTGATGGTAACTACAACGTCTGTGCGGAGTTGGGCTCACTGCTTTGCATGTGAATCAAGAAGAAGAAAAACATTTTGTCCTCAGTAGAACAGCCTTTAATATTCAAGCGCTCATAGCTCAGAAATCAGTGTGAAAATAAATGCATCTATTGGTAGTTTTTTTTTACAGCAAACTTGGATGAAAGTACATTTTTACAAGCAAAATAACTCACGGTGGCACGTTGAATAAATTATCATCGCTAACAGAATCGAGCCCATCGAGTGGCTGAGTTTGCTGCCTGGAGCTAGCGACAGAGTAAGTCATTTCCATAAGAGACTGTGGAACCCAGTATATCACCTGTTAGGCATTAAATTGTATACAAGCAATGTCTAGACCTTGAATGAAGAACCCTGCTGTTACCCTCTTCAGAAAGGTTATTTCCTATAAAAAAGGACTACTTGAACTATGTTCCTCAGGGAAATAATCTGTTGTCTGCTCACCAGAAGTGATGCTTAGTATGTAGGCATGTTAATGTGCCAAGCTATTTCTAATAGAAATAAAACAAGGATGGGCTTTGTTATTGGATGGGAGGATGCATATCTATGGGCCCAGTTGATGTGGCCGATACATAGTCACCCATAAGCCTTCAGAGGGACCTGTCCATACTGTCATGTCTAGACTGTCGTACAGATGAATCTGTAATGATCTAGATGTTTGGTACCCATGCAGGACACATTACACCCCATTCAATAAAATAATGCAAAATATAGATATATTAAAGGGGGGTGAAGTGTGTGTGTGTGTGAGGGGGGGGTTGCTGGTTAGCCAAGAAATGCGCTGCCCCGTCAGTATATGATTTGCCCCTTCTGTCTAACCTTATTCAGTTTATTTGATAGGGATGTGTTTATTAAGCTATAACTTGGCCAGTGCCTCAGGGTCATTTATGATCTGTAAGGCTGGGTGTAAAAAAACAGATGGAATCCAACATTTAAAGGAAACTATACCCCCAGAATGAATACTTAACCAACAGATAGTTTATATTATATTAAGTGGCCTATTAAAGAATCTCCCCAAACTGGAATATATATATCAGTAAATATTGCCCTTTTACATCCTTTCCCTTGAGCCGCCATTTAGTGATGGGCTGTGTGCCCCCTCAGAGATCAGCTGACAGGAAGTGATGCAGCTGTAGCAGGAAGTAGTGTGGGAGCAAAAGGCAGAACTCTGCCCATTCATTGGCTGATGGGGCCTAGCATGTATGTGTGCCTTGGCTTGTTTGTGTGCACTGTGAATCCTATGATCCCAGGGGGCGGCCCTTAGTACTTAAAATGGCAGTTTCCTATTTAGGATTACCCAATGGCACATACTGCTAAAAAAGTATATTTTTATGAAAAAGATTTATTTAGATAAAGCAGAGTTTTACATATGAGCTGTTTTACATGATATCTTTATATAGAGCCCTACATTGTTTGGAGGGTATAGTTTTCCTTTACGACCCGCAGGTCTCTGCCCTATGCCTCTGGGTATTTAGCAGTGCTGTATCCATGAGGGGCAGACAGGAGGGCAGGTAGGAATCCCCCTGACTTGTGAATCGTTCATAGACACAAGTTAAGGAGGGGCAGTGAATGCAGACCGCAATAGGGCCCTGTACTTTCCATCTACTCCATAACTCATCTATGTTGCACTTTTTGCACATTGCAGCTGTTGTGCCCCATTGTATTCCTTGGACTTCTCTCCAGGGTCTTTGTAAAGAACACTTAGGGCAGGGGTGGCCAGACTTTTCGTGGTCCCGATCGACTGGAAGTATGTGGAATGCGGACGTGCGGCGTGAATTCATACGTATGTGACGCAGCATACGTAGGCATTAACGCAGCACTTCCGCATCCCTGGCTTGAAATCCAGGGGGGATCAACTGGTGGACCGCGATCAACGTATTGGCCACCCCTGACTTAGGGTGAAGACACATGGAGCTACTAGTAGCAGCTACTTTTTCAGCATTGTCCATTTTAGTAGCCACAACAAGTAGCTGCTACTAGTAGCTCCATGTGTCTTCACCCTTATACTGTTTCTGAAGGCTTACCTAAGATCTCAGAACCAGACCTTATGAACGCACAACAATCCCAACTAATTTTCATACACCATTGATGATGGTTGGTTCATCTGTTGGACTTGTTTGGCAATCTTATCTGCCCAGAGGGACAGAACATTCTATCTTATATAAGAGGGAAGACACACAGAGCTACTAGTAGCAGCTACTAAAATAGACAATGCTGATTATTTACTGATAAGGGCTCTGGCACACGGGGAGATTAGTCGCCCGTGACAAAACTCCCTGTTCGCTGGCGACTAATCTCCCCGAGTTGCCTTCACCTGCCATCCCACCGGCGAAAATGTAAGTCGCCGGTGGGATGGCACAAATCGCTGAAGTTGCCTCGCGAGTCTTTTTCGGCGATTTGCGCAAAATCGCGCCGCCGCGTGTGCCATCCCACCGGCGACTTACATTTACATCGCCGGTGGGATGGCAGGTGAAGGCAACTCGGGGAGATTAGTCACCCGCGAACAGGGAGTTTTGTCGCGGACGACTAATCTCCCCATGTGCCAGAGCCCTAATTGTCTGTGTGTTTTAGCAGAGGCAATTCTCAGTATTGTCTATGGCAGGGGATTTTCTGGAGTTGAGTAGCCACGAAAAAGTAGCTGCTACTAGTAGCTCTGTGTGTCTTCACCCTAAGGGGACTTACTTGATTATAGAGTTTAAAAGTAGCTGGAGTAGACCTTTGAAAGGCTTGATCTACTCAGGCAGATATTAAGGGTAAGAATAATTTCCATTAGCCCAGAATAGTAATGATTTATTAAGGTTAAGCAACGGCGCATCAAACATATAACTATATTTAATTTGATTTATAACTTAAATTATTAATGATAAAAGAACGCTTCATACAACATAAGCAGAACAGACCATATTTCTTCTCACAATGGCTTCTGATATAACGTCCCAGTAAAACATAATTTCCTTTTTTAGTACATTTTGTTCATGTTCTCCTCACGGTGACATCACCAACAGGTTTGGAACCCGGAGAAAATGTGTCTGTTTGACTCATCTGGTTTATATTACAGAAACAAGTGTCATTATGTCATTAAATGGATTACACATCTGCATATCTGCAAGCCTTTGTTTCCTTAATGCAATTCTAATGAGCCTTCCACAGTCTGGAAATTCTGACTAGACATACAAAACCATCCATTCAGGTGTGACATTAATTTCATCTTTTCAAGACATTCGGGTACACATAGTCTATTTACTGTGCAGTAGATTTTACTTCTAATGGAAAAAAAAAATAAAGTATTGCCTTTCTTTGTTACTTTTGTCATCAGATAGGAAATGTACATAGGTGGGGGGAAGAGTGGAACTTGTTTTGTTTTGTATTTAGGTCTATACTGTAGGTGCATCATACAAACTTTGCTATCAAGAGGACATTGGTTGAACTCTTGACATTGACTCTCGGACATTGCCTGGGCTCTCAACATTGACTTTTGGACATTGCCCGGGCTCTCGACATTGACTCTTGGACATTGCCCGGGCTCTCAACATTGGCTCTCAGACATTGCCCGGACTCTCAACATTGACTCTCTGGCATTGCCCAGGCTCTCAACATTGACTCTAGGACATTGCCCAGGCTCTCAACATTGACTCTCTGGCATTGCCCAGGCTCTCAACATTGACTCTCGGACATTGCCCAGGCTCTCAACATTGGCTCTCGGACATTGCCCGGACTCTCAACATTGACTCTCTGGCATTGCCCAGGCTCTCAACATTGACTCTAGGACATTGCCCAGGCTCTCAACATTGACTCTCGGACATTGCCCGGGCTCTCGACATTGACTCTTGGACATTGCCCGGGCTCTCAACATTGGCTCTCAGACATTGCCCGGACTCTCAACATTGACTCTCTGGCATTGCCCAGGCTCTCAACATTGACTCTAGGACATTGCCCAGGCTCTCAACATTGACTCTCTGGCATTGCCCAGGCTCTCAACATTGACTCTCGGACATTGCCCAGGCTCTCAACATTGGCTCTCGGACATTGCCCGGACTCTCAACATTGACTCTCTGGCATTGCCCAGGCTCTCAACATTGACTCTAGGACATTGCCCAGGCTCTCAACATTGACTCTCGGACATTGCCCGGGCTGTCAACATTGGCTCTCGGACATTGCCCAGGCTCTCAACATTGACTCTCGGACATTGCCCGGGCTCTCAACATTGGCTCTCGGACATTGCCCAGGCTCTCAACATTGACTCTCAGACATTGCCCGGGCTCTCAACATTGACTCTTGGACATTGCCCGGGCTCTCGACATTGGCTCTCGGACATTGTCCGGACTCCCAAAATTGACTCTCAGACATTGCCCGGACTGTCAACATTGACTCTCGGACATTGCCCAGGATCTCAACATTGGCTCTCGGACATTGCCTGGACTCTTGGACATTGCCCAGGCTCTCGATATTGACTCTTCGCCATTGCCTGGGCTCCCAACATTGGCTCTTTGACATTGCCCAGGCTCTCAACATTGACTCTTGGACATTGCCCGGGCTCTCAACATTGGCTCTCAGACATTGCCCAGACTCTCAACGCTCAAGGAATATTGACTGATGCTGTAGATCAGGTCACAGCCACTGTCGCCCAAATAACAATGTAATAAGAGTTGAAAAGTTTACTCTAGTTCTAGTCACCCAGAACAAGCAGTTATAATTTACTGGTCTGCTGATTGAAAGCTAACATCTGATTGGTTACTTTGCTAAAACTATGTGGGTTTTATTACATTGCCCCTTAATGTTCAACTATAGATGCAACGTGAAGGGACCATCACAAGGTCCTACTAGAGAGAGGTTAGTCTGTAGGAAAGAGTTGGATTACATTTAAGAAAAGATTAGTTGCATAGGTATTTATGGGCCTTTAGGTTGAAGACACACTGAGCTACTAGTAGCAGCTACTTTTTCAAGGTTACTAAACGCACAAAAATAACCTGCCATGGAGAATTGCCTTGCTAAACATACGTAGAGGCAATTATCAGTAAGTGATCAGCATTATCTATTTTAGTAGCCACAGGTAGCTGCTACTAGTAGCTCTGTGTGTCTTTACCCTTAAAGTACTACCAAAGATAAGGACACAGTCCCTTTTACACCCAGTACTTCTAATTTTAGTTTGTAGGAAACCTCCCAACATCCTGTCTTAAGGTCCCATACACGGGGCGATTCTAGCTGCCGATATGGGTCGCTTAGAACGATTCGACAGCTAATCGGCCCGTGCAGGGGCACTACCGACGGGCCTGCCTGACCGATATCTGGCCTGAAATCGGGCAGATATCGAATGGGCAGGTTAAAAAATTTTGTCGGAGCGGGGACCGCATCGGCTCATTGATGCGGACCCCGAACGGACTTCGCCTATACCCGTCGTTATAATTCGATTGTTTGGCCCCAGGGCCAAATGACCAAATTAGCCTGGATTTGCCCAATATCGCCACCTGTAGGTGGTGGATATCGGGCTAAGATCCGCTCACTTGGTGTCATCGCCAAGCGAACGGATCTGAAGGTGTATGGCCACTTTTACGCACCAGAACTTGGCAAAAATAGCCCATAAACCAGTTTAAAAAGTCTTAAATGGCATCAATTCATGGACTGAAGGATCTAAAACCAAAGTAATAATGTCTGAGGCTTCACCCTATTCATACACATCCCAGCACTTGTAGCATACTGTGCCATTGGGGGAACAGTGATATTACCGCCCATGCAACTGGTGGAAGTGCCACCTTACAGCTTTGGGGCTTTATTAATGGCGGTTGATGGACAACCCAATCTATAAACTAGGCTTTTCTTATTGTCTCTGTACTTACAGACATAGAACCCTTTTATTATTCTTTATTACACACTTTTTTCTGAATACGGAAATGAAACAATTTTCAAGGCCACATCTGCAAAATGCCAGGCAAATTAAAATAACTGAAGTCATTGAATCCTTGCAATCATCTGCCATCTGGGGGGGAAGCGTCTACACCTGCTTAATACCCCCACTATGGCCAAGGAAGTGAATGTCACGTTGCAGGTTCCCCAGGTGCAAGGCAAGCAGGTACATGGCCTTCTCCAGGCAGGTTCTACAGACCATGCTCTTGACTTGCCCGAAAATAAAAATTACATAAAAACAGTCTAAATCGATCAGCCTTTTGAAGACATTTTCTAGCCACGTTCCTGAGAGACGTCGGAAAATAACATTAAAGTTCTTCAAAATAACACAAAAAGTTTCTGGAAGCAATTATGAAATTTCGAAGCTGATTAAGAAGCAATCAGCCGTGGGTCTCGGGGTCATCCTGCAGCAGTTATTCCGTTTAGAATTACTAAACCGCGCTGAGCATTAGCCCCCTTTTCCGAAGACCCTTCTAATAGGCGCTGCTCTTTTGCACTTAGAAAAGTCATTTTGTCATGTGTTTGTTTTACATTTTTGTTTCAAAGGTAATGGGGGGGGTATGAAAGGCAAAAGGGGGTTTTAATGGCAGTGTAAATAGGAACCTTGAAAACTTGAGCTGTTTGATCAGCACAGAGAAAAGGAAAAGAAGTCATTTTGCTCTTTTTGGGTTGATTTATAAATAAATATTCCCATCTCAGCGTTTGTTTCAATTAATAGAGTAAATTGTAAAATAAACTGAATGTCGTTCTTTGGACTAAGCACAGAATTTCAGATTATTTAACAATTGATCTTGTTGCACATGTTATAGGCTACTAGGCATGGGAATTTCATTTATAAACCCAGAGCAGTGTGGTTTTTTGGACACAATTTATGAACCCAGAGCAGTGCGTAGTTTTTGGGCACAAACAGCCACGATTTTATCCCACAATGCAAAACTTTTCCCAACATTGCAGTGTCATTGTGGCCACACTTCAAGTTGTGTTGAGTTGTATTCAGGGGAATAGTGGTTGATTCATTTGGTGCAAGTCATTTGTTGTTGTTGACACAACTCACCGTGGGCAGGTCTGTATTTGTAGTGAGGCCACAAAGGTCCAAGCCTAAGGCACAAATTTAGGGGTGGCATGGCACCCAGCCACACCTGAACTTTGGTCACATATTGAGCACTGGGGTCTAGGCGCTCTGAAGTTATCTGCCCATCCTGTCCCCAGTGCTCCATTTGTGAACTAAAATTATGTTCTTGAGAACAATCCTGGGGAAAGAGCGGGAACAAAAGATAGAGGGGGGGGGGGTACAAGGGAGGGAGGGGCCTCTGGGCGGCGTGTTTAGAAAACTGGGGCTAACCATGGGAAACCTTGAATGATGATGGTGGTTCCAGTGTTGGTAGCTCCAGGGTTCCCCAGCCTCAGTAGGCACAGTTGCTCGTCAGAGCAAACTGCAAGGATACAATGGCGCTTAGTGCAACTATCAAAATTGCAAGGTGTGTTTGGAGGTGTCCCGCTGCCTCTAGTGAGCAATTTTGCACAGAGATCTACCTGGCACCTCCCTATGTGCCCCAGATGGGGCTCTTTTAGTTGATTAACATTACAAGGGGTGACTCATTGAACAGGGCTACCCCCCCCTACAGTGGGTTATGTTGGTTTGGCAGATAGCAAATACTGAGCTGTGCACACTTACTGCTTATTGTTTTGGTATGGCAGAATCATTCATGGTCAGAATTTCCCGCTGCGGCTGATATAGATGTAGGGATCTCCAAGATTTGGGGCGCCTAGGATGGGTTCTCCTTAGACAGGCACTAGAAGGTGGCCTTAGGGAATTGGACACCTAAAAGTGGTCCTAGATGTTTTTCTGCTGAAAGGGAGTTTCCCCTGCATTTCTCACCAGCAACCACTAGATGGGGTGCTGGGATATATAAAGGGATGCAGCCATGTGCTGGCAGACATTTTAGCCCAGGGGCTGCTCAGGTAGTGTGCACCCCTGGCACAGTTAATAGATAGTAGTTTCAAGTAATAGGACACTCCAGGAGTGCCATGTAGGACTCCAAGTTAGAATGGGTGGATATTGCCCCTCCAGGAGTGGTAGTGGGGTTAAGACCCCCCAGCATTACATCTGCTGGAGTGCAGGGCCACAAGTGGCTAGGTAGGTGGACAAGGTCACCGCTAGTCCAGGAGGCCGGATCTGAGGGTGCCTAGCGAGAGTACCGGTGTGGGTCCCTGTGGTGTAAGGTCCTAGCGTGAGTACCGGGGAGAACTCTAAGAGAGAGTGTCTCTGCCGAGAGTACCGGGGAGAGCACCTAGAGGGGAGCACATGAGCGTGAGTATCGTGGGGTAGTCCAACAGGAGAAGGTTCTCAATGAGAAGTATGGAGATATGCCCTGCACTGTGTATAAATGATATGCCGCTCCTGGAGAGGTTTCCGTCCAATAAACCGTTTCATCTGATTCACTTATACTACTGTGTTGTGAGATCTATCAAGCCCAGAGGACCACTACCAAGCTGGTAAGGAATAACCCCAGGATGGGGTACATTACACCAGGAGTACGTGGGTCCCAGAAGGGGCATAGCATCCTGTTCATTTCCCAGGGGGTGGATTATAGTTCCACAAGAACATCCCTGGGTGGAGGCACGCCATAGTGGGGAGAAATCCCTGTAAACCCCCATAGTAAGCGGGGGCTCAGGACTCCTGTAGCGCCAAAGTACAAGTAAAACAGCAGGTAGTGCCACAAGCGTTTAAAAAGTGGGCTACATAGATGTCAGTGTTGGACTGGGGATTGGCAAAGGTAGTTTGGGAACCCCTTCCAGTTAAAAAATCCGACTCAATTGATGCTGCACAATCAATGAAGAGAGAGTAGAATTTCACTTTGAAAAGCTCCCATGTCAATTGACCTGATCATTAGTGATGAGCGAATTTTTTCGCCAGGCATGGATTTGCAGCAAATTTCCACATCTCAAACATGGAGGTTTCCTTTGCAACAGAAAAACAAGTTCTGATCTGATTTTTTTTGTTTTTTGCTCCAGTGCCAAATTCAGCAACCCCCCCAAATCCAAACTGTATCTCAGGACAGTAGGGGCACACAGATATTGGGGGCATATAGGGGTGTCCTACTATCATGCATATTAAGAAGGTTTGCATGGTTGGAGCCTGCCATTGGCCCCTTGGATCTTAGATTGTAAGCTCTACAGGGCAGGGACCTCCTTCATACTGTGTCTCATACCCCATGGCACTTACTCCCTGTGTATTTATACTTATTTATTGTATTTATTATAACACTTGTCCTGCCTGTGTGTAATTCTGTATATTGTAAGATTGTACAGCGCTGCGTACCCTTGTGGCGCTTTATAAATAAAGTTATACATACATACATACATGTATTTATCTTATAAGTAACCAGGTGAATAATGCAGAAAAACATCAGCTAAAATGTATTCTCAGTGACTCAACGCGCCTTTCGGATTAACATAGATTCCAATAGAATGCTAATAAAGTCCATGGTTTGTGATACGATTGCATAAATTTGCCTTTTTCAACTCACTTTCCATATAAAATGAAACGAAAACGCATCTTCTTGCTTTGCCTTCTAAATGGGATACATGGGAAAAGGCGTGGAAATAACCATATAAACGGGCTTTGGTAGTAGCCAGTGTATATTATGGTTCTGCTTTGTTTGGCTCTGATTATCACATCCAGCGGGAAATGATCCATTTTCTGGACAGCATAAAGAAATAAGAGAAATGTCTAAATCCCGATAATCCTTATCCAGTTGTTACAGAGACACTGATATATTTCCCCAGGACAGATTCAAAGAAAACACATTTGAACCCCAGATACGACTCTTATTATCCTTCTTTTGCCTCTGACTAGCACATCCGGTGGGGAAATATATACATTTTATGGGCAGAATAAAGACATCAGAGAAATGTCTAAAATACTGATATATTTCCAGCAGACACATATAAAGAAAATGCATTCGATAACCAGATACTTCTCTTATTATCTTATTATCTTATAAACTAGAGAACAGGTTTAACACTGAGACCTACAATTCACGTTAAAAAAAATTGTCGCTCGTAAAATGTGTCGCTAGTGATGAGCGAATCTGAATCTTTTTGCCAAAAGATTCGTGAAACGCCGAGAAATCTGCGAAACGGGGAAAATGTTGCTCGTTGAAAAAAAATTATCACCCGTGACAATATGTTTGATGCGCGACAATACGCTTGACAAGCGAGACAATTCTCTACTGTTGCGCAACAATTCTTCCGACATTGGCAACAATTCATTCGATGTTCGCGGCAATTCTTTTGCCGCTTGCAGCAATTTTTCGGACAATTTTTGGACACGCAGCAAATTTTGGCGCCCGTTTCGCAATACCATCTGCCAATGGCGAAATGTGGTGTATCCATGCCTGCCGAACTTTTTCGCCCATCACTACTTGTCGCCTATTGACTTCAATGCGTTTCGCCAATTTTTTAACGCCAGTTTGTGAATTTTGTAGCAGTTTCACAGATTTTTCGCTGAAACGAAACAAGACACATTCACTCATCACTATATATATATATATATATATATATCATCTGTGTCTAAATAAACTTTTTGATTTTTATATGTCCTTGGAGTGCTTTCTACGAGACTTTATATATATATATATATATATATACTGTATCAATTAGATTCTTCATGTAGAACTAAGTAACTCATTTACTCAAATGTTAAAAGAAAACTACTGATCCCTATAAAACCAGTGACTAGTGATGAGCGAATCTGTCCGGTTTCTCTTCGCCATAAAATTCGTGAAACAGCAAGAAAATTCGATAAAAGGTGAAAAATTGCGCAAAACGCATTTGTCACGCAAACTTTTTGTCGCCCACGTCTTTATTTCTGTCACCCGCATTGTTTGACGTAACCGCGCCCAATTTGACGCGCGACAAAAAAATTTTTCCACTGCAAATATTCACAGTTTTGCCAATGGCGAAATGTGGAAATTCAGTTTGAATCCATACGTGGCAAAAAAATTCGCTCATCGCTACCAGTGACCGATACTCTTTACTCACAGTCTCACTATACGGTAGCATTTAGTAGCCACACACAGTGTAACTGACTACAAAGGCATCACATTACACATAACATAAAAATGACTTTACAGTATATATCAGGGACCCTCAGGAACACCCAGAAGGAACAACCCACTATATTATCCATAAATTCTAAATATCCTTTATCACTTCGGGGGTATAAATCTAACGTTCAGCCTGACAGGGGCTGGGAATGAAGTGGCCACAGAGTGAATAAAAGAAAAACCACACGCGGATAAACACGGGTCTGTATTGTATTTCTGTGTGAGCTGGAATAGCAGCGCTTTATAGAGGACGATTTTATGCTCTGGGAAAGACCATGAGAAAGAAGATCCTGGCCCTTAACTTTTGATTCATGGCAAAGTCCGACTGAATCTGTGAACAAGGGTTAATTATTAATTACCTCTTTCTTACCCCAACAACCCAAACTCTTTCAGTTTATAAAGTGTACCTGTCTGAGATATATATGGACTATCCATGTATGATACCCACAAATACCAAGCTGAATCTGAACCCCAACTTGTACATTGGGGTTTGGGAAGACTACATTCACGGCACACAAAACATTCTCACATTCACTTTACATAAATGTAAGGGTTTGAAATCAGTTCAACCCAATCCCAAACTGAACCCTGGATTTGATGCATCCCACTATACACTCTACTGCAGGGATCCCCAACCTTTTATATGTGTGAGCCACATTCATATGGAAAAAGTTTTGGAGAGCAACACAAGCATGAAAAAAGTTCCTGGAGTTACAAATAAGGGCTATGATTGGCAATTTGGTAGCCTCTATGTCAGGGGCCCCCAACCTTTATTACTCGTGAGCCACAGTCAAATGTAAAAAGACTTGGAGAGCAACACAAGCACCATAAAAGTTCAGTAAGTAATTATATCTTAGTTGGGATCAAGTACAGGTACTGTTTTATTATTACAGAGAAAAGGGAATCATTTAACCATTAAATAAACCCAATAGGGCTGTTCTGCCCCCAATAAGGGGTAATTATATCTTAGTTGGGATCAAGTACAGGTACTGTTTTATTATTACAGAGAAAAGGGAATCATTTAACCATGAAATAAACCCAATAGGGCTGTTCTGCCCCCAATAAGGGGTAATTATATCTTAGTTGGGATCAAGTACAGGTACTGTTTTATTATTACAGAGAAAAGGGAATCATTTAACCATTAAATAAACCCAATAGGGCTGTTCTGCCCCCAATAAGGGGTAATTATATCTTAGTTGGGATCAAGTACAGGTACTGTTTTATTATTACTGAGAAAAGGGAATCATTTTTAAAAATGTGAATTATTTGATTAAAATCGAGTTTATGGGAGATGGCCTTTCTGGATAATGGGTTTCCGGATAAGGGGTCCGATACCCGTAGTACAAAGCAGAGGTCAGTCCAGGCAGAATTCAAGCAGGGTCTAGATAACAGTTGTTATGAATTAACAATTACCCCCGGCCCTTTGGTTACCTGCCCTTCCTTTTCCATGCTTTCACAAACCCCTTCCCTTCTGGCAGCCCTTCATGCCCCGCACACAAATGCCCCATGGTTCCATGTAGTTGTGACCAACCCAATGGGCGCTGATAAGGTTTAACTGTATTGAAACACTATAACCATTCCTTTCATTAAGCTGCCGTAGCGATTTTATCTCCATGGTTAATAAAAGCAGTTTTTCTCTACAAGATTTACATCTTTCCATTATTATTATTTGCAATTCATGTACATAGATATTTCCCAGAATACCTCCCTGAGCTGACGCCCCCTTTCAAGTCCCTTTTTGATTTGTGCAAGTTTGTGCTGAGTTGGGATTAGAAATTTTGCCATTGATTTTCCCTCTCTCGCCGCCTGAGATAAATGACTCTGTAGCGCTACTTTAGGAGCCTCCGATGGTCTCCATGGGACTCATTAGCCAAATTGGCAAGTGTGCGCTCTGCTGTCGGAAGGCTTTTTCCCTTTCTTCTTTCACTTACAGCAAACTCACATTGAATAAAGGGAACACCATTTACATTTTTAGCCAAATCACAACAGCATCTTGTATACACTTGTTTAATAACGTATCTTATTCCATGCAGATTTGTTTCTGTATTTCTTTACAGGCCTGGAGTCCTTCACTGGCCAATCAGCGGCATTCTTTTGTAGTTTGCAAAGGAAAGTGCTAATTTCAGTTTATATTGATCGTACATATTAACGTCTCAAACTGAAAAAAGAATTTATCGATGTTGCTTAGGTTAGCAATTCATTGGGGCAGCAGAACCATGTATTTGTTGTAGGGAGGCACCGAACCCACCCCAATGGATTCGGCCAAATACAGAACCAAATCCGAATCCTATTCGGTTTGGCCAGGATCCGAACCCTGCCAAAAAAGGCCAAATCCAGCCCGAATACCAAACCCAATCCTTGATTCGGTGCATCCCTAATTTGTTGGTGTACTATTTTGAAGCCCATGGTAGCTTGGTAATGACCTACAGCTGTAAGGGGGGGGCTTGCAAGTGACTGGGATGATTGGTCATTGAACCTTGGGCATCAGTAGATCTTGGCCCGGCACTGAGTGTAATTAACATAAGGAATTTATGTCTAAATCTAGGATCAGGTCTTATGAATCAATGTAAAGGCCCCCATACACGGGCCGATAATAGCTGCCGATATGGGTCCCTTGGACCGACTCGGCAGCTTATCTGCCCGTGTAGGGGCAGAAACGAGCGGAGTGGCCGACCGATATCTGGCCTGAAATTGGCTAGATATCGATCGGCCAGGTTAAAAGATTCAGTCGGATCGGGGGCCGCATTGGCTCGTTGATGCGGTCCCCGAACCGACTGATACATTGCCGCCTACATAAACCGGTCGTTTGGCCCCAGGGCCAAATGATTGGATTATTTTTTTTTTTAATTTAAAGCTCCCCGATATCGCCCACTCGTAGGTGGGGATATCGGGGTAAGATCCGCTCGCTTGGCGAGATCGCCAAGCGAGTGGATCTTACCGTGTATGGGGACCTTAAGCCAATCAAATGGCAAGAACAGGCTATGACCAATGGCACCTGTCTCCTTACAATGTCAACATTATACACTTCTTCCTCTAACCTACACCTAAATTCTTAAACTCCCTACCTGGCGTACAGTCTCCTTTGGGGCTATACCCCTAAATACTCACTCCTCGTGGGGACAACAGGCTGTCCTTTCTCACTAGCCTCACTCCCTTTTACTCCTGGAGTGAACTCACACCCCACTGCCATCCTGTAGCTAGCCCTAAAGGCACCAACCTCCCCAGTCAGTCTGGCCATTATAGTCTTGATGCTGCTTCAGGATGTTTTCAGGCCAACAGAGGAAGTGCCCGCCGAAAGCGCTTTCTGATATAGGCTATGGCAACTGGGCTTGGCACATTGCTTAACTATTTAGATACATAAATCTCTTATTTTACCTCTTTACAAACCTGCTTCATATTTGCTCCTTTAGGTGGCAGTAGGTGGTCTGTAGCTGTCATGCAAATGACCTAACCTGGAGAGAAACCTTGTAATATTCTAGCACTTTATTTTTGTAAAGTCCAATGGCATCGCACAGCAACAAATTCTTCTAAGGAAGTAAAATAGCAAAAAGGCATTTCCAAAGTGCCACAGAAGTATATCCACAGTCTGAAGAAAGTAATGGCCGAAGAGTAACTGAAGCAGTTGATCCGAAGTGCAGGAATCCTTTCCTCTCTCTCTGAAGACTGAGCTCCAAGCTCTCTTTGGGGCTCTTTTTATGTCCCTGTGGGCCCATCCTCGCAGCAAGCCCCTATTGTTTCTATGCAGGGGTGGGGAGACGTATAGGTGCCAGGGTGACTGAATTATCTGCCTATTGTTTCCAATCAGGCCAGGGCCGATGTGTCAGAGCCTTTGGGTATCAGTCCTGAATCTCATCAGAGAGAAATGAAATCAATTCCACCATTGGTTATCATTAGTGATGAGCGAATCTGTTCCGTTTCGCTTCGCCGAAAAATTTGCGAATCTTTAAAAAGATCCGTGAAAAGGCGAAAAATTTGCGAAACGGCGAAAATGTCGTGCGACAAAAAAAAATTGTCGCCCGCGGCTATTATTTTGTCGCGCGGCTATTGTTTCGTCGTCCGCAGCTATTATTTTGTTGCGCGGCTATTGTTTCGTCGCCCGTGGCTATTATTTTGTTGCGCGGCTATTGTTTCGTCGCACGCGGCTATTGTTTCGTCGCCCGCGGCTATTGTTTCGTCGCCCACGGCTATTGTTTTGTCGCCCACGGCTATTGTTTTGTCGCACGCGGCTATTATTTTGTCGCACGCGGCTATTATTTTGTCGCACGCGGCTATTATTTTGTCGCCCGCGGCTATTATTTCGTCGCGCGGCTATTCTTTTGACGCCCGCGACAATTCTTTTTTGACGCCGGCGACAATTTTTCGACGTGCGGCGAATTTTTCCGCGGCGAATTTTTTCATCCGTTTTGCGCAACAATCCGCCAATGGCAAAACGCAGAAATTCGCCGCGAATCCATGCCTGGCGAAACATTTCGCCCATCACTAGTTATCATAAACCCATCACACCAGCGAATCAGATTTCTCAGTAAACATAGAGAATAAAGCTGGCCATACACCTACGGGTGGTGATATCGGGGAGGCATGTAGGTGAATTCAATCGTTTGGCCCTGGGGCCAAATGATCGAATTATGTTGGCAGCAATGGGGCAGTCGGTTCGGGGACCGCATCAACGAGCCGATGTGGTCCCCGATCCGACAGGATTTTCTAACCTGGCCGATCGATATCTGGCCAATTTCAGGCCAAGTCGGTCCAAGGGACCCATATCGGCAGCTTCGGCAGCTTATGGGGACCTTAAGAAGGGTTAAACTATAAATTGAATCAAAAAAGAGAAGATCTTAGAAAATCAGAAAACTAAGGCGGTGTCGGACAGGCCAAAACAATGACTAACAACTACTTCTCACCCCAAAAACCATAAGGATCTAGTAACTTGACCATGTTGGGCCGTAGTGTTATTGGGTAAAGGGGACTATTAATTCCAGCAGTGCGCACATATTCATTGGTGAGCGGGAAGGCCGTATATTTGATTTCATTTGGATTTTTTATGCCAATAATTCGTTCTATATTGGTCAGTAGATGAAACAGCTTCACAAAAACCCTCCAAAACGACAGAGAAAGAAAACACATCAAGAACAAAAATAGTTCTTTTTCTGCAGAAACTCTAAATTGGAGGAACTTGTGCTCTTCTCTCCGTGTAACGGCCTCTTCTAAAAGCTTGAGATTTTGACAGCTGATTAGTGCAGAGCAGATAATCAACCCTAGAGAGTTTTTCGCCGGCGCTAATTGGAAGAAAGGGTTTAAAGGGCACCGCACGCTCAAAATTTATCTGCCGCAATGTGCTTACTATAGAGAAATACTCAGGCTGGGAGGCGCTTATGTCTCTGTAGCGGCTTTCAGCGAGGGTCTGTTCCTGCTGATTTAGCCTTCATTTTGGGGACCATTTACTTACCGCCGTTTTTTTCCCTATTCAGATTTTTTGTGCTAAAAGTTGAGGGGAAAAAAGTCGAGAGTTTTTCGAGATTTACTATGCGTCCAAAGGGCTAAAAATCAATCCAATTCCCCAGCTAAAACTTGCCAAGATCACGTCAATGGGAAACGTCCAGGGTCGGACTGGGCCGCTGGGACACCGGGAAAAATCCCGGTGAGCCCCGGCTCTAGAGGGCCCCGGTGGTCCAGACCCGACCCTTGCGGCACTCCCCCTGCCCGACCATTCCTGCCCCGTTCCTGACTTCGGGTGGGGGCCCTGCGAGGGGGGTCCCTCAGGGGGGGAGGCTATGAGTGCGGGCCATATGGGCAGGTTATGGGCGCGGGTCCCGGTGGGCCCTTCACCCCCCAGTCCAACCCTGGAGACGTCCCTTCCCTTTCCTAAAAGATCCTTCTTTTGCTTCGAAACTTTAGAGGTTTCAGATGTTTTCATGCTGATTGTTATGCAACTACTTGAAAATTCAATTTTTTGGGTTAAATTTTGAAAAAGTTGCCATTTCTGCAACTTTTTCCAGCTCTGATTTTTTTTGTAAATGTAATTTGTGGAAATGAAATAATCTGCCTCTTAGAGTGGGGGTGCCCAATCTTTTTGATCACTGAGCCAACCAGACTTGGTTGCCAAATAAGGGCTGTGATTGGCTATTTGGTATTCCCTATGTTATTTGGCTGGCACTAGTGATGATGGATTTGCAGGCATGGATTTGCAGCGAATTTCCGCATTCTGCCGTTGGCGGATTGTTTCGCAAAACTTTTATGAAAATTAGCTGTGGAAAAATTCAGCGTGCGGAAAAATTTTTTGTGTTGCGCGTCAAAAAGGGCACGCATGCGTCAAAAAAGGGCGCAGTCACGTTAAAAAACACAGGCAACAACAAACATATACTCGGACGACAAATAAAAAGACGTGGGCGGCAACAAAAAATTGCACGACAAATGCGTTTCGCGAATTTTTTACCATTTCGGAAATTTTAGGGCGTAACGAAATGGGACAGATTCGCTTATCACTAGCTGGCACCTTATTTTATACACCCAAAACTTGCCTCAGTAACTACCTGCTTTGCGAAACAGCGGAAAATTCGCGAATCGCATTTGACGAATGATTTTTTTGTCGCTGCAGCTATTTTTTTGTCACCCACATCTTTTTTTTTGCCATTTTTGTGCCATTTTTTTTGCGCGACTGCACCCATTTTGACGTGCGACGACATTTTCTGCAGCAAATTTTTACCGAAGTTTCGCAAAACAATTCGCCAATGCTTACATGTGGAAATTCGCTGCGAATCCATGCCTGGCGAAAATATTCGTTCATCACTAATAGTTACTTCTTTATAATACTATAGAATTCTGGGGGAAGGAGGGAATAAAACGGTTGTTAAAAGTAAAATTACAAATTGCCCTGTAGCCCTGTTAATATTTCTATTGAACAAATACCAGTGAATAAAAAAATTGCTCTAAAATCTGTTCTATAAGGAGAGAGGTAACGAGACATGAAGCATTAAATACGGAATTGCTTCTTCGCGTCCATCTGCAAAGCGCTGGGATGTTTCCCAGGAGTCAATGGCGGAGCCGGCAGGTTCAGGGAAGGACAAGTCAGTAAATACCAGGTCAGGGTTAAGCACTAAAAGGTAAAAGAGAGGAATGGGCAGAATACAATAGAGTTTTGTCCAGTTGCACAGACGGAACAGAGAGGCACAGCTCTATTATAGTAATATTGCTGCATTGTGATTCTCCGGCACATAATGATCCGGATGCACATTCACTGGGGGAAATTATACGTCAGTTGTGCCGAACCTTTATTTCTGAGATTGTTGGCTAATAGCATTCATTCTATTTACATAGGAGGTAGAGCAGGATTGGACTGTAGGGCTGGGTAACACGGCCAGTATTCTCCGTGCCCAATGGAAACAGTAACACAGAGATATATGGGCTTGGGGAAATGATTCCCCTCTTATTGATGGTGTGAAAACTCCTCCAAAGAATAAATCTCATTCCCAGGTGAATATTCTCAGCTCTTAAGGGAAATTTCACAAGTCGAATGTTCTCACTTAGGCACCGCTGATGGATTTATTAACACTAGCGCTGCATATAAACGAGTAAGGGCTCATATACTAATGCCTGTGCCGTAGGCGCTATAAGTTGGGAATCCAGGAGAGTACCCAGCAGTTTGATCATTAGTCCCCCTATTTAGCAATACTTTTCTGACAGCGAAGAAAACATTAGGGAGTTGATTTATTTATCAAAGCTGAATTCCTTGGAATGAATTTGCCATTTTGCTCTTTGGGGTAGCTCAGCGGCAGAGGCGAGTATTAAAGTACCTATGTGAATTGTTACTCCCCAATCCGAATTACAGTGCAATAAATGAAAAATGAGAACATAATTTTTTTTTTTTACTGTACTGATCAGTGATTACTTTGCTCCATACTGCTTGCACCAATGGCAAAATGTGGAATTTCACTGCAAATCTATAGCTCCAGGGTTTCCAAAATGGCCTGTGGCAATCACTGCAGCAAAGTTGCATGTAGTCAGGGTTGGACCGAGAGAAAACCCAGTGGGCCCCGGACGCCCAGACCCGACCCTTGCTGGCGCTCCCCCGGCTGACCGTTCCTCCTCTGATGTGTTAAACTTATGCGCACTCAGGGGTGGACGTCGGGTGGGGGACCCTGCGGGGGGTAAGGGAGGCTCAGTGGGGGGTTAGGGAGGCTCAGCAGGGGGGTTAGGGAGGCTCAGCGGGGGGTAAGGGAGGCTCAGTGGGGGGTTAGGGAGGCTCAGCGGGGGGTAAGGGAGGCTCAGTGGGGGGTTAGGGAGGCTCAGCGGGAGGGTAAGGGAGGCTCAGCGGGGGGTTAGGGAGGCTCAGCAGGGGGTAAAGGAGGCTCAGCGGGGGGCTAGGGAAGGTCAGCGGGGGTAAGGGAGGGTCAGCAGGGGGGTTAGGGAGGCCCAGCAGGGGGTAAGGGAGGCTCAGAGGGGGGTAAGGGAAGCTCAGCAGGGGGTTAGGGAGGCTCAGCAGGGGGTAAGGGAAGCTCAGCAGGGGTTAGGGAGGCTCAGCAGGGGGTAAGGGAGGCTCAGCGGGGGGTTAGGGAGGGTCAGCGGGGGGTAAGGGAGGGTCAGCAGGGGGGTTAGGGAGGCTCAGCAGGGGGTAAGGGAAGCTCAGCGGGGGGTTAGGGAGGCTCAGCGGGGGGGTAAGGGAGGCTCAGCGGGGGGGGTAAGGGAGGCTCAGTGGGGTGTAAGGGAGGCTCAGCAGGGGTAAGGGAGGCTCAGCGGGGGGTTAGGGAGGCTCAGCGGGGGGTTAGGGAGGCTCAGCGGGGGTAAGGGAGGCTCAGCGGGGGGTAAGGGAGGCTCAGTGGGGTGTAAGGGAGGCTCAGCAGGGGTAAGGGAGTCTCAGCGGGGGGTTAGGGAGGCTGAGCGGGGGGGTAAGGGAGGCTCAGCCGGGGGTAAGGGAGGCTCAGCCGGGGGTTAGGGAGGCTCAGCGGGGGGTAAGGGAGGCTCAGCGAGGGCCCCTCTGGGGGGGGTTAGGGGGTGCGGGGGACACGGCAGGGCAAGGGCACCCGCAGGGCCCCTGTGGTGGCAACCCCAGTGGGCCCTGCACCCCCCAGTCTGACCCTGCATGTAGTAAATATGGTGCACACATTACTCTCACTTTAGAAGCCGGAAATGACACCATAAGGACTTTTCAGCACTAGTGATGAGCAAATTTTTTTGCCAGGCATGGTTTTGCTGTGGAAAAATTTGCTGCGCGTCAAAAAAAGTTGTAGTCTCGTCAAAAATGGTGCGTTTATGCCAAAAAAAATGGGTGCCAACAAAAATGGGCAAGGTTTTACAGATTTTTTTGCACTTCGCAAATTTTCTTGATGTTTCGCGAATTTTATGGCGAAGTGAAAAGGGACAGATTCGCTCATCACTATTCAGCACCACAGTATCCAATCGAAATTATTATTATTATTATTATTTACATTTATTTATAAAGCGCCAAAAAGCCCTGCCCAAAAGAGCTTACAATCTACAAATTGAAATGCATCATACGCATCTTTCCCACATAATAACGCCTTCATTCTTGCCAGTATTATGGGTATAGAAAAAGGTCATTTGCGTCCCTTTTGCACCATGTATATTGTACTTTATAAATAAGCCCAATTCTTTATGTGAAATAGTTCGCTTGCTGTTGCAGGGACAATATCTGTCGCTGGGTCGGGGAATAGGTTTCAGACTTTCTTTTGGTGCAGCAACATTGACATTATATTGTTAACCTCTGTAATAGGCAGCGGCACACACAGTAAAATCATTATATGAGGCCCAGACTGATTGCTGTAGGGCCACATCTGGGAGCAATTTGACCACACATGGCGAGGAGCAAATTGCCTTGATTCAGGCATTGGGCTGAATAATCAGAAGGCTACGTAATGTGGGGAGCTGGCACTTAGGGGAAGACTGATGATCTGAGACACCTGGTAGGAGAGAGCCCCAGCCAATCGGCTTCCTACCATCATACTGGATCTTAGTTTAAAATAATAGGGACAATGTTCAGCCAATTTGTTTAACAAATTAGCAAACATTTGCAAACTGACCATCCCCCATAGACTCAATTTTCATCAAATAATTTTTATTTTTAAAGTTTCCCTTTTCTCTGTAATAATAAAACAGTACCTGTACTTGATCCCAACTAAGATATAATTACCCCTTATTGGGGCAGAACAGTCCTATTGGGTTTATTTAATGGTTAAATGATTCCCTTTTCTCTGTAATAATAAAACAGTACCTGTACTTGATCCCAACTAAGATATAATTACCCCTTATTGGGGGCAGAACAGCCCTATTGGGTTTATTTAATGGTTAAATTATTCCCTTTTCTCTGTAATAATAAAACAGTACCTGTACTTGATCCCAACTAAGATATAATTACCCCTTATTGGGGGCAGAACAGCCCTATTGGGTTTATTTAATGGTTAAATTATTCCCTTTTCTCTGTAATAATAAAACAGTACCTGTACTTGATCCCAACTAAGATATAATTACCCCTTATTGGGGCAGAACAGTCCTATTGGGTTTATTTAATGGTTAAATGATTCCCTTTTCTCTGTAATAATAAAACAGTACCTGTACTTGATCCCAACTAAGATATAATTACCCCTTATTGGGGGCAGAACAGCCCTATTGGGTTTATTTCATGGTTAAATGATTCCCTTTTCTCTGTAATAATAAAACAGTACCTGTACTTGATCCCAACTAAGATATAATTACCCCTTATTGGGGGCAGAACAGCCCTATTGGGTTTATTTAATGGTTAAATGATTCCCTTTTCTCTGTAATAATAAAACAGTACCTGTACTTGATCCCAACTAAGATATAATTACCCCTTATTGGGGCAGAACAGCCCTATTGGGTTTATTTCATGGTTAAATGATTCCCTTTTCTCTGTAATAATAAAACAGTACCTGTACTTGATTTCAACTAAGATATAATCATTTTATTTATTAAGTTCTAAACTCACATTATAATCAATCTGCCCCTTGAAGTATGGTGATCTAAATTACAGAAAGACCCCTTATCCAGAAAACCCTAGGTCCCGAGCATTCTGGATAACAGCTCCCATACCTGTATATCTTTTTGAGGTAAAGTTCCATCTTAAAGATGTCCTGCTATTTTTAACTTTGCCTTGATTAGCTGTCTTATCTCAATTACGCAGCTTATTTTTAATTATTTAATTGATTAATGAAGAACAGTTGTAGCAAAATGGAGGAAAACTTCTCTAACAAGGCAGGGTATTGTATTTAGTATTAAAGAGCTAAAAATGCAATGTAACTTCACCTTCCCATTGACTCCAATGTATTTGGTGAAGTTTCGGCACAAATTTTTGCTTTTGCTCATTACTAGCAGCAAACATAGTTTAATAAGGCCTGGCAACCAATCAGCAATTTGAATGGTTACCTACAAGTTAAAAAACAAAAGTAAAGATCTGATTGGTTGCTATGGGGAACATCACCGGTGATGTTGGCTTATACACTGCAATATAATTACTAGTGATGGGCGAAAAGTTTCGCCAGGCATGGATTCGCGGCGAATTTCCACGTTTCGCCATTGGCGGATTGTTTCGCGAAACGGATGAAAAATTTAGCCGCATGTCCAAAAATTGTCGCCGGCGTCAAAAAAGAATAGTCGCGGGCGACAAAATAATAGCCGCGGGCGACGAAACAAGAGCCGCGCGACGAAACAAGAGCCACGCGACGAAACAAGAGCCGCAGGCGACGAAACAAGAGCCGCGCGCGACGAAACAATAGCCGCGGGCGACGAAACAAGAGCCGCGTGACGAAACAAGAGCCGCGGGCGACAAAACAAGAGCCACGCGCAACGAAATAATAGCCGCGCAACAAAACAATAGCCGCGGGCGACGAAACAAGAGCCGCGCGCGACTAAACAAGAGCCGCGGGAGACGAAACAATAGCCGCGCGACAAAATAATAGCCGCGGGCGACAATTTTTTTTTTTGCACGACATTTTCACCGTTTCGCGAATTTTTCACCGTTTCGATGATCTTTTCAAAGATTCGCGAATTTTTCGGCGAAGCGAAACAGAACAGATTCGCTCATCACTAATAATTACCCCTAAGTGCCTGCTAGGCAAGCATCCTGGGCTGTGTTGGAAACCCACGGTGAACTTTTACTCAGGGCTATTCTGGTTATCAGTGGGTGCTGGAAGGGTTAACAGGATGAAGGGTTAACAGGAAATAGGACGAATGCGGTACTTGCCCAAAATGGAGCGCCGCAGGCAGAATCAATAAGTAAACTGTAGCAATTTAAGAAATTCTTCCAGCCTCTCCAAATGTGCCAAATGGAGCCCAGCAGGCAATGTTCTTCTAGCAGAGCTCTCAGCGTAAGTCTCAGCATCATTTTAAGCTTTTGAAAATATTGTCCTACAATGAGAGAGAAAGAGAATTTAGGCCCGCTGGATTTTTTCTTTATGTAATTTAGGGTATAATGACAAAATCCTGCAATCCTCTAGATGAAACGAATCTGCACCCCAGAGCCAGGGGTAAGTGAAATGCCGTGTATATATTGCTCACGGTGTGCACATGATCCACTTTTGATCCCTCTGGCAGCGGCTCGCCGTGCCTAATTTTTCTAGTATGAATATAAAAATCAATTGCAGACTTTTAAGCAAAATCAATAGGCAAAGTGTTGCTTTTAAGTAGTTCTTACAGCCTGTCCGCGAAGCGAGGGGCAGATAATGCAATGCCAAGGGTTTGTCAGAAAAAAAGAAATCTAAGAATTGGAAACAAAAAAGATTGTAGGGACAGTAGTTCTTGGAAAATCAGTTTCTGCATAGACAGAAATGGGACTATATATATATATAGCATTCCTATGAGTTGTGTTACTGCAAGAATGGGCCAGAGATAAAGAACAGGAAGGGGCTAGTAATCTAATAAAATTCAGAATGAAACTTTTCCTACATCCTGGAGGAACATGGTTGACAATGTAGGAAAACTGATCTACAACTTGGGAATAAAACTATTTAGATCCAGGATCTCCATCCTAAAGATAGAGCTAAAGAACAGGATGGACCTCAGGATCTCCATCCTAAAGCTAGAGCTAAATAACAGAATAGACCTCAGGATCTCAATCCTAAAGCTTAATCTAAAGAACAGGATAGACCTCAGGATCTCAATCCTAAAGCTTAAGCTAAAGAACAGGATAGACCTCAGGATCTCCATCCTAAAGCTAGAGCTAAAGAACAGGATAGACCTCAGGATCTCAATCCTAAAGCTTAAGCTAAAGAACAGGATAGACCTCAGGATCTCCATCCTAAAGCTAGAGCTAAATAACAGAATAGACCTCAGGATCTCCATCCTAAAGCTAGAGCTAAAGAACAGGATAGACCTCAGGATCTCCATCCTAAAGCTAGAGCTAAAGAACAGGATAGACCTCAGGATCTCCATCCTAAAGCTAGAGCTAAAGAACAGGATAGACCTCAGGATCTCCATCCTAAAGCTAGAGCTAAAGAACAGGATAGACCTCAGGATCTCCATTCTAAAGCTTGAGCTAAATAACAGAATAGACCTCAGGATCTCCATCCTAAAGCTAGAGCTAAAGAACAGGATAGACCTCAGGATCTCTATCCTAAAGTTAGAGCTAAAGAACAGGATAGACCTCAGGATCTCCATCCTAAAGCTAGAGCTAAAGAACAGGATAGACTTCAGGATCTCCATCCTAAAGCTAGTAATCTAGTAAAATTCAGAATTAAACTTTTTCATCCTACATCCTGGAGGAACAGGGTTGACAATGTAGGAAAACTAATCTACAACTTGGGAATAAAACTATTTAGATCCAGGATCTCCATCCTAAAGCTAGAGCTAAAGAACAGGATAGACCTCAGGATCTCCATCCTAAAGCTAGAGCTAAAGAACAGGATAGACCTCAGGATCTCCATCCTAAAGCTAGAGCTAAAGAACAGGATAGACCTCAGGATCTCCATCCTAAAGCTAGAGCTAAAGAACAGGATAGACCTCAGGATCTCCATCCTAAAGCTAGAGCTAAAGAACAGGATAGACCTCAGGATCTCCATCCTAAAGCTAGAGCTAAAGAACAGGATAGACCTCAGGATCTCCATCCTAAAGCTAGAGCTAAAGAACAGGATAGACCTCAGGATCCCCGTCCTAAAGCTAGAGCTAAAGAACAGGATAGACCTCAGGATCTCCATCCTAAAGCTAGAGCTAAAGAACAGGATAGACCTCAGGATCTCCATCCTAAAGCTTGAGCTCAAGAACAGGATAGACCTCAGGATCTCCATCCTAAAGCTAGAGCTAAAGAACAGGATAGACCTCAGGATCTCCATCCTAAAGCTAGAGCTAAAGAACAGGATAGACCTCAGGATCTCCATCCTAAAGCTTGAGCTCAAGAACAGGATAGACCTCAGGATCTCCATCCTAAAGCTAGAGCTAAAGAACAGGATAGACCTCAGGATCTCAATCCTAAAGCTAGAGCTAAAGAACAGGATAGACCTCAGGATCTCCATCCTAAAGCTAGAGCTAAAGAACAGGATAGACCTCAGGATCTCCATCCTAAAGCTAGAGCTAAAGAACAGGATAGACCTCAGGATCTCCATCCTAAAGCTAGAGCTAAAGAACAGTATAGACCTCAGGATCTCCATCCTAAAGCTAGAGCTAAAGAACAGAATAGACCTCAGGATCTCCTGGGTAGGGCAGGAAATGTAAAACATTGGGCTTCTACTTAATTAAACTATTTAGATCCAGGATCCTATAAATTCATACTATAATTTGAAAAAATGTGTGGGCCTAGCAATAAAAGAAAATGGAACCACAATTTGGGAATGAAACTACTTAGATCCAGGTTCTTCATCTTATAGCGGAAACAGGGTAGGCCTAGAAATAGAGAAATTAGGATAAAACTTGAAACTATTTAGACCCAGTATCTCCATGCTACAGCCAGAGTTGGAGAATAGAATAAGCCTAGTAATACAGAGATTAAGCTGCTAATTGGGAACTATTTAGACAAGGATCTCCATCCTACATCTGGAGGTGGAGAACTGTGTGAACCTAGTAATAGAGAAATTAGGATGAAACTTGAAAACTAAACTATTTAGAACCAGAATCTCTATGCTACAGCCAGAGTTGGAGAATAGAATAAGCCTAGTAATACAGAGATTAGGCTGCTAATTGGGAACTATTTAGAACCAGGATCTTTATCCTACATCTGGAGTTAAAGAACAGGGTGAGCCTTGTAATATAGAAATTAGGCTGCAATTTGAGAATACAACTATTTAGATCATGGATCTCCATTCTACAGCTGGAGTTGAAGAAGAGAATGGGCCTAGCAATACAGAAAAATTGGGCTGTAACCTGGAAATTAAATTATTCAAATGCCTAATCTTCAGCCTGCAGCCACAGGTGGGCCTAGCAATACAGAAAAATGGGGCTGAGACTTGGAAATGAACAAGGATCTCCACCCTACAACTGAAGCTGGAGAACTGGGTGGATCCAGCAATAAAGGAAAATGAGGGTTTTTATACAACATTTATACTTGCCTATATTTCTGATTTACTGTATATAGTCGCGTATAAGCCTAGTTTTTCAGCACCCAAAATGTGCTGAAAAAGTCACCCTCGGCTTATACTCGAGTTGGGTGCCATGGGTCCCTCCAGACTAGCACCCTCTGTCCTTTGTGTGCAAATTAGGCCACCCACAACCAGACCCTCCAGTGCCCTGGCCCACTCCCAAATTCATCTTCATCTACCAACCTCACCTGTCCCATTCTGCACTTGTCATTGCACTTTATATTCTATATAAACCATAATTTTGAAGGATTTTAACTCTTTGTGTTTTAGCTTGGTTGCTTATTGCGCTAAGGGGGTAGTACTCTTAAGGTATCATTGTTGATATCATATAGTTTCCCACCCTAGGCTTATACTCAAGTAAATAAGTTTTTCCAGCTTTCTTAGGTAAATTAGGTACCTCGGCTTATATTTGGATCGGCTTATACTCGAGTATATACGGTATATATGAATGTGTCTTTGGTCATCGATTTGTCTGGTCCCTGCTGGATAGAGGAGAGTGCACTAAAAGGCAATTGTTTAGCATTTCCATACTCCTACATAGAATTTCAAACCTACACAAAATACTGACTGTGCCAATTCGCTAATGACACAGACAAATGTGTGAACCTGAAATTATGAATTACTATTAAAACCATATTTTCTCCGATAACATTTTGACTGGGATGTTCCCTTTGTTTTTAAGCAAAGTACAAACCAAATGTGCCATATTGTAAGATATACATGGCGGCATCACCTCCTCCTCTCCATATGGCTGCACTTGTTTTAACAGAAATAGCTGAAATATACGTGTTTTGTTATTAGCATCTACTAATGTTTAACCACAATAACATTCATTCTGTTCTGAAACAGATTTATCTGGGATGCGGGGGAATCAGATACAATTCTTTAAATGATGGTTGCCTAGCACCAGATGATTTAATGGCGTAGATGCACAAACCTGCCTGACCAACATCTCACCCAATGGAGTTGGTCCTCTCCAATGTTTCATCTAAGGTGTGCGCTCGTGCACACACAGGAATTGAAGGGAACTTGGGTTCTCCCTTTGGGTCCTCCCTTTACTGCCATAACAGCCCCTACTCTTCTGGGAAGGTTCCACTAGATGTTGGAACTCTGTTGGTGAGTTTCATTTAGCCACAACAGCATTAGTGAGGTTGGTTCTAATGTTGGGTCTGACTCACAGTTGGCAACCCAGGTCATTTACATTATAGATTTAGGTAGGTAATGTTCTCCTAGCAGCTGATAAACCCAGACTTCAGACTGCCAGGTGGCGACTTGCCTTTTCCAACCCTAGAGGAAAGGTTTCCACTGCTCAAGAGCTGAATATGTAGCTGTGACACTTCTGCTGATGGTTGGCATTGGTTATGGTGATGTTAGGTTGTTCCTCTGATAACCCATAAAAAGTCTGATACATAGTGAAGCTATTCATAATAGGTACCAAACATGTTCCTTGCACTCTAGGGTACTTGCCCTACACACCAATGAACTTGCCTGGAGAACTAATGTGCACATTGACACAAGGAATACTGGAACCCTGGACATGGCAGTAACTCCAGTGTTCCCTAAGTGGGTTCTGTCCATATTTACAGTGCAGTGCATGATAAGACCTTTTGTAACCCTTCCCTTCCCTAACCCCCCACACACAATATTAGACACCAGGTTGGAAAGAAAAGTCTGCAATGTTTAACATACACATATACTGTATGTAACAACATTTCCCCTGGGTGACCCTTGACAAAAGCTTGGGTCCCAGCTAAAATGTTTGTTGTCTTGTTGCTTTGATAAACATTAGTAAATCATGTCTTGCCATTATTTGAATGCCTTTGCCAACATGGTTTCCATAACTAATGATCATTCATACATCTAAGTTGGCAGAAATTACCTCTGGGGAACCTGACAGTGGTAGAAAGCCAATCATTTTCTAGAGCCAAGTGCTAAACTGACTTTTCAACTGGGGTAATCCATGTGTAACTAGTCACTTCTGGTTGAGGTATTTGTTTATATAAAATACATTGAGTAGCTCAGCTTACTCATGAAATTAGGATTTAATCCATATGGATTTGATTGCCATCATTTGGTGTTTGCGCATTAGCCAATCCGGCGCCGCCATATTTATTTACGCCACTTATGGCTCCAACCACAACCTACCAGGCCTCCATTAGCTCTGCATTGCTATAACATTGAACCAGTTCTTTTACATTGTGTTAAAGAGATTTTTAATACATTCTGACAGAATGATAGATATATAGCCGGCCAGATATTGAGTTTGAGATTCATTTTAGATATTGTTCAGTTAGCCGGCTTGTTCTATGCATTTGTTAAAAAGAACATTCCAGCCGGATGAGCCAGGAAATAATTCCATATATGACATATCTACAGAATGACTTGGGCCCTCAAGCATTAAACTCGCTTCACTACAATTCATCAGAAAGAGACATGTACGTTTCTGTAATGTTATTATTATGGAATTAGCTTGACCTCCCTTTGTGTAAAAGGTAACATTTGACTGAAGAAGCCAAATTATCAGGAAGATTAGAGAATACTGCTTGGCTTTATCAGGTTGTAACTTCTTAGCAAAGCATCTCTTACACATGGGAATACATTTGCTTTCTGTTCTTTTAAATCCTACTAGTTGCACAATATCTGACCAAACATCCCAGATATTTATTGGTAAGATATTAGGGTTATTTAAAAATTATTATGGATGACCCATTTGCACAGATCCAACAGATCTAAACCCATCCTGATCAGTAGGTAGGGCAGTTCTGTAATGAATCAGGTCAGTGCTTTGGTCTGGTTGTCCATTTTGCCTGATCGCCTTTGGTGGGGACACGCCAGAGTTTAATTGGCCAAACTGATCTTTCGGTCGGCCATATTGATCACAATAATAACAACCCTGGGAATTACTCACTTAGAGACCCTTTGTACTACATGTAGTCAGCCAAGAGAAGGGCAACTAAGCTGGTGAAGGGTATGGAAAGCCTCAGTTATGGGGAAAGACTGGCCAATGTGGGTCTGTTTACACTGGAGAAGAGGCGCTTAAGGGGGAGGCGCTTGATAACTATGTATAAATATATAAAGGGATCATATAATAACCTTTCTAATGTTTTATTTACCAGTAGGTCCTTCCAATGGACACGAGGGCACCCACTTCGTTTAGAAGAATACAGGGTTATGGGAGATAGCTCTTAGTACAAGTTGATCCAGGGACTGGTCCGATTGCCATCTTGGAGTCAGGAAGGAATTTTTCCCCCTCTGAGGCAAATTAGAGAGGCTTCAGATGGGGTTTTTTGCCTTCCTCTGGATCAACTAGTAGTTAGGCAGGTTATATATAGGCATTATGGTTGAACGCTAGATCCTTTCAGAACACTAGATCCTTTCAGAAGACAATACAAAAGTAAAGTAGAACTTGAAGACATCTATAGGGTGTTGGTGTTTGTGAGTGAATAATTGGGGTGTTAGGAGGGTGGTCAAGTTGCTAAGAGTTTGGGGCAGTGATCCACAACCAGGGGCTTGCTCCCCACCCCCTTTGATGTTGCACCCAGTGGCCCCAAAGTAGGTGCAATTTTTACATTTTTGGCTTGGAGTCAAGTTTTGGAAACCCAGAGACACAGTTTTACTCAAATGGCGCTCCCAAATAGCCAATCACAGCCCTTATTTGGCACCCCCAAAGTACTTTTTCATACTTGTGTGGCTCCCCAACACTTTTTACATCTGAGTTTGGCTCAGGAGTATAAAAGGTTGGGGATTCCTGTCTTAGGTTATAGGCTTGAATGAAAACAACATACATGCGTGACCCTAATCAGAAATTAGGAATATAAAATGGGTAAAAGATTAATGTTTTTTTCCTACCAAATACACATTTGCAACATGAATAACCAGGGTTAAATATTGATAGATCAGCCTGGAAGTCTCCATCCACTTAAGCAAAGAGTTAAGCAAAGCTCTTAAACATCATTAAGAAACATTACACGATATATATAAGGGATTTACTATATGTCACAGATTTATTAGATGAAACTGCATGGGAAATGGAATTTTTACTAGCCCAACTAGATGGAACCACTTTATTTACATCAAAAGAACATCAGGAAAAGCCTGAAACACTACATTTTTAATGGGAAATACTAGAACTAAAAGTTCCCATTCCATCCTGGTTTCATTTGATTTTTTCTATGTAGAAAGCTTAAACAGAACAAATGGTTGATAATATTGTTACATGTATTGTACATATTCCTTGGGTTCTCCTCTTTAACCAGTAAATGCCAGAAACCGTTATGTATAGATAAATACATTATATACATACAGAAGTAACGTACAGTATACAGACCCTAGCCTAGACTGATATTGTTATATATTTGTCTGACATTTGCTAATCTATGCATTGTGGGTTCTGACTACAGAAAGATGAAGCAGAAGTCAGCTGATTAGCAGACCAGTGATGCACAGAATTGTGGGAATTGTAGTCTTGGCTGAAGGGGAGCTGACCTGATATCAGCAAAGTATAACAATAAATACAGATAAATACAAGATAAATACAGTTGCAATAAGTTAAGAGTCAAAGACACAAGAGGATGGAGGTCCCTGCCCCATAGAGCTTACAATCTATATTTGTAATGTTTTTTTGTATTGTTTTCCAAAGCAATGGGGTTTTGGGGTTTACATTCCTTGGGGTTTACATTCCTTCAAACATTGTTAGGCAGTGATTTGCTCCAAGCTAGGGGGATGATGATGATGTGTAAGGCTCTACTGGGTTTTGATCCTGGGACCTCCTGGTTGCTGGCAGCTCTCCCTAACTACAGGGCCAGGAGATCAGTTAGCAGGCCCTCATCTTCCTTTCCCTACGTTACATCACCCCAGTAGCCTTATTGGCTGGGTGGGGTCAGACAATCAGGGCTTACTCTGCCCTATTTAAGCCCAGTCCCCCACACATCCTGGGCCTGAGCATTGGCATTATCTGAGTACTGTGACATGTCCCTGGTAGTGATGAGCAAATTGTTTTGCAGTTTTACTAATTTTCCAGGACTGGACAGATTCGCTGATCACTAGTCCATGCCTCTCGGGCCCTTGCTCTAGCTCCTGTCTGCTCCTACCTTGTTCCCTTCTGTTCCCTGCTTTGGTTCGAGTTCCTGATCTAATCCTGCCCTTGTTCTCACCCCTGTTCTTTCTCCTGTTGTAGTCCTGTTCCTGCTTCAGTCTTGCTCCCGCTCCAGCCTATTCACTCCACCCTGCCTCTGCCAATCCCAGACCCATCACCCACTTTGCCCCACTCTTGCCTGTCCCAACTCCTTTACCCACTCCACCTCGTTCCTGCTTATCCAGGATCCTGTGTCCTCTCCGTCGCTGCCCCTGTCAGTCTCTTATTCTTTGCCCGCTCCATCCCACTCCTTCCTGTTCTTAGTTCTTCGCCCTCTACACCCTGAATCTGTCTAGCCTGCTCCTATCTTCTGTACCTGTTGGCACAATACCAGTCCCCGCCTGAAGGGCTCACACTCCATAATCCCTCACACGATTATTCTCGTACTGAGCATATGTCCAGTTTATTTATATATTCTCAGACAGTGTCAGTGCCAGTGTTTTTTTGACACGACCGCACCTTTTTTTTTTGACGCAACTGCGCCCAGTTTGACACGTGACAAATTTTTTTGTACGCGTGGTGATTTTTTCCGTGCCGTTTTTTCACGGAAGTTTCACAAAACAATTTGCCAATGGCGAAATGCAGAAATTCGCTGCGAATCCATGCCTGGCGAAAAAATTTGCTTATCACTACATATATCCAGTTGGGTAGAGATGAGGGCTAGGCCATTGTCAGGCTTTGCTCTTTTTTGCTCTTAAGCCATTCCAACATTGCTTTGGCCTTGTGTTACAGATCAATGAACTCTCTTCTTTGATGACCCCCCTTTCCCCAATGTGCTTCATGAATGTCTGCTTCCTATACATATATAGCAAGACTCCATACTGTAGGTACAGCATGTTAAAAACCCTAAATAGCGCCAAGGATTTTTTTACATCTATAGAGATGTTATCACACCAATCATGCTTTGTTTTTAAATCTAGTCCCCCGTTGGGTAGTAGTGTAGAGAATGCCTAATGACATTAATGTACCATTGGAAACAGCTCATTTGGATTCATCGCAAGTCCTACTCTTACTGAGAGAGAACAGACTCTGGACCTTCTAATTACATCATTAATGAAGGCATTTATTGGCCTCACGCCTTATGAATGCTCAAGTTGATTTTAATTAGTATTTAGCGGTTGCTTTAACTTACCTCTTTATTGGAGCTGTACTTTGTTTCTCCTGTTCTCCCTTTGTCTTTCCTCGTATTGATTTGTCTCCACTCATAGATTTTCTCTCTTTTGTATTTATGTGCTTGTGGTACTGCTGTTTCTTATCCTGTCTTGGACGTTAACGTCCTCCAACATGAAGTGTAGAAACATGTTCATTAAAAATAAGGAGTTCTTCCATCACATAATTAGCAATTTATACGGGTTTAGGGGAAGATTGATAACGAAATTTCTGCTGTACAGTCTGGTGGGGATTGTTGTTGGTGTGGTCCTGGGGTAGGAGGCCACTGTGTGATAGAAACCCATATTCTATATAAATGGTGTTTTTTAACCTCAACATTCACTGCAAATTGACCACTTTGCTTCTCTAATGATCCGTAACTATCTTCTGCCAACCCTCTAGGACTCCACCAGAGCAGCTCCCTACCTACAGAATTCATTATCACCCAGCATCTCCCCTATCCTTCAGAGTTTTCCATTTCTCTTTAAAGTTTGAGTTTGAAAATATGGCTTGACTTTGCCTAGGACAACTCCCACTGACACACAACCTTTTAGATGGCAATTTTTTACCTTCGAGATTTTGGACTTAATAAATACCAGGCATTCAAGTTTCTGAAAAATAATTTGAATTTCAGTTTTTTAAGCACAAAAAACTTGAATTGTGAAAAAAAATCAAAATCAAATGTTGATACCAACTCCCTAAGGGTTGGTTACCACAGGCCTTGGACTCCGGTACTCAGGCCTCAGGCCATCTGGCAGATCCACCTCCTGCTATAGTGGAGTCCAGGAAGAGATAAAAGGCTGCATTCTCTTACCTACTGTAGAAGCAGTGTGCAAAGTGCTGTTTTGAGTGCAATCACCATGGTTTTTTTCCCACAATGCACCTTTTCCTCCAGAATTCCAGCATTAATGTGGGTGCAACCCAGTAAATCTCTTGACACACTTGTGCTGTGCCTAATGGAATCACATCTGATTTGCCAAAATGGGAGCAACAGTGTATGTGCTTCATCACAAATCAACTATAGTCGCACCAAATTCTCTGCCGTTTCTTCCATTGTTTGATGTCCAAGTGGTATGTGCACCCTATGCTCTCGGCACAAGTGTGCTGTTCCTATTGATACAGGCCACTGAGGGAACCTGGAGCTAACATCTGGTCAGGGTTCCTCTACATCAATAGACACAGCAGTGATTGATATGGAATGACTAGTGATGGGCAAAATGTTTCCCCAGGCATGGGTTTGTGGCGAATTTCCGCGTTTCGCAATTGGCGAATTGTTTCGCGAAACGGATAAAATTTTTTACTGCGCATACAAAAATTGTTGCAATAATAGTCGCTGGTGTCAAAAGAATAGTCGCGCATTAAAAGAATAGTCGGGGGTGTCAAAAGAATAGTCGCGCATTCAAAGAATAGTCGGGGGTGTCAAAAGTATAGTCGCGCATTCAAAGAATAGTCGGGGGTGTCAAAAGAATAGTCGCGCATTCAAAGAATAGTTGTGGGCGTCAAAAGAATAGTCCCGCGTCCAAAAATTGTCGCAAGAATAGTCGTGGGCATCAAAAGAATAGTCGCGCATTAAAAGAATAGTTGCAGGCGTCAAAAGAATAGTCCTGCGTCCAAAAATTGCCGCAAGAATAGTCGCGGGTGTCAAAAGAATAGTCGCGCATTAAAAGAATAGTCGGGGGTGTCAAAAGAATAGTCGCGCATTAAAAGAATAGTCGGGGGTGTCAAAAGAATAGTCTTGGTCCAAAAATTGTCGCAACAATAGTCGCGGGTGTCAAAAGAATAGTCGCACATTAAAAGAATAGTCGCGGGTGTCAAAAGAATAGTCGCGCATCCAAAAATTGTTGCAAGAATAGTCGCACGTCAAATGAATAGTCTCGGGCAACAATTTTTTTTTTGCTGCGCAACATTTTCGCTGTTTCGTGAATCTTTTGAAAGATTTGCAAATTTTTTGGCGAAGCGAAACGGGACAGATTCGCTCATCACTAGGAATAGATGGCAGGAAGGACTGAGTGTCGCCAAGCCCAGCTATAGGGAAGCGCAAGGAGTGCATTATGACACAAGGAGTTTTAAGTGGTTTTGTGCGCAACTGACTGATGGGAAAAGTACAGGTTGCCCACTGCTCTTGTTGACGTAAATGAGCCCTAAAGTGTCATGTGATCCCACTTATTATATAACTAAGGACAGGAACTAATCACAAGACCCCTGGACCAACTGAGCAAAGGTCCCTTCCAGCAGAGCGTAGGTGGCAGAACTGGGGCATCCTGAGCAGCAGTGGAAATTAAACCGTAGGCTCCGCTACATCTATACACATGAATGCCAAACGTAGAATGCCCGCGGTGTCACGGTAGGGAGGCGGGCACCTGAAAAGCCAGAATCAGACTGTACTGTATATGGGTAAAATGAAACTGGATGCAAAGCACAAGGTGCCTATGACTTCCGCACATCAGCAGTAACACAGCAGCTAAACACAAACTTCATCTTGGGTTTCTATTTAATTAAGGAAAGAAAATGATTTACATATAAAATACAGTTTTTTCCATCTAATAATTTGTATCTATTGTGGGAGTAAATATACCAGTGCAGAAAGGTAGGAAGTCCAAAAGCAAATACTCACGTAAGCCACTTGAGTTCAGTTGGATGCATTTGGCTTATTCTGCATAGACTTCTAGTTGGATTAAGCCACATTGCCTTGATGGGCAACATTACAAAACAGATATTTTTATACATGTCACGTTGAGCAACTGCATGATTTGACTGGAAATACACAGTTCTCCTCCCAGGCTACCTCAGCATATCTACTGCACATAATCTGTTCCACATGATAGAGCGCTTCCTGTAGGCTTTTGTGCGCCACATTACAATATATTACATTACAGAACCATTACATGAACACTGACTTGCCTTTCTTATTGACCTGCGCAGGAGCAACGTCTTCCCCAAGGCCTACGTCAAACTGAATTATTCCTGCTTGTAATGGGCTCAAGTTCTCCTACAACAATAACAGGGAACCAGATACCCTTGCTGATCTGGAGGCCTGAGACATGAATGTACATTGGGTTTGTCAAATAGCCCTTTCCTAGACAACGTTGAGGTTGGATGTCCAATTATGAATGCAGTAACACCTGCAACTGGTTTTTCCACCCATGTGGAGTTCATAATGTACCTATAGCTCTACTAGTTTAGAACTAGTCATTCTCCACAGTTTTATAGTACAGTCAGTACTGGCAGCAACTGGGCCTCCTTTAGGGTGATTGTGAGAGGGTGTATATATCAAAAAACACCTCTTCTACTCCTATGAGGTTTTTTTGGACATATTGTATAGTTTCTATCTAATTTTCTGTTCATCAAACTTTGGTTTTTCCAAAAGTCAAAGGTTTCCATGGAATGTTTTGGTTGGACGTTAAATTCTATGTCAATGAAGTTGACTTTCCTCTATGCCAAGTAGCAAATTAGGAATCTGAACTCAATTTTAACTCAATGACCCACATGGTATGTAGAGCAGAACTTGGGTCAGAAGCAAACCCCAAGTGTAAGGTCCTCAAGTCTAGCTTGGAACCTGATCTCCTCTTAAGGAGAACTAAAGCTCAACCAAGACTTATACTAGAAATGCATCTTATATTTTGAGTTTATATACCAGCCCAAGATTACCATGGCCCAAGTAATGAATATATGCCCCTTGGGGGGGGCATGGTGGGGGCTCCTTGGGGGTTTGGAGCCCTGGGTTGGCCTGGGGGTACCATGGGACTACAGAAGCAGCATTGTACTAACATTGCTTCTGCTTCTGGCTGAAGGTAATTCAAATCTTTTTTATGAGCATTTCTCCCTTTTTATTCTGTTCAGCTCCCACCGCTTCCCTTCTACGTTGCTACTGTCTAAGGTTGTGCTATTATGCCTACTTTGTACCCTTTGGTTTGCATGTTATCCATGTCTGCACTGATGTTTTTGCAGATGGAAATCATTTTGGCCAGTACGATCTTCACTTTTTACATTTATTTTGAGCTTCAAATAAAATAGACAAATGAAATAAGGATAGGAACCCAACGGAACATCGGCCCATGCTATCCTTACCCTACTATAAGCTAATTATAAGCTACAGTATGTATCTGTAATAAGGTAGAACTGGCAAATCAATGAAAGGTCTTTCCCCCGGTGTGAGCACTAAAGGGTTAGCTGGAGTTGTGTTTATCCAGTAAGTGGCACATAAACCTCCCACATTCTTGATGTTTCAGCGACATGTCTCTTCCTCTAGGTGGTAAATTGCTGTCAACAGGCCTTTCAGCCTCTCGTCTGCCCGACGTTTATGTGCCATTTCACCTTTTGCTCTGGGATTTAACAGAAGTGGATACAGATATCTGAGGCAGAGTTACCCACGGAGCAATAAAGGGGGATTTGTTAGCAATGAGCACAAATGCACTTTAATGGCTTTGTGTGCAGCAAAATCAATACACGGCACTAATAGAAAATTGATTATAGACTTGTATATACTGATAGAAAATAAGGTTGTAACTTCTTTTGGTGACATGGATTTTAAGGGGTTATGTAATGAAAGGCACAAAGTTTGCCCAGGAGCAAGCACCCATAGCAACCAATCAGCAGGCAAGATTTAATAGTCACCTGTTTAAAGGCAAATATCTCATTAGTTGCTATGGGTCACTGCTCCCGGGCAAACTTAATGTTGACTCTAAAGGTGCCCATACACGTGAAGATCCGCTCGCTTGGCGTGCAAGACATTGCCATAGCAATGAATAGTGGGCGCTTCCAAGCATATTCTCACCCATCTTCTACGCTATAAATTGCTCCAGCAACACAATGGTCTTACTCACCCAGTAGGGCATCTTTATCATAGAGGAACATAGTGACCACACCATAGATTCTAGGGGTCATCTATGACTGCTTAAGATTAATGGTGGTCCCAGCAATGGAACAACTCGGCTCTGGCCCCCCCACATGGCCCAGCGCACATTGAGAAAGCAGAACCTGCAGTCCGGGCCTCCCTGTGGGGACTGCCTCCTCTATTGTTACTCCCCTGTGTGGGCCATTACATTTGCTGCAGTTAGTTTCAGGTTAGGACTGGGGGGTGCAGGGTCCAACGGGGCTCCCACCCCAGGGGCCCTGCAGGTGCCCCCACTGGCCATGTCCACTAACCCCCCCCATGGGCCCCCCTAATCCCCCTGCAGGGTCGTCCACCCGACGTCCTCCCTTGAGCGTGCGTAAGTTTAACGCATCAGTGGAGGAACGGTCGGGCAGGGGGAGGGCCGGCAAGGGTTGGGTATGGGCCCAGTCCGACCCTGGTTAGTTTATTAAGCTCTCCTTTAATTTCCATATAGTTGACACTGCTCAGTTCTTCCCACTTCCGGTTCCAAATTCTGCAAAGTTGCACCTATTGATGTGGGTGAACCTGGGAGCTACCTCCACCTTCAAACCAGGCAAAAGCTCCAGAGTCTCCTCAGTGGCCTGTGATAACCGCTACAGTGTAGTCACACCAAAGGTATGGGGCACATACGTCACTGTCACATCAAACACTGGAAATGACGGCAACCACTTGACTTTGAAGTTCAATTGCATCTGCGTCAGTTTTGATGCATTGGCACCAAATGCATCAGACGTAATGTGACCTGGCAACTGCAATGAACTGGAATTATAGGGACAAAACACTGCATTGCGGGCCATAAACCAGTGTTTGCGGTTCCTAGGCCCTGATAAGTAGTTAAGCTTAAAAATCTCATGATTTTTCTCCCAGTGTGAGAGCTGGAGGGCAAGTTTGGTTGATATGCTAAATGGCTGAAGCTTGGCAGAGGAAGGGCTCCTTACAGCACAAGATGGCCGATGGTGGAATTCTCATGTATTTACCCAATTTCAGAAGGGATCCTTGACACCCTGTCCCTACTGTTCAGTAACGGCAGCCATGGTTCCTGCAAAATAGTCCATTATTGTGACTTTCTGAATAAAGCAGCTGCTTACAGAGAATAAACAAAATATTTCTAAATTACACGTGAGCCTTGTAGATTTCTCTCACTGCATGAATCAGGCAAAAAAAAGACAATAAAAGTAATAATTCACAGTAGGATAATCTCATGGGACGTCCAAGCACTTACAGTTCTCTATGCTAGCACTAGTATATTCAGACTTATCAGAGATGCGCAGAACAATATGGACGATGAGCTACAGTTCTCGAATAATTTGCCTGTGCACAAAATGGAAGGAGCAATAAAACTGGGATTATACAGAAAGCGCTGTCAGCATTCAAACCCGCTGAGGTCTTACAAAGCCATTTCGCCATAGTAATATTTATAGCCAAACCCACCTGGGGGTTTCAGAGAGTTATTTGCTAAGGGCGGTTGCATTAGTGCTAAAGCTTTCATGGGTCTGTATCTCCTAGCAGCTGAGACATTCAGGAGATCACTGAGATCCATAGTTTTGCAAGATCTGAAAATGAAGATCCCTGCTGTAATAATCAGATCTTTGCAGATCAAGGCAAGGTTGTCCTCAGTGGTGGTGGGGTCAGGGGAAATACCATCATTATTTATAATGCAGCCGTCAGCTATCCAGTTGTTTCAATTGATAGAATCTCGCCTTAAGGTGGCCTTAGATGGGCTAACCTTGTATGGGATGATCTCTCGACCTTCCTGGGCCAAATGTAGAGATATCTTAAAAGGAGATATACACAGCTAAGCTGCATCTTAATGATTCTTCTTATTCTGATGCTCCTCTTCACTTCTGATCAAGGCAAGGTGGTGGGGTCAAAGGAAAAAACCATCATCAGCCTTCAGCTACCCAGCTGTTCCCTGGACCGGATGTCATCTCAAGGTGGCCTTAGATGGACTGAACTTGTATGGTATCTGACCTATCATCCACTGAGCCAATGGAAACCTTACAGGGGGCCATACACACCAATATTCTTCTGTGGCTCCTCTTCACTTCCTTGACTGACAGTTCACCATACAGTAGTATATATATATATATATATATATATATATAAAGGAAGTGCCAGGAAGCTGCACACCATGAGAGATAATGGATACCTGGGTGCCAGTGCAGAAACAATAATACAGGCATGAAGTGACGGCACTCACAGGATTTTCACACAGGAGTCACAGGATCAAATAGATGAGAGGTTTTTTATTTGGACCAACGTTTCAGTTCCTAACTGAAAACTATATATGCAGTATATAGATAAGATTGTCAAATAGCACTGATCAAGAACCAAATACATGGATACTAGTTGGGATCAATGTTATGCAGGTATGTGTATGGCTGCTTTATACAATATCCTACAGGTACATAGTAACTTGGTAACATTGTAAAAAAAGACATACGTCCATCATGTTCAACCATAATGCCTATATATAACCTGCCTAACTTCTAGTTGATCCAGTTGATTCCCTCACTTGCTAAGAAGCCATCCAGCCCTTCTTAAAGCCTCTTCCCTTGATACCACCATGTCTCACTATATTTATATACATATATTTATGTCCCTCGGCAGTGTCCCATTCATTTAAATGTTACTCTTTGGACCCCACTAAGACTGAAGGCCGGGGCAGTCACCCCACTTGCCCCTGTAGAAGGATTCAGAGGAGCTGTGCCCCTATCAAGCTAGTGCAGAGCACAATGTTTGCCAAAGTGAGTCTGGGACATGAGCAGAGATTTAAGAGCCGTCCCCACACCACTTTATCAAAAGGTCAAGGGCAGGTTTGTAATTCACTGGAATGTCTCCAGATCTTCTCTCATCATTTTACTGAATACTTGCTTCCCCCTCCCGGCACTTCATTGCTCTCACATATCGGCCGTGCCCTGTAAAATCACTATGGTATTTGACATGAGAGAGAGAGACAAAAAGACTAAAGTGAAACGGCAGAAACAAATAATCCTGTGAATGTTGGCTGCCCAAATCCATGTTTATAAATTGGGATATACAATAAAAGTGATGTTAGAGACAGAAATTCATCTTGATCTTCGATCTGTCGCTCCTGCTTTCCTTGCCGTGCCGAGGGAATCACAGCCGGGGATGGAGCAAACTGACATGGCTGAAGCACTGGCCAATAGTGATTTAGAGACTTGAATATAAATAGGAGGGACTGAATAGAAAGATAAGCAATAAAAAGTTACAATAACAATGAAAGTGCAGCCTCACAGAGCAATAGTTTTTTGCTGCCAGGGTCAGTGACCCCCATTAGAAATCCTTGGATGACTTCACTTATCTCCTGAGTATCCCTATGATTTTGCATGTGTCAGGAGTGCTCCGCTTCTGATCCAAGATGGTGTCACCCCATGGCCGTAATATTACGTTGATACTACGCATTGTGGATGCTCACTATCCACCCATGACTTTTGCAAACTCTGTCAATGGAGAGGGAATGGCAGACAAGACAGCACATAACACTATTAGCCAGCTGGTACAGATATGGGATCCTGTTATCCAAAAAGCTACGAATTACAGAAAGCCTGTCCCCCATAGACTCCATTTTAATCAAATAATGCAGAATTTTAAAACTGATTTCCTTTTTCTCTGTAATAATAAAACAGTACCTGTACTTGATCCCAACTAAGATATAATTACCCCTTATTGGGGCAGAACAGTCCTATTGGGTTTATTTAATGGTTAAATGATTCCCTTTTCTCTGTAATAATAAAACAGTACCTGTACTTGATCCCAACTAAGATATAATTACCCCTTATTGGGGGCAGAACAGCCCTATTGGGTTTATTTAATGGTTAAATGATTCCCTTTTCTCTGTAATAATAAAACAGTACCTGTAATTGATTCCAACCAAGATATAAATAATCCTTATTGGAGGCAAAACTATCCTATTGGGTTTAATTAACGATTTATTGATTTTTTAGGAGACTTGAGGTATGGAGATCCAAATTACGGAAAGACCCCTTATCTGGAATACCCTTGGTCCCGAGCATTCTGGATAATGGGTCCTATACCTGTAGTAACATAAAGTGGATTTGTAAAAATATAGTCCCCACCTCAAGTCTCCTTAGAGAATTCTTATATAAAAGTGTTGTACCAAGTGCCCCAAAACTTGCAGGGGCTCCATGTTGTTTCCTAGCGGTGCCGGCACAGAGCCTCACCCTTACTAACCCCACACAAGGGCTGTTACAAACACTGACAGACGGGGATTCATCAGGGAGAGATTAATGCCGCACAAACGTAACGTGACATAGAAAATAGAGGCTCTAATAAGGAGTTTATTTTTAGGACAGAACTTCTTTACAATAAAATACAGAAGAGAAATGTTCCCAGCGAGACATTTACAACTCATACAATCAATCATCTGAACTGTAATTGCAATACGGTTCCTTTTATGGGGGGATTTTTGTGCCGTCCCAGTAGTCTATCCGTGTTTTTTTTTTAATCTCTAGTAACAAAACTTATACAGCATGAAATTGCTTGCAGCCAGCAGACTATGATAAAAAATTAGTTTGGGATCCGGCATTGTTTAATGCGACAGAAGAGACTGTAATGAACATAAGGATGACATTTGTTTTTATATAGCAGATAAGGTTCCTTAACCTGAACAAACTGGAATCAAGCTCAACATGTTGGCTCCTTACTTTATTTTTTTGGCTCAGATGAAACTGGCATCTCAACAGAATTTAATGCCAACCCTTATTTGATATCATTATCTTTCGCCGGCATCAAAGCAACAGATGCTTCTGTAATGCAACTTTTTATGCATACATTCTTATTACATCCCGAGGCATTGCTCACCATGCTTGTCTGAGCCATTGGTTTAGGTGGCCATTCGGGTCCTTCAGTCCAATTCGGCAGCTTATTTTTCCGTGTATGGGCAAACCCGAGGGGCCTATCTGACCGATATCTGGCCTAAAACTGCTCAGATTTGATTGAGCAGGTTTGATTTTCCAGTAGGATCGGGGACCATTAGTTCATTGATGTGGTTCCCTCTCCCACAGGTCCTATTCCCGTCATTGTAATTTGGCCCAAACTATTGGATTACTCCGATATCACCCACCTTAGATCAAGGTTCCCCAACCTTTCTTACTCATGAGCCACAGTCAAATGTAAAAAGACTTGGGGAGCAACACAAGCACCATAAACGTTCATGGAGGAGCCAAATAAGGGCTATGATTGGCTATTAGGGGCCTCTATGCACCCTATCAGCTTACAGGGGCTTTATTTGGTAGGAAATCTTGTTTTTATTCATCCAAAACTTGCCCCCAAGTCAGGAATTCAAAAATAACTCCCTGGTTTGGGGGCACTGAGAGCAACATCCAAGGGGTTGGGGAGCAACATGTTGCCCCCGAGCCACTGGTTGGGGATCACTGCTTGAGATGGACACATATCGGTGGATAGATCTTATAGTGTATGGCCACCATTAGCTAAGTATTGCTATTATAGGAAGGTAGGCAAGGATTCTTATTTTCCATGGTTTTAGAGATTCTTACTACCACGACTGAACTCATTTCCATTAAAACCACAAATGGCAAGTGATTTATTAAAACAGCCTTTGAAAAAAGTGGGAAAAATGCTAAAATGTTCATATTATGGCACAAATAAAAGCATCAAAAATCCTGAAAACCTCTAAAACTATTAAACAAAGAAAGATATTCCAATTATAAAAAAAGAACACCTGCCATTGAATTCTACATGACCTTGACAGCTTTCAAGTGACGTATTTTTCTTTGGATGGTGTTTTTTTTTTTTTTCTAAATGGCAAAAAAAATTGAATTTTTTCCATGCAAAAAAAATATGACTCATTAAAAAAGAAATGCCATGACCTTTTGTAAATAGGTCCCTTAATATGAACTTACACATCGGGTCTGGAATTCAGTGTATAATGACTAGTGATGAGCGAATCTGTTCCGTTTCACTTCGCCGAAAAATTCGCAAATCTTTCAAAAGATCCGCGAAACGGCAAAAAATTCGCAAAACGGTGGCTATTATTTTGTCGTGCGGCTATTGTTTCGTCGCCCGCGGCTATTATTTTGTCGCACGGCTATTGTTTCGTCGCCCGCGGCTATTGTTTCGTTGCCTGCGGCTATTGTTTTGTCGCACGGCTATTGTTTTGTCGCACGCGGCTATTGTTTCGTCGCCCGCGGCTATTATTTTGTCGCACGGCTATTGTTTCGTCGCCCGCGGCTATTGTTTCGTTGCCTGCGGCTATTGTTTTGTCGCATGGCTATTGTTTCGTCGCCCGCGGCTATTGTTTCGTCCGCCCGCGGCTATTGTTTTGTCGCACGGCTATTGTTTCGTCACACGCGGCTATTATTTTGTCGCGCGGCTATTATTTTGTCACCCATGACTATTCTTTTTTGACGCCGGCGACAATTTTTGGACGTGCGGCGAATTTTTCCGCGGCGAAATTTTTCATCCGTTTCGCGAAACAATCCACCAATGGCGAAACGCGGAAATTCGCCGCGAATCCATGCCTGGCGAAACTTTTCGCCCATCACTAATAATGAGATTAATAATAAAGAGACTATGGGATCCAGATAATGGAGACTCCCAAGCTGAAGAAGAGGCACTTATGGATAAATATAAATGCTATAGAAGTAAAGGAGGGGACTCATTGCAACTCTGTTCCCATAATGCATTTGTTTCCAGACTGCACTTGCATTTTATTTGAAGGGGTTCAAGGCAAATCTCCCCCAGTTGCCGAGGGCTGTACATTTTACATCCATTGTAGGTTTATCACTAACTCCCTTTAGTAATTGGGAAGATGACTTAAGGTGACCAATTCTAGTTGCCAATCGGTCCCTTAGACCAATTCGACAGCTTATCGGCCCGTGTAGGGGCACTAACGACGGACCTTACACTATTGTTTCCCCCAAATATAGTGAGGGCTCTATTAATCCGCACCTCTGGCGGGAGAAACAATATAGGGGTGATAGGTGCTGTTTGTACTAATGCTAGTTAACCTTTACTACACTTCTGCCTGGGGGAGGGGCAGTACAATTTATTTATAGGGATGTAGCGAACCTCAAAAAAAAGGTTGCGAACCTGTTTGCGAACTTACGCCAAAAAACGTGAATATTCGTGAACTTTGCGAACCCCATAGACTTCAATGGGAAGGCGAACTTTATAACCTAGAAAAGCCATTTCTGGCCAGAAAACTGATTTTAAAGTTGTTTAAAGGGTGCCACGACCTGGACAGTGACATGCAGGAGGGGGATCAAGGGCAAAAATTTCTCTGAAAAATACTTTGTTGGCACAGCGTTGCGTAAAACCGCAAAGGCAGCTGGCAGACCTAGCGGAAACACGCAGCGTTTTTTGCTATTTCGCACTTTTAGCACCATGGAAACGGGATTTGCTTACACCATTACTAGGCTGAAAAACGCCATGTGTGGCTTGTGCAGCGTTTTTAGGCCGAGAAAAAACACAGCGAAAAAACGCAGCGAAAAAAAAACGCGGCGAACCCAAATTGCGAACATACGCGAAAAGTTCGTGAACTTCCGAACTTGCGAACACCCGATGTTCGCGCGAATTAGTTCACCGGCGAACAGTTCGCTACATCTCTATTTATTTATAAAACTAGAAAATATTAATTTTTTTTGTAGTAATTGTATTCAAATTAAAAAAAACAGCAAATAAACTTTCCATTCTCTATTTTCATGTTAAAATTCACCCACAGAGGCTTCAGATCAGATCCCAACTACAGACCAATTTTGAGGCTCATCTAATAATAATAATAATAATAATAACAGAAACACATATTTATAAAGCGATAACAGGTTACATACAAGTACTGGCTGGAAATCTGGAAAGCCCATTGGGTACAGGCTGCCCATTGTGGTCCAACAAGGTTACAGGTACAGTAAATGAAAACATGGTAGTGATGAGAGAATTTTTTTTGCCAGGCATGGATTCCCAGCGAATTTCTGCATTTCGCAGAAAATTCGAAATTTAATTGCGCGTCAAAATTTGTTGCGTCAAATTAGGTGCAGTTGTGTCAAAACAGGCGCAGTCATGACAAAAAATGACGAGTGACAAAAAAAAGACGTGGGTGGCATTTCGCTGATTCTTCTCTGTTTCGCAAATTTTCCTGTCATTTCATTAATTTTTCGCTGAAGCGAAACAGGAGACATTTGCTCATCACTAGTTGTAAATCATACGGCTATAGTTCCCAGGAGACCTAAATCAGCCAATAAAAATGAAAATGGGTCGTGTCAAAAAAAGGGCACGGTTGCGTCAAAAAAGGGCACGGTGGCGTCAAAAAATGGGCACGATCGTGTCAAAAAAAGGGCACGGTTGCATCAAAAAAGGGCACGGTCGTGTCAAAAAAAGGGCACGGTTGCATCAAAAAAGGGCACGGTCGCGTCAAAAAAAGGGCACCGTCGCGTCAAAAAAAGGGCACCGTCATGTCAAAAAAAGGGCACGGTCGTGTCAAAAAAAGGGCACGGTTGCATAAAAAAAGGGCACGGTCGCGTCAAAAAAAGGGCACGGTTGCATAAAAAAAGGGCACAGTCGCGTCAAAAAAAGGGCACGGTCGCGTCAAAAAAAGGGCACAGTTGCATCAAAAAAGGGCACGGTCGCGTCAAAAAAAGGGCCCCGTCGCGTCAAAAAAAGGGCACGGTCGTGTCAAAAAAAGGGCACAGTTGCATCAAAAAAGGGCAAGGTCGCGTCAAAAAAAGGGCACGGTCGCGTCAAAAAAGGGCACGGTCGCGTCAAAAAAAGGGCACGGTTGCGTCAAAAAAAGGGCACGGTTGCATCAAAAAAAGGGCACAGTCGCGTCAAAAAAAGGGCACGGTTGCATCAAAAAAGGGCACGGTCGCGTCAAAAAAAGGGCACCGTCATGTCAAAAAAAGGGCACGGTTGCATCAAAAAAGGGCAAGGTCGCGTCAAAAAAGGGCACAGTTGCATCAAAAAAGGGCACGGTCGCGTCAAAAAAGGGCACGGTTGCATCAAAAAAGGGCACGGTTGCATCAAAAAAGGGCACAGTTGCATCAAAAAAGGGCACGGTCGCGTCAAAAAAGGGCACGGTTGCATCAAAAAAGGGCACGGTCGCGTCAAAAAAAGGGCACAGTTGCATCAAAAAAGGGTGCTGGACGTGTCAAAAAACGCAAGCGACAAAAAAAAAAAGATGTGGGTGACCAAAAAAGACGCAGACGACAAAAAAAAACGAGTAACAAATGTGTTTTGTGAATTTTTTGCTGTTTCGCGAATTTTATGGGGAAGCGAAACGGGACAGATTCGCTCATCACTAATTGAGACCCCGGGTAGAATAAAGCAAAGCTGTTCTATGAAAGACCCTATAGAGTAATTCAGTATATTGGACTCATACAACATATATGTGCTGCGTCATGTGTTACATTCCGGTACCCAGAGGGGTTTGTAGCTGGGCGCCCGGCTGTGCCGCAGATTCACTCTGTATAAAGACACACGGAGTGCCTGTAAATGAATGTAACCGTATGTTAGCCAAGGAACTGAATGATAAAGAGAGAATATCTATGAGGAGTAACTGGCGCAATCTTTTCCCAGAGACGACAACAATGACATCTGGAGTTGGATAATAGGGTCATTTGTTTGTTTTAATCCAAATTAAAACAATCTCTTAAAATGGAGTCTTCTGGGAACAAATGATCTCTATTAATTGTACAGCCGACAAGAAAAAGAGGATCAATAGTTCTTTACCATCTAAAAAAATTGTAAAATAAATGCTAAGTGGAATATAATGTTTATAATGGGTTTTTTTTTTGTACAAAACAAAGAATATGGTGAGATGAGCTAAAGGCTTTAAGCTAAAAACTAAAATGGATTCAATAATATATAATTATGTGAGCCCCCAATCCATGTCTTATCAAAGGGAGTCTGGCTAAAGCTGAACTAAAGCTGGCCATACACGTGGCGATCTGACGATGTTTCGTACGACCATCGGTCGCACGAAACGAGGTTTCGTACGATAATATCGGTGCGTGTATGGCCACCTTAAGTCCTCTTGATGGTACTTGATGGTGTATTGTATCTGGTCCCTTGTTCACATTTACTTCAACCTCTAATAACTCCCTTGAGCTTTTAAAGAATGAGCCCAGAAATATTTGCTTCTTCGGAGTCCCTTGTATTCACAATATTTCCATTTTTAATGGAGTTATCTTTTCGCTGTTGATATACTTATAATGTCTTGTACAAATTCTGGGATTAGTCTTTGCATGTAAAGCATTCAGTTCCTATTTGCCTTCTAACACAATCATGTATTTCTTTTAATCCAAACTCAAATAATTTCTGATGTCCTTATTAGTGATAATACTCACAAGGAAAAGTGTATTCATAGTTCTTTACCATATAAAAAAAAAGATAAATGATTGACCTCGCATCTTGTCTGATCCAGAAAATAATGTAATGTAAAAGTTGGAAATGTGTTTGTTCTTCCTACAAAACAGAATTTGGATGGGGGAATCAGAGGAGGTAAAATGTCTACACTATAAATAATGATGAGCGAATCTGTCCCGTTTCGGTTCGCCATAAAATTTGCGAAACAGCAAGAAAAATTTGCGAAACGGCAAAAAATTGCCAAAACACATTCGTCGCACTTTTTTTTGGGCGCCCGCGCATCTTGTTACGCGACCGCGCCCTTTTTTGACATGACCACGCCCAATTTGATGCGTCCTATTTTACACGACCACACCCAATTTGACGCGCGGCAAATAAATTTCCATGAAATTAATTTTTACGCGGCAAATTTTCACGGAAGTTACGCAAAACAATTTGCAATGGCGAAATGCGTAAATTCGCTGCGAATCTGTGCCTGGCAAAAAAATTCGCTCATCACTAGCTATAAATCATCACCTTTTTATTCCATCAGTAACATAGTAACATAGTAACATAGTAAGTTGGGTTGAAAAAAGACATACGTCCATCAAGTTCAACCATAATGCCTATACCTAACCTGCCTAACTACAAGTTGATCCAGAGGAAGGCAAAAAACCCCATCTGAAGCCTCTCTAATTTGCCTCAGAGGGGAAAAAATTCCTTCCTGACTCCAAGATGGCAATCGGACCAGTCCCTGTATCAACTTGTACTAAGAGCTATCTCCCATAACCGTGTATTCCCTCACTTGCTAAGAATCCATCCAGCCCCTTCTTAAAGCTATATAATGTATCAGCCAGTACGACTGATTCGGGGAGGGAATTCCACAACCTCACAGCTCTCACTGTAAAAAATCCTTTCCGAATATTTAAATGGAACCTCCCTTCTTCTAAACGGAGTGGGTGCCCTCGTGTCCGTTGGAAGGACCTACTGGTAAATAAAACATTAGAGAGGTTATTATATGATCCCCTTATATATTTATACATAGTTATCATGTCACCTCTTAAGCGCCTCTTCTCCAGTGTAAACAGACCCAACTTGGCCAGTCTTTCTTCATAACCGAGACTTTCCATACCCTTTACCAGCTTAGTTGCCCTTCTCTGGACCCTCTCTAGCTCAATAATGTCCCGTTTGAGCACTGGAGACCAAAACTGAACAGCATATTCTAGATGGGGCCTTACCAGTGCTCTGTAAAGGGGAAGAATAACCCCCTCCTCCCGTGAATCTATACCCCTTTTAATACAGCTCAGAACCTTGTTTGCCCTTGCAGCTGCTGCCTGGCATTGCTTGCTACAGCCAAGTTTATTATCTACAAGGACTCCAAGATCCTTCTCCATTATGGATTTGCCTAGTGCAGTCCCATTAAGGGTATACGGGGCTTGCATATTTTTACATCCCAGGTGCATGACCTTACATTTATCCACATTAAATCTCATCTGCCACTTAGCTGCCCAGATTGCCAGTTGGTCAAGATCCTGCTGCAGGGATGTCACATCCTGGATAGAATTGACTGGTCTGCAGAGTTTTGTGTCATCTGCAAACACTGATACATTACTCATAATACCCTCCCCTAAGTCATTTATGAACAAATTAAACAAAAGTGGACCCAGTACAGAACCCTGAGGGACCCCACTGAGAACCTTACTCCAAGTAGAGAATGTGCCATTAACAACCACCCTCTGTACCCGATCCTGTAGCCAGTTTTCTATCCATGTGCAAACGACTTCACTAAGACCAATAGACCTTAGCTTAGAAAGCAGTCGTTTGTGGGGAACGGTATCAAATGCTTTGGCAAAATCCAAATAGATTATATCTACTGCATCCCCACTGTCCAGCTTCTTACTTACCTCATCATAAAAAGCAATTAAATTGGTCTGACATGACCTGCCCTTCATAAAGCCATGCTGATTACTGCTCATAATGCCATTCTCCACTACATAATTTTGAATGTGATCCCTTAACAAGCCTTCAAATAACTTGCCCACCACGGATGTCAAACTTACAGGCCTATAATTGCCAGGCTGAGATCTTATTCCCTTTTTAAATATGGGAGTGACATTCGCCTTCTTCCAATCACTAGGTACCATACCTGATGAAAGAGAGTCTGAGAATATCAGAAACAAGGGCCACTGCAATTCTGCCCCTAGCTCTCTCAGTACCCGAGGGTGTATTCCATCTGGCCCAGGTGCCTTGTTTACATTTATCGTGTGTAACCCTTTAAGCACCATATCCTGTGCCAACCACTGTGTAGTTGGAGCTGAGGCAACAGTGAAGCTATTGGGTGAGACTTGGCCCACTGGCTCCTCTACTGTATACACAGAAGAAAAGAACTGGTTAAGCACATCTGCCTTTTCTGTATCCGCTGTAACCATATTGTTATTATAACTCAATGGGGCCACACCCTCAACCTGCATCTTTTTACTATTAATATACTTAAAAAACTTTTTGGGGTTAGTCTTGGCCTCGGCCGCGATGCGCTCCTCATTTTCTATCTTTGCCTTCCGGATTGCTGTTTTACAACACTTGTTATAGTGTTTATATTCATTAAACGCAGCTACTGTCCCCTCTGACTTATATTTCTTAAAAGCTTTCCTTTTTTTCCCTATTAACTTCTTTACCTCAGAGTTAAGCCACATAGGGTGATTCTTAACACTTCTACTTTTTCTTATTAATGGAATGAATTGAGAACAGTAATGATTTAATATCATTTTAAATGACAACCATTTCTGCTCTGTATTTTTATCAGAAAACATAATGCCCCAATCTATGCCCTGAAGCGCTGCCCTTAAGGAGCTAAAATTTGCCTTCCTAAAATTCAGTGTCTTTGTTGCCCCCGTGTAAATTTGTTTCCTGCACCAAACATCAAATGAAAAAGATAATAATCCTATTTAACTGTATACTGGCCGCACTGTAGGTAACTCCACCCCAGCAGAAGCTGAGGGAATAACCCTTGGAAATTATGATTAAAAAACTATAGCGAACTATATATAATATATATATATTTCTATTTATATAGTGCTACTTGTGTATGTATCACTGTACAGCAAAACAATGAATTGATAGAAGTACTATAATAAACACTAAGTACAGTCGCATTATATATGGCTCAGAGCTGATTGATCAAGATATGAGAGGATGGAGGTTGTTGCCCTGTAGAGCTTACAATCTAGATGGGGGGATAACTTCAGACACAGGAGGATATTGAGTGATTAACAGAGATATAGCCATAAACCGAGAGCCATATTGCCCAACATACAGAATATATTTAATTAAAGAAGGTTAAACTCCCATTTATCTTGCCCTTCAGATCTTGTGCTAAAGGGCAGGAAATGAAAATGCCAGCCGCGCTGCAGAATGGAACCGTTTTCCGACAGAATTGCTTCTGTGCTTTATTGATAAAAACTCCCCAGTGGCTGAACTCAGTAAAACAATCTGTGTTTTTGCATTCAGCCATTTAAAAGGGAACCTACCATCCCAGAGCCAATTACACTTTAGTCAAGTTTGCAGGGAACTTCATCAATAAGATGACGATTAATAGTAAAACGTTTATTTACCTTTTGCTACACAAACATAATGGTGGGAATGTAATGTTGGAATTAGAAACCTTGTAATCACTGTGATGCAATGAGGCATCGGTGAGTGTACGAGCCTACAGAGATATTCCCTAGCCACCACGTTCTAAATACACCGGGAAAAAGAGATGCAATTATATATCTGTCTCTACTGTTCTTATATCTTCTCATGAAACTGAAATGAAAATTCACTTCCATGATATACATTTTTATAACCTCCATAATACCATGGAGAAGATTGCTGACATGCCCAGTGGGTCTGAAAGCTCCCCCCTTATTCCTAAAGTTTCCTGGAAAACTGTATAAGCTGAAGCTCACCCACTGGAGTATTGATCAGGATCCAATTGGAAAAGGGTAATATAATGAGAATGATATGGAGAGATATGTAATTATATGATGGAATGCACTGAACAAAATGGGCTAAATGTCTAGCTTTGGCTAGAAGTGTGTGAGCAATCATAACTTTTGTAGTATGTAGAACCCATAGCAATAGAGGCCCTCCTTGGCTGGAACCCTTGCCCTGTTTTAGTCCATAACTAATAACTCTCCATAGCGTCATAAGAGCTTGGAAAAAATTGACTGTGCAACATCTATATCACCGGAGTTCCAACAATAAATTAATATCTTCTTATTTAGGAACCACTGGTGCCTATCTTGAAAAAGTCTTGTAGTACTGACCTAGCCAAGGAGGAGGCCAGAAGTATATTATAACACAAGAGCATGTAGTTTGTAGAACTATATATTAAAAGGTCTCTCAACAGAGATAGGTGTGAAGGAGGTCTTACTTCTGTAGGTGATGGTTAATTTTGAAGGTCATGTTGAGTAATGATGACTTGTTGGCTTCTCGACAGCCTCACTCTGGGTTATGAAAGATACAGGGGTTGTTTGTTCTGAGGAACGGCCTATAAACTGTAAAGCATTGTCATTTTATGAGTCTAAGAAGAAGTCACTCTTTCAGTGAGCCCATAACTGTGATATGAACACATTGTGGCCTATTGGTCAGAATAGATGCCTTGCTGGGTCCAAAGTGTGACTTCAACCAGGGCAATGTCTGCCAAGAGTTTGTATGTTCTCTGGGTTCCTCCAGGGATTCTGGTTTCTCCCCACACTCCCAAACATACAGGCAGCTTAACGGGCTACTGATGGAATTGAACAAAGTGGATATGAATGCAATAGGGAATTCTAATCTCCAATAGGGCAGAAAATGTCATAACAACATAATAATTATTTTATGCTATAGGAACTCTTGTGACATTTGAAAGTAAAACATTCTAATATGAAATATTACAACTGATCTGCCTATTAAAGAGACCTGTCTCTGTAGGTACTTGCCAACCTGAATTGCTGGATGCAATTTAATTACAAGGGACCAACGGAACCCAACTTCTTTCTGGCATAACAATGTCTGCACATGTATTTCCCTAATCATAACCATCAAAATCAATAAAGATCAGGTAGCCGTAATGGGTAGCCACAGGTATAACAAGAATAAAAGCTATTTATAGCCGTATCATGGAACCATTAGTCCCGGGGAACTGATTGCATCTGCAAGGGGCGACTCAGAACATAGAGAAATCTTCCTCCGGGAAAAGAACATCTATCAGTTGCCAGATGTCACGAGCATCGCCCCAGGGATAGAAGTTAGTTATGTCTGTACTGAAGGAACCTGTCTAGGTCCTTCCATAAGGCATTTGTCAGTTTTTAACAGGAACAGGCAGAAAACCTGCAAAAAAGCCTTCGCTGTATGTTATAGGGATGTTTCCAAGTTGGGTTTTTACATGGATGTTTATTAATGATACACAGCACCAGAAATTGTATCATACTACAGGTATGGCATTTGCTAGGTACAGGTATGGGGCCCATTATCCAGAATGCTTGGGACCTGGGGTTTTCCGGATAAGGGGTCTTTCCACAATTCGGATCTCCTACCTTAAGTCTACTAAAAAAATTATTTAAACAGTAATTAAACCAAATAGGATTGTTTTGCCCCCAATAAGGGGTAATTATATCTTAGTTGGGATCAAGTACAGGTACTGTTTTATTATTACAGAGAAAAGGGAATCATTTAACCATTAAATAAACCCAATAGGGCTGTTCTGCCCCCAATAAGGGGTAATTATATCTTAGTTGGGATCAAGTACAGGTACTGTTTTATTATTACAGAGAAAAGGGAATCATTTAACCATGAAATAAACCCAATAGGGCTGTTCTGCCCCAATAAGGGGTAATTATATCTTAGTTGGGATCAAGTACAGGTACTGTTTTATTATTACAGAGAAAAGGGAATCATTTAACCATTAAATAAACCCAATAGGGCTGTTCTGCCCCAATAAGGGGTAATTATATCTTAGTTGGGATCAAGTACAGGTACTGTTTTATTATTACAGAGAAAAGGGAATCATTTAACCATGAAATAAACCCAATAGGGCTGTTCTGCCCCAATAAGGGGTAATTATATCTTAGTTGGGATCAAGTACAGGTACTGTTTTATTATTACAGAGAAAAGGAAATCATTTTTAAAAATGTGAATTATTTGATTCAAATGGAGTCTATGGGAGAGGACCTTTCCATAATTCGGAACTTTCTGGATAATGGGTTTCCGGAAAAGCGGTCCAATACCTGTACTTGCAAGCCACAAGGCCAAAGGCTGAGTGCTTTTATACAGGTCATGGTACTCCAAGGTGACTTCTAATATCTTCTTATTTTTATTGATGGAAACAGAGGGTACTTTATTATGTCATGTGACAGAAATAACATCACTAAGCACTGTTAATAAGGGTATAATTTACAGTTCCCATAGGGTAATGATTAAACTGTATATCATAGGCAGATATAAAAATATATACATTTTATCACAATGCAAGACTTGCTGAGGTGGAAGAATCCTAGAGGAAAAGTTTAATAATGCATTAGTAAATTGTAAGAAAGCTCATGGGAAATAGTCAAATGCAAAAAACACGAGACAATATTTTTTTCCCCAAACTTGACTTGACTTTATAAATTAATAAAGAAAAAAAAAGTCATTTTTACTCAAATTCCCCTCGTGGAAGTAGTTTCAGGTGTTAGCAAAGCATTGCCTGTGTGTATGCAATGAATAATAAAGGATACGGGTTACGCTCTGGCGGTGCCTTTTGGGTGCTATGCAGGATTTCATAGCCAATGAATTCAAAGTATTATATTTTATTCCTGTCTGTTCCAGGAGTAAATATTCTATTCTCTTTTTAATTTCATGCAGTCACTTCAGTCGCCTCTCAGCAGCCAACGTTACCCAGAAGGCATAGCAGATATCTGGGGCAAGTCAGGGTTTCTTGCTTTTAACCTCTGTATTCAAAGTGACAGACCTGTCCCTAATTGCTTTTGTTTGCAACATCTCAGCGGCCGGTTAGTCACTGTTTATTGGCTCTGACATGTGACCTACTAACCAATGCTTCCTTGGGATGAAGCGAGCTCAAAATGTGAGAAGATACAGCTTAGACTATAGGATATATAGCAGCTATGGGTAGGCCTTCATGTGTACATTCTGTATGGCTCTTCACAGCACTGACTTGGCCAATATGACTCCCCTCCCACTCATACAAAATGGTCTTCATTGAGTCTGTCAATCATGGGTAAGCTGGTTACCCAGTTTTTCTCCAAGGTGCAACTCTTTCAGCTCCAAGAACACATTTGGCAGCAGAACATACAAAAGAGGCAAGAGGTGTGCAGCGGATTAGTGTTCTCTAGTGATGGGAGAAATGTTTCGCCAGGCATGGATTCGCAGTGAATTTCCACATTTCGACATTGGCGGATTATTTCGCGAAACGGATGAAAAAATTTGCAGCGGAAAAATTCACCGCACGTCCAAAAATTGTCGCCAGCGGCAAAAAAGAATAGTCGCGGCCGTCAAAAGAATAGCCGCGGGCGACAAAAGAATAGCCGTGTCACAAAATAATAGCCGTGGGCGACAAAACAATAAGCATGCGACAAAATAATAGCCGCGGATGACAAAAGAATAGCCGTGCGATGAAATAATAGCCGTGGGCGACAAAAGAATAGTCGTGCGATGAAATAATAGCCGCGGGTGACAAAAGAATAGTCGTGTGATGAAATAATAGCCGTGGGTGACAAAAGAATAGTCGTGTGATGAAATAATAGCCGTGGGTGACAAAAGAATAGCCATGCGATGAAATAGTAGCCGCGGGCGACAAAAGAATAGCTGTGCGATGAAATAATAGCTACGGGTGACAAAATAATACCCGTGTGACAAAATAGTAGCCGCGGGCGACAAAAGAATAGCTGTGCGATGAAATAATAGCCGCGGGTGACAAAAGAATAGCCGTGCGACAAAATAGTAGCCGCGGGCGACAAAAGAATAGCTGTGCGATGAAATAATAGCTGCGGGTGACAAAAGAATAGCCGTGTGACAAAATAGTAGCCGCGGGCGACAAAAGAATAGCCGTGCAATGAAATAATAGTCGCGGGCGACAAAAGAATAGCCGCGGGCGACAAAAGAATAGCCGTGCGATGAAATAATAGCCGCGGGCGACAAAAGAATAGCCGTGCAACAAAATAGTAGCCGCGGGCGACAAAAGAATAACTGTGCAATTAAATAATCGCCGTGGGCGACAAAACAATAGCCGTGCGACAAAATAATAGCTGTGCGACAAAATAATAGCCGCAGGAGACAAAAGAATAGCCGTGCTACGAAATAATAGCCGTGAGACTTAATAATAGCCGCGAGCAACAAAAGAATAGCTGCGGGCGACAAAAGAATAGTCACGGACAACAATTTTTTTTGCCGCACGACATTTTTGCCGTTTTGCGAATCATTTGAAAGATTCGCACATTTTTCGGCGAAGCGAAACGGAACAGATTCGCTCATCACTAGTGTTCTCCTGAACATCACCCCTCCATCACCCCTCCACTCCCTGTGGGAGGGGCCCCCGCGGGGGTAGGGTACTGCACACCCCAGCCCGACCCTGTCCTTGAGTATGCAGTGCAACAAAATACTTTATTGCTTTAGTAGACAGTGACCTTATTAGAACCTTATTTTCCAGCTACTTAATATACTCTTTAGGCGAGGTATACCTGTTAATGAAGAGTAATGCTAAATATATTAGTATAAACACCATATCATCAACAAACAGCTGAAACAATCAGTCAAACAATAATATTTTGCAAAAATAAGGGAATTTCAGTAGATTTACAAGAAAAGAATGACTAGTGGGAACTTTCTATCTTATTGTAATTCTGCGGTTTCCTTCCTTGGCTGCCAAGGTTCCTGTATGGTTTATGAAACCCTGAAACTGGATGCCGGCATCACTAACATCCCAAGCACATGTTCCCATACCTGCCACAGGAGATTTATGTAGTAACAGCAACAATCTCTGCTGATTCAACCCAATTTGTTTTGGGATGAAATGAGAATACTGTGTGTGTATTACTGTACCTACGTCTCACACAGTTTTGCTGATATAACATTCTGTTGCTTATTTTGTGTAGCTGATTTACAGTACATTTATCATCTTCCATATTTTAAAACTGGGTTCAAGTTATGAATCTTTAAAAAAAAAGGATCCATCTTAGACTTTTGTTTTGAATTGGTATTTTTCAGACCATAAGGTAAATACTGTATGCCTGCTCATCAACGTGTATATTGGAATGAGTAGCCACCATCTCACCAACATGTACATCAGTAGCTACCATCTCACCAATATTTGGCTAGCTACCAGCTAATGAATATGTACTTCTGAAAGAGTGACCACCATCTCACCAACATGTACATCAGTAGCTACCATCTCACCAACATTTGGCTAGCTACCAGCTCATGAATGTGTACTTCTGAAAGAGTGACCACCCTCTCACCAACATGTACATGAGAAGCTACCATCTCACCAACATGTACATCAGTAGCTACCATCTCACCAATATTTGGCTAGCTACCAGCTAATGAATATGTACTTCTGAAAGAGTGACCACCATCTCACCAACATGTACATCAGTAGCTACCATCTCACCAACATTTGGCTAGCTACCAGCTCATGAATGTGTACTTCTGAAAGAGTGACCACCCTCTCACCAACATGTACATGAGAAGCTACCATCTCACCAACATGTACATCAGTAGCTACCATCTCACCAATATTTGGCTAGCTACCAGCTAATGAATATGTACTTCCGAAAGAGTGACCACCATCTCACCAACATGTACATCAGTAGCTACCATCTCACCAACATTTGGCTAGCTACCAGCTCATGAATGTGTACTTCTAAAAGAGTGACCACCCTCTCACCAACATGTACATGAGAAGCTACCATCTCACCAACATTTGGCTAGCTACCAGCTCATGAATATGTACTTCCGAAAGAGTGACCACCATCTCACCAACATGTACATCAGTAGCTACCATCTCACCAACATGTACATCAGTAGCTACCATCTCACCAACATGTTCATCAGTAGCTACCATCTCACCAACATTTGGCTAGCTACCAGCTCATGAATATGTACTTCCAATATGTACTTCAGAAAAAGTAGCCACCAGCTCATCAACATTTATATCAGAACGAGTAGCCACCAAAGATCAGGATATACTTCTAAAAAGTAGCCACCAACTAAGTAACATAAACTTGAAAGAGTAGCCACCAGCTACATCAGACATTTTTGGGGATATTTGTAGACAGCGGTACCGATTATTTAACACTGGCTACAAATATCCCTGTGTGTCTTTGCCCTAAGTAGCTACCAAATTTACTAAATTTAATATGTAGCCTATTCTTTTTGAATAGGCTAGGTCAAAAACCAAGTTGGAGAGTGCTATGGAGTTTACCATACTGTTTGTACACTCCCATTCGATTCTCCTTATGAGATAATAAAACAATATAAACTCTATGGGAGATGATAAGGATGCTCCTGCCCAGCTTCCCAGAGAAGATGCGGCTACTTGTACAAGGCACCAACTGCAAGCTGGGCCAGTAACACCTTCTAATAAGTTTGAGAAACAAAGCAAAGGCGGCCTTGCAGTTTGTACCAGTTACCACTGTCTGTTCCAGTTGTTTTACTTGTTATCTGTTTTGTATATAAGATTTAATATTTATTATTATACCTCTGAAAGCATCAAGATGATAACATGGAACCTTTATAAGTACCTGGAAGTTCTCAGCTCAAGTTCCTTCTCTAATCCCTCAAATAATCATATAGAGTTTCCCAAGTACAAGGAGACGAGCCCATAGCTTTCCTCCCCAGCCGCAACTTTATTACAGCAACAAACCAAACATCAGAGACAACACAAATTTTAATGCGGCATTCAGTGCTGCTCCTTATCCGGGTGACCCTTCAGCTTGTAATGAATCGCTATTTGTTGCTTTTATTACAGTTTGGAAACTCACACACGTTCCGCCATCTGTTCCCTTCCCTGACAGCACAACTGCTCTGGATGGCAGTTTGCATACTAACAGTATAAAGTAGCAAGTGCCGACTGGTAATGTAAGGCAGGGAAGAGAAGAAGGGCACGGGATTGTATGGGAACAAGCGACCAAACTTAAATACAGATTGGTGTTTATAAATAAGGCCCCTCATGAACATTATATAGACTTCCTATCATCGGGATATAATGATAAAAGTTAACTTGACATTTGACTGGTTGCCATGGGTAAATGTTATCTTAATATCTAATTGGTTGCCATGGGGTAACTGCTCATGATTTGCCCAATGTTTATAAATAAGCTCCCCCCATGAACATTCTCTGGACTTCCCTTCCAACAGGAAATTATGATAGTAAATGTTATCTCCATTTCAGCAGTCAGATTGATATCATTAAAATGAAACTAATCCCAGTCGGCTGCTATACAATTTGACAACAATGTCTTGTGGCCGACATTCACAGACCTATTCTACTGTCTAAAAGAAAAGTCTGGTTAAATCCTAAATACAGGTATGGGATCCCTTATTCAGAAACCCAATATCCAGAAAGCACTGAATTACGGAAAGCCTGTCTCCCATAGACCCCATTTTAATCAAATAATTCAGATTTTTAACATTGATTTCCTTTTCCCCCCCCTTATTGGGGGCAGAACAGCCCTATTGGGTTTATTTAATGGTTAAATGATTCCCTTTTCTCTGTAATAATAAAACAGTACCTGTACTTGATCCCAACTAAAATATAATTACCCCTTATTGGGGGCAGAACAGTCCTATTGGGTTTATTTCATGGTTAAATTATTCCCTTTTCTCTGTAATAATAAAACAGTACCTGTACTTGATCCCAACTAAGATATAATTACCCCTTATTGGGGCAGAACAGCCCTATTGGGTTTATTTAATGGTTAAATGATTCCCTTTTCTCTGTAATAATAAAACAGTACCTGTACTTGATCCCAACTAAGATATAATTAATCCTTGCTGGATACAAAATAATCCTATTGGGTTTAATTAATATTTTATTGATTTCTTAGTAGAGTTAAGGTATGAAGATCCAAATTATGGAAAGACCCCTTATCCGGAATACCCTTGGTCCTGAGCATTCTGGATAACAGGTCCTATACCTTTATAACTAACATCATAAGAGCAATGGCAGAGCAGACGTCCCATACAAGTGTAAATGTATTATAATGACCAACGGATGATTTATGAGGGAAAACCATGTACCATGAATAGTTGCTCTTGTCTTGGCGACTCGGAAGATTCTATGGAAACTTTGCACTGTGACAGCTCCAAGGTTGCCTTCAGCGATTACACAGAGAGCGCAACGCTACAACTCTACAACTTCCTTTGTACATTATGGGAAACATTAAAGCCTTTACCTTAATAGTCAGTCTGGAATCTATAATTATACACTTATTTAGCAGTCTGTTTTCTATTAAGGTCAATTATTGAAAAAAAAAAAAAATTGCATTAAACATGAGTAGAGATGAAGGAAATCATTGATGTGGAATGTATTTGTTACTTATGTATATATATATATAAGCTTGTAGCAGTACTTAATGGGGCAGAATGCAGATTCGGTGTATTTACTGTGTGATTTACAGAACGTTCTATGAGCCAGTACAATGCATGGGATACAAAAGAGCTCTTTAATAGGGGAGCCAACAAAAACACATTTGCTCTAAATACAAATAGAACTGAATGATGATTCCGTACGGTGTCTCACAAGGTCACGCTCAAGAAGATTACTCCGACGGGATCCTTTGTGTGGAATACTCCTGTTAAAGGAACAGTAACACCAAAAAATGAACATGTATTACAGTAATGAAAATATAACGTACTGTTTGCCCTGCACTGGGGTGTTTGCTACAGGAACACTACTATAATTTATATAAACAAGCTGCTCTGTAGCCATGGGGGCAGCCATTAAAGCTAACAGGCACAGGTTACATAGCAGATAACAGATAAGCTCTGTAGTCTACAATGGTATTTTATCTGTTATCTGCTATGTAACCTGTGCCTTTTCTTCTTTTTCCAACTTCAATGGCTGCCCCCATGGCACAGAATGGTATTTTATAAATGACAGGCCAACCGTACATTGTAATTTATTTTGAAACATTTTCCTTCTTGGTTTTACTGTTGGTCTTGTACCAACAAATGTATTTGTAGCTGTAATATTGGTGTGTAGGCGCCATCTCAGTGCCTTGTGCCTGAGTCTGAGCTTTCAGCCAGCGCTACACATTAGAACTGCTTTCAGCTAACCTATTGTTTCTCCTACTCCCATGTAACTGGAGGAGTCCCAAGCCGGACTTGGATTTCTTACTATTGAGTGCTATTCTGATACCTACTGGGAGCTGCTATCTTGCTCCCTTCCCATTGTTCTGCTGATCGGCTGCTGGGGGTGAGGGGGGGATATGACTCCAACTTGCAGCGCAGCAGTAAAGTGTGCCTGAGTCTGAGCTTTCAGAAGGAACCAGTGCTACACATTAGAACTGCTTTCAGCTAACCTATTGTTTCTCCTACTCCCATGTAACTGGAGGAGTCCCAAGCCGGACTTGGATTTCTTACTATTGAGTGCTATTCTGATACCTACTGGGAGCTGCTATCTTGCTCCCTTCCCATTGTTCTGCTGATCGGCTGCTGGGGGTGAGGGGGGATAACACTCCAACTTGCAGCGCAGCAGTAAAGTGTGACTGAAGTTTATCAGAGCCCATGGACTGAATGTGTCCCTCCAAAGAATTTTTATGGCCCCCACTCCATAGGCTCCATAGACTTCACTATATGACATCATTATTTTTAATTGCATCTGGTCCTCCAACATGCTGTATAAAATAACTAGACCACTATATATATAAGTTGGACAGCATTGAGCTACCGGACTCTGCCTGCTTGAGTTAGAGAGTGCTCTTAATTACTGGTGACTATAGAGAAACTATCAGGAAAATCTTCTATCTTTTGAATAATGTTAAAGGGGAACTCTGACTTACATAGTAACATAGTAACATAGTAAGTTGGGTTGAAAAAAGACATACGTCCATCAAGTTCAACCATAATGCCTATATATAACCTGCCTAACTACTAGTTGATCCAGAGGAAGGCAAAAAACCCCATCTGAAGCCTCTCTAATTTGCCGCAGGGGGGAAAAAATTCCTTCCTGACTCCAAGATGGCAATCGGACCAGTCCCTGGATCAACTAGTACTAAGAGCTATCTCCCATAACCCTGTATTCCCTCACTTGTACTGAGAGCTATCTCCCCTACCCCTGTATTCCCTCACTTGTACTGAGAGCTATCTCCCCTACCCCTGTATTCCCTCACTTGTACTGAGAGCTATCTCCCCTACCCCTGTATTCCCTCACTTGTACTGAGAGCTATCTCCCCTACCCCTGTATTCCCTCACTTGTACTGAGAGCTATCCCCCATACCCCTGTATTCCCTCACTTGTACTGAGAGCTATCTCCCCTACCCCTGTATTCCCTCACTTGTACTGAGAGCTATCTCCCCTACCCCTGTATTCCCTCACTTGTACTGAGAGCTATCTCCCCTACCCCTGTATTCCCTCACTTGTACTGAGAACTATCTCCCATACCCCTGTATTCCCTCACTTGTACTGAGAGCTATCTCCCCTACCCCTGTATTCCCTCACTTGTACTGAGAGCTATCTCCCCTACCCCTGTATTCCCTCACTTGTACTGAGAGCTATCTCCCCTACCCCTGTATTCCCTCACTTGTACTGAGAGCTATCTCCCCTACCCCTGTATTCCCTCACTTGTACTGAGAGCTATCTCCCCTACCCCTGTATTCCCTCACTTGTACTGAGAACTATCTCCCATACCCCTGTATTCCCTCACTTGTACTGAGAGCTATCCCCCCTACCCCTGTATTCCCTCACTTGTACTGAGAGCTATCTCCCCTACCCCTGTATTCCCTCACTTGTACTGAGAGCTATACCCCCTACCCCTGTATTCCCTCACTAGTACTGAGAGCTATCTCCCATAACCCTGTATTCCCTCACTTGTACTGAGAGCTATCTCCCATACCCCTGTATTCCCTCACTTGTACTGAGAGCTATCTCCCATAACCCTGTATTCCCTCACTTGTACTGAGAGCTATCTCCCATACCCCTGTATTCCCTCACTTGTACTGAGAGCTATCTCCCCTACCCCTGTATTCCCTCACTTGTACTAAGAGCTATCTCCCCTACCCCTGTATTCCCTCACTTGTACTGAGAGCTATCTCCCATACCCCTGTATTCCCTCACTTGCTAAGAATCCATCCAGCCCCTTCTTAAAGTTATATAATGTATAAGCCAGCACGACTGATTCAGGGAGGGAATTCCACAACCTCACAGCTCTCACTGTAAAAAATCCTTTCCGAATGTTTAAATGGAACCTCCCTTCTTCTAAACGGAGTGGGTGCCCTCGTGTCCGTTGGAAGGACCTACTGGTAAATAAAACATTAGAAAGGTTATTATATGATCCCTTTATATATTTATACATAGTTATCATGTCACCTCTTAAGCGCCTCTTCTCCAGTGTAAACAGACCCAACTTGGCCAGTCTTTCTTCATAACTGAGACTTCCCATACCCGTTACCAGCTTAGTTGCCCTTCTCTGGACCCTCTCTAACTCAATAATGTCCCGTTTGAGCACTGGAGACCAAAACTGAACAGCATATTCTAGATGGGGCCTTACCAGCGCTCTGTAAAGGGGAAGAATAACCCCCTCCTCCCGTGAATCTATACCCCTTTTAATACAGCTCAAAACCTTGTTTGCCCTTGCAGCTGCTGCCTGGCATTGCTTGCTACAGCCAAGTTTATTATCTACAAGGACTCCAAGCTCCTTCTCCATTATGGATTTGCCTAGTGCAGTCCCATTAAGGGTATACGGGGCTTGCATATTTTTACATCCCAGGTGCATGACCTTACATTTATCCACATTAAATCTCATCTGCCACTTAGCTGCCCAGATTGCCAGTTGGTCAAGATCCTGCTGCAGGGATGTCACATCCTGGATAGAATTGACTGGGCTGCAGAGTTTTGTGTCATCTGCAAACACTGATACATTACTCATAATACCCTCCCCTAAGTCATTTATGAACAAATTAAACAAAAGTGGGTGGGACTTTCCCACTGGCTCCTCTACTGTATACACAGAAGAAAAGAACTGGTTAAGCACATCTGCCTTTTCTGTATCCGCTGTAACCATATTGTTACTATAACTCAATGGGGCCACACCCTCAACCTGCATCTTTTTACTATTAATATACTTAAAAAACTTTTTGGGGTTAGTCTTGGCCTCGGCCGCGATGCGCTCCTCATTTTCTATCTTTGCCTTCCGGATTGCTGTTTTACAACACTTGTTATAGTGTTTATAATCATTAAACGCAGCTACTGTCCCCTCTGACTTATATTTCTTAAAAGCTTTCCTTTTTCTCCCTATTAACTTCTTTACCTCAGAGTTAAGCCACATAGGGTGATTCTTAACACTTCTACTTTTTCTTATTAATGGAATGAATTGAGAACAGTAATGATTTAATATCATTTTAAATGACAACCATTTCTGCTCTGTGTTTTTATCAGAAAACATAATGCCCCAATCTATGCCCTGAAGCGCTGCCCTTAAGGAGCTAAAATTTGCCTTCCTAAAATTCATTGTCTTTGTTACCCCCGTGTAAATTTGTTTCCTGCACCAAACATCAAATGAAATAACATTATGGTCACTATTACCCAGGGGTTCAACCACTTGCACATTTGCTATACGTTCTGGGTCATTAGAGATCACTAGATCTAGTATAGCATGGTTCCTGGTTGGCTCCTCAACAACCTGTGACATAAAGTTGTCATGCAGCAAGTTTATAAACTTGTTCCCATTTACTGTCCTGGCAGTACTATTGCCCCAGTCAATATCAGGGTAATTAAAATCCCCCATTATTATCACTTGCCCCAAACTAGCAGCCTTTTCTATTTGCAACAGGAGCTGGGCCTCCTCCTCTTCGCTTACATTAGGGGGTCTATAGCATACCCCTACAATTAGTTTGGTAGATTCTTTACTATCTGTGAGAAGCTCAACCCATAAGGATTCAGCTCCCTCTGTTCCCCCCATCACTTCCTCCTTAATATTTGCTTTTAATTCCTGCTTAATGAACAGACACACTCCTCCTCCTTTCCTATTGCCCCTGTCCCTCCGAAACAATGTATACCCCCCAATATTAACTGCCCAGTCATGAGACTCATTCAACCAAGTTTCAGCAACTCCAATCACATCATATTTCCGCTCCAACGCCAGTACCTCCAGCTCTCCCATTTTACCAGTCAGACTCCTTGCATTGGTAAACATACATTTAATACTGGTTCCGGCGTGAGAATGACGTGTAAACAACTTATGGGCCTCCCTGCCATTATCAGTATCCCGAAGCAAGTCTCCTCCCCCATTTTCCCTTACTATGCCCCCTACCTCATCTATCCTGTCTACCACAGAATTTCCCGCTGCACCCTCCCCCCCCACTCCTAGTTTAAAATCTCCTCCAACCCGCTAGCCATCTTTTCCCCCAAAGCAGCTGCCCCATCATCATTGAGGTGCAGCCCATCCCTGGCAAAGAGCTTGTAGCCGATTGAGAAATCAGCCCAGTTCTGGAGAAACCCAAAGCCCTCCTCCCTGCACCAATCTCTCAGCCACGCATTAATCTCCCTAAGCTCCCGCTGCCTTCTTAATGTTGCTCGTGGCACAGGTAATATCTCTGAGAAAATTACCTTGGAAGTCCTCGCCCTCAACTTCGCACCTAGCTTTTTAAAATCGTTCTTGAGGACTTCCCCCCCTCCTCTAACTTTGTCATTGGTACCTATGTGTACCAAGACCGCCGGGTCTTCCCCAGCCCCTCCCAACAATCTGTCCACTCGTTCCACCACATGCCGAACCCTAGCACCAGGCAAGCAACACACAGTTCTGCATGTAGGGTCTTTGCGACAAATTACCCTATCCACCTTTCTAATAATTGAATCCCCTACAACTATAGCCTGCCTTCCCTTCCTAGCACTATTCCCCCCACCTGTATTAGAGGTGCCGGCTCCCAGGGTGCTCTGAGAGTCAGCCCGCTCCATACATGCTAGCTCAGAGCTGCCTTCCCTCCCTAGCACTATTCCCCCCACCTGTATTAGAGGTGCCGGCACCCAGGGTGCTCTGAGAGTCAGCCCGCTCCATACATGCCAGCTCAGAGCTGCCTTCCCTCCCTAGCACTATTCCCCCCACCTGTATTAGAGGTGCCGGCACCCAGGGTGCTCTGAGAGTCAGCCCGCTCCATACATGCTAGCTCAGAGCTGCCTTCCCCAGCATCTTCACCTAACGCGGCAAATCTGTTGGTTTGTACAAGCTGTGACCCAGCCCCCCTACCCTTGTGTCCCCTACTGCCCCTCTTAACTGTTACAAATTTGTCTCCCTCATTAACCTCCACTGTCCCTTCTCCCCCCCCCCCACTACACCGGCCCCTGCCAGTGGTTGCTCAGTGAGCCTCCTGTTCTCCCCCATGCTTGCAGCTGCCCTCAGTGCTGCCAGTTCCCCCCTTAGATTCTGCACCTCAGATTCCAAGAGGAAAACCCACCTGCATCTCTCACAAGTAAATGTTGCATGGAACTGCTGCTCCAGGACCACATACATGCGGCAAGATGCACACTGAGTAACACCAGCAATCATACTGCAACTCATATTGCCACTGGGTACTTACAGTCTCCCGAGTGCAATCCCTTGTATAGTGCCTTTTACGTTTCCAACGCCTTTTTTGTTTTTAACGCCTGCTATACACTTAATCTACATGCAACACTTTAGATTAAATGCAACACTCGCTAGCAGCTCCCAAACTCGCTGTGCAGTCAGAAACTTATTGAGGTTCAAACCAGAGGTTCCAAATCAAAATGTGTTAAAGAGCCCCACACAACCCAGAAACCCCTAATATCCCTATCCCTGTAATCTGTTCCTTCAAAAAGTATGAATAAATCCCATGTTTATATGCTGAAATCCAGCTGCAAAACAGTTCTACTCTTTCTGCATCATTTGAAATCCTGGCAGGGGAGGAGGGTCTAAAACATTGATGTTACAATTGTAACAACTTCTCCACAGCTTACAGACAGCATGCAGGAACTACATAACCCACAATGCATTGCACTGGGATGTTCCTTTCCTTATTGACACCACGTGTGCAGCAGGGAATTGTGGGATTGGGAGGAGGCAGGCTGAGGGCAGGCGACTACTGTTACATTTTATTAGAGTCACAAAGTACCCAGCCAATCAGCAGGGGAACAGGGGGCAGGGCTTAGGGAACTGTTCCAAACCATATTATTACATTAAACATTTTTAATTGATGCATATTGCAATGTTTGGGTGGAGTTCCCCTTTAAACATTTTTTTTTATTTAGTTTAAATTCCAAAACAAATGGAGCAGAATCATTTTTTTGTTTCTAAAAACTAAATACAAGCCACCAATCACCTTAGAAACCCTCAGCCTATATTACAGTAATGGTTCCAGGTGAACTGTCCCTTTAAAGACAGAAACGCTTCACGCTGCTCATAAATGGACTATATGTTCCTATTAAGACCTATTAAAAGCGAATCTCTGTTTTTAGATTTTTAACTCTGTTTTTGCATTTTATGGGCATTTGTCAAATGTAACCCCCGAAAGGCTGAAAAGTTACAGTTCTGACTTTAAACTGGTGCTAAGTGCTAAATGCGATCCGATAGGCTGGAACAGACAAGCCTGTCTGCGGTTGAGAAGAAGTGATATTATATTATTGTCCATTCTCCAAGCCATACTGAAATAATCACTTCTCTTGCAAAAATATTTTCCTAGGATCTTATCCAAGCTCAACGGTGTTTTGGTAATCTGTCCAATATGTGAGGGGAAAGTATGGTTACATTTCATGGGCCCTCATTGTCTTCTGTGATTAAATGTTACAGCGCTAAATAGGCCATAGCTACAGTGAATACACAATTAAATTACACATATGACAAAGAGGATTTTTTTTGGAGCTTCCGAGCACAGCATTTACTGTAGCAGTAGGCTCCTGTGTGACTTAGCGGCTGGATGTTTTTATTGGTTACATAGAGTTTTAGTGGTTTGAACAAGAGAGCAGAGGGAAAACAAAAGAGGCCAAGGTTGCCAGTTGCAAACAGAATAGAAATAGAAAGGTTCAGTACAAATAAACAGATAAAAGTAGAAAATATAGACCAATTACAAAGTATCTTAAATTGTTGTTTTCCTTTCTTAAACCATAATATTGGTGGGGTGGGAGGGATATGAGGAAAAATGTGCGGAGTAAAATGGTAGGGCGGGGCAGAACAATGATGTGGTATGGGAGGTCCCTGACATTTGGGGCTAGTGCTCACAGGGTTGGACTGGGCCACCAGGACACAGGGAAAAAACCCTAGTGGGCCCCGGCTGCCCAGACCTAACCCTTGCCGGTGCCCCCCCCGGCCAACCATTCCTACCCCGACACATTAAACTTACGGGCGCTTAGGGGAGGACGTTGGGTGGGGGACCCTGCGGGGGGTTAGGGAGGCTCAGTGGGGGGGTTAGGGAGTGCGGGGACACGGCCGGCGGGGGCTCTGCACCCCCCCAGTCCGACCCTGAGTGCTTGAGAAATATTGGTAAGTTGGGTGGGGGGAGAGAGCTATCAGACAGTTCAGGGATGACCTGGTTTATGTAAGATAATACCCAACCTGCCCACACACACACAATCGGGGCGCGTGGGCCCGTGCCTAGAGCGGTAGCTTTAGGGAGTGGCCATTAAATGCCTATTTGTGGAAAAGAAAATCCCACATTCACGAACTTTGTAACAAAATCTGGCCGCTGAGGGCAACATCAGACTGGGGGGTGCTGGGCAAACTGAACGCTGGCAAACGTTCTCTTTCTTTTTGTGTACCCATATCACTCTGTTTTACCCTTTGGCTAATGATCATGACTACTGTATGTACCAGTCGTTAGTAGCGATGCCTGAATCTGTCCTGTTTTGCTTCACCCAAATTAGCAAAAACAAACAAAAAACACAACTCTTTTTGATGCGCCCATTTTGATGCAATCGCACCCAATTTGACGTGACCGTGACTTTTTCGAGGCCACTGCAAATTTTACGAGGAAAAATTTTGCGGCCATTTTACAAAAAAAAACGCAGAAATGCAGAAATGCAGAAATGCCTGCCGAAAAAATTCACTTATCACTTATTAGCTGAATGTGAATGGGAACCACCATGATTGATCAGAATTTGCAGAATTCTAAACAGATTTTGATCAGGAATTGACTTGTTTGGGGCTAAACACATGGGCAGATCCCAGTTAAGCTGCCCAGTCAAAAGCTGCCGACTTGGCTCGTCCTCCATCTTATTGGCCTGGGTATAGTCCTACCAATTAGCCAGATATTTGGCCAAAAACTGTCCAGATATGTATCAGGCAGGTTTGAAAATTCAGTCAATGTGTTGATATGATCTTCTCATGACCCTTCTCCATAGGACCCTGTGTGATTTGATCAAAGGCTCAGGGTCAAAACAATAGGATCAGCCCACTTTAGTCCCACCAAGCATAGATCCACTTGTTTTGTGAGGCCACCAAACCAGATCATCTATCCATATATGGCCAATAGTGATGAGCAAATCTGTATGGCGAAAAATTCACGAAACGCATTTGTTGCGCAATTTTTTTTGTTGCCCGCATCTATTTTGTCGCCTGCATCTATTTTTTTTGTCTTCCGCACTTTTCTGAAGTGACCGTGCCTTTTCCCACATGACTGTGCCCAATTTGACGCAACTGCTCACTTTTTTACGCGCCCTTTTTTAAGTGACCGTGCCCGATTTGCCGCGACCACGCCCAATTTGACGTGCAACAACAAAAAAATTCACGCAACGCATTTTTCCACAGCAGATTTTCACGGAAGTTTCGTGAAACAATTCGCCAATGGCGAAATTCGGAAATTCGCTGCGAATCCATGCCTGGCGAAAAAAAGATTCGCTCATCACTAATGGCCAACTTTAAAGGTGTCTCATTTTTTATGTCTTATCTTTGATACGGTGAACTGACTATTCAAGATGTCACCATTGGCTTCCTGACTTTTGAAAGTCAGGAAGTGAGCGGTTGCGTCAAATTGGGCGCGGTCATGTAAAAAAGGCGCGGTCACTGTCAGAAAAGTGCGGACGACAAAAAAAAATAGATGCGGGCGATAAAATAGATGCGGGCAACAAAAAAAATTGTTCGACAAATGCGTTTCGTGAATTCTGGCAAATATGACATCACAAAATATTATGACTCATTTTGAGTCAACTGATCATGTGATGCAGCATTCCCATATATAGTTTAATATATTTAAAAAAAAACCTTGAATGCCGTACTGATCTATCACTTATTTTTAAGGGTAAATAACATAAAATAAAGGCAACACACGGATCCTCTGCCACATTTAAACCGGATATCATTTCCAACTAGGTTTATTCATACAATAGAATGAGAGCTTCAGGCTGGGGGTTTTATTCCTATTTCTATTGTTTCATTATTGATCAACAAATCACATATGAATTATTGTTATTATAATCGTTGCCGTAATTGCACAAATCCGTGAAAGCTTTTGTTTTCATTGTCAGACATTAATTAGCCCCCCGATGGGTGAGTTATGCTCTATATTATACGGGAGGCAGGAAAAGCCTCATGAAACCGTCTCTCTAAATGATCCGAGATCCGGGTAGAACTCGTTATTGTTAGTGCCGGTACCAATGGGTTAATCCCCTCACCGTACGGGGAATTTGTAGCCTCAATAATAGGAAATAATCTCAATCCTGTGGAAGCCGGGAGCACAATTATTCCTTTACATCTTTATAAGAGACGATTGTTCAACCCAATCAGATTTAATTACTCTGATATATTTGTAATTCTCACACGGCTTCTATGGAATATTCCTGATTTATTATCACTTTGACCTCATTTATATAACGTTAGGTGCCATTAAAAGGCCGGCGAATATTCGGTTGCAGGGGGCTAATTAAACAAACATAATAAATGCAGGAGAGGAATACACAGTTAGTTACTTTATTGTACAATAGTGAAAAGGGCACAAAACACAGTCACAGAATATTTGTCAAATTCACTGAATGAATTAGCCGTGATGGTTAGAAAATAATTCCTAAAAGCTTTTGTAGTTTGATATAAGAGATATAATGAGGGTCGGGGGCATATTCCCCAATCTCCGCTCACTCTGTCCCACTGATAATTCTTGTTTAATGTTATGGTGCTTCCATTTTTATTATAGGGGGAACCTTGGAACTGGAAGATTTAGCCACGGATAAATGTATAATGGCTGCGAGACTCAAGGCCTCATTTAAGATGCTGCCTGGCCGTGGCCTGCTCCTCACACCTAGGGGCTGATTTACTAAGACACGATTTCGAATCCGAATTGGAAAAATTCTGATTGGAAACGAACATTTTGCGACTTTTTCGTATTTTTTGCGTTTTTTTCGGCGTCTTTACGATTTTTGCGTAAAAACGCGAGTTTTTCTGCGTCTTTACGATTTTTGCGTAAAAACGCGAGTTTTTCGGCGTCTTTACGAAAGTTGCGCAAAGTCGCGATTTTTTCGTAGCGTTAACACTTGTGCGCAAAGTCCCGCCTTTTTCTTAGCGTTAAAACTTAAAAGGCGCGCCGTTTCGCACAAGTTTTAACGCTACGAAAAAATCGCGACTTTGCGCAACTTTCGTAAAGACGCCGAAAAACTCGCGGTTTTACGCAAAAATCGTAAAGACGCCGAAAAACTCGCGTTTTTACGCAAAAATCGTAAAGACGCCGAAAAAATCGCAAAATTACCGATCATTATGAAAAAAACGCAATCGGACGCATTCGGCCCGTTGGTGGGTTAGTAAATGTGCCCCCTAGGGTTGCTGCCTTTTTTACTATTAATACCGGCCTTTAGGTTAAGGGTGGGCAGCTTGGGGGTAGGGAAATGGGCGGGCTAGGCAGGGGAATGGGCAGGGCAGATGCTGGCCTCTATATAAAAGGGTTAATCTGCCACGGAGAGAGTCAGGGAAGGGAGGGATTACAGGTAGGGTTGCCACCCTTACAAATTTCATAGCAGATATATTGCTAGTAAATTTGGAATAGCTGCACTGGCCCTGGCTGGAGATTTCCTGGCTAGGCTAGTCAAATACCGGCTGGGTGGCAACCCTACTCACGCCAATAAAAAAAAAATTGCAGATGAGCCCTGTTTTTACTACCCCTCCATCAGACTGTGGAAGAGAATAACACCTATTTGCCTCGCCCCTATGGAATACAGCGCTACTGACACAGGCAGTGTTTGATTGACGGGATAGCCACAAGTCTCCAAACTAGGCCTGCAGCAAGTCTTCATTCCAGGAGGGCAATGCACTCTGCCTTTTCTAGTTCTTTCCTACATGCAGATTATAGACAAAAAAAACCCGAAAATATATGCAGGGGGGTTATATAGCATTAATCTCCCCTACTGTGTGACATGTAACCCTGGGGTTGGGCTGGGTAACCAATGGCCCCAAGGTGTTATGGGTATTCCCTAGTCTGTATATATATGGGCAGTCCTATAGTTTTTCCTCTTTGGACTCTGCTCTTAGCAGGGGGTGGATGTGCTGGAGGGCCTGAGGCAGGAGGCCTCAATAACAAGCAGTATAACCCTAAGGAAGGCCAAACACCTTAGTGGAAATCAGAGGCAGGGACCAAGTAAACAAGGGATTTAGTTTAGTGTGGGTCTAGCTCCTGTTATAGCATGTTGTGGGGGTGTAAAATAGTCTGGATAGGTAGCAGTTCTATGCTCCACAGAGGATTTGTAGTTCTGTAAGGAGTTAAATATACATAGGTGCTAATATTATAAATTGCTATTGCTTTGCTATTCACAAAGTTACTTGCACGCCTACATGTACCTTATACGTAGCAGTAAGCCCTAATGTAATGGTTCAGCCTCATTTGTCAGGCAAAAAAATAGCTGGGAAGAGCCTAGATCCTCAAGTAAGCAAACAGTAAGCAAACAGTAGAATATTTAGCTAGAATTAAGGGGCTCTATGAGGGTAGAATAGCCATTGTGTTGCCAAAGATGTAGTAACAAAATATGATTCAAAGGACCAAGAATCTACATAGTCACGGGTTCCATAGAGGAGATGTATAACCCCAGTAATAAACCCAGCAGCAGAGAGCATAAAGGAACAATTTAGTTGCCACCCAAGAGGAGCCAGAGAATCTGCAGCCCCTGAAAGGCACCATATTAACCGAGCAATTGATATTGCCTGGTATGGAATATAGGTTTTGTTTTCCCCATTATTAATAAATAATTGTTCTGAATAAGATGAAGCTCCTCTCATAGTTTGGCTTCGTTATCTTTTACTATAAATGCACGGCCTAAACCAGAATATGAGAAATCTGGGTGGAAAACATGCTCTACTGTATAAAAACTCTTTGGGAGCCTCATTGTACTAATTATATGAGCATCTGTCATCTATCAGAGTTTATCCTCAGCAAAATAATTCTGACGCCCACTGTCACTTGGCCATATTAAAAGGGCCTCATTTAAATGGTCAGACACTTTCAAGTTCTACCTATGACCGCTTATCGAAGTGTTTTATTGAAGATATTGATATTTATTGAAATACAGAAGTGACTATAGCTGAAAAATACCTTTATAGGTTCCCAAAGTGTGCGCCCAAGAGCTTGAAAGAGCGGAAAGCTCAGAATCAGCAACAGATAAATGTTTAGTTGTTGTTGCTTGAGAACTCTGAGGAACAAGGCAAGTTTAATAGTAAGCTCCGGGGCCCGTTAGGCTCACAATACAGCAGCCCATAAGCCTAGAACAGAGCTGGGTGCCTAGGGAAGCTGGAAGGCGCCGCTCATAGAATCTAAAGCTCTATGAATTTCATATCCCCATTGATTTGAGTTTCTTGGTTTCAGACAAAATGAACTGTTTAGCTGCACTTCGCTTTCTCTTTTTTTCTACACTCCTGTGTCCAATCGAGATGGCACGGTTACATTTTTAAATCATCTTCAAAAATGAAATGAATTTCCTTGCTAAGGAACCTTAAACGTTCCTCACACATTCCCTGCACTGGCGCTTTTCCATTTTAGCATAAAATAGTTCATTGGGTGCCAGAGTCGCAGCCCTGCCTGTGCTTCTATTACTGAGCCAAAGCAAATTCACACAAGGAAATAACCAGCTCACATGTCTCCTTGGCCAATGCTATAGGGCTTCCAAACTGGGCGACTACCATGGAATCTGGGGGAGCTGACATGTAGGTTTTAATGTGTTGAACTTGATAAGAAACACAGACAAGAGCGTGTCAGTCGCCATCAATCAGAAAATCACGGTGACCACTAAAGACTGCAAAATATTCCAAAAGTCTCCAAATCCATTGAAAAATCAAGGTGGGTCAGACTGGGGTGTAATTCCAAGACCTTTTTTTGTGGATTTATTTACTGCATCCCATATGGCTTTCTGGGTATAAATTAAGTTTGTGATTCTGCCCTTAATTTGGTCATATTGAGTAGGATAAATCTACATGGTCCAGATGTACGGAGCTAACTTTATGGCCATACGTTTGGTAATTGTTATTAGTGAGATAGGACAGGGCCCTCTTAGAGAGGGATATATAGATAGATAATGATATATAGATAGAGTTATACATAGAGATGAGAGATGATAGATAGATAGATAGATAATAGATAGATATATATATATACATATAGATAGATAGATAAATAGATAAATAGATAGATAGATAGATAGATAATAGATAGATAGATAGATAAATTAGCTAGATGATAGATAGATAGATAGATAAATTAGATAGATGATAGATAGATAGATAGATCGATAGATAGATAGATAAAGAGAGGGATACATAGATATAGATAGATAGAGAGATAGATCGATAGATAGATAGATAGATAGATAGATAGATAGATAGATAGATAGATAAAGAGATGGATACATAGATATAGATAGATAGATAGATAGATAGATTAGATGGATAGATAGATAGATAGATAGATAAAGAGAGGGATACATAGATATAGATAGATAGAGAGATAGATAGATCAATAGATAGATAGATAGATAAAGAGAGGGATACATAGATATAGGTAGATAGAGAGATAGATCGATAGATAGATCGATAGATAGATAGATAGATAGATAGATAGATAGATAGATAAAGAGATGGATACATAGATATAGAAAGATAGATAGATAGATAGATAGATAAAGAGATGGATACATAGATATAGAAAGATAGATAGATAGATAGATAGATAGATAGATAAAGAGAGGGATACATAGATATAGATAGATAGAGAGATAGATCGATAGATAGATCGATAGATAGATAGATAGATAAAGAGATGGATACATAGATATAGAAAGATAGATAGATAGATAGATAAAGAGAGGGATACATAGATATAGATAGATAGAGAGATAGATAGATAGATAGATAGATAGATAGATCGATAGATAGATAGATAGATAAAGAGAGGGATACATAGATATAGATAGATAGAGAGATAGATAGAGTGATAGACAGATAGATAAAGAGATGGATACATAGATATAGAAAGATAGATAGATAGATAGATGATAGATAGATAAAGAGAGGGATACATAGATATAGATAGATAGAGAGATAGATCAATAGATAGATAGATAAAGAGAGGGATACAACGATATAGATAGATAGAGAGATAGATAGATAGATACAGTAGATAAAGAGGGATATATAGATAGATGCTGGATAGATAGATAGATAATAGATAGATAAAGAGAGGTATACATAGCGATAGATAAATAGATAGATGGATGGATAAATAGATAGATAGATGATAGATAGATGGATAGATAGATAGATGGATGAATAGATATAGATAGATAGATAGATAGATAGATAGATAGATAGATAGATAGATGATAGATAGATAGATAGATAGATAGATAAATAGATACAGTAGATAGATAGATAGATAGATAGATAGATAGATAGATAGATAGATGATAGATAGATAGATAGATAGATAGATAGATAGATAGATAGATGATGGATAGATAGACAGATGGATGGATGGATGGATAGATAGATAAATAGATACAGTAGATAGATAGATAGATAGAGTAGATAGAGAGTTATAGATATAAATGTTATATATAGAGAGAGATATGATATATAGATAGATACAGTAGATAGATAGCTGTAGTTTTCCTTTGATTGGGTCTCTGTCGGATCATATAAAATGAAAGCAGGCTGTGTGCGGATGTGGGTACAAGTACATAACCCGGCCGTGACTGGCACCGTAACTCCTGCCCAGCGGCACATTGATGGCCCCAGTTAGGAGGAGACAAGATGGTTTCATGCAGAGAAACATATTGTTCCATAACATCATTATGAAATCCTCTCTGCAGTTTGGCTTCTAGAACATGCGCTTCCCCTGTATGAAATGCACTCACCGGATTTGCTACAATAATACAAGAAGGGGGTGCGGGGGGGCAAACGGCTCCTGTTGAACAGTATTTGTATTTATGGCAGCTCCGCGCATCATGGAAGGTGCAACAAATCTGCCGGTTACAGCATCTGGCAAACGAGCAGTGATAAATGGGAGCCTCTTTACTGTCCATATGGCTATAGATCTTCAATGTCACCTACATGCTGGATGCAAACCTGTTTATCCCTAATATAAACCTGCTGGGGGTTATGCCTGAATTCACCTTTGTATATGCAATATATACCAGCATTAACTAATGTAAATACAGATTATTATCCTATAATAACCATTGCCATAAGCCTGACTGCGGGGATGAGTTTGTTTCAATGTATGAGTTACACATTGTGCCTCACACACAGTACCTGTACTTGATCCCAACTAAGATATAATTACCCCTTATTGGGGGCAGAACAGCCCTATTGGGTTTATTTCATGGTTAAATGATTCCCTTTTCTCTGTAATAATAAAACAGTACCTGTACTTGATCCCAACTAAGATATAATTACCCCTTATTGGGGGCAGAACAGCCCTATTGGGTTTATTTAATGGTTAAATGATTCCCTTTTCTCTGTAATAATAAAACAGTACCTGTACTTGATCCCAACTAAGATATAATTACCCCTTATTGGGGGCAGAACAATCCTATTGGGTTTATTTCATGGTTAAATGATTCATTTTTCTCTGTAATAATAAAACAGTACCTGTACTTGATCCCAACTAAGATATAATTACCCCTTATTGGGGGCAGAACAATCCTATTGGGTTTATTTAATGGTTAAATGATTCCCTTTTCTCTGTAATAATAAAACAGTACCTGTACTTGATCCCAACTAAGATATAATTACCCCTTATTGGGGGCAGAACAGCCCTATTGGGTTTATTTCATGGTTAAATGATTCCCTTTTCTCTGTAATAATAAAACAGTACCTGTACTTGATCCCAACTAAGATATAATTACCCCTTATTGGGGGCAGAACAGCCCTATTGGGTTTAATTCATGGTTAAATGATTCCCTTTTCTCTGTAATAATAAAACAGTACCTGTACTTGATCCCAACTAAGATATAATTACCCCTTATTGGGGGCAGAACAGCCCTATTGGGTTTATTTAATGGTTAAATGATTCCCTTTTCTCTGTAATAATAAAACAGTACCTGTACTTGATCCCAACTAAGATATAATTACCCCTTATTGGGGGCAGAACAGCCCTATTGGGTTTATTTAATGGTTAAATGATTCCCTTTTCTCTGTAATAATAAAACAGTACCTGTACTTGATCCCAACTAAGATATAATTACCCCTTATTGGGGCAGAACAGTCCTATTGGGTTTATTTAATGGTTAAATGATTCCCTTTTCTCTGTAATAATAAAACAGTACCTGTACTTGATCCCAACTAAGATATAAATAATCCTTATTGGACGCAAAACAATCCTATTAAGTTTGATTAATGTTTTACTGATTTTTTAGTAGGCTTAAGGTATGGAGATCCAAATTACGGAAAGGCCCCTTATCCGGAATACCCTTGGTCCCAAGCATTCTGGATAAAGGGTCCTATACCTGTACTTTGTTTATAAAATTCCATCACCAAAGAAGTGTGTGGGCTTTGGGATCAGTGTATATGCAGAGAGCCATAGGAAGGAGGAGGCTGACGTATGTAGTACTGACACACAGGGGTAAGTACAGGGGCACATACAGTATAATGCAGGGGTATTTAGCAGTAGAACATTTTGCAGGGGTTTAGGTACATGCAAATGTTCTGCAGCTTCACTGTGTGGCCATATACTGTACATAGGGGCTTATTTAGAAACTTTCATATTTTTTTCCCGATTCAAGTTTTGTTTGCGTCAAAAAACATAACATTAAATAATAAGTCAAAAACATGAAATTTGATGTTTAAAAAAATGCAAAAAACGCGAAAACTCTGCCATGTCAAAGCTTGTGCAATCATGTAGAAGTCAATGGAGGCTCTCCTAGATAGGGATGAGTGAATGTATTCTCCAGGCATGGATTCACAGTGAATTTCTGAATTTCGCCATTGGCAAATTGTTTCGCAAAACTACCACGAAAATTCTGTGCAAATTCTGGTGGGGGTTGCGTCAAAATGGGACAGAAGCAAAATGGGACAGATTGGCTCATCACTACTCTATGTTTAACCTTTCCCTGTTTTATTGGTTACACTAATAGCTACTTGCCCTCACCTCTACCTGCAGCTCCAATTCTGCACCTTCACTTCCTTCCAAGAACTCCATCTAGAACTCAGATTCTTCTGGTTATTCCGACACTTGGTTTGGAATCTGACTAATAGGGGTTGGTTCTCTGCATTTGCAACCACGGAACCAACAGGAACCAGACAAAGAGACTAAATCTGATGAGTATGTTACAATGTGCAGATGATGCCCCCCATCTTGTAGAGGGACCCATGAACTGTCTGGCAGCTATTGTTAAAAGCCTTAAGTCTTATGGGAAATATTGGTTTCATCATAAACATGTTCCTAAGCAGAAATGATGAGAAAAACCATAGAAAGGGTTTAGGTCAAGTCAGGTCCAGATGGAGAAGCCAAAGTGCCTTTGGCTGCTTTATTTTTTTCATTGTTGACCACATATCACAGAGAGTTCAAGCTAAACAAGTTTGAAAAAAACCTTGAAAATCTCCATCTCCCTCATTCTTATCATTCACAATACAACCACACAAAGTAATTATAGGGGAGATGTTCAGGCACAAAAGTCCACAAAAGCCGAGTTCCCTTACATGATGCAGTGTTTCCCACTAAGGAAGAGGCTAATTCATTGGGACTTGCTGTCTCCAACATGGCTGCTGGCTTTACCCGTTCATCTCCAGAAACAGCTGAATAATGGGAAACTGAGTATTTCTGTCCTGCCTCCCCACATACAGTCCCAGTAGCTGATATAAATGTTAACTTTACGGCTTTAGTTTCTATATTAGTGGGGGGGGGGGGGGGGGGGGGGGGGGGCTGCCTCTTTCTGCTCATTTAAAATCTGATTATTCATCAAAATAAAAAATATGTTTTGTTTTATCCTTGTATTGTAAGTGCTTATAGGGCAACATACAGTTGAGGTCAGCCTTCAGCTCCGGTCTTATAAACTCTGGGGCCCAATTGGGGCCATTTTAGCTGGGCCCCCTACAAAAGGTGTTACATAGTTAGTTACATAGAGTTGAAAAAAGACCAGAGTCCATGAAGTTCAACCCTTCCAAGTAAACCCAGCACCTACAGCCTATACTTACCAATCTATACCAACACATACATAAACTATATATATAAACATTAATACTAACTGTAGATATTAGTGTTGCCAGCTGGCACAGGGTTCCAGGGCTGGGGGGGCAAATAGTCCCTGCCTCTCGCTCTGTGACTGATGGTGTAACCCCGCCTTTCCCCCTCTCTCTTGTTCCATTGGCAAGAACATTTCATGGCACAATGTGGCCCCCAACCACTGGGCACTGACATACCAAGCATATTATATACAGTGTAAGACAGTGTGAGTATTGGCCCCTCAGGGACACTATACAGAGGGAAAGTGAAAAGTGAAAGTGCATACCCTGGGGTAGCAGTAGGAAAGCAGTGCACACTTTCAGGGTCGGACTGGGGGGTGCACCGGCCCAGGGACCACGCACCCCCCAAGGTATCTTCTCCGGACACGTTCCCCTGCTGGGGGCCCCGCCACACACCCCCTTCCTCACAGGGGCCTCCACCCGACGTCCTCCCATGAATGCACCTATGTAAAACACATCGGGGAGGACATCGGCAGACAGTGGAATCGGCAACAGGGTTGGGCCTGGGCCACTGGGTATTTTCATGGTGTCCCGGTGGCCCAGTCTGTATGTAATGTCCCAGAACACATAGCAGCGGCCAGTCATTGGCTAATTGGCCTAAGGCCGGCCCTGTTACAGCTATTGGAGGTTGTTGGGAATTGTACTTGAACTAAAGAGTTACCCTAATGGCACCATCTCACCTTACTATTCTATAAAGTGTAAATGAAACTGCTCAGCATAAAGGTAAATAGATCAGTCAGTAAGTCTATTTGCCGGGTCCCCATGTGATTAAATCTACAGCTCAGGATATCGCTCTTCTCAAGCTTATGTCTCACTTTCATGTTTCCCAAGCAGACAAATGAATAAAAGTACAGTAAGTGAAGTTTACTATCTGCTGACAAGAAAATGAAACTATTAGTCATGAGGTTTAGTTCCCCTTGCAGGGAAAATGTAATATCAATGTAGATTGGCTGTCGCTCCAAAGAGTTCCGGGTATCGGACATATTTTATAACCATGGAAAATCTCGACTGAAGTGCTGGTTTTGCTTTATTTAACCGCTGTTCATAAATGATGTGCTTATATACAGGGCAGCAGCCTGTCTGCAATCAGAGCAGTCTTTATTCTCTTGCCATAGAATCAATACGGCTGTGGCTCTAAAGGGGCGGTTCAGCTTTAAATTAACACAGAGAGGGATATTCTGAGACCATTTGCAATTGGTTTTCATGTTTTATTATTTGCGGTTTTTCAGTCATTTAACAGTCCTCTAGTTCAGAGTATTTAGGTACCACAGGTACCAATACCCACCAGCAGGAGTACCAGTACCCCCCCCCCCCCCACAGGTACCAGTACCCAACAAAAAGAGTACCAGTACCCCCCACAGGTACCAGTACCCAGCAGGAGTACCAGTTGCCACCAGTAAGAGTGCCAGTACCCCCCCACAGGTACCATTACCACCAGTAAGAGTACCAGTACCCACCAAAAAGAGTACCAGTACCCCCCACAGGTACCAGTACCCAGCAGGAGTACCAGTACCACCAGTAAGAGTACCAGTACCCCCCCCCCACAGGTTCCAGTGCCCACCAGTAAGAGTAGCAGTACCCCCCACAGGTACCAGTGCCCACCAGTAAGAGTACCACTACCCCCCACACCTGTACCCACCAGTAGGAGTACCAGTACCCACCAGTACGAGTACCAGTACCCCCCACAGGTACCAGTGCCCACCAGTAAGAGTACCACTACCCCCCACAGGTACCAGTGCCCACCAGTAAGAGTACCACTACCCCCCACAGGTACCAGTGCCCACCAGTAAGAGTACCGCTACCCCCCACACCTGTACCCACCAGTAGGAGTACCAGTATCCACCAGTACGAGTACCAGTACCCACCAGTAGGAGTACCAGTGCCCACCAGTACAAGTACCAGTACCCACCAGTAGAAGTACCAGTACCCACCAGTAGGAGTACCAGTACCCGCCAGTACAAGTACCAGTACCCACCAGTAGGAGTACCAGTACCCACCAGTAGGAGTACCAGTGCCCACCAGTAGGAGTACCATTACCCACCAGTAGGAGTACCAGTGCCCACCAGTACCAGTACCCACCAGTAGGAGTACCAGTACCCACCAGTAGGAGTACCAGTACCCACCAGTACAAGTACCAGTACCCACCAGTAGGAGTACCAGTACCCACCAGTAGGAGTACCAGTACTCTCATAAGCATAAGCTGAGCCAGTTGAGTGGGCTCTTCTATGCCTTAATTATACAGTGATAGCCCCAGGGCTACCCTTAAGCCAATTGAACCTATTGGACCCAATCAGCCCTGCGCCCACAGGGGCCCAACAGAAACCAGCTGCCCCCCTCCAGAATAGAAATACTTAGGGGGGGGGTTCGCCTTGAAGTTAACTTTTAGTACATTTACAGAATGGCTTATTCTTAGCAATTTTTCAATTGCCTTTTATTTTTTTATAGTTTTATTTGCCTTCCTCTTCTGCCTCTTTGCAGCTCTCAAATGGGGGTCACTGACCCCAACACCAAAATACTTCTGCTCTGTATGGCTACAGTTATATCATTTGTGCTACTGTGTATTACTTACACAGCCCCCCCCCTACAATTCATATTTCAGTCTCTTACTCAAGCCTCTTCCTGGTTGCTAGGGAAAATTGGACCCTAGCAACCAGATAGCTGCTGAAATTCCAGACTGGAGAGCTGCAGAACAAAAAGCTAAATCATTAGAAAAAATAAAGACCAATTGCAAAAATTTTTTTCCTTCTCTACAAAATCGGATTTTGGGGCAAAAATCGAACGTTAGTGAATGCCCCCCCAGCGCATGTAATAAAGCTGAATCCACTGGGAAGATTTCATAACATTACAGAATTCTTTTACTTTCTATAAAGATGTTTGATGATAATCCTGTGGTTGGAAAGCAATGAAACGGCAGAACTTTAACCCACCAATTACTGTTATTATCCTACAGTATAACGTTACCAGGGAGCGTGCCCGGCATAATGAAAGCAGCATGTAATGCGGTATGATTAATTCCTTTATATCAGGCTCTATATAAATGCTCAGAGTTATACATACCAGCCCAGATTACTCCTTGTCTGAACCAGAGGAAGATTAAAAGTCTGCTGTAACTTCACTTTTATTAATGTATTACCTGCCTCTGTTTATCTAATGGAAGTATTAAAGGGCCCCTATCACCCCTATATTTTCCCCCCACTATCTAATAGAGCCCCCACTCCAGACAAAGGGGAAACAATAGTTTTTTCTTAGAAAAAAAACTCCCCCCGGCAGTACTGGGCTACCTGCCCCAGGAGAAAGCCCCCGTTGTGGGTGGCCATGTTGGGGCATACACATGTGCACCAACCAACATGGCCGCCCCACGGCAAAGCAACTTCAGGGACCAGGTAGACACCCTGGAACTACCATTTACAAAACACTTAGCCCCATATGTAAATAAAGAACTAAGTTTGCCCAGGAGCACTAAACCATAGCAACCAATAAGATGTTTGTTAACATGTGTCAATAAGGAAAGGAACATCCCAGTGCAATGCATTGTGGGTTATGTAGTTCCTGCATGCTGTCTGTAAGCTGTGGGGAAGTTGTTACAATCTGTAACATCAATGTTTTAGTCCCTCCTCCCCTGCCAGGATTTCAAATGATGCAGAAAGAGAAGAACTGTTTTGCAGCTGGATTTCAGCATATAAAAATGGTATTTATTCCTACTGTTTGAAGGAACAGATTACAGGGATAGGGATATTAGGGGTTTCTGTGTTGTGTGGGGCTCTTTAACACATTTTGATTTAGAAGTCAGAGTTCCCCTTTAAATAGTTCTGGATAGGAGAAGAGCGTCTGAATAATCTCAACACTGTACCAGATATATAAATGTTACTCATTAATAGACTTCTATGTATTGTTATCATATTACTTGTCCTTTATCACATAATGCTTTTCATAGCGTCCATTTGAGTGGGCGGATTCTCTGCGCCGGAGCCTGGGCTTTTACACATAATTACCTTCCAGTGAAAATAATGCGCTTTTGTTGCCCGTGTTTTTCTCTTTCTTTAGTCCAACTGCACAGGCTATGTACAAATATATTTAACCCTATCCTGGCTAGAAAAGGCCTGTCCGGCTAGATTTTAGATCAGTTGAATCAGAGGACAGGCCTTTGCTATGTGGAAGGACTAAGGGGAGATGTAGTGCAACTACAAGTCACTAGTGATGGGTGAAATATTTCGCCAGGCATGGATTCGCGGCAAAAAAATTAGTCGCACGTCCCAAAATTGTCGCCGGCGTCAAAAAAGAATAGTCGAAATAATAGCCGCGGGCGACAAAAGAATAGCCGTGCGACGAAATAATAGCCGCGGGCGACAAAATAATAGCCGAGGGCGACGAAATAATAGACGCGGGCGACGAAATAATAGCCGCGCGACAAAACAATAGCCGCGGGCGACGAAACAATAGCCGTGGGCGACGAAACAATAGCCGTGCGACAAAATAATAGCCGCGGGCGCCGAAACAATAGCCGCGCAAAAAAATAATAGCCGCGGGTGACGAAACAATTGCCACGCGACAAAATAATAGCCGCAGGCGACAAATCTTTTTTGTCGCACATTTTCGGCGTTTCGTGGATCTTTTGAAAGATTCGCGAATTTTTCGGCGAAGCGAAACGGAACAGATTCGCTCATCACTACAAGTCACTTGTGCTGTGTCCTACAGTAATAAAGGGCACAAAAAGGTTCTTGCAGCAAACTCAAATACAACTGATTTATTGTCCAAGGCAATTTCCAGCAGGGATAGGAAATACTCAGAATCAGTGATGAGCGAGGCATGGATTCCACACTTCGATTGGTGAATTGTTTCGCAAAACTTCTGCGAAATTACGCTGTGAAAATTTGTGGTCACGTAAAGAAAGTACATGCGTAAATAAAGTTGTGGTCGCGTCAAAATTGACATGGCCTTGTAAAAAAGAACGCTATATTTATTTTGCAAAAAAGCATTGCCATACCCTGAGTAAAGAGCCCTAAAACCTTTCTCTGTTTGTTTAAGATAGCAGCTGCCATTTTAGCTTGGTCTTCATAGTTTCCTGTTGCAGCTCTAGCTGTTGGTAGTTCAGATCACACATTTCTAATGGTGGGGGAGTGAATCCTTATGAATTCTTATGCAGGGTCGGACTGGGGAGTGCAGGGCCCAATGGGGCTTTAGCCGGCTGCATCCCCCGTACCCCCCACAGGGGCACTCACCACTGTTCCCTAACCCCCTGCAGGGGGCCCCACCACCCTCCTGACGTCCTCCCCTTAGCGTGCATAAGTTAAATGCGTCAGGGGAGGACATCAGCGGGCAGGGGAAGTGGCAACAAGGATCAGGTCTGGGCCGTCTGGGCCCACTAGGGCCCGGGCCCAGCTGTTTTTTTCTTGGTGTCCCAGTCCGACCCTGTTCTTATGGGAGGGGGGAGAAGGAGAAGGGAGAGAGCAAGGGAGAGAGCTGCACAGACTCTGGGCCCGGGAATGAAGGATTTTTCTGAGAGAGGAAGTCTGATACCTAAGAACATGTTTACATAAAAGGAGACAAGAAAATCCTGTGTTTCTTTTGATAGAGGACTCAGTGCAGCGTTTCTGTGCTTATGGCTGTATTTACATAGACGTTTCAGATAAAAATTACTTTATCAGCTTTACTTCTCCTTTACAATAAAAAAATCGATGGTTAGTAAATGAGCCCCTTAGTTATTAGAACATTAAATTACATCCTAATATTTGCCCTTTTTATGTCGGTAGCTTCCTGTGCCGCTGACAGTGAGTTGTTGCGCAGTTATCCCCATTCTGATTCATGCTAATGCTCCTCGCTTCTCTCAGGGGAATGCAAGCTGAATCCATCCTGTTTCTGTATTCTCTCTCCCAATATGATTGCTGATAAACCCGAGGGCAATGTTCTTCCCACCAGCGAAATGCGCCTAAACAATGAACAAGGGCAATCGATACACAAATAAAAGTCTAATTGACCGTGAATTGATTTTTTTTTCCTCCTTTTTATTCTTCATGGGAAACAATCTTAGAAAAGAAGTCATTTCCTTAGAGGGAAATCATTGTCCTTACACATTCTGTACTTGAAGCATTCGGGCTTTATTTTATTGGGACAGAATCAGATTTTATTCTTATTTTTTTCTGTATTGTACAAAGAGACTACAATAGGGGAAAGCTCGGAATTATGGGAAGGTATCTGCCCTATTGGGTTTATTTAATGGTTAAATGATTCCCTTTTCTCTGTAATAATAAAACAGTACCTGTACTTGATCCCAACTAAGATATAATTACCCCTTATTGGGGGCAGAACAGTCCTATTGGGTTTATTTAATGGTTAAATGATTCCCTTTTCTCTGTAATAATAAAACAGTACCTGTACTTGATCCCAACTAAGATATAATTACCCCTTATTGGGGGCAGAACAGCCCTATTGGGTTTATTTAATGGTTAAATGATTCCCTTTTCTCTGTAATAATAAAACAGTACCTGTACTTGATCCCAACTAAGATATAATTACCCCTTATTGGGGCAGAACAGCCCTATTGGGTTTATTTAATGGTTAAATGATTCCCTTTTCTCTGTAATAATAAAACAGTACCTGTACTTGATCCCAACTAAGATATAATTACCCCTTATTGGGGGCAGAACAGCCCTATTGGGTTTATTTCATGTTTAAATGTAGTTGCTGGTAAATTTGTTGTAACTTGTCCTCTGCCCCTGTCTCACCTCTTATCCCCTCTCCCAGCTCTCTTTCTAACCTGCCTCGCTCTTTATTTCCCCTTAAATGCGAGCCACCAACGTCATAACCCCACCCCCGCTTACATCACAACTCCACCCCCACCCTGACCGGTAATAACATTGACAAAAGATGGCAACCCTAATGTTTACTGGACAATAAAGTTAACACCAATGTAATTACTGTAAGTCAGTGATCCCCAACCAGTGGCTCGGGGGGAACATGTTGCTTCCCAACCCCTTGGGTGTTGCTCCCAGTGGCCCCAAAGTAGGGGCTCATTTTTGCATTTCTGGCTTGGAGACAAGTTTTGGAAGCCCAGAGACAGACTTTTATTCCAAGCAGAGCCTCCTGCAGTCACATGGGGCTACCAAATAGCCAATAACTTTATTTTTCATCCTCAAGGAACTGTTTTCATGCTTGTGTGGCTCCCCAACACTTTTTACATCAAGTACAATTACATTACAAGTGTGGCTCACAAGTAAAAAAAAGTTGGGGATTCCTGCAAGTTGTTGTTTTCTGTTTCACACAGTTTCAAGGGGAAGTTAATCTGCTCATTGTGTTCTGTTTCACCCAGTTTCAAGGACAAGTTAATCCCCTCATTGTTTTCTATTTCACCCAGTTTCAAGGGGAAATTAATCCCCTCAATGTTTTCTGTTTCACCTAGTTTCAAGGGGAAGTTAATACCCTTATGGATTACTATTCCATACATTTTCAAGGGGAAGTTAATCCCATCATTGTTTTCTGTTTCACCCAGTTTCAAGGGGAAGTTAATCCCATCATTATTTTTTGTTTCACCCAGTTTCAAGGTCAAGTTTATCTCCTCATTGTTTTCTGTTTCACCCAGTTTCAAGGGGAAGTTAATCCCATCATTATTTTGTTTCACCCAGTTTCAAGGTCAAGTTTATATACTCATTGTTTTCTGTTACACCCAGTTTCAAGGGGAAGTTAATCCCCTCATTGTTTTCTGTTTCACCCAGTTTCAAGGGGAAGTTAATCCCCTCATTGGTTTCTGTTTCACCCAGTTTCAAGGAGAAGTTAATCCCCTCATTATTTCTGTTTAACCCAGTTTTGAGGGGACGTTAATCCCCTCATAGTTTTGTATTCCATACATTTTCAAGGGGAAGTTAATCCCATCATTGTTTTCTATTTCACCCAGTTTCAAGTGAAACGTAAACACATTTTTGTTTTCCAAGACTGAGTGCCAATGCTCCTAAAATGGCTGTACTTTCAGCTCGAAAAATTGGGGATTTTCAGATGTAAACTTTCATATAAACGATTCAAGTATTATCGCGACATTTTATAAATGTCAATGATCGAGTTCAATTCGACTTTCAAGGCCAGAAAAAAACGAATTTTAGCAAATCAGCCCCCAAGTGTTTCCCATTTAAGTATTGTTCTCCTGGTGTCAGATGTATATGAGGGAACATTAGGCCTACGTGTATGTCTAACTGTCAGACCCATATGAAATGGAAGCAACTTGCTTTCCCAATTAAAGAAAATATGTCTGTATTAGTCGGGGGAATTTTCCGGAAGCCTGAAACATGTTATTGCGTCTGGAAGTGATTCAGTTTTAACTGTTTTATTTACAGTAAATCAACGGAACCTCATGGCGAGAAACAGTAGCGCGGAGAACATTCCGGCTCAGTGTTTTGTTTCGTAGGGATAAATCTACTGTGTACATGATATCATTTACCTGGAGGTAATTAAATTGTCAAAACTAATTAAAACATTCTCACAAACCTGTCACAAACACATTTGTAATCCTTTATAATACTTCTCACTAAGAACTGATAATGCGTTTACAATATGCTAAACCATAAATATCATTATAAACAAATAGGCTTGTTAAAATCCCGGCATATTCATTAGGACGCGCCGAATGCCTCGTTTTTGGATTTAAATATGGAATTCTCCGCAGAAGATCGGTTGTATTCATTTTGGCATCAACCAAAAACGGCCACATTTAGTCGTCCAGAGCTTTCAACTTACATGACTTTACGGGCTCAGACCCAGTTCGGCTGGCCACTTGCCAAATTCCAAGCCAAATTAAGAATTCCGTCTATTCAGAATTCAGTCCATCCCTTTTTATTATGTATAAATATATATATATAGAGCTGTTTCTTTGGTCCGAGCCCACTGGACCCAGAAGGCCTGCACTAGAGCCTCCATACTGTACATGAGTTGATCACCTGGATACGAAAGACTAAGGCTGATGCCACATGCGGCGTAGGGCTGATTTTTTCGGCAAGCGGAAAAACGCTTGCCGAAAATTCAGCCCTACGCCTGCTACTTGTGCCTGCACCCGAATGAATGGGATACGCTCGGGTGCAGGCACATGTAGCCGATATACGCACGAAAATGCGAGAGAATGCAAAGTCTCGCGTTTTCAGGCGTATATCGGCTACATGTGCCTGCACCCGAGCGTATCCCATTCATTCTGGTGCAGGCACAAGTAGCAGGCGTAGGGCTGAATTTTCGGCAAACGTTTTTCCGCTTGCCGAAAAAATCAGCCCTACGCCGCATGTGGCATCAGCCTTATAAAAGACTATGGGCCTGATTCACTAAAGTGCAATAAAAATTATCACACACTTTTTTGCGGTAAAAAAGACGCGATAATTTGCGCGCGATTCACCATAGTATTATCGCGTGCGATAAATTGCCTTTTGTGTACTAAATATCGCATTCGGCTATGCGAAAATTAACACCTACTACAGGCAGGCGAAAAATTATAGAAAAGTACAGTAAATGATTTTTTGCCATAAAATATGGACTTACAGTGTTATTTATTCAAGTCTGTGTTTCCCCTAGAGTGACGCAGGCGCCAGTTTGCAGCGAAATGTTCATCTTTAATACAGTAATTTTCTGCAAGTATTGGCGTGTATGGCTAACATGGCGTGCGTTCATTTGCGTGACTATTTATATTTGGCTACAAGTGATGAAATGTTTCGCCAGGCATGGATGCACAGCGAATTGACGTGCGTTGAATTTTTTCGCGGCGGATTTTTTCATGCGTTTCGCAAAACAATCCGCCAATGGCAAAATGCATGAAAAAATTCGCCACGCAAAAATTCACCGCACATCCAAAAATTGATACAAGCGTCAAAAAATAATAGTCACGGGCAACAATTTTTTTGCCCGCACAACATTTTTGCCGGTTCGTGGATCTTTCGAAAGATTTGCTAATTTTTCACCAAAGATAAACAGAACACATTTGCTCATCACTAGTGGCTACTATTTATAAGCATCTACTATTTATATGCTACTATTTATATGCTACCATTTATATGCTACCATTTATATGCTACCATTTATATGCTACCATTTATATGTGGCTAATATTTATATACACCATTTATATGCGGCAACAATTTTTATACACTATTTCTAAACTACCATTCATATGCGGCGACTATTCGCGTAATTTAGCGCATGTACCGGCAAATACCGCATTGAAATAGTCTTTGCGAGTTAAATAACGCATGCAATATCGTGCGTAAAAAAGTATGCTTATAGTGAATCGTGCGAAAAATCGCGAAAATTAAGATGCGATAAAATTTTTAGCGCACGCTATAAATAGCGCATGTTTTATCGCCCTTTAGTGAATCAGGCCCTATATATATACTGTATATATATAAAAGAAACAAAAGGAGCACTCCCTACAAACAATCACCTGCCCCAGGTGCTGGCCAGGAGTTTGTGTAAATGAAGAACAGAGTGCAGCGCACACACAGGGACTTTAAAAAAGAACAAAGAATCTTTATTAATCCAATATTTCGAACACTTAGGGGCACATTTACTAATCCACGAACGTCCGAAAAGCGTCCAAATGCGTTTTTTTCGTAATGTGATCGGTATTTTGTGACTTTTTCGCTAATTGTCGCGAATTTTTCAAGCGCTCCATATGAAAAAGTCGCGATAATTCGCGAAAGTCGTAATGGCTATGAAAAAGTCGCGACAATTCGCGCAAGTTGTAATGGTTATGTAAAAGTCGCGACAATTTAAGAAAAAGTCGTAACGGCGACGAAAAAATCGCAAAAAATACGAAAAAGTCGCAAAATGTTCGTTTTCCAATCTGAATTTTTCTCATTTGGATTCGTGGATTAGTAAATCAGCCCCTAAATGTGTTCTTCTTCGGGGACAAACAAGAACACATTTAGTGTTCGAAACGTTGGATTAATAAAGATTTTTTGTTCTTTTTTTAAAGTCCCTGTGTGTGCGCGGCACTCTGTTCTTCATTTATATATATATACTGTATATATATAAAGTTTTTTTCCAAACTTCAATTACATGGCCAGCTGGATATGGGCCTATATTACAGTTGGAAGGGGGAGCAGGTCTCTTGAGTGAGAGCCAGAACCAGGGTAATTAGTAGAGCAGCCAGAGGCTCCAACAAGGAGTCCAGTAATGGTTATTACCCTCCAGTGACAAGGCTGCCAGTATAGGAACTCAAGCCATCAGGCTCAGGGATAGGAGATTCTGGAGCATAGGGCCACTATGAGCTTTGCCTAGCACTGGGGATTGTTGTATGTATGTATGTATGTATAACTTTATTTATAAAGCACCACAAGGGTACGCAGCGCTGTACAATCTTACAATATACAAAATTACACACAGGGAGGACAAGTGTTATAATAAATACAATAAATACGTATAAATACACAGGGAGTAAGTGTCATGTGGTATGAGACACAGTAGGAAGGAGGTCCCTGCCCCATAGAGCTTACAATCTAATGTGAGTACCATCTCTGGGTGTTGTGGGCCCTACAGCTGGGATTGTGTAAATACCGACTGATGTCAGAAGGCATTTACTCATTTGATTGTGAGCTATCAAAGTCATCCCTAATGAGGAAGGTTGTGAAGTTATTCCATCAATAATGAGTTCATTTGTTTTTAAAGAGTTGCTGGTACCCAAGTTATTTGTGAAATCAAGTTTTGTGTGTGGATTCAGTGCAGGGGCGGGCCGAGCTGACCGGGCACCCTAGGCAACCCGGTCGGCTACCTCGCCCCTGCACCGCTACATCGCACCACCACCCACCCACCGTTTTGACGCGCGTGCGCAGTTCAGGGGGGGGGGGGCGGCGCGGTGTGTGATGCGTTGTGAAGCGGCGCGACGCAAAACTGTATTAGGGGAAGGCAGGAGAGGCTGCTGCCTGGCGCCCCCCAATCGTTGCGCCCTAGGCAGCTGCCTCTTCTGCCTACCCCTAGTTCCGGCCCTGATTCAGTGTGGTTAACCCTTCAGTACCATGAGGGCCCACCTGAGAGGGAAGAGTTGCATGAAACAAATGCTTTACCAGGAGTTGCAGGGAGTTGATGCTGCCTGAAGCCAGTCTGGGTGAGACCATTTACAGCAGTGATCCCCAACCAGTGGCTCAGGGGTAACATGTTGCTCCTCAACCCCTTGGATGTTGCTCCCAGTGGCCTCAAATAAGGTGCTTATTTTTAAATTCCTGGCTTGGGGCAAGTTTTGGAGGCATAAAACCCAGTGTAAAGCCAAACAGAGCCTTCTGTAGGCTGCCAGTCCACATAGGGTCTATTAAATAACCAATTATAGCTCTCATTGGTACCACCAAGAACCATTTTCATGCTTGTGTTTCTCCCCAACACTTTTTCCATGGTAATGTATGGGTATAAAAAGTTGGAGATCCCTGATTTACAGCCCAAGGTACTGATAAACACCCCATTTTAAAAAACCTGTTACATATATATAGGCACCCACTGACCACCCCCTAAAGCTGCCACCCGAGGCTCAGGCAATCTGGCACCAATAAATATACAGTATATCTATATGTGTGAGCAGACCCACTTTGCTGTTCTAGTCAGTTTTTGGGTTACTATTCTTGATCAATCAAGATAGACATTTCCAGACTCCGTTTCCCTCAAAAGTTAAGGGTCAACAATGCCTTCAGCTTCCATTAGCAGCTGCTCAATGCCCATACATGGCTCCACTTCTGCATCTTATGATGCTCCATCCATTGGTAGAGAAGCCATGTCAGCATGAATTGTTCTGTATGAGCAGGCCGGCCGCAATCAATTCGGATCATATGCCAAAGTACAACTGCCAAGGTACCCAGTGTGCAACCAAGTATGGGCACAGCCGCCTTAGTGCAAGGTAGAGCTTATCCAGCTTAAAGAGCTTCACTAATTAAATGATTTTCCCTGCACAGTTTATCAGCTAAAAAGTTCATCTTTGTTAAACACAGGAAAGAATCCGTGTTCAGATACTTATTCTTGGAGACTGATTCCAAAACATGAAATTCTTGACTTGAGCTCAGAGGCATCTGTTCCTATCATCCCTAACCCCTAATAACCCTGCAGTCACAGGAAGATTCCAGATTAAATGCAGCTCAGTGAAGCCGTATCTACATGAAGGATGAACAGAAGCACAAACAGGTAGGGAGATAAGGATGAAAAAAGTCCCGGTGCTACGGTGTCTGCCAGACGTCTCACAGCATTGGCATGCAAGGAAGGATTTGGAAGCATCCGCCAGGGACTTGTACAAGCAACAAAACACACGAAGATCAAAATAACTATTTGTTTTTGTTGCAGAAGAATGTAACAAGGTACGGCACAAATATATTGTATAGATAAGACTTTTGTTGCCAAGTATTAGCCTTTGCCTTTGTGCCAACCAGCTGTAGTCACTGTCCAAGTTCTTATACTCTGCACACATAGGCTGCTGCCCAAGAGGTTAAAATCAGTTTCCATGTTCTGGGTTGACTTTTGCTGAAATATTATGGTTAATAGCGCACGCCGATAAGTGTATATGGAAGCAAAACGCGCCAGCATAGGTTTGGTTTCCAAACTCTGGGGCTAGCCCACCTGGAAGGACCTGAAGTAGTGGTTGGGGGTGCTCTGCCTAAAGGCCAGTTATGGGGAGATTCCAGATATTCCTGGACCTTCGTATGAGGGTCGATGTGGATTGGGAAATCTTATTTTCTGTTATAAATATTGGGTGAATGTATATGGAAGCAAAAGGTATGGTTTCCAAACTCTGGGGCTGGCCCACCTGGAAGGACCTGAAGTAGTGGTTGGGGGTGCTCTGCCTGAAGGCTAGTTATGGGGAGATTCCAGATATTCCTGGACCTTCGTATGAGGGTCAACATGGATTGGGAAATCTTATTTTCTGTTATAAATATTGGGTGAATGTATATGGAAGCAAAAGGTATGGTTTCCAAACTCTGGGGCTGGCCCACCTGGAAGGACCTGAAGTAGTGGTTGGGGGTGCTCTGCCTGAAGGCTAGTTATGGGGAGATTCCAGATATTCCTGGACCTTCGTATGAGGGTCAACATGGATTGGGAAATCTTATTTTCTGTTATAAATATTGGGTGAATGTATATGGAAGCAAAAGGTATGGTTTCCAAACTATGAGGCTGGTCCAACTGGGAGGACCTGAAGCAGTGGTTAAGGGTGCTCTGCCTGAAGGCCAGATATGGGCTATTCTAGATATTCCTGGACCTTCGTATTAGGGTCAAAGTAGATTGGAAATACTCAATTTCTGTTCTAAATATTGGGTGAAGGTATATGGAAGCAAAAGGTATGGTTTCAAAACCATGGGGCTGGCCTACCTGGGAGGACCTGAAGCAGTGGTTAAGGGTGCTCTGCCTGAATGCCAGATATGGGCGATTCTAGATATTCCTGGACCTTCGTATGAGGGTCAAAGTGGATTGGGAAATCTTATTTTCTCTTATAAATATTGAGTGAATATATATGGAAGCAAAAGGTATGGTTTCCAGACTATGGGGCTGGCCCACCTGGGAGGACCTGAAGCAGTGGTTAAGGGTGCTCTGCCTGAAGGCCAAATATGGGCAATTCTAGATATTCTTAGACATTAGCATGAGGGTCAACGAGAAATGAGAAAACATATTTTGTTGGAAACTCACCTTGCTATCAGCCAATGGGGCCCTCACCAAGGATTCTGAAATTTGAGGGAGCTTAACTCAAAGTCCAAAAAACCCCACTGCTTTATACTCACCAGTGGCTTTTGACAGGGTTTGAACTGGTTTTCTGGAGGGCTGTTCTGGTCAAAACTCCAGATAAAGAAAAATGGGAAGGACTCTTTTAGATTGACAGTGGACTCTTTTAGATTGATTGGCCAATCGCAATCGCCACATCATAACCCAACCCCAGATGTCATTGGCCACGCCCCTGACGACAATCATCACGCCCCGTGAAGTCACTGCCCTGCATCCTGTCTGGGTTTTCCCTTCATCCAAAGGTGACAACCCAAGAATATGATTATATTTGAAATAACGGATTAAGCTTTGGGGATGCGCTCACGTTACTGAGGTTCAGAACTCCAATTGAACAAATGAAACAGATGAAATCATAAAACTTAGTGAAAAGATGAAAAATGTACATAAAGTCAATGAATAAGAAAATTCAAGCCCAGATGAAGTTTCTCATCGGTAAAATCCGTGCAGAAATTATTATGAAAAAAACTAGTCGTCGAGGCCGCCCCAAAAACAACAGCACTTTCCATTTCCTAATGTACTGGAGCAAACTACATCTCTGTACCTTTGGGGTATTATGTCATTGCAATAACACACTCCAGTGTCTTCTAAAATTGATTTACATGCATTGCTGCGAGATAAAATTGCTTTCTTCAATGCGCTATTTGTTTCTCTCCTCCTCCCGTCATTAACGGAAAACATATTTGGAAAGAGACAAAAGGCGAAAGTCGGCAAAGTTGCTTTTGAGTTTCCAGGCTCGGCCCCTTCTCCTCCGTGATATTTGGAGAAATAGACATAAATTACTATGCTGATTAGAAAAAAAAAAAAAGGAGCGAAGGACTTAACACAAAGGCGCGGAGAGAAGTAGCTTTATTATCGGTTTAATTCGAGCAGAATGTGATACTTTATTCAGGGTCTACTGGTGCCACATTCCGACGCTAGCGAGCACAATGCCAGACGAAAATAGAAATGGTAAAATAAAGGGAGGAGGGATCGTTGGGAGGTTCTGTTCTACACAGAGAGGCAGAATTAGAATGTTCTTCTCCATGCAGAAAACCACCGTGACATCTGCTGAGATCTTCATCGTACTGTTCTATGGAAAGGCAACAGTAAAATAATGTGCTAATGAGACTCGGGGAACTATATGTTGCGCCATCACCTACTCCGAGAGGAATGAAGGGATGAAGTCAGAATTAGGTGACTATAGTTGGGGCTCTAAGCAATGCTGAATACAGTCACAGGCATGGAGGGGCCTTTAATGGGCCACCATTGGGGGGGAAAGGGGGTACAATTGTGCCAGGCCCTGTGAAATCTTCTTCTTAAGTAACTGCCACAAAAACTGCCTAGAAAATGACGTAACTCACCTAGAACGTAAGTAACTTGCGTATCAAGCCAATGCAGAGAAGCTTTGCAGGGACATACCCCACTGACCCCCAATGAACTGACGGACTTATTAGCTCGTTAATTACTCATTTAGCTATTTATATGAACTGCTTATTATACAGTAACGTCAGCTGTTTACAGGGTCAGACTGGGCACCGGGAAAAATCCCGGCTTTAGTAGGCCCCAGCGGCCCAGACCCGACCCTTGCTGGCGCACCCCCTGCCCGACTGTTCCTCCCCTGACGCGTTTAACTTACGCGAGCTCAGGGGAGGACGTCTGGTGGGGGAACCTGCGGGGGGTGGGGTTAGGGGACGCGCACCTGCAGGGTCCCTGGGGCCCTGCCCCCCCAGTCCAACCCTGGCTGTTTATATTGGGATCTATTTACTGAATTATATCAGCGGCTCCTACATGAATAGTGATGAGCGAATCTGTCCCATTTCGCTTCACCATAAAATTCGCAAAACGCCAAGAAAATTGGCGAAACATCGAAACATTTGTGAAACGCATTTGTTGCACAATTTTTTTGGTCGTCCGTGTCTTTTTTTGTCGCCCATGTCAATTTTTTTTTTCTAAAAAAAAAATTCTGTGTGACTAATTTTTCCGTGCAAATTTTCATGTCTGGCGAAAAAATTCGCTCATCACTATACATGAACTTTCCAGCAGGGGAATTGGACCCCACAGCAACATCGTTGGGCCCCTACACTTATGCAATTTACGGAACTTATACAAAGACGTATGCTATTTTCAAAGAAATGTATGTAACTTACATATAAACTCCACTGACCCCCCCAATGAAAATACTGACTTACTGGAACATTATTTTTTTTTACAATTTTTTACAATGAACTACTACTGACTGGTTATTGGGCCCCACAGCAAGATCACTGGGCCCCTAAACTAACACAGTTCGTGTAACTTGTGCAAATACTTACGTACCTTCCATATCAAGCAATGGCAGCACAGAGCAGGGGCAGGTAGGTGGGAAGGGGTTAAACTCACGGGGCAAACTCCATGGACCCCCAAATGAACTGAATGACTTGCTATAAGCACTGTATGAATTCTAACATTAGCACATTAATCAATGGAACTCTTTATATGAACTGCTTATTATAAAGTAACATCGGCTGTTTATATTGCACACACAAGGGGCGTGGGCAAAATATTTCCTAAATTGGAAGACCAAGCAGGGGATTTTAGCCCTTCCATCTGGGTCAAAACCGGACAGGTGGCAACCCCATGCCCATTTCCCTGGGGCACAATCCCCGCTTGGCCCTGCACACCCCAGTCCGACCCCATCTCCTGCATGTTATTTCTATCTGGAATAGGCAATAAGGACAGAAATTACATATTCTTTTTTAGGCTTTAGTTCTCCTTTAAAGGGGTAGTGCATTAAAAAAAAAAACTGAAACCACATCTACTGTACTAATGCCCACAGTCCACTGATGCATATACAATATGGTGAGCGGCTAAAGAGCAAATACAGTGAATTTCAGCAGGGATGGCGCGGAACGAGTGAGGCAGGTTTTCACGTGAGCCGTATGGCAGTTCATATATCCAGCGTGTTTATACACAGTCTGGGGAATGCACTCCCGCTGCCAGGGAAAACACCATTTCCAGCTCTGAGTTCTGCAGGAAACGTCATTAATTGAAGAAGAGTCAAGAAAGCCAAAATGATAAATAACTGACTTAATAAGAGACTCATTAATCATTAGGGGCAGTTACGCTGTGTGTTTGTTACTGCCCAGTCTGACCGTTCCTACTGCTGCAATGCACTCTGGGAGTTGTATGCCCCTTAGCCGTCATTCGGTGTTTTTCCTATGGCTTGGCCTAATGGAAACATAAAAAAGGTGAATATATATTTATTTTCCGTTTGCTCCCAAGATTTTGTGACGCCTTGTCTGCATTTCAGCTTTTCCTATGCAGCCGACGGGGGGAATGTAAAGAAATAAAAGCCATTAATAGAAATACATATGCTCAGTTATTCATTTGTGCACATTAAATATAATAATACCCATCATTTTATAGTGTGTGCCAGTGCATGTAATAAAGCAAAATGCCACCTTTGAGGACAAAGGAATACTAACATGGCAAAAAATGTTTTTTTTCCCTGCATTGTAATCTGTTTTTCCCATGGGGCTAGCCATATTCTTCATTTCCCAGGGTGCCACAGCCATGTGACCTGTGCTCTGATAAACTTCCATCACACTTTACTGCTGCGCTGCAAGTTGGAGTGATATCCCCCCCCCTCACCCCCAGCAGCCGATCAGCAGAACAATGGGAAGGGGGCAAGATAGCAGCTCCCAGTAGGTATCAGAATAGCACTCAATAGTAAGAAATCCAAGTCTGGCTTGCGACTCCTCCAGTTACATGGGAGTAGGAGAAACAATAGGTTAGCTGAAAGCAGTTCTAATGAGTAGCACTGGCTGAAAGCTCAGACTCAGGCACACTTTACTGCTGCGTTGCAAGTTGGAGTGATATCCCCCCCCCTTCCCAGCAGCCGATAGCTTTCTATTTTTAATGGTTTCTGATAATAATAGCAGTTTTAGACTGCTAATACAGGTATGGGACCTGTTATCCAGAATGCTCGGGACCTGGGGTTTTCCAGATAAGCGATCTTTCTGTAATTTAGATCAGAGAAAAGGGAATCATTTAACCATGAAATAAACCCAATAGGGCTGTTCTGCCCCCAATAAGGGGTAATTATATCTTAGTTGGGATCAAGTACAGGTACTGTTTTATTATTACAGAGAAAAGGGAATCATTTAACCATGAAATAAACCCAATAGGGCTGTTCTGCCCCCAATAAGGGGTAATTATATCTTAGTTGGGATCAAGTACAGGTACTGTTTTATTATTACAGGGAAAAGGGAATCATTTAACCATGAAATAAACCCAATAGGGCTGTTCTGCCCCCAATTAGGGGTAATTATATCTTAGTTGGGATCAAGTACAGGTACTGTTTTATTATTACAGGGAAAAGGGAATCATTTAACCATTAAATACACCCAATAGGGCTGTTCTGCCCCCAATAAGGGGTAATTATATCTTAGCTGGGATCAAGTACAGGTACTGTTTTATTATTACAGGGAAAAGGGAATCATTTAACCATGAAATAAACCCAATAGGGCTGTTCTGCCCCCAATAAGGGGTAATTATATCTTAGTTGGGATCAAGTACAGGTACTGTTTTATTATTACAGAGAAAAGGGAATCATTTAACCATGAAATAAACCCAATAGGGCTGTTCTGCCCCCAATAAGGGGTAATTATATCTTAGTTGGGATCAAGTACAGGTACTGTATTATTATTACAGCAGAGAAAAGGGAATAATTTTTAAAAATTAGAATTATTTTCTTATAATAGAGTCTATGGGAGATGGCCTTTCCGTAACTTTCCGGATAACAGGTTTCCGGAGAAGGGATCCCATACCGGTACCAGGAGCTCAGCTTAACAGCTCTCTAAACAGCTCTACAGGTCAGAGTGACCCAAATCGACTTGCACTTGTCTGTCAACTTCTTGTATAGTTAGTTCAGAGCAAGATACTGAGCCAACAGACTGGTATCAGCCATATAAAACTGCTAAAATCACAGAAACCTCTAAAAATAGAAAATGAATGTAAATTGCAAAAGTGATCAGAGCACCACTGTGTGAGAGTCCATCAGTTTAATATCTGGGTTTGAATCTTGTTGTAGTAGATGTAGTGCTGCATGGAAACCTATAGGTGAAAGTCACTAAAGACCCCCATTTTGAAAACAAAAAGAGCACATAAAGAGTTAACAGCACTGGGAATCGGAAGGTACCAAAGAGTTTATAAAAGTGCTTTTACCTCCTCACACTTTTTAATGCTACATCTGCGGCGCTGTTAGATGCCAAGGTCAGCACAGCCATTTCCCTGGAAATGAATTACCGAATCCCAATAAACAGGCGCGGATACTCCGGGAGCAGCTCGGCAATGTCCTGAAATCAGAAATAAATATTTCATAAACTCTACAAGAATACAATTGTGCGAGTGTTTTACTGTGTCTGTCCCGGCCAAGAATGTCAAATACCAGAGGCATTACTAACTGGTACTGCTGATAATACTGTGAATTTTTATATTATTTATACCTATACATAAGCAGAATTCGGCCTGCGCGCTTTCATGCCCAATCCGGTTTATTTGGCTGTAGATTCTCTAGCTGCAGATTGTGCCGACGGCTGGAAAAATATTTTACCGCCATTTCAGAAATGTTCCCTGTACAGATGAGCAGAGAAGGATGAAAAACACCAGTTTCCAGGCAGCCAACATTTCTACTTTCCCCAAAAATACAAACAGTAGGAAATGATAGGAACCAAGTCTAAATTAAACATAAATTCAGAATTTATTTACTTTTAGCAAGGTCCATACAGAATGGGTTTGCGGAGATGGGAGCGGAGGAACCTGCCTTACCTACACAGACCCCTGACCTCAACCCAACTGTAATCAGTACCCAACCTCTTCCATATGGATAGAAGGAAATTCCACCAACAATGTAACCTCATGTATAAAGTAAGGTCCATACAGAATGGGTTTCCAGAGATGGGAGCGGAAGAACATGCCTGGCCGGCCCAGAGCCCTGACACCAACCCAACTGAACCCCTGTGAGACGAACTGGAACATCAATGCAAGCCATGCCTGATCTGGAACATCAGTACCCAACCTCTTCCTTGTGAATGGAAGCAAATCATGGTTAAATGATTCCCTTTTCTCTGTAATAATAAAACAGTACCTGTACTTGATCCCAACTAAGATATAATTACCCCTTATTGGGGCAGAACAGCCCTATTGGGTTTATTTAATGGTTAAATGATTCCCTTTTCTCTGTAATAATAAAACAGTACCTGTACTTGATCCCAACTAAGATATAATTACCCCTTATTGGGGCAGAACAGCCCTATTGGGTTTATTTAATGGTTAAATGATTCCCTTTTTTCTGTAATAATAAAACAGTACCTGTACTTGATCCCAACTAAGATATAATTACCCCTTATTGGGGGCAGAACAGTCCTATTGGGTTTATTTAATGGTTAAATGATTCCCTTTTCTCTGTAATAATAAAACATTACCTGTACTTGATCCCAACTAAGATATAATTACCCCTTATTGGGGGCAGAAAACCCTATTGGGTTTATTTAATGGTTAAATGATTCCCTTTTCTCTGTAATAATAAAACAGTACCTGTACTTGATCCCAACTAAGATATAATTACCCCTTATTGGGGGCAGAACAGCCCTATTGGGTTTATTTCATGGTTAAATGATTCCCTTTTCTCTGTAATAATAAAACAGTACCTGTACTTGATCCCAACTAAGATATAATTACCCCTTATTGGGGGCAGAACAGCCCTATTGGGTTTATTTCATGGTTAAATGATTCCCTTTTCTCTGTAATAATAAAACAGTACCTGTACTTGATCCCAACTAAGATATAATTACCCCTTATTGGGGGCAGAACAGTCCTATTGGGTTTATTTAATGGTTAAATGATTCCCTTTTCTCTGTAATAATAAAACATTACCTGTACTTGATCCCAACTAAGATATAATTACCCCTTATTGGGGGCAGAACAGCCCTATTGGGTTTATTTAATGGTTAAATGATTCCCTTTTCTCTGTAATAATAAAACAGTACCTGTACTTGATCCCAACTAAGATATAATTACCCCTTATTGGGGCAGAACAGCCCTATTGGGTTTATTTAATGGTTAAATGATTTATTAGTAAACTTATAGTATGGAGATTCAAATTATATAAAGATCCCTTATCCGGAAAACACCAGGTCCCAAGTATTCTAGATAACAGGTCCCAGGATATACATTGCATCTGTCTATCTTGTTTATTAAGGCTGGCAGCCATGTCCTGCCCCCAAAGGACTGTAAGGCCAATAAACTGCCCAATGGATCTATTGCCTTCTCTTTTGCCATAATTATTTAATGATAATCAAGCCCTCGAACCTGTGGTTCTGTATTATGGACAATGAACCCAATAAAAAGTTGAAAAACACCACTATAGCACCATAGGGAAGACTCCCCAGAATAAAGGTTCCAACCAGAACAATATTGGGAATGTTGGTATCTGTGCTCAGCCACCACCTTGTACTCTGAACAGATGGCTCCCAGCACCGAGCCGCTCTCACTGGCACCGAGTAACACAGAAATGTTCCCATAAGGGAGGGTTCAGGAGACCTAAAACATCACACGTTTCTATGATACGTAGAAAAGACGAAAGCAACTCAGCGTGTGCGGCCATCTGTTCATTATAATGTCTTCAGAGCTCCAGGCATTGTCTTCTCATGGTGGAAACAAATCAACTCTTGAAAGAGGGAACATTTGGTAGGGGGCTGTTTATATGGAGACCCTAGTGATCCAACATGAGTCACTGTGAGTTAAATGAGAAGGAAAGACACAATCACCCCCCCCCCCAAGTGATTTTAGCCTTATTTCTTCTTTAAGTAGTTCACCAAAATGTAAATATTTGATGTACAACTCTCATATCTATCATGTTCAACCATAATTCAGTCTCTGGGTGGAGCTGAAGGCCAATGTGCAGATCACTGGCTAATTTGGTTGCTCAGACTAGTTGCTATGCCGTTACACACCCAGATACCGTCAACTGCTAGTTGTCCTAGTGGCCTCTTCTGATATCAGTGGTGTAAATATACTAAAATGATCATTGGTCAGATGGATTTATCAACATGTTGACTCGGAATCTACAAAATTCTGGGCACATTCTTATTGGAATTCTGGATGTTTGGACCTATATACACCAACAGAACTTAGACAGTACAAAGGGGCGGTTCATCTTTAAGTTAATCTTTGGTATGTTATAGAGCAGTGATCCCCAACCAGTGGCTCAGGGCAACATGTTGCTCCCCAACCCCTTGGATGTTGCTCTCAGTGCCCCCAAACCAGGGAGTTATTTTTGAATTCCTGACTTGGGGGCAAGTTTTGGTTGAATAAAAACAAGATTTCCTACCAAATAAAGCCCCTGTAAGCTGATAGGGTGCATAGAGGCCCCTAATAGCCAATCACAGCCCTTATTTGGCTCCTCCATGAACTTTTATGGTGCTTGTGTTGCTCCCCAAGTCTTTTTACATTTGCCTGTGGCTCACGAGTAAGAAAGGTTGGGGGGCCCTGTTTTATAGAATATTACTCTCTATATCATACTAAAGGTTAATGTAAAGGTGAACAACCCCTTTAATATGGAATTATTTATATACCCCAACAATATCCATCATTAAATATGGCCATACAGTTTGAGGCAGTTTGACTGATTTTGGCTATAATGCATTTATTGCATATCAAGAGGGTCATGTATGTATGTATGTGTGTATAACTTTATTTATAAAGCGCCACAAGGATACGCAGCGCTGTACAATCTTACAAAATACAGAATTACACACAGGGAGGACAAGTGTTATAATAAATACAATAAATAAGTATAAATACACAGGGAGTAAGTGCCATGTGGTATGAGACACAGTAGGAAGGAGGTCCCTGCCCCGTAGAGCTTACAATCTAAGTAATATACAACGGACCAACTAGTCTATCCAAATAAAAACCTTACCTGTCCATACCCAGGCCCGGGTTTGTGGCGAGGCCACAAAGGCCCGGACCTAGGGCGGCAGAAATTTAGGGGGGGCATGCCGCCCCGCCGCAACAAAATTGTGACATTTTGCTCCCGTGCGGAGCAATGGGGACTTCTCCCCATTGCTCCGTATGGGAGTTTAAATGCCCGCGCATGCGTTGGCGTGGCACGGGGGAGGTGGGTTTGTTTGCGCATGCGCGGGGGGCGTGGCGCGAATGGGGGAGGCCTAGGGGCGCCCAGGTTTGAAATCCGGCGCTGTCCATACCCCAGTCAGGTACACTGGTCCAGGCCAATGGGTTGTATGACTGTGACTGTGCCCAGTATATTGCCTTTTACACTGTATTATTATCATCTTCTTCTAAACAAGCAAAAGTCAATTTTATTTACCAATTTCCATTATTATCTACACATAGGACTATTTTTCCTTCACTGGTTAAAACGGCTGTTCTCTCGGAACCTCCTTGGCTCCTGGCATTTCCCTGCCTGCCATGACCCGCCATGCTTCACTTCTCTCTTACTTCTCAATAATGACTTTTTCCCTTCCTTCCGTGTTTTGAAGTTATTACACTAATTAGAACTAAGCACTAAAATGGTTGATTAGATAAGGTAGCGGGCGAGGGACAGACAAAAGGGCGGCCGTAAAAAAGAGATCAGTCCGTAGGGATGGGGATAACCAACGGGGAACATGGTTCAGTACTGGGGCACCGGCTCTGTAATTACCACTTACATTACAATTAAGCGACGGGAGAAGTTCTGCTTCTGTGTTAATGGCGCCGTGTTCGGCACGACATTTAAAAAAATCCAGAAGGAGTAAACAGAGTGAGAAATTATCTAGATAAATGAGATGAATGAGTAAGAGGCTGCCAAGTACAATTTACAGTTAACGAGTTAAAAGTCCCCGATACTTTCCCTAAAATGACTGATGGAGGAAGAGAGATCAGTTACATATGAGTTGAAATACTGAAGTACGGGAAGGGCTGTTACTCCTTGAGTCGTAATGATTTCAATAACAGTTTCTTTGTTATACTAATTGAGAGCACAGATAAGTGTTCCAGCCGTCTATTGAAATAGTTCCACTACAGCGCTGTAGGGATACACACACATTAAACCCATAAAATCAATGTGCTCAGTACTGTGCGAGACTATAGAAATAGAGAGGACTTAGGGGCGTGTTTACTAAGTTTGTTGACGGTGCCCATAGCAGCCAATCAGCAATAAGTTTTGAACAAGTTAGAAATCAAAGCAAAGACCTAATTGGTTGCTACAGGCAACATCACCGGTGATATTTATTTCCATTCTTAGTAAACATACCCCAAAGTTTGTACAAACAGGATGACATTTCCTTGGGTTAGACCAGGGGTCCCCAAACTTTTTGACCCATGAGCAACATTTAAATGTAAAAAGAGTTGGGGAGCAACCCAAGTATGAACAAAGTTCCTAGGGGGTGACTAATAAAGGTTGTGATTGGTTATTTGGTAGCCCAATGTGGGCTGGCAGACTACTAGAGGCTCTGTTTGGCAGTACACATGGTATGTATGCCTCCAAAACTAAAAAAATAAGTTCTTTGGGGCCACTGGGAGCAACATAAAGGGGTTGGTGAGCAACATGATCCTCAGGAGCCAATGGTTGGGGATCACTGGGTTAGTAGGAGAGCTTAGAGTAGTTTAGTTATCCTGCTGGATTAGGTCAAAGTCACACATGATACTGCCAGGATCACAGGACCAGTTAATAGTTTCATTGACAGTATTACTTTATTCTCTTGGGTTCCCCATATTGAGATAGGATAATGTGTATCCAAAAACTGGGGTGGTGGAGACCCCGTATGGTGGAGACCCCAGTATAGAATGGCAATTCGAGATTCTGGGGCACCAACACAACAGCAAAGAGGTAGTGAACAAAGCAGGTCAGAGATCTACCAAGAAGTGGGGTCTGTACCCTTGGGAATAAACCAATTCAGTGACCAAAGGCACTGCCTCATAGTTTGTGAGGATTACTCTACTGAGGATGACTATGGGGGACTGAAGGCCCAGTGCTATACAGGTGATGGAACTTAAGGTGACTTGTAATATCCTTATACAGGTATAGGATCCTTATTCGGAAACCCATAAATAATTCAGAAATAAACCAGTACATTGTAATTTATCCCAACTAAGATATAAATAATCCTTATTGAATGCAAAACAATCCTATTGGGTTTAATTCATGTTTTATTGATTAATTCATGTTTTATTGATTTTTTAGTAGACTTAAGCTCTGGAGATCCAAATTACGGAAAGACACCCTTGGTCCCGAGCATTCTGGATAACGGGTCCTATGCCTGTATTGTATTTGTATCAACTTTTTTTATGGTGACAGATGTAAGACATTAATAATAGTATTGTAAGTGCCAAAAACTGGAAGAAAGAGGTCTGTGCCCTGAGGAGCTTACAATCTAGACCAGGGATCCCCAACCTTTTTCACTTGTGAGCCACACTCAGGTGTAAATAGTGTTGGGGAGCCACACAAGCATAAAAAAGTTCTTTGGGGCCAAAAAAGGGCTGTGATTGGCTATTTGGTAGCCCCATGTGACTGCTGGCCTGCAGGAGGCTCTGCTTGGGGTAAAACTGTGTCTCTGGGCTTCCAAAACTTGTCTCCAAGCCAGAGATTTAAAAATGGCACCTACTTTGAGACCACTGGGTGCCACATCAGAGGGGATGGGGAGCAATATGTTGCTCACTAGCCAATGGTTGGGGATCACTGGTGTAGAGAAATAAAGAAATAGGTAGAAATAGAATAGAATATGAAGTTTACTAAAAAAACAAAAGCCAAAAGGCAAACCATCTTTTTTATAAGGGGCAACAAGAGTCTAAATGCAAAACACTGCCACAAATCACTAATATCGTTTGCCTACAATGTGCCTTGTTCTCTTTCTTAAAGGGTCATTTGCTACATGCAGGGCAGGGTGCAAAGAACAAAAAATTGGTGCAATCAGCATATCTTTTCAGTGCACCTTGAAAAATTGCTACAGGTCTCTACAACCACCCCAGGAATATAGCAAGTGAGGCAGTGGCGCAGGCTGCAATGGAGCCCTGTCCGGTGGCAAGTAGTAAAGAAGGACTGGGCAACTTTACACCATCTGCACCGCACTCTGTACCCAGTGTTAGATTTATAATCCAGTGCTAGTGTAGGGGGTCTCTCTAATTAACATCTCTAGTTACACCTTGTGTCTCAACCCTTTCTCCTTGTAGATTGTAAGCTCTTTTGGGCAGGGCTCCCTTCCCCTCCTGTATCGGTTACTGATTGCTTTATATGTTACTCTGTATGTCCAATGTATGAAATGCAGTAATTCCTTGTAGAGTGTAAGCTCTTTTGGGCAGGGCTCCCTTCCCCTCCTGTATCGGTTACTGATTGCTTTATATGTTACTCTGTATGTCCAATGTATGAAATGCAGTAATTCCTTGTAGAGTGTAAGCTCTTTTGGGCAGGGCTCCCTTCCCCTCCTGTATCGGTTACTGATTGCTTTATATGTTACTCTGTATGTCCAATGTATGAAATGCAGTAATTCCTTGTAGAGTGTAAGCTCTTTTGGGCAGGGCTCCCTTCCCCTCCTGTATGGGTTACTGATTGCTTTATATGTTACTCTGTATGCCCAATGTATGAAATGCAGTAATTCCCTGTAGAGTGTAAGCTCTTTTGGGCAGGGCTCCCTTCCCCTCCTGTATCGGTTACTGATTGCTTTATATGTTACTCTGTATGTCCAATGTATGAAATGCAGTAATTCCTTGTAGAGTGTAAGCTCTTTTGGGCAGGGCTCCCTTCCCCTCCTGTATCGGTTACTGATTGCTTTATATGTTACTCTGTATGCCCAATGTATGAAATGCAGTAATTCCTTGTAGAGTGTAAGCTCTTTTGGGCAGGGCTCCCTTCCCCTCCTGTATGGGTTACTGATTGCTTTATATGTTACTCTGTATGCCCAATGTATGAAATGCAGTAATTCCTTGTAGAGTGTAAGCTCTTTTGGGCAGGGCTCCCTTCCCCTCCTGTATCGGTTACTGATTGCTTTATATGTTACTCTGTATGCCCAATGTATGTAATGCAGTAATTCCTTGTAGATTGTAAGCTCTTTTGGGCAGGGCTCCCTTCCCCTCCTGTATCGGTTACTGATTGCTGTATATGTTACTCTGTATGCCCAATGTATGAAACCCACTTATTGTACAGCGCTGCGGAATATGTTGGCGCTTTATGAATAAATGTTAATAATAATAATAATAGTTTCTTGCACTGTCAAGGGCAAATGAAGCCAACTTCACCTGAAACACTGCGTAACTGGCACAGTTACATGTGGATTAAAAAAAAAAAATTGGGTCGAGGAAGCACTCTAATAAACCAAAACTGTAAAAAAAAAAAAACAAAGTAAAATAACACAACCTATTTGTGAAAAAGAATGATTACAGATTGATGACGGTTGCCCTTTAAGTAGGTTGCAGATGTTTCCAGGCATTTTATCTCGCTCATCCTCCCTCTTACTGTGAACCAGCCTAAATTAGATTTGGCTCACAGAAGTGGGGTATACAGTACACAATGTGCAAATTTAGATAAAAAACTAAAATGCCAAAAGCAAACAAAATAACACACATTCACGGTTTATTTCTGCCAACGTCCTTCCATATCCCTCTGATTTTACCCTTCAGAAAGAGAGGCTTTCTCTGCGGGGTAAACAGTCCTCACCTGTTCCCAATTACAGGGACCAAGGCCGAGTCAAGGACTCTCCATCCCCCATGGAGCTGGAGGCTTCGGTACCCTGAGAGGGGCCGCCTGGCCCATATGGGATGAAGGACAGAAAGAAATGCTCCATTACAAGGTTAGTTATTGGTGTTCTTTGAAGAGTAAACCTCAACTGAATTTCATAATTGGTGTCTAGAATAAATGTTTTTCTATAGATTTCTTGGAACATAATTATACCACCTCTCCATGATGGTACCAAACAACTACATTCTTGTGTTCTGTGGCGGCAAATTATAGGCCTAGAGGTCAAATTCCAAAAAATTCTAAAAGCCCTAGAAAGAAAATAAAACTATTGGCATTGACTGGCTATTTTGTTCCAATATACAGTATGCTTAGGGGCTGATTTACTTACCCACGAACGGGTCGAATGGAGTCCGATTGCGTTTTTTTCGTAATGATCGGTACTTTGCGATTTTTTCGGATTCTTTACGAATTTTTCGGATCCAATACAATTTTTGCGTAAAAACGCGAGTTTTCCTATCCATTACGAAAGTTGCGTAAAAAGTTGCGCATTAAGTTTTAACGCTACGAAAAATGCGCAACTTTTCGCGTAAGTTTTAACGCTACGAAAAATGCGCAACTTTTTACGCAACTTTCGTAATGGATACGAAAAACTCGCGTTTTTACGCAAAAATCGTATTGGTAACGAAAAATTCGTACAGAATCCGAAAAAATCGCAAAACATACGAAAAAGTCGCAAAATGTTCGTTTTCAAGTCGGAACTTTTCCAATTCGGGTCGGATTCGTGGGTTAGTAAATCAGCCCCTAAGTCTTATGATCCTGAAGATATTTCTTTACTACGGACTTTCTCTATCTGCTTCTATAATCTTAATCATATTAAGTGAGACAATATAGTCTGACAAGTAAACTTGATACGAATCTTCTATTCCGAATAGTTTGCAACTAGAGAGACTATTTATGAATTAAGGATCCCACATTCCACCCCCACCCAAAAATTTGGATTGGACCAGTGGTTCCAAAACTGTGGGACCAGCCCCTATATACTTGCTCCTCACCACCCCTTTTTGATGTTTCTCCTAGGCCCAAAAGTAGGTGCCATTTTTAAATGTCAAGCTTGGAGGTTTTGGAAACCCAGAGACACAGTTTTACCCCAAGCAGAACCTCCTGCAGGCCTGCAGCACACATGGGGCTACCAAATAGCCAATCACAGCCCTTATTTAGAAGCCTCAATAAACTCTTTTTATGCTTGTGTGGCTCAAGAGTAAAATAAGTTTGGGGATCCCTGCCCTATAGGGATGCCCAAAACTGTGACAGAAGTGTACAGTTAGGGTAGGATTTGGTTGAGAATTATTTGCTCTCCTTGATACACCTGAGCTTGAAGGTCACATTTTTTATATACTTGGAACAATGGCTGAACTAGTTTGCAAATAGAGAGACTATTAATGAATTAATGGCTTCATTTAGGGTGGGATTTGGGGAAAATGTCCTCTCCTTGATCCACCTAAAAGTCTAGCTTGAAGGTAAATCATTTTATATTCTTGGAACAATGACTAAATGACCGCTAAAGCAACGTTAATATGAGCTAAGGGGGATAAATGAGCAAGAATTACACCTTTGGGGAGGGGGCAACTCAACCAATAATTTATGACAACCACCTTATTAGACTAACAGGCTGGGGTTAAAGTAGTGACTGCTGGTGAATTAGTTTTTTTCTCCAGGAAAAGACTTCTAGTGCTGATTCCAGCTCATAAAAGAAAAGGAAAAGTAGAAAAGCATTGGGCAGGGCCAGCTCATGATCCCCTTGGAACATCTCTAGCAACATCCCCATTCAACTGAAAATTATTATTATTATAAGCTGCCCGCAAATTGATTTTGAGCAGTGCCTCATGTATCTACCTCTATAAACCTTGACTGGCCAGGCAGGTAGCACAGAGAACATCTTTCCTGGGAATTGTTTGGTTCAAAGGATTGTGCCTAACTTGGCTCTGCCAAGACTGTGACTTGGGCCCAAGTTCATACACAGACCCTATATATTTTGAAGAGTTGTTTTATCATCTGCTGTATGCTTCGAAAATTGGAACTGAGTTATTACTTTAGCTTTAAGATTAGTCCAAAAATTGTCGGCGGCGTCAAAAAAGAATATTCACAGTCATCAAAAGAATAGCTGCGCGACGAAATAATAGCCACGTGACGAAATAATAGCCGCGGGCGACAAAATAATAGCTGTGCGACAAAATAATAGCCACAACGACAAAATAATAGCCGCGGGCAACATTTTTTTTTTTGCCGCACGACATTTTCGCCGTTTTGCGAAGTTTTTGGAACAGATTCGCTCATCACTAGTGGCCAATAGTGATGAGCAAATCTGTCCCGTTTCGGCGAAAAATTTGAGAAACGCATTTGGCACGCAATTTTTTTCCGGTCGACCGCACTTTTTTGTCGCCCATGTCTATTTTTTGTCGCTGCGTCTATTCTTTTTGTCGCATTTTTTTTTACAAGGCCATGCCCAATTTTGATGTGACCCTGCCCTTTTTGGTTAATGTGCCCTTTTTGACGCGGCCGTGCCCAATTTCATGCGAGACAAAAAAAATTCCACATGCCAAATTTTTCCGCAACAAATTTTCACGGAAGTTTTGCAAAACAATTCGCCATGGCGAAATGCGGAAATTCACTGCAAATCTATGCCTGGCGAAAAAATTTGCTCATCCCTAGTGAACATACACCAAACTAGTGGCCCTAAGGTGGGCAATATCGTGCTTGATCGCTTGGCGAATATTCGCGAACTTTGCGAACCCCATAGACTTCAATGGGAAGGCGAACTTTAAAACCTAGAAAAGCCATTTCTGGCCAGAAAACTGATTTTAAAGTTGTTTAAAGGGTGCCACGACCTGGACAGTGGCATGCAGGAGGGGGATCAAGCAAAAATTTCTCTGAAAAATTGACCCACGCTGTTTTTCGTAAAGTTATCGTAAGTTTTGCGACTTTTTCGTAATTTCCGGCGCTTTCGTAAAGTTATCGTAAGTTTTGCGACTTTTTCGGAGCATTCGTAACATTATCGTAAGTTTTGCGACTTTTTCGGAGCATTCGTAACGTTATCGCAAGTTTTGCGACTTTTTCTGAGCATTCGTAACGTTATCGTAAGTTTTGCGACTTTTTCGGAGCATTCGTAACGTTATCGTAAGTTTTGCGACTTTTTCGGAGCAGTCGTACCGTTATCGTAAGTTTTGCGACTTTTTCGGAGCATTCGTAACGTTATCGTAAGTTTTGCGACTTTTTCGGAGCATTCGTAATGTTATCGTAAGTTTTGCGACTTTTTCGGAGCATTCGTAACGTTATCGTAAGTTTTGCGATTTTTTCGGTGCCGGCGAACCCAAATTGTGAACATCACGAAAAGTTCGCGAATTTGCGGACTTGCGAACACCCGATGTTCGCGCGAATTAGTTCGCCGGCGAACAGTTCGCTACATCTGTAGTCCCCATACACAGGCAGATAAGCTGCCAAAATGGTCTAAAGGACTCGAGTTGAACCTTAAATCTGCCCATGTAAGGCCGCCTTGACTTGCACTGTCAGGCAATGACAATAGTATGACAGACCTGGGGGCATCTCCTCTGGTGGGCATTTAACATTGTGGGTTTAACGTAACCAGTCGGATGACTTCTTGCAAACAGAGCCCATAAATTTTATATCTGTTTTTTTCTGCATTAACAATTCTGAATCAGTATATTTTCCAGAATGATTAATTAAATGTCCATTAATTCCCAAACATTCAAGCAAACAAGTTGTTTTTTTCAAATCATTTCTAGCAGTTACTGGTGTGGGTAAATAATGATTCATATAAAACAAATGAATAAATAGGAATGGTTCAGTAGTTCGTGGCCCTTTATCTGAGTGAATAAAAACCGCATCTGAGCATGATATTGGCATGGCGAGCTGCGGAAACCTTTCTGGAAATTAATTAAGCTTTATTGATTTTTCTTTTTACATATACGATACGTTTCATCTATAAATAACAACACAACCAAAATTAATTGGGATTATTTTTCAAAACCTCGTTTTTCGCTTATTGTTGCTCACTGCAAGTAGATGTCTGCTCATGGAGAGGGCAAAAGTCCTATTGGTCTTCTAATTAACAGCTCTAGTTGTATAGAGCATTTTTACAACTCATTGTGAGTGAGAAACTACAGGGCGTTACTATTGTTTGTTTTACTCTTATTTTCAATATAAAATAATAGATCTGAATGTTCCTTTTATGTTTTGGATTTTCAGTCCTTTTATGGACAGCTTTTGCTGCGTTCAGGGTTGGGCCAAACTGACTGGTCACCCTAGGCCATCCAGTTGGCTACTTCGCCCCTGCAACCTTCCTCCTACCCCCTCCACGTATGCGCCTATGCGTATTTGCAGTGCCGTCATGACAAGTGGCGGGGGCAATTATAAGGGAGCGAAGACTAGGCAGGGGAGGTAAGTACCTGGTGCCCCCTCATCGTTGCACCCTACCTATCGTGCCTGCCCCTAGTTCCAGCCCTGGTTGGTTGCATTTACTAAATTCTGATTAATCTTCTGATCTTGTAAGGTGACATTATAGTGACCCATTTATTTATGGCTTCTAGTTTCTACTAGTTCTATTTCCTTAGTTACTAGGCAGAAGCCCATATATCCAGTTAGCTTATTATTATACCTGTATTATTGGCCCATGGGTTTGTGATCACTTCCTGTCACGTGTTAATATAGTGTTTGGAAAGGGGTGGCACTTCCTCTTTGGACTTCATCTGTTGAACCAATGTAATCAGGGTGGGCCTGGGGTCTGCAAAAACCACCAAGGCTGCTACCCCAAGGGCACCCCCTGCTGCCCACCCGCACACCCACCACCAGCCCCCCCCCCCCCACACACACATACAACTTACACTTATTTTTGCTGTGATTGGGGGGAGGGAAAGGGGAAAGCAGCGGGGGAGCAACGGGGGAGGGCAGGCAGAGATCAGGTCTGGGTCAGCAGGGCCCACCGGGTTTTTTCCTGGTTTTCAGGCAACCCAGTCCAACCCTGAATGTAATCTGTGTTCTGTTTTATCTATTTGGACAAGGCCTTTCTAGCCAAGATAGAGATACAGCAGCACAGGGATCCCCAAACTTTCTTACTTATTAACATTTCCACAACCACTATTTGGGCTGCACCATTTACTTGTTCCTTTCCACTCTGATTGCCCCCCTGCCCAACATGCCCAAGGCCCCTTTGTTGCCTACCCCTAGTTCCGGCCCTAACAAATATACATTTATATAGCTTACATTCTCTGCTTTCTTATAATATCAAAATACCCATTCAGTGTTTCTCAGTTCTCTTTCATACTGATATGTCTTAAGGCACAGTTGCCCTTTAAAATGATCTTATGGCTGCTGGGAGCCCATGTCACTGAGCAAAGCAACAGATATCTGCTCTTTGTACTAAATATAATCAGCCTGGATATTAATAAGAACCCAAATGAGAAACAAGTGATCCCGATACTTCTATTAGTAATTATATCCTACTGCTAAATAAGCCCCTATCTAACAATGGCAGCTGTGGATTCCTCAGTTTTGCGTTTATTACGGGAAGAATCCTGTGTATTTAACGCATTTCGGACTGCCAGCTACCGCGCTACTCATGGTTCTTATCTTCAGATTTTATTGATTAACTGCTGGAGGCTTATTGCTTAGACGCACAAAGCCAGCACGTTGCCCGAGCTTATGGCCGGCGCTGGGTCACAGATGGTTTTTACCTTGGAGGAATTAGGAGTTTGTTAGTTCTGTGAGCTGGATTTGATATAAACCTTCCCCAAAGAACCCTAAGTGCCATACAATCTGACAGATGATAAAGACTGGTAACAACGCCAGACACGTCCTTTTTATTTACTTCTTTGAGCTTTGAGATTTTTCATGTATTTCCCAGTTTACCCAAAACATTTTGTAACAATATAGGGATTATCCATGGAACCCAATGTGCCAAATATAAAAGTGCAAATGGCCATGTTATTTTCCCACCATAATACTGTCCACTAGGCTTCAGCAGGAATCGATATGGCTAATTTTGCACTGGGCTCACAATTCTGAGCCCTCTGTGCTTTGTGTCTGATGTGCCAAAGTGGGCTGAGCTTGTACGGCATCCATTATCCAGAAAGCTCTGAATTACAGGAAGGCCATCTCTTCTATTTTAAGTTTTATTTCTTAGCAACTCAGTACTTGAACGACGCCCACAATTCAAGGTGAGCCATATTGGCTGCTATTGCAATGGTTTCTTGTAACCCAGTGATCCCCCCCAACCAGTGGCTCAGGGGTAACATTTTGCTCCCCAACCCCTTGGGTGTTGCTCTCAGTGCCCCCAAACCAGGGAGTTATTTTTGAATTCCTGACTTGGGGGCAAGTTTTGGTTGAATAAAAACAAGATTTCCTACCAAATAAAGCCCCTGTAAGCTGATAGGGTGCATAGAGGCTGCCTAATAGCCAATCACAGCCCTTATTTGGCTCCTCCGTGAACTTTTATGGTGCTTGTGTTGCTCTCCAAGTCTTTTTACATTTCACTGTGGCTCCCGAGTAAGAAAGGTTGGGGATCCCTGTTGTAGCAGCTCCAGCTCTGCACATGTGCATTACAGTCAGGGTGTAACTGGGGTGTGTAAGGCCTGGGGCTGCTACCCTATGTAACCCCACCCCTCCTCATTGGCCCCCAACCACCTCCTCACCCATCGCCAACTCCTTGTTCTCCTGCATGCCTATCTTATAATTCATGGCGATTGGGGGTGACAGGTCTGGGTTGGCGGGGCCACTAGGTTTTTTTCCTGGTGTCCTGCTGGCCCAATCCGACCCTGATTACATTACTCTACACAGCTGGATCGGTACATATACAGTACTGCTCGGCTCTTGGCTGACTTGGACCCACTTCCAGGCCTGGATTTGTGGGAAGGCTGGGAAGGCCACAAAGGCCTGAGCCTAGGGCCCAATTTCCGCAAAAAGAGGGAGCTGAACCAGGTCCCTTTCCGGGTTTAAAATCTCCTGTCCTGGGGGGGCTCCTGTTTCCTAATGTAGAGGGACTTGCAGGGTGGGCTCAGCCTCCTATTGGTTCCTTCTCTTCTGCGAACGCACCCCTGCTTGTGTAAATGCACGCGCGTATTTGGAAAGGGAGGGGGGTAAGTGATTACTGGCCTAGGGGTGCATAATTTAGATGGATAAGATGGCTCCAGGACTGGGGGTTAAATCCGACACTCTCACATTAGTGACTGGGGGCCCCAGTGGGCGCTTTACAACTCCCTGCGCCTTTTCTAACCTTGTAAGGATCCCAATCTCACCCACTGGTGGCTCAACCAGCATCAATATCCCAAGGAAGGGAAAAATAATGTAATTGAAAGTGTAATTGGATCCTTTTTAATTACCAACTTAATTAACACATAAAACAAATAGTGACTGGCCAGTCTACTACATATAATACAATGTAAAAAGTATCCAAAAAGCTAATAACCACTTGAATTAAAAAATTAAAATGCCTGTAAAAAAAAGGGCAATTTATAACTAATCAATGTAAATCAAAACAAGAGCTCATTAAAAGACTATAGGGGTTATGTAATAAAAGGCACTAAGTTTGCCCAGGGGCAGTAACCCATAGCAACTAGAGATGAGCGAATTTTTTCACCAGGTATAGATTCGCAGCGAATTTCCGCATTTCAGCATTGGCGAATTTCACAAAATTTGCTGGCAAAAAATTTGTTGTGCATCAAAAACAAGTCGCGGTCGTGTCAAAATGGGCCCAGATCACAAAAAAAACTCGCGGGTGACAAAAGAATCTCGCAACAAACACGTTTCGTGACAAACAGGACAAATTCGCTCATTATTATTATTATTAACATTTATTTATAAAGCGCCAACATATCCCACAGCGCTGTACAATAAGTGGGTTTCATATATTGGGCATACAGAGTAACATATAAAGCAATCAGTAACCGATACAGGAGGGGAAGGGAGCCCTGCCCAAAAGAGCTTACACTCTACAAGGAATTACTGCATTTCATACATTGGGCATACAGAGTAACATATAAAGCAACCAGTAACCGATACAGGAGGGGAAGGGAGCCCTGCCCAAAAGAGCTTACACTCTACAAGGAATTACTGCATTTCATACATTGGGCATACAGAGTAACATATAAAGCAATCAGTAACCGATACAGGAGGGGAAGGGAGCCCTGCCCAAAAGAGCTTACACTCTACAAGGAATTACTGCATTTCATACATTGGGCATACAGAGTAACATATAAAGCAATCAGTAACCGATACAGGAGGGGAAGGGAGCCCTGCCCAAAAGAGCTTACACTCTACAAGGAATTACTGCATTTCATACATTGGGCATACAGAGTAACATATAAAGCAATCAGTAACCGATACAGGAGGAGAAGGGAGCCCTGCCCAAAAGAGCTTACACTCTACAAGGAATTACTGCATTTCATACATTGGGCATACAGAGTAACATATAAAGCAATCAGTAACCGATACAGGAGGGGAAGGGGGCCCTGCCCAAAAGAGCTTACACTCTACAAGGAATTACTGCATTTCATACATTGGGCATACAGAGTAACATATAAAGCAATCAGTAACCGATACAGGAGGGGAAGGGAGCCCTGCCCAAAAGAGCTTACACTCTACAGGGAATTACTGCATTTCATACATTGGGCATACAGAGTAACATATAAAGCAATCAGTAACCGATACAGGAGGGGAAGGGAGCCCTGCCCAAAAGAGCTTACACTCTACAAGGAATTACTGCATTTCATACATTGGACATACAGAGTAACATATAAAGCAATCAGTAACCGATACAGGAGGGGAAGGGAGCCCTGCCCAAAAGAGCTTACACTCTACAAGGAATTACTGCATTTCATACATTGGACATACAGAGTAACATATAAAGCAATCAGTAACCGATACAGGAGGGGAAGGGAGCCCTGCCCAAAAGAGCTTACAATCTACGCTCATCACTAATAGCAACCAGTCAGCAGGTACAAATTATTGGTCACCTATTTAAAAGCAAAAAACTTATTGGTTGCTATGGGTTACTGCTCCTGGGCAAACATATTACATATGGGGACCAGACTGTTGTGAAGACAGATATAAGTTCCTTAGCCTTCCTTATAAAGTATATTGTGCTGCTATGTATAGTTCAGCAATGTTCTCCCTGGTTGTCTAAGTCCCATACACAGGAGAGCACAGTATTTTAGTTCTCCCTAAACACGGGAGTTCCATGGGAGAATATCGTGTAATATCAGAATACTGTTGCGCTATATTGAACTTGTACCCCCGCAATGCTAGGGAGCCAGCAGTGCTCTCACAGTTCAATACACAATTTAATAAGAGCGGATCGATCCATATCTTATCTCCTTACGCCGTGAAACACACAGCGGCTTATTCACATTACGGGTCATTGCGCACAAAGGATTTAGTAGCGGGTGAAATTAATAAGGCACAAGATTAGCTACGAGGGCGTCTCCTTATTCACTATCTTATTGGCACAAAGATTTGATCTCTGCCTTCAGCCTGCCTCCTCCCAATCCCACAATCCCCTGCTGCATACGTGATGTCAGTAAGGAAAGGGACATCCCAGTGCAATGCATTGTGGGTTATGTAGTTACAAATGCAAAGGTCTTCTTGAAAATGGTGTGTAGAGCACACTGGAGCCTAAAGACTAGCTCACAAATGTCATTTTGATATACACCAAAACACTTGAAATGGCAGTTTCCCCTTTGTGCCTGCAATTACACTGGAAATATTGGGGAAATCACAACATTGTAGGTAAACAATGCAACTGGATTTCTTGCTGTTTGTGCAACCAATCACTGCATATGGTACACATGGCAACGCCTCGCATTAGAGACCTGCATGTGTCCAGTTGGGCAGACCCTTACCCGACCTGGACCTGTTGACCCGCATCCACCACCCTGCTATGCCCCAGTCCCAGACCCGCAACCTAACACTACTCACCATGGGTTAAATTACCTTCTGACCCTGTGACCCAACAAAGCCAGAAGTGACATCACCGGGGGATGAAAGTGACATCACTCTAGAGGTGGATCAACCAGCTAACAGTTAATAATAGCATTACCATTGGGCATGGGAGTGTTGGAATAGTTCCCCACTTGAGCAGGGTACCCACGGACTGCCTATACTGTCAGGGAATCTGGAACTTTCCACCCAAAACCTATCCCCTTTGCAGGTCGGACTGGGCAGCCGGGACAATGGGAAAAATCCCAGTGGGCCCCGGCTATAGTGGGCCCTGGCGACCCAGACCCGACCCTTGCTGGTGCTCCCCCTCCCGAACGCTCCTCCCCTGACGCGTTAAATTTATGTGCTTGGGGAAGGACATTGGGTGGGGGGGTTAGGGGGGCCCCTGCAGGAGGGGGCGGTGCAGCACCTGCAGAGCCCCTGGGGCAGGATCCCTGGTGGGCCCTTCACCCCCCAGTCCGACCCTGCCCCTTTGTGGGTATTCTGTGGGTACCTGACCCAATGCAGAACTCTACCTTACGTTCCTCTATGTAGTAGCCCCATTCTGACTGAATCTTGTTGGGGTCTGGAGGAATATATCCAGAAGTCCCTTGAGTTCCCCAGTGCCATCAGGCAATAGTATATTTAGATTGAGCCACTCACGCACCAATGATATGCAAGTAAGGAAGAGGCCATTGGGGTGGGGGGGACTAAGCTGACAGTAGAGGGTGACTATGACTTCCATTCATGTATATCTGCCTTTATCTAGGGCAGATTGGCTGATATCAGAACTTGTCTCATCAGTGTCAAATTCCTGAAACCCAGAAGTGGAAGCCCACCTACAGGCATCAGAAAATAAGCCTTGCGATGGTTCCTGCGAGTCGTCTCAGTGAAAGTAATCATTTCTGATATTCAGCCGAATTCAATACATATTGTTACCGCTTGCTTTGTACTTTCTCAAATCAATAATAGCTTTTAAATCACTTTCCCTTTTTGGTATTTAAAGTACATACCCTATTACAAGAGTACAAAAAGATAGGTATATACTGTCTATAGCGGTTTGACTTTGTTTTTTAGTGTCAATGCTCTGTATGAAATTGCACTTCGTGTTTATTGACAAAAGCATTCGGCATCTGAATTGGTTCTGTAAGTCTTTGTATTTGTAGTGTGATGGGATCAATATTCCTGTGTTCTCCTATAAGTTCCAACTTCTAGATCTGATTTGGCTTTTTTATTGCTAAAGGTATGTAGGGGGCCTAAAGGGTTAACTTTCCCTTACTGTTCAGGAAGTCCATAGTTAGTAACCTATGCCCTGAGGGAGGAAAGTATTCCCCATTTGCCCCAGGGGTATTAGTTCAGTTCCTCGTCCCTAATATAATATAAAAAGGGGAGGGAACATGGGTCTGTCTCTTTCTGGACATCATCATGGCAGGAGGTAAATCTGCCAGAGGGCCTGAGGAGAAGGTAGGCCTTAGTACAGAAGTCCAAGCCCAAGCCCTGGGGCAGCGGTTCTCAACCTGTGGGTCGGGACCCCTTTGGGGGTAGAACGACCCTTTCACAGGGGTTGCCTAAGACCATCGGAAAACACATATTTCATATGATCTTAGGAATAATTTTAGGTTGGGGGTCACCACAACATGAGGAACTGGGTCGCGGCATTAGGGAGGTTGAGAACTACTGCCCTAGGGTAACCAACCCAGTGAACACAGCTTAGCAAGTAACAGACTAGCTCCTAAAATACCGCTCCCCAGGGGTGCCAGGAAGTCAGTAGTGATGGGTGGGTGAGGCAGAAACCCCATGGCACCATTTGAACGGAAGAAGCTGCTCGGATGAGTAGTGAAACGTCTTCAATGATTACTTAACAAGTCCAGTTGCTTTAGATTTATTTATACTAGATATAACCCATGGGACCTGCTGGTTTACCCACTTGTTAGGCAGGTTTGGCCCGATCATTTGGGTAGCAGGTGGGCGTTGTCAACCGGGCCACCCCTATATCTCCGCACCATCCTAACCCCACTACTGATGGTGGTGGTTGCATTCACCCTGCCATTCCCATTCTGAAGGCATTAGAGAAGGAGAATGTTAGGTATGGGCATATAAACCAGCATGGCGTGCCAGGCCTGATGCAGGTTGGGTTAGGGCAGGTTAGGGTTGGACAAAAGTTGATATTCTAGTCACTAGTGGTCAGGGTAAGTGAGCAAGTGCAGTCCTGTGCTCCACCGAGGAGCGGTAGTGAGGTTAGTCTTCCCCAGCCGGCACCTACCCCTCTTGTCTCCACCCCAGTTGGGTGTGTGGGTATTTTACACTGTTTGAAATTGTTTTGTTGAATCATTTTGCCTGAACAATTACTAAGGTACCTTTACTGTTTAATTAACCTTCAGTTTATGGTTAAGATCCACCGGCGCCCATTCCTGTCATTCCTTATACACAGCACCTACAGTTACAGTTCAGCATCAGGACCTTTCCTCCAGAGCCTTCCAGCAAGGGCTCAGCTGACAGAGAGGGTTGCAGTGTAACAATGTTCTGCCGTTCAGCAGTTGTGGTTTATATGGGAATCAATCAAACAATCCCCTATTTTACCCATTTCTTTTGACTTTAAACTCAGACAAGCTCAATAACCTAAAACCCATATGTTTTCCCTGAAAAAGCTCTGCAGCTCTCAAAGACAGCTGGTATTAAAGGAAAACTATACCCCCAGAATACTGTCGGTCTCTATAAAAAAAATATATCACATAAACAGCTCATACGTAAAACCCTGCTTCATCTAAATAAACCATTTTCATAAATATATACTTTTTTAGTAGTATGTGTTATTGGGTAATCCTAAATAGGAAACTGCCATTTTAAGTACTAAGGGCCGCCCCCTGGGATCAAAGGATTCACAGTGCACACAAACAAGCCAAGGCACACATACATGCTAGGCCCCATCAGCCAATGAATGGGCAGAGTTCTGTCTTCTGTACTCCCACACTACTTCCTGTTACAGTTAGAGCTGCATCACTTCCTGTCAGCTGATCTCTGAGGGAGCACACAGCCCATCACTAAATGGCGGCTCAAGGGAAAGGATGTAAAAGGGCAATATTTACTGATATATATATTCCAGTTTGGGGAGATTCTTTAATAGGCCACTTAATATGATATAAACTGTCTGTTGGTTACGTATTCATTCTGGGGGTGTAGTTTCCCTTTGAAGATAACATAGCATTGTGGTATTCCTCAACGTTTTCAGTTTGTGCTCTTTGGTGATGTTACATAAACAATCTGTTTGTAGGGAAAGATAATGCCTCTCTGGCAGCGCTACTCCTTTCCCAACTGGCGACTGCAAAGAGCTTCTCTGAAATTGTTTATTTGCTATTAACGTAACTACATGATGTGCCTGATATAAAGCGCTGCATGGCGGGGAACTGCGCTCTCCTATGGAATTGCTTTCTGCTGAAGAAAAACTGATTCTGAACAAAAGAAAGATAAATTTAGGATCAAACTTTCAAACTTTCAAGGATAATTATTAGAATTGTTTGGTTTTTGTTACATATCTAGACCTGGCTCTGTTTTCAGCCTGGATGCGTGGGGGGTAGCCGCAGGGTTCCCACTGCAGTTTGAATAAATAGGGGTACCCAGAGATTCAGCCATTTTGAACAAGTGCTCTGAAAGAAACACGACCCACACTCGTGGGGGAGCATTTAGTATGCCCCTGGGCAGAAGTGCAAGAGCACTAAGGGGGTGCCCGGTTATTACTCTCAGTCAATGGCAGCTACTGGCGGAACCCTGGAAATTGATGTTAGCTCCAGGGCTTACCTGAGTCAATAGGCGCACTGCATGTGATTCACAAGATAGGACAGAACCAGCAACACTGAGCCCAATTATTCAGCAGTGTCAGGCCAAAAAAAGAGCCGCACAACAGAGACCGTTTCCGCACACCCTGGCTCTCCAAACTTGAACGCCCGGTGCACACTGCTAGAGCGATCGGCACCCTCCCAAAACTGCAAGGCAACAAAAAGCAAAGGCACTCAGGGCTACAAGGGAACAAACCCTTCAAAAATGTATTGCGGAGCCAGAAATAGAGGGCACCCCAACACTTGTACAACAAAGAAAGTTCACCCAGCACACCCTTACCTCCTCCTACAATTCTTACACGGTGCACAGCCCAAAGAGTCGGCACTCCCAGCACAGTCCAGCAAAATATAGTTGACTGGCACACTGAGTGTAATGCAAGCGGGGCTTGGCCCCTGCATGTTTATTCATAAAATAGCACCTTCCAACCCATTCTCATCACCTTCGTCTCCTGCTTGACACTTTGCTCAGCTGTTCCCGAACCACTGGAGAGGCCCAAACCAAATGAGGGGAAGGTAGACCAAAGAGGTGCCCCCCCCCACTATTGCACCATAGGCTCTTGCTTTTTCTGCCTAACCCCATCATTAGTGCTGTTATTACCATATGACCCCTCAGCCTTCAACCCCCGCCCCTTCCTCATCTCACCAGCACTAATCTAACCACCAAGCTGCCCACCATTCATTAACACAAGTCTCCAAAATTCCTACAGTTTCTAAACACAATAAATCCTTATGTTCATCCTCAATAATTACAGTCAATGATATAGCCTTGTAGTACATTTTCCACATTGGCCTTGCAGCTTGCAGGAATGCAGGTATTGTTCCAATAATAATAAAGTATTGTTCCAATAATAATAAATATATTATATCAGAGTGGCCATTTATGCCCTTAGGCGTCACATTTGGACAGATACTTGAGAATATTGACCTCGAGCTCCTACAAGAATTCTTACTCGACCTCAACTGTGACTTTGTAAGCAGCCCCCTAGTAGGGACACCTATTGTGTAACTGCAAATCAACTCTGACATTCATGTTGCAGAGCCTCAAGATTTGGCTGAAACTCTACCCCAATGACACTCTAGAACAGTGGTTCTCAACCTTCCTAATGCCGCGACCCTTTAATACAGTTCCTCATGTTGTGGTGACCCCCAACCATAAAATTATTCCTATGTGTTTTCCGATGGTCTTAGGCGACCCCTGTGAAAGGGTCGTTCGACCCCCAAAGGGGTCCTGACCCACAGGTTGAGAACCGCTGCTCTAGAGTGATATGAACAAAGCCTCGTCCCTGTACATTCTCAGAGTGCCGAGACCAATGGAGGACATTGCACACAGTTGCATCAGACTGACCTTCAGCGGTGCCCCCATTATTAACGTGACGTGAGCTTTATCCTGAGCTCAGTAGAAGACATTGGGTTAGTCGGTTCTAATTATTACTCTGCAGCCTAATTACATAATGGCTTAATGAGAAAGCTTACTGTACATGTGTAGGCTTAAGACTTATATTGCAATCTTTCCTACTGCAGTGTGCCAGTCCCCACGGATAGGTATTATTTACCCACATTGCAATTAAGCTCGCTTATGTATTTTAATATGAAGACTTAATTTTGAAATTCGTTGTATAATAGTTAAGTTAAGCTCCTGATAATTGCTCTTCTCTCAGAATCTATCTGCACAAGACTTATACGGGAGCTTTTGCATCGTATGTGTTATTGCCTTGATTAAAATATAATAGCATGATATAAATATAATGGAAGTAACAGCCAAGGACCAGAGTCTCTGGGGCCTTTCTTATCACTTTGTCGCCACTGTGACCTTCCAACGTCTTGACCTCAGAAGCCGGCCTTAAGGAGTCTATGGCTGGAGAATGCTGATAAGAGAATCCTAGTACAGGTATGAGATCAGTTATCCAGAAACCCATTATTCAGAAAGCTCTGAATTACGCCATCACCCCTAGACTCCATGATAAGCAAATAATTCAAATTGTCAATTTTTCATTGATTTCAGGTATGGAAAGCCAAATTACGGAAAGATCCCCCTGGAAAACCCCAGGTCCCGAGCATTCTGGATAATAGATCCCATACCTCTACAGGTAGACGTATCGGACCCCTTATCTGGAAACCCGTTATCCAGAAAGCTCCGAATTATGCAAAGCCTGTCTCCCATAGACTCCATTTCAATCAAATAATTCAAAAACTGATTTCCTTTTTCTCTGTAATAATAAAACAGTACCTGTACTTGATCCCAACTAAGATATAATTACCCCTTATTGGGGGCAGAACAGCCCTATTGGGTTTATTTCATGGTTAAATGATTCCCTTTTCTCTGTAATAATAAAACAGTACCTGTACTTGATCCCAACTAAGATATAATTACCCCTTATTGGGGCAGAACAGCCCTATTGGGTTTATTTAATGGTTAAATGATTCCCTTTTCTCTGTAATAATAAAACAGTACCTGTACTTGATCCCAACTAAGATATAATTACCCCTTATTGGGGGCAGAACAGCCCTATTGGGTTTATTTCATGGTTAAATGATTCCCTTTTCTCTGTAATAATAAAACAGTACCTGTACTTGATCCCAACTAAGATATAATTACCCCTTATTGGGGGCAGAACAGCCCTATTGGGTTTATTTCATGGTTAAATGATTCCCTTTTCTCTGTAATAATAAAACAGTACCTGTACTTGATCCCAACTAAGATATAATTACCCCTTATTGGGGGCAGAACAGCCCTATTGGGTTTATTTCATGGTTAAATGATTCCCTTTTCTCTGTAATAATAAAACAGTATCTGCACTTGATCCCAACTAAGATATAATTACCCCTTATTGGGGGCAGAACAGCCCTATTGGGTTTATTTAATGGTTAAATGATTCCCTTTTCTCTGTAATAATAAAACAGTACCTGTACTTGATCCCAACTAAGATATAATTACCCCTTATTGGGGGCAGAACAGCCCTATTGGGTTTATTTCATGGTTAAATGATTCCCTTTTCTCTGTAATAATAAAACAGTACCTGTACTTGATCCCAACTAAGATATAATTACCCCTTATTGGGGGCAGAACAGCCCTATTGGGTTTATTTAATGGTTAAATGATTCCCTTTTCTCTGTAATAATAAAACAGTACCTGTACTTGATCCCAACTAAGATATAATTAACCCTTTTTGGGGGCAGAACATGGCTTTTCCATAATTCTCGGCTTTCTAGATAACAAGTTGTCAGATAATGGATCCCATACCTGTAAAGGGAATTTCACAGAGTATTGTTGGAAGCAGGTACCTTTAATAAACGACATCAAGATGCGTAACATTTGCATCTATTTTTGAGCGTCTGTATTTGTAAATGAGCCCCATTTCAAACAAGATCCATTATCCCTTTAAAACACAATCTAACAGACAAAATTAACAGAAAGACTGCGGAACTTGGCACCTGATGTTCTTCACGTGAATTTTTCTTTCTCACCTTTGATGAAACATCTTTATGTGCGAATAGTGACGGCTTGGGCTGCGTATTCGCTAATTATAACTTGTATTACCTCTACAAATCCCACTTATAGGAAAGCCAATAATTACCCCCGAGCCTGATAGATCCGTATTTCACATCTTTAGCATCCACATTGTTTGTCCTTGGATGTTAAAAATATAGTATTTGTTACCAGACAACATATATTTTAGCTACAATACGAAATGAGTAGTTCTGGGTAATTATAGCATCGACCATGAAAGTGTTCTACGCGCTGACAGCCCCAGCGAAATGCGGGGAGTCTCAGATTTATCTGTCTGTGCATCTCAAACTGTTTCACCCAATCACGTGGAATGAGGTGTTTTATTTATGGTTTTATCCCATCTAGATAGGGAACCTTTCTCTTATATCACATATAGTGATGGGCGAAATGTTTCGCCAGGCATGGATTCGCGGCAAATTTCCGTGATTCGCTATTGGTGGATTGTAAAAATTCGCCACAGAAAAATTCGCCGCACGTCCAAAAATTGTCGCCGGTGTCAAAAAAGAATAGTCGCGGGCGTCAAAAGAATAGCAGGTTGACGAAATAATAGCCGTGCGACGAAATAATAGCCGCGTGCGACGAAATAATAGCCGCATGCGACGAAATAATAGCCGCGGGCAACAAAATAATAGCCGCGGGCAACAAAACAATAGCCGCGCGACTAAATAATTGCCGCGGGCAACAAAATAATAGCCGCAGGCAACGAAATAATAGCCGTGCGACAAAATAATAGCCACACGACGAAATAATAGCCGTGGGCGACAAAATAATAGCCACATGACGAAATAATAGCCGCGGGCAACAAAAGAATAGCCGCGCGGCTATTATTTTGTCGCCCGCGGCTTTTACTTTGTCCCCACGGGCGACAATTTTTTTTGCCACACACCATTTTCGCAGTTTCGCAAATTTTTCGCCGTTTCAGGGAAGCGAAACGGAACAGATTCGCTCATCACTAATCACATATAAAAGGTTAAAGTGACCCCCCAGGGCCACCATCCGGTGGGAAAATGGAGTACAATTGTGCTTGGCCCTGTGAAATCTTTCCTAAGGGGGGCCCGGTCACGTCGCGAAAGTTATGCAATTTGTGTAAGTTAAGCATAATGTTACTCTGAAACTTACACCATTTACGTAACTTACACAAAAAATACTTAGAAATATACGTAACTTTGATAAGTTTTTGGCCCATACTCAACAGCATACTGAGCATGTGCAGTGCCACTGACATTAAAAAGATGGCCTAACAAGAGCTGTGTGGGCACCATTACTATTATAGAGCTCCTGAAGCTCTCTGGGCTGGTACATAAAGTTTGCATATAAAATGCAGCATTTCCAGGCATTTTGCAAGGCTTTATTTCATGGTTAAATGATTCCCTTTTCTCTGTAATAATAAAACAGTACCTGTACTTGATCCCAACTAAGATATAATTACCCCTTATTGGGGCAGAACAGCCCTATTGGGTTTATTTAATGGTTAAATGATTCCCTTTTCTCTGTAATAATAAAACAGTACCTGTACTTGATCCCAACTAAGATATAATTACCCCTTATTGGGGCAGAACAGCCCTATTGGGTTTATTTAATGGTTAAATGATTCCCTTTTCTCTGTAATAATAAAACAGTACCTGTACTTGATCCCAACTAAGATATAATTACCCCTTATTGGGGGCAGAACAGCCCTATTGGGTTTATTTAATGGTTAAATAATTCCCTTTTCTCTGTAATAATAAAACAGTACCTGTACTTGATCCCAACTAAGATATAATTACCCCTTATTGGGGCAGAACAGTCCTATTGGGTTTATTTAATGGTTAAATGATTCCCTTTTCTCTGTAATAATAAAACAGTACCTGTACTTGATCCCAACTAAGATATAATTACCCCTTATTGGGGGCAGAACAGCCCTATTGGGTTTATTTAATGGTTAAATGATTCCCTTTTCTCTGTAATAATAAAACAGTACCTGTACTTGATCCCGACTAAGATATAATTAATCCTTACTGGATGCAAAATAATCCTATTGAGTTTAATTAGTGTTGTATTGATTTTTTAATAGACTTAAGGTATGAAGATCCAAATTACGGAAAGACCCCTTATCCGGAATACCCTTGGTCCCGGGCATTCTGGATAATGGGTCCTATGGAAATGCAGAAATGAACCACCAGAATAATAGTTTTAACCTGGGTGAAAATAATCCTGATCTCCGGTGAGACGTCACCGTCACTTTAGGCTCTTTCTTGGCTCTTGGAATGAAGTTCCATTCACAGTGCATAATTAAAGAAAAATTTCTCACCTAACATGGAAATAGATATGCGCCCCCGGACATTCTCTCCGAGAACATTTTAACTAAGAAAAAGATCATTTCTTGCACATTTTGCATGTATCGCTGAACATAAACCCTATTTTTTTATTTAATAGTTACCATCTCATGGAAGATATATTATTCGCTGTAATGTAGTAATGCACACACAGGTAGCCGAGATAAAGGCACGAAGCTTCATCGTACGCCATGAGTTTGATTTATGAGTTACAGATACATTTAACAAGAAGTAATATAACCTTGGTTAGAGAGAATGCATTCATTTTTAGAAGCAATGGGGAGAATGGCAGATCTCTATGTGGGCAGCACATTTGTTGAACGAGCTGAGTTGAGGCTACGACTTTGAAGACTCATCAACCTGCTGTTGTTTCACAACAAAGAGGTAAAATGAGGAGGAGAGGTAAGTGTAAAGGTCCCCATACACGGGCCGATTCTAGCTGCTGATATGGGTCCCTTAGACTGATTCGGCAGCTTATCGGCCTGTGTAGGGGCACTACCGACGGGCCTGCCCGACCGATATCTGGCCTGAAATCGTCCAGATATTGATCGGGCAGGTTAAAAAATCTAGTTGGATCAGGGACCGCATTGGCTCGTTGATGCAGTCCCTGGACCGACTTTTCCTATACCCGACTCTTTATTAGCCTTTGGTTCTCCTTTAATCAACAGCAGGTATTTCATGAATAGTCTACCAATATCTGACCAGATATTGAAAGAATTCTGGGAATAAGGAAGTGGAGGGGATTGGGACTGTGCACCCAGGTCAGAGAACTTCTCAAATGCTATGTTAAAAAAGTATATTCCCTTTCCTCTGATACCCTGTCCTATAATAATACCCACTGAAACAATATCTCTGGATCTTTACCGTATATACTCGAGCATAAGCCGATCCGAATATAAGCCGAGGTACCTAATTTTACCTAAGAAAACTGGAAAAAACCTATTGACTCGAGTATAAGCCTAGGGTGGGAAATGCAGCAGCTTCTAAGTTTCAGTAATCAATATAAATTCCAATAAAATTAGGATCTATCAATCTTACTGAACAAATATGTGCAGGGAATAAGTATGCGAGATGCCAGGCTCCCCCCTGCTCCCCCCCTATTCAGTGTCAATTTTACTTTAAGGAGTTCCCCCTCCCTCTCTCCCTCCGTGTCACTCACTTGCTCGCTCCTCGCCTCCTCAGCTAAATAGCATGTAGGCATGATGGTTCCATTGCTCTCGCCACGCAAAGCGATAAATAGCAGGCCAGTTTGAGCTTTTCCGTGAATGCCTGCTCTCCCTCCTCCTCCCCCTCCCCATTACACACAGGAGCTGAAGCAGGGAGCGTGTGACGTCACGCCAGGGGGCAGGGCAAGAACCAGGAAGGAGAAGCACACAGAAGAGCGTGCAAGGAATCAGGTAGCAGAGGGACTCGAGTATAAGCCGAGGGTTAATTTTTTAGCACATTTTGGGCTTATACTTGAGTATATACAGTATATCATGTACACAAGCCAATAGGTATTTCCATGATACATGTAACTACTCATGTTGCTATGTGTTTGCTGGCAAGGGTTGGCCCATTCACTGAATTCTTCCTGCTACTTTTCATAAACTTTTGTTGGAAGACAAATGATTGAGTTTCTTCTTCTCCTTAGGACAGAGTTATGTATTTCCAAGGATGTAATTACAAAATGACTGATGCTTCGGAGGCCTAAACGTACCCCAGAGTTTAATCACGGCCGATAGTGCCGGGATTTGAATAAACAAGAAGAAAAAAAAAAAAAACCCACTTATTTGCTGTGTGTCTCCTGCTTTCTTATTCAGAGAAGAATAATGGGAATCTCATGAAACATTGATTCATAGACTGACAAGGAGAAGGCTGTAGAGTGAGTTGGCAATGTAGCTCTCTTGCCGTTGATCATTCATCTAATTCCTTTGTGTTGCCCTGTAGATTAAACATTGTTCTATTCCCATATCAACAAACCTGTTGTGAAATGCTTGGGGACATCATTCTTTCTATCAGCGAGAAACCCATCATTCTTCCCCTCTCTGTGCGCTGGAATGCAAAGGTACCGCCATGGCTTCGGGGAGCTGTTGTAAAAACCGTGATTTATGCCCTCATTAACCTTTTAAAGATCCGGTGCAAAGCTGATGTACTGGCCTAAACTAAGGGGCACTTTAATTATTTTTTCCTCATACATAACCTCAAATGATCTCAAGTTATATCCATCTAGGATCTGAACTTACTAAGGAAATTACAGAATACAGGTATTGGACCCCTTATCCGGAAACCCGTTATCCAGAAAGCTCAGAATTACGGAAAGCCTGTCTCCCATAGACTCCATTATAAGCAAATAATTCAGAATTTTAAAACTGATTTCCTTTTTCTATGTAATAATAAAACAGTACCTGTACTTGATCCCAACTAAGATATAATTACCCCTTATTGGGGGCAGAACAGCCCTATTGGGTTTATTTAATGGTTAAATGATTCCCTTTTCTCTGTAATAATAAAACAGTACCTTGTAATGGATCCCAATTAAGATATAAATAATCCTTATTGGATGGAAAACAATCCTATTGGGTTTAATTAATGTTTTATTGATTTTTTAGTAGACTTAAGGTATGGAGATCCAAATTACGGAAAGACCCCTTATCTGGAATACCCTTGGTCCCGAGCATTCTGGATAATGGGTCCTATACCTGTACTTTTTGTGGCCATACACTTGATTTTTCTTTTCTTGACCAATTTCAGTGCAATTCGGCGAAACTATAGTGAAGTTAGTGTGCACCACGCTAGCATACAGCTTGCGATCTTTCATCGGTCAGAAAATCGATCGGGCAGGTTTGAAATGTTTCATCGTTAGAAAAAAGAAGTTTGTAGATTGTCCAATTGTTTCCAGAACCAAGAGGGCAGCTTCCAATCGTTTTCCCTAGCTTCAACTAGATGATTTCGCTTGAGGACAAATCGTAATCTTTAAAAAATCATATATATATATATATATATATATATATACACACAGGTATGGGATCCCTTATCCGGAAACTCGCTATCCAGAAAGCTCCGAATTACGGAAAGCCCGTCTCACATAGACTCCATTTTAATCAAATTATTCCGAATTTTAAAACTGATTTCCTTTTTCTCTGTAATAATAAAACAGTACCTGTACTTGATCCCAACTAAGATATAATTACCCCTTATTGGGGGCAGAACAGCCCTATTGGGTTTATTTAATGGTTAAATGATTCCCTTTTCTCTGTAATAATAAAACAGTACCTGTACTTGATCCCAACTAAGATATAATTACCCCTTATTGGGGGCAGAACAGCCCTATTGGGTTTATTTAATGGTTAAATGATTCCCTTTTCTCTGTAATAATAAAACAGTACCTGTACTTGATCCCAACTAAGATATAATTACCCCTTATTGGGGCAGAACAGCCCTATTGGGTTTATTTAATGGTTAAATGATTCCCTTTTCTCTGTAATAATAAAACAGTACCTGTACTTGATCCCAACTAAGATATAATTACCCTTTATTGGGGGCAGAACAGCCCTATTGGGTTTATTTAATATTTAAATGATTTTTAGCAGACTTATGGTATGGAGATCCATATTATGGAAAGATACCTTATCCAGTAAACCAGTTCATTTCTTAGTATGGTATACAATGACCAAGTCTAAGCAACTTTTCAATTGGTCTTCATTATTTATGTTATAGTATTTTAATTATTGCCGTCTTCTTCTAACTCCTTGCAGCTTTTAAATGGAGGTCACTGACCCCGGCAGCCAGAAAACTATTGTTGTCTGAGGCTCCAGTTTTATTGTTATTGTTACTTTGTAGAACTTATTTTTCTATTCAGCTCCTCTCATATTTATATACGAGACTCTCATTCAAACCACTCCCTGGTTACTAAGGTCATTTGGATCCTAGCAACCAGATAGCACCTTAATCTCCAAACTGGAAAGCTGCTAAACAAAAATATAAATAATTTAAAAACAACAAATAATACAAAATGAAGGCCAATTGCATACTGTCTCAGAATATTACCTACTACATCATACTAAACATTAACAACCCCTTTAAAACAAGAGAGAAAAAGGGTGTTTCACTTTATTGTTTTACTGCCCCCTTAGGTGTTGGGATGATTGGGTAGAATAGGGCCTAGATATTTCCAGCTCCTTGTGTTGGATTTACACTCACAGCTGCAGTCTGTCTTTCCCTTTCTCCAAAGTGATATTTCAACCAATATATCCCCAAAGGTAACAATGAAATGAAATATTTCCTCAGCTACACAGTATTAGAAATAGAGTGATGTTACTGAAGCTTCAAAACTGGTAAAATAAAAGAAAATAAATTCAAATAAAAACCTTTACTTTTCGGTGCTTTTTTTGGAATGTGTTTGGGCAACCCTGTCGGCATATGGTAAATTATGGAACAAAATGACGACCGGTGCAAGTGACGGAGACAAAGCTAAAGTGTTTGTATAGGCAGTTACCAGTCCCTTGGGATGGAAATCCCCAACAAGTGCTATTCCCCTAGTTACTAGGCAGAAGCTTCCATTTATAACATACCTTATTTACACATCTGTTATTGGCCTACAGATGTAGTGATCACCCTTATACAGTATATAGTAATTGGAAAGTGGTGGTTCATCCTCCTTGGCCTTCCGTCTGCTAAACCCAGGAAGATGTGTCTAGAAAACCTGGTGTCATAGCCCAGTAAAGCGATCTGCCCTAGTGGGACAACCCTAGAGCAAGTTGGAGAACAGGGACCCCGTAAACGAGGTTTACTAAGATTATGGGACTAGTTTTGGCTAGGATATGTTCTCGGAAAGTACAATAATAAGGAAAGCTAGAAAGATCAGCTTTGTGCTCCAGCAAGGATTGATAGCTGGAGGTAACTCTTCCTTAGGCATTAATGGAAGGGACCACAGTACTGAAGAGGGATTCACATTATTCTTTGAACCATTTCTGCTGAAGGGCATCCAGACCACTTGCTTGTAGCCTTAAAGAGGTGTATCCTAATCTACCAAACTGGGGTGTCACAGAATTCTGCTCTACCTATTACTGTATCTAATCGTATATACTACTACCTCATTGATCTGTGAGTATTAACCCTGTGGTGCTTTTATAATCAAGCCTTTTTTCTTTGCAAGAAAGTAGCAAAGGGTTGTAGTTGCACAACATCCTCTCTTGTCCTCCATAACTCCATAAATGACCCAGAGTGCACAATTAAATATGATATACAGTAGATATATTACTACAAGGAAAAAACCTTGTCAATTAATACCCTAATTGACAAGTTAGGGTATTAGTATGGGTAATAGGGTAGACAAGTAGGTACCTACTTCAATAGTCAGTGCTCTAGTCCCCATCTACTTCTCTAAGGTGGGTCTTAGATTCCAAATTAACCATATAAGGCTCAGTCTGGGTAAAGAATTCCAAATAGGAACTCAAAATGAGACCCTGAAGGTTCCATGAAATACTTTTCTGAAGTTTTACTTTGATCAGAATCAAGTAACAAATTATGGCTGAATTAGCATCAAAGCTCTATTAAATATTTTAAAATGGTAACAGCCCAGTCCAGTTAGTTTAAAGTAGGGTAACCAGCACTTCAGAATATTTAATATAGAATATTTCACCACCTTATGTTCTGTGCGGGCACAGGGAAGTGTTAGATAGCCATGCAGTATTATTAGTACAACAAATGGAATGTTCATTAAGCAGATATTTCCTGGGAGCGTTTCCACCAGACATGAGGTCAGTTGGAAATCCGAAGGGTTTCCAAGTGTGGTGAGATCATCCAAGAGATCCGGACAACCCATTCATCCATTTGGACTCTTTGATATGTCTACTTAGAGACAGCTCACAGTGTTATCTTGTTCTGGTCAGTCTTTGCTTGGAGCTTCATTGATATATCATCATAGAGTACAAGGTGTCTATCTCAAGTAACCTGGTATATGCAGTGATTGAAGGTCCACCAAGACCTTTCTTAATCTAGGGCATTAGTCTTCTCTGATGATACCATTGGCAACATCTAATCATGAAGGATAAACCTTACCGTATATAACCAAGCCTCATTAAACGTAAGGTTAGAAAAACGAGTGCCACGGTAATTATTATTATTCACGTGGCAATGCACATAAGTGCCGAAAGTAGTGATGAGCGAATCTGTCCCATTTTGCTTCGCCATGGAATTTGTGAAACGGCAAAAAAATTTGCAAAACTGCGAACAATTAGCGAAACGCATTTGTCGTGTGATTTTTGTCGCCCGCGTCTTTTTTGTCCCCTGTGTCTATTTTTTTTGTCGCCTGTGTTTATTTTTTTTGGCGCCCACGTCTATTTTTTTGGCGTACACGCTTTTTTTTTGCTGTGTCCGCGCCCTTTTTTACATGATTTTAGGCGCGACAAAAACATCCCGCGCTACAAATTTTTCCGCTGCAAATTTTCACAGAAGTTTAGCAAAACAATTCGCCGCTGCCGAAATGTGGAAATGCGCTTCGAATCCATGCATGGCGAAAAAATTAGCTCATCACTAGCCGAAAGTAAAACTGCTCTATAAGTAGCAGATTCAGTATGCAACTAAAGTTCACTTCCGCCTTAAACAGATTAAAGCAGGGGTCTCAAACTCGCGGCCCGCGGACCATTTGCGGCCCTCGGTACAGTATTTTGTGGCCCGCACCAATGCCTTCTCAAAAGCAATGAATGGATTGCGATTTTTATTGCGATTCAAGGGATAATGCAAGGCACGGCGGGCGGGAGCTGCTGATTGCGGAAATGACGTTATGCCATCATAACAGTTATTATGGGAAGACGTTCTGTGTGCACAATTAGCTGCTAAGGAGCTAATTGTGCACACAGAACGTCTTCCCATAATAGCGTTTCGCTAATTTTTGAAAGCCAATTTTTTGTGAAATCCCTTATGCGGCCCAGCCTCATCCTGACTTTGCCTCCTGCGGCCCCCAGGTAAATTGAGTTTGAGCCCCCTGGATTAAAGGGTAGATTACTGGTTCCCAATAGAGATGTAGCGAACAAATTCGCCCGAACATCGGGTGTTCGCGAACTTTCAGCGTATGTTCGCAGTTTGGGTTCGCGTCGCGTTTTCCGCCGCATTTTTTATAGTCGCAAAAGTATTGTACAATACGCCGCACAAGTCACACATGGCGTTTTTCCGCAAATCCCGTTTTCATGGTGTTTAGCGCGACATAGCAAAAAAGCTGCGTATTTTCGCTAGAATAGCTTGCGTTTTTTGCGCAACTCTGTGCCAACAAAGTATTTTTCAGAGAAGTTTTTGCCCTTGATCCCCCTCCTGCATGTCACTGTCCAGGTCGTGGCACCCTTTAAACAACTTTAAAATCAGTTTTCTGGGCAGAAATGGCTTTTCTAGGTTTTAAAGTTCGCCTTCCCATTGAAGTCTATGGGGTTCGCAAAGTTCGCAAATATTCGCAGGTTTTGGCGTAAGTTCGCGAACATGTTCGTGAACTTTTTTTTTTAGGTTCGCTACATCCCTAGTTCCCAAACAGCAGCAATGGTCGCCCAGAAGAAAACCCAGAGCAGTGGGTAGAGAGCTGAGGGTGAGATCTTGGATCTTATGTTTTCTATATCTGTAACTTGGGTATGAGCTAAGGGGGAGCCTTGTAAGATATAGAACCAACCTCGTAGGCAGGGCAAAGATTAATTCTTGGAAGTAAAGGCTCTGGATATTTTTTAAAATACTAAAATATTTAATAATTGTCATGTAATTGTCATGTCTATATTAAACACTGCTGCCAGAATTCTCCTCCTCTCATCCAGGAGAGTTCAGGCCCTTCCCCTGCTAAAGGCCTTATCATGGCTTCCTGTTAAACAAAGAATAGTTTACAAACTCCTTCTCCTAACCTTCAAAGCCCTCCATTCCTCTGCTCCTCACTACATCTCTTCCCTGGTGTCTCCGTACGTTCCTGGCCGACTCCTTCGTTCCTCGCAGAGCAACCGTTTGGTTGCGCCCCCCACTACTACTGCTGCTTCCCGCCTTAAATCCTTCTGCCTGGCTGCCCCCTACATTTGGAATTCCCTCCCTGATTTCCTCCGGAGAGAATTCTCCCTCAGTCTTTTAAAACTAAACTTAAAGACTCCCTTATGGAGCACTCGCCCAGCACCTGATCTGGAAACTGGCACTTATACTGTAATGTCACCCACTGTGACCTATAGCACTTATATTTGCCTATTTGTGTCTGTTAGTTACCCCTCCCATATAGATTGTAAGCTCTACGGGGCAGGGACCTCCTTCATCTTGTGTTTCTGACTCTTAACTTATTGCAACTGTACCTTGTATTTATTTGTATTTATTGTTGTACTTTGTATTTATCCATTATCTTTAACCCCCCTGTCTGTATTAATTAATTATACTGTACAGTGCTGCGTACTTAAGTAGCGCTTTATAAATAAAGATATACATATACATACATGTAAATTAATAATTTGTGATATGTTATTTATAACATATCACAAATTATTAATTTACATGATAATGATTAAATATTTTAGTATTTTAAAAAATATCCAGAATCCCACCAACCAGTTATCACTCCAACTTGCAGCGCAGCAGTAAAGTGTGCCCGAGTCTGAGCTTTCAGAAGGAGCCAGCGCTACACATTAGAACTGCTTTCAGCTAACCTATTGTTTCTCCTACTCCCATGTAACTGGAGGAGTCACAAGCCGGACTTGGATTTCTTACTATTGAGTGCTATTCTGATACCTACTGGGAGCTGCTATCTTGCTCCCTTCCCATTGTTCTGCTGATCGGCTGCTGGGGGTGAGGGGGGATATCACTCCAACTTGCAGCGCAGCAGTAAAGTGTGCCCGAGTCTGAGTTTTCAGAAGAACTGCGTTCAGCTAACCTATTGTTTCTCCTACTCCCATGTAACTGGAGGAGTCCCAAGCCGGACTTGGATTTCTTACTATTGAGTGCTATTCTGATACCTACTGGGAGCTGCTGTCTTGCTCCCTTCCCATTGTTCTGCTGATCGGCTGCTGGGGGAGGGGGGGAATGGCACTCCAACTTGCAGCGCAGCAGTAAAGTGTGCCTGAGTCTGAGCTTTCAGAAGGAGCCAGCGCTACTCATAAGAACTGCTTTCAGCTAACCTATTGTTTCTCCTACTCCCATGTAACTGGAGGAGTCCCAAGCCGGACTTGGATTTCTTACTATTGAGTGCTATTCTGATACCTACTGGGAGCTGCTATCTTGCTCCCTTCCCATTGTTCTGCTGATCGGCTCCTGGGGGGGGAGGGGGGGATATCACTCCAACTTGCAGCGCAGCAGTAAAGTGTGACTGAAGTTTATCAGAGCACAGGTCACATGGCTGTGGCATCCTGTGAAATGAAGAATATGGCTAGCCCCCATGGGAAATTTCAAAATTAATTATAAAATGAATTACAAAATAATCTGCTTGTGTTTTTGAAAAACAGATTACAGCTTCTGCTGGAGAAGCTCTATTAACTGGTTTTGAAGAAAACATGTCAGTATTCCTTTAAGGTAACTTTTTTTTTCAGCTGCTGCTGAATATTGAAAACCATTGACTTATAGGGCTTGTGGCTGCAGTACTGTGATTAGTACAGAGGTATTCCTACTCTGGAATAGTATTACGGTACTATATCTCTCTGTGCAGCGTATAAGATATATGTGGCTAGCTGTAATGGTTAATCCAAAGAATTACATTTTTTGCTATTGCAAGATGTAGTGAAACAATTGCAGGGTAATTTCTGCTTCTTTATGTTTCCATTAGATTACATTAGAGTATACCCTCCCTGTACAACATGGGTTGAATGAATGGGGTAGCCCTAAATACACTTTTTGCCTATTGTTTTAATTAAAGTGGGTGTACATGTTATTCAGCATACATTTTATATATTTTGCTCATGTTACAAAAGACAAATAATTCTAATTTCTAACTAAGATATAATTACCCCTTATTGGGGGCAGAACAGCCCTATTGGGTTTATTTAATGGTTAAATGATTCCCTTTTCTCTGTAATAATAAAATAGTACCTGTACTTGATCCCAACTAAGATATAATTACCCCTTATTGGGGCAGAACAGCCCTATTGGGTTTATTTAATGGTTAAATGATTCCCTTTTCTCTGTAATAATAAAACAGTACCTGTACTTGATCCCAACTAAGATATAATTACCCCTTATTGGGGCAGAACAGCCCTATTGGGTTTATTTCATGGTTAAATGATTCCCTTTTCTCTGTAATAATAAAACAGTACCTGTACTTGATCCCAACTAAGATATAATTACCCCTTATTGGGGCAGAACAGCCCTATTGGGTTTATTTCATGGTTAAATGATTCCCTTTTCTCTGTAATAATAAAACAGTACCTGTACTTGATCCCAACTAAGATATAATTACTCCTTATTGGGGCAGAACAGCCCTATTGGGTTTATTTCATGGTTAAATGATTCCCTTTTCTCTGTAATAATAAAACAGTACCTGTACTTGATCCCAACTAAGATATAATTACCCCTTATTGGGGGCAGAACAGCCCTATTGGGTTTATTTAATGGTTAAAGGAACAGTAACACCAAAAAATGTATATATTTTAAAGAAATTAAACTATAATGTACTGCTGCCCTGTACTGGTAAAAGTTTTGTGTTTGCTTCAGAAACATTACTAGAGTTTATATGGATAAGCTGCTGTGTAGCCATGGGGGCAGCCATTCAAAAGAAGAAAAGGCACAGGTTATATATCAGCTAACAGATAAACCCTGTAGAATACAATGGTGTCTTATCAGTTATCTGCTTTGTAACCTGTGCCTTTTCTCCTTTTTTCCAGCTTCAATTGCTGCCCCCATGGCTACACAGAAGCTTATTTATATAAGCTCTAGTAGTGTTCCTGAAGCAAACACCCCAGTTTTACCAGTGCAGGGCAGCAGTACATTATATTTCAATTACTTTAAAACACTTTCATTTTTTGGTGTTACTGTTCCTTTAAATGATTCCCTTTTCCCTGTAATAATAAAACAGTACCTGTACTTGATCCCAACTAAGATATAATTACCCCTTATTGGGGGCAGAACAGCCCTATTGGGTTTATTTCATGGTTAAATGATTCCCTTTTCTCTGTAATAATAAAACAGTACCTGTACTTGATCCCAACTAAGATATAATTACCCCTTATTGGGGCAGAACAGCCCTATTGGGTTTATTTCATGGTTAAATGATTCCCTTTTCTCTGTAATAATAAAACAGTACCTGTACTTGATCCCAACTAAGATATAATTACCCCTTATTGGGGGCAGAACAGCCCTATTGGGTTTATTTAATGGTTAAATGATTCCCTTTTCTCTGTAATAATAAAACAGTACCTGTACTTGATCCCAACTAAGATATAATAAAACCTTATTGGAGGAAAAACAATCCTATTGGGTTTAATTACTGTTTAAATAATTTTTTTATAGACTTAAGGTAGAAGATGTGAATTAGGGAAAGATCCCTTATCCGGAAAACCCCAGGTCCCGAGCATTCTGGATAATGGGTCCCATACCTGTATGCAGAAGGAGAAAGCATAGATGTAGATAAAATAACATCTCAAAGTAATTGCATAGTAAAATATGTTACATTAGTGATATGCTGAGTCTATTTACTTTTAATATGTGGAGCTCTCAAGTATAAGACAGCGGCCAATGCAAGGGAGAATTTAACCAATGACCTTTTGGTTAGAGTGCACAAGCAACCAATGAATTACTAGGGGGAGGGCAGTATCGCAGGGCTGTAACTAGGGGTAGGTAGAAGAGGCACCTGCCTAGGGTGCAATGCTTGGGGGCACCAGGTAGTCATTGCAAGGCAGAGGCAATAACCCATACAGGGGCGAGGGGGGGCTACCAGGTTCTCTATGGTGCCCGGTCGGCCAATGTCCAATAGGAAAAAAGTAAGGGCTTTATGGAAACCGGACTTTCTAAGATGTTGAGAGCAATTTTAATGGTTTTATAAGATTTGGCCATTGAAGGTGAACAACCCCTTTACTGTACATATGGCTGCCCCTGTTTGCTGTTCCCTTCTTTTTTTCTCCGTAGTCAGCGCTGTACCATTCTGCTAACACCTGCTTTACTCCTCTTCCCTTGCACCGGCCATAAAGCTCATTTGTAAACAAAACAATCGATCCCTTGTGAGGCAAAGAGCACATTCCGGCCAGCGCTGCACGTTTGCTGAGCTTGGTTATTTATTTTATGTGCAGAAAACAATATTGTTGGGAATGAGTTTATGTAATATTAAAATGCTCATTTCAAGTGTATATTTTAAACAGCCTAAAACAGACGTGTCCCTTGTTAGCATTAGAAGCCAAACTGCCCGAGTGCAGATTGTTTGCAGCATTTTCTTATGTAGAAATCACTCACTTTTATTTACATGCGTGTATTTAGCCAAGTGCAAGGGTGCAGCATTTTATATAGAAATTTAGTATATTCAGGACTGTGTTCAGATATAATATCGTGTCTAGCAAAACTAATATTTATATAGTACATTATCTGAAGCAGCTACAGTCCCTTCCTAGAGGCTATTATCCCACTGCTACTAGGCACCATCTCTCCCTACTATACCTGCTATCCCACAGCCCCAGTCCCTTCCCAGAGGCTATTATCCCCCCACTGCTACTATAGGCACCATCTCTCCCTACTATACCTGCTATCCCACAGCCCCAGTCCCTTCCCAGAGGCTATTATCCCCCCACTGCTACTATAGGCACCATCTCTCCCTACTATACCTGCTATCCCACAGCCCCAGTCCCTTCCCAGAGGCTATTATCCCCCCACTGCTACTATAGGCACCATCTCTCCCTACTATACCTGCTATCCCACAGCCCCAGTCCCCTTCCCAGAGGCTATTATCCCCCCACTGCTACTATAGGCACCATCTCTCCCTACTATACCTGCTATCCCACAGCCCCAGTCCCTTCCCAGAGGCTATTATCCCCCCATTGCTACTATAGGCACCATCTCTCCCTACTATACCTGTTATCCCACAGCCACAGTCCCTTCCCAGAGGCTATTATCCCACTGCTACTATAGGCACCATCTCTCCCTACTATACCTGCTATCCCACAGCCCCAGTCCCTTCCCAGAGGCTATTATCCCACTGCTACTATAGGCACCATCTCTCCCTACTATACCTGCTATCCCACAGCCCCAGTCCCTTCCCAGAGGCTATTATCCCCCCACTGCTACTATAGGCACCATCTCTCCCTACTATACCTGCTATCCCACAGCCCCAGTCCCTTCCCAGAGGCTATTATCCCCCCACTGCTACTATAGGCACCATCTCTCCCTACTATACCTGCTATCCCACAGCCACAGTCCCTTCCCAGAGGCTATTATCCCCCCACTGCTACTATAGGCACCATCTCTCCCTACTATACCTGCTATCCCACAGCCCCAGTCCCTTCCCAGAGGCTATTATCCCCCCACTGCTACTATAGGCACCATCTCTCCCTACTATACCTGCTATCCCACAGCCCCAGTCCCTTCCCAGAGGCTATTATCCCCCACTGCTACTATAGGCACCATCTCTCCCTACTATACCTGCTATCCCACAGCCCCAGTCCCTTCCCAGAGGCTATTATCCCCCACTGCTACTATAGGCACCATCTCTCCCTACTATACCTGCTATCCCACAGCCCCAGTCCCTTCCCAGAGGCTATTATCCCACTGCTACTATAGGCACCATCTCTCCCTACTATACCTGCTATCCCACAGCCCCAGTCCCTTCCCAGAGGCTATTATCCCCCCACTGCTACTATAGGCACCATCTCTCCCTACTATACCTGCTATCCCACAGCCCCAGTCCCTTCCCAGAGGCTATTATCCCCCCACTTCTACTATAGGCACCATCTCTCCCTACTATACCTGCTATCCCACAGCCCCAGTCCCTTCCCAGAGGCTATTATCCCCCACTGCTACTATAGGCACCATCTCTCCCTACTATACCTGCTATCCCACAGCCCCAGTCCCTTCCCAGAGGCTATTATCCCCCCACTGCTACTATAGGCACCATCTCTCCCTACTATACCTGCTATCCCACAGCCCCAGTCCCTTCCCAGAGGCTATTATCCCCCCACTGCTACTATAGGCACCATCTCTCCCTACTGTACCTGCTATCCCACAGCCCCAGTCCCTTCCCAGAGGCTATTATCCCCCACTGCTACTATAGGCACCATCTCTCCCTACTATACCTGCTATCCCACAGCCCCAGTCCCTTCCCAGAGGCTATTATCCCCCCACTGCTACTATAGGCACCATCTCTCCCTACTGTACCTGCTATCCCACAGCCCCAGTCCCTTCCCAGAGGCTATTATCCCCCCACTGCTACTATAGGCACCATCTCTCCCTACTATACCTGCTATCCCACAGCCCCAGTCCCTTCCCAGAGGCTATTATCCCCCCACTGCTACTATAGGCACCATCTCTGCCTACTATGCCTGCTATCCCACAGCCCCAGTCCCTTCCCAGAGGCTATTATCCCACTGCTACTATAGGCACCATCTCTCCCTACTATACCTGCTATCCCACAGCCCCAGTCCCTTCCCAGAGGCTATTATCCCCCACTGCTACTATAGGCACCATCTCTCCCTACTATACCTGCTATCCCACAGCCCCAGTCCCTTCCCAGAGGCTATTATCCCCCCACTGCTACTATAGGCACCATCTCTCCCTACTATACCTGCTATCCCACAGCCCCAGTCCCTTCCCAGAGGCTATTATCCCCCCACTGCTACTATAGGCACCATCTCTCCCTACTGTACCTGCTATCCCACAGCCCCAGTCCCTTCCCAGAGGCTATTATCCCCCCACTGCTACTATAGGCACCATCTCTCCCTACTATACCTGCTATCCCACAGCCCCAGTCCCTTCCCAGAGGCTATTATCCCCCCACTGCTACTATAGGCACCATCTCTCCCTACTATACCTGCTATCCCACAGCCCCAGTCCCTTCCCAGAGGCTATTATCCCCCCACTGCTACTATAGGCACCATCTCTGCCTACTATACCTGCTATCCCACAGCCCCAGTCCCTTCCCAGAGGCTATTATCCCCCCACTGCTACTATAGGCACCATCTCTGCCTACTATACCTGCTATCCCACAGCCCCAGTCCCTTCCCAGAGGCTATTATCCCACTGCTACTATAGGCACCATCTCTCCCTACTATACCTGCTATCCCACAGCCCCAGTCCCTTCCCAGAGGCTATTATCCCACTGCTACTATAGGCACCATCTCTCCCTACTATACCTGCTATCCCACAGCCCCAGTCCCTTCTCAGAGGCTATTATCCCACTGCTACTATAGGCACCATCTCTCCCTACTATACCTGCTATCCCACAGCCCCAGTCCCTTCCCAGAGGCTATTATCCCCACTGCTACTATAGGCACCATCTCTCCCTACTATACCTGCTATCCCACAGCCCCAGTCCCTTCCCAGAGGCTATTATCCCCCCACTGCTACTATAGGCACCATCTCTCCCTACTATACCTGCTATCCCACAGCCCCAGTCCCTTCCCAGAGGCTATTATCCCCCCACTGCTACTATAGGCACCATCTCTCCAAACTATACCTGCTATCCCACAGCCATAATTATTTTACATTGGCATTTCTAATCCAGCCCCCATTTCACTTATCCCTTTTTTAATTCAGTTGTAAGATACTGTATCTAATTATTATTGCCCATAGAGCTCCCTTAGGCATCAAGGCTTTAGCTAGGTCTCAGGCACCGAAACCCCTTAAGCTTTGCCACTGTCCCAACATATATCTATTTAAATACTCACATATGGGGCAATTGCATTTTTTTGAGGTTCTTTATTATCCCTTTTTAAATAATTCTCTGTAGAAGTTGCTCTCAGTAGTACCGGCATGTTGATGAATGTATTGCAAGCTGGGGGAGCCCTTGGGCATTCTCTGTTTACTGTTCATCTGACTTGTGTAGTCTTTAAAGGAATTTTGGAGGGGTCTGTAGTCAGACTTCTGTTTTATGAACAAAGTTGTGACAATGTAAAGAACAAGCACGGCTGTAGCTCTGGGAAACGGAACGGCAGAATCTTGGTTTTCACATTAGAGGGAATAAGAGAAACGTTATCCTAAGTAAGAAAAAAAAATGTCATAGGTCAGGACCGAGGGGAAATTTGGCATTTGCCCAATGAAAAATGCTTTCTGTAAGCATAAGAAAGAGGTTGTCATTGCCCGAGGATACAAGTACTACCAGAATCACAATAGAAGTAAGTAGCAGAGCTTTTATTTCAAGCCATTTGCAGTACTCCAGAGCGAGGTTAAAGGACAAGTAAAGGCCAAACAAGCTTCTATCTCTAAACAGAAGCCTATTAAAATTTCAACTATTAGAGATCTTTAAATAACTTAATGGAGAAGGAAAGTCATTTTATCATTTTACTGCCATTAGATTTGCCACATTAGTGCCACCTAGAACACTATATTTATTGTGCAGAAACCATTACCGTACCTGAGTAAACAGCTTTAGAAGCTTTCTTCCTTTGCTTAAGACAGCAGCTGCCATTTTAAGTAGCTTCCTGCCGTCTAGCCGTTATAGCTTAGATCTACATTCCAAAGGGAGGGGGGAGGGAGTTCTTACTGTAGCATTTTGGTTAGAGGGGGGAGCAGCAGTGGGAAGAGAGGAGAGAGCTGCACAGACTCTGGCCCCAGGAATTAAGGCTGTTTCTGAGAGAGGAAGTCAGACACTGGAACATCATGTTTACAAAAAAGAGACAAGAAATCCTGTGTTTCTCTTGATAGAGGACTCAGTGCAGCATTTCTGTAAGTGCTTGTGGCTGTATTTACATACAGTAGACCTTTCTGATAAAGCTTACTTAGTTTTTATTTTATAACTCACAAGCTCTTCAACTCTGCATTTGCCGAAATGGCTGACTTCTTCTAAAGTATTTACCCAGAATGCCCTGGTCTTTACCAAGACCACAATTCTGCGCAATGTTGCTTATCTGAAAACCAGAGCATGGGCATAATGAATCCGCTTTCCTATCCCAACGTCATCGCTGACCTCCAGATTGCCCACCCTCCAAACTAGAAGTGCCAATAGAATAACCATGCACAGGTCTGAAACCAAAGAAGGGGAATGATTACGTCAGCATGAGAAAATGTCCGCCGGGTAAAGCATTTGTATAGAAAAGAAGATGGCGACAGTGCAGGATGTAGGGGTGGAAATGTGGAGGGATAATGATATCCAAGATATCCATGTACAAATGTTTTATTCATTGGTTACTGTAGCTGCACAGGTATATAGCCAGCAACATGCCAATAAGGGCATTCACTTCTGAAATATGAATATTACAGCATTCTGTCAATGGCTCAATGATAGCACTTGGGTCAGTCTATACTGTATGTCATGCTATTGCAGTCAGGATAGCCATTTTAGTATAGGATGGCTCTGTAATGACATGAAGGTCCTTAGTCAAGTCAATCCTCTCTCATTATTGCTGAGGTGCAGAGTCCTGAATCATTTGGGGGTGACCCAACCAATAACATCGTTGAGCCTCATCAGCTCAGTGACATCAGCATCATCATGCACGTGCCAGGAAACTCATACTCGCCTGAGTGTGCATGATGATGCAAGTGGAAACTCAGATCCATTGATGCCAATATTCTTGGCCAGTTCATGATGTCCCATTCCTGCTGGTTACTCTGTCCATGGTAGGTAGTCCTGACCCAGTGATCCCCAACCAGTAGCTCAGGGGTAACATGTTGCTCACCAACCCCTTGGGTGTTGCTCCCAGTGGCCTCAAAGCAGGTGCTTAATTTAGAATTTCTGCTAAGGACACAAGTTTGGGTTGTGTAAAAACCCCGTGTAATTGCCAAACAGAGCCTTCTGTAGGCTACCCGTCCACAAAGGGGCTATTAAGTAGCCAATTAACGCTTGTGTATCTAACCCCATGAACCTTTTTTATGCTTGTGTTGCTCCCCTAAATTTTTTCCATTTAAATGTGGTTCACGGGTGTAAAAGGTTGGGGATCCCTGTCCAAACATTTTATTTTAACCCAGTCCTGCTTAGGTACCCTGGACTGATGTGCCAGAAACTACCTTTAGCCAGACCTTCCTGTACTTCTGCTGAATAATGCTATGTTTCGTTGCCTACCTTCTGCCTGCCTGTTTCCCAGCCAGCTGCCATCTTGGTCCCCACTCCAGATATTATGACTGATAACCTAAAAGAGAATGTTGTGACCCCCTTGTGGCCCTGTCATGTATTGCATGGGGGTACTTGTAGATAATGAGCTGTAAGCAGCAGTGCCATTCAGCAGCAGGAAGGCATTGGGCTGTATTAAAAGGGGCATAGATTTAAAAAATGGAAACAAAATAAATTGCCCATTGTTCAAGGTAAGACAACAATAAATATTGATTTTTTTTTTCATTATAAATCACTAAGAAAACCAGATTTATTCTTCTGCTAACAATTATCTTTTTCCAGTACATGTACATCCGTATAGACTCTCTCTCAAGCTCTGCCCAACTCTACTTTGGGTTTTACCACTTTGCCTTTATTGTTTCTCACCTTTTCTCACTTTTTTACTCTTATAGAAGCTAAGAAAGGCCAGGAATGAGCAAATAGACTTATAAAGGGTATGGCAGCTCTCAGTTATTCAAGGAGACATTTTATATAAAGTTCATATTCAGTTATAATATTCAAAATGTTAAATTAACTCAGAAAGAAAGATGTTTTGAAAGCATTTTACCTAACAATAAATATATTGTTCTCCTAAAACTGCCATTATATGAGAGCTGCATACACAACCTCACTGATCAGAAGTCAGAGCCAAATGAGACATGGGAGTGTCCTTCAGTCTCCCACAGGAAGTGGTCACAGCACTGACTGACAGGCTTTATTCAGCAGCAGCAGGGAAAACCCCTCCCTCCTTCTGTGTCTCTCTGCTTGTGCTGCTGCCGGCAGCATAGATGTATTATGTGAAAACATATGTAGCAGCACTGTACAATAAATATGTGTATACATTGAACATACAGATAACATACAACCAAAAAGCTAACTGATACAGGATGTAATGCAGGCCCTGCCCAAAAGGGCTAACAATCTAAATTTATATATAAGGGAATCATATAATAAACAAGAGACATGAATATCCCATAAATAAATGGGGCTTATATTATCCTTATATTTTACAATAGGAGGCACTTAATTCACTATATTTATACATTATTCACCTGTAGAGCCTTCCAGAGGGCATTTGAGGGAAACTGGAAATGGCTTCAGTTGAGTTTTTTCACCATTCCCGGACCTGCTATACATTAGGCAGGTATTACTTGGACATAACGTTGAATTTCATGTCTTTTATCCATATTCTTTGTGTGATGTGTTTCCATCTACCAGACTAGCCCAGGTCTGTACTGAGGATTGCTGCTTTTCCCTGGTGTATAAAAAATACTCCAGCTCCAAATATTTATATCAGGTTTGATATTGATTGCAACACTGCATTTCTACAGCCTCCTCTGTTCTCTGGCCATCTGGCCTTATGGGCTTTCTCCTTTCTATAGAGCCTTAACCCCTCTTTAAGTGGCAAGCCAAGTAGGCTGTAGGTCTTGGCTTGGTAACTGGCCGGGTTATTGAAAAACAGTTTGATAGAATTATAAAGGAATACATTTTCTAACATTCCACACAAGAATATATAATAAACGATGCCAGCATTGGTATCCCCACGTATTAAGCACTGCCAGAGCCGGATTTGTTGGCCGGGCGCCCCGAGGCCACCCCCTCTCTGTCGTGCCCCCCTGCGCATGCGCGAACGGCGAACGCCCCCTGCGCATGCGCGAACGGCAAACCTCCCCCCGCGCATGCGCGAACTCGCGATTGCGCATGTGCGGCCCTTTTCAATCGCATACGGAGCAGTGGGGGAGAGGTCCCCATTGCTCCGTATGCGCAATAAACGTTAATATTTTGGTGCGGCGGGGCGGCATGCCGCCCCCCAATTTTTGCCGCCCTAGGCCCGGGCCTTTGTGGCCTTTCCACAAATCTGGGCCTGAGCACTGCACATACAGCATTAAAGGGGAAGTTCACCAACTTTTAGTATGTAGCAGATAGACCCACACAAAGCAATTTTTTCAGTTGATCTTCATTTTCTGCCGTGTATAGCTTGTGATTCATTAGCGTTCCGCTCCTGCTTTGTTTCCAAGTGAAATTGCTGTCTGCTTGTCAGGATCGCTGAACAGATTGACTGCAAAGGTTTCAGTTTTATTGTTATAATTATTTTTTTATTGCTTACATTTCTGTGCAGGCCTAGCATCCAAGGAACCAACTATATCTCAAGCTCTAGAGCGGACGGACAAAGAAAAAGTAAATCATTTGAAAACCATAAACGGTCTTAGACCTACCCTATGCTAAATGTTAAAGGGGATGTTCACCGATGAGTTAAAGGAGAATGCAAGTCAAAATGTAAAAAGCATACTGCCCAATAGTCCTCCTATTGTTTAGTACAAACGCCACACTTTTGGCTCACCTAATGAAATATTTACTCAGTCACACTTACTCACATTTTCTAGAACAGGCAGCCATCTCTAAAAAGGTATTCTCCCTTCCTTTCCCTCCTTGCATCATACTGCACATGTGTTTCATTCCCTCCCCCCCTCCCCTCTGCCAGATCCGCTTCTGATTGGCTGGTGGGCATGTGTAGCTCAGAACAGGAGACAGGATCAAGTTACACACATGCTCAGAGAATAGGAAGGCTGCCGCTGGCACCTACAGGAAGGGGAGAGAGATTTCAGTGATGTCACTGTAGGCTTCACACTGCTGTAGGCTGCCAGCACCATATAGCAGGGATCTGGGAATTTAGATATGCAGTAAGTACTTAAAAAGAATGCCTTTAGACTTACTTTTAATTTATATTAACCTTTCCTTGTCCCTTAATATAGAGAATATAGAGAGTTATATTCTGGGACAATTTGCATTTGGTCTCATTTTTTAATATTGGTAGATTTTTAGTTATTTCACTTTTTGTTTGGTGCTTCAGCAGCTATCTGGTTGCTAGGGTCCAAATTAACTTAGCAACCAGGGAGTGGTTTAAATTAGGGATGCACCGAATCCAGGATTCAGTTCGGCATTCGGCCAGGATTCTGGCTTTTTTGGCAGGGTGCGGTTTTGGCTGAATTTCAACGGTCCTGGCTGAAATGAATCTGAATCCGAATTAGCATTAGGATTCAAAGTTGGTAATCGGCTGAATCCATTAGGTGGGTTCGGGGGTTTGGTTGAACTGGGTTTGGTGCATCCCTAGTTTGAATGAATTGTATATGAATTTTCAGCAAAGGTATGGGGTTAACTAGCCTCTTTGCCTGCCCAACCAGGATCTACAACTCACTATATATTCAGTATTCCCTGGTATCCAAGCCATTTCCACTACTTCAGAAGTGGCAGAGACTTCTCAGAACATTCACAGCAGATTTGACGTGGCATTATACTGTAGAACACTACAGGGCGCAGAAAGGGTCAATCCAACCCTAACGCAGAAGTGTTTTCTTGTCTCTAGAATCTCGGTTCGATTCATGTTATCTTCCTTTGGTTTTGCGTAAGTTCCAGATCAGAGGTTAATCCATTTTGGATGTGGTCGGCTGTTTTTCCGTAAACAAACGTTTTCTTGGAAAAATGTTTAATTACCTCGTTAAATATTGATCACCTATAGGAAAGCCAGTGCTGCATGTAGCTACAATATAGCCATTTGTCTTGGGTGTAGCAACGTTCTTGCAAAGTCAAAGTATTTAATCGGGAGCTGAGAAACCTTTGGCTCTGATCATTATATGGAGAATTGTAGCTACTGTGTGCTTTTCTGTGTATTGGTTTCTTCCAGTGCTACATCTGGACCCCCCACTGTCCAACATTTCATTCCCAAACCAAGGGTATCAATATGAAGTGCTCCCCCCATTGCCTCTACTCTTATGGGAAGGTTCCCAATAGATGTTGGAACATTGCTGGGGGCATTTGCTTCCATTCAACCTCAAGTGCATTAAAGAAGGTTGGTGTCACGGTCGGTATCCCAAAACTCAGAACAGTTCCCAAGGGCCTGGTCTCGGCTCACGCTTCCGCCTATAACCGCCGCCTTTCACGTCAGGAGGAGCCCTTCGCTACTCGGATGCCGCCAGGTCTTACAGTGAGGAGTCCAAGAGAAGAGTTCTGAGCAGGCAGCGCGGTACCAAACAGAATCCGGAAGAGTAGTCAAATTCAGGCAAAGGTCGGTTCAGGCAGCAGTACAGGAGGGTCAAGGACAGGCAAGGGTCAAAACAGATCAGGAGCACAAGAATAACACACCCAGGAACTAACAGGATATAGACCTACGTTGGGCAATGATCAGCATTCAAAAGGGAGCTTAAATATTCAAATTTCGCGCTGAAATGACGTCATACGCGACGTCAAGCAGCAGGGCGCATATGTGCGCCGAACCCGGAAGTACGCGCATGCGCACGTGAATCCCCGAAGAGAAGGTGGGCGTCCCCGCACGGGAAGCAGCGGGCGCCCCCCGCCGGCCCCCAGGTACCCTCACAGTTGGGCATTGATGTTGGGTGATTGACCTTATGGGGCTGATTTACTAAGACACGAATTCGAATCCGAATTGGAAAAATTCCTATTGGAAAACGAACATTTTGCGACTTTTTTGTATTTTTTGTGTTTTTTTCCGCCTTGCGTGAAAAAACGCAAGTTTTTCGTAGCCATTCCAAAAGTTGTGCAAAGTCGCGATTTTTTCGTAGTTTTAAAACTTAAAAGGCACGACGTTTCGCGCAAGTTTTAACTCTACGAAAAAATCGCGACTTTTCGCGCAAGTTTTAACGCTACGAAAAAATCGCGACTTTGCGCAACTTTCGGAATGGCTACGAAAAACTCGCGTTTTTTCGCAAAAATCGTATTGGTAACGAAAAAGTCGCGATAATTTCCGGAAAAATCGCAAAATACCGATCATTACGAAAAAAACGCAATCGGACGCATTCAGCCCGTTCGTGGGTTAGTAAATGTGCCCCTATGTCTCACCCTTCCCTTTTAGAATGCAAGCTCTTGTGAACAGGGCCCTCCCCCCTAGTGTCTCCCATCCTCATCCAATGTAACTGCAAAGCTACCATTCTGCACTGTGGGCAAAAAGCCATGGCAATTTGTGTCTGAATTGTGCTCTGTGCACTACAATGGTGCATTGCTTTATCCCCTGTGTTGTGTCCAGCACATTACATCTCTCTAGTGCAGTGGTTTGCAAAACTTTGTTATAAGGTTACAAATATATATATATATATATATATATATATATATATATATATATAAAAAACATTGCTTTACTGGTCATTTAGACCAAGTCCCATCAATAAGTGGCACATCAAAAGTATTTAACCAAAATCTTGCTCTAACTGACCTTCCTAATGGGCTTCCGGGGGTATCTAGGGCAGACAGTGGCTATTCTAACCAAATGTGCCCCTAACTGGTTATAATGTAAAAGCCACAGAACATTTCTGTTTTTCTCTTATATAATAATGCTAATTGTTACTTGTTATTGATTCCAGGTCGGGTTATTGAGCCGATCTAGTTCATACAACTGGGCTTGCAGTCTAGGCCGGCGCAAGGATGTGGTAGAACTTGGAACCGATGTGCCCTTTGCACTGACGAGAAAAAAGTAAGTTAGCAGAATATGTTTAAAGTTGCAGCTCCAGAAGATGAACTTCACATTAAATCTTTACGCCAATTCTGTATGTTCTTTTCCCCTTTTTTTTATGCCTGGAGTGCACTGTCTATTATTTAGCATTATCTCTACTTCTATTACATAAAGAAAAAATGCCTGCCATATTAATATCTAGCCCAGTTCAGCCTACTGACTATCGCTCAATGTTTCTTTTCCCCCTTCTTGTATCAGGAATCCAGAGATCCTTGTAGCGCCGTATAAGTGGTGTCTGGCAAACAAACTCGTGCATCATTTATCATAGAAACAGACTCGCGTTTTTAGGCTCCTGATTCATTAACCCGCTGAAAAATTAATGTGAGTTCAACCAATAATGAGGGCAAGCAACAAAGCCACGGGAAAGGCTTGTTATGTTATATAATGTGCGTGCAGTAGCCGCCTATTTGTTAACGCCGTATGTTTCCCATAATGTTCTATAACAAGCCCCTTTGAAAAGAAAACCGACTACTCAATTGCAGGTGTCACTATGAAAAATGAAATTAAAATAAAATAAGCAAAGCCATATGAAACATACTGGTAAAGAATCATGTTGGTGTCAGCCAATAACTAACTCACGCATGGCCTATTAACTATGATGGATGGGAGGCCGGGCAGCCGGCGTGCAATATCTGTAGCCCTAATTAGCCCCGTACATGCACACAGCTAAAGTCACTTGCCCCGGACTTCAAAGGCAGCCCTGCCATAGGCCAAATCATTTTGGGGAATTATAAAGTTTGACTTCCATGATTCATGGCAATATGACAAGCTGCCCATGGTACAAGCGTCTGGGAAGAATGTGGAAAACCGTCGAAAAAAACCCCAAGAATTGATTAATTTTCACTTTCAAACACTACAGCCCGAAAAAAAAGAATCAATTTGTTGATGTTTCCGTGAGAACTGAATTGTCTTTTGCTTCCCAGTGATTTAAGAGCGTTGCTGCCATATTGCTGACTTGTCCAAGAAACTGCTAAGGGGAATAATCTCGGTGCCGGGACGGGGGGTGACGAGGTCCCAATCAATAATGCACCATTTGCTTTGGTTTGTGACCACAAAGATTACTTATGGTTGGAGAGGATTAGGGATAGTAGGGATACTTTCTGTGGTTTCCGGTGCAATTATGGGATTTACTTTTGGCGTGGTGCATAGTGTTAGTGCAACCCTTGCACGTAAGGTTAATACACATGATGTATAATGCACGAGCAGAGGAAATGCTGCGGCAGCTATATGCAGTCTTAGCATTGTACATTGTCCATTGCTGCTATACTACATGATGGCCAGAAGGTGACAAACTTTGGTGCTGAAAGTAATGGTTCTGTGATCTCCATCAAGGCCTTCCCTGTGGGACAAGTGAGTAAGCAGCCAATGGGAGGGTTCTGGATGTGTGGGTTCATGTATAAGGGTTGAACAGGGACAGGCCTTGTGTTTGTATCAGCTTCCTTGGTTCAAGGGTAGGCAATTCAGAGAAGGTAGGTGGGTTAATAAGCTCTTGGGAAGGGATTCTGTGCAATTGCCCATGTGTTAGACAGTGAGACCACTAGTTATGCAGATAGGTGCAGGAAAGTATAAACCAGCCAAACCAAGGCATTTGTCCTGAAATGAATGGAGGAACAGTTAAGGCTAAAAGTGTCGCTGCAAAATCTGTTTAAATATGAATCATATGCTCTAGAACTTTCAATATATCTTACCTGACGAAGTTCAATCATTTTCCCATGGAATGGTCTGTAGGCTCCCTGCAGCTGATATGAATAAGGAATAATACAGCATTAGTTCATCTGGCTTTTACCTCTACTCTCCATACAAAACAGCCTTGTGTCTCCTATTCAGCATTCCCTGCCCAGGCTTCGCTCATACCCAGTCTGCCACCTTGCACAGGTCTCAATATGGCAGCCATTATATATACAGGAGGGCATCCTTGCTTAGGGGATCAGTGAATGCTCCAGTGGAACACTAAAATTGCAATTCCAATAGCAAAGCTGTCAACCCCACCCCCCCCCGCATATTTTCAGAAGTTACCCTTTTGTGTCTTATTATTCCCAAAATCTTCCTGTACAGCTTACTAATGCACCTATGTATTACCTATCTATTTGTCTGTATATCTATCTATCTGTCTATATATGTTTCACATTTCTGTGCATTATCTACCTATTTATCTATGTTTCTTTTTATCCCAAGAAACAGGCCGCTGATGAGACAGGGCTATGACACGGCGATTGGCCAATTGACACGTCAATCTTGGAGAAAACAGGGCTGTCCTGGTCAAAACCAGACAGTCGGCAACCGTAATACTGGCTGATCTTTTTCCAAGATGGTTGCTGGGGGTCATTTACAGCCTTTGCTGGCTTCTCTATTTTTGGGCTCATAGTCTATACTCCATCTTGCAGGTCTGGACTGGGATTCAAAATAGGCCCCGGCATTTCAACTACACAGAGGCCCAAACAGCACCCCAGCAGCCCAATAAATAGTGATTGTCTATGGCATCTTACAGCAGCCCCTCTGGCATTTGCCAATTGGGGCTTTCGCTCTCGTAGCACAAGTAGCCCCCAGACACTAATGCCATTGATACCAGGCAGCAGGCCTGGTGATGATTCCTGCAGGGCCGGATTTCTACTTGGGGCGCCCCAAGGCCGCCCCCATTCGGTGCCCCCCCCCCCATTAACATACCTGAGTAAACAGCTTTAGAAGCTTTCTCCCTTTGCTTAAGACAGCAGCTGCCATTTTAAATAGCCTCCTGTCTGCAGCTCTAGCTGTTATAGCTGAGATCACACATTCCTAAGGGAGGGGGGAGGGAGTTCGTAGCATTCTAGTGGGAGGGGGAGCAGGAGAGGGGAGAGAGGAGAGAACTGCGCAGACCCTGGCCCCGGGAATTAAGGCTGTTTCTGAGAGAGGAAGTCAGACACTGGAACATCATGTTTACAAAAAAGAGACAAGAAATTCCCTGTTTCTTTTGATAGAGGACTCAGTGCAGCATTACTGTAAGTGCTTATGGCTGTATTTCTGATAAAGCTTAATTAGTTTTTACCTTTCCTTCTCCTTTAACCAGGCCAAACAATGATACAGCCTCTGCTCATTTAATTACAAATATGCAGAGAAGCAGCAATTTTCTGTGTAAATAACGTATGGTCTAAAGATAAATAATGCTCTGTATGGTGCACTGATTTGATATGTAACATCAGGAGTGTACCCTGAAAGCACCACCCCCCCTCTACAAAAAAATCACCAGTGGGGCCCCCGTGCAAGTAATCCCCCTTCCCGGGCCACTTACTACCCGCTAGTGTTGCTTTGCTACCTTCCAAGGCAGGAAAGGGGCTGGGGAGGGAGGACTCCCATACAGCTCTGGGCCCCCCTGTCCCTCAGCCCCCCCCCCCCCCGACTGCAGGGTTTGCTGTGTATGTAATTACGCCACTGTGTAACATTAGTGGATATTTGTATCTCTGTGAGTCCGATACCCAACTCTCTGTTCTGCAGAAATATTTGTGATTTAGAAGCAATTTCCCAGTGTTGTTCCCCATCTTTGTGCTGTGTTTGTTGCCCACACCGCCAGTGCAAATGGGGCCCTTCCCTTTGCTGTAGCAGCGCGACTGGAGCCTAATTGTTACCCCTGAGGATGCAGCTGCCGAGGCTTTCCATGAACATAAGCTGTAGGATTTCCTTTGTAGCTTTCTAGTTATTTTCTGCAGCAGCCAATAATCTCTGTGCAAGAAAATGGCTAATATGTGGGACACCGCCATGCATAGGGGGGCTCCTACGCCCTGGTTGGATCAGAATTATTCTGATGGGAAAGAACTAAATACTAAAATTTCTATGGAGCCTTTAGTAACAATAGGGGTCTATCTGTGCAAGTAAATGAAATGGCCCGGGTCAGTATTAATAGAATGGGGCATTTGATGCTCTTCAGGATACTGTTGTGTCTTTTAGAGAGCCCTGAAATATTCTGCAGTGCTGTACATAAGGGTTTAATGATCAGTAAAGAGCATAATGAGGGCAGTATGTAAGTGCTTACAATGTAATGGGAAAAAAATGAATATAAATTGAAATTTGGCCCTGTTTTGGCTGTAGGCAGGCGTGTCTTTGGACAGTGATGTAACTAGAATCATCTGGCCCCACCCAAATTAAATTTTTGGGGGGCAGTTTAATCGACATTCTGCCCCGTCCCCACTCCCTGGGGTGAGGGCAGGGGAGAAAAATGACAGAAGTTGGGGGAACTAGCAAACATCAGACCCTGCCATCTGGGCCCCCTGTCCTATTTCCCACTTCCTGTAGATATCACCCCACTGTGGGGCTGTAGGCCCCACAGCACCTGGTCTGCTGCCCACCCAGGATCTGTAGGGCGAGAGGAGTAGTTTACTTTTTAAAAGTAACAGATTACAGGGATAGGGATATTAGGGGTTTCTGTGTCGTTTGGGGATCTTTAACAAATGTTGGTTTGTAAGCTGGAGTTCCCCTTTAAGAACCGTTGGCATTATGCATGCAGGTTTAGTAGTGTTCCCCTGGCATGTGAAACCCAGACACTGCCCCGGAGTCGGTGGCCTTAGATTTAATAGAAATAGACATTTATTGAGCTGTCAAAATTTATATTGTAGCTACATTGCACATAATAGAGGAAACATCTTTTTTTTTAATGACATATAATACAATGCCTAAGGGGTGGGCACCCATACAGCCCCCACACTCCCAGTGAATAGTTCTTGTGCTGACATTGCTTTTGGGGACCATTTGGAACGCAGCAGGGAGAGTTCCGGCTAAGGGCATGGGATATTCATGTTCAGGCTCTAGGATATCCCAGGTAGTGTCTCCCCTATATGTTTCGTGTACAGGTATGGGACCCGTTATCCAGAATGCTTGGGACCTGGGGTTTTCCGAATAAGGGGTCTTTCCGTAATTTGGATCTCCTACCTTATGTCTGCTAATAAAATTATTTAAACAGTAATTAAACCCAATAGGATTGTTTGGCTCCAAAAAGGATTAATTATATCTTAGTTGGGATCAAGTACAGGTACTGTTTTATTATTACAGAGAAAAGGGAATCATTTAACCATTAAATAAACCCAATAGGACTGTTCTGCCCCCAATAAGGGGTAATTATATCTTAGTTGGGATCAAGTACAGGTACTGTTTTATTATTACAGAGAAAAGGGAATCATTTAACCATTAAATAAACCCAATAGGGCTGTTCTGCCCCAATAAGGGGTAATTATATCTTAGTTGGGATCAAGTACAGGTACTGTTTTATTATTACAGAGAAAAGGGAATCATTTAACCATTAAATAAACCCAATAGGACTGTTCTGCCCCAATAAGGGGTAATTATATCTTAGTTGGGATCAAGTACAGGTACTGTTTTATTATTACAGAGAAAAGGGAATCATTTAACCATTAAATAAACCCAATAGGGCTGTTCTGCCCCAATAAGGGGTAATTATATCTTAGTTGGGATCAAGTACAGGTACTGTTTTATTATTACAGGGAAAGGGAATCATTTAACCATTAAATAAACCCAATAGGACTGTTCTGCCCCCAATAAGGGGTAATTATATCTTAGTTGGGATCAAGTACAGGTACTGTTTTATTGTTACAGAGAAAAGGGAATCATTTAACCATTAAATAAACCCAATAGGACTGTTCTGCCCCAATAAGGGGTAATTATATCTTAGTTGGGATCAAGTACAGGTACTGTTTTATTATTACAGGGAAAGGGAATCATTTAACCATTAAATAAACCCAATAGGGCTGTTCTGCCCCAATAAGGGGTAATTACATCTTAGTTGGGATCAAGTACAGGTACTGTTTTATTATTACAGGGAAAGGGAATCATTTAACCATTAAATAAACCCAATAGGACTGTTCTGCCCCCAATAAGGGGTAATTATATCTTAGTTGGGATCAAGTACAGGTACTGTTTTATTATTACAGGAAAAGGGAATCATTTAACCATTAAATAAACCCAATAGGACTGTTCTGCCCCCAATAAGGGGTAATTATATCTTAGTTGGGATCAAGTACAGGTACTGTTTTATTGTTAAAGAGAAAAAGGAAACCATTTTTAAAAAAGGGGATTATTTGATTAAAATGGAGTATATGGGAGACGGCCTTTCTGTAATTCGGAACTTTCTGGATAAGGAGTCTGATACCTGTACAACCTTGTTTAGCTTATAACATAATAGGAGGCTTCTGGTTAGTGATTACTGGGGGCTCCAGATAGACAGCCAATGCTTATGTGAGGCTCTAGCTTTAGGCTTGCCCACTAATATCATGAAACTCGAAGGAAACAAATACAAATAAATACAAATTCAAAAAAACAAAATCTAAAGGTATCAGTAGGGAAACTTTCCCTGAATTTAGCTGTTTTTTTTATTCCTAGGAGATGTTCAATTTATGACAGAGGCTTATGGTGTGTGACAGTGGCAGCTGGAGGTGCGCCCGCTAAGTGCTAATACTTTATATAAAGGGGACATATTGATTTTGCTGGGTTGCGTAGTGCTCGGTGGGTTGCTGTGTCTGTCTCAGGGTGATGTACTGGAGCTCGGTGACAGAAAGAATAATAGAATAAGTCCGACATGGGCTTGTGAGATGTTCCAGATGAGGAAGGGATGTGTCAGGTTTATTACTTTCCCCGTCCCTAACAACAGTCTATGTTGGAAACAGAGACACAATTCAGGGGCTACTGAGAGCTCATATCAGAGCTCCTATATAGTCACATTGCAAGTTTTTGTAATGAAAATGTTAAGGGATGGATTTATACTGATTCTTCGTGTTCCTTTATTTCCATAAGCTTCTGTGAAGGTGCTTCTAGTTTTGCCCAGCCATTGTCTCTCTGCCGGACTGGGTGCCAGCTACCTTACCCCCACCCTTAGGTCAATGGCACATTGAAGCAATGACAGCCTACCAGCGTGCTGCCATTGGTTACATCACAGATCATAAGTAAACCCATGAAGGCAGATTTAAGGGGAACTCCACCCAAACACAACTTTTTGAAAAGAAAACATAATTTCAAGCAACTTTGCAATGTACATCAGTTCAACAATATCCAGCCTTTTCATGATGTTTAATGTAATAATCTGGTTTGGAGCAGTTCCCTAAGCCCCGCCCCCTGTTCCCTAAGCCCCGCCCCCTGTTCCCCTGCTGATCTGGCTGACTACTTTGTGACTTTTGTAACAGTAGTCGCCTGCCCCTAGCCTGCCTTCAGCCTGCCTCCTCCCAATCCCACAATCCCCTGCTGCACACGTGATGCTAATAAGGAAAGGAACATCCCAGTGCAATGCATTGTGGGTTATGTAGTTCCTGCATGCTGTCTGTAAGCTGTGGGGAAGTTGTTACAATTTGTAACATCAGTGATTTAGTCCCTCCTCCCCTGCCAGGATTTCAAATGATGCAGAAAGACTAGAACTGTTTTGCAGCTGGATTTCAGCATATAAACATGGGATTTATTCCTACTTTTTGAAGGAACAGATTACAGGGATAGGGATATTAGGGGTTTCTGTGTTGCGTGGAAGCTGGAGTTCCCCTTTAACCAGGAATGAAGGTTTTGTGGCCGTTCATGACCAACCCTATCACATTTACACAAAAGGAAAATTCCTGTAGAAAATATCTAGCGGCTATGGTTCCTCAGTCACTATTAATTGGACAGGGGCCCTTAGCTATTTTGCAGACAGACAGTAGCTGGAGGCGCCCCCTCTGATAGGAGCCCTGGGAGCAACTTACAGGCCAATGGCTTCCTGGGATAAAACACGCTGTGGGCTTCATGGCTGTGAGCATTGTAGCAGGAGGTAATTACTGAGGCCCAGGCACTGTTGTGTCAGACAGAGAATTAACATTAAATGGGCCTTCCCGGGGCAGATTGATCAACATTCTCATTTTCCTGGTTTTAGCATTTTTTTAAACATTTCCACTAAAATCACAAAATGTCTAGTTGATTTGTGGTAGAAAACACAAATTGTTTGTGATGTAATGAGTGTAAGAACCACAAAAACCACTAATACTAAAAGCTGTTGAGATCATGTAGAAGTCTATGGGAGTTACTGGGCAAACTGTAACCATCTGCAATTCCTGCTTTCAGAGGTTTTTGGGTTTTTTTATTTTCATTTGAAAGTCCACAAAGATTCGAGGAAAAATATGAAAAAACATTAAAAAGAAACGCAAAAAAACACATTTAAGTTTATTCATGTATATTCGATTCAGATCTTTTAATAAATGACTAGACATTCGTGGTTTTTGTGGAAATTCATTTATTTGTGGTTTCAAAAACCTCACTTCCGGGTGTGCCCCAGCTGCTCTCTTACCTACCCTGGTGCAAGCGGCCAGGGGATTCAAGCAGTTGGGGGGTGGAGGGAGGGCTGGATGCCCGCTGCTGTGCGTGCTGGGGGGCCTAGGGTTATGGGGTCATAACTTTGGTTGGTATTTTGCCAACTAGGCCAGGGGGCAACCCTAGAGGGGCCCAGCTTGATGTTGTTATTCCACTGGTGTTTCCCAAACCTGAGAAGATCTCCCACCTTGGGGGGCCAAGAACAGGGGGACAGCCAGAAGGAAAGGGTGAGATTTTTAGAGACTGACAGGGCCACCATCAGAAATCACAGGGCCCCTCACAACAACATTTTCTGCCCCCCCTCCCACAGGGCCCCTCCCCCAATGACCCCTCCTATCAGTACAAAGGACACATAGACATAAATAGTATCAGGGCCCCCCTAACACAGTGCCCCCTAACTATGCTGGCCTGGCCCCCCCCCTAACGCTATGCTGGCCAGGACCCTTCATACACAGTGCCCCCAATTGCCGCCATACACAGTGCCCCCAATTTCCCCCCGAAAACAGTGCCCCCATACACAGTACCCCCTGAAGACAGTGCACCCATACACAGTGTCCAATGAAGACAGTGCCCCCTTAATGCTATGCTGGCCAGGCCCCCCATACACAGGGCCCCCCTAATGCTATGCTGGCCAGGGCCCCCATACACAGTGCCCCCCCACAAAGACAGTGCCCCCAATTGCTTGCCCCATACACAGGCTTCTTTTGCCCGAGCCCGGGACGACTGTACCCCCTGTGCCCCCCTGATGGCGGCCTTGGAGACTGACGATAATAAAGGTTAATTAAGTGACATTTAGAGTGAATATTTATTTGCAATGAGTTACGGGGGGGGGGGCGGCTGACAAATAGTTCACTCCCAGTTCTCTATTAACTTGTGGAGGATTCTAAAGAGTATACGTCAAAGGGCATAAATAGTGTTCCCGTTAGTGTTCCCCTTATGTAAGCGAAAAAAAGAGCAGTAAAATTTCTCTCTGGCGATTGGTGTTGAACTCTGTTTTCACCATTTGTTTGCACCCCCATACATTCTAATAGAGCGACTCCATGTTTGATCCATATCCCCGGGCAACTAAATGTGCAATATAGTACTGCTCATGTGCAGGGTGGCGCAAAGGATACTGGGAAATGGATTAAACATGGTGGCACCGCAATCTTGAAGAAAGTATTCAGTGCTGGTAGGATTATTATGGTATACGGCACTGATCCCCAACCAGTGGCTCAGGGTAACATGTTGCTCCCCAACCCCTTGGATGTTGCTCTCAGTGCCCCCAAACCAGGGAGATATTTTTGAATTCCTGACTTGGGGGCAAGTTTTAGTTGAATAAAAACAAGATTTCCTACCAAATAAAGCCCCTGTAAGCTGATAGGGTGCATAGAGGCCCCTAATAGCCAATCGCAGCCCTTATTTGGCTCCTCCATGAACTTTTATGGTGCTTGTGTGGCTCCCCAAGTCTTTTTACATTTGACTGTGGCTCACGAGTAAGAAAGGTTGGGGACCCCGGGTATACGGGTACCAATCTAGGCCAGTTTGCCTCAGTGCCACCCCTCCAGTGGAAAGCCATCTCCAGCAGACTAGCAGCCATGATAGGTGGGCATCAAGTTCACTGACATTTCATTACAGAACTCAAAGAGAGAGGATATTTTGTTCAGATCAGAACATATCCCGTTAAATTATTAACTGAAATCCTTTGAACTGATGGCAAACAATTCCGCCGACTTACCATGCCCCGTATTTGTAACGTCAACATAGTCTGCCCCTTTTATTTTCATCTGCAGACCCTTCTGTAATTGGATAAATGCCACTTTAATTGAGCGACTGCGAATAGGGATGCTAATATATGCAGGAATTGTCCCAGATTTAAGTTGCAGAGACTGAAAGCTGTAGAATGTTTTTGAAGCTCTCTTGATCTTTGCCCGACAGCTGAATATGTTTCATCTCACGTTTATTCTGTTTGTGCTTTGATATTCCATTCACAGCTATGAAAGTCATACACGCTCCTCAGGTATACAGCAGCACAGGCTTGTTATGAGGGGATGTGTGGCACAGGGGGCGCTATTCAGGCACGTGGCATGCTGGGTGGGATACTGCTGAACGCTCACATTTAACTCCATGGCACAGGCTGTTCCAGGCACATTTGTGTTAGAATGGGAAAGCCTAACTCTTTGCCTCCCAGCAACATGTTCTGGGATTATAGGGATAAAATGCTAAGGCTTCTGCCACATGGAGGAGGTTTGCTTATAGGCATATTGACATCTCACAGCTTCTGTATTGCTTCCTTAGTTGCTGGGAGTTTCTCTGCCGGGAGTGCAGGGAGTCCCTACCTAGGGAGCAGTATAGGGAGAAAGGCCAGCCTAGAAGCAAGGAGTCAGTGATCTGACCCACATACACCAACGGTCAGTAGCCCAAATCCACACTGCAGGGAACCTCACACCACAGCATTGTCTTTCTTGGGGGGACGAAGAAAAGGGGGTTCCATTTAGGGGTTTAATGATGAAAGTGTGCCCTTTTCATGGGAAACCAAAAGGGGGTCTTATTCAGGAGTCCTGTGAGGGTTGGGGCTGTGAAGCTATGGGGTACAGACTGGGTGGGAACTTCAGGAGAGCTGATTGTTGTCTATTTCTTTCTCTTTCTTTCCTCTTCCTTCCTTCTTTACTTTATCTTTCTATTCCTCCCTCCCTTTCCTTCCTTCATTCTCTGACCCTTCCTTCCTCCTCTTTCCTTATTATATTTCTCTTTCCCACTCACTTCCCTTTTCTTTTTTCCCCTTCATTTCTATCTCTCTCTTTCTGCCCCCCTTTCTCTCTTGTTTTCTTCTTTCCTGTCTTTCTCTCTCTCTCTCTGTTCCTCCCTCTCTCCTCTTTCTTTCTTTCTTTCTTTCTTTCTTTCTTTCTTTCTTTCTTTCTTTCTTTCTTTCTTTCTTTCTTTCTTTCTTTCTTTCTTTCTTTCCTTCTTTCTTCTCTCTTTCTTTCTTTCCTCTTCCTTCCTTCTTTCCTTCATCTTTCACTTTCTCTCCCTTTCCTTCCTTCATTTCTTTTCTGACTCTTTCTTCCTTCCTCCTCTTTCCTTATTATATTTATCTTTCCCACTTGCTTCCCTTTTCCTTTTTTCCCCTTCATTTCTATCTCTCTCTCTCTGTTCCTCCCTCTCTCCTCTTTCCTTATTTTTTTCTTTCTTTCTTTCTTTCTTTCTTTCTTTCTTTCTTTCTTTCTTTCTTTCTTTCTTTCTTTCTTTCTTTCTTTCTTTCCTCTTCCTTCCTTCTTTCCTTCATCTTTCACTTTCTCTCTCCCTTTCCTTCCTTCATTTCTTTCTCTGACCCTTCCTTTCTCCTCCTTCCTTACTATATTTCTCTTTCCCACTTGCTTCCCTTTTCCTTTTTTCCCTTCATTTCTATCTCTCTCTCTGCCTCCCTTTCTCCCTTGTTTCCTTCCTTCCTATCTTTCTTTCTCTCTCTGTTCCTCCCTCTCTCCCTTTCTTACTTTCTTCCTTTCTTTCTTCTCTCCCCCTATTCCTCTCTCTCTCCTCTCTTCCTTTCCCTTTCCCTCCGTTCCCCCCCAGCGAGGCGCTTAGTGACAGATGTATGGGGAAGGTAAATACAGTGTAGCAATCTGTTGCTAGAGTAAATCTGGCAGGCAGTGCATTCCTGACAGAACAGCTGAGTGAAACCCGGTGCTAAGCCAGGACATTGCTTGCAGGGCCGTACAACTTCACCAAGAAAAATATCAGAGTATTATGGGCTAATCTTATTGTAGCTCGGCCCCAGCTGAATGAGCGAGCAGCAGGCACATAGTAGCACAGCAGGCACATAGCAGCGCAGCCTGATAAAGTCACTGTATAAAGCAGAAAGCTCAGCCACACTGTGTCCCCTTGGTGCTGGGAGTGGGAATGGCAGGGGGGATAGTGCTAAATGGCAGATTGGATGGAGTCAGCCAGGAGGTGATTGTGGGTCGGCAGCTTCGGGAATCAGCCATAAGGTCCTGCTAGGAACGTTTAATTCTGTCAGACTCAGTTCCCTCAGCCTCAGCTTGTATTAAAGAGCAAGAAGCACCCGGAGTCTAGTGGCTATAGATGATATGAGGTCAGTTTAAAGGATAAATATGCACTGTATTCATGGTAATAAATGATCCACCATATTCACTTGAAGGGCAAATGAAACCATAAGTAAATTTGCTTGAAGTGAATATGGGAATAGGGCTGCTGTACACCTGCTGCTGTACACACCACTCATTATAAGAAGTATAAGGCTGCTAAGTCTTCTTCATGTTTTAAGTTTCTATGTGATCATTTAACATCTCGTTCTGCAGGGCCCCAGTTTGGGTTGCTAAGGTCCCACTTACTGTAGCACCCAGGCAGGGCAGGCTGGCACTGTGAATGGGGTGAAGCCAAAGGAGAAAGTTGAGTGATTAAAAAATAGTAATTTATTGTTGCCAAGCTTCACTGACCCTGGCAACCAGATAAAGGTAGAATAGAATGCTTCTTTAAATATATATAATACAGCACTGACACAATACATGGAGCACATACAAACTCTTTGCTGATAGGGCCCTGGCTGGAATCAAACCTTGGACCCCAGTGCTGCAAGGCAACAATTCTTACCACTGTATACCCATCTACAGCTCATATATATAGCAATTTTATATCAAACAAGGTGCCTCTGGGACAAGCAAAGGGCAGTTGGTTCTGATCACAGATCTGTTTACGGTACAAGAGAAGGGCCATTGGTTCTGATCACAGATCAGTTTATAGGGCAAGAGAGGGCCATTATTAATATTATTAAATGCTAATGGCCCAGAGAATAATAGTGGTGCCTCCCCTGTGCCCATTGAGGTATAATGATTGCGGCTACTTGTTGGATCAGTAAGCCCAAATATTAGTATTTTTTTGCCATTAGTGGATTGTTTGCCCTATGGCTGATGACATTTTTGCGGCTGCTGGAGCTGTGCCTGGATCTTCCACTTCTGCCTCCTATTCATTTGAATGTGAAACCCATGATGGTAATTTCCAGTAAATAAATTATATTAAAAAAAAGTGCATTTGGAGGCAAATACAGGGGGTGGAAGTGGCAATGTGGGGAGCTTGCCCCCCAGCTGTGAATGCCACATGTGCAGTAGCCCTTAGGGTCATGGTTAATATTTTAAAGGGAAAGCTCTATTTGTTTAACCCTTTCTATTCTCTTCTTCTGGTTCATGAAGGCTTCTGCTACATTGTTTCCTATGGGACAGGAGAAGGGCAGTTGGTTCTGATCATAGATCTGTTTATGGGACAGGAGAAGGGCAGTTGGTTCTGATCATAGATCTGTTTATGGGACAGGAGAAGGGCAGTTGGTTCTGATCATAGATCTGTTTATGGGACAGGAGAAGGGCAGTTGGTTCTGATCATAGATCTGTTTATGGGACAGGAGAAGGGCAGTTGGTTCTGATCATAGATCTGTTTATGGGACAGGAGAAGGGCAGTTGGTTCTGATCATAGATCTGTTTATGGGACAGGAGAAGGGCAGTTGGTTCTGATCATAGATCTGTTTATGGGACAGGAGAAGGGCAGTTGGTTCTGATCATAGATCTGTTTATGGGACAAGAGAAGGGCAGTTGGTTCTGATCCTAGATCTGTTTATGGGACAAGAGAAGGGCAGTTGGTTCTGATCATAGATCTGTTTATGGGACAGGATAAAGGTAGTTGGTTCTGATCATAGATCTGTTTATGGGACAAGAGAAGGGCAGTTGGTTCTGATCATAGATCTGTTTATGGGACAGGAGAAGGGCAGTTGATTCTGATCATAGATCTGTTTATGGGACAGGAGAAGGGCAGTTGGTTCTGATCATAGATCTGTTTATGGGACAGGAGAAGGGCAGTTGGTTCTGATCATAGATCTGTTTATGGGACAGGAGAAGGGCAGTTGGTTCTGATCATAGATCTGTTTATGGGACAGGAGAAGGGCAGTTGGTTCTGATCATAGATCTGTTTATGGGACAGGAGAAGGGCAGTTGGTTCTGATCATAGATCTGTTTATGGGACAAGAGAAGGGCAGTTGGTTCTGATCCTAGATCTGTTTATGGGACAAGAGAAGGGCAGTTGGTTCTGATCATAGATCTGTTTATGGGACAGGATAAAGGTAGTTGGTTCTGATCATAGATCTGTTTATGGGACAAGAGAAGGGCAGTTGGTTCTGATCATAGATCTGTTTATGGGACAGGAGAAGGGCAGTTGGTTCTGATCATAGATCTGTTTATGGGACAGGAGAAGGGCAGTTGGTTCTGATCATAGATCTGTTTATGGGACAGGAGAAGGGCAGTTGGTTCTGATCATAGATCTGTTTATGGGACAGGAGAAGGGCAGTTGGTTCTGATCATAGATCTGTTTATGGGACAGGAGAAGGGCAGTTGGTTCTGATCATAGATCTGTTTATGGGACAGGAGAAGGGCAGTTGGTTCTGATCATAGATCTGTTTATGGGACAAGAGAAGGGCAGTTGGTTCTGATCCTAGATCTGTTTATGGGACAAGAGAAGGGCAGTTGGTTCTGATCATAGATCTGTTTATGGGACAGGATAAAGGTAGTTGGTTCTGATCATAGATCTGTTTATGGGACAAGAGAAGGGCAGTTGGTTCTGATCATAGATCTGTTTATGGGACAGGAGAAGGGCAGTTGGTTCTGATCATAGATCTGTTTATGGGACAGGAGAAGGGCAGTTGGTTCTGATCATAGATCTGTTTATGGGACAGGAGAAGGGCAGTTGGTTCTGATCATAGATCTGTTTATGGGACAGGAGAAGGGCAGTTGGTTCTGATCATAGATCTGTTTATGGGACAGGATAAAGGTAGTTGGTTCTGATCATAGATCTGTTTATGGGACAGGAGAAGGGCAGTTGGTTCTGATCATAGATCTGTTTATGGGACAAGAGAAGGGCAGTTGGTTCTGATCATAGATCTGTTTATGGGACAGGAGAAGGGCAGTTGGTTCTGATCATAGATCTGTTTATGGGACAAGAGATGGGTAGTTGGTTCTGATCATAGATCTGTTTATGGGACAGGAGAAGGGCAGTTGGTTCTGATCATAGATCTGTTTATGGGACAAGAGATGGGTAGTTGGTTCTGATCATAGATCTGTTTGTGGGACAAGAGATGGGTAGTTGGTTCTGATCATAGATCTGTTTATGGGACAGGAGAAGGGCAGTTGGTTCTGATCATAGATCTGTTTATGGGACAAGAGATGGGTAGTTGGTTCTGATCATAGATCTGTTTATGGGACAGGAGAAGGGCAGTTGGTTCTGATCATAGATCTGTTTATGGGACAAGAGATGGGTAGTTGGTTCTGATCATAGATCTGTTTGTGGGACAAGAGATGGGTAGTTGGTTCTGATCATAGATCTGTTTATGGGACAGGAGAAGGGCAGTTGGTTCTGATCATAGATCTGTTTATGGGACAAGAGATGGGTAGTTGGTTCTGATCATAGATCTGTTTATGGGACAGGAGAAGGGCAGTTGGTTCTGATCATAGATCTGTTTATGGGACAAGAGATGGGTAGTTGGTTCTGATCATAGATCTGTTTATGGGACAGGAGAAGGGCAGTTGGTTCTGATCATAGATCTGTTTATGGGACAGGAGAAGGGCAGTTGGTTCTGATCATAGATCTGTTTATGGGACAGGAGAAGGGCAGTTGGTTCTGATCATAGATCTGTTTATGGGACAGGAGAAGGGCAGTTGGTTCTGATCATAGATCTGTTTATGGGACAGGAGAAGGGCAGTTGGTTCTGATCATAGATCTGTTTATGGGACAGGAGTAGGGCAGTTGGTTCTGATCATAGATCTGTTTATGGGACAGGAGAAGGGCAGTTGGTTCTGATCATAGATCTGTTTATGGGACAGGAGAAGGGCAGTTGGTTCTGATCATAGATCTGTTTATGGGACAGGAGAAGGGTAGTTGGTTCTGATCATAGATCTGTTTATGGGACAGGAGAAGGGCAGTTGGTTCTGATCATAGATCTGTTTATGGGACAGGAGAAGGGTAGTTGGTTCTGATCATAGATCTGTTTATGGGACAGGATAAAGGTAGTTGGTTCTGATCATAGATCTGTTTATGGGACAGGAGAAGGGTAGTTGGTTCTGATCATAGATCTGTTTATGGGACAGGAGAAGGGTAGTTGGTTCTGATCATAGATCTGTTTATGGGACAGGAGAAGGGTAGTTGGTTCTGATCATAGATCTGTTTATGGGACAAGAGATGGGTAGTTGGTTCTGATCATAGATCTGTTTGTGGGACAAGAGATGGGTAGTTGGTTCTGATCATAGATCTGTTTATGGGACAGGAGAAGGGCAGTTGGTTCTGATCATAGATCTGTTTATGGGACAAGAGATGGGTAGTTGGTTCTGATCATAGATCTGTTTATGGGACAGGAGAAGGGCAGTTGGTTCTGATCATAGATCTGTTTATGGGACAAGAGATGGGTAGTTGGTTCTGATCATAGATCTGTTTATGGGACAGGAGAAGGGCAGTTGGTTCTGATCATAGATCTGTTTATGGGACAGGAGAAGGGCAGTTGGTTCTGATCATAGATCTGTTTATGGGACAGGAGTAGGGCAGTTGGTTCTGATCATAGATCTGTTTATGGGACAGGAGAAGGGCAGTTGGTTCTGATCATAGATCTGTTTATGGGACAGGAGAAGGGTAGTTGGTTCTGATCATAGATCTGTTTATGGGACAAGAGATGGGTAGTTGGTTCTGATCATAGATCTGTTTGTGGGACAAGAGATGGGTAGTTGGTTCTGATCATAGATCTGTTTATGGGACAGGAGAAGGGCAGTTGGTTCTGATCATAGATCTGTTTATGGGACAAGAGATGGGTAGTTGGTTCTGATCATAGATCTGTTTATGGGACAGGAGAAGGGCAGTTGGTTCTGATCATAGATCTGTTTATGGGACAGGAGAAGGGCAGTTGGTTCTGATCATAGATCTGTTTATGGGACAGGAGAAGGGCAGTTGGTTCTGATCATAGATCTGTTTATGGGACAGGAGAAGGGCAGTTGGTTCTGATCATAGATCTGTTTATGGGACAGGAGAAGGGCAGTTGGTTCTGATCATAGATCTGTTTATGGGACAGGAGTAGGGCAGTTGGTTCTGATCATAGATCTGTTTATGGGACAGGAGAAGGGCAGTTGGTTCTGATCATAGATCTGTTTATGGGACAGGAGAAGGGTAGTTGGTTCTGATCATAGATCTGTTTATGGGACAGGAGAAGGGCAGTTGGTTCTGATCATAGATCTGTTTATGGGACAGGAGAAGGGTAGTTGGTTCTGATCATAGATCTGTTTATGGGACAGGATAAAGGTAGTTGGTTCTGATCATAGATCTGTTTATGGGACAGGATAAAGGTAGTTGGTTCTGATCATAGATCTGTTTATGGGACAGGATAAAGGTAGTTGGTTCTGATCATAGATCTGTTTATGGGACAGGATAAAGGTAGTTGGTTCTGATCATAGATCTGTTTATGGGACAGGAGAAGGGTAGTTGGTTCTGATCATAGATCTGTTTATGGGACAGGAGAAGGGTAGTTGGTTCTGATCATAGATCTGTTTATGGGACAGGAGAAGGGTAGTTGGTTCTGATCATAGATCTGTTTATGGGACAGGAAAAGGGCAGTTGGTTCTGATCATAGATCTGTTTATGGGACAGGAAAAGGGCAGTTGGTTCTGATCATAGATCTGTTTATGGGACAGGAGAAGGGCAGTTGATTCTGATCATAGATCTATTTATGGGACAGGTAAAGGGCAGTTGGTTCTGAAAGCATTTTAATAAACAGTATAAACAGTATAAAGCAAAGTTGCTAAGAATGATCAGCAGAATATAATTTTTGGGTTTACATGCCCTTTATTCCTGCGCTAGGCAGAGGCTTCCCCAGTAGGCTGCGCTCTGATTGGTGGGCAGGGAGTTCTAGCTCAGTAGCCGGAGCGGTAGGAGCAGAGAAGCGTCGGTTCCCAGTGCAGCAGCCCGGCCGTACGGGTCTCAGTCCGACTCGCTTCTCCCCCCTACGGATGTGTGGGAGCGGCGCTCCGGGGCCAGCGGCGGGAGAGGCTTCCAAGCTCGGAACGATCGGTACCTTGTGCCCAATCCCCCCCTTCCCCTGCCTTTGTCTTCTCCCTGGGGCTCATTCTCCCCCAGAAACTTCCCACCTGGCCCAGCTCTACAGGGAAACTTTGTGCCTGTCTGTGGGAGCTGAGGGTACTGCCTGGGTCAGAACCGGTACCGGCAGCCGCTCTGCCTTCCCTGCCTCATTGGATCTGCTGCTGCTGCTGCTGCTGCCTGCCCTGATATCGGAGCTGCTGGAAGGAGAAACATTTGGGCTGCAAGTGCCTGGGAATGTGGGGTATGTTTCATTCATAGGGATAGTGTGTCCTTTATATGCTTATTATCTATCTGTCTGTCTGACTATCTATTATCTATCTATCTATCTATCTATCTATCTATCATCTATCTATCTATCTATCTATCATCTATCTATCTATCTATCTATCTATCTATCTATCTATCTATCTATCTATCTATCTATCTATCATCTATCATCTATCTATCATCTATCTATCTATCTATCTATCTATCATCTATCTATCTATCTATCTATCTATCTATCTATCTATCATCTATCTACCTATCTGTCTGTGTATTTCTCTATGATCAGTCTATTTATTATTTTATTTCATTGTATCATTCTGCTTTAACTTTATTATCTATCTATATCTGTCTGGCCTTTTAGTAATATCAGCAGACCAATGTATTATATTTATTCCCCTATTCATTCCTCTATCATCTATCTATCTATCTATCTATCTATCTATCTATCTATCTATCTATCTGTCTGTCTATCTATCTATCTATCTATCTATCTATCATCTATCTATCTATCTATCTATCTATCTATCATCTATCTATCATCTATCTATCTATCTATTTATCTATCTGTGTCTAGCTCTTCTATTCTATTTTTCATTCTATCCATCCATTCTTCTTTTACCTTCATCTCTGTCTATCAATCTATCTATCATCATCTGTCTATCATCTATTGATCTTTGATCAGTGTACATTACTTTATGTTTATTATTCTATCTAGCCATCCATCTTTCTAATCATTTCTGTGCATATCTATCTATCTATCTATCTATCTATCTATCTATCTATCAATCAGTCTGCCTGTCTATCTATCTGTCTATCTATCATCTATCGATCTTTGATCAGTGTGCCACTACTTTATGTTTATTATTCTACCCAGCCATCTATCTTTCTAATCCTCTATCTGCATATCTATCTATCTATCTATCTATCTATCTATCTATCTATCTATCTATCGTTTTCTCGTCTCTCTTTCTCATTCCCTTTCTCTTTCTCTCTCTATATATATTGCTATCTTTCTGCCATCTCTATCAGTTCCCTGGTTCTATCCGATTATCCATGCCCCCGTCATAGCATACCTTTACATGCCAGTTGTGTGCTGCTGTGCACTTGCTATCACAAAGCAGCTGCTGAACTGGAACCCTATGGATTGGCTGTAAGTCTCTGTTCCATTTCCATGTGGGTTTCATAACAGTGAGATGATCTATCATCTATCTATCTATCTATCTATCTACCTACTGTATCTATCTATTGCAGTATTTGGTGATTATTTTTAATGCTCCTTTCTGCTGGGGGGGGGGGGGGGTAACTAGGCAGCAGTTATATACTGTATGTTATAATGTGTGTAGGTACCATGCTATATATGCTGTATTTTTGATGCTACACCCCCAGCATTTTTGGTTGCAGGGGATGCTGGAACTTGTAGTTCAGCAACAGTTGGCTATGACAGACTGAGCAAGCCTGTATATAGATATACATATGGGTATGAGTGTGACTACTGGGCTGTATGGAGAAGATGCTTAGGAAGGGGATCTGTGTGTATCATCCCATCCATCACTCCTGATGAGAGCAGCGGGCTGCCTGCCTCCCTCCGCTCGCTCCCTGCTGCTGGACCACTTGGTATCCTTAGGGCTGCCGGTGCTGCAGGGGTTAATCCCCGCCGCCAGATTCCTGGCTGTGCCGAGCCGGCAGATCCCACTGAGCCCCGGGGCATTTATTTTATAGAAATAAGCCTTTCTCCAGCCCTGCCCGCAGGGGAAGATTCTCCGGTCTGGTGGCCCAGAGATTTGCTGACTGAGTTGCACTGTCACCGACGCTTCTCCATTCCGAAGCATTGGATTAAAGGGAAAGTTTGCCCAAGAATGGAACTTTCCATGTAGGCAGAAGGGATCTATGAAATATTACATATTGCTTGCCTTTATATTCTAGAAATTGAAAGAACACCAATTGCAAAAGAAATCTAGTTATCATCCCCTTTATAGCAGGTTGTTAGCTGGCTGCAAATGCCCCCAGTTGCCCCTTGTCCTACCCCCCCTCCCCTGGGTTAGTCCCCTGGGCATCTCACTTTATTGGGTGCTTTGGCAAGGTCACCGGGGAGGCAAAACACACTCATTTGCCCATTCTGTTAGCCCTGGGCTTGGCACAGACAAGAGGTGGCAATGCCCCGAGAGGGGCAATTTCTATGCATGTAAAATGGAGGCACAGCAGCCTGGGGGGGGTTCTAGAGAATGTGGGGGGGGGGGGGGGAAAGACTCTTTGGCCATCTGCTCTTTTCATTGGCTCATGTAGTTGCTTGAACTTTATAACACAACTCCCGGCAGGTGTCTGCCCCTTTAAGGAGAGAAAAGTAGTGCCGACGGCGGGCGTAGGGTTAACGTAGGGAAAACAGTCAGTTTGTGCCTTTAAATGGAGCGTAGTGGGGGGGGGGACGATGGCATAAAAAAAAAAACTTCCGGATAATTTATTCAGAGATTGCCCCAGATTTCCTTCTGCATTCCCATTCCATTCTGGGGGGAGCGGGGGGGGAGGGGGGGGGGCGGTTATTTGGTGGCAATTTCTTACCTTTGATTTCTTCCACTAAATCAGTGGCCGGGAACAAAAAGCAACTTCTCTCTCCTTCTCCCAGGCAGTTTCTACGGTTACGGGGGTAATTCAGTGAGCGGAATGTGAAAAGTGATCTGAGAGCGGAGCGGATCCCCCCAGTGGATGGGGCCTGAGCTGGCGGGGAGGGGGGGTGCTACCATTGCCCTCTGCAGGGGTACCTTGGGGTAACAGTTGTAGAGTGTAAGCTCTTTTGGGCAGGGCTCCCTTCCCCTCCTGTATCGGTTACTGATTGCTTTATATGTTACTCTGTATGCCCAATGTATGAAATGCAGTAATTCCTTGTAGAGTGTAAGCTCTTTTGGGCAGGGCTCCCTTCCCCTCCTGTATCGGTTACTGATTGCTTTATATGTTACTCTGTATGTCCAATGTATGAAATGCAGTAATTCCTTGTAGAGTGTAAGCTCTTTTGGGCAGGGCTCCCTTCCCCTCCTGTATCGGTTACTGATTGCTTTATATGTTACTCTGTATGCCCAATGTATGAAATGCAGTAATTCCTTGTAGAGTGTAAGCTCTTTTGGGCAGGGCTCCCTTCCCCTCCTGTATCGGTTACTGATTGCTTTATATGTTACTCTGTATGCCCAATGTATGAAATGCAGTAATTCCTTGTAGAGTGTAAGCTCTTTTGGGCAGGGCTCTCTTCCCCTCCTGTATCGGTTACTGATTGCTTTATATGTTACTCTGTATGCCCAATGTATGAAATGCAGTAATTCCTTGTAGAGTGTAAGCTCTTTTGGGCAGGGCTCCCTTCCCCTCCTGTATCGGTTACTGATTGCTTTATATGTTACTCTGTATGCCCAATGTATGAAATGCAGTAATTCCTTGTAGAGTGTAAGCTCTTTTGGGCAGGGCTCCCTTCCCCTCCTGTATCGGTTACTGATTGCTTTATATGTTACTCTGTATGCCCAATGTATGAAACCCACTTATTGTACAGCGCTGCGGGATATGTTGGCGCTTTATAAATAAATGTTAATAATAATAATAATAATAACAGTGGGGTAGTTGACACATTCCTGCACACTGCCTGCTGCTTTGTATCGGTGCCTGTACAGGAGCCCATCGGCTCGGCATTGGCTCGGTATGGCAGCGCCGCGCAGGGTAAGCAAATGAAATCATTGCTCTCACCCAGGGGCACCTCATTATAGTGGCATTGGATATTGAAATATTTCTGTGAATTTGAATTTCTAAAAAGCTGCTCGTCTCGGCTCAGAACTGTAGCACCCCTAGTGGTCAAAAATCCCCATTTTTTGTTGATATTGTTTTCTAAGAATGGCAGCATTGAGGCAAGCAATATGGCAGCTCCCAGAGGAGTAGCAATGAGCCCCAGTGCAATACATAACCAGGCACCCCTCCCTAACATCACCCGAATTACCTGTGTGCTGCTGTGTTTATTTTCATTTGCACTCTGCAAAGTGAATTATCTCATTTGTTTGTGCCAATGAGGCCACCATAAGTCAACCCTTGTAGGTATGTCCATGACAGCTCCCCATCATGTATAAAGGAAAAAGGGCATAGAGAGACCTCCTGTACCCCCATAACTTACAGTCTGTTACTAAAACATACAAACCCTTTTGAAATTAAAAAAAAAATGCTATGCGCAAACTTAGGGGGCTGTTCCTGCTGAATTGTGCTTAGTACAGGGGAATCCCTATGTGCCATAGTTTTATGGTATGTCTCTGTACAGGCTATGAGCAAACTTAGGGGGCTGTTCCTGCTGAATTGTGCTTAGTACAGGGGAATCCCTATGTGCCATAGTTTTATGGTATCTCTCTGTACAGGCTATGAGCAAACTTAGGGGGCTGTTCCTGCTGAATTGTGCTTAGTACAGGGGAATCCCTATGCTGCCATAGTTTTATGGTATCTCTCTGTACAGGCTATGAGCAAACTTAGGGGGCTGTTCCTGCTGAATTGTGCTTAGTACAGGGGAATCCCTATGTGCCATAGTTTTATGGTATCTCTCTGTACAGGCTATGAGCAAACTTAGGGGGCTGTTCCTGCTGAATTGTGCTTAGTACAGGGGAATCCCTATGTGCCATAGTTTTATGGTATCTCTCTGTACAGGCTATGAGCAAATTTAGGGGGCTGTTCCTGCTGAATTGGGCTTAGTACAGGGGAATCCCTATGCTGCCATAGTTTTATGGTAACTATCTATTTATCTTATCTATCTGTTAAATATTTGTACTTTTCTGCACTTAATGTTTTCTTCTGTAAATCAAGTTATTTACCTGAGATTTTCATCCTATGGCTCCCCCGCAGCCTCTGGCCTACCATTCCCAGAGATCATTTGATCAAAATGGGAGGAGCCAGTACTAAATATGGCAGATATTACAGCATTCAGCCAGGAGTTTCAAAATCCTTTCTTTATTGGAACAAATAATATGCGCTGAAGCCGTCTTCCAGCAATGTGATAGCATATCTTAAAGGGGCAGTTCCCATAAATAACTTTTACTATGTTGCAGACAGGGATATTCAGTCTTCAATTTGTGTGGTCCTTGAATGATTTACCATTAGTTCAGCAGCTTTCCGCTTTGGCATTTCAGCAGCTATCTGGTTGCTAAGCTCAAATTTACCCTAGGAACGAGAGACAAGAAACAAGAAGAAGAGAAAGGCAAATAATTAAAAAAAAACTATGGAAAATAGAAAATAAAGACCAATTGAAAAGGTGCTAAGAATAGGATATTCCAAAACATACTAAAAAATAACTTTTTTAGGTGAACTTCCCCTTTAATTCTTATTCCTTTACAAAAGAGAGGACTGGACCCCTTGAGCCAGATCTCATTCTGCTTTTATGGAGGTTTCAGTAATGGCCTGTATCTCAGCCCCTGAATAGGGCGATGCACTTGGTTAGACAGCAAAGAAGCACAGAGCAAGGTTCTTATTGTGAAATCTTCCATTTGAAATGGTTGGCTGCACGTCTGACACTGGGACTGACTGGTGCGCTCTCTGTCTCTCTATATAAATATGTACCCAGCGTAGCCCACAAGGCTCGTCTCACCATTAGGCTCGTCCCACGCTTGTTTTTAGCTGGAGTGGTTTGCTGGTACCTGATCAATGTTTAATATTTTGTCATTAGATCCATTTAAAGTGCATGCTGGGAGCCCGACTGGAGAGTTTGCCAAGGACTCCATCTGAAAAGAAAGCATAGCTCTCTCATACTTGTAGGTAGGTAGGTAGGTAGCAGCATGCATTATTATAGAGAATTTTGAGAGGGTAGATACAGGGTCATTTCAGTAAGCAGCACTCTCTCATACTTACTGTAGGTAGGTAGTTAGCAGCATGCATTATTAGCGAAAGAAGGTAGATACAGAAACTAGCACTCTCTCATAGACAGGGTCACTACAGAAGAGACATAACAGCACTCTCTTATAGAGAAGGTAGAAGGTAGTTAGAGTAGGTACATAGGAGAACGCTCTCACAGGGAAGGTAGTTATAGTAAATACATAGCAGAACTCACTCACACTGTATTTATCCTGCTATGTGTTCTGGGGTTATTATACACAGTGGGCTCTAGGGGCATTCTATTTGTAAATAGATTTATATGTATGATTCTGTGTGTTCTGGAATGCATGAGATTGGCACTGTATTTATCCTGCTGTGGGTTCTGGGGTATTATACATGGAATTGGCACTGTATTTATCCTGCTGTGGGTTCTGGGGTATTACACATGGAATTGGCACTGTATTTATCCTGCTGTGGGTTCTGGGGTATTATACATGGAATTGGCACTGTATTTATCCTGCTGTGGGTTCTGGGGTATTATACATGGAATTGGCACTGTATTTATCTGCTGTGTGTTCTGGGGTATTATACATGGAATTGGCACTGTATTTATCTGCTGTGTGTTCTGGGGTATTATACATGGAATTGGCACTGTATTTATCTGCTGTGTGTTCTGGGGTATTATACATGGAATTGGCACTGTATTTATCCTGCTGTGGGTTCTGGGGTATTATACATGGAATTGGCACTGTATTTATCTGCTGTGGGTTCTGGGGTATTATACATGGAATTGGCACTGTATTTATCCTGCTGTGGGTTCTGGGGTATTATACATGGAATTGGCACTGTATTTATCCTGCTGTGGGTTCTGGGGTATTATACATGGAATTGGCACTGTATTTATCCTGCTGTGGGTTCTGGGGTATTATACATGGAATTGGCACTGTATTTATCCTGCTGTGGGTTCTGGGGTATTATACATGGAATTGGCACTGTATTTATCCTGCTGTGGGTTCTGGGGTATTATACATGGAATTGGCACTGTATTTATCCTGCTGTGGGTTCTGGGGTATTATACATGGAATTGGCACTGTATTTATCTGCTGTGTGTTCTGGGGTATTATACATGGAATTGGCACTGTATTTATCCTGCTGTGGGTTCTGGAGTATTATACATGGAATTGGCACTGTATTTATCCTGCTGTGGGTTCTGGAGTATTAAACATGGAATTGGCACTGTATTTATCCTGCTGTGTGTTCTGGGGTATTATACATGGAATTGGCACTGTATTTATCCTGCTGTGAGTTATGGGGTATTATACATGGAATTGGCACTGTATTTATCCTGCTGTGGGTTCTGGGGTATTATACATGGAATTGGTACTGTATTTATCCTGCTGTGGGTTCTGGGGTATTATACATGGAATTGGCACTGTATTTATCCTGCTGTGGGTTCTGGGGTATTATACATGGAATTGGCACTGTATTTATCCTGCTGTGGGTTCTGGGGTATTATACATGGAATTGGCACTGTATTTATCCTGCTGTGGGTTCTGGGGTATTATACATGGAATTGGCACTGTATTTATCCTACTATGTGTTCTGGGGTATTATACATGGAATTGGCACTGTATTTATCCTGCCATGTGTTCTGGTGTATTATACATGGAATTGGCACTGTATTTATCCTGCTGTGGGTTCTGGGGTATTATACATGGAATTGGCACTGTATTTATCCTGCTGTGGGTTCTGGGGTATTATACATGGAATTGGCACTGTATTTATCCTGCTGTGGGTTCTGGGGTATTATACATGGAATTGGCACTGTATTTATCCTGCTGTGGGTTCTGGGGTATTATACATGGAATTGGCACTGTATTTATCCTGCTGTGGGTTCTGGGGTATTATACATGGAATTGGCACTGTATTTATCCTGCTGTGGGTTCTGGGGTATTATACATGGAATTGGCACTGTATTTATCTGCTGTGTGTTCTGGGGTATTATACATGGAATTGGCACTGTATTTATCCTGCTGTGGGTTCTGGAGTATTATACATGGAATTGGCACTGTATTTATCCTGCTGTGGGTTCTGGAGTATTAAACATGGAATTGGCACTGTATTTATCCTGCTGTGTGTTCTGGGGTATTATACATGGAATTGGCACTGTATTTATCCTGCTGTGAGTTATGGGGTATTATACATGGAATTGGCACTGTATTTATCCTGCTGTGGGTTCTGGGGTATTATACATGGAATTGGTACTGTATTTATCCTGCTGTGGGTTCTGGGGTATTATACATGGAATTGGCACTGTATTTATCCTGCTGTGGGTTCTGGGGTATTATACATGGAATTGGCACTGTATTTATCCTGCTGTGGGTTCTGGGGTATTATACATGGAATTGGCACTGTATTTATCCTGCTGTGGGTTCTGGGGTATTATACATGGAATTGGCACTGTATTTATCCTACTATGTGTTCTGGGGTATTATACATGGAATTGGCACTGTATTTATCCTGCTGTGGGTTCTGGGGTATTATACATGGAATTGGCACTGTATTTATCCTGCTGTGGGTTCTGGGGTATTATACATGGAATTGGCATTGTATTTATCTGCCCTGTGTTCTGGGGTATTATACATGGAATTGGCACTGTATTTATCCTGCCATGTGTTCTGGGGTATTATACATGGAATTGGCACTGTATTTATCCTGCCATGTGTTCTGGGGTATTATACATGGAATTGGCACTGTATTTATCCTGCTGTGTGTTCTGTGGTATTATACATGGAATTGGCACTGTATTTATCCTGCTGTGGGTTCTGGGGTATTATACATGGAATTGGCACTGTATTTATCCTGCCATGTGTTCTGGGGTATTATACATGAAATTGGCTCTTTATGTATATAAATATGTATGCTTCTATGTGTTCTGGAATGTATCAGATATCCAGTATTATATTTATCTTATCATGTACATAAACTGGCACTGTATTTATACCACCTTGTGTTCTGGGAGCATTTTATGTTGTATTGACATTGTATTGATATCCAGGGTTGGACTGGCCCACCAACATGCCAGGGAAAGTCCTGGTGGGTCCAGCTGTCAGTGGGCCCTCCTGCTCACCCAACCATTGACCTTATATGCTTTTACCATGAACACCTCTCATTCCTAAATGAGACCAAAGAGAAGGAATGAAGGGAAGGAGAGTTGACAGTATATAGGGAGAAGCAACTAAGAGAATAAAAAAGTTGATCATTTCCAAATTGGACCAATTGGTCTAAATTTTTTTCTTGGCCCCAACCATTACTATGTATGTCCAATGTATGAAATGCAGTAATTCCTTGTAGAGTGTAAGCTCTTTTGGGCAGGGCTCCCTTCCCCTCCTGTATCGGTTACTGATTGCTTTATATGTTACTCTGTATGCCCAATGTATGAAATGCAGTAATTCCTTGTAGAGTGTAAGCTCTTTTGGGCAGGGCTCTCTTCCCCTCCTGTATCGGTTACTGATTGCTTTATATGTTACTCTGTATGTCCAATGTATGAAATGCAGTAATTCCTTGTAGAGTGTAAGCTCTTTTGGGCAGGGCTCCCTTCCCCTCCTGTATCGGTTACTGATTGCTTTATATGTTACTCTGTATGCCCAATGTATGAAATGCAGTAATTCCTTGTAGAGTGTAAGCTCTTTTGGGCAGGGCTCCCTTCCCCTCCTGTATCGGTTACTGATTGCTTTATATGTTACTCTGTATGCCCAATGTATGAAATGCAGTAATTCCTTGTAGAGTGTAAGCTCTTTTGGGCAGGGCTCTCTTCCCCTCCTGTATCGGTTACTGATTGCTTTATATGTTACTCTGTATGTCCAATGTATGAAATGCAGTAATTCCTTGTAGAGTGTAAGCTCTTTTGGGCAGGGCTCCCTTCCCCTCTTGTATCGGTTACTGATTGCTTTATATGTTACTCTGTATGCCCAATGTATGAAACCCACTTATTGTACAGCGCTGCGGGATATGTTGGCGCTTTATAAATAAATGATAATAATAATAATATTAACCTTGTTTATCTTGTGTTCTGGGTTATTATAATGGAACTGGCCCAGAGTTACCATGGAAGAATCGGTGTAGATATCCTCTCCATACACAGAAATGATGGACACACATATATTGCTTTCCCCCCAGTTAAATACTCAGCTTCATGGTGTAAAATATAGAAAAAAATCTGCAACACTCCTGTAACCCAGTAGTTTATATTTTGGGACTATTTTCCCAGCTAAGCTTCAAACAGAAGAAATCCCTGCCTTTCAAGCCTAGTGAATAAAAGTGAGAAGCATCTGATAGAATGTCTGGTATTGTCATTTTATTTACTCCCGACTTTACAATGTCGAACTCCGAGGGAGCGAGACAGAACATCACTGACGAGGGCTCCATGCCAAAATGTGATGTCTTCTTGTCAAAAAGAGAGAAAAAAAAAAAAACCTGCTTGAAAGCTGCAAGGGAACTGGAGGTAGAATATTCTCTTTATAAAAAAAAGAAGAATTCTTTGCTCGTTCCGGCTGTTCCCATTGTCTGGATGGCTCCCGGTAATGCGGGAATGCTGGAAACGTGCGCTGAATTTTAATTGGGTTGAAACTTTGAAAAACTCTCTTTTTTTTTTTTTTTTAAGACAAGTAAATGTGCCATCGCCAAACCGGGAAGTTATTATCTTAGGGAATTTTAATGGCTGCGGCGTACGCAGAGATAGCAGCTGGCAATTAGAAATTTGCTTATCGTCAGCAATACAACAAACACAGCGACACTGAACACAAATTGCCCCCCGACACCTTCGCTGGATCTGGAGGCTGACGGATACCTGAATAGCCCTGCCAATGGCTCTATTATTTCTTCCTACATGGTGGGAAATTTTGGCTTTGGCGTTGGGGTTTGTGCTTTTGGACCAAGGTTTTTTATAAAGAACACTGTGTACAATGAGTGTAAACAAAAGATGTTTACTTTTTCCTTATGTACCAGAGGAAAATTCATTTTAATCTGCAGAAGTTAATTGCGTTCATTGCTTTTTAATCCCCGCGTTGTCATGGAGAACAAAAAAAAACATCAGTGTCAGTATGCTCCCATTGTGGGAACAACTTCTTCCATGATAAGATGCAATGTAATATGGGCTAAAACAGCTAGATCTGATATAGTAGCAGTGGGGGGATAATAGCCTCTGGGAAGGGACTGGGGCTGTGGGATAGCAGGTATAGTAGGGAGAGATGGTGCCTATAGTAGCAGTGGGGGATAATAGCCTCTGGGAAGGGACTGGGGCTGTGGGATAGCAGGTATAGTAGGGAGAGATGGTGCCTATAGTAGCAGTGGGGGGATAATAGCCTCTGGGAAGGGACTGGGGCTGTGGGATAGCAGGTATAGTAGGGAGAGATGGTGCCTATAGTAGCAGTGGGGGGATAATAGCCTCTGGGAAGGGACTGCGGCTGTGGGATAGCAGGTATAGTAGGGAGAGATGGTGCCTATAGTAGCAGTGGGGGGATAATAGCCTCTGGGAAGGGACTGGGGCTGTGGGATAGCAGGTATAGTAGGGAGAGATGGTGCCTATAGTAGCAGTGGGGGGATAATAGCCTCTGGGAAGGGACTGCGGCTGTGGGATAGCAGGTATAGTAGGGAGAGATGGTGCCTATAGTAGCAGTGGGGGGATAATAGCCTTTGGGAAGGGACTGTGGCTGTGGGATAGCAGGTATAGTAGGGAGAGATGGTGCCTATAGTAGCAGTGGGGGGATAATAGCCTTTGGGAAGGGACTGGGGCTGTGGGATAGCAGGTATAGTAGGGAGAGATGGTGCCTATAGTAGCAGTGGGGGATAATAGCCTCTGGGAAGGGACTGGGACTGTGGGATAGCAGGTATAGTAGGGAGAGATGGTGCCTATAGTAGCAGTGGGGGGATAATAGCCTCTGGGAAGGGACTGTGGCTGTGGGATAGCAGGTATAGTAGGGAGAGATGGTGCCTATAGTAGCAGTGGGGGATAATAGCCTCTGGGAAGGGACTGTGGCTGTGGGATAGCAGGTATAGTAGGGAGAGATGGTGCCTATAGTAGCAGTGGGGGATAATAGCCTCTGGGAAGGGACTGGGGCTGTGAGATAGCAGGTATAGTAGGGAGAGATGGTGCCTATAGTAGCAGTGGGGGATAATAGCCTCTGGGAAGGGACTGGGGCTGTGAGATAGCAGGTATAGTAGGGAGAGATGGTGCCTATAGTAGCAGTGGGGGGATAATAGCCTCTGGGAAGGGACTGGGGCTGTGGGATAGCAGGTATAGTAGGGAGAAATGGTGCCTATAGTAGCAGTGGGGGATAATAGCCTCTGGGAAGGGACTGGGGCTGTGGGATAGCAGGTATAGTAGGGAGAGATGGTGGCCTATAGTAGCAGTGGGGGATAATAGCCTCTGGGAAGGGACTGGGGCTGTGGGATAGCAGGTATAGTAGGGAGAGATGGTGCCTATAGTAACAGTGGGATAATAGCCTCTGGGAAGGGACTGTGGCTGTGGGATAGCAGGTATAGTAGGGAGAGATGGTGCCTATAGTAGCAGTGGGGGGATAATAGCCTCTGGGAAGGGACTGTGGCTGTGGGATAGCAGGTATAGTAGGGAGAGATGGTGCCTATAGTAACAGTGGGGGGATAATAGCCTCTGGGAAGGGACTGTGGCTGTGGGATAGCAGGTATAGTAGGGAGAGATGGTGCCTATAGTAACAGTGGGGGGATAATAGCCTCTGGGAAGGGACTGGGGCTGTGGGATAGCAGGTATAGTAGGGAGAGATGGTGCCTATAGTAGCAGTGGGGGGGATAATAGCCTCTGGGAAGGGACTGGGGCTGTGGGATAGCAGGTATAGTAGGGAGAGATGGTGCCTATAGTAACAGTGGGGGGATAATAGCCTCTGGGAAGGGACTGGGGCTGTGGGATAGCAGGTATAGTAGGGAGAGATGGTGCCTATAGTAGCAGTGGGGGGATAATAGCCTCTGGGAAGGGACTGGGGCTGTGGGATAGCAGGTATAGTAGGGAGAGATGGTGCCTATAGTAGCAGTGGGGGATAATAGCCTCTGGGAAGGGACTGTGGCTGTGGGATAGCAGGTATAGTAGGGAGAGATGGTGCCTATAGTAACAGTGGGGGGATAATAGCCTCTGGGAAGGGACTGGGGCTGTGGGATAGCAGGTATAGTAGGGAGAGATGGTGCCTATAGTAGCAGTGGGGGGGATAATAGCCTCTGGGAAGGGACTGGGGCTGTGGGATAGCAGGTATAGTAGGGAGAGATGGTGCCTATAGTAACAGTGGGGGGATAATAGCCTCTGGGAAGGGACTGGGGCTGTGGGATAGCAGGTATAGTAGGGAGAGATGGTGCCTATAGTAGCAGTGGGGGGATAATAGCCTCTGGGAAGGGACTGGGGCTGTGGGATAGCAGGTATAGTAGAGAGAGATGATATCTATAGTACAGTGGGATAATAGCCATTTCAACATTTACAATATCTATGTTTATATTATATATGTGTGTGCTGTAAACTGAGTTTTCCACCACGTCATTGTCTAGCCTGAGCCTGCCAGAAGCAATTTTTCTATGGGAATCAGAGTGGGACATGCCTATGGGTAAGCACAACTGTATGTGAGTAAGGGACACAAGATGTCCCCTGTCTGGGGACTGAGGGACAGGATTAGTCTCCATAGAGGTATCAGGTATCTGTTAATCCAGCAATAGGGAGAGAAAATGCAGTTTTACAGTGTTCACTGTTTTATTTTAGTTTTCAGTTCAGTTGTAGTTAAGTTAAAGAAACCAAAAGGAACTTTGTTCCTACATCATTTCGTACCTATTCCATTTTGTATACATTTCTTCTGTATTCGTGTCCCCTTTTGTGACATAGATATTGTGGATTGTGTGAGTGTCACGTTTTTATCGTTTCTCTGCTCAGACACACAGTGCAATACTCGCCTTCTGCCCATTCTTATTTATTACCCACCTGCATTGTAAATCCAGTAATGTTGAGTATATCAGTCAGTACATCTATATATATAATGTGGGGGTGCAACTACTGGGTCCTGGGGCTCGTGACAGTGTTTGCAGTTGTATTCCCCCCCCATACCAGTGCTTTTTCATTCTTCCAGGAAACCATTTATCATAAATAACCTTACGCAACATGTGCTATATATTTGATATAATCTGTTGCACAGACTTTGCACAGATCTACATTGTGACTTCAACCCCCATCTGCTATAGTAAATTGTTCAGCTATTAGGTTAACTTTTAGTATGTTATAGAATGGCCAGTTTTAAGCAACTTTTCAAACAGTCCTCATTATTTGTTTTTCATAGTTTTTTAATTATTTGCCTTCTTCTTCTGACTCTTCGCGGCTTTCAAATGGGGGTCACTGACCCCAGCAGCCAGAAAACGATTGCTCTGTGAGGCTACAGTGTTACTTTATACCTATGTTACTAATCTTTCTATTCAGATCCTCTCCTATTCATAAGTAAACCCTGGTTGCTAAGGTAATTTGGACCCTAGCAACCAGATAGCTGCTAAAACTCCAAGATGGAGAGCTGCTGAACAAAAAGTGAAATAATTAAAAAACTACAAACAATAAAAAATTAAGACCCATTGCAAATTGTCTCCAAATATCACTCTCTACAACTAACCAGTACAGGTATAGGATCCCTTATCCATATCCAGAAAGTTCCGAATTACGAAAAGGCCATCTCCCATATACTCCATTATAAGCAAATAATTTCAAAGTTTTTGTAATAATAAAACAGTACCTGTACTTGATCCCAACTAAGATATAATTACCCCTTATTGGGGGCAGAACAGTCCTATTGGGTTTATTTAATGGTTAAATGATTCCCTTTTCTCTGTAATAATAAAACAGTACCTGTACTTGATCCCAACTAAGATATAATTACCCCTTATTGGGGGCAGAACAGTCCTATTGGGTTTATTTAATGGTTAAATGATTCCCTTTTCTCTGTAATAATAAAACAGTACCTGTACTTGATCCCAACTAAGATATAATTACCCCTTATTGGGGGCAGAACAGCCCTATTGGGTTTATTTAATGGTTAAATGATTCCCTTTTCTCTGTAATAATAAAACAGTACCTGTACTTGATCCCAACTAAGATATAATTACCCCTTATTGGGGCAGAACAGCCCTATTGGGTTTATTTAATGGTTAAATGATTCCCTTTTCTCTGTAATAATAAAACAGTACCTGTACTTGATCCCAACTAAGATATAATTACCCCTATATATCCTATAAGTAGTCAATACTTCTCTAAAGCGCCATCCTTTCTTTCCTTGTTCTACCTAAAATGATCAGTGGTAGGCTTCGGTTGGCAGACAAGAATTTTAGCCAGGGCATGTGTTGCCAACAATATATATAATGTAATATAATATAGAATTCAACTAGAGTGAAAGAATAAGGCAATCCTGTAGATTGTAAGCTCTTGTGAGCAGGGCCCTCTGATCCTATTGTTACTGTTATTGTTTTTTAAACTTTTTAAGATCCCTGTTTGTTTAAATTTATTGTGAAGCACTGCATAATTTTCTGGTGCTATATAAATAAATGATGATGATGATGATGATGAAGGCAAATTATCTTTTGATACTTGAGAACATTTTGTACAGAGGAATATGTATTAAGCAACATATTGCCTACAAAGCAAATGTTAGGTCTCCCTGATTTATGAGGTTGACCGTAGGGTGGCTGTAGGACTGAGGAAGCAAATGCAGAGAGGGGAGTCCAAGGTCGGACTCTGAGGGTCAGCTCACGGGGTACAAGCAAGGGAAGAACTGAGGATTTATGTTGGAGGAGATTAAAGCTGCCCATGTGACATAGAGAAGGAATGATGGGCACGGTATAGAGGAGGCAAAGGGCATGTTTATACCCGAGAAAAGTGCTTTTCTAGGCAGAAACCAGAAAGACAATGGGGGAGAAGCGTGAATAGAAATTGCAAGATGGATCTCCATGCGGAAGTCCATTAAGTCTCGCACAAAGCACATTGTAATATCCCTGCAATATAAATTAAAGCGGATTCACAAAAACTGTGCAGTAATTATAGCTTGGGAGATCCCGGATAAGATAGCTCGGCTCACAGTATTCTCTCCTACATCTTAAACCTGCTCTCATTAAAAAAACAGAATTAAGATAAATGAAGGGGGATAAAGAGCACCGACGTTTGTGGCCGCTTCCCGAACCATTGTATTAGCCAAAGGGAAAGCGATCAGAGGAGATAAATGCAGGTGTCCCTCACAATTCCGCATTGTATTGTGCAGGTTAATTGGTTCCAAATGCACATGTGCCCACCCTTGTTGTGCCATCCTACTAGTCACAAGGGGGGCTCTCTGGCCAAGGAGATATAAAGGGAATATATATCCCTTGTAGATGTATAAGCTTCTGCTTATTATTATGCTACTTGAAGTGGTAGAGCCCAGCCTCCATGTGCTGCCCCCAAGCTTTGGTGCTTCGGCACCCCCCTGTTATCATTTCAGTTGAAGCCGGCTTGTTCTGGGACTCTCGAGGTTGCCAATATTCATATATTCTAGAAAGTCTAGAATGTGTTCTTCTACCTTAAAACAAGAAGTGTGGATTTTAAAGTTACATCTTCTGTGGATATCTGGTATCTGAGTTACTTCAGACTGAGTTGGCAAATTGTGCAGTGAAGGGGCCCTTCTAATGGCCCATCATTGGACCAGGTGCTAAAAGATTGAATCATCTTGGCCTGTTGGTGACCAGGTTGGGTTGGGTTGAACTGGACCATCAGGACACCGGGAAAATATCTGGCGGTCCATGGCCCTTTTGGGTATTGCCAACCCAGGCCCGCTTCCTGGTCTTTGGGCACTCCAAGCTCAGCATCGCGGGTGCGCGGGTTGGAAGCTGGCAGCCAGTTTGACAAATGGAGAGGAGAGTTTGCAACTGAGGTGGCAGCCCCAGTGTGCCGTGGACACTACAATTGCCCCAAACATCTACTGCAGGTGAAATTACATTCACCCTTGAACTTGGCATATACTTCAAGATCCCCTCGTTTGTGAATGTCAACTAAACTGTAGTGTCCTGGGCCCACTGTGGCTGTCACCTCAGAGGCCTCCCACCCTAGTTTCTATCTCTTCCCTCTACTCATCAAACCCACTGCCAACTTCCAACCCGCACCCCCAACATCCGTGCTCTACATTTTGCTTCTTCCTTGTGGCCACGATTGGGGGTAGAGTTCTGCCACTGCTTGACCATGGAGGTCCACTGCTCTATAGGTGTCAAACTTGGCAATTTTATTCAAAAACATTGCAAGTGGTGACAGTCATTGTTTCCAGCCTTATGGCAGAGGCAGTTAAAACGCTCTGTGTGCCTTCAGGGAAGTGCCGCCTTTGGCCAAACCACAACTCTTCCTCGACCCCTTACCAGTTAAATGACATTGCAACTGCTTAGTTTGCCAAGTGTTTATTCCCATACTCTGAATAGGCCCAGAAACAACCAATTCAGGAGACAACATTGAAAAAATGATTAAAAAAAAAGTAAGTTTTGCAGTTGCTACAAAACAACATTGGTTTTGTCAAAAAGTTCTACCAACAGTTTCCCCGTAGTAACAATGCAGCATGTCATTAGCAGTGGATTTAACATTAAAACAACCCATAATTTTACTTTTTTGGTCTGAAGGCTCCCTTCCCAATGATACGCGCTGAGCGGAAGCAGCGCATTTAGGGTGTCTGCGTTCCCTCCAGAGACAAAAAACCCATGCAATATACACAGGGCCGCGAATGGAGCAGAGAGAAAATTATATCTTTCGCCTGTCAGAGGGAGTTCTAACGAACTGGTGGATTTCACTTATTTGTTCTCGCTTAATTGTATCCTTACTGAATGCGTTAGGGGCTATTTTTAAACTCAAGGCAACGACTCTGTAAGTAGATGTTAAGCAGAGACAGATGATCTTGGCAGTAGTAAGGTTATGGAGGCTTTCGGGGATGAATCGGATGGCGAGGTTCCAGACCGCGCTCTTGTGTAGCTGCTGTTTAGCGAGAGGGAGCTATCATTAAGCAGCTTCAATGACAGTGGAAGGCACCGCAGACATTGGGAAAAACGACTTTCCTAGAACTTAAACAAATAGTCATTTACAATGTGTTTTCCTTTGGAGGGGGGCACTGGGTTAAATAATATATCATTATGGGTTGGGAGATGTTTCAGAATCAAAAACATGTGTTTCTTAGTAAGATGTTATATATACCATGGTCTGCAGCTGAAAAATGTAACCCCTGTGCTGTAGTGCCCTCCCCGAGACTTTATGGGGATACTCCATCTCTATGTTCATTTCATGTTTATTCCTGGTTCCTGTACTAGAAGCTCCAGTGGGTTACTGACCCACACCCCCATTCCTTCTTGGAGACTTTCCTACTTATACTCCACACCAGGGATCCCCAACCTTTCTTACTCGGGAGCCACAGTCAAATATAAAAAGACTTGGAGAGCAACACAAGCACCATAAAAGTTCATGGAGGAGCCAAATAAGGGCTGTGATTGGCTATTAGGGGCCTCTATGCACCCTATCACCTTACAGGGGCTTTATTTGGTAGGAAATCTTGTTTTTATTCAACCAAAACTTGCCCCCAAGTCAGGAATTCAAAAATAACCCCCTGGTTTGGGGGCACTGAGAGCAACATCCAAGGGGTTGGGGAGCAACATGTTACCCCTGAGCCACTGGCTGGGGATCACTGCTCTACACTAGGGGTCCCCAACCCTTTTTACCGGTGAGTTACATTCAAATTGAAAAAGAGTCAAGGAGCAACACAAGCATGGAAAATGTACCTGGGGGTACAAGATAAGAGTTGTGATTGGCTAATTGGTAGCCCCAACATGGACTGGCAGCCTACATGAGGCTACAACTTGCCCCTAAACCAAAAATTAAGAAATAAGCCTCTTCTTTGAGGCTACTGGTTGCCACACCCAAGGGATTGGTGAGCAACCTGTTGCCACTGAACCACAGGTTGGGGTTCACTGTTCTACACCATAGGTTCACAAATTGTAGTCCTGACCTTTCTACGGGGAGCCTGGGGGTGTAATTAGGATACGATTTGGGAAGAACAGTGCAATGTCCTACATAATTCTGGAAGCCCAACCTGGAGGTCAGTTGGCTGCTTACTCTGCACCAGAGGTTCTCAGTCTATACACCCTAGTGGGAGCCAGATCACTGTTGGGGTGCAACCTAATGTATAGTAGCTGGGGGTGCATCCTAGAGTATAATTAGGGTGACATTTGGGGAGAATGTCCTACATACTACTGGAAGCCCAACCTGGAGGTCAGTTTGCTGCTTACTCTGCACCAGAGGTTCTCAGTCTATAGGCCTGGCCACCCTAGTGGGAGCCAGATCACTGTTGGGGTGCAACCTAATGTATAGTAGCTGGGGGTGCAGCCTAGAGTATACAGTAATTAGGGTGACATTTGGGGAGAATGTCCTACATACTACTGGAAGCCCAATCTGGTGGCCAGTTTGTGGGACATTTGGAATGAACTCTTACTTGCTGAGTTAGATATTATTGTAAATCCAATAACAATAACAATATTTCCGTAGATCTGTGGTTAATGGGTAAAGAGGGCCTTGGCCAAAAGCTGGACCTTAAAGGGAACTTCTTTACTGAAAGGTTTCGGTAAAGGAACAAAAACCAGTCTAGCGGCTCTGGAGCCCAGAAGCTTAAGGGGAAATGCAAATTGTTGAATGCAGAGATTTCATTTGCAAGTAGGCTATGAATCTCCTTAGGGAGCAATTAAAACTATATGTAGCCAGATACACAATGTAGCCTTTACTAATCCCCCTGTGTTAACTAAACCATAAGCATATATGTAATTATATACTACCCAGTTGTTCCTATTAAGAAGGCAAAATCCTGATTCAACAACTCACCCAAAGAGCCAGTCCCATTGTTGGATACCTCGAGTTAATAGCCTGCCCTAGCCATTTCCGAGTCTCGGATGCCTTGTATACTCCTGCGAAGAATCAATTCAATGCAACAAGCAGGTGTTTCATACCTTCTGTTGAGTCTCGGGGGCAGGCAGCAGTGAGAGCAGCTGGAAGCCAATCATTGACCACTGCCAGAACCATTCCGCCTCAGCTTCGCTCTTTAACTTCATGCAACAAAACAGCTGTGGATGGGGGGCTTCTGTCCCATAAGCTCCTCTGGCTTTCATATGCCTCTCCCTACACCTGGGACCTTTTTTTACTCATGAGCCACACTCAGTAGAAAGTGTTGGGGAGCCACAAAAGGCAGAAAAAAAGATCTTTGGGGGTGCCAAATAAGAACTGTAGTTGGATATTTGGTAGCCCGATATGGACTAGGCTCTGCTTGGATTAAAACTGTGTCTGGGCTTCCAAAACTTGTCTCCAAGTTACAAATGTAAAAATGGCGCCTACTTTGAGGCCACTGGGAGCAACATCCAAGGGGTTGGGGAGGAACATGTTGCCCCTGAGCCACTGGTTGGGGATCACTGCCCTACACCAGCTTTGCTCAACCTCTAGGACTCACAGTTAAGGTGCCCATACACAGGCCGATTCTAGCTGCCGATATTGCTCCCTTAGACCGATTCAGCAGCTAATCGGCCCGTGTATGGGCACTAACGATGGGCCTGCCCGACCGATATCTGGCCTGAAATCGGGCAGATGTCGATCGGGCAGGTTAAAAAATCTAGTCGGATGTGGTCCCTGAACCGACTTTGCCTATACCCGCCATTATAATTCGATTGTTTGGCCCCAGGGGGATATCGGGAGAAGATCCGCTCACTTGGCGACATTGCCAAGTGAGCGGATCTGAAGGTGTATGGCCACCTTAACACTTTCCATTATATTTTTCCTTTGTTCTCCAGTTTCCAAGGACCTCCTTCTAGATCTGATGTGGCCAAACACTTGGGTGCCCAAAAAAGACAATGATTTGGCTGCTTGTTGACCTTGACTTATGAGCGGATCAACCCAAGCATGACCAGATTGCCTTCAATGGGGGTTTGCGACACAAAGGGTTAAATGTGGCACCTCCCTGCGTTTGTTTTTTTTTTTAAATCTGGCCCATTAGTATTCTAAATCAGGCTTTGTGCTCCCTGTACCTGAAATAATCTGCGTAATTATCCTTATCTTTTGTGCAGCCATGTGTGCATTCTCCAAGCCAGAGGAACTGTGCGCTGTACTCTTGATCCGCTGTAATTTGGCGTAAAATGTCATTTTTTAAATTAGTTGCGTGGAGTCTGTACACGGAGCTACATGCAAATGTATCATTGTTCCCGGGTACTCAGCTTTGTTAGGATGCAGCGTACGTCAGATCTACATTGGACACGGGGATGGGGGGGGGCGGGGTGCAGAAACAAGACTATATTGTCTTAAAGTGCCCATACACGGTGCAATCCCATTGGGCAAATCAGTCTGAAGGACCCGAATCAGTAGCTGAAATCTGCCCGTGTATGGCCACCTTTATTTCTACTGACTTACCTGAGCTTTCTGAAGTTAAAGGGGAACTACACCCAAATATATCTTGAGCTTTTTTAAGCAACTTTGCAATATACATCAGTTAAACAATATGCAGCCTTTTCATGATGTTTAATGTAATAATCTGGTTTGGAACAGTTCCCTAAGCCCCGCCCCCTGTTCCCCTGCTGATTGGCTGACTACTTTGTGACTCAAATAAAATGTAACAGTAGTCGCCTGTCCCTCAGCCTGCCTTCAGCCTGCCTCCTCCCAATCCCACAATTCCCTGCTGCACACGTGATGTCAATAAGGAAAGGAACATCCCAGTGCAATGCATTGTGGGTTATGTAGTTCCTGCATGCTGTCTGTAAGCTGTGGGGAAGTTGTTACAGTTTGTAACATCAATGTTTTAGTCCCTCCTCCCCTGCCAGGATTTCAAATGATGCAGAAAGAGAAGAACTGTTTTGCAGCTGGATTTCAGCATATAAAATGGTATTTATTCATACTTTATGAAGGATAGATTATTAGGGGTTTCTGTGTTGGGGCTCTTTAACAAATTTTGGTTCGGAAGGCAGAGTTCCCCTTTAAATGCTCTTGCTGAAGATTCATGACTGATAAAATATGTGTCCAGGGGCCGGGAATTCATTCTTTTGCTGTTGTTTTATTGCATCTTCTGACTCGGTAGAAGTTTAATGCACCTGTATTAGTCTAGGCCTGTTAATGTGAGATTTGGAGTGAAAGCTTCTTTGGTGTTTTATCTTCTCCCAGAATCCGAGCCTGAAGGCCAATTAGTGTGACGTTTCCGAGAGAGAATTCTGGCTTGCACAGTTATTTTTGGAACTATTGCAGAGAAATAAGGGATAAGGGAAATGTAACAGTTTTTAACCTTGTTAGAAGATAGAAAAAGACCTGGCCACGTGTCACACCTACAGCTTGAACCCAAAAGCAAATATTACAGATATGGGACCTGTTATCCAGAATACTTGGGACCTGGGCATTTACAGACATAGGATCTTTCCATAATTTGGACCTCCATACCGTAGGTCTACTAAAAAATAATTAAACCATTAATTGCACCCAGTAGGATTGTTCTGCCCCCAATAAGGGGTAATTATATCTTAGTTGGGATCAAGTACAGGTACTGTTTTATTATTACAGAGAAAAGGGAATCATTTAACCATGAAATAAACCCAATAGGGCTGTTCTGCCCCCAATAAGGGGTAATTATATCTTAGTTGGGATCAAGTACAGGTACTGTTTTATTATTACAGAGAAAAGGGAATCATTTAACCATGAAATAAACCCAATAGGGCTGTTCTGCCCCCAATAAGGGGTAATTATATTTTAGTTGGGATCAAGTACAGGTACTGTTTTATTATTACAGAGAAAAGGGAATCATTTAACCATTAAATAAACCCAATAGGACTGTTCTGCCCCCAATAAGGGGTAATTATATCTTAGTTGGGATCAAGTACAGGTACTGTTTTATTATTACAGAGAAAAGGGAATCATTTAACCATTAAATAAACCCAATAGGATTGTTCTGCCCCCAATAAGGGGTAATTATATCTTAGTTGGGATCAAGTACAGGTACTGTTTTATTATTACAGAGAAAAGGGAATCATTTAACCATGAAATAAACCCAATAGTGCTGTTCTGCCCCAATAAGGGGTAATTATATCTTAGTTGGGATCAAGTACAGGTACTGTTTTATTATTACAGAGAAAAGGGAATCATTTAACCATGAAATAAACCCAATAGGGCTGTTCTGCCCCCAATAAGGGGTAATTATATCTTAGTTGGGATCAAGTACAGGTACTGTTTTATTGTGAGTCTATGGGGATGGCCGTAACATCATTCGGAGGTTTCTGGATAAGGGATCCTATACCTGTACTAATAAAGGGCTGGGTGATGGTTCTAGAGCCTCATGGATATTTAGCCTACCTTCCTGTAGAATGTTACTGAAAAGAAACCCAACCACTGCATTAGGAGGCCGTAGGAGCAACCCAAGGCTAGTTACACTATAAGTACAGAATACTGGAAGGGCTATCAGTTTGGCCAAAACTGCTACAGAAAAAAATGGATTAACCAGTGCTTTCTTGCCTGCACAACCCCTTTGGCTCAGGGCATGACAACAAGAATGCCTTCAATACCGTGGAGAAGACTGTGTCCATATACTTCTTAAAGGAACAGTAACGACAAAAAAATGAAAGTGTATTAAAGAAATTAAAATATAAAGTACTGTTGCCCTGCCCTGGTACAAGTTCTGTATTTGCTTCAGAAACCCTACTATAGTTTATATAAAAAAAAGCTCCTGTGTAGCCATGGGGGTATCTATTCAGACTGAAACAGGGATAAATGGCATAGGTTACATAGTGAATAACAGATAAGCACACTAAAACACCATTGTATTCTATAGAGCCAATTAGATATCTGCTATGTAACTGTGCCCTTTCTCCCCTTTATCAGCTTGAATGGCTGCCCCCATGGCTACACAGCAGCTATGTAGGTTTTCTGAAGCAAACACACAACTATTACCAGTGCAGGGCCACAGTACATCATATTATAATTGCTTTAAAGAACTTTCATTTATTTATTGAACTAAAATTCATTATAGAGCCTCTAATATAACCCCTAATATACCTATCCCTGTAATCTGTAATAAATCCCATTTTTATATGCTGAAATTCAGCTGCAAAACAGTTCTTCTCTGTCTGCACCATTGGAAATCCTGGCAGGGGAGGAGGGACTGAAACACTGATGTTACAAATTGTAACAACTTCTCCACAGCTTACAGACAGCATGCAGGAAATACATAACCCACAATGCATTGCACTGGGATGTTCCTTTCCTTATTAACATCACGTGTGCAGCAGGGGATTGTGGGATTGGGGGAAGGCAGGCTGAGGGCAGGCGACTACTGTTACATTTTATTTGAGTCACAAAGTAGTCAGCCAATCAGCAGGGGAACAGGGGGCGGGGCTTAGGGAACTGTTCCAAACCAGATTATTACATTAAACATCATGAAAAGGCTGCATATTGTTTAACTGATGTTAATATATATTGCAAAGTTGCTTGAAATGATGTTTTCTTTTCAAAAAGCTTAAGATGTGTTTGGGTGGAGTTCCCCTTTAATATTAAAAAGTATTTTTGAAGTAAGCGAATTTTAAATAATAATCATTTTAAAAAATGTAAAATAATATGAGCTGTGACGCCGGGTAAAGTGACTGCGGCGGGATCTGAGTGACGTTCCAGGTAAGTCTATACTGCGGATTCCTATGGAACTAAATCACATGTCTTCAGGGAAATGTTTTCTTTCTTTTTTTAATCCGATGTGATGCGACCTATAAAAAAATCAATGCACTCAGAATGCTTGTCTCCTGCGCAGAGCGATACTGTGTGTCACTTTGGTCTGTAAGTGACAGCGCTCGTCTGTGCGTGTGTGTCACACTGCGTGGGATTTCCTTTGGGTAAATGTTTTTTTAACTTGTATAAAAATAACTGGTTTTGCCTGTGTAGTTTTGTGAATAAAATTCTTTTTGATACCTAAAAATCTGTTTGTCTATCTATCAACCTGTCTTCTCTTTCTCTGTCTGTCTGTCATCTATCTATCTATATATCTATTATCTATCTATCTATCTATCTATCATCTATCTATCTATCTCTAGCTATCTATCATCTATCTATCTATCTATCTCTATCTATCTATCTCTAGCTATCTATCATATATCTATCTATCTATCTCTATCTATCTGTCTATCTATATATTATCTATGTATCTATTTTTCTATCTAGTATCTATCTGTCTACTTATCTATTATCTATCCTTTATGTATATATCTATCTTTCATCTATCTATCCATCTGTCCATTTTCTATCTATCTATCTGTCTGTCTGTCTGTCTGTATATCTATCATTTATCTATCTGTCTGTCTATCTATTCATCTCTCTATTATCTATGTATCATCTATCTATCTTTCTATTATCTATTCAGCTGTCTATCTATCTATCTATCTATCTATCTATCTATTATCTATCCAGCTGTCTATCTATCTATCTATCTATCTATCGTTTATCTATCTATCTATCTATCTATCTATCTATCTATCTATGTATTATTTATCTAATCTATTTTTCTATCTGTATGTCTATTATCTATCTATCTGACTGTCTATCTATATGTCTGCTATCTATCCATCTTCTCTATCTATCTATCTATCTATCTATCTATCTATCTATCTATCAAGCATCTATCTATGCTATCTATCTGTCTTTCTATTATCTACTGTATCTATCTATCTTTCTATTATCTATTCAGCTGTCTATCTATCTATCTATCTATCATTTATCTATCTATCTATCTATCTATCTATCTATCATTTATCTATCTATCTATCTATGTATTATTTATCTAATCTATTTATCTATCTGTATGTCTATTATCTATCTATCTGATTGTCTATCTATATGTCTGCTATCTATCCATCTTCTCTATCTATCTATCTATCTATCTATCTATCTATCTGTCTATCTATCTATCTATCATGCTATCTATCTGTCTTTCTATTATCTACTGTATCTATCTATCTATCTATCTATCTATCTATCTATCTATCTCTATATCTACATCTATCTGTCTAATTATATATCTATCTAATTATCTATCTATCTAATTATCTATCTATCATCTATCTATCTATCTATCTATCTATCATGCTATCTATCTGTCTTTCTATTATCTACTGTATCTATCTATCTATCTATCTATCTCTATATCTACATCTATCTGTCTAATTATATATCTATCTAATTATCTATCTATCTAATTATCTATCTATCATCTATCTATCTATCTATCATGCTATCTATCTGTCTTTCTATTATCTACTGTATCTATCTATCTATCTCTATATCTACATCTATCTGTCTAATTATATATCTATCTAATTATCTATCTATCTAATTATCTATCTATCATCTATCTATCTATCTATCTATCTATCTATCTATCCCAATCTATGTCTGCTATCTAGTCTCACACATAACTACACAGACTGTAACCCCCATATCCCTTAGTCTAGTTCTTAACATGGTAAGGGTTACATTAGACTCCATCCAATGTTATTAACTTGCCTTCTTGGGCCGGGAAACGCTGTTATTTAGGACAGGCCATAAAGTGCAGGTAAAGCCCAAATATAATTTACTATTGTTAAAAGAGACGTTAGGGCTCAGAATGTCCCACAATGCACCTTGCTACTCCCGAGCACCCTTACACACAACTCCCTTTGTTCCCAGATCGGCGTTCAGAGAGAGTTGCCCCAGTCTGTGCATCAGCCCCGGGGCAGGGGGCAAAGTGCAGTAGCGCCGGTTATTTGTTATTTCCTACCCCTGCCCATAATAAATGAATCCTCTGTTACTGTGGGAGAAGGGGAGAGAGAGGTGAGTGAATAACAGAAGAAGGGAGGAGAGATTCGTGATTATCAGGTAAAACTTATTATAAAAAGTGGATGAATGTTAAATCGCTTCATGAGTTCTTGTTTCCATGACAGTTTTCTTTCAAAGTATCTTAAGTGAAGACAAACTGTTCTGTTATATCTGTGAGCCTGGAAAGGTGCTAAACCTTCTATGGTGTATGGGAGTTGGAAGCCTGCGTGTGTGTATATATATATATTCTATTTAGGGAATGATACTGTGAATATTTATACCCAGAACAACGGTAATTAAAGTGTTTGCTGAAGAACATGTACCTGTAATGGATGTGCGTGCCGAGAAGGATGCGAGCGATCCCGGCGCGGGGAAAACTCTCGGCTGCGTTAGTGCTTTTCCTATTCAGCGCTAGGGAAGGGAGTATTGTATTAATAAAGGTCACTGCTAACTAGGCTTTAGGGATAGGCACCGCTGGCAGCCAAGGTTGTTAGTGGAAAATGATCTATTAATATATATATTAAAATTAATCTGGGTAATTGTGCACGTGTAGTAATATCTGTGTGATATTGTATGGCACTAACCCAAAGGGTTACCCCAAGGCCGCAGCCGGGGGTCCCACATTATGCAGCACTAACCCAAAGGCCGCAGCCGGGGGTCCCATATTGTGCAGCACTAACCCAAAGGCCACAGCCGGGGGTCCCACATTGTGCAGGACTAACCCAAAGGCTGTGGCGGTCCCACATTGAGCGGCACTAACCCAAAGGCTGTGGGGGTCCCACATTGTGCAGGACTAACCCAAAGGCTGTGGGGGTCCCACATTGTGCGGCACTAACCCCAAGGCCGCAGCCGGGGGTCCCACATTGTGCGGCACTAACCCAATGGCCACAGCCGGGGGTCCCACATTGTGCGGCACTAACCCCAAGGCCACAGCCGGGGTCCCACATTGTGCGGCACTAACCCCAAGGCCGCAGCCGGGGGTCCCACATTGTGCGGCACTAACCCCAAGGCCGCAGCCGGGGGTCCCACATTGTGCGGCACTAACCCAAAGACCACAGCTGGGGGTCCCACAAGGCAAATGGCAAATGTCCCCTCTCAGCATGTTTGTTCCCCCTGGGAAGCCAGAGAAATTGCTGATAATTTATCCATTTGCCTTACAGTATGATAGCTCATTTTGACTGTACAAGAGAGAAGAGCAAATGGCGGTGCTTGTGTGTCCTCTTTCCAATCAGGACCTGGAAATAAATAAAGTGATTTATGTATCACCGAGTTGCACCGACTAGCTAGAGCAAGTTTCATGCAAAATAAGCTGGTTTGAAAGTATCTTATCTTTGCCCATAATGACAGTTTCATAGTAACAGACATAAATTGCAAATATCTAAATATAAATACCTATATGGGTGGGGTAAAACAGACTTTGCAGGGCTCATTACCTATTACTGTCTGTCGTTTGCACCCACTATGCCTACTCTCCCTAGAACTGCTATTCTACAGGGCAGTGTTCAGGCCCCACAACTGTTGCCCTATTTGTCCCTATTTGCCCCGGCAGCTCTGCATACCAATTGCTGGAGAGGAAGCCAAATCTGCCGGCAGGCATAGGTGTATAGTGCTGAGTATCACATGAGTAATGTGTTCCCTTTCATATTCATATGTATAAATATTTACAGCAAGGAATCATTTTTCATTTCAATCATTGCACATATCACTTATTTGCATTCTTATTCCTTTTAAGGAATGTATAAACCCAAATGCAGCTGCATTGTGCCGTCACTCATGCTGTACATCAGTATCACATCCCTCTAGGGATATCCCAGGTTGTTGGTTCTTATATCTGACTGCAGACAGTGTGGAAAGTCCATGAATGGGTGGGTTTGGGCCAACAAAAGCCCAGCAGAATACTTCATAAGGAAGAGTCTAACTTATCCATGCTCCTCTTCCTCTGCTCATAGGGAAACATAGGAATGGAATGGGTTAGGACAGGGTTGATAAATGGCCAACCTGTGCAAATACCATGAATGTGGCCTTCATTTACTAATACGAGTTACCCAGGTGCAGAATACCAGCAAAATACTCCTTTTTGTGATGAGTCTAACCTAGGGTAATGATCCTCAACCAGTAACTCAAGAGCAACATGTTGCTCCCCAACCCCTTGGATGTTGCTCCCAGTAACCTCAAAGCAGGGGCTTACTTTTGAATTCCTGGCTTGGAGGCAAGTTTTGGAGGCATAAAACCCATGAATACTGCTAAACAGAGCCTCCAATAAACATTGGGCTACCAAATAATCAATGGCAGCCTTTGTTGGTCACCCACTAGGAACTATTCTCATGCTTGCATTGACAGTCCTTATTGGTCACCCACTAGGAACTCTTTTCATGCTTGCATTGCGTTGGGGAGCCCTGTCCTAGGGCCTAATCTTCTGACATCACTGAGCTATCCAATCCCTTCCAGTGAGTTCACCACCTCTATCCTTCTCCAGTATCTGCCAACACTTAGTCACCCACTAGGAACTCTTTTCATGCTTGCCCTGTCCTAGGGCCTCATCTTCTGACATCACTGGGCCATCCAATCCCTTACAATGAGTTCACCACCTCTATCCTTCTCCTGTATCTGCCAACACTTAGTCACCCACTAGGAACTCTTTTCATGCTTGCCCTGCCCTAGGGCCTCATTTTCTGACATCAATGGGCCATCCCATCCCTTTCAATGAGTTCACCACCTCTATCCTTCTCCAGTATCTGCCAACACTTAGTTACCCACTAGGAACTCTTTTCATGCTTGCATTGCATTGGAGAGCTCTGTCCTAGAGCCTCATCTTCTGACATCAATGGGCCATCCCATCCCTTCCAATAAGTTCACCACCTCTATCCTTCTTCCCCTCCAGTAGTTGCCAACACCTCTCTGGCATCACTCTAGGGGGGCTGGTCCTAAAAATCATGGATGGGATGAGTTACGGACAATGTAGGTTGATAAAATGTTGACCTGTGTATCACCAATGGGTCAGGTTGCTCCCGACAGATTCAGAAGGCTTCTTTTTAGCCAAACTAACACAATCTGTAGTTTCATGTTAATATCCTCAGGAGCCAGCACCACTTTTGTATTTGCAGGCAGCGCTAGGGCAATATAATGGTCTCCTAACCCCAATACCAGACATTCCTGTGTTACCCGCTAATGTTAGGTTTATGTAGAATCAATGGGTAAAAAAATGCCAATGTCAGGTCTAAACGAACACCTCACATATAATCATTGAGTCAGTGTTTGGCAAAGCCGTCGCGGTGCTGCTCGACTTCTTCTCTGGTCATTAATTCATACAAACCACACCAGGCCGCGGGTGTACATTTCTAACAAGCTAGCAATTCTAGATTTAAAATAAATATCTTTGGAGACAAACTTCATATGAAAAGGGCAAAATAAGTTTGCATCTGAGCTTTTGGTTTTTCTTACATAATTGTATTTATATTCAACTTGAGGTCTCTAGGCGATAGAGTCCCTCAGCATTTCTTGGCTATAGTAATGACCTTAGTTATTATCCATTGAGGGTACACTAAGTATCTCCAGAGAAACTATTAGGGGATGTAGCAAAGGGTGAGGAGTTATATTAGTTATTTTGGAGATGCTCCGTCAAGAAAGAAGGGACTTATACTTGAGGTATAAGTTGATAGACCTCTTCAATGAGGAGTCTAGAGTGTGTTTAGATTGAGGTGATCTCTGACAATCCACATAGGAGATGCCTTATAACTGCTAATGATGGTACCCTTTACACGTACTGTAACCCAAGCTATTGTGGATCAGCTATTGCTAGTAAACCATGCACTCTACTATGGCAATGTACTGGTACTCAACTGGTTTGTTGAGTAAATTGCATCACATTTAACCTCCATTATCCAAATGGACCCATCATTGACTGTAAATGGTCTAGATTGTAATCAACGATGGGCCCTTCTTGACTCAAGAATGTAGAACCTCTCTCATGCTTCCCAGTAGCCTCTCAGTAAATGTGGGTACCACAGATACTCTTTATTACCCGCAAATGTTGACTCTTGAACAATCAGAAGAGCAGAATGGCGGCCATAATGTGTGTGACCCATTGCATAGTCTCCTTTCATTGGGTCAGTCAACTTCGGTTGGAGATCATACCTTATTGATCCATATCTGTCTGCCTTTATTAGATGGCTCTAAACTAATTGCTCATTGGTTACTGTGGGCAACTGCACTGGCTTAATTTAGCACCTTTTTAGCCCCAAGATTTTGCACCTGTAATCTGTAGAAGGCTGTATTGATATAAACTCCCAATGACAGCTGCGGGGCTGAAGGTTGAAAGTCGCCACTATAGAAGACAGACCTGTAGAATAAATCCTCGTCAAAGTTCATGAAATATTCAACAATGGATTCCAAATGTTAAATGAAAGAAGTGACCTGATTGGGATCAAAATCTCTTGGCACTTTTATTTCATCTTCACAAGGCTGCGGTACTTTAGCTGCGGGTATATCAAATTGCAATCAGCCCATCAATGCTCCGGCGGGATATTATATCTCCGCGCACTTGAATGGAAAAGTGTGAGCAGTTATATTATCTTGGTATGAGCTGATTTCTTTAGACTGTGAATCATTAACATGAGAATTCAACTTAATATCTGTAGTACATGCTCTTATGTGCAGCGTGACCCGTAAGTACGGTGTCAGGGATGTCTCAATGGCGATACGATTTGACTCACTTTCCTAGATCATTGAGCACGTAAGGACACATAAGGGCTGATTCACTAAGGTGCATTAATACAAGCACTATTTATAGCATGCGTTAAAAACTTTATCGCGTCTTATTTTTCACGTCTTAACGCACGATTCACTAAAAGTATATTCGCGTTAATTTAGACGCGATGCTGTTTGCGTTAAGTCGTGAAGACTATTTTTGAGCGGTATTCGACGCAACTCACGCTAATTAATGTACGTGCGCTACTTATCGCGCGCACGTGCCATATTAGCCATACACAGCATTATGCTCATAAAACTACTTTTTTTGAAAATGCCCATTTCCCTGCAAACTGGCGGCTGCATCACTCTGGGGCCAACACAGACTTGAATAAATCCCACTGCAAAGTCCATATTGTGTTGCCAAAAGCTCATGAACTGTACTTTTTCGCACAGACTAATGCGATATTTAGCGCGTCTAAGTGTTTGTGAATCATGCGTTAGTGTTATTTCTGCGCGATAATTAATGCAATGCGGTAAAATTAACGCATTCGGTTGCGCGCTATTTAACGCACGCGATATGCGACTTAACACGTGATAATACTTAAGCGTATCGCGTTTTTTTTCCCGTCAATTTTAACGCAAAAAAGCCCCTATATTGTTAATTTGACCCTATATTGTTAATTTGACACCCAAAAACACTGGTGTAAAATTAAATTAATGTTATAAATAGTTTCCCTTTGCCACTATATATATACCATTACTTTATGCTCACTCTTGGCAAAGTCCATTGAAATGAATTAGAAATCTGGGAATTATGGGAATTAGGCTAGCCCTGGCTCAATTACACCCAGACATGCCCGCTGTCCACCAAGCCCTGCCAATTTTGATGCCCCCTTTTTCCAGAGTGTCTACCTTACATTGAAACTAATGGGAGCTATGCAATAGTCAGACCTACTGATTGTCTTTTATTGATTGATCATTAATGCATCATTCACCCCAGTGGGAAATAGAATGTAGCTGTGTCTAGTGATGGGCAAATTTTTTCGCCAGGCATGGATTCGCAGCGAATTTCCGCATTTCCCCATTGGCAAATTGTTTCGCGAAACTTTGCTGCGGAAAAATTAGTTGCACGGAATTTGTTTTGTTGTGCGTCAAATTGGGCGCGGTCACGTAAAAAACCCAGCGAGTGACAGAAAATAGACGCGGGTGACAGAAAATAGACACAGGCGACGAAAAAGACCCGGGCGTCAAAAAAATTGGGTTTTGCTAATTTTTGGTCGTTTCGCTAATTTTCTTGCCGTTTCGCGAATTTTATGGCAAAGCCTCTTTGCCTCCTCTTTAACAGTTGGTTAAGCCCCCTTAGCTCATAATAAGGATACAAATATATGAAAATATTCTATTATCAGCCATTCAGCCATTGTTCCAAGAATACCTGGTGCAACAAATAAAAGTTCAACCCTATTAACCCTACGAATTAGCCTTCCAAGAGTATCCAGTGGAGCAAATAGATGTTTTGTTTCCGTATAGCTCAACCTACGTTGCCTTTAGGCTGAGCCCCCAGTTACTACTCCAAGCCTTTATGGCTGGGGCTACTGCACTATTTAGGATTATTTGCTTGGACCTCTCCCTGTTTAATGTAGATCATTTGCACCCATTGGGGCAAAAATTCTTCCTTACTTTTCTTATAAACCCTTACCAAATATACATTTTGTTCTTTAACCTGTAGAATTGGGCCTGTCAGCGTGTGTTACGGGGGGGGAAGATGATTAATACGACTGTGTGGGTGAGTTATTTTCTTCTATTCAGGAACAGAACATGCATTCTACTTTTCTTCGCTCTTGACTTGCTAATCATATACTGTATTGCACGGTGCCAAAGAGTCACTCAAGGTATGATGTTCGTGGGCTTCCCTTTGCTCCAATACTCACAGTTTATTGCAGATAAAGTGCAGGAAATTGTCATGATTAATGAATAACTATTGGCTGGTTAATTCATGCTTGCAGTTTTGCATAGAGCCGAGTGTGTTTCTGTAGTGGGGTTGGTACAGCAATAACATTTGTACAGGTTTATGGATAGAGCCTCAGCCGGGGTGGGCACAATGGATCTGCCACAAGGGATTTGACAGCTGTTGGTCGATACTGAGAGTTGAAGTTTAGCAACAGCTGGGGAAGAGCAGGATGCAGTAGAGATAAAAAGCATAGCTGGAAGCTTAGAAAGAGGATTCTATTCCACCCAGACTAGCTGTCTCTCTGTCTTTCTCCACGGTTGTGTCCATCCCTTCTAAATCACTATTTGTGGGACATGCTCTGTTTACTTATCCTTCAAAAATATCTCAGTCACTTGCAGTACCACGTCTCGCCTGTCATCCCATCCATAGACAGTGATAGAAAAGTAGCATTATCCAAAACAGGGGTCCCCAAGCTTTTTTACCTGTGAGCCGCTGTCAAATGTAAAAATAGTTGGGGAGCAACACAAGCATTGAAAATGTTTCTGGGGTCTCAAATTGTAATTGGTTATTTGGTAGCCTCTATATGGACTGGCAGCCTACGTGAGGCTCTGTTGGGCAGTACATCTGGTTTTTATTCAACCAAAACTTGCCCCCAAGTCAGGAATTCAAAAATAACTCCCTGGTTTGGGGGCACTGAGAGCAACATCCAAGGGGTTGGGGAGCAACATGTTACCCCTGAGCCACTGGTTCTGAAACATACACCTAATGTTTAGTACTGCTAACCACTGGCATGCTAGATTCCACTATTACCCTGTGTCTACATGAGTTTCCTCCCACACTCCAAAGGGGCCATTGGCACCAGGTACAAGCTGTGGCTCTACCTTCCTACAGAAATTGAATAAAATGCCCTGACAGTGGCATAACTGCTGTCTCACCCTCTGAAAGCTGAATCTGTTGATGGGAAGGTGTTAGCCGCCCACTTCTTGTACAGTTTCTCTGTCTTATGTCTAAATGTTGAACTGCTCAACAAACCCTGAAAGGTGCCTGAGCAGCTCAGGTATATAAAGGCTTATCATTCCACTCTTCCTTGCGTCTTTGAGCCCCATAATTATCTTCCCGAAACAAAAAATCACCTTCTTCCTATGCCAGTGGGAGATCCTCTGGAACTGTGGTGGGCTTGTCTGACCTGCAGGACCATTGCTCCAGTTCAGAGACATTTTCCCCCAAGGCAGTGCAACCAATACATCTATATACAATAGCCAGAGATGAACAGGGTTGCCATATTGGGTTTACATTGACATGACTATGTAGTTTGGCCGCACAGCAACACCGTAGAGTCTATGTTTCCAAGTAGCCATCTGTTTGCCGGCAAATAGGTAGATCAGAAACCCCCGCCACTCATAGAATTAATACATTTTTTACCACATGCCGAAGAATGCATTCCGTTTCAGGGTATTACCCATTTTTCTAAGCCCTTTCCATTTCTGTGTTATTGAAGGAAACAAGACAATAAGCAATAGACTCTCCAAAAATACCCTTCACCTTCCCCAACCCTGACTGATAGCGCTAGGCACCGGCAGGCCAATCAGCACCCACCCATTTACAGCAATTATTCCTTTGCTGGTAGTAGGTTAATAACTACTCATTAGTGACCTCCCATATTCCATCTGAGAGCCAGTAAATGAATATCTACTTCCGAGTCTATAAATGAATATCTGCTTCTTTGAACTGGCGAGGTTAATTGAATTGGAATCTCTAAGGCCAATGTAATATATACTGAGTTTGTAGATCTCATATTTGTATAACTTCACATTTCTCCCATTTGTATTGAATCTATTTTATATCTTATATCGTTATATATAGGTTACTGCCTGCCCTGCTCTCATTTCCCTACAGAAATAGGGGTTGGTAGCACTAGGTAGGTACCTAATATATAGGGGCAGAGACAGGGGAAAGTGTTGGAAGGGTTACTGCCTGCCCTGCTCTCATTTCCCTACAGAAATAGGGGTTGGTAGCACTAGGTACGTACCTAATATATAGGGGCAGAGACAGGGGAAAGTGTTGGAAGGGTTACTGCCTGCCCTGCTCTCATTTCCCTACAGAAATAGGGGTTGGTAGCACTAGGTAGGTACCTAATATATAGGGGCAGAGACAGGGGAAAGTGTTGGAAGGGTTACTGCCTGCCCTGCTCTCATTTCCCTACAGAAATAGGGGTTGGTAGCACTAGGTAGGTACCTAATATATAGGGGCAGAGACAGGGGAACGTGTTGGAAGGGTTACTGCCTGCCCTGCTCTCATTTCCCTACAGAAATAGGGGTTGGTAGCACTAGGTAGGTACCTAATATATAGGGGCAGAGACAGGGGAAAGTGTTGGAAGGGTTACTGCCTGCCCTGCTCTCATTTCCCTACAGAAATAGGGGTTGGTAGCACTAGGTAGGTACCTAATATATAGGGGCAGAGACAGGGGAAAGTGTTGGAAGGGTTACTGCCTGCCCTGCTCTCATTTCCCTACAGAAATAGGGGTTGGTAGCACTATGTAGGTACCTAATATATAGGGACAGAGACAGGGGAAAGTGTTGGAAGGGTTACTGCCTGCCCTGCTCTCATTTCCCTACAGAAATAGGGGTTGGTAGCACTAGGTAGGTACCTAATATATAGGGACAGAGACAGGGGAAAGTGTTGGAAGGGTTACTGCCTGCCCTGCTCTCATTTCCCTACAGAAATAGGGGTTGGTAGCACTAGGTAGGTACCTAATATATAGGGACAGAGACAGGGGAAAGTGTTGGAAGGGTTACTGCCTGCCCTGCTCTCATTTCCCTACAGAAATAGGGGTTGGTAGCACTAGGTAGGTACCTAATATATAGGGGCAGAGACAGGGGAAAGTGTTGGAAGGGTTACTGCCTGCCCTGCTTTCATTTTACTAACAGAAATGGAGAGGCTTGCTGTTTTTGCCCGGAACACATTCATATTTATAGAGCCATGTTTTACTAACTTAGTAATGCAATGCAATGCAAATTCACGTCCATTTCACTGGCTGTAAAAACACATATGGGATAAGTGCTGAGCACAGGCATTATTGGTGTGTGCGCATAAAGGGGGGGAGGAGGAATAGAATTGTGGGTTTTTTCCTGTTTGTTATAATGGAAACAGCTTTGCTTGCTCCGCGCCCCCATTGCTAATAATTGTTCTGATGTCCCATTGCACATTGCACTTGTTTTCTGAAAGTGGTTCTAGATTCAGGGAGATCGAGACCGCTGGAAGGTTTCTGATTATGGACTAATTCCATTGTGTACTGTACGTCTGTACCCGGTGCGTTTGCGCATGTAGCGCCGTATAAGCACGATTTACTCATAAATTATGGCCAAGGCTGCTCCGCACTATTCCGGGAATGTAGAGTATGCAGCCTGTTGGTTTGAGGTGGATAAAAATATGCGACGCAATGGAAAACAAGGTTATTTTGGCACAGATGGGCCGAGAAATCGCTCCAAACACGGGAAGCAGAGGTAATTGGTGGGCACTTGTTTGCACGGGGATATTTTGGGACACAGAGACAAGGTGCAAAGTTTATATGTAGTCATGGGCAAAATGTTTCGCCAGGCAAAAAAAATTCGGCACACGTCCAAAAATTGTCACCGGCGTCAAAAAAGAATTGCCGTGGGCGTCAAAAGAATAGCCACGTGACGAAATAATAGCGACAAAATAATAGCCGCAGGCGACAAAATAATAGCCGTGCGACAAAATAATAACCGCGGCGACAATTTTTTTGCCGCACAACAGTTTCGCCGTTTCGCGAATTTTTCGGCAAAACGGAACAGATTCGCTCATTACTATTTATATGAAGTGATTATTCAATGGTGCCTTGCAAAACACAGTCATATGGAAGGGAACAGCCATGCAGCTCATCAGAGACACAAACACTGATAGCAGTGGCTTCCTTGTCCTCCACCGGCAACCTAGTATCCGTATCCTTTTCTGCCAGGGAGATCCCATCTCCAAGCCATCTTTAACTCATTACCATCTGATTGGCTGCTTTTTGGTGCAACGGTCCTTTTTTAAAGGAGAATGCAAGTCAAAATGTAAAAAGCATACTGCCCAATAGTCCTCCTATTGTTTAGTACAAACACCACACTTTTGGCTCACCTAATCACATATTTACTCAGTCACACTTACTCACATATTCTAGAACAGGCAGCCATCTCTAAAAAGGTATTCTCCCTTCCTTTCCCTCCTTGCTTCATACTGCACATGTGTTTCATTCCCTCCCCCCCCTCCCCTCTGCCAGATCCGCTTCTGATTGGCTGGTGGGCATGTGTAGCTCAGAACAGGAGACAGGATCAAGTTACACACATGCTCAGAGAATAGGAAGGCTGCCGCTGGCACCTACAGGAAGGGGAGAGAGATTTCAGTGATGTCACTGTAGGCTTCACACTGCTGTAGGCTGCCAGCACCATATCTCAGAGAAGCAAGCAGGGATGTGGGAATTTAGATATGCAGTAAGTACTTAAAAAGAATGCCTTTAGACTTACTTTTAATTTGTCCTTTAAGCTTGGATAGGTTGTTCATTTTGTTGCCATCTCACATGTTGGTGTGATGCTCTTGATTTCTCAGAATGAATAGGTTCTTCATTAGTGTTGCCATCTTGTTGGTCTCCTTTTGATGTGATGTTCTTTATTCCTCAGATTAGTTAAGTTCTTCATTAGTGTTGCCATTTTGTTGGCTTCATTTGGATGTGATGTTCTTGATTCCTCGGATTAGTTAAGTTCTACATTAGTGTTGCCATTTTGTTGGCTTCATTTGGATGTGATGTTCTTAATTCCTCGGATTAGCTAGGTTCTTCATTAGTGTTGCCTTCTTGTTGGTCTCCTTTTGAGGTGATGTTCTTGATTCCTCAAATTAGCTAGGTTCTTCATTAGTGTTGCCATCTTGTTGGTCTCCTTTTGATGTGATGTTCTTGATTCCTCGGATTAGTTAAGTTCTACATTAGTGTTGCCATTTTGTTGGCTTCATTTGGATGTGATGTTCTTAATTCCTCGGATTAGCTAGGTTCTTCATTAGTGTTGCCATCTTGTTGGTCTCCTTTTGATGTGATGTTCTTGATTCCTCGGATTAGTTAAGTTCTACATTAGTGTTGCCATTTTGTTGGCTTCATTTGGATGTGATGTTCTTAATTCCTCGGATTAGCTAGGTTCTTCATTAGTGTTACCATCTTGTTGGTATCCTTTTGAGGTGATGTTCTTTATTCCTCAAATTAGTTAGGTTCTTCATTAGTGTTGCCTTCTTGTTGGTGTGATGCTCCTAATTCCTTATACTGGGCAAGTTCTTTAACAGTGCTGTCATTTTGTTGGCAACATGTTGCCTCCTTGTTGGTGTGATGCATCTGATTTCTCAGGTTCTCCATTAGTGTTGACATCTTGTTGGCTTCTTGTTGGTGTGACTCCCCAAATTCCCCAGACTGGACAGGTTCCCTTGGCAATATCCTTGATCACCAACATTTTTTCTGTTCTGCAATTGCGCTCTTTTCATATGGACATGTCATTGGTTTCCTGTTGTTGTGATGCCCCCTTTTTAGTTCTCAGTATAGGGGGGTTCAGCTTTCCTGTTCTGTAACATCCCAGCTGCTCTAGTTATCCAGGTGACCCCCTTGGGGCTTCCAAGGCCCTTGCTGAAGACAGATAGGGCAATGTGCCAAAGCCAATGACTGAAGCCAGTGCTGCCTCTTTAAGATAACGGTATCTGTACCAAGCGCCATCGCTCATCATAATTCTCTGTTTGTTTAAAGAGAACAGCGAAGGCGCGTAGTTATTACATGTAATAGAAGTTGAAGCCATTAGGGCTGTTGAAAAACAATTGGAACCCAGTTGATGGAGAGAGAGAGCGAGAGATAATGTGCCACATTGCTGTGAGTTATCAGCAGTCTGTGATTCCTGTTAAACATTGATTTTATTTTCCCCCCTTGTGACTGATGGAAATATAAAGAGAGAGAATATCATATCCAAACTCCCATCATGCACCCTGATTGCTGTGTCGGGGGGGGGGGATTAAGCAGGAGGGGCACCATGTCTGTTGCTTTTTGGTGGTTAAAGGTCTGTCTATTACAGGGATCGTTCACCTTGGAGTTAAGTATGAGGTAGTGAAAAATATTCCGAGACAACTTGCAATTGGTCTTCATTTTTTATTTATTTGCATTTTTTTAAATTATCGCACTATCTTCAGTTTAGAATTTCAGCAGCTATCTGGTTGCTAGGGTTCAAATTACCTCAGCAACCAGGGAGTGGTTTGAATGAGAAAATTATATATTTCAAGGAGAGGACCTGAATAGGAAAATAAATAATAAAAAGTAACAATTGTAGCCTCACAGAGCAATAGGTTTTTGGCTGCCGGGGGTCAGTGACCCCTATTTGAAAGTTGGAAAGAGTCAGAAGAAAAAGGCAAATAATTAAAAAAAACTATAAAAAAAATAAATAAATAATGAAGACCAATTGAAAAGTTGCTTAGAATTGGGCATTCTGTAACACTAATTAAGGTTAACCACCCATTTAAAAATGGAAATTCACTGATGGGTTATTATTATTATTAACATTTATTTATAAAGTGCCAACATATTCCGCAGCGCTGTACTTTTTCAATATTTTAAAAAATTCCCTATTCTGACCTTTTTTTTTTAAAACATTTTTGTTGTCATAATAAATGTGTTCTTTGTATTGGGAAGCGTCTCCCTGTGAATGGCTTTTTATGAACGGCGTCGATAGACCCACAACCTTGTGTCCATTTTAGCTCAATGCACTTGTGGTCATAAATGAACCATAATGGCTTTAATACTTATGGGCAGGAGTTATTGGTACAAGTCAAAGGGGATGTAAACCTCAAAAATAAAAATTGGCCAAGCAAAACAAAATTATATCAGAATTTGTAAATGTAATTGCTATTGCAAGCGGTGTTGTTTTCGTCCCTTTTCTACTGCTTACGAATCCTGAAACAATGTAGCAGAAGTCGGGCTTTTTTCCTTTGGATTCTGCTACATTGTTTCAAAAGTCAGAACCGTTACTAGAGCGGTGACCTGATTGTGAAGACTAGTTATGTTGATTCAGAGGAAGGAAAACAATGGGGCCTAAATATATATTTATTTTCTTTCCCTGGGTGTCCCAGGCTGGATCTAAGGTTTCAGAGCTCAAGCCCAGCCATGAGGGTGCCAGGGCCCCTTTAATGTTTACGTCCTCCTCTGATGTTAGCCTCCTTAGCTCCCAGCACCTGTCCCAGTCCTTCATACATAAAATCCTTACAATAGAGCAGGGGCTCCACAAGGGGCCCCATCCTCACCGCTAGACACAGGCAGTAAATACCAGACAGGGCTGGAGTTACATACGGAGGGGGCATGGGTCAACGTACGACCGCTGGGGGCCAGACCTTAAAAGAAAAACAGTGTAAACCTGTTGAAGTTCAACTTCTAGCACTGCTGGGCTCATTTAAAGGGGAACTAAAGCTTAACTAAAGGCTGGAAATGCTGCACATTATATTTTGGGCTTCTGTACCAGCCCAAGGCCATCTGATCTGCACCTCTGAAGATGCCCCCAGTAGCCCCCCATATACTTTCTGCTGATTCCCAGTATATGCTCTAGGCTGCTGTCACTTACCTGAGCTTAGTGACCGACGCACAGAAACCCGTTATACAGAAAGTTCCGAATTACAAAAAGGCCATCTCCCATAGACTCCATCATAAGAACAGAATTCTCATTTTTAAAAATGATTTCCTTTTCTCTGTAATAATAAAACAGTACCTGTACTTGATCCCAACTAAGATATAATTACCCCTTATTGGGGGCAGAACAGCCCTATTGGGTTTATTTCATGGTTAAATGATTCCCTTTTCTCTGTAATAATAAAACAGTACCTGTACTTGATCCCAACTAAGATATAATTACCCCTTATTGGGGGCAGAACAGCCCTATTGGGTTTATTTAATGGTTAAATGATTCCCTTTTCTCTGTAATAATAAAACAGTACCTGTACTTGATCCCAACTAAGATATAATTACCCCTTATTGGGGCAGAACAGCCCTATTGGGTTTATTTCATGGTTAAATGATTCCCTTTTCTCTGTAATAATAAAACAGTACCTGTACTTGATCCCAACTAAGATATAATTACCCCTTATTGGGGGCAGAACAGCCCTATTGGGTTTATTTAATGGTTAAATGATTCCCTTTTCTCTGTAATAATAAAACAGTACCTGTACTTGATCCCAACTAAGATATAATTACCCCTTATTGGGGCAGAACAGCCCTATTGGGTTTATTTAATGGTTAAATGATTCCCTTTTCTCTGTAATAATAAAACAGTACCTGTACTTGATCCCAACTAAGATATAATTACCCCTTATTGGGGGCAGAACAGTTCTTTTGGGTTTATTCAATATTTTAATCATTTTTAGCAGACATAATACTTAATCCCATACCTGTACTGTATATATAGAATATAAATGTCACACTATAAGGCTGATTAGTAATTAATTCAGATTACATAGGACCTCTGAAAATCAGTGCAATTAGAATCATCAGCTCTGTAGCATCTGCCTATTTGACAGAAGAACCTTTGCTACGACCCCTTAGATTTTCAGCAGCTGCCCAGAGCCCACTGAGCATGTGCAGTGCCACTGACACTCCTTACACAATGCAAGATGGGGGGGAGGGGGCTTCTGTGGCAACTGTAAGGTCCTGGAACATTATAGTTATGAGATGCTGAACCTTCAGGCTGCTGCAGTTCAGTATATAAAATATAGCATTTCTAGCCATAAGCATTTTTAGAGCTTGGTTCTCCTTTATTTGCGGACTCACAAAACTGAACTCTGTGAATGTATTTTTTGCCATTTGTTTTAAGTTAGTGCTGGACTGGGCTGGGGGGGTACAGGGTGGGGCTTGGCCCTCATGGACCCTAAGGCCCCTGCCAACCCAAGTTCGCTTCCCACTTGCCCATAACAGCGGGCGTTGGCACTACCTTTCCCATCGCGGATGCAAGGAGGGTGTGGGGTACATGGTGATAAGAGCAGGAGTATATAAAAGTGTAGCAGCTCCCGGCTGTGGTGGGGGGCCCCCAGATGGCAGCCCCGGTGGGCCCCCGGACACCCTAGTCTGACTCGTAGCACCATGACATCCATCAAGTGTTACTGGGGTGCAGGGCCGGAACTAGGGGCAGGCAGAAGCGGCACTTCCCTAGGGCGCAAAGATTGGGGGGTGCAAGGTAGGAACCTCTCCTACCTACCCAAGCCTGCACTCCCTTCTTATTGCCCCAGTCGGTTGTCATTACACGGTGGGGGCAATGAAACACCCCCACCCCCTCCGCATGCTTAACGGCACACGCAAGGGGGGGGCTACAGGGGCGAGGTGGCCAACCAGGTTGCCTAGGGCACCCTGTTGGCTTGGCCCGCCCCTGCTGGCATGCGTTTTGACTTGCACCTAAGGAATCACACACCGACGTCATTTTAATCCTGAGAAATCCACAATTTTGCGTTAGCAAAAGCGCAGTTGCGCTCAGTTTACCAGAACGGATAGAATTGCGTCTGGCACAAATACGTGCTCGGCCTTAATAATGCTGCATTCTGGGAAAACATGCGGCCAAATTGCACTTTTTGTAAATAAGCCCTTGGGAGTTTCAGGGGCGTAACCGTGCTGCGCAGGATCAGCCATTATTATCCTTTCTATAGAAGTAGCCGAAAACAAACAATTTAAACCCAAAATGAGGCCTCTCTGCTGTTATATAATGTACGCGTTATTTGGAAAAGCAACTATAACTGGTATTATTCTGAATTATAACTTATTTTATTGTACCGGGGACACTGCCCCCCCCCCCCTGCCCCCTTTCTACCCCCCCTACCTTAGCACCTGCCCTGATCCCAGTAGCCACGTCATTGGCGTTCAAGGGGTTAAAGAAACCAGAGACCGTTTAAACCATCTGTTCTCCACGAGCTGAAAGGGAAGGTTGGATCAAACCTATTAAGCAAATATAAAATCATAATAAATCTCTTTACATTCTGAACATTTACTTTTATGGTCGGAGTTGGCAGCGCCGTCCGTTGCCATGGCAGCCGGGGGGGAATTGCAGTCTATTTTAAACTGTTTCAAGCTGCGTCACGAGCCTTTTTACACTTTTGACCACGAGAGCGCACAGAAACTTGTTATTCTAATGGCGCCCACAGCGGCACGGGGACAGCAAACTTTCAGCATTTCAAACTGGAACTCTCGGCCCATACTGGGAGTTGTAGTTGCAATGTTGCCTACGTTTAGATTGTAAGCTCTACGGGGCAGGGACCTCCATCCTCTTGTGTCTTTGATTCGTAACTTCTTGCAACTGTATCTTGTATTTATTTGCATTTATTGTTATATTGTATCACCTTATGTGGCCTTTCCACTCCTGTTGGGTTATTTCCCCTTTAATCATGGAAGTCCTGCAATGTTCTGTAGCTCCTGTTGCCGTTCAGATCCTTAAAGAACTGGTTTATTAAGTCCATTGTTTAGAATGAGAAGTTTCTTGTCCGCGGTGCAGTGATCCATCATGTTCGTCGCTCTGGGCCCCAACGAGTCGGTATCTCCCTCGCTTCGCTCTCGCCCAATCGCTGCTTATTCTGCATCACAACCGACGTGAGTTATGGCTTCCGCAATATTATAGGTTGTCATTGGGGAAAGGAAAATAATGACTTAAGTGGGAAAACTTGGCAAATGGAAGGCAAAAATGGGGGCTTTGAGCCAAAGGCTGGAATTAGGGTCTTTCAACCTGGAACTCCCAGCATGCTTGTATGTTAATGGGGGTGGCAATGTAGAGGCATGTAGATAATGTAATTTTAGTACAGGTATGGGATCCCTTATCCAAATTATGGAAAGCCTGTCTCCCATAGACTCCATTTTAATCAAATAATTCAGAATTTTAAAACTGATTTCCTTTTTCTCTGTAATAATAAAACAGTACCTGTACTTGATCCCAACTAAGATATAATTACCCCTTATTGGGGGCAGAACAGCCCTATTGGGTTTATTAAATGGTTAAATGATTCCCTTTTCTCTGTAATAATAAAACAGTACCTGTACTTGATCCCAACTAAGATATAATTACCCCTTATTGGGGCAGAACAGCCCTATTGGGTTTATTAAATGGTTAAATGATTCCCTTTTCTCTGTAATAATAAAACAGTACCTGTACTTGATCCCAACTAAGATATAATTACCCCTTATTGGGGGCAGAACAGCCCTATTGGGTTTATTTCATGGTTAAATGATTCCCTTTTCTCTGTAATAATAAAACAGTACCTGTACTTGATCCCAACTAAGATATAATTACCCCTTATTGGGGGCAGAACAGCCCTATTGGGTTTATTTAATGGTTAAATGATTCCCTTTTCTCTGTAATAATAAAACAGTACCTGTACTTGATCCCAACTAAGATATAATTACCCCTTATTGGGGGCAGAACAGCCCTATTGGGTTTATTTCATGGTTAAATGATTCCCTTTTCTCTGTAATAATAAAACAGTACCTGTACTTGATCCCAACTAAGATATAATTACCCCTTATTGGGGCAGAACAGCCCTATTGGGTTTATTTAATGGTTAAATGATTCCCTTTTCCCTGTAATAATAAAACAGTACCTGTACTTGATCCCAACTAAGATATAATTACCCCTTATTGGGGCAGAACAGCCCTATTGGGTTTATTTAATGGTTAAATGATTCCCTTTTCTCTGTAATAATAAAACAGTACCTGTACTTGATCCCAACTAAGATACAAATAATCCTTATTGGATGCAGAACATTCCTATTGAATTCAATTAACGTTTTATTGATTTTTTAGTAGAGATCCAAATCCAAATGGAGATCCAAATTACGGAAAGACCCCTTATCCAATAGCTTTGGTCCTGAGCATTCTGGATAATGAGTCCTATACCTGTATGATATAAAAATTAGTTTTTATTATGATAAAGAAATAGTTTATGTTCAGTACTTAATATGGTTAGGGGAACCAAAGCCTAAAATAAATCTGTGTAGAAATGCTGTATTTTATATACTGTACTTACTGTACCAGCCCAGAGGTTTAGCAGTAATGATTCAGAATTTCCCCAGCAGCTTGAATTTTGTTAGGCCATCTTTTGTGTGTCAGTGGCACTGCACATGCTCAGTGGGCTGCTGTTGAGGAGCTAAGCTTAGGGGGCGTGGCTAATCGTCGAGCAGAAAATGAGCTTTGGCTATGATAGGAGCTAGTTCTACAGGGCAGATCTGGCCTACCTCTTTGTTGCTTTAGTTCTCCTTTAAATGGACACATTGCTGACAGCTGACTGCAACTCCCTGCATCCAGCTGCTGGGCCGTTCTGGGAGTTGTAGTTTAAGCCAGCCCGAGCAGATGGCAGGCCGCTGTATGGGTCCGTCTCTGAGAGATTCTGAGCAGTGATTAATTGAGCGGAAACGGCTCGGTGCTGACGCGCCAGGAATTGCACTTTCCCCAGTTGTTCTCTTCCCGGACCTACTGGTTTCTGCTGGCGCTGACAGAATTTAGAAGTCTGGATGGGTCATTAATCAAACCTGTTGTGGACATGGCGTTCCTGCTTTTATTGCCTTAATGGCCAACAGATATACCTTATTGTAAGTCCATTTGTCTGCCTGAAGGAACTGCGAGCTATCAGTCTGCAGTGCCGCCCCTAGTGCTCCCAGTTCCATTGTGTCCTGTTCTTATGGTATCTCTCTGTACAGGCTATGAGCAAACTTAGGGGGCTGTTCCTGCTGAATTGTGCTTAGTACAGGGGAATCCCTATGTGCCATAGTTTTATGGTATCTCTCTGTACAGGCTATGAGCAAACTTAGGGGGCTGTTCCTGCTGAATTGTGCTTAGTACAGGGGAATCCCTATGTGCCATAGTTTTATGGTATCTCTCTGTACAGGCTATGAGCAAACTTAGGGGGCTGTTACTGCTGAATTGTGCTTAGTACAGGGGAATCCCTATGTGCCATAGTTTTATGGTATCTCTCTGTACAGGCTATGAGCAAACTTAGGGGGCTGTTCCTGCTGAATTGTCCTTAGTACAGGGGAATCCCTATGTGCCATAGTTTTATGGTATCTCTCTGTACAGGCTATGAGCAGACTTAGGGGGCTGTTCCTGCTGAATTGTGCTTAGTACAGGGGAATATCTATGCTGGCATTTCTTTATAGCCTATTAGAACATACAGGAGTGTGGGTTGTTTCTGCTGATATAGGTTTATGTTATCTTTGTACAGGTTATAACAAATTAAGGGTAGGGGGCTGTTCCTGCAGAACTGTTTAATTGGTAGTTCTTCTTTGCAGTGCATTACAGGAAAAGTCAGCAATATATGTGCTAAGACCGTACCATTATTCCAAGGAATAATAGCACTTTACTGCATGTGCTGTATACATGAATTATGTAATTACAGGCCGTTGTAGGACTGCAGTAGGACTAATCACTCACAAATGGTTGGATATAGCCTTCTGTGCATTTACTAGACCCGCGTGGTGGTGCAGAACTACACGCCGGATATTTTTTATTTCCCATAAACTCCCCATCACCAGACGAAGCCTCTTTGTTTGAAGCGTAATTGCTGCAATCGAATGCTTTGTTTTATGCGCTATTTCTTTCCCCCTGTAATTGAGTGCGTGGGTTTAATTAGTCTGCTCCGTCCCGTGCGTTCGGCCCTCGTCTGCCCCAGGGGGGAGCCTAGTGGGTAATAATGTGCAGCCCCCCCAATACACACACAAAAGGTAATGGGAGCCGAGGGCTGTGGCAGACTCAGGGGGTTGTTTTTGTTCCTGAAGCTGGAAGAGCTTGATACAAATGACTTTTCCAGAAGGAACAGCCTCAGTCTCACAGAACAATCCTATGACAAAATAGTTTCTCACTCCAGTACCAGTTGGGTCAGAGGGCCGGCGCCTTTGCCTCACTTGGGCTTACAGAACTCATGGCTTGTCGGTGACAAGACAGTGAAGTGGAGAAGCGAGAAGAACAAAGATTGAGGGGGTCTAGTAACCCATAGCAACCAGTTGACAGTTTGCATTTGCCGGTCTGCAAAAGATTCAGCAAAGGAAACAAATCTCTGATAGATTCATATGGGTTAGATGCCCTTATTAAAGGGGGAGTTCACCTTTATGTTAACTTTTAGTATGTTACAGAATGGCCAACCATTCAGTTGGTCTTCATATTTTATTTATTATAATTTTTTAATTATTTGCTTTCCTATTTTGTAACTCTTTCCAGCTTTCAAATGGGGGTCACTGACCCCAAAAACCAAAATGTTATTGCTCTGTGAGGCTACAGTTTTACCATTATTGCTCCTTATTATTCCTTATCATCATCATATTCCAGTTTCCCATTTAAACCACTGGTTGCTAAAGTAATTTGGACTCTAGCAACCAGCTGCTAAAATTCCAAACGGCTGCTGAAGGAAAAGCCAAATAATTCAAAACCCACAAACAATAAAACAATTGCAAACTCAGAATAGCACTTCTACATCACACTAAGGGGCTGATTTACTAATCCACGAATCCGAATCCAAATGGGAAAAATTCGGATTGGAAAACGAACATTTTGCGACTTTTTCGTATTTTTTGCTACTTTTTCCTAGCCGTTACGACTTGCGCGAATTGTCGCGACTTTTCCATAGCCATCACAAATTTCGTGAATTGTCGCGACTTTTTCATAGCCATTATGACTTTCGAGAATTGTCGCGACTTTTTCATAGCCAGTACGACCTTCGCGAATTGTTGCGACTTTCGTATTGAGCGCTCGAAAAAGGCGCAAAATACCGATCATTACGAAAAAAACGCATTCGGACACTTTTCAGACGTTCGTGGATTAGTAAATGTGCCCCTATAAGTTAATATAAAGGCGAACAACCCATTTAAGCGTTACCTGCCTTGGCATCAGTATATATTGCCAAATGGTGCAAATTTAAACCATTTTGATTGGCTTAATGCAGTTAGAGTGCTGAAATCAAGCATCTGATTGGTTGTAGGTTACTTGGCTATGGCATGTTTGTCCAATAACAGGTCTATTTTGAAAGTAGCTTCAAGGATTAGACCAGAGGGTCTGCTGCTGAGCCCTGGCCCTAATGCAGGCACAAGAGATGCCCATTGGGTGTTGGGTGGCACGTGGTTTCTCCTAGACCTCCCAAGTGGTTTCTCCATGACCTAGAACACACTAAAGTACCAGGGGGCACAGAGGAACCTTGTAGGAACAGTAATGCCCTCGGACTGTGTGCCAGTTATTCCAGGGCACGTGCAGAGCAACACAGACACTGGCCCAGGCACAACTGCTCAGTGTATGGGCCCTAAGGGGTATCGTTCTGCTCTTGCCCTTGTGCCCGAGGCAATGGGTAACAGTGAATTACAATTCAGTGATCATTTCTACAGAGGGCTGGATTATAAGGACATGAGTTATAAGTCTAGCTTGGTGTTCAGAGGCTATTACTTTACACCAATAGCCTAGACACCTAACAAGGGGGCTTTGAAGACCTACTTATGCCTCTGGGCTTGGCTCTAATGAGGACATGTGTTATGCCTGGAGCCTGGTGTCCAACAGGAGGGCTATAAATACCTGGGCTGGGGCTCTAGCCTTGTGTGTAATTAGGAGGTTGTAATTTCCTACCTTATGCCTCTTGGCTGGTGTCCTATCAGGGGGCTTTAAAGATAAAGAAGTCTTTGCCTCTAAAGGTGGCCATACACTGGAAAGGTCCCCATACACGGGTCGATCCGCTCGCTTGGCGATGTTGCCAAGCGAGCTGATCTTCTCCCAACATCCCCCACCAACGGGTGGGTGATATTGGGAGAATCCAGGCCCTGGGGCCAAACGATCGAGTTATAACTACGGGTATAGGCAAAGTCGTTATGCGGTCCCTGATCCGACTAGATTTTTTAACCTGCCCGATCGAGATCTGCCCGATTTCAGGCCAGATATCAGTCGGGCAGTCCCGTCGGTAGTGCCCATACACGGGCCGATTAGCTGCCGAATCGGTCTAAGGGACTGATATCAGCAGCTAGAATCGGCCTGTGTATGGGGACCTTAAGATCTGCTTGCTTGGTGAGGTCCCCAAGCGAGTGGATCTTCTCCAGATATGCCCACCTACAGGTGGCCGATATTGGGCTAATTCAAACTATAATATAAATCAAAACAGCGGGCATAGTCACCATCGGTTTAAGGTCCCCGATCCAATGTAAAAATCAAACCTGTCAAGATTAGCCTCGGGGAGGCCCGTCGGTAGTGCCCATACACGGGCAGATAAGCCGCGGAATCGGTCTAAAGGACTGATATTGGCAGCTAAGATTGGTCCATGTATGGCCACCTTAACTCTTGCCCAATCAGGTGGTTCTAAAAACAGGCCATAGCCATTTGCCTATAGTTCTATGGCCAATCATCAAGCCATAAACGCAGGCCAATTCTGTGTATGAGTCAAGCCAGGACTAATGGCCCCCCAGTCCCTACTCTCAAAATGTTATTCTTTACGCAGATTCCCCTTTCATGATAAGAGCGATACAGTTACAGAACTGACACCTCCACCGGCCTGGAGATCGTCTCCGTCGGACATAATGGAGAGCGGCTCGGGGCCTCTTACTCCTTCAGACGTTGTTAATCTGTCTGGGACTCAGGATGTTATGTTTTCCACTTATTCTCAGCGTCAAATGATTTTGAGTAGAACTCACTGTGGATTTGGTGCAGTCGCCCCAATAGACTGAGATCTGTATTAAAGGAGAACTTCACCCAAACACACCTTGAGCTTTTGCAAAAGTACATTTCAAGCAACTTTTCAATATACATCAATTAAAAATATACATTATTATTAATGTAATAATCTGGTTTGGAACAGTTCCCTAAGCCCCGCCCCCTGTTCCCCTGCTGATTGGCTGACTACTTTGTGACTCAAATAAAATGTAACAGTAGTCTCCTGTCCCCAGCCTGCCTTCAGCCTGCCTCCTCCCAATCCCACAATTCCCTGCACACGTGATGTCAATAAGGAAAGGAACATCCCAGTGCAATGCATTGTGGGTTATGTAGTTCCTGCAGGCTGTCTGTAAGCTGTGCAGAAGTTGTAACAATTTGTAACATCAGTGTTTTAGTCCCTCCTCCCCTGCCAGGATTTCAAATGATGCAGAAAGAGAAGAACTGTTTTGCAGCTGGATTTCAGCACATAAAATGGTATTTATTCCTACTTTTTGAAGGAACAGATTACAGTGATAGGTATATTAAGGGGGTTTGTGGTGTGTGGGGCTCTTTTAGCTTAACCCCCCTAGGTGCCTGTGGAACAGGGTGGGCCACTAACATCACAAGAGCTTGTAAGGTTGAGAGAACCACAAAAATAAAGGGCCACTGGCTGCCGGTGGGAAATCAGGGAGAGGTAGTTCAGCAACAACTGGAGGGTTACAGGCTGCTGACCCCGGAGCTATATTTTTACCCCTAATGGAAGGAGCACCCAAATCTCTGTAATGAACTTTCCATTTATTTTCCTTCCTACATGATAGTGTTGTGCCCTTTGTCTGGCGTATATACTCTCTATTTACACGTACAGCGACACGCAAGGAGCGTTCTGCTCATAAATCCCCACCTACAAGCGTGTGAGCTGCCCGTGCCTGTGTGGGCAAGGATTGATGGGAGCCGTTTCACTAGTGAGTGGCCTAATGGCAAGCACACATGTACGTACAGATGTCCCCCCACGCTGTGCCGGCCCTCGGCATGGAATGTGGCTCCTAAATACTCGCCTTTATAGAAATACCGGCCAGCCTTGTGCTGAGCTTCAGTCTGCTGGAACAGTTGGGGGGGGATGGCCTTGTTTAAAATGGGGTTTACTTCTCCTTTAACCAAAAATGCACTTCCATTTGGTAAGGGAATTTTATTTTTTGTCCATTTACAGTTTTGGACACAATTTTTGGCATGAATACAGTTCAATTCTTGCTCAATTGCTTGTGGGGGATCCGAGGGGGCATTATCCTGGTTTCAAACTAATAGAGAATTTAGGGCTTATTTAGTATATAGGGCTATGCGATTGAAGTAGAATTCTTACCCATAGTGGTTGGGGGTCCAGGTGCTCATGCCCCAGACCTTCAGCATTAGGAAACCAACATAGGAAAACAAAAATAGAACAGGCAGGCACTCCGGATCCCAAAAAGAAGTATATGTAGCCTATGACTAAGTACTCATTTAGGTACGAAACGCGTAAGGCTATGTGGCATTTTTGTGTAAATGTAAATAAACTTCATTGATTTTACTGCAAAACCTGAGCAACAGATTTACTTCTTTTTGGGATCCGGAGTGCCTGTCTGTTCTATTTTTGTTTTCCTATATTGGCCACAGATGGGCCAATAAAAGCTGACAAACTAGGCTACACTAGTCAGTATCTTTTTACCTGTGCATGGGGCCTTCCCCAACAGCCTGTCCAACCAATATCTGCCCAAAAAATCAGTACTACTGGCCAAGTGCCCACCCCCCCTGTGCTCACTGCCTGCAACGCCACTAACCAAACCCCCTGTCTAGCTCTTACACCACGTTGCTCATTCCCAGCCCCCCCAAACACAGCCCCCACATACAGTTCCAGATTGAATTCCTCCCCTGCAGGTAAGACACACATATTTCATTAAAATGTATTTATATGCATGGCAACCGTACCCCTAGTTCTGGCCCTGTGCTTGGTTAATTATAATGCCCGCTTTGCCCTGCATTTCAAAAAGGAAAGGGCACTGTATGATATGCATTGTATTCTATTCAGATTATCTGCTATTTCCTATATAACCCTGTGCCCTATTACTCTATTTTAACTAGAATGGCTGCTCCGTGGCTGTACAGCTGCTTATCTGAATTTAGGCCTTGTACTACTGGTCCTACAACTAAACTACTAGTCCTACTACTGGTTTGATCAACACATTGGTCCTACTTCTACTGGACTACTGGTTAGATCAACACATTGGTCCTACTTCTATTGGACTACTGGTTAGATCAACACATTGGTCCTACTTCTATTGGACTACTGGTTAGATCAACACATTGGTCCTACTTCTATTGGACTACTGGTTAGATCAACACATTGGTCCTACTTCTATTGGACTACTGGTTAGATCAACACATTGGTTCTACTACTACTACTGAACTACTGATTAGATCAACACATTGTTCCTACTGCTACTACTGGACTACTAAATAGATCAAGCCATTTCATTGTTGTAGAAAACATTACTTGCTATAGCCTTGGACTACTGGTCCTACTACTACTACTGGACTACTGGTTAGATCAACGCATTGGTCCTACTACTAATATTAGACTACTGGTTAGATTAACGCATTGGTCCTACTACTATAGGACTAATGGTTGGATCAACATTGGTCCTACTACTACTACTAAACTACTGGTTAGATCAACACATTGTTGTTAAAGATACCATTTGATTGTTGTAGAAAACATTACTTGATATAGCCTTGGACTACTGGTCCTACTACTGGACTACTGGTCCTACTACTGGACTACTGGTCCTACTACTGGACTACTGGTCCTACTACTGGACTACTGGTCCTGCTACTACTACTGGACTACTGGTCCTACTACTACTACTGGACTACTGGTCCTACTACTACTACTGAACTACTGGTCCTACTACTACTACTGGACTACTGGCCCTACTAATACTACTGGACTACTGGTTCTACTACTACTTTTGGACTACTGATTAGATGAACACATTGTTTTTGTTATTGACTTACGTTTTGTTGTTAAAGTTACCATTTGATTGTTGTAGAAAACATTACTTGATATAGCCTTGCACTACTGGTCCTACTACTGGACTACTGGTCCTACTACTGGACTACTGGTCCTACTACTGGACTACTGGTCCTACTACTACTACTGGACTACTGGTCCTACTACTACTACTGGACTACTGGTCCTACTACTACTACTGGACTACTTGTCCTACTACTACTACTGGACTACTGGTCCTACTACTACTACTGGACTACTGGTCCTACTACTACTACTGGACTACTGGTCCTACTACTACTACTGGACTACTTGTCCTACTACTACTACTGGACTACTTGTCCTACTACTACTACTGGACTACTGGCCCTACTACTACTACTGGACTACTGGTCCTACTACTACTACTGGACTACTTGTCCTACTACTACTAATGGACTACTGATTAGATCAACACATTGTTTTTGTTATTGACTTACGTCGGTCAAACAATTAAGTGATAAACATATTACTCTCCACTTCTCGTGACTACTTGTACTAATTACCTAGTAAACCCTTAATCGTATATCCAGTTGATAGTGCGGTTGCCCCCGGGCCCCCCAGACACACCCAGCGACATTCCTGCCTTTGTTCCCTGTAATTCCACTTGTCTCTGCGCTTACATGTGACCCACGGAGGCAGCAGCTGCTTTTCCTATTAGCTTTCAACATAAAGGGTATCGCTTTCTCATTTCGGCAGATCAGCCCGCGCTCTATAAAATCTATATTTTCTGCTTTCAGACAAATAAAAGAAAATCCCTTTGATTCGGCGTCTCGGGAAAGCGTCACTGCCTCTTACCATATCGATTTATAAAGTGCCAAAGTAAATTTTGTGGGATCAATAAATATCTAGCTAAAGGGGCCCCATTCCTTTCTGTTTGGCTTCTTGGGACAGTAAGCGAGCGCTAAGGATCCTGGGTAATGGGCTTACATTTGTATTTAACTGGGCTGTTTTTGGGGGGGAAATATACCCCATTAATGCATAAGTTTGATCTTCCATCTGGTTCCACTTAGGCAGTCAGGTTTGTGTGAGGACATAGAGTTTATGTTGCCACCAAATATTATTTCTGCTATTCAGTTGGAGCTGCCATATTGTTTGTCTTAGTTAAAGGAGAAGGATCTAACATCACAGGGGCGGGGCAAGTTTTTAGGCACCCAAGACTGGCGCCCTCGTCTTTAAAAAATGGAATAGCCCAGGGTATATGATGCCGAATGGCGTGAGTGAGTGGCCGTGTAAGCGGGCGGTCGAGGGCCCCTGAGGGGGATTGGGGGTCCCTTTGGTAGCAGCCCCCCTAGGCTTCTCACACCCCATTACAACCCTGCCAGGGTAGGAGGTGTGCGACTACAATCACTGGAGGTTGCCATCTTTTTATGGCTTGGGAGTCCAGGCAAGGGGCGGGGACAATGAAGTTGGGGGCGGGCAGATGGTATCAGGGAAAAGTGAGTTTTCAGGGGTGGGTCTATGATGCCAGGGGGTGGGGTTATCATGTGACGACTGTTCAATTCAAAGTCCCGTCCAGACAGGTAGTTTTCACCTGGGCAGCCCTTCCGAAAACCGGGTTGTTTAGCTGAAAACTGGACAGGTGGTAACCATAAACTTGACACCCACTGAAAATTTTCAGTCTTTACTTGTCCTTTAATGCTGTTGTAGCACAGGGTAGAGACCTGTGCAGGTCTGGTCATGCAAACCTTCATCTGACCGAACCCAGAACCTGACCTGCTAACCTGCATTTAACTCAACCCGCCTCCCAATGCCCCACTGTGTAGCCCGGGAAGTGACATCACTATAACCAGGAAGTGACATCACTATAACCAAGAAGTGACATCACTATAACCAAGAAGTGACATCACTATAACCAAGAAGTGTCATCACTATAACCAAGAAGTGACATCACTATAACCAAGAAGTGACATCACTATAACCAAGAAGTAACATCGCTATAACCAAGAAGTGACATCACTATAACCAAGAAGTGACATCACTATAACCAAGAAGTGACATCGCTATAACCAAGAAGTGACATCACTATAACCAAGAAGTAACATCACTTTAACCAAGAAGTGACATCACTATAACCAAGAAGTAACATCACTTTAACCAAGAAGTGACATCACTATAACCAAGAAGTAACATCACTTTAACCAAGAAGTGACATCATTATAACCAAGTAGTGACATCACTTTAACCAGGAAGTGACATCACTATAACCAAGAACTAACATCACTATAACCAAGAAGTGGCATCACTATAACCAGGAAGTGACATCATTATAACCAGGAAGTGACATCACTATAACCAAGAAGTGACATCACTATAACCAGGAAGTGACATCATTATAACCAGGAAGTGACATCACTATAACCAAGAAGTGACATCACTATAACCAAGAAGTGACATCACTATAACCAAGAAGTAACATCACTTTAACCAAGAAGTGACATCATTATAACCAAGTAGTGACATCACTTTAACCAGGAAGTGACATCGCTATAACCAAGAACTAACATCACTATAACCAAGAAGTGACATCACTATAACCAAGAAGTGACATCAATATAACCAGGAAGTGACATCATTATAACCAGGAAGTGACATCACTATAACCAAGAAGTGACATCACTATAACCAGGAAGTGACATCACTCCAGGAGGCAGGTCCCTGTTTAGCCTGGAAGTCATACCATTAGGGGGGGATTTTATTGACCCTTTCCAAACCAACAATGAACAGTTTCAGTTCTCTTAAAGCCTTTGAATAGCAACCTATAGAGCAGCCCCCACTGATATGGAGATACCCGCTGTGTATTTCTACTGCAAGCAACATGGCAGCTCCCACTCATCTGCAGAATTCCAAATATGCAGAATAGAAATATCCCGTGGGATATGCGGTCGTACGTTATCACATATTTTAGGTAAGATGAATGCAAAATAAATCCAATGTATAAATAAGGCATATTTTGCCTTGGAAGAGTATAAATACCTGATATGCAGTATATTAACAAAGCACCGCAGGTCAGGAAGAAAGGCGTCCTTGCAAGATGCAAAGAATTAATGCGTTCATTTATATTCCTTCAATCCGCCCGGCAGAGTTAATGATTGATATTAAATAGTAAAAAAAAAAAATCCCTGTAATATTGATATCATAATGCAGCAACCCCATAAAGTAGGTACGGGAGGCAGACGCGGGTATTAATTCATTCATCCCCAGATAAATTATTTACTGTTTGGAGCTCACTACATTATGGCAGCCTGTGGGGAACCACAATGGAAATTGATCGCTGGCAAAACAATGCCCGGCACTACAATATTGTGAATTCATCATAATGGCAAATTAAAGCCCGTTTTATCAAAGCCGTCTGAGGAGCAGCCAGGATCACAGAGAATATTCAGGGAAAGGGGATTAAAATTTGATCATTTTACCTTTTATTAGAAGCCACAGAGGTGCGCGGGATTGTACGGCTACTGCTGACTGTGTGCTATGGAAATGCAGGAAAGTGTTCTGTGGGGCTGGAACTGGGGCAGAACCATAGAGGGTAAAATAAAGTTATTTATTGGGATCTTAATTGGGATCAAGTACAGGTACTGTTTTATTATTACAGAGAAAAGGGAATCATTTAACCATTAAATAAACCCAATAGGACTGTTCTGCCCCAATAAGGGGTAATTATATCTTAGTTGGGATCAAGTACAGGTACTGTTTTATTATTACAGAGAAAAGGGAATCATTTAACCATGAAATAAACCCAATAGGATTGTTCTGCCCCCCTATAAGGGGTAATTATATCTTAGTTGGGATCAAGTACAGGTACTGTTTTATTATTACAGAGAAAAGGGAATCATTTAACCATTAAATAAACCCAATAGGGCTGTTCTGCCCCAATAAGGGGTAATTATATCTTAGTTGGGATCAAGTACAGGTACTGTTTTATTATTACAGAGAAAAGGGAATCATTTAACCATTAAATAAACCCAATAGGGCTGTTCTGCCCCAATAAGGGGTAATTATATCTTAGTTGGGATCAAGTACAGGTACTGTTTTATTATTACAGAGAAAAGGGAATCATTTAACCATGAAATAAACCCAATAGGATTGTTCTGCCCCCCTATAAGGGGTAATTATATCTTAGTTGGGATCAAGTACAGGTACTGTTTTATTATTACAGAGAAAAGGGAATCATTTAACCATTAAATAAACCCAATAGGGCTGTTCTGCCCCAATAAGGGGTAATTATATCTTAGTTGGGATCAAGTACAGGTACTGTTTTATTATTACAGAGAAAAGGGAATCATTTAACCATTAAATAAACCCAATAGGGCTGTTCTGCCCCCAATAAGGGGTAATTATATCTTAGTTGGGATCAAGTACAGGTACTGTTTTATTATTACAGAGAAAAGGGAATCATTTAACCATTAAATAAACCCATTAGGGCTGTTCTGCCCCCAATAAGGGGTAATTATATCTTAGTTGGGATCAAGTACAGGTACTGTTTTATTATTACAGAGAAAAGGGAATCATTTTTAAAACTTAGAATTATTTGCTTATAATGGAGTCTATGGGAGATGGCCTTTCCATAATTCGGAACTTTCTGGATAACGGGTTTCCGTATAAGGGATCCCATACCTGTGTATATATCTATATATATATATATATATATAGATATATACAGGAGACCCAGCTAGGGTTGCCATCTGACAGGTAAAGGTTGTGCTTGATAATATTGTAATATGGTCATTGGGAAGATAAAAATATAGGTATTTTTTTTTAACCAAAAAAAAAAAGGTGGCAGCCCTACACCCAGACAGCAAGGAAGGGAAGGGGGATCAGGATAAGGATAAACAACAATCCATTAGGCATTTGTAATTAAAGATATGCTGATCTCAATTGAGGGCTCATTTAAAACTGCAAAGGGGCTTCTTGGAAAGTAGGTGGGGTTTAGGGGAAATTGGAGGCGGAACATAAAAACATCAAGGTATTTGGAATTTTAAATGTTGGAAGGTGTGATGACAGGTTCTTGGGTCTTGGGGTTGCCTGCTTTCCAGCACTGCCCTATGAATTTGGGCCAGTTTAGAGGCCTGTTATATAAAGCGTATGTCCATAAATCACTATTTCTTCTGGTGAATCTATTGTCCCTTGACCCTGTAATGGCACTAGATGGTGGCTAATGTCCCCCCCTGCCCAACCTTACAACAAGCCATGGAAATTACATTAATTGCATGTTTCTAGCGTTTGCCCCTTAGTATGCTTTACATAGTAGCTGTTCTAGCAGTTCTATTCGGCACGCTGTACTACTAGGTGTAGTCTGTAGGGAAAGGCCCATAGGAAGCAATTAAAGCAATATCTAGGCAGCTATGAGTAGCACGTGGGCTTAGCCCATAACCTGACAGATGAAGGATCATTGTGGGATAAAACATATGAAGGGCTGGATTAGTGCTGCCAACAGTCTGTTTATCATTAGCTGATATATTCTTCTCTTTCGTTAAATTATTGAAGACATTTCCAGTAACTTTCGGCCCTTTCTTTCCCTGAACGTAAATGAGCATTTCACTAATCAGCCCCTTGCCCTATGCTGCTGGGAGTTCTGCTGGGAATGGACTTGATGCTGAACAAGCTGGTTGGGTGAAGTAGGATGGATGTGTCCCTAGCTGAGAAACCGAGAAAGAGACAACTTAACCCAACTTTTGACTGTCAAACTGTTGAGGAACTGCACCTCCCAGCATACCATAAAAGCTGGTCTTTATGTATTTATGCCCTTAGATATGGTATTTTTGTCATAGAGAAGCCAGGGTCCATACAATTCTGTTCCTGGTGCTGAGTGAACAGAGGCTGGGTCTATAGGGCCCACCTGAGAACCTGACACTCTGGGCCCACTGCTCCAGTAATTAGATATAGATATTGCCATATGGTGTAGGTTTTTATAGTCCCATGGCAGATATAACAATGGGCTGATGGGGGGATTCTCCAAAGCAAGGGTCTGGGCCAACCCAGGAAATCCACAAGTTCTCACTCGTAGGCCATTTTGAGCATGTTAGTGGGGTAAAGGGTGTTATATCATACCTAGGGATGCACCAAATCAAGGGGTTATATATGAGTTTTAGCAATTTGCCTTTGGATGCCACTGTCTCCATGTTACCAAGTCCCTCAAGTCCTCTGTGTGTGAATGTGTGTTGTACAACTCCGGCCAATACCTCTCTTCTTCTGCTGCTGTGACTTGGTCTCCGAGCCCTAATGGAACCCCTACACCAGTGATCCCCAACCAGTGGCCCAGGGGCAACATGTTGCTCCCCAACCCCTTGGATGTTGCTCTCAGTGCCCCCAAACCAGGGAGTTATTTTTGAATTCCTGACTTTGGGGCAAGTTTTGGTTGAATAAAAACAAGATTTCCTACCAAATAAAGCCCCTGTAAGCTGATAGGGTGCATAAAGGTCCCTAATAGCCAATCACAGCCCTTATTTGGCTCCTCCATGAACTTATATGGTGCTTGTGTTACTCCCCAAGTCTTTTTACATTTGACTGTGGCTCCCGAGTAAGAAAGGTTGGGGACTCCTGCCCTACAGGGACCCTAGCCATGGGGCTAGTAAGTCTTGTACATAATCCAGCTGTCATAGCCGACAGCACCCTCAGGGTGATACCACATTGTGTCTCCTGATTGGGGTGAAACCCTAACAGTAGCATCTACTACCACCTCTGCACATTACATTGTCTAAAATATATATTTTTTAACTACTGTCTGTAATAAAAGTGTTTCATAACGACCTGTGTTCCGCAGGATTCCAGGAGTTAAGCATATAATGAAATTCCCTGGCACGGCGAATGAATTAAATGAGTTTGTTCATTGCTCCTAAATTTAGAACCTAAACCCTCATACGTGCAGCAGCCGCTCCTCCAGAGCCAATTAAAGTGGGCCTCCGAGGCACGGCACAGACTGCGAGTCTCATATTGGGGTACTGGCGTTTGTATTGTGCCTGCAATGCCACATGTGTATCCTCTGGGCTACCGAGCTGTCAGATGTTGCGCTGCTTGTGTGTCTCCCATTAAATCTGTTGCTAATGGCATGGGAAGATTCCGTCAGGGTTTGGTGGGAAATAGATCCCCTTGCATTTGGGAATGGGAATGCTTTAGAAGTTTAATGCCTTTAGCGCTCTATAAAGATGCAGAACTTTGCACTTTAACTCTAATATGGTCCAGAATCGGCACACAAATGGATATTGTCTTGTGTAAATGGATGACGGGGGACCCCCTACCTTAGTAACAGTAAATTAGGAGGGAATAGTGTCAGGGAGGCAGCTTGTCGGAGGCTGGGGAAGAGGCAATTAGAGATGTCCAACCTGGATCCCATCAGATATTATTGCCTTATTATTATTATGGAGCTGTCAGGAGGATTCTGGGAGTTGCTGTCCATCAACAATTAGGGGGGTCTTTCTCACACCGGCCTCCCCTAGCTCTAAATTAGCTTCAGGGTCTCATTAAGGCTTCTGTTTTATGTCTGACACTGGGAGCAAGATGGTGTTCAAAGGAAAAGTAACCCCCATATTGTAACCCATCCTGCCCCAAATTCACTTTGAAAAATATCTCTGCTACCCCTTGCCTGATCTCCAGAAGCAGAGAAATGCAGCGAGCTTGTCAGTCGCCATGTTTGGCCAGGTCACAAAACTTGCACAATTTGATCTGCAGAGCTTGCATTCATCTGAAGTTGTGCCATCTTGGAGTCAGGAAGGAATTTTTTTCCCCTCTGAGGCAAATTAGAGAGGCTTCAGATGGGGTTTTTTGCCTTCCTCTGGGGCAACTAGTAGTTAGGCAGGTTATATTTAGGCATTATGGTTGAACGTGATGGACGTATGTCTTTTTTCAACCCAACTTGCTATGTTACTACCACAGTGGGCATTTTATTGTGGGTAATATGCTAAGTATGTACATTTATTTGAGGAAAGAAATGCGTGCAGATCCTCTTTTACAGAAGCTACCATAGGGCTGACTAATGCTGCCCTAACATTGTACAGTCACATGATCACCTACCGTCACATGATCACTTACCGTCACATAAGCACTTATCAGAGGGAATGTCCCATACTGGGAGACAAGAGCTGGCCATAGATTGAAAGATCTACTTATTTGACAACATCACCAAATAAGCAGATCTTTCCCCAACATGACCTCCTTGAGGCAATATCATACTGATCCAATTGGTAGGTGTGGGTTAGGTGTGCTGGGTTTACTTGAATGGGTTGAACTTGATGGACACTGGTCTTTTTTCAACCCTATGTAACTATGTCACTATGTAACTATCATTTGGCCCTAGCCCATTTTGGGCCAGATATCAGTTCGGTAGGCCTGTAGGAGTGACTCCATACACCGACGGATAAGCTGCCAACTTGGACTAAAGGAGCTGAATTCACAGCTAAAATCTACCCATGTATGTATGTATAATCACCATAGGCCTCTTCTGACCTCTTCATAAGTCTGTGGAAAGGCCACAAAGATTTGAGCCCATGGTGACAGATATTAAGGGGCTATGGCTAAGTCTGAACTTGTTGTGGCCATGCTACTAAACCAGTGATCCCCAACCAGTGGCTCAGGGGCAACATGTTGCTCCCCAACCCCTTGGGTGTTGCTCTCAGTGCCCCCAAACCAGGGAGTTATTTTTGAATTCCTGACTTGGGGGCAAGTTTTGGTTGAATAAAAACAAGATTTCCTACCAAATAAAGCCCCTGTAAGCTGATAGGGTGCATAGAGGCCCCTAATAGCCAATCACAGCCCTTATTTGGCTCCTCCATGAACTTTTATGGTGCTTGTGTTGCTCCCCAAGTCTTTTTACATTTGACTGTAGCTCATGAGTAAGAAAGGTTGGGGACCCCTGTACTAAACAATATGTGATCCCCAACCAGTGGCTCGGGAGCAACATTTTGCTCCCCACCCCCTTTGATGTTGCTCCCAGTGGCCTCAAAGTAGGTACCATTTTTAAATTTCTGGCTTGGAGATAAGTTTTAGAAGCCCAGAGACACAGTTTTACTCCAAGCAGAGTCTCCTGCAGGCCAGCCATCACATGGGGCTACCATATAGCCAATCACAGCCCTTATTTGTTACCTCCAAAGAACTTTGGCTCACAAGTTAAAAAGGTTGGGGATCCCTATCTTATAGCATGGTCTTGGGCACTGGGACATCTTGATAACTGGACCTGGCCCCAACATTATAGTAATTTCCTAGAAGGACATGACCATGTTTGTTCCAGGTCCCAGTCTAATGACTGTAGCAGGGATCTATAAAGTTCACAACCTAAATTAGAATTGTGGAACCCTATCGTTATCCTCACCACCTTTCTACCCCAACCTACCTCCTCGCCCTGTAGACCAGCAAAAGGAAACAAGGTCAAGGGCCACAACCATCAGGACTTGAGAATAACATGTCTTTGGACAAAGGGCATGAGTAATATTGTCTAGGGGGTCAACACATCTTATTGTGACCCCCTCGGCAGCTGCGGCACGGCCTTCTCTCTCGCAGGGAACATATTTAGATGAATGGGTAATGTTAATTCTGTCGACTTGATTCCTCCTGCCAACAATGAGTGACAAATCTCCTAATTAGTAGCTGAGTCCCAGTTAATTATGAGATCAGTCTTCTGGCTTAATATAAGAACAACCATCATTTCTCTCTGCGCTGCTACAATTGACAACAGCCTTCGTTCTCTTGGATCGTTTATTTATCCTGATAACCGTAATCGGAAAAGCTGTTGTATATACATTGATTAACTCCTCGTTACTGATCGGATTGGCCGTTAGCTATAGAGACCTTTCTAGTAATTAAATCTGCAAATCTGCATTGTATGGCCCCCAATAAACATCACCTGAGCCCTTCCATGTTTGACGATCTGGAGTCACATATTAGGGGTTAATTGTTATTGAGCTAATTACTCCTTCTATACATGTCTGTAACATGTTATAACTTAATTATGTACTGGATAAATAAAAAATGTTATAATAATGCTACCATGTTGTAACTTGGCCTAAACTCTGCATTTTTTTTGTAAAAATAATCTGAATTGATAATATTGCTGCTTTTAAGATATGTAGGTTTTTTTTCCCCTTTTTACCTTTTAAAAGCAATATTGCATTGCCATGGTAACCGGAGGCTTTAATGGAAGATGTACTTTGAGTCAAACTCTCCAATTAGGAGCAACGTGTGTGTATGTGAAATGGCCTAAGTACTACTGTTGCCTTGTTAGCTCTGTAGGGGTGTAGGGTCTCGTATGGCTGTTGGTCTAAAGGCAAACTCTCAGCATAACAAGGTTTAATGGAAATAAACATATATACCCTAATTAGGGGATCAGGATTTATCTTCGGTCTATAAAGTGAGATTTACCTACAGAGAAGATGTGTCTGCTGGAATAATCTTATACATGCATGGGAGCCGTTATCTGGAAACCCTTTATCCAGAAAGTTCTGAATTACGGGAACTACATCTCCCATAGGCTATAATTACCCCTTATTGGAGCAGAACAGCCCTATTGGGTTTATTTCATGGTTACATGATTCCCTTTTCTCTGTAATAATAAAACAGTACCTGTACTTGATCCCAACTAAGATATAATTACCCCTTATTGGGGCAGAACAGCCCTATTGGGTTTATTTAATGGTTAAATGATTTCCTTTTTCTTTCTAATAATAAAACAGTAACTGTACTTGATCCCAACTAAGATATAATTACCCCTTATTGGGGGCAGAACAGCCCTATTGGGTTTATTTAATGGTTAAATGATTCCCTTTTCTCTGTAATAATAAAACAGTACCTGTACTTGATCCCAACTAAGATATAATTACCCCTTATTGGGGGCAGAACAGCCCTATTGGGTTTATTTAATGGTTAAATGATTCCCTTTTCTCTGTAATAATAAAACAATACCTGTACTTGATCCCAACTAAGATATAATTACCCCTTATTGGGGCAGAACAGCCATATTGGGTTTATTTAATGGTTAAATGATTCCCTTTTCTCTGTAATAATAAAACAGTACCTGTACTTGATCCCAACTAAGATATAATTACCCCTTATTGGGGCAGAACAGTCCTATTGGGTTTATTTAATGGTTAAATGATTCCCTTTTCTCTGTAATAATAAAACAGTACCTGTACTTGATCCCAACTAAGATATAATTACCCCTTATTGGGGCAGAACAGCCCTATTGGGTTTATTTCATGGTTAAATGATTCCCTTTTCTCTGTAATAATAAAACAGTACCTGTACTTGATCCCAACTAAGATATAATTACCCCTTATTGGGGCAGAACAGCCCTATTGGGTTTATTTAATGGTTAAATGATTCCCTTTTCTCTGTAATAATAAAACAGTACCTGTACTTGATCCCAACTAAGATATAATTACCCCTTATTGGGGGCAGAACAGCCCTATTGGGTTTATTTAATGGTTAAATGATTCCCTTTTCTCTGTAATAATAAAACAGTACCTGCACTTGATCCCAACTAAGATATAATTTTAATTTTTTTGGCCTGACAAGAATCCCTTCAATACCATTACACCCAGCAGTCAACTCAATAGCTCCACCCCTGCATCATTGATCCGCCCCTCTACATCATCGACACGCCCTCCCGCATCATTGGCTTAGCCCTCTCACAAGCGTTATTTATTTTTACAAAAGCTGGTAACCCTAGCTGCCCTTTACCAGAATGTACCAAAATTTGTGTCCTTATTATTGCCTCACATGAAGTTGCTGTTGTCTTAGGTTAGCCTGTGCCTTTAATTACACTAGAATTCTGGGAAAAAAGTCTGCATTGTGGGTAAGCCTCCTAGGTGTTATAAGCCGACAACAAATGGTGATGAATGGTGTATTGCAGCAGCTAGTTGGATATCCTTGGTGGCTCATCTGCTGTTTGCAGAGATTCAGTGATCTGAACATTAAAAAATAATGTTTATCTGCGAATAAAAGTGTTTTTTTGGGGTAAAGTAGTCCTGTTGGGAGGGTAATGTTTTTTTTGTAATAATGAAGCGTTATGTGCTTCTCGGTACAGTAGACGTGCGCGAGTCTCAGAGGGCCTCATCAGAGCCCGGCCGTGCATATGCCTCTGTGCCTCTGGTACCTGTCAGTCCATTTTAGCTCATCGCAGCCGCACAAGTAAAACTTTATTACCGTGACTGGCACAGCGGCACCACCCGACTCCCCAACACGAGGGCAGGCCTGGTGTTACACAACCATCCCGGAGCCTTTGTTTATCTGGAGTAAAATGACTGGGGATGAAAATCACTGAACCGTAGAGAAGAGTGACTTCAGGAGGATACGAGTCTGTTTTTCGAGACAAATGGACCATTCAGGAAGCCAAATTAAGGAAAAATTGCAGATGGGAGATATGAGCAAAGGGGACGTTTGTCCAAGTAATCGAAATGCCAGAGAATAAGTGTCATGGCTGATGGGTGATGGAGATACAGATACATTTCAGCAGGGGGTTTCAAGAAAGAATGACCAATGCCATGGCCAGATTACTGCGAGACAAATACTTCTAAACTAATGGTAGGGGTGGATTCCATAAAACTGAATGTTATTCAGTTAGTTCGGCGCAGATCTGAATGACCTCCGTGCAGGGGTGGGGTGTATGGGTGGGACTTATTCTCTTGCACATTGTGATCATCCACTCTTGGCTCTCACTGCCAGGTTCATCTTTAAAGCTTATAGCTTGTGCAACAGGAAGTCCCACCGACACCCTACAAACCAAAAAAAGCCCACGCTCTACGGAGAAATGTTATTTATTCTAGATGATGGATTTTAGTAGTATAGCCTCCCAAGCCTCCAGGACCTGGTTCCTTAAGAAGCTTAGGAAGATGGGTTGCTGGATTCTTAGCTCTCACTGCCAGGTTCACCTTCCTACCTGGTAAAGCTTATAACTTGTGCAACAGAGAAACCCACCCCTACCAACACCCTACAAACCAGAAAGCCCACACTTTATGCAGAAATGTTATTTATTTTTAATAGTGAGTTTTAGTAGTACGACCTCTAAACCTCCAGGACCTGGTTCCTTAAGAAGATAGGTAAGAAGATGGGTTGCTGGATTCCCTGCTCTATGCAAGTGCGCGGCGTCCTAAATTCCTAAGCCTCCTAAGTGAGGTGGGCCTAGAGTTTCAGGTGGCTTGGTGCCACTTTGTAATCGCCATTTTGAATTGAAAAAGTCTCAGTGACTCCCATGGATGATAATAGTGTCAATGTAAGTTAAGTTATAGAACCTTAACAACCTAACAGATATATTAAAAGATGGCATGCATGTTTGAATGATGAAATGAGCCAGGGAACATGGCTAGGGTAGTGCCTCATTGTGGTTGGGCTGTGTAGGATTTGTGACTTTATTACCAAAGCCTAAGTCTACCTATGGAGGCAGTTTGAAGAGACTGTGCTGTAGTCTCCTTGGGTTTGTCTTGAGAGATATTCCCTCTGAATGGTGCGTGAGTGGATGAATTAAGAGGGGTCCATATCCAATTGTATTGGCCATGGACAGAACAAGCAGATAAACCATATGTAGCTGTCCATGGAAATAGTCAAATCCGTCCATTCTGAATAGAAAACCCCAAAAGTTGGCACTGGGAGTTGGTATACACCAACCACATCTGGATACCTGCAGGTTGCCCAAGATGTATCTATAGGACAAGCCAAGGGTACCTCTAATATTTGCACCATTGCCTTGTTTTGCAGGTCTCCCCCCAAACGACATTGGTTTCCTAAAACAAAGAGTTAATTTGCTCCTCTATTTAGGCAGACATTGGCAGCATTATTCACAGGCCGCCATCTTGGTTGCTTAATTTCTATAAGTGATGCATCCAAGATGGTGGGCATGAAGAATGTTGCAATATGCCTAAAAAACATATTTTCCATGTGGGGACTGGGAGAATGAGCTAATGGTGCAAATACATTTTTACTAATTAAAATCGATGCTGATCAGGATGGAGCCGACTTGGACTTGAGCATTTACAGCCTTGGGCATTGGATTAGAATGCAAGCTCCTTGCACAGGGTGCCCATTGGCACATTGCAATCAATGCCAACCCATGTCCAGCACCATCATCTTTGGCGCAGGCTTGGCTGTACTGTGTAGGAATGAGGGGGATAGGAGTGTTCATCGGTAAGCACTATGGATGATAATACATTTTAACTTGGCCTTTAAAAACAAAACAATGGGAAAACAGATGCGTTCAATTGTTGCTGGAACAGGATAATATTTCTTTATGAACGTTTTGGGGTTGTGGTCGGAAGGTGATCTGCATTGATTAGTTATCATCTTTTACGGCCGGGGTTAATGCATAACCACCACTGCCATAAATTATGATGTACGCCACCTCTTTAATGTGTTTTTATTCCCGTGCCCTGTGTGTGCTGCTAGCCTTCCCCCAGCTTAAATGCCTCTGTGCCTTCTGCTTTATATCCTGTGGATAGGCTGAATGTGACCTTTATATAACGGCACAAAGCTGTAAATTCAGCCGGAGGAGATGGGGGGGTTATCCTTGCCAACCCAAAGATGGCAGTTGCCTTGCTCTATGGATCACTGATTGTTTAAAAAATGATAATTCTTTATTCCCTTTGTTCCTAGAACATGTAACTTTTTTTAATCTAACACAACATTTCATAATTTAACTGGATTTCAAAGAAACCCATTTGATGCTGATGGTGAAATCTCCTTTCCTTCAGTCTCAGTCACACACAGTTTGTCACTTTGGAATATGGAGTATATTATACCTTATGATATATACCCCCATATGTGATAAAAGGCAATACGTTTGCCCAGGAGCAAAAACCAGAAGCAACCAATAAGATATCTGCTTTCAAACAGATAACCATTAAATGCTACCTGCTGATTGGTTGTTACAGATTACTGCATGTGGGCACATTTAGTGCCTTTTATTACATAACCCCAGGAGTGTTCTGTGGTTCCTGCTATGCCATGGCCACATAAACCCTGCCACCAATCTCATCCCTTGCTTCTAGGGTTGCCACCTTTTAGGCTTCTTCTTAATGGCTGGGGGCGGAGCAGTGATGTTAAGGGGGCGGGGCAGGGTCGGACTAGGGGGTGCAGGGCCCACCGGGGCTCCCGCCCCAGGGGCCCTGCAGGTGCCCCAACCAGCCGTGTCCCCTACCACCCCAGGGGCCCCCCTAACCCCCCCAGGGGCCCCCCTAACCACCCCCACAGGGCTCCCACCCGACGTCCTCCCCAAGCGTGTATAAATTGAACGCGTCAGGGGAGGAACAGTCAGAAGGGGGAGTGCCGGCAAAGGTTGGACTGGGCCGCTGGGGCTCACTAGGGCCGGGGCCCACCGGGATTTTTCCCGGTGTCCCGGCGGCCCAGTCCGACCCTGGGGCGGGGCATAAAGTCAGTGGGACCCATTAGTTTGAGGGTGGGCTAGAAAGGGAGCTAGGAGAAGGGATAAGAGGGGTCGGGGGACAAGGTAATTGTAATACCAGCCCCTGGCCCTGGCTAGTGAAATACCGACCATATGGCCGCCCTACTTGCTCCACCCAGACAAGCTATACATGTAACTCCAGAAAGGTACATGAAATGAGAATATTCACATACGTGCCTAGGTAATCATGTACATGTTAAATATTTATTAATAAGAAATGACATTTGGATAAAGCATCCCTTGTACAAACATCTATGCAGTTGGTCTTTTTAATATACTTGCGAGATTGTTAGGGGTTGCAGTCTCCAATTTCCCTTTTCTCTCCCTCTTTTCTTGGCCTTATTTATTCCAACACAGGTAAATCCTTAGAGAATTCAGCAATTCAGCCTGTGAATCTTTCTCTCGAAAGGCAAATCCATTTATTTGCGCTGTGCAGCGTGGCAGATATTCCTGAATTGGTTTAACCATCCCAATGCCCTAGGTGCAGTCCGGTCTAAATATATCCTGTCATTATTCTGCTTATTACCTGGCCTAAAAGCGCTGAGAAGGGAGCCAATCAGAAATTTAGATATAACATGGTGTGCATGATCCCTAGGACAGTTAACTGCTTACTGGCCAAGCAGAGGGTTCGGTTTAGTTGCCCTTTCCTTTCATTATCCTTTGTGGTTAGAGGCAGGTAGTTGTTGTTTATATGCACTGAAGTACAGGTGTCGGACCCCTTATCCGGAAACCTATTATCCAGAAAGTTCCGAATTATGGAAAGCCCATCTCCCATAGACTCCATTTTAATCAAATAATTCACATTTTTAAAAAGGGTTTCCTTTTTCTCTGTAATAATAAACCCCTTATTGGGGGCAGAACAGCCCTATTGGGTTTATTTCATGGTTAAATGATTCCCTTTTCTCTGTAATAATAAAACAGTACCTGTACTTGATCCCAACTAAGATATAAATAATCCTTATTGGGGGCAGAACAGCCCTATTGGGTTTATTTAATGGTTAAATGATTCCCTTTTCTCTGTAATAATAAAACAGTACCTGTACTTGATCCCAACTAAGATATAATTACCCCTTATTGGGGGCAGAACAGCCCTATTGGGTTTATTTAATGGTTAAATGATTCCCTTTTCTCTGTAATAATAAAACAGTACCTGTACTTGATCCCAACTAAGATATAATTACCCCTTATTGGGGGCAGAACAGCCCTATTGGGTTTATTTAATGGTTAAATGATTCCCTTTTCTCTGTAATAATAAAACAGTACCTGTACTTGATCCCAACTAAGATATAATTACCCCTTATTGGGGGCAGAACAGCCCTATTGGGTTTATTTAATGGTTAAATGATTCCCTTTTCTCTGTAATAATAAAACAGTACCTGTACTTGATCCCAACTAAGATATAATTACCCCTTATTGGGGCAGAACAGCCCTATTGGGTTTATTTAATGGTTAAATGATTCCCTTTTCTCTGTAATAATAAAACAGTACCTGTACTTGATCCCAACTAAGATATAATTACCCCTTATTGGGGGCAGAACAGCCCTATTGGGTTTGTTTAATGGTTAAATGATTCCTTTTTCTCTGTAAAAAACCCCAGGTCCTGAGCATTCTGAATAATCCCATACCTGTACTGGTATTTGGGATTATGATGTAATATTCAAGGAAACCCAATACAGCATCATTGTACAGAGTACAGAGGGACCATTAATTGATACTCTATTACAATGTATATGTATGAATCAGTTCCTCTCCCTCAACGTTTTGGGGCCCCTACATAGATTTGGTTGGGGCTCACTAAGCATTGCTATCCCAACTAACATCCTTTACAGTTTCAGGTTCCATTGAGCCAAGCGGAATTTCAAAGGATCCAATGGCTTAACCAGAAGGTACTGGGGACCTAATGCAAAATTAATGGAGGGCCTCCAGAGATGACCTCTGTTTCACAAAAACATATTGAAGCTGTTCATCAGTGAGGGGCCCCTACTGGGCCCTCCCAAACATTTAATAGGGTCTGATTCTGCTATTTGTTAACCTCTGCCCTTTAATGAGCCAAACATCTGATTGTGAGCTGCAGGTCTCAGTGTGTGTGTGTGCAATGGAAAGAGGCGGTACAGGAGGGAGGGTGGGGGTGCCAGGGGCAACTATGATAAGGACCACCGCACAGTAGACCACTCCAGCAGCCCTGGTGTGTCTGATTGTGTATATGTAGCTGTAATACAAGCGGGGTTGGACTGGGGTGTGCGAGGCCTATAGGGGCTGCTATCCTAGGGACCCCCTCATCCCCCCTCTTGGACCAATGTGCAAAATGTGACCAATGGGGCCAACGTGCAAAAATGCATTTATTTTGCACTTCACACGCAGCAGCAATTATTGTGAAATTCTAAAGGAATTGGTAAAAAAACTAATTTTGGTACAAAAACTATTCTCTTGGGCTTTAGAATGTTTAAATGTTATTGTTTAGTAGCTTGAAGGGGTACTCCAACATACAGAAGAAACCCCAGGGCCCCAGCATTCCAGATCTTTTATTTCATAGCCTGTTCTTAGCAGTCTATTGATGGAGAAGCCAATGGAATGAAATTCTAGAATAACCCAACACCCAGCCCTAGGACGGAGCGAGGGAATTCTCCATACATTCCTCCCTACGTTGGTGCTGAGGACCAACAGGCTCAAAGCGTTACTCAGAAGCGCTCTGGGGATAGCCGCCATGTGTTTACGCCACTCACGGAATGTTTTGACATCTTTCTACTCACATTTCCTTTCACCTTTCCCATTTCCCACCCCCCTCCCCTCGCTGCCAGCCTCCCTGATATTTCTCATTATGTCTGAGTGTCTGACAAATCAGTCTGGCCGGCTCCCTTGGGATATGTTTTCCCCTAATTCCATGGAATACACAGCTGGTTCATATCTATTGTTCTCTAAATTATGGCACAGTGCAGCCCAAGGAAATTCCTTTGGGGCACATAACCCCTTAGCGGAACCTTTACTACACGGGACGTAGTATCTGTCACACGTGATCCGGCCCATGACCAAGCGCATGTAGGCGGCTAAATTGGCCGCTCACATCTACACACTGAATTAAATGAGCTCACATCACCCATAAAACCTTCCCCAACATGCCAATTATTCTGCCACCACCACAATCCATTTAATGGCTTTCATCTAAAGGGTCTGTCCCTCCCCAGTCAATAAATTAAAGGGGAATAAAGAAGTAATGCTGTGTTTGTGAACATCAAAAGCCTGGGCTTTGATTTGATTTGTTACAGACAAACCTTATAGCGAGTGGGGTTGTTAGGAAATCCTAGTAATCAGATTAAAGGTATGATTGGGCAGTCGCGTAGCCGGAGTGCATGGAGCTCCTCTGAGCCAGCTGAGACTTTCCATGGCCGTGGTGTAATTATGTGATAGTTCAGTTGCCAAGCAACCGTATCATTGTACACTACATGGGCCCTTGGCTTCTGATAAAAGAGGGAACCGGCTTTGGACAAGGGACCCCTAAGGTTGTAATCTTTCTGCTGTTACCATTAGACCATTAGAACAAAATATAGGCTCTAAATAGCGATGCTCCAACAGTGGCCCCCTTGAAGGCCTTGGGGTCTTGTTCATATACTGTAGGAAAGCATTATTGTATAAACCAATAGGTCCAAGAATATCTAGAGGAGCAAATCTCATCCTTGTTGACCTACAACGTAGGCTTTTAGGAGTATCTAGAAGAGCAAATAACGATTGAGTCATGATATCACCCTAAACACCTTTCAGTCTGAGCACCCGTGCCACTGGCCCAGCCCTATAGTTTGGGAGCCACTGCAAATTGGAATTTTCATATCTACCGTCTAATACTGAGTTGCCTAATGCTACCACATTACCCAAAGGTCCAGGTAGGGTTATCAGTGATTTCCCAAAGATATATGTAGTCATTATTGGGAGATTTTTTTTTACCTATAGGTAAAGCATGGTGGTACTCTGGTTGTAACTCCTGACCCCATGCCCAGGCACAGCTTAGTAGGTTGGACCACTATTTTTTATCTCATCCCATCCCAAAACATAAGGGTAATGGGTTTGGCATGGGTCTCCGATTGCCCATACCTTATAACCTCCAGGTGGTCTCCATCTGAGAATGAATTCCAGTTCAACTCCATAGTTCAGGAGATGTGTCCATGCTTGAGATGTAAAGCAGTAGGCTTAAGGGTCAGCCATACTCTGTTGACTCATTCAGGATAGTTTGGAATTTCCACCAGCAGCAGCCCTTATCCTATCTAGAACTTATTGGGTCTTCAAAGTCAAATCATTTTAGGTTTTTTGTTTATATACTGAAGCCACCAACAGTCTCAGAGTTTGCTTCCTCTGTAGTTACACCCTTGGCAGAAGCTGTATGCAGAGGGGGTACAATTGGGCATCCCAAGGGCAGCAGTGGTGGGACTAGAAATGTTCTTGGAGCAATCAGGAAAGAAAGCAACACTAGGGTCCTTGTTCTTATTTACTACCTCAAACCGAATATATTTATTGTTTTTATGGTTGACTTTCCTTGAATGGAGATCCACCTCGGGTTCAGTAGGTTATGGTGACCAAGATGGTTCAACGTGAAATGCTTAGTTCTGGTTGTGGCCTAAGGAAGGTTGTAGCTAGCCAACCTTGGATACAATGGCAGCTTTGGCAAGACTGAAACTGTAAGTAACAAATTCATAGAAACTAGAGGTAGAGATGGGGTCATGAAATTAAATAGAATTTTCTATCTGATGGTGAAACTCTCATAGATTCACTTCCTAAATGAAGGTAGAAATAAAGGTACAACAGCCTTTTTATTCATCGACTCAGTGACAAGCCTTTGTTTCTTGCCTACCCAACATTTCTCTTGCTGCCTGTCATTTATCTATGAGCGCCGGTGCAAGTGTGAATCCCATTGCTCTGTAATTGGAGGGTGGGGGCGTTGGCTTTGGAATTGTGATTTCTGTCATCTTTTATTTATGACGTGTCAGGCCGTTCCTGTGCGGTGGGAGGCTGGGGCTTTGCGTTAGATTATAGCCCTGATGGCTACACGATAGAAAATACCCTTTGACCTGATCCTAGACAGTCATATCTGGCCCTATCATCATCTTCATCGTGGTTTTACACATGAGCGACTGAAAGTCACACCAAGGGGTCCCTCAAAGCATTTTACACCTTCAGTGCATTTGGGTCCTGACAAAGGGTACCAAACTCTGTCCCCCCCAAAAATTGTGAATAGACTGCTCCTTTGTATAATGAACTTTGTGCATTTATTTGATTAGCTATGTAGAATTGATATAAGCATCCAGGCAAGAAGCTGGCCATACAGGGGGCAATAAAAGCTGCCAACGTGGCTCCTCCACAGGGTCAGACTGGGCCGGCAGGACATTGGGGAAAAAACCCTGTGGCAGGTCTGCCACCTATGCCGCTGGGCAGGGGGCGGGCAGTGATGTCAGAGGGGCAGGGAAGAGGCGGGGCTGTGACACCACGGAACGGGGAAGAGACAGGGCCGCAACATTATTGGGTGGGGCTATGACCGCACTGGTTCAGAAGCTTATTGCCCATATGTGGGACCCTCAGGGAATCAGTTTCTAGCTGATAATCATCTACACACTGATCAAGCAGATTTGAAAACCCATTGGACAAGGAACTGGAACTGAATTACTAACCATAGTTTCATGTCTGGGAGATGTTATTGCTTAGTAAAACCCAAACAACAGTTCTGCCATTTTTTCCTGATTTGGCCACAAGAGGCACTGTTCTTCTCTTTAGTATTCTCCTTTATTATTATTATTAACATTTATTTATAAAGCGCCAACATATATATATATATATATATATATATATATATATATATATATGTATATCTCTATATTTATATATATATACATATATTTATAAAGTGCTACTTATGTACCCAGCACTGTACAGTAGAATACATTAATACAAACAGGGGGTTATTAAGATAATAATAGATAAATACACAGTATAACAATAAATACAAATAAATACAAGATACAGTTGCAATAAGATAAGAGTCAAAGACACAAGAGGATGGAGGTCCCTGCCCCGTAGAGCTTACAATCTATATAGTAATGCAAAGATATATGTATTCCACAGTGCTTTACAGAGACTATATATATAATTCCCACCAGTTTCTGCCCCAGTGGAGCTTACAATCTAAAGTCCCAATGATATTTAACTTGCCTGTATGTTTTTGGAGGGTGGGAGGAAATTAGGGTACCCGGAGGAAACCCCCACAGACATGGGGAGAGAATATTCAGACTTTGCAGTAAGTTTTAAATAAAAATTAAAATTGTATCCCAAAAATCACAACCTAATTTGCCTCCACCCCCATCCACTGCCTAGAGCCCCAAGGGGAAGCACTGCTGCACAGTAAGGATCTTTATTTCCTTGTGACATGGATACTGGATACGTTCTAAGCTTTTCCCCTCGACAAAATGAAAAACGACCCTAGACCTTAATTGACAGCGGGAGCTTCATTTGTTGTCGCTGCGTAATCTTGAAGTTGCGCTACCACCGGGTGCGTCAGACTGGGATTTAATTCATATGAGAGATGACCTGTGTAGCAGCGGGCTCCGGGGCCCCAACATAACAAAGCGATTTATTTGTGTGTGTGTCTCAAGATTGCGTTGTAAATTATTGATTGATGAGCCGGTGCCATTAATGCGTAGCCGGGAGCAGGGTGCATTGATTGGCCGGCCAGCTCCCCCTGCCTACACTATATTATAGCTCTGATAGATGGGGGCATAGGTGCATTCATTGTGTGGCCTTGTTACTCCCAATAAAAAAACATGGCTGCAGATTTAGGCTCAGGGGGTTCCACAAAGCATCACAGGGACCCATTGGGTGGCTTATGGGTGCAACCAGGGGTATAAGTTCAGAGAAAGCAGGGGATCCCCTGTGTAGGGAGCCCAGTAAGGTCCTAATTAGGGATGCACCGAATCCAGAATTCGGTTTGGAATTCGGCATTGATTTGCCCTTTTTCCAGCAGGATTTGGATTCAGCCAAAGCCACGATCCTGGCTGAACTGAATCCAAATTCCATTCAATATTCGGCCGAATCCGAATAGTGGATTTGGTGGAACCCTAGTCCTAATTAATGTGAAATTTCAATACATCTTGGGAAAATTGGTCAAATTAGCAATATTTTGGGGCCCACTAACATCTAATTACCCCACTGGATTCAACTACAATGGGCATATTATATTCAGGGTTGGACTGGGACGCCGGGAAAAAACCTGGTGGGTCCCGGAGGGCCAGACTGACCCTTGCCGGCGCTCCCCTGGCTGACAGTTCTCTCCCTGATGCGTTAAACTTATGCATACTCAGGGGAGGACGTTGGGTGGGGGACCCTACGGGGGGCTAGGGAGGCTCAGCGGGGGCCCTTGAGGGGGGGGTTAGGGGGTGCGGGGGATGTGCCTGGTGGGCCCTGCACCCCCCAGTCCGACCCTGATTTTATTAAGTATAATAACTGGCTCTATTGTATTGCAACCAGCGGTGTAACAAGTCAGCGCTCAAAGGGGCCCGGCGACAGACGCTCAGTGCACCAAACCTTTATCCCACCTGTGCGGCTGGGGAAGGGGAATTTTTTTAAAATATTTTTTAAATGTACTTCCAAACTATAGAGGAAACACACCCTGTGGTCTGGGTCCCCTGCGGGATCTGCTTATTGCACGTGAGGGGATGCTGGGAGTTGTAGTTTAAGAACAGCTATAGGGCTCCATCCCTCCCCCCACCCCCAGATGCAAGGATAAATGTAGATTGATGGGGAATAGATTGTGAAATTGCTTTTAAAGCCAGACCCACCAACAGCTCAGGGAGGGGGGTCCTGGCCGCACAGATAAGGTTAATGGCGTTCGGCACAATGAGGGGCAAGGAGGGAGAAATCAATAATTTAAGCCAAGCAAGGAGACACAGATAACTGCAATGATACAGCAGCTGGGACATGGGGGGGGGGGGGGGAGCTGCCATAGGAATTACTGGCCAGTAGCTATCCCCCTATATAGAACTTATTACATTTATTAGCCACTAGGAATAAAGGCAGTGGGAATGTTAATAGCGGCAGGAAGGAATGCTCAGGGATCCGTGTCCCTTATACATATCCCCCCCCCGGCTGTAATTGAGCTCCAGTTTCCCTGCAAGCAATTGCCTATTTCTGCTGTTATTGTATTATTCAAATTGCCTGTATGTTCAGCTGTTCCCCTGTATTTCCAAACACTTGTCCCCAGTCATGTGTTGCCTCTAAAAACATGAGAGTGTGCGGCCCCCACCACCAACGAAAATAATCCCCATTGTTTTTTGCCATTAAAGCGATTCTGTGAATGTGTCTGGGGGTTAGTGTCACCTTGCGCTCAGTGTGCTGGGTGCGTTACTACTTGGTTTCATTGGATACTAATAACAGCGCTACAGCCTGCGGGGTACTCTGGCACTACTACTGCTTGTACCCCGTGTGTGTGTGTGCTGGGTATACTGGGTGTACTGGGAAATATAACCCTCAGTGTGCCCCCTAGAGCACATATCCACCTGCACCCCATTCATTTCTTCATACATATCCACCCTGCACCCCTTTATATGTTCCATACACCAGCTATCCAGCCTGCGCCCCTTTATATGTTCCATACAGCAGATATCCAGCCTGCACCCCTTTATATGTTCCATACAGCAGATATCCAGCCTGCACCCCTTTATATGTTCCATACAGCAGATATCCAGCCTGCACCCCTTTATATGTTCCATACAGCAGATATCCAGCCTGCGCCCCTTTATATGTTCCATACAGCAGATATCCAGCCTGCGCCCCTTTATATGTTCCATACAGCAGATATCCAGCCTGCACCCCTTTATATGTTCCATACAGCAGATATCCAGCCTGCGCCCCTTTATATGTTCCATACAGCAGATATCCAGCCTGTGCCCCTTTATATGTTCCATACAGCAGATATCCAGCCTGCACCCCTTTATATGTTCCATACAGCAGATATCCAGCCTGCACCCCTTTATATGTTCCATACAGCAGCTATCCAGCCTGCACCCCTTTATATGTTCCATACAGCAGATATCCACCCTGCACCCCTTTATATGTTCCATACAGCAGCTATCCAGCCTGCACCCCATTATATGTTCCATACAGCAGCTATCCAGCCTGCACCCCTTTATATGTTCCATACAGCAGATATCCAACCTGCACCCCTTTATATGTTCCATACAGCAGATATCCAGCCTGTGCCCCTTTATATGTTCCATACAGCAGATATCCATCCTGCACCCCTTTATATGTTCCATACAGCAGCTATCCAGCCTGCACCCCTTTATATGTTCCATACAGCAGATATCCAGCCTGTGCCCCTTTATATGTTCCATACAGCAGCTATGCACCCTGCACCCCTTTATATGTTCTATACAGCAGATATCCATCCTGCACCCCTTTATATGTTCCATACAGCAGATATCCAGCCTGCACCCCTTTATATGTTCCATACAGCAGATATCCATCCTGCACCCCTTTATATGTTCCATACAGCAGATATGCAGCCTGCACCCCTTTATATGTTCCATACAGCAGATATCCAGCCTGCACCCCTTTATATGTTCCATACAGCAGATATCCAGCCTGCACCCCTTTATATGTTCCATACAGCAGATATCCAGCCTGCACCCCTTTATATGTTCCATACAGCAGATATCCAGCCTGCACCCCTTTATATGTTCCATACAGCAGATATCCAGCCTGCACCCCTTTATATGTTCCATACAGCAGATATCCAGCCTGCACCCCTTTATATGTTCCATACAGCAGCTATCCAGCCTGCACCCCTTTATATGTTCCATACAGCAGATATCCAGCCTGCACCCCTTTATATGTTCCATACAGCAGATATCCAGCCTGCACCCCTTTATATGTTCCATACAGCAGCTATCCAGCCTGCACCCCTTTATATGTTCCATACAGCAGATATCCAGCCTGCACCCCTTTATATGTTCCATACAGCAGATATCCAGCCTGCACCCCTTTATATGTTCCATACAGCAGATATCCAGCCTGCACCCCTTTATATGTTCCATACAGCAGATATCCATCCTGCACCCCTTTATATGTTCCATAGAGCAGATATCCAACCTGCGCCCCTTTATATGTTCCATACAGCAGATATCCAGCCTGCACCCCTTTACATATTCAGTTAAGCAGATACCCACCCTGTACCCCTATACACGTCCCACAGGACACACACTCCTTGCTGCCCCCCTACATGTTCCATAGAGCAGACACGGACATTCTACCCTGCGACTCCCAGCTCCCCTGACTGTCAGAGTTTCGGTTGAAGTTTATCAGCAGCTAAAGGGTTACAAGCCGGACTTGCTTTGCCCACACACATCTCCCTCTCCCCTGCCCTGTGCCTCTCACACTGCGCTGGCCTATCGACTGCAGCAAAGCCAAACTCTGCAGGATGAAACTGGAATATGGCACAGCAGAACAGATAGTTAATATCACAGAAACCCCGTGTTCTAATGACATTTGTGATTAAAGGGCGTAGTAGAACCCAGATACACCTGCAGCACATTGCTTCACTGGAACCCACATACCTTGGGGCATATTTATCAAAGGCTGAGAATAGAATTCCCTGCAGGGGGGACCTGCCCAGCTGGCCGGGGGTATTTGGGGGCATATTTTTTCCAAAGGGTAGAAATTCCCAATAGTAGCGCATAGAGAGCTGCGACATTCCCCACGTTGATAAATCTCTCCTTGGTTTCTGGTTTATACAGTAACGATGCGAATGAATAATATTTACAGTGCAGATGTACATAGCTGTGTGTATATAAATATATATATATGTGTGAGGGAATGGCAAGCTGTACCCGCCTGGCATTGCTCAGCAGCCTGGGGTGGGGGGGGGTGCAATGGAATTCTACAAGTTCCTGCGCTCAGAGCCCAGTGTGTGAGTACAGGGGACCCCGGGGGCTTCTCCCTATTGGCTGAGGCTCTGGAGAAGGGTCTGGAAAGTGGATTTCACTCTTTGGCCACTTTGCTTGGCCCCTTTTCTCCTTCTTTTATGTCTCGGGGATGGGAATTCCAGGCTCTGCCCCTCGGTACTAGCGCTCCCAACTCCTCACAGCATTGTCTCAGCACTCATTCTATATGTGTGTCACATCCCAGCCCCTTCTCCCCTTCTCCTCCTCCTCCTCCTCCTCCCATGCTGCCCTTCCCCCAGCCTTCACTCTGCCCCAGCTCCAATTCACATTTTCCCCCATAGCACATGAGTAAGGTGACGGCAAGTTTCCCAAGCAGCCTGTCCCCCACTGACAACTTAACTGCCCCCTTTACCAGCTTGGGGGGCAAAGCCTGACGCTTTCTATTTTTTGGCATTATTTTTTTTTTTCCTATTTATTGGTTTGAAGTAAAATGCTGCGGAGCTAAGTGAGCTTGGTGGGTTCTATTCTGGTTACCTTGGTAGCGTATAGCTGGAGGATGGAGGGGCTTGACTGAGAGGTTTTGCGGAGGCAATTCTGCCCCATAGAGGATGTGCACTCATGGCTTGGACATTAGGGTCTGTCACTTACAGTAGTGCCAAGGTAAGTGCCATACTATATTGTGTGTCCCATTGCTGTACCCCTACTATATTGTGTGTACCATTGCCGTACCCCTACTATATTGTGTGTACCATTGCCGTACCCCTACTATATTGTGTGTACCATTGCCGTACCCCTACTATATTGTGTGTACCATTGCCGTACCCCTACTATATTGTGTGTCCCATTGCCGTACCCCTTCTATATTGTGTCCCATTGCTGTACCCCTACTATACAGTGTGTCCCATTGCTGTACCCCTACTATACAGTGTGTCCCATTGCTGTACCCCTACTATATTGTGTGTCCCATTGCTGTACCCCTACTATACAGTGTGTCCCATTGCTGTACCCCTACTATATTGTGTGTCCCATTGCCGTACCCCTACTATACAGTGTGTCCCATTGCTGTACCCCTACTATATTGTGTGTCCCATTGCTGTACCCCTACTATATTGTGTGTCCCATTGCCGTACCCCTACTATATTGTGTGTCCCATTGTCGTACCCCTACTATATTGTGTGTCCCATTGCCGTACCCCTACTATATTGTGTGTCCCATTGCCGTACCCCTATTATATTGTGTGTCCCATTGCCGTACCTACACTATATAAAGTGCTGCGGAATATGTTGGAGCTTTATAAATACATGTTCATAATATTAATAATAATATATTGTATATCCCATTGCCGTACCCATACTGTGCTTGATCTCCAGTAGCCATTTATTTATAGGCTTGTTGCAATGTTTGCAGTTTCCAAGGTCCTGATTCCTTAACTACCCTATTTAGGCTGTATATATGGATTATTTATGTATATATATATATATATATATATATATATATATATATAGGTATAAGTTTATGCTTTTTTATATAACTATATAACTGTGCACATATATTTGTATTCTTTAAATACACACCCACTCTGCTTAGAAGACAGGATCAACAGCAAGTGTGACTGTAAAATCAAAAAATGTGTATGTAGTGTACAGAATAAGAGATTGAACTACAACTCCCAGAATTCCCTTGAAAGTTAAAAGGAATAGTGACATTTTTCAATTTTTGTGACATTTCTATAGTGTGGGTATATATATATATATATAGTGTGTCAGGCGACACACAAAGAGCCGGTTGCAGGTCACTAGGCTGAATCATTCATTGTCGGCGGCTATTGAGCCAATATTTGTCCAGATGGAAGCCATCAGGCTACCTGGGCTTCTGTTTTGACCGATTAGCCATAGCGCTATACAGAGCAGATTTGCTGTTACTGAACTACATCTCCCATCATGCACTGACCTTGGAAGAGTGCTGGGAGTTGTTGCCTTAGGAAAAAAGACAGGAGTTGTGTTTAAATGTGCCTCCTTAATAGAGGCAGGCTGAATCCACATCCTGCATGGTTAGAAGGCAACCCATGTACATGCCTATTGCATGGCTGCACAGAAACCAGCATAGCCTGCAGCGCGCATTTCAATTCATTGCTAATTAGCCGGGCAGAATGCAGAATGAGGTGCAGCCCTTGTTGTGGTTCAGCAGCGGCCGATTTATTCCTGGAGCTGCTTCTCGTTTGTGGTTAGGTAATTGCTTTGAAGTTTACATGACGGATGGATAATGTGACTCCTCGGCTCCAAACTGAATTTAGATTGCAAGCTCTTGTGTCCAGGTGCTATTTATATTCTGTGAACCTATTGGCTACATATAAATATATATATATATATATATGATGAGTAACAAGTTTCATTTTTGTGCAATTATATGCATCTTCCGCCAGCGAGGATAGCGTTACAGGCTGCAGCAGGCTATTAACCCTTTCTGTGGGCACTACTTTCATTAGGAGTCTGTTTGCTCTCACTCACTGCCAGCCGAGGGGGGCTGAATGCGCACAAAGCAGGTGTAGGTTTTCAGGATTAGTGTCTTGCTCCCATTCACTTCCGTCCTGTTATGGGGAATGAGCAGTTTGCTTTTCGGCTATGATGTAAAGTCTGGTATTCTGAGACAATCTGAATTTTTGAAATAAAATACATTGTATTTAACTGCTGTCTGGTTGCTAAGATCCAACTGACTCTAGCAACCAGGCAGTGGCTTAAAGAGGCGGTTTGTCCTTAAATGAACTTTTTGGCTACATTCGATCTACATTTTTTATTATTTCAGCAACTGGTTGCTAGGAACCAATTTACCATAGCAACCAGGAAGGGAGATTGGAAAATGAATAGGGGAGGGACGGAGTAGAAAAAATAAAAATTGTACAGGTTTGGGATCCCTTATCTGGAAACCTGTTATCCAGAAAGCTCCGAATTACGGAAAGCCCGTCTCCCATAGACTCCATTTTAATCAAAGAATTCAGAATTTTAAAACTGATTTCCTTTTTCTCTGTAATAATAAATCAGTACCTTGTAATTGATCCGAACTAAGTTTAATTAACGTTTTATTGATTTTTTTTAGTAGACTGAAGGTATGGAAATCCAAATTACGGAAAGACCCGTTATCCAGAATACCCTTGGTCCCGAGCATTCTGGATAATGGGTCCTATACCTGTAATGGTAACAATAAAATTGTAGCCTCACATAGGTTTTTTGGCTGCCGGGGTCAGTGACCCCCCCCCCCCCCCCCCATTGGAAAGCTGGAAAGGGGCACAAGAGGAAGGCAAATAATTTAAAGGTCTATAAAAGGAAGACCAATTGAAAAGTAAAAAAAAAAGAGGACATTCTATAACATACGAAAACATGAGCTTAATGGTGAGCTATTGGTTTTCAAAGCAAATACCCCTTGCAGCCTACTGCTGACTCCTCGGCTGAGGATTCTGGGTAATGTAGTCCCACCCCAGCTGCTGAGACACAGTATAACTATCCTTGCAGTATAGCAAATATACTCTATAGAGTTCCACCACTGGGCTGGCCTATCCCTACCCTACAGAATGCTACAATAGAAAGGTCCATAAGCGCATTAGAGCTTGCAATCTAAATGAGACGCCGGCTTGTCGGTGCAGATGCTTTGCCAGCTCGGTGGGCATTGCTTTCCCTACGCAGCACGTGGGCTCAGCCAAACTTAGTAACCGTTGTTATTAAGCGCTTCTGACAGTTACACGCCTATCGCCATGGATACCGAGTAGCAGTGCAGTTTCACAAAGTGACATCTGTTGGGTGTAATACAGTGTGATAGAGACAGCCTTTGCCACTCTCTCTTTCATCTCTGTTCTTCATACCCTGAGGACATAAAATAAGATTTTATTCTTTATATTATGTCCCAAATCTGTTCCCCACTGAGTATCCCCAGAGCTTGGATTATTGGACATTACCTGCTTAAATAATGTATTCAGTTCTCAGTTGGGTCGCAGTCCTAAACAACGGATATCCTTGTAGAACATTTGCTGCTGTATTATAGTCTGTCAGTAGATGGCGCTGTAAGGCTCTTTGCATTAGCTACACTCAATAGGCCAGTTCTTTATATCCCGTGGTAGTGATGTAGGAATACATGTAAAGGATAAGGAAATCTATGATCTACAGAAGACACCTTATCTGGAAAAGCCCAGGTCCCGAGCCTTCTGGATAACAGGTCCCATCCCTGTATAAAGCCAGCTGTTATTGAGCTTCCAGCAAGTCTATGGGGAGGGGTTACAATCACATAATTAGCACACTATAGGGTTAATGTCTGCCTGTATGTGGTTGGGGTGCGAGAGAAAATCGGGGTACCCCATTTGTATGTATGTATGTATATCTTTATTTATAAAGTGCTACTTATGTACGCAGCGCTGTACAGTAGAATACATTAATACAAACTAGAGGTTATTAAGATAATAATAGATAAATACAAAGTATAACAATAAATACAAATAAATACAAGATACAGTTGCAATAATTTAAGAGTCAAAGACACAAGAGGATTGAGGCCCCTGCCCCGCAGAGCTTACAATCTATATATAATCTACATTTAGCATGAAATCTCTATGCTAGTGCAACGGGGGGGCGCTATGATGAAACAGCGTGCCGCGGATAATGCGCCCCATAAACACTGGGATTAACAGTTGCCGTAAGAGGAATTAGGTTATGCACAAAGGGTGCCAAGAGAAACACGTTGCTCGGTGTTATAGCGTGTGTATCCACAGAAACAGATTGTGTGCGAGGAGCAGCACCCATGGGGCTCGGGGGTTCCCTGGCGATTACGCGCAGTACCAACATAGTCATTCCATTCTCCCGGGGCGCCCGTATGGGAAACATAACAGGTTGGGGGCCTTAACCTGCCTACGTATTCAGGGGCCTTTATTTGCTGATGAATTGTGAGCCTTTTGGTACTTAGTTTACTCCTGTATATGTTCTAATGCTCTGATTGGTCATTGCACCTAAATTTTATACATGTTCTTTCTCTTTTGAGATAATGTACATAGGAAGGGAGTAATAATTGTATTTGGGGAGGGTAATAAAAGGCATTTTCTACACTCCAAAACTTACTACTACATGGCAGTATAAATACAGGGCAGGGTAAATGTAGTGTCAGTTCCATGTATAATACCCCAGAACACAAGGCAGATAAATACAGTGCTAATTCCATGTATAATACCCCAGAACACATGGTAGTATAAATACAGTGCCAATTCCATGTATAATACCCCAGAACACATGGTAGTATAAATACAGTGCCAATTCCATGTATAATACCCCAGAACCCACAGCAGGATAAATACAGTGCCAATTCCATGTATAATACCCCAGAACACAAGGCAGATAAATACAGTGCCAATTCCATGTATAATACCCCAGAACCCACAGCAGGATAAATACAGTGCCAATTCCATGTATAATACCCCAGAACCCACAGCAGGATAAATACAGTGCCAATTCCATGTATAATAACCCAGAACACAGGGCAGGATAAATACAGTGCCAATTCCATGTATAATACCCCTGAACACACAGCAGGATAAATACACTGCCAATTCCATGTATAATACCCCAGAACACACAGCAGATAAATACAGTGCCAATTCCATGTATAATACCCCAGAACACACAGCAGGATAAATACAGTGCCAATTCCATGTATAATACCCCAGAACCCACAGCAGGATAAATACAGTGCCAATTCCATGTATAATACCCCTGAACACACAGCAGGATAAATACAGTGCCAATTCCATGTATAATACCCCAGAACACACAGCAGATAAATACAGTGCCAATTCCATGTATAATACCCCTGAACACAGGGCAGGATAAATACAGTGCCAATTCCATGTATAATACCCCAGAACCCACAGCAGGATAAATACAGTGCCAATTCCATGTATAATACCCCAGAACACAGGGCAGGATAAATACAGTGCCAATTCCATGTATAATACCCCAGAACCCACAGCAGGATAAATACAGTGCCAATTCCATGTATAATACCCCAGAACCCACAGCAGGATAAATACAGTGCCAATTCCATGTATAATACCCCAGAACCCACAGCAGGATAAATACAGTGCCAATTCCATGTATAATACCCCAGAACCCACAGCAGGATAAATACAGTGCCGATTCCATGTATAATACCCCAGAACCCACAGCAGGATAAATACAGTGCCAATTCCATGTATAATACCCCAGAACCCACAGCAGATAAATACAGTGCCAATTCCATGTATAATACCCCAGAACCCACAGCAGGATAAATACAGTGCCAATTCCATGTATAATACCCCAGAACCCACAGCAGGATAAATACAGTGCCAATTCCATGTATAATACCCCAGAACACAGGGCAGGATAAATACAGTGCCAATTCCATGTATAATACCCCAGAACCCACAGCAGGATAAATACAGTGCCAATTCCATGTATAATACCCCAGAACCCACAGCAGGATAAATACAGTGCCAATTCCATGTATAATACCCCAGAACCCACAGCAGGATAAATACAGTGCCAATTCCATGTATAATACCCCAGAACACACAGCAGGATAAATACAGTGCCATTTCCATGTATAATACCCCAGAACCCACAGCAGATAAATACAGTGCCAATTCCATGTATAATACCCCAGAACCCACAGCAGGATAAATACAGTGCCAATTCCATGTATAATACCCCAGAACACACAGCAGATAAATACAGTGCCATTTCCATGTATAATACCCCAGAACCCACAGCAGATAAATACAGTGCCAATTCCATGTATAATACCCCAGAACCCACAGCAGGATAAATACAGTGCCAGTTCCATGTATAATACCCCAGAACCCACAGCAGGATAAATACAGTGCCAATTCCATGTATAATACCACAGAACACAGGGCAGGGTAAATACAGTGCCAGTTTCATGTACAATAACCCCAACATTCATATCCTATTTCCACGTTGTTCAGGCCCGGGGGCTGTTTCAGATGGGTCCACTAGGAGCCGGGGTGCAAGGCAATCACAACATTTGCGCCCCCTTAATAACAGGCCTTGGAGTAAGGAGAATGAAGGTGGAAGCCATATTTATAGCATCTGTTAATATAATTAGCCGAACCCTAATAAAGCTGAATCCCCCCCCCCAGCCCCCCGGTAAGAAGAGGCTATGAGGTGCCGGGCTGTAAAATGAGGCTAACCCGCTGTAAAACGCGAGGAGTAGTTCTAGCAGGGAAGTCTTGGCACACGCGTCATCAATATTTATTTGGCTTCCCCAGCGGTTGTACAGTAAGGATCAGCCATAAATCCTCACCCCCGGCTTTACACTAGCGCCCCATTGTTTGCAGCCCAACAGCATACTTACTCTTTTTATTTTACTAATCTGTATATGTTTATAGAATAATATGGGTGGGAGCTGCCTTCTTTTTTAAATTCCCAATTTTGCAGGGAGGTCCCTTTAAGACGCAGAAGGGGGTCAGGCCTGATCTTGAAAGGGGGATTTATTTACTAAACTGAAGGGGTTTTTTTTTCTCCCTGTGGGAATGCAACCCTACACCCTGCCTGGTGTTTGCACAGAGTCACTAGCCATTCTTACTAATGAATAGCCAATGGGTTAGTGCAGGTCACCTGATGAAGACTGAGACTGAAGCAGCCGGTTGGACACTAACGAGGGGGAGGGGCAGCGTAACAGTTAATAATTAAAGAAAAGGGTAACTCTCTGCACTGATTTGGCATTAATTACAGTATAGGGCTCACTTTAAATATTGTGCCTATAGGGCAGCGGGTCACTTTGGGCATAGCAGTGGCATAAATACAGGCAAATTTCCTCTGTAGGGGGTGACCTGTGAATTCACCCGGGGAGGGCAAATTGCAGGGTGATACTGGCAGGTTAACTGGTTCCTGATAAAAATGCTAAACCCTAGTGTATGTGTGAATGTGATAGGGCATTAGATTGTAAGCTCACTGGGGCAGGGACTGATGGAAATGTGATAGGGACCTTAGATTGTAAGCTCACTGGGGCAGGGGCTGATGGGAATGTGATAGGGACCTTAGATTGTAAGCTCCACTGGGACAGGGACTGATGGGAATGTGATAGGGCATTAGATTGTAAGCTCCACTGGGGCAGGGACTGATGGAAATGTGATAGGGACCTTAGATTGTAAGCTCACTGGGGCAGGGACTGATGGGAATGTGATAGGGACCTTAGATTGTAAGCTCACTGGGGCAGGGGCTGATGGGAATGTGATAGGGACCTTAGATTGTAAGCTCACTGGGGCAGGGACTGATGGGAATGTGATAGGGGCCTTAGATTGTAAGCTCACTGGGGCAGGGACTGATGGGAATGTGATAGGGACCTTAGATTGTAAGCTCCACTGGGGCAGGGACTGATGGGAATGTGATAGGGACCTTAGATTGTAAGCTCCACTGGGGCAGGGACTGATGGGAATGTGATAGGGACCTTAGATTGTAAGCTCCACTGGGGCAGGGACTGATGGGAATGTGATAGGGACCTTAGATTGTAAGCTCCACTGGGGCAGGGACTGATGGGAATGTGATAGGGACCTTAGATTGTAAGCTCCACTGGGGCAGGGACTGATGGGAATGTGATAGGGACCTTAGATTGTAAGCTCCACTGGGGCAGGGACTGATGGGAATGTGATAGGGACCTTAGATTGTAAGCTCCACTGGGGCAGGGACTGATGAGAATGTGATAGGGACCTTAGATTGTAAGCTCCACTGGGGCAGGGACTGATGGGAATGTGATAGGGACCTTAGATTGTAAGCTCACTGGGGCAGGGACTGATGGGAATGTGATTGGGACCTTAGATTGTAAGCTCACTGGGGCAGGGACTGATGGGAATGTGATAGGGAACTTAGATTGTAAGCTCCACTGGGGCAGGGACTGATGGGAATGGGATAGGGACCTTAGATTGTAAGCTCCACTGGGGCAGGGACTGATGGGAATGTGATAGGGACCTTAGATTGTAAGCTCACTGGGGCAGGGACTGATGGGAATGTGATAGGGACCTTAGATTGTAAGCTCACTGGGGCAGGGACTGATGGGAATGTGATAGGGACCTTAGATTGTAAGCTCACTGGGGCAGGGACTGATGGGAATGAGATAGGGACCTTAGATTGTAAGATCTACTGCAACAGGGACTGATGGGAATGTGATAGGGACCTTAGATTGTAAGCTCTACTGCAACAGGGACTAATGGAATAGGGACCTTAGATTGTAAGCTCTACTGCAGCAGGGACCAGCGCCAAGCCAAGCTGGTCCAGCACCCTAGGCAACCCGGGCAGGCAGCCCTCCCACCTGTCCCCCCTCCCCTCACGGGGTGCAATGCGTGAACAAGCGTGCACAGTCATGCTGAAGACGGGGGAGGGAAGTAGGTTGGGTGTGAGGAGGGCATGGGGCAGTGGGGCGACAAGGTTCTGGACTAGGTCCCTAGTTCTGGCCTGGCAGGGACTGATGGGAATGTGATTTGGACTGGGGCAAGGAATGTGAGGAATGATGAAAAAAAGTGCTATGTAATTTGGATACACAAAGAATAATAAATAATAATCTTTCCTTGTGTCATTGCAGTAACCGCCTGGTTGCTAGGGTGCCTAAGACCCTAGCAGCCAGGTAGCAGTTTAAATTCCAAACAGGAGAGCTGGAAAACAAAAGTATCTTAATGACTTTTCCTATAGACCCTACGGCCGGCATCGGGCTGAACTTCAAACTGAAGGGTTTATTTCTCCTTTACACTAGAAATTCCTCTCCGCACACCTCCCGCTCTTTGGGAAAGCTCTTTGGGAAAGCGGTCGCTTTTGGCCAATAAAAAGAAGGGGGTGGGGGGGCTGTACTTTCTGTCCATTAGATTATTCTCAGTACCCCGGGGAAGGGAAATTGCTGCTTTCATATATCAAAAAAAACCCCATGATTCAATCCCATAACCGACGGCGCTCTGTTCCTCGGCTCTAACTTATGTTAAGGACACTCGCGCCCATGTAATCCTCTCAATAAAAAAGCCGAGCGTGCCAAGATTGTGCATAAACGCTCCCATAGAGGAGGCACCGGCGTAATGAATCGCAGGCCCTTCCAGCCCCAAAGGAGTTAATTAAAACCCGAGATGGGGACGCGGGCAACAAAGCTTACACTCGCCGGCCCTTTCTGATAGCTGGTGGCAATGTGAGGAGCGGAGTGGAGCTTATTAGCACTTGAAAAGCAGATTCCCGGGGTGCGCTCGGAGGTGGCGGCGCTCGGAGAGGGCCAGGAATGAGCACCTATTGAAATCCTTTCAGCTGGAAAGTCTCTGCTGCACCGAGAGAAAGAGATGGTTACAGTAAGTATCTGCTCCTTTGCCATTAATAACTCTCCTGGCCACTTTAAAGGGCAACTAAAGCTCAACAAGGAATGTATATATGTATAACTTTATTTATAAAGCACCACAAGGGTACGCAGCGCTGTACAATCTTACAATATACACAATTACACACAGGGAGGGCAAGTGATATAATAAATAAATACAATATATATATATATATATATATATATATATAAGTGCCATGTGGTATGAGACACAGTAGGAAGGAGGTCCCTGCCCCGTAGAGCTTACAATCTAAGTGGTTGGGTAACATACAGGCACGACTGGAAGGTAAGAGGGCACTAGGTATGGGCATTTGCCCTTAAGCGCAGGACTGGGCAAAATAATGTCTTAGTGCTCTTAAAGAGAGTGGGTGAGTGTTCCCTACGGAGGGATTCAGGGATAGAGTTCCAGAGGCTAGAAATGTAGCATCTTTTTTTTTTTTTACCGCCCTGTGCTAATAAGGGATGCTGGGAGTTGTAGTTTTACAGCAGTTATAGGAGGACAGTTACAGTAATAATAATACCCTGCTAGCCGCCACTAGGGGGGTAGGTTGGCATGTATATTCATAGTAGGAGGAAGGGATGCGGGTATCAATTATACATTGTATTTCTTTCTGCTTGTAACAGTTTCCCAGTTTATTTAGTTCATGTTTGGAATGTTACTGGATTCATAATCCAGAAACCTGTTATTCAGAAAGCTCCGAATTACAGGTTATCTTGTACCTAGTACCTTGTACTTGATCCAAACTAAGATATAATTACCCCTTTTTGGGGCAGAACAGCCCTATTGGGTTTATTTAATGGTTAAATGATTCCCTTTTCTCTGTAATAATAAAACAGTACCTGTACTTGATCCCAACTAAGATATAATTACCCCTTATTGGGGCAGAACAGCCCTATTGGGTTTATTTAATGGTTAAATGATTCCCTTTTCTCTGTAATAATAAAACAGTACCTGTACTTGATCCCAACTAAGATATAATTACCCCTTATTGGGGCAGAACAGCCCTATTGGGTTTATTTAATGGTTAAATGATTCCCTTTTCTCTGTAATAATAAAACAGTACCTGTACTTGATCCCAACTAAGATATAATTACCCCTTATTGGGGCAGAACAGCCCTATTGGGTTTATTTCATGGTTAAATGATTCCCTTTTCTCTGTAATAATAAAACAGTACCTGTACTTGATCCCAACTAAGATATAATTACCCCTTATTGGGGCAGAACAGCCCTATTGGGTTTATTTAATGGTTAAATGATTCCCTTTTCTCTGTAATAATAAAACAGTACCTGTACTTGATCCCAACTAAGATATAATTACCCCTTATTGGGGCAGAACAGCCCTATTGGGTTTATTTAATGGTTAAATGATTCCCTTTTTCTCTGTAATAATAAAACAGTACCTGTACTTGATCCCAACTAAGATATAATTACCCCTTATTGGGGGCAGAACAGCCCTATTGGGTTTATTTAATGGTTAAATGATTCCCTTTTTCTCTGTAATAATAAAACAGTACCTGTACTTGATCCCAACTAAGATATAATTACCCCTTATTGGGGGCAGAACAGCCCTATTGGGTTTATTTAATGGTTAAATGATTCCCTTTTCTCTGTAATAATAAAACAGTACCTGTACTTGATCCCAACTAAGATATAATTACCCCTTATTGGGGGCAGAACAGCCCTATTGGGTTTATTTCATGTTTAAATTATTTTTTAGTAGCATTAAAGGTATGAAGATCCAAATTACGGAAAGACTCCTAATTTGGAAAATCCCCAGGTCCTGAGCATTCTGGATAACAGGTCCCAGCTGTACTAACATCTCCAGTAAGTGAGTCCTGGTTATAGTACCGAGGCTGCTAAACTGGACTGGATTCCTCTCCCTGTGTGTTGGATGGTGACACACTCGCTGCTGAAGCGCCAGGCAGACAAAGAGGCTTTTGGTGGCTTTTTGCTTTGAAGTCAATGTTTTGTGTTTGATTTGTGAACAAGCTGAATGGAAGCTGCTGTCTAGTAAACAACCCAAAGCCCATGCACAATAACGGGCCCTCCCGCCCCTCGTAAAGGGGAACCCTCCTGCCTGCCGAGAATGAGCACAAGTTCAGATATCAAGTCCAGGATATTTCTGCTCTGTGTGAGAAAATCTGTGTCTGATCCTTAGTGAAGTGAAACAACTACAGAATCCTAGGGTTTTGTCTGAATTTTACCCCAGAAATGTATGATATGTATAGAGAATAATGAGCCTCCTAATGTGAAACGCAGCCGTGTGCCTTTATATGGGCACAGAACCCCTCAGTGACTGCTAATATCCTTATCATTTACAGTAGGGGGTACATTATCCCTTATAGTACATGAGTGATACTCAGAGTTCCCTGTATAACTCAGCCTGCAGCCTTGTGCCTTTATATGGGCACAGAACCCCTCAGTGACTGCTAATATCCTTATCATTTACAGTAGGGGGTACATTATCCCTTATAATACATGAGTGATACTCAGAGTTCCCTGTATAACTCAGCCTGCAGCCTTGTGCCTTTATATGGGCACAGAACCCCTCAGTGACTGCTAATATCCTTATCATTTACAGTAGGGGGTACATTATCCCTTATAATACATGAGTGATACTCAGAGTTCCCTGTATAACTCAACCTTCAGCCTTGTGCCTTTATATGGGCACAGAACCCCTCAGTGACTGCTAATATCCTTATCATTTACAGTAGGGGGTACATTATCCCTTATAATACATGAGTGATACTCAGAGTTCCCTGTATAACTCAGCCTGCAGCCTTGTGCCTTTATATGGGCACAGAACCCCTCAGTGACTGCTAATATCCTTATCATTTACAGTAGGGGGTACATTATCCCTTATAATACATGAGTGATACTCAGAGTTCCCTGTATAACTCAGCCTGCAGCCTTGTGCCTTTATATGGTCACAGAACCCCTCAGTGACTTCTAATATCCTTATCATTTACAGTAGGGGGTACATTATCCCTTATAATACATGAGTGATACTCAGAGTTCCCTGTATAACTCAGCCTGCAGCCTTGTGCCTTTATATGGGCACAGAACCCCTCAGTGACTGCTAATATCCTTATCATTTACAGTAGGGGGTACATTATCCCTTATAATACATGAGTGATACTCAGAGTTCCCTGTATAACTCAGCCTGCAGCCTTGTGCCTTTATATGGGCACAGAACCCCTCAGTGACTGCTAATATCCTTATCATTTACAGTAGGGGGTACATTATCCCTTATAATACATGAGTGATACTCAGAGTTCAGATTATGTTCAGGCTCAGGTCGCAGTGTCGGTGTAACACAGTAACACAGTAACACAGTAACACACTCAAGTTGGGTTGATAAAATCAGACTTTTTAAAGCAAACATTGGGCTTGGGTTCCCCGTCTCACACTAAATCCCTTTATCCATTGCCGGCGAATATGTCGTGTTATTTCTGTAACAGAAGATCGCAGCTCTTTCTCGCAGAGCCATAGGGGGAAGATAAACATCCTCGTGTTATTCTCTTACTTGTAAATCCTAGAAATCTGATTGCGACTGGGATTTAATGGATAGAGGTTAAAATATGTAGTTGTGTTTTAGTCATCACCGAGGTGTTCGGGGGATATTCCCGTCTGAGGAGATGGGAAACAAAGTGGGGAAAGTTCTATAGATCCAGGGTTTGTGTATGAAGGAGCTGCAACTGCTTCTGGATAAAATACTGTAGTTTATAGAAACTGATAGAGAACATGGAATTCTTGTTGGGTCACTGGACATTAAAGGGGAAGCAAACCCCTCTTCAAAGCAGTATCAAGGCAACAATACTTGTGCTAGAGCGCCAGTTCCCTGCGGCCTATGAAGGAAAGGGGCAGCCAGTCAGAAATGAGGAGGCATTTCTGACAAGATGCCTGCTCATTTCTGATTGGCTGCCACTCTCTGCTGAGTGGGCAAGTGTGCCACTACAGATGAAAGTATATAGTAAAGTGGCTTTTCAGCATTGCCTACTTCCCTTTAAACTATCTCAGGCTTATAAATAAATCTATAGATTTTCCACCTTCACTAGGACGTTGTACTAACTCAGGCTTATCAATGAATCTGATTGTAAGCTCTTTTGGGCAGGGCTCTCTTCCCCTCTTGTATCGGTTACTGATTGCTTTATATGTTACTCTGTATGCCCAATGTATGAAATGCAGTAATTCCTTGTAGAGTGTAAGCTCTTTTGGGCAGGGCTCCCTTCCCCTCCTGTATCGGTTACTGATTGCTTTATATGTTACTCTGTATGCCCAATGTATGAAATGCAGTAATTCCTTGTAGAGTGTAAGCTCTTTTGGGCAGGGCTCCCTTCCCCTCCTGTATCGGTTACTGATTGCTTTATATGTTACTCTGTATGCCCAATGTATGAAATGCAGTAATTCCTTGTAGAGTGTAAGCTCTTTTGGGCAGGGCTCCCTTCCCCTCCTGTATCGGTTACTGGTTGCTTTATATGTTACTCTGTATGCCCAATGTATGAAATGCAGTAATTCCTTGTAGAGTGTAAGCTCTTTTGGGCAGGGCTCCCTTCCCCTCCTGTATCAGTTACTGATTGCTTTATATGTTACTCTGTATGCCCAATGTATGAAACCCACTTATTGTACAGCGCTGCGGGATACGTTGGAGCTTTATAAATAAATGTCAATAATAATAATAGATTTTCCGCCTTCACTAAAACGTAGTATTATTTCCCCTTTAAACTAACTCAGGCCAATAAAGGCGGAGAAATGTTGAAAACATGTCGCTGACACTCTGGATATATATATATATTTTTAACAATGACATGCCAGATACAAAGGGCTCCAGTCGGAGACGTGTTGCCAAGCGTTCCGCTAAAGCGGCTCTCGGACAGAAAGCCCGACCAGGCGCGGCGAGGTTACGACTTTAAGCGCTTAAGTCTTTTCGCAGTCATTCATTTGGCAGCTGTCGCCGTCGAGCAGAGGAGATTTCACCTGAGTTTGTTTTTTCTAATCATTCACACGTTTTTATTAGAGGAATTTTTTTCCCCCTCTTTATTGTCCCAGAGGAAGGGGCGCGGGAGGGATGTGGATATTGCGGAATATGTAACGCGGGGAAAACTGCGTGCGTCGGCTGTTTCTCCGTTGTTTTATGGTAATTTATTCTGTTTGATTTAATATGTCCCAGGCAGACTCCTGAATCTGTAGTGGTTTGGTGGTTTAACTCTTTGCTGAACCAGGAACCCTCTTATGGGTGGAGACTACATTTCCCAGCCTCCCCTGCCAGCACACTGGGCTGTAAAGCTCCTGTCCATTGACCCAGCGGCCTGTACTAGAGGCTATAGACCTTTCTATTCTTCAATTCCATCCAGCTGACACCCCAAACGATAACCCTGGAAAGAGATAGAGCTTCACGCTGCCCACTTTTACCCAAATATACTCCCATAATCCACTGTAAGCCCCACCCCAATCTATTTTGCCCCACCCCTGTCCTGGTTAGTTGTAGATTGAAAGGTATATTGTAAAACTGAAACCACGTTTTTTTAATGCAACACATTGGGCAAAGTTCAGTTTTCAGAGGCAGGTCACCATGTTTTTACCCACAGTGCATCATTTTCCCCAGAATTCCAATCAGTGGTATAAGTGTTTGCAGCCTTCAGAGGGTGCTGGGGTGCTGGCACACACATACAACCCTACCCGGCGCCACCCATCTGTGTGCACACCTACCCACCCCTTGTGTCCCCCATGTCCCCCCAACTATCATAATACCCTGACTGTACCCAGAGTTTCTTCAGGATAGTATCATTATACCCCAACTGTACCCAGAGTTTCCTCAGGATAGTATCATTATACCCCAACTGTACCCAGAGTTTCCTCAGGATAGTATCATTATACCCCAACTGTACCCACAGTTTCCTCAGGATAGTATCATTATACCCCAACTGTACCCAGAGTTTCCTCAGGATAGTATCATTATACCCCAACTGTACCCAGAGTTTCCTCAGGATAGTATCATTATACCCCAACTGTACCCAGAGTTTCCTCAGGATAGTATCATTATACCCCGACTGTACCCAGAGTTTCCTCAGGATAGTATCATTATACCCCAACTGTACCCAGAGTTTCCTCAGGATAGTATCATTATACCCCAACTGTACCCAGAGTTTCCTCAGGATAGTATCATTATACCCCGACTGTACCCACAGTTTCCTCAGGATAGTATCATTATACCCCAACTGTACCCAGAGTTTCCTCAGGATAGTATCATTATACCCCAACTGTACCCAGAGTTTCCTCAGGATAGTATCATTATACCCCAACTGTACCCAGAGTTTCCTCAGGATAGTATCATTATACCCCGACTGTACCCAGAGTTTCCTCAGGATAGTATCATTATACCCCAACTGTACCCAGAGTTTCCTCAGGATAGTATCATTATACCCCAACTGTACCCAGAGTTTCCTCAGGATAGTATCATTATACCCCAACTGTACCCAGAGTTTCCTCAGGATAGTATCATTATACCCCAACTGTACCCAGAGTTTCCTCAGGATAGTATCATTATACCCCAACTGTACCCAGAGTTTCCTCAGGATAGTATCATTATACCCCAACTGTACCCAGAGTTTCTTCACAATAGTATTATTGTGTGGATTTGAACTCAGGCCCAGTACTACAGGTCCGATCCATAAGCGTTGACCTTGATGAATTTGGGCTATTTTTGTATGTCACCCCTGAGTAGTAAATGCCCTTTGATATTTGCCCTTTTTCCTTTACATCAAAGCACACAGAAAATCAAATCACTGAGCAAAATAGAAAGCAGATGTTTTTACCTGCCGGTAATAAATCCATTTACGGTATATGTAGATTCATACGTTAACAATGTCCAATGACGTTTACACGTGTATACACATCTGTAACATCTGCGGAACTACTTTTCCCGGCTGGATTTATTACGAGTCGGCGGCGTGAGTGAACGGTACCATCTCCGGTTCAAGGGCTCCTTTGTAGAGGTGACATAAATAAAGCAGAAATAGTCCCGCCGGGTCGGGTACAAGGCACTGAGCGCGTATTGCTACCGGAATCCGCCGACCTGTGGGATTTCTGCTTGTTCCATTATATTCTCTGACGCGCTATCTGTTTTCCACATTATGAAACCTGAAACACTGGCCGACAGTCAGGCACTTATCAGCGGAACGGCGTGGCACTTTGTAAAAGAGAGAGAACAAGTCTCGCACCGGAGTTTCACGTTTTTGCTTTGCAAGCGATACGTATTTTTAGGGAAGATTATTTTTAATGTTTTTCGACCCAAAAAAATCCAGCTGTTAAAATGCTGGGATTATTGTGTCTCCGGGAATAAGGGGCCTATTGTATTACTCTTTTGTTCCCAAGCTATAGAGGTTACGGCTCATTTCGGTTTCTGTCCTTGATGGTTACTGAGGGGGTACTTGCTTAAAGGCATACTGACATGGGAAAACATGTTTCTTTCCAGCAGAATCCTGCATTGTAATCTGTTTTTCATAAGGGTGCCACAGCCATGTGACTTGTGCTCTGACAAACTTCAGACACACTTTACTGCTGCGCTGCAAGTTGGAGTGATATCCCCCCCCCCCTCACCCCCAGCAGCCGATCAGCAGAACAATGGGAAGGGAGCAAGATAGCAGCTCCCAGTAGGTATCAGAATAGCACTCAATAGTAAGAAATCCAAGTCCGGCTTGGGACTCCTCCAGTTACATGGGAGTAGGAGAAACAATAGGTTTGCTGAAAGCAGTTCTAATGTGTAGCACTGGCTGAAAGCTCAGACTCAGGCACAAGGCACTGAGATGGCACCTACACACCGATATTACAGCTACAAATACATTTGTTGGTTCAAGAATAAAATGTTAAATGGTGTCATTTAGAAATAAAAAGGACCCCATTCAAGTCATGACTGTATCCCTTTAATATAATTTGTTGAATGCACAATGTGACTGAGGTATATTTAGGTTCTAATTCCAGAGGTCGGCAGTCATTAACGGGTGGTAAATTATTAACTAAAGATTCAGAGATCGACTGCCATATACAGAAGGAAGGTCACAGGGTGGTTAGCATTGATGACTTGCACAGCCAAACATGGTTTCTGCTGCCCGAGGCTATTATACAAATACTAATGGCCCATAGAACTTGGTTATTGTACATGTTGCATTTTTTATCTTTGGTTAAAATGTAGCATTGAAGAGCTTCATAGGAGGAGGGTGATTTTTGTGTTAAGGGGGGGTACTTTAAGATGTTTTTTACACAGATTCGTTTAAAGTATCCCAGTGCCAATTCCATGTATAATACCCCAGAACCCACAGCAGGATAAATACAGTGCCAATTCCATGTATAATACCCCAGAACCCACAGCAGGATAAATACAGTGCCGATTCCATGTATAATACCCCAGAACACACAGCGGGATAAATACAGTGCCAATTCCATGTATAATACCCCAGAACCCACAGCAGGATAAATACAGTGCCAATTCCATGTATAATACCCCAGAACCCACAGCAGGATAAATACAGTGCCAATTCCATGTATAATACCCCAGAACACACAGCGGGATAAATACAGTGCCAATTCCATGTATAATACCCCAGAACACACAGCGGGATAAATACAGTGCCAATTCCATGTATAATACCCCAGAACCCACAGCGGGATAAATATAGTGCACATTCCATGTATAATACCCTGGAACCCACAGCAGGATAAATACAGTGCCAATTCCATGTATAATACCCCAGAACACACAGCGGGATAAATACAGTGCCAATTCCATGTATAATACCCCAGAACACACAGCAGGATAAATACAGTGCCAATTCCATGTATAATACCCCAGAACCCACAGCAGGATAAATATAGTGCACATTTCATGTATAATACCCTGGAACCCAGAGCAGGATAAATACAGTGCCAATTCCATGTATAATACCCCAGAACCCACAGCAGGATAAATATAGTGCACATTCCATGTATAATACCCCAGAACCCACAGCGGGATAAATACAGTGCCAATTCCATGTATAATACCCCAGAACCCACAGCGGGATAAATACAGTGCCAATTCCATGTATAATACCCCAGAACCCACAGCTGGATAAATACAGGGCCAATTCCATGTATAATACCCCAAAACACAAGGCAGATAAATACAGTGCCAATTCCATGTATAATACCCCAGAACCCACAGTAGGATAAATACAGTGCCAATTCCATGTATAATACCCCAAAACACAAGGCAGATAAATACAGTGCCAATTCCATGTATAATACCCCTGAACCCACAGCTGGATAAATACAGGGCCAATTCCATGTATAATACCCCAAAACACATGGCAGGATAAATACAGTGCCAATTCCATGTATAATACCCCAGAACACACAGCAGGATAAATACAGTGCCAATTCCATGTATAATACCCCAAAACACAAGGCAGATAAATACAGTGCCAATTCCATGTATAATACCCCAGAACCCACAGCAGGATAAATACAGTGCCAATTCCATGTATAATACCCCAGAACCCACAGCGGGATAAATACAGTGCCAATTCCATGTATAATACCCCAGAACCCACAGCAGGATAAATACAGTGCCAATTCCATGTATAATACCCCAGAACCCACAGCAGGATAAATATAGTGCCAATTCCATGTATAATACCCCAGATCACATTGCAGATAAAAACAGTTCCAGTTCCATGTATAATATCCTGGAATACATCAGGATAAATATAGTGCACATTCCATGTATAATATAATACCCCGGAACATATAGGAGGATAAATGCAGTGTCAGTTCATTGTATAATACCCCAGAACACAAAGCAGAATAAATACAGGGCCTAGTAGTATTACTTATGATGCAAACACTACTTGGCCCAGAACTGGGTTTCCTACCAGAGATAATGGCTCTATATAAATAACAATAATTATAATATATGTCTGTTGTAGGAGAATTAAACCCCAAGTTCCCCTGGCGCAGGTACTGATGTGAGTGGTTAAGCAAGATGTCATGACTGTATAAATAAAGGAACAACATAACAATTTCACGCTCTTATGCTTTCTACTTAATACTCCTACTAACAGATGGATTATTATTTTTGGTGGGCTACTAAACATCTGCTAACTGTGATACATGAATTAACTGTAGTTTGCAGAACGGACCTAAAGTCTCCACAATGAGGGCATTCATCTCTATTTGTAACTGTGCTAGGAACCTCACCGACTGTGTACAAACTGCCATTGTGGGGAACCTGAGGTCACATAGTGAAGGTCCAGGTCATGGAGAATGTCTCCTGCTGCCGTTGGCCTGACCACACATGCATCGATGACATATTGATGCGTTATAGAGATAGATGTATTGCCTTGGGGAGCAACATGGCCATTGGGATATTCATCTTCAGTAGATAAAATAAATACCCCACAAAGCTGGGAATGTTTCTACAGATCCCCAGGAACGATGGATCCACAAAACTCTACACATCAAGGAGTGTCTGCACTAAACCCTGAGAAGACACTAACACTGGGCAAATTTGCCCATAGGCAGTAACCCATAGCAACCAATCAGTGATTGAGTTTTTTCAGCCAGCTGAACATTTTGATTGGTTGCCATGGGTCACTGCCCATGGCTAAATTTGCCCAGTGTTAATAAATGACCCCAACTTTTATTAGTGTTTCTAGAGACCATCTCCCATATGAAGAAAACCTAGAGCCTACTGATTATGACCATTTAGTATTACCAGACTGTACCAATTGGTACATGCCCAGCCCCGTCTTTGCTGATCTTAAAAGAAAGGATTGTATAGATTGTAAGCTATAGATTTGTATATATAGATACTATAGATCCATATAGATTGTAAGCTCTACGGGGCAGGGACCTCCATCCTCTTGTGTCTTTGACTCTTAACTTATTGCAACTGTTTTTATCTTGTATCTATCTGTATTTATTGTTATACTGTGTATTTATCTATTATTATCTTTAACCCCCTGTTTGTATTAATGTATGCTACTGTACAGCGCTGGGTACATAAGTAGCGCTTTATAAATAAAGATATACATACATACATACATACAAAGGGGGTCTAGGGGAAATTTTATAAAGTGTTTTATTTTTTTCCTGAATAGGCACCCGTCCCCCTAACACCCTTGGGTGTAAAGTACTACTCCTGTGGGTGCAACCTGTGAGTGGAGAAAACTAATTTTTGCACTTTACACCCTGCCCCACACTTTGTAAATAAGGCCTAAAATGTCTGTTCTCCCGGCTATTGTATACAGCAGTAAGCACCTCTGTTTTTTTAATATAACGGGGGCATAATCGGCGGCACCCACATAAACACCCCCACTCAGAATGCAGCCGTCAAACAGGTTTGGAATTGGAATGACTTTATTATCACATGGCGGCACGAACTGGCAGCGCGCTGGGCGCTTGTTTTATCAAAGCTTGATAGCAAGTGTTTGTACAATGCAAACTTTGGCAGCCATTCAAACCCACTGCCATTTCCTAATTCCAGGAGTGCTGTGCCATTGCTACGTACAGCAGTTAGGGCTGTGGGAAAACTAAATAGAAATGTGCGCTGTTTATTCAACTGCAGGCTGGGGTTAAAGACGGAGCCCCGAGCAGAGGCATGCTGGGAGTTTTAGTTCACTGATGGCTACTCTGAGTATACACAGCCTTTACTTTCTGTTCCCCTTAATACAGGTATGGGATGCCTTATCCGGAAACCCGTTATCCAGAAAGTTCCGAATTACAGAAAGGTCATCTCCCATAGATTCCATGATTTCCTTTTTCTCTGTAATAATAAAATAGTACCTGTACTTGATCCCAACTAAGATATAATAACCCCTTATTGGGGGCAGAACAGCCCTATTGGGTTTATTTCATGGTTAAATTATTCCCTTTTCTCTGTAATAATAAAACAGTACCTGTACTTGATCCCAACTAAGATATAATTACCCCTTATTGGGGGCAGAACAGTCCTATTGGGTTTATTTAATGGTTAAATGATTCCCTTTTCTCTGTAATAATAAAACAGTACCTGTACTTGATCCCAACTAAGATATAATTACCCCTTATTGGGGCAGAACAGCCCTATTGGGTTTATTTAATGGTTAAATGATTCCCTTTTCTCTGTAATAATAAAACAGTACCTGTACTTGATCCCAACTAAGATATAATTACCCCTTATTGGGGGCAGAACAGCCCTATTGGGTTTATTTAATGGTTAAATGATTCCCTTTTCTCTGTAATAATAAAACAGTACCTGTACTTGATCCCAACTAAGATATAATTACCCCTTATTGGGGGCAGAACAGCCCTATTGGGTTTATTTAATGGTTAAATGATTCCCTTTTCTCTGTAATAATAAAACAGTACCTGTACTTGATCCCAACTAAGATATAATTACCCCTTATTGGGGGCAGAACAGCCCTATTGGGTTTATTTAATGGTTAAATGATTTTTAGCAGACTTAAGTGGAGACTTATAGAGATCCAAATTACGGAAATATTCCTTATCTGGAAAACCCCAGGTCGGGAGCATTCTGGATAACAGTTCCAATACCTGTATTTGCTTTAGCCAAGTGGCCCCGAAGCAGCCCCTCTATCTGTTTAGTTACTGCCCTTGCTAAATTTCACACGGATATTTCTGTGCCTTTTACTCATCACTGAGATAGAGAAATGGGTTTGAGTTTGTTCACCTTTTGGTTCTGTTAATATTTATTCTCCCGTAGAATGTCTGCCCGGACTTTTACCATCCATTTTTATGAAATGGATATAAAGGACAGAGGAAAATGCCTTCTTCTGAGACTCATTTTAATAAATGGCTATTATCCCCCCACTGCTACTATAGGCACCATCTCTCCCTACTATACCTGCTATCCCACAGCCCCAGTCCCTTCCCAGAGGCTATTATCCCCCCACTGCTACTATAGGCACCATCTCTCCCTACTATACCTGCTATCCCACAGCCCCAGTCCCTTCCCAGAGGCTATTATCCCCCCACTGCTACTATAGGCACCATCTCTCCCTACTATACCTGCTATCCCACAGCCCCAGTCCCTTCCCAGAGGCTATTATCCCCCCACTGCTACTATAGGCACCATCTCTCCCTACTATACCTGCTATCCCTCAGCCCCAGTCCCTTCCCAGAGGCTATTATCCCCCTACTGCTACTATAGGCACCATCTCTCCCTACTATACCTGCTATCCCACAGCCCCAGTCCCTTCCCAGAGGCTATTATCCCCCCCACTGCTACTATAGGCACCATCTCTCCCTACTATACCTGCTATCCCACAGCCCCAGTCCCTTCCCAGAGGCTATTATCCCCCCACTGCTACTATAGGCACCATCTCTCCCTACTATACCTGCTATCCCACAGCCACAGTCCCTTCCCAGAGGCTATTATCCCCCCACTGCTACTATAGGCACCATCTCTCCCTACTATACCTGCTATCCCACAGCCCCAGTCCCTTCCCAGAGGCTATTATCCCCCCACTGCTACTATAGGCACCATCTCTCCCTACTATACCTGCTATCCCACAGCCCGAGTCCCTTCCCAGAGGCTATTATCCCCCCACTGCTACTATAGGCACCATCTCTCCCTACTATACCTGCTATCCCACAGCCCCAGTCCCTTCCCAGAGGCTATTATCCCCCGACTGCTACTATAGGCAACATCTCTCCCTACTATACCTGCTATCCCACAGCCCCAGTCCCTTCCCAGAGGCTATTATCCCCCTACTGCTACTATAGGCACCATCTCTCCCTACTATACCTGCTATCCCACAGCCCCAGTCCCTTCCCAGAGGCTATTATCCCCCCACTGCTACTATAGGCACCATCTCTCCCTACTATACCTGCTATCCCACAGCCCCAGTACCTTCCCAGAGGCTATTATCCCCCCACTGCTACTATAGGCACCATCTCTCCCTACTATACCTGCTATCCCACAGCCCCAGTCCCTTCCCAGAGGCTATTATCCCCCCACTGCTACTATAGGCACCATCTCTCCCTACTATACCTGCTATCCCACAGCCCCAGTCCCTTCCCAGAGGCTATTATCCCCCCACTGCTACTATAGGCACCATCTCTCCCTACTATACCTTCTATCCCACAGCCGCAGTCCCTTCCCAGAGACTATTATCCCACTGCTACTATAGGCACCATCTCTCCCTACTATACCTGCTATCCCACAGCCCCAGTCCCTTCCCAGAGACTATTATCCCACTGCTACTATAGGCACCATCTCTCCCTACTATACCTGCTATCCCACAGCCCCAGTCCCTTCCCAGAGGCTATTATCCCCCCACTGCTACTATAGGCACCATCTCTCCCTATTATGCCTTCTGCATTCTCCCCATTTGGACCCCCATCAATACAGCTCTGCAAGAACCCTAGACAACTCAGCAAGCTTTATTATTTGAGTCCTATTGTTCTGGCAGATCTGCTGGTTACTCTGTCTCATTCCTTTTCGTTCATGGGGGGAACTGATTTTTAACACATGAACAACTTCCCCGCAGTCGGTATTGGAGAGAAAACATGCTTACAGGTTGGAAATGTTTGCTGATGAATTAATATTTGACATTAGCGGGTGTTGTATGGAAATATTTTCAGCACTGGAAATGTATTCATAACGGGCCGCTGAATAGAAGCTGAGTCCTTGGGGGCATCTAGAATTACAATTATTTAATGCTGAGTGGCTCGTTTTACTGATTGCTTCCAGCTAACTGCCAGATCAGTGATACAGTTGTTGCATTGTCTTGCATTTTATTTTATTTATTAGTTGTGAAAGCTATTTTCTATAAATGTACAAACATACACAGATATGGTTTTTCAAAAGCAATGAATAATCTGAAACATATATCCTTATCAATAGCACTCGTGGGCTAATTCACAAACCATACAAATATCTACAATTATAAAATTTCATCTTTCTCTGGAAAAATCTAATTCCGCAGGCGTCGGGGGGAGAATTCTGTAATATATTTATTTATTTATATCTATAATCCTCGGAGGAAATGACTAGGAAGCTAGGAATGTTATTTTATTTATCACTTCACCATAATTTCATATATTGCTGTGATTTCAGTCGGAGCATTTGGCTGGGGAAGAGAGGGAACCGTAACTTTTTAATTGTAAACAAACGTATACATTCTGCAGGAGTAACATATGGACGCGTTCGCTTTCCAGCCAACCTTTTATGTTCTCACGTTTTATCTTTTTCCAGCGACTTACTTGTGACCCCCGTAATATTTTTCTTTAGTCTTTTATTAACTGAGGGGTTTGGAATAAAGCGTCCAATGAAAACAATGTGTACACTCAGTGGAAGAAGGAGGCTGGAGGGGTCATTCCAAATGAGGACTGTTGAGCGTCTCGGCGATGAAATGTAATTTTTATAGGTGGGCGAAGTGAGCAGTAGATATTGGACTTTTTTGGTTCAGCAAATTGGGGTTTTATCCCTAAATCCCACCATAACTGAAGCCAAAAGGCATTCTTTGCAACTCTCACCATAACTGGCCTTAGGCTGCCCACCCTAGCCACTTCTACGCCAGCTTCATAGTGAGGGAACTGATGCTCTACAGCAGGGATCTCCAAACTTTTTTACTCGGAAGCCACACTTAGATGTAAAAAGTGTTGGGGAGCCACAAAAGCATGGAAAAAGTCCTTTGGGGGTGCCAAATAAGGGCTGTGATTGGCTATTTGGTAGCCCCGTGTGGGCTTCTAGCCTGTAGGAGGCTCTGCTTGGGGTAAAACTGTGTCTCTGGGCTTCCATAAATTGTCTCCAACCCAGAACTTTACAAAGGGCACCTACTTTGAGACTACTGGGAACAACATCAAAAGGGGTGGGGAGCAACATATTACCCCCGAGTCACTATTTGGGGATCACTGCACTAGAGCTAACATTCAAGATCACCCCCGTTTTGCTATCTACTCATGTTTAACATGGATCCCTCAATATCTTGGTTGTTAAAGCTTTTCACTAGGAGTGTGAGAAGGTTCTGATGTTTTAGATGCAGAAAGGGTCCAAAACTGACTTCAAATCCTTCTAACAGTGACCTGTGGCATAAAGTTACCGGTACCCATTCCAGGGGGACTGATCCCATTTCAGGCTTCCTGTTGCTGTGTAAAACTGACCCCACCCGCCTCTAAAATCTGTCCCTGGCGCAACAGAGCTGCCCCCTAGCCAGTTGTTGTTACGTCCTTCAAACTTACCGCACCAGGAAGAAATATTATTATTATTATTTTGGAACTTTTTTAGGGATTAAGATTAAAATATGTGGCTGTTATGTTGAGCGGGAGTATAGGTGGCCATACACCTTCCCCAAGCGAGCGGATCTTCGCATGATATCCCCCACCTACGGGTGGCCGATATCGGGCGAATCCAGGCTAATTCGGTCGTTTGGCCCCGATTTCAGGCCAGATATCGGTTGGGCAGGCCCATCGTTAGGGCCCCTACACGGGCTGATTATCTGCCGAAGGGACCGATATTGGCAGCTAGAATCGGCCCATGTATGGCAATTGGGGAATGGCCAAAAAGTGGGCATTGCATAGGCCCCTTACTGCCCCCAGATTTCACTTTGGAAATCTGGTAAGCTTACTGCAAGTCTGGACTGGGGTTCAAAATAGGCCCTGGCATTTCAAATACACAGAGGCCCAAACAGCCCCCCAGCAGCCCAATAAATAGTGACTATGGCACCTTACAGCAGCCCCTCTGGCATTTGCCTGAACCCACAGATTGCCAGTCTAGGCCTGGGCCCTTGCAATGCAAGTACAAAGAGGCCCAAACAGACCCCCAGCAGCCCAATAAATAGTGTCTATGGCACCTCACAGCAGCCCCTCTGGCATTTGCCTGAACCCACAGATTGCCAGTCCAGTACACCCCTTTTCATGAACTTAACATATTCTGGTGGACTCAGCCTAATTATTTGGTGAGCTTTGATTGTCCTTTAGTAATAATATCCGGGGGTACCAATATTTTATTAAAGGGATACAGTCATCCAAAGAATAAAGTTTGCGGTTTTCAGAGATTCTAGCTATGTGAATATCAGAGCATATAGACTGTGATCTTATCCAACACTCCCTGTTTAGATCACTGCAGAATTCTGAGTGTCTGAGGAAAACTTGGCATCCATGGATGGTGTGATAAGACACTGCAAACAGATCCAGCTGAACACCATTACTTGCAACTGGTTTTAATACTGTATTTTTCTTAGTGCATATAAGGCTTATATCTGATAGGGAGGGTAGTTGCTTCTGCTTGTAGCTGGTTAGAAATTAGTCCTATTGTTTTTTTCCTTCCGGGTAAATAGTCTGTGGAGTGTGGTCATTGAAAATATACTGAACTAGAAAACAAGTACAGTAAGTGCAAATTAAATTCATAAAGGGAAAGAATCCCCCTATGATAGAGCTCTTATGGGGTTATGTAATAAAAGACACTACGTTTGCCCAGGAGTAGTAACCCATAGCAACCAATTAGCAGGAAGCATTTATTTGTATTTAACATCATATTGGTTGCTATGGGTTACTGTTCATGAGCAAACTTAGTGCCTTTTATTACATAGGAGGGTTAGAGTACATGTTCTAAAGCATAGTGACAGGTTCAGAGCCTGGGGTCACCTTGTAACAAGTAACTTCATCTTATGGAAGCCCAGCAGGAGCTGTAATGCGCTGTGTATCCTCTGGGTAAAAATAAAAAGTTGTATATAAATAACATTATATTACATTAGGATGCAGCAAAACAACACATAAATGCAATTTGTCACTTCTGTCGTATTGAAATAAAAACAGCCCTAAGGGGACTCTGAGAATAGAAAGATAAGGCCCATTAATTGTAAAAATACTAAACCATCGAAAATGTAATATGGTCTAGATGGGAAGCTGTCAGGAGCAGGGGGTTCTGCCCATTTATTCCTATTGTGTCTGTTTGCTGCATTGTTTGCTTTGCTCGGTGCTGCTGAAATATAATGGGACCCAGTAAATAAAGCAGTAGGCAGCTTTAATATGCCTCATAGTAACCCATTGTGCTCGCTCTTTGTTTGGACTTCATTCAATATCAGTAGTAGTTTATATTGCAATTCATATTTATTTGCTTTTTTTTTGTGGCTTCTGCAATATTAGCAGTTTTTAGCTCAGCAGCTCTCTTTTCCGAGTGACCCTGCAGGCATATTCAGTTAGCCATAGGCTCGCTGTGCCAAAAGTCGGCATTTATTCTCAGTGCAAATATTTATAAACCACTAAAAACGGAAAAGTAAATTGCAGAAGTTTTGAGAGAAGTTATTTGTTATTCTTTAACTCAAGGGCCAATCTCTGCTAGGGATAGGGCATTTAAGTAAAGGGCAGGCTGCTTGGGCATGATCCATTGCTTCTTTGGCAGCTAAAAGAAAACCCCAGCAGAAAATATGTGCCATATGTGCCATAAGTCTAAAGATGGCCGTACACATCACAAGCAGAATATCCAAGGCTATTGTGATACTAATATCTACAGTTAGTACTAGTGGTTGTATTTATAGTTTATGTATGTGTATAGATTGGTAGGTGTGGGTTGTGTGTGCTGGGTTATCTGGAAGGGTTGAACTTGATGGACTCTGGTCTTTTTTCAACCCTATGTAACGTCATACACACATAGAGATCCAAGGTTGCCAAACGATTGGCTCTTTCACTGATATGTGCACCTTGAGGTGGGCGATATCGGATTGATTTGAATGTTTGGGCCAAACAATCAAATCACGTTGATAGGATATAAGACCAGACAGGCCCATCTGAGGGCCAATAAACTGCCAACTGAGACCATGGACAGTTTTTATCGACCAGTGAATGGCCACCTTTACCCTTCAGAAGGCCCATACTGCCTACGTTCCTTTTGTTTATTTCATTTTGCCAGCCTTAAGGACAGCTCCTTGTTGTGCTCCAAAAAACATCTGCAGAAAATACACCCCATGTAAACCATTCAGAAGTCCAAAGCTGTTCAGCTTTTCCCCTTGTTGTGCTCCCGTTCTCCCCCGGGAGTCCTGTATTGAGGATCAATTTTACTCACAATTCCACTTTATCTTCTCTCCTCTAGCTAAACGTTAATTAGATGTTGCCCTCAAGACCATAAACCATCTTAGCAGCCCTTCTTAAAAAAGACTGATGTTTCCATAAAGTCAACCCTACAACAAGGGGGCATATTTCAAGTTGTATGAATTATAGGTGGTGAAGAGAGAACATATTTATGGCCTTGATGAAGACCTTGTGGGCTTGTTTATGGGTTTAAGAATATATTTATTGATAACTGATGTACATCCTGATTAATCAAATTGGATCTATATCTGTTGTTATGTCTTCATCTTTTGGTGAAGTTTCTGACGTCTAGTGATTTACCGTTATATCCTAAACGATCAAAGGGCACCATGTTGGTAGGTCTTCTTTCAGTGCAGTTGTTGACGTCTAATGACTTTATATCTTAATCGATCAAAAGGCAACCATTGTCTGTTTGGAATTCTTCTCCTTTTGTTGCAGTTGTTGGTATCTAGTGATTTAGCTTTATGTCCTGATTGATAGAAAGTCTTGTTCTTCTTTTGGTGCAGTTGTTGATTTCTAGTGGTTCAGCTTTATATCCTGATTGATCAAAAAAGAACCATTGTCTGTTTGAAATGTTTCTTCTTCTTTTGGTGCAGTTGCTGATGATATATATTGATTTGGCTGTGTATTCTGATTGATATAAGGTGGAACCATTGTCTCTTAGGAAGTCTTACTCTTCTTTGAGTGCAGTTGATGAGGTCTAGTGATTTAGCTTTATATCCTGATTGTTCCCACTGTTTGTTGGGAAGTCTTCTAGTTTTGATGAAGTTCTTGATGTCTAATGATTTAACTTTTTACGATGATTGATCGAGAGGGAACTATTATCTTTTGGAAAGTTGTCTTATTTTGGTGCAGTTGTTGTCTCCTAGCAATTGATTGATCAGAAGGGAACTATTGTATTATGGGACGTCTTCTTCTTTTGGTGCAGTTATTAAAGTCTAGCGAGTCCTGATTGATAGAAGGACAACCACCGTCTTTTGAAAAGTCTTCTTCTTTCGCTTCAGTTGTTGACGTCTGTTGATTTAGCTTTTCAACCCATTAGATTAAACGGGAACCATTGTCTGCTGTGAAGTCTTCTTCTTTCCGGAGCAGTTGTGGGGATTTACATGTTGCTTATGGGGAAGCCATTGTGCAAGGTCTTCTCTTGTGGCTCTAGATTTGCTCAGATTTTCATTAAAAACTGGCATCTCACATAAAGGAATGCCAGCGTGGTGTTTGGCACCGAGCGCATCTCTAGCTAAGTAATGCACTTAGCATCATTACAGACCTTAAATGTGCTCATTGAAGGCTCTAATTGCATTTTAAATTGGTTTGTTTTTCAGTTGAATAGGCGGGAATGCATAGAGGGATGAGAAAACAAAGTAAGGGGGGAAAAAAAGGCTTTCTTTTAATAAAAGTAGTCATTACTGCAGATTGCGACTTGTGCTAAGTAAGGCGGCACACAGGGTAGTTCATGAACTGTATTTTATTGTGTTAATCATTTTCACTTAAACCAAAGTGTAATCGTGGCGGCAAGTGGTGTCCTCAGAGTGCTGAGAATGGAACATTTCTCTCGCAATGATGAAGATATCAGCACTTCCCAAGCAAATAAATCACTTTTGTCAGTCTAGCTGAAGTGTTATTGAGTTTGACATGATTTTACTTGTACATCTGTCCCCCATCCGTTCTCACATGGCTTCAGTATTATTTCTCTGTTTCTCACAGGATATCTGCATTTCTCCAAGTGCTAAATTACCTATTTTTGACCAACATGACACAGCAATGGGCTGAGTTTCTATACATTAAACAGGATACTATTGTCCCATATAACCTACATTTTCTTTATATTTCTGTTTCATATTTATGCACTTCTGATTATTACATTCTCTTTCTAAATATGTCTACTTTTCATAGGACTTAAGGAGGCCATACATGTAGCAATTTCGATCTTTCGTGTGTCCATTGGTCGCATGAAAGAGCGTCCCTAGTGATGAGTGAATTTTTCGCCAGGCATAGATTCGCAGCGAATTTCCGCATTTCGCCATTGGCCGAAAAATTCATAGTGCGCCGAAAAAAGTTGCGGTCGCGTCCAATTGGGAGCGGTCGTGTCAATAAAGGGCGCAGTTGCGGGAAAATAGGCACGGTTGCATCAAAATAGGCACAAAATAGGCACAAAAAAGGACAAAAAAAGGACAAAAAAAGGCAAAAAAAGACGTGGGCAACAAAAAAAATTTTTCGCGGTTTCACAAATTTTGCTGTCGTTTCGCAAATTTTTAGGCAAAGAGAAACAGTACAGATTCACTCATCACTAATCGTTCCCACCCTCCACAGACATTCAGGGCTGAATCGTCAGATATGGAGGTACAAACAATAGAAATTGGCGATTCAGCCTTGAATGTAGAATTTGCTCGGGCGCCTTCAATGGCGCCCAATCAAAATCTTTTAACCTGGCTGATTGATGCAGCCTTCCGCGGTATCGGTCGCCTTGTCAAGCCGCCATACACGCATATACAAAAAGGGCTCCAAATGCACCGAACACAACGGCTTGCTTAAAACTCTATTTTTATTGCTCCATTTAAAAATGATACACATAATCATAGGCAGCCATACACGCACCAAATATCTAACTTGCATTGCAAAGCTTTATCTCAAGCCCTTTGCTAGATGCTACTGTTGAGGGCTAAACAACATTTAATGATGCAAAAAGTGGGTTGTAGAGAGGGTCTTGGAACACTATGGATTGACGGCGCACTGGGAAACCATTGGAATCTCTTACCTCTAACACTTTAGTCTCTAGGTGCATTTCACGTCATTACTTAGCACCGCATGTGTTCCAGTGATTGGCAGCGCACACATCCCACGTCCAAGAGTATTGTCAGTGAGCACAATTATGTGTGCCCATATGTCTTGATGCTGCTGTATGATTTTCCTTGCACCTGTTCTGTGTTGGTGCCAATGTGTCATTAAATTCCCCATTTTCAGTATTTTTCTTGCCAAAAGCTGGGTTGTGATTATTCAGCCCCGGCTCGAGCTCATTAATTTGTTGGATTTTGTGAATTTGACTCCTTTATGTACTATAATTTCTATTCTAGCTACCTCCCCTGCCATATTGCCTGTCTCTGACTTTGTTTTCGTGTCACCTGTCTGTACCTGACTTCTGTATCGCAGCAGAAAGTTTTCTGGTGTTGATGAAGACCAATGCTAGTTAGGGTTCTCCTGCATATGGAAGAGAGACTTCCGCCGTTCAGTCATTACAGTTTGCCTATGTCTTGCCATAGCTAAGGGATCCCCAACCTTTTATACCCATGAGCCACATTCAAATGGAAAAAGTGTTGGGGAGCAACACAAGCATGGATATGGTTCCTGGTGGTGCCAATAAAAGCTGTAATTGGCTACTTAATAGCTCCTATGTGGACTGGCAGCCTACAGAAGGCTCTATTTGGCATTATACTGGGTTTTTATACAACCCAAACTTGCCTCAAAGCCAGAAATTAAAAAATGAGCACCTGCTTTGAGGCCACTGGGAGCAACATCCAAGGGTCACGAGCCACTGGTTGGGGATCACTGCCATAGCTAGTAGTTCTCAGAAGTCAGTAATGCAACATAAAGTTCATTGGCCCCAAAATGATGGCCATGGGTGGATTGTAATGAAGGGGGAAAGGGGGGGGGGGCGTTGTAAGCCTTTCCAAATAAACACCTATACATTTTATACAGCAAACAGAATGAAGGTATTATACGTGAGGTTGCCATTGCATTTAGCCAGCCATTTGTTCTAGGGTTGTTGTACATGAAAATGGCATAGTATTTTGCTACCCTGTGTTCTGGGGATATCAAATATGGAATTAGCATTGTATTTGTCCTGCCATGTGTTTTGGGATGTATGAAATAGGCACTGAAGTTATCTTGTCATGTGTTATATATGAAACTGGCACTACATTTATCCCGCAATGCGTTCTGGGAGTTATTTTATATGAAAGCATCACTTTATTTATTCTGCCATGGGGTCTTGGTTATTATATATGTAATTAGCCCTGTCATATAAATAATATGTATTAAATGGGGCTCCCCCAACACAAAAATGACCCACAATCTATGGTTTCCCGGTGCTAGCTAAAGGTTTTACTGCTTACAGAAGAGACCAACTAGAGCTCTTTGTATATTTAGGGTTTCTACTCTCGTAACTAAAGGTCCCCATACACGGGCAGATTCACTCACTTGGCGATGTCACCAAGCGAGCGGATCTTCTCCCGATATCCCCACCTACGGGTGGGAGATATCGGGAGAATGCAGGATAATTCGATCGTTTGGCCCTGGGGCCAAATGATCAAATTATAACGACGGCATAGCAGAAGTCAATCCAACTAGATTTTTTAACCTGCCTGATCGAGATCTGGTCGATTTCAGGCCAGATATCGGTCGGGCAGGCCCGTCGGTAGTGCCCATACACGGGCCGATTAGCTGCCGAATCGGTCTAAGGGACCCATATAGGCAGCTAGAATCGACACGTGTATGGGGACCTTAAGAGAGAGAGCACTGGCCTATAATTTTATATTTCTATAATTGCCCGCACCTCAGAAGCATTTTAAAGGTTAGATAACCTAGTTATCATGTAATATTCTAGATTGTTAAACAGCAGTTATTGTTGGTGACCAATAAAATTGGAAATGAAACTGAATTTATTTGTCTGAAACTCACGATTCTAAAACTGAATTTGTATATATTTTTTTTTAATTGCAGGATGAAAACATGAGGGAATGGCTATGAAAATGGACATCTTGGGAGGCACAGTGGCCTCTCATTCCAGCATTGGCCTGTTGTTCCTAAATCTGCTTTGCCACCTCTGCCTATGCGATGGTCTCCAAGGATCCTCGGCTCAGATCTTTCAGTTTACCCACCCCGTTTACAATGCGACGGTTTACGAGAATTCGGCTGCAAGGACCTATCTCAACAGTCAAACCAAAATTGGCATTAAGTTAGCCAACATTTCGTGGGATATCAAATATAGGATCATGTCAGGGGACGAGGAAGGGTTCTTCAAAGCAGAAGAAGTTGTCATTGGAGACTTTTGCTTTTTAAGAATTAGAACAAAAGGTGGGAACTCCGCTATACTGAACAGAGAAATCCAGGACAACTATTTATTAACAATAAAGGCTTCGGTGAGAGGAGAAGACCTAGAAGCTTGGACAAAAGTAAGTGTACAAGTCTTGGACATGAATGACTTAAGACCTTTATTCTCCCCCACAACATACTCTGTGACAATAGCAGAAAGTACTCCAATACGGACTAGCATTGCCCAAGTTACAGCCACCGATGCCGATATTGGATCCAATGGGGAATTCTATTATTATTTCAAGAACAAAGTAGATCTGTTCTCTGTTCATCCCACTAGCGGAGTCGTGTCACTGAGCGGACGTTTGAATTATGATGAAAAAAACAGATACGACCTGGAGGTCTTGGCTGTAGACCGTGGCATGAAACTGTATGGGAACAATGGCGTCAGCAGCACCGCTAAACTCTACGTTCATATTGAACGTATTAATGAACACGCTCCCACAGTCACTGTGGTGAGCCACATTCCTTCAGTTCTTGACACTGATCCAACCTATGCCGTTGTTACCATCGATGACGCTGACGAGGGAGCTAATGGTGAGATTGAAGCCATAACGATACTAACAGGCGATCCACTAGATCAGTTTATATTGGTCAAAGAGGGAAAATGGATTAACGAGTATAAAATAAAACAAAAAGCTCCCATTGAATGGGACAGTTTTCCATTTGGCCACAACATTACTCTACAAGCAAGAGACAAAGGATCACCTCAAAAGTTTTCCGACATTAAAAAAGTGCATATCCCTAGCCCCAAAAAAGATGTGGAGAAGTCTAAGTTTGAAAAAGATGTCTATGAAGTTACAGTCAGTGAATTCTCCCCTCCTGGAGTTGCAGTAGCGGTGGTGAAAGTCCAACCCGAGCCCATCTCTGTGGAATACAGTATATCTGAAAGTCAACACTCGGAATATTTCAAGATCAATGCCAGGACAGGATTAATTACCACCGCTCGCCATCTAAACATCTATGGGATAGACAAATATGAACTGGAGGTCAAACAAAAAGGCAACGATGTGTCAGCTCAGGTCATTGTGAGGTTGGAAGATGCCAATGATAACATTCCAGAGTTCCAACAAGCCTTCTATGAGGCATTTGTCAATGAAAGTGTTCCCGTTGGCACTAGCGTTTTAACGATTTCAGCCTTCGACAAAGACTTAGGAGAAAACGGTTACATCACCTACAACATTGCAAGCTTGAATGTGCTGCCATTTACCATAAACCAGTTTACTGGAACAATTAGTACGTCTGATGTTTTGGATTTTGAATCCTCTCCCGAAAGCTACAGGTTCATTGTGAGAGCATCGGACTGGGGGTCCCCATACCGCCACGAGAGTGAAGTAAATGTTACCGTACATGTAGGCAACGTTAATGACAATAAGCCATTGTTTGAAAAAGTAGCTTGTCAGGGAGTTATACCTTTTGACTTTCCAACGGGCGGGCACATAACTGCCGTCTCAGCCATAGACGTAGATGAACTGGAACTTGTTAAGTATAAAATCATTTCTGGAAATGAACAAGGATACTTCTACTTAAATCCAGATTCTGGGGTTTTACAGCTTAAAAAATCTTTTATCAACTCTGGTCTGAGAAACAGTAACTTTGCCCTGAGGATCACTGCGACTGATGGTGAAACCTTTGCAGATCCTATGTACGTTAATATAACTGTTGTACATGGCAAGGTATCTTCTAAGAGTTTTATTTGTAAAGAAACCAGAGTGGCCCAAAAATTAGCTGAAAAACTTCTGAAAAAAACCAAAGCCAACGCCAAGTTGAATTATGAAGATAGTTTGTTCGATTACTACTCTATAAACAGGCAGCCTCCTCAGTTCGATAAATCCTTCCCTTCAGATGTGTCTGTGAAAGAGGACCTTCCTGTGGGATCTCCCATACTTCTCATCAGAGCCACCGATGCAGATTCTGGGTTTAATGGAAAGGTTCTTTACACCATATCTGATGGCAACATGGACAGTTGTTTCAACATTGACATGGAAACTGGGCAACTCAAAGTCATGATGCCGATGGATCGAGAAACCACTGATAGGTATATACTTAATATTACGGTTTACGATTTAGGTAATCCGCAGAGGTCTTCATGGCGGTTGTTGACCATACATGTCAACGATGCAAATGATAACAGCCCGGTGTTCTTAGAAGGAAGTTATTCAGCTAATACTTTAGAAAGTACTAGTATAGGGACGGAATTAATTCAAGTTGAAGCTCGAGATAAAGATCTTGGTCCAAATGGGGAGGTGACTTACTCGATTTTAACAGACACAAACAAGTTTGCAATTAACAGCTCGAGTGGGGTTGTGTATGTAGCAGACCAACTGGACAGGGAGCTGGTTCCAAACTACACCTTGAAAATTGAAGCAAGAGACAAAGCAGAAAACGGGCAACAATTATTTTCGGTGGTTACTCTTTCAGTCTATCTAGACGACGTCAATGATTGCGCCCCAGTCTTCATACCTTCTAGTTACACTGCTAAGGTTCTTGAAGACCTTCCTGTTGGAACTGTCATATCATGGTTTGAAACTCAAGATCCCGACCTTGGCCTTGGAGGCCAAGTACGGTACTCTCTGGTAAACGACTACAACGGAAGGTTTGAAATCGATAAAACCAGCGGCGCCATTCGCTTGAACAAAGAGCTGGACTACGAGAAGCAACAGTTCTACAACTTGACAGTGCGTGCCAAGGATAAGGGACGCCCCGTGTCTCTCTCGTCTGTCTCGTTTGTGGAAGTGGAAGTAGTGGATGTTAATGAGAACCTCCATACCCCTTACTTTCCTGATTTTGCTGTCACTGGATCTATAAAGGAAAACTCTCGTATTGGAACGAGCGTTTTGCAAGTTGTGGCCAAGGACGAAGACAGCGGGAGGGATGGCGAGATACAGTACTCCATACGAGACGGGAGTGGCTTGGGGCGCTTTAGCATCGATGAAGAAACTGGTAAGTGCTTTAAAAAGGTTTAAGAATATTTCCATTCATAAGGCTGGTTTTTATCCTCAGAATTGTTTGATATTCACAATGTGGAGCGGCTATGTTTGCCAGTAGGCGTAATGCTACAGTGCTTGGAGTGTTGTGAGAGCAAACATAAGGAACATTAATAACAATGAATCAGGATTAAAGGAAAGCTGTCATACATGGTCTATCTAATCTTATTTGCTTGAACGCGGCCGTAAGTACTGTGGTTTCTGTTCCTTGCATTTGGTTTATATATTTCCATTTTGCTGATTCGATCTTTTCCGTCTTTATAATACATTTCTTTAAAAAATTCAAGACGGGGGTATCAATTTGGGATTGGCGAGGATGGATGATGAGGTTGAACTAGGAGTGGGCGGTCGTTCCAGCTGATGCCAGAGACTGGTGTTTACAATAGTTTTAAGTTTGACATCCCTATTGCACAAATATGTGTGTGTCTATTGTTTTTTTCTTGTCGTAAGTAAGACCAAAGATTGTTATATCATGAAATAATGCCCCCCCCCCAAACTAGAACATATCAAAGAATTGAAACAGTTTTCAGGATCATTTGGCTTTGTTTACATCTCGTCTACTTTGGGTGTTTACTATTTACATAAAGATAAACAATAGAGGATTATGTAGTAATATGTAAGGAATTTAAGCCAAATCAGTATCTGAATTTGTAGCAGCCAATCAGAAATAAGTTACATTATGAAAGCAAATCTGCTGTGTTGAACTAATCCAATCTTTGGCCATGTTTCATTATCCCCTTTGTGCCTTTTTAAGTTAAAAAGGATTCTTGGCAATTGTGGAATTCTAGTTCACAGCTTGAAGTCATTAGACAGTAGTGACCGTCCTTCCCAGTACTTGTCGGTGGGGCAGGTTTGGGCCGAAAAATGGGCAACCACTTTGGGCACAGAACGGCATTCACTAATGCCGGGGAACTAATCCAGGTGCAAACTGGGATTCAATTAGTCTATGTCGGCTTACACCAGCTTACACCCTTGTGGAATGTGCCAGCATCTACAGATTGCTAGTCCAGGTCTGGCTCCCAATGACTGATATTGGGGTTGGTGGGGTAGTGTTCCCCAACCCCACTGCCCTCCTGATGTCAGCTGAGGGGACAGGGCAGGTTTAGGTCTCCAGGTCCCTTCTTAACCCCAGACTAGGTCAGGTCATTTTGTAGTTTCCCCAGAGCAGTACCGGACATAATTGCATCAAGAGAATCATCCATTTGGGTCCTCAATGATGCCAAAATTATGGGAAAAAACATGGCAGATAAGACTTGAGGTCCTTAACAAATGGAAGTTTTAAGTCACTTTGGGCATCTTAGGAAGAAGCATGGCAAGTTAAGCGTCTTTGCCCATTGTCCTTGCCCACTGACCACCACTTAATGTTTATTTGAAAGATGCTGGTGCTGCCAGGCTAGAATCATCTGGTGCCAGGCTAGAATCATCCGGTGCCAAGCTAGAATCATCCTGTGCCAGGCTAGAATCATCCGGTGCCAAGCTAGAATCATCCGGTGCCAGGCTAGAATCATCCGGTGCCAAGCTAGAATCATCCTGTGTCAGGCTAGAATCATCCGGTGCCAGGATAGAATCATCCGGTACCAGGCTAGAATCATCTGCTGCCAGGCTAGAATCATCCGCTGCCAGGCTAGAATCATCCGGTACCAGGCTAGAATCATCCGCTTCCAGGCTAGAATCATCCGGTGCCAGGCTAGAATCATCCGGTACCAGGCTAGAATCATCCACTGCCAGGCTAGAATCATCCGGTACCAGGCTAGAATCATCTGGTACCAGGCTAGAATCATCCGGTGCCATGCTAGAATCATCTGGTACCAGGCTAGAATCATCCGGTGCCAGGCTAGAATCATCCGGTGCCAGGCTAGAATCATCCGGTGCCAGGCTAGAATCATCCGGTGCCAGGCTAGAATCATCCGGTGCCAGGCTAGAATCATCCGGTACCAGGCTAGAATCATCCGCTGCCAGGCTAGAATCATCCGGTACCAGGCTAGAATCATCCGGTGCCAGGCTAGAATCATCCGGTACCAGGCTAGAATCATCCGGTGCCAGGCTAGAATCATCCGGTACCAGGCTAGAATCATCCGGTGCCAGGCTAGAATCATCCGGTGCCAGGCTAGAATCATCCGGAAACTTATGTGGCTGGGCAACGGAGGGGGCTTATATTCTATATGAAAAATTATATTTACTGTACTTTACAGTTAATTTGTCGGAGATAATTAGAAATGGTAAATAGGAATATATTCATTATACACATGTGATTATCTCCGCTTTCTCCTAATAAGCACATTGTGTAGGTTGCGCGCCAGTCCATTCATCATGTGCTGAGTAAGCTCGCTAGCTTGGGCGCCTGCCTCTTAAGATAAGTGCGAAAGGCATTTGGCAATATGATCTCAGCCTCTCGAAATCATTTGTGGCTTGCTATTGGCCGGCTGCTTAAACACCTCTGAATAATGAATCTCCTGTCTCGTTACAGTGAGAGTCACAGATTGAATGGCCGTGCCTGACAGCGCCGCTTATTTACCGTTTGTTTACTTGGGGCGCTCATTATGAAGTGGCCATCGATTTCAGGTTAAAGGCTTTTCCCGCTAATCCACATGTGTCGCGGGTTATTGGCTCGGGCAATTAATGATATGCTGTGGCCAGCGGGTTTCTATTACCTCTTTGGGTCGTATTTCTAAGCAATGTCCAAACGTGCCACGGATTTGCTATTGGAAATGGATAACGTGTGTACCAGGCTAGAATCATCTGCTGCCAGGCTAGAATCATCCGCTGCCAGGCTAGAATCATCCGGTACCAGGCTAGAATCATGCGCTTCCAGGCTAGAATCATCCGGTGCCAGGCTAGAATCATCCGGTACCAGGCTAGAATCATCCACTGCCAGGCTAGAATCATCCGGTACCAGGCTAGAATCATCTGGTACCAGGCTAGAATCATCCGGTGCCATGCTAGAATCATCTGGTACCAGGCTAGAATCATCCGGTGCCAGGCTAGAATCATCCGGTGCCAGGCTAGAATCATCCGGTGCCAGGCTAGAATCATCCGGTGCCAGGCTAGAATCATCCGGTGCCAGGCTAGAATCATCCGGTACCAGGCTAGAATCATCCGCTGCCAGGCTAGAATCATCCGGTACCAGGCTAGAATCATCCGGTGCCAGGCTAGAATCATCCGGTACCAGGCTAGAATCATCCGGTGCCAGGCTAGAATCATCCGGTACCAGGCTAGAATCATCCGGTGCCAGGCTAGAATCATCCGGTGCCAGGCTAGAATCATCCGGAAACTTATGTGGCTGGGCAACGGAGGGGGCTTATATTCTATATGAAAAATTATATTTACTGTACTTTACAGTTAATTTGTCGGAGATAATTAGAAATGGTAAATAGGAATATATTCATTATACACATGTGATTATCTCCGCTTTCTCCTAATAAGCACATTGTGTAGGTTGCGCGCCAGTCCATTCATCATGTGCTGAGTAAGCTCGCTAGCTTGGGCGCCTGCCTCTTAAGATAAGTGCGAAAGGCATTTGGCAATATGATCTCAGCCTCTCGAAATCATTTGTGGCTTGCTATTGGCCGGCTGCTTAAACACCTCTGAATAATGAATCTCCTGTCTCGTTACAGTGAGAGTCACAGATTGAATGGCCGTGCCTGACAGCGCCGCTTATTTACCGTTTGTTTACTTGGGGCGCTCATTATGAAGTGGCCATCGATTTCAGGTTAAAGGCTTTTCCCGCTAATCCACATGTGTCGCGGGTTATTGGCTCGGGCAATTAATGATACGCTGTGGCCAGCGGGTTTCTATTACCTCTTTGGGTCGTATTTCTAAGCAATGTCCAAACGTGCCACGGATTTGCTATTGGAAATGGATAACGTGTGTTCTGCCGACTGGGTTTTATAGCAATAAATCAAAGGTAAAGGAGGTCTGTTCTGGTTTCCACCACGAATGGGTTCGGAGCAATGAATGCTGCGGTTTTTAAAGGCAACATAAAGCGGGCTTTGGAAATTGCTTTGCTTTAATTGTCTCCGTTATCTGTGGCATCAAAGGCAGATCTGGGCTTTCATTTCGTGTCATTATACTGAATGAATATGGGCCTGATGCCTTGCCTGGGGCACAAGTGGCTCCTAATTTTGTTAATGAACACAAATAGGTTGATAAATGTTGATGTATGTGCAGAATAATGTGCAGTATCTCCACATAGGGTTGGGTGTAATTATATCAAGTTATTCAAGTGGAAGTTTGTGTTTAAATTAACGTCAGTATGTTTCAGGTGGAAGTAACTGTCTTCATTGGGCATCTGGCTCTTTGAAATGTTGGGCAGCCATAGGGTTGTATGCAGGCTATCCCACAATCCCCCGATAAGTCATTATCCCACTGCTACTATAGGCACCATCTCTCCCTACTATACCTGCTATCCCACAGCCCCAGTCCCTTCCCAGAGGCTATTATCCCCCCACTGCTACTATAGGCACCATCTCTCCCTACTATACCTGCTATCCCACAGCCCCAGTCCCTTCCCAGAGGCTATTATCCCCCCACTGCTACTATAGGCACCATCTCTCCCTACTATACCTGCTATCCCACAGCCACAGTCCCTTCCCAGAGGCTATTATCCCCCCACTGCTACTATAGGCACCATCTCTCCCTACTATACCTGCTATCCCACAGCCCCAGTCCCTTCCCAGAGGCTATTATCCCACTGCTACTATAGGCACCATCTCTCCCTACTATACCTGCTATCCCACAGCCCCAGTCCCTTCCCAGAGGCTATTATCCCCCCACTGCTACTATGGGCACCATCCCTCCCTACTATACCTGCTATCCCACAGCCCCAGTCCCTTCCCAGAGGCTATTATCCCCCCACTGCTACTATAGGCACCATCTCTCCCTACTATACCTGCTATCCCACAGCCCCAGTCCCTTCCCAGAGGCTATTATCCCCCCACTGCTACTATAGGCACCATCTCTCCCTACTATACCTGCTATCCCACAGCCCCAGTCCCTTCCCAGAGGCTATTATCCCCCCACTGCTACTATAGGCACCATCTCTCCCTACTATACCTGCTATCCCACAGCCCCAGTCCCTTCCCAGAGGCTATTATCCCCCCACTGCTACTATAGGCACCATCTCTCCCTACTATACCTGCTATCCCACAGCCCCAGTCCCTTCCCAGAGGCTATTATCCCCCCACTGCTACTATAGGCCCCATCTCTCCCTGCTATCCCACAGCCCCAGTCCCTTCCCAGAGGCTATTATCCCCCCACTGCTACTATAGGCACCATCTCTCCCTACTATACCTGCTATCCCACAGCCCCAGTCCCTTCCCAGAGGCTATTATCCCCCCACTGCTACTATAGGCATCATCTCTCCCTACTATACCTGCTATCCCACAGCCCCAGTCCCTTCCCAGAGGCTATTATCCCCCCACTGCTACTATAGGCACCATCTCTCCCTACTATACCTGCTATCCCACAGCCCCAGTCCCTTCCCAGAGGCTATTATCCCCCCCACTGCTACTATAGGCACCATCTCTCCCTACTATACCTGCTATCCCACAGCCCCAGTCCCTTCCCAGAGGCTATTATCCCCCCACTGCTACTATAGGCACCATCTCTCCCTACTATCCCTGCTATCCCACAGCCCCAGTCCCTTCCCAGAGGCTATTATCCCCCCCACTGCTACTATAGGCACCATCTCTCCCTACTATACCTGCTATCCCACAGCCCCAGTCCCTTCCCAGAGGCTATTATCCCCCCACTGCTACTATAGGCACCATCTCTCCCTACTATACCTGCTATCCCACAGCCCCAGTCCCTTCCCAGAGGCTATTATCCCCCCACTGCTACTATAGGCACCATCTCTCCCTACTATACCTGCTATTCCTTTGCTACTATAGATACCATTTCCTCTCAGCCTTCAGGTCCCCTTTTTAGCACAACAAAGGATTTGTCCAAATTGTTTTTAGTGTAGTTGCCCTTGACTGGACCACATCCTAAAGGTCATAACTATAGATATTTGACTGTATTGTTTATTTTTCACACTTTCATCCAGACGATCAGAGAGTATTCATATGATGTTTATCTTAACTAGCCTTCAGGCTGCCCCATATCCATTGCTTTGGGTCTCCATCTCTCCCTACTATCCCACAGCCCCAGTCCCTTCCCAGAGGCTATTATCCCCCCACTGCTACTATAGGCACCATCTCTCCCTACTATACCTGCTATCCCACAGCCCCAGTCCCTTCCCAGAGGCTATTATCCCACTGCTACTATAGGCACCATCTCTCCCTACTATACCTGCTATCCCACAGCCCCAGTCCCTTCCCAGAGGCTATTATCCCACTGCTACTATAGGCACCATCTCTCCCTACTATACCTGCTATCCCACAGCCCCAGTCCCTTCCCAGAGGTTATTATCCCACTGCTACTATAGGCACCATCTCTCCCTACTATACCTGCTATCCCACAGCCCCAGTCCCTTCCCAGAGGCTATTATCCCCCCACTGCTACTATAGGCACCATCTCTCCCTACTATACCTGCTATCCCACAGCCCCAGTCCCTTCCCAGAGGCTATTATCCCACTGCTACTATAGGCACCATCTCTCCCTACTATACCTGCTATCCCACAGCCCCAGTCCCTTCCCAGAGGCTATTATCCCCCCACTGCTACTATGGGCACCATCCCTCCCTACTATACCTGCTATCCCACAGCCCCAGTCCCTTCCCAGAGGCTATTATCCCCCCACTGCTACTATAGGCACCATCTCTCCCTACTATACCTGCTATCCCACAGCCCCAGTCCCTTCCCAGAGGCTATTATCCCCCCACTGCTACTATAGGCACCATCTCTCCCTACTATACCTGCTATCCCACAGCCCCAGTCCCTTCCCAGAGGCTATTATCCCCCCACTGCTACTATAGGCACCATCTCTCCCTACTATACCTGCTATCCCACAGCCCCAGTCCCTTCCCAGAGGCTATTATCCCCCCACTGCTACTATAGGCCCCATCTCTCCCTGCTATCCCACAGCCCCAGTCCCTTCCCAGAGGCTATTATCCCCCCACTGCCTACTATAGGCACCATCTCTCCCTACTATACCTGCTATCCCACAGCCCCAGTCCCTTCCCAGAGGCTATTATCCCCCCACTGCTACTATAGGCACCATCTCTCCCTACTATACCTGCTATCCCACAGCCCCAGTCCCTTCCCAGAGGCTATTATCCCCCCACTGCTACTATAGGCATCATCTCTCCCTACTATACCTGCTATCCCACAGCCCCAGTCCCTTCCCAGAGGCTATTATCCCCCCACTGCTACTATAGGCACCATCTCTCCCTACTATACCTGCTATCCCACAGCCCCAGTCCCTTCCCAGAGGCTATTATCCCCCCACTGCTACTATAGGCACCATCTCTCCCTACTATACCTGCTATCCCACAGCCCCAGTCCCTTCCCAGAGGCTATTATCCCCCCACTGCTACTATAGGCACCATCTCTCCCTACTATCCCTGCTATCCCACAGCCCCAGTCCCTTCCCAGAGGCTATTATCCCCCCCACTGCTACTATAGGCACCATCTCCCCCTACTATACCTGCTATCCCACAACCCCAGTCCCTTCCCAGAGGCTATTATCCCCCCACTGCTACTATAGGCACCATCTCTCCCTACTATACCTGCTATTCCTTTGCTACTATAGATACCATTTCCTCTCAGCCTTCAGGTCCCCTTTTTAGCACAACAAAGGATTTGTCCAAATTGTTTTTAGTGTAGTTGCCCTTGACTGGACCACATCCTAAAGGTCATAACTATAGATATTTGACTGTATTGTTTATTTTTCACACTTTCATCCAGACGATCAGAGAGTATTCATATGATGTTTATCTTAACTGGCCTTCAGGCTGCCCCATATCCATTGCTTTGGGTCTCCCTAAGGAGCACTAGGCAGTCTGGGAATGTATATTGTCCTTTACTATAAGGTAAAAGACTATAATAATAATAATAATAGAGCCATCATATTTTAAACCTTATCAAATTTGATTGGCCGCTCTGAAACCCATCACATCCACTGTATATTCATTTCTCCAATTACATTATCCTCTAGACTTTTTCGATGGGAGCTGACTTTTTAAGAGATTTTCTGTAGCGCTGCGGATTGTATTTAATATTACTTGTGGCGTTCTCTGTTATTAACCCGACAGTCTCGCTGACGCAGATCTCTCCTTGTGCCGAAATGAGCCTCTAACTCAACGCAGATGTTCTCCAAGGCTACATTATACATGAGCAGTGTGAAAATATTGTGTTACCTTCCAACATATCATTTCATGGCTTCTGTCAGCTCGTTTTGCACTTTCTTATATAAAACCCCCAAATTATTATTTTTCTTTTTTTGACCCAATTCTCAACTGAAAACCCAGACTGCTGGTGTTGTATTTTATTTTCTATATATATATATATTTTTTTTTTTTTTTTGCAGTGTTTGATATTAAACTCTTTATAAACCAGATTTAAGGGTTAAAAACTATACGGGAGTGAGAAAAATAATAACCAAATGCTTTGCTGTAAAATGAAAAACAGCTTGTGAATAAATCATCAAAGTGGAATTGGAGAGCTACTGTTATTAAATAACAGACGTAATTACGCTCAGTCCGGGCTTTGGTTTATGAATGAGAAGCAGTGAAGCTGAAAGCAATTACTTTCTATATATTCTCTATGTTTTAGTACCTGGCGTGCAATAACGGCTGGGATAGTGTGGGTCAGGTAGCTGCACCCCCATCCGACCCAGTGGGACCGGCACAGTAAACAACTCCATATGGTCTCACAAATTGCAATCAGATTAGTCACGTGATTGGGCATTGATGGATACATATAGTTTGCTCCATGTTGTATTAAACCTTTTGGACTTTATAAGTTTTGCAGAAATAAGAAACCTGCGGTATTGATTTTTTAGGGATTCGGATTTGGTTTTTGGCACTTGGATTCGGAAAAAAAAGACAGAATCTTGGCCGATTCCCGAACCGAATCCTGGAGTCAGTGCATCTCTATTTGTTATATAACAGGAGAATAGCAGAGGTACCATGGTTAGCATTGCTGCTATGGTGAATTCTAAGAAGAAACCTCATTACTCTTACGTTTGTATTGTCTCCATGTTTGAATTCTGGATGAGGGGTATAGTAGGGAGAGATGGTGCCTATAGTAGCAGTGGGGGGATAATAGCCTCTGGGAAGGGACTGGGGCTGTGGGATAGCAGGTATACTAGGGAGAGATGGTGCCTATAGTAGCAGTGGGATAATAGCCTCTGGGAAGGGACTGGGGCTGTGGGATAGCAGGTATAGTAGGGAGAGATGGTGCCTATAGTAGCAGTGGGGGGATAATAGCCTCTGGGAAGGGACTGGGGCTGTGGGATAGCAGGTATAGTAGGGAGAGATGGTGCCTATAGTAGCAGTGGGGGGATAATAGCCTTTGGGAAGGGACTGGGGCTGTGGGATAGCAGGTATACTAGGGAGAGATGGTGCCTATAGTAGCAGTGGGGGGATAATAGCCTCTGGGAAGGGACTGGGGCTGTGGGATAGCAGGTATAGTAGGGAGAGATGGTGCTTATAGTAGCAGTGGGGGGATAATAGCCTCTGGGAAGGGACTGGGGCTGTGGGATAGCAGGTATAGTAGGGAGAGATGGTGCCTATAGTAGCAGTGGGGGGATAATAGGCTGTGGGAAGGGACTGGGGCTGTGGGATAGCAGGTATAGTAGGGAGAGATGGTGCCTATAGTAGCAGTGGGGGGATAATAGCCTCTGGGAAGGGACTGGGGCTGTGGGATAGCAGGTATAGTAGGGAGAGATGGTGCCTATAGTAGCAGTGGGATAATAGCCTCTGGGAAGGGACTGGGGCTGTGGGATAGCAGGTATAGTAGGGAGAGATGGTGCCTATAGTAGCAGTGGGGGGATAATAGCCTCTGGGAAGGGACTGGGGCTGTGGGATAGCAGGTATAGTAGGGAGAGATGGTGCCTATAGTAGCAGTGGGGGATAATAGCCTCTGGGAAGGGACTGGGGCTGTGGGATAGCAGGTATAGTAGGGAGAGATGGTGCCTATAGTAGCAGTGGGGGGATAATAGCCTCTGGGAAGGGACTGGGGCTGTGGGATAGCAGGTATAGTAGGGAGAGATGGTGCCTATAGTAGCAGTGGGGGGATAATAGCCTCTGGGAAGGGACTGGGGCTGTGGGATAGCAGGTATAGTAGGGAGAGATGGTGCCTATAGTAGCAGTGGGGGGATAATAGCCTCTGGGAAGGGACTGGGGGCTGTGGGATAGCAGGTATAGTAGGGAGAGATGGTGCCTATAGTAGCAGTGGGGGGATAATAGCCTCTGGGAAGGGACTATGGCTGTGGGATAGCAGGTATAGTAGGGAGTGATGGTGCCTATAGTAGCAGTGGGGGGATAATAGCCTCTGGGAAGGGACTGGGGCTGTGGGATAGCAGGTATAGTAGGGAGAGATGGTGCCTATAGTAGCAGTGGGGGGATAATAGCCTCTGGGAAGGGACTGGGGCTGTGGGATAGCAGGTATAGTAGGGAGAGATGGTGCCTATAGTAGCAGTGGGGGATAATAGCCTCTGGGAAGGGACTGTGGCTGTGGGATAGCAGGTATAGTAGGGAGAGATGGTGCCTATAGTAGCAGTGGGGGGATAATATCCTCTGGGAAGGGACTGGGGCTGTGGGATAGCAGGTATAGTAGGGAGAGATGGTGCCTATAGTAGCAGTGGGGGGATAATAGCCTCTGGGAAGGGACTGGGGCTGTGGGATAGCAGGTATAGTAGGGAGAGATGGTGCCTATAGTAGCAGTGGGGGGATAATAGCTTCTGGGAAGGGACTGGGGCTGTGGGATAGCAGGTATAGTAGGGAGAGATGGTGCCTATAGTAGCAGTGGGGGATAATAGCCTCTGGGAAGGGACTGTGGCTGTGGGATAGCAGGTATAGTAGGGAGAGATGGTGCCTATAGTAGCAGTGGGGGGATAATAGCCTCTGGGAAGGGACTGGGGCTGTGGGATAGCAGGTATAGTAGGGAGAGATGGTGCCTATAGTAACAGTGGGGGATAATAGCCTCTGGGAAGGGACTGTGGCTGTGGGATAGCAGGTATAGTAGGGAGAGATGGTGCCTATAGTAGCAGTGGGGGGATAATAGCCTCTGGGAAGGGACTGGGGCTGTGGGATAGCAGGTATAGTAGGGAGAGATGGTACCTATAGTAGCAGTGGGGGGATAATAGCCTCTGGGAAGGGACTGGGGCTGTGGGATAACAGGTATAGTAGGGAGAGATGGTGCCTATAGTAGCAGTGGGATAATAGCCTCTGGGAAGGGACTGTGGCTGTGGGATAGCAGGTATAGTAGGGAGAGATGGTGCCTATAGTAGCAGTGGGGGATAATAGCCTCTGGGAAGGGGGTGTGGCTGTGGGATAGCAGGTATAGTAGGGGGAGATGGTGCCTATAGTAGCAGTGGGGGGGATAATAGCCTCTGGGAAGGGGGTGTGGCTGTGGGATAACAGGTATAGTAGGGAGAGATGGTGCCTATAGTAGCAGTGGGGGGATAATAGCCTCTGGGAAGGGACTGGGGCTGTGGGATAGCAGGTATAGTAGGGAGAGATGGTGCCTATAGTAGCAGTGGGATAATAGCCTCTGGGAAGGGACTGTGGCTGTGGGATAGCAGGTATAGTAGGGAGAGATGGTGCCTATAGTAGCAGTGGGGGGATAATAGCCTCTGGGAAGGGACTGGGGCTGTGGGATAGCAGGTATAGTAGGGAGAGATGGTGCCTATAGTAGCAGTGGGGGGATAATAGCCTCTGGGAAGGGACTGGGGCTGTGGGATAGCAGGTATAGTAGGGAGAGATGGTGCCTATAGTAGCAGTGGGGGGATAATAGCCTCTGGGAAGGGACTGGGGCTGTGGGATAGCAGGTATAGTAGGGAGAGATGGTGCCTATAGTAGCAGTGGGGGGATAATAGCCTCTGGGAAGGGACTGGGGCTGTGGGATAGCAGGTATAGTAGGGAGAGATGGTGCCTATAGTAGCAGTGGGGGGATAATAGCCTCTGGGAAGGGACTGGGGCTGTGGGATAGCAGGTATAGTAGGGAGAGATGGTGCCTATAGTAGCAGTGGGGGGATAATAGCCTCTGGGAAGGGACTATGGCTGTGGGATAGCAGGTATAGTAGGGAGTGATGGTGCCTATAGTAGCAGTGGGGGGATAATAGCCTCTGGGAAGGGGACTGGGGCTGTGGGATAGCAGGTATAGTAGGGAGAGATGGTGCCTATAGTAGCAGTGGGGGGATAATAGCCTCTGGGAAGGGACTGGGGCTGTGGGATAGCAGGTATAGTAGGGAGAGATGGTGCCTATAGTAGCAGTGGGGGATAATAGCCTCTGGGAAGGGACTGTGGCTGTGGGATAGCAGGTATAGTAGGGAGAGATGGTGCCTATAGTAGCAGTGGGGGGATAATATCCTCTGGGAAGGGACTGGGGCTGTGGGATAGCAGGTATAGTAGGGAGAGATGGTGCCTATAGTAGCAGTGGGGGGATAATAGCCTCTGGGAAGGGACTGGGGCTGTGGGATAGCAGGTATAGTAGGGAGAGATGGTGCCTATAGTAGCAGTGGGGGATAATAGCCTCTGGGAAGGGACTGTGGCTGTGGGATAGCAGGTATAGTAGGGAGAGATGGTGCCTATAGTAGCAGTGGGGGGATAATAGCCTCTGGGAAGGGACTGGGGCTGTGGGATAGCAGGTATAGTAGGGAGAGATGGTGCCTATAGTAACAGTGGGGGATAATAGCCTCTGGGAAGGGACTGTGGCTGTGGGATAGCAGGTATAGTAGGGAGAGATGGTGCCTATAGTAGCAGTGGGGGGATAATAGCCTCTGGGAAGGGACTGGGGCTGTGGGATAGCAGGTATAGTAGGGAGAGATGGTACCTATAGTAGCAGTGGGGGGATAATAGCCTCTGGGAAGGGACTGGGGCTGTGGGATAACAGGTATAGTAGGGAGAGATGGTGCCTATAGTAGCAGTGGGATAATAGCCTCTGGGAAGGGACTGTGGCTGTGGGATAGCAGGTATAGTAGGGAGAGATGGTGCCTATAGTAGCAGTGGGATAATAGCCTCTGGGAAGGGACTGTGGCTGTGGGATAGCAGGTATAGTAGGGAGAGATGGTGCCTATAGTAGCAGTGGGGGGATAATAGCCTCTGGGAAGGGGGTGTGGCTGTGGGATAGCAGGTATAGTAGGGGGAGATGGTGCCTATAGTAGCAGTGGGGGGGATAATAGCCTCTGGGAAGGGGGTGTGGCTGTGGGATAACAGGTATAGTAGGGAGAGATGGTGCCTATAGTAGCAGTGGGGGGATAATAGCCTCTGGGAAGGGACTGGGGCTGTGGGATAGCAGGTATAGTAGGGAGAGATGGTGCCTATAGTAGTATAAGAGCTTGATCTAATATACTGTATGTGTATTTATAGCCATAGGATGATGAAAATAGAGGCAATTTCCAATTTGCTTACTGATCTGACCCCGTATATATCAGCTACACAATCACAGGGGCATTACAGAGAGTTCCGTTGGCTACTAGTTTCCAGGCATCTAATGTAAAAGAGCTGTCGGTAATGGAAAATCTGTGTTTGCCAGGGAGGTAGCTCAGCTAATCAGCAAACCTCATTCATCTGGCAAAAGAGGTCCCTGAGGGATGGAGATTTAGGGAGACTGCAGCTAAAAAAACAAAAAATAAATGACAGATGTTTGTTATTCAGATTTAGCAGCAGTGTAATCACGGTTACAAGGATAACCTTACTTTCTCCTTAACTGATTCTAATTTTCAAATAAACAGAAGACAAGATGCTCAGATCCACAGTCTGGCCCTTCTGCAACCCCAAGAGTGGAAACCTTAAAGCTCTTTAAGTTGGCAGCAACCAATACAACATCCATTAAATGCTACTGAGAAACAGTATTTAGCACAAATCAGCAGGAACAGCCCCCTAAGTTTGCTCATAGCCTGTACAGAGAGATACCATAAAACGATGGCAAATAGAGATTCCCCTGTACTAAGCACAATTCAGCAGGAACAGCCCCCTAAGTTTGCTCATAGCCTGTACAGAGAGATACCATAAAACTATGGCAAATAGGGATTCCCCTGTACTTAGCACAATTCAGCAGGAACAGCCCCCTAAGTTTGCTCATAGCCTGTACAGAGAGATACCATAAAACTATGGCAGCATAGGGATTCCCCTGTACTAAGCACAATTCAGCAGGAACAGCCCCCTAAGTTTGCTCATAGCCTGTACAGAGAGATACCATAAAACTATGGCAAATAGAGATTCCCCTGTACTAAGCACAATTCAGCAGGAACAGCCCCCTAAGTTGGCTCATAGCCTGTACAGAGAGATACCATAAAACTATGGCACATAGGGATTCCCCTGTACTAAGCACAATTCAGCAGGAACAGCCCCCTAAGTTTGCTCATAGCCTGTACAGAGAGATACCATAAAACTATGGCAGCATAGGGATTCCCCTCTACTAAGCACAATTCAGCAGGAACAGCCCCCTAAGTTTGCTCATAGCCTGTACAGAGAGATACCATAAAACTATGGAAAATAGAGATTCCCCTGTACTAAGCACAATTCAGCAGGAACAGCCCCCTAAGTTTGCTCATAGCATGTACAGAGAGATACCATAAAACTATGGCAGCATAGGAAATCCCCTGTACTAAGCACAATCCAGCAGGAACAGCCCCCTAAGTTTGCTCATAGCCTGTACAGAGAGATACCATAAAACTATGGCACATAGGGATTCCCCTGTACTAAGCACAATTCAGCAGGAACAGCCCCCTAAGTTTGCTCATAGGCTGTACAGAGAGATACCATAAAACTATGGCAGCATAGGGATTCCCCTGTACTAAGCACAATCCAGCAGGAACAGCCTCCTAAGTTTTCTCATAGCCTTTACAGAGAGATACCATAAGCAATGACAGTATAGATTTTATTCTGTACTAAGCCAATTTCAGCAGGAACTGTACAAAGATACCAAACAATTATTCCTGCATAAATATACTTTTGCCTTTATTATTGTACAATTTTTGCCAATATAAATCAGGTGGATATTCCCCTATTTTCTGACTGTGGAATATATACACCCAATACTTTGCTTAGGAGATGTTTTTTCAGCCGTTTGACAAGTGAAAAGACTCCCAGGAAACTAAACCGTTAGGAAAAAGTGAATGTTATCAGATCTCCCAAGATGTGCCGCGGGCCCCTGGGGTGAGCCCTACAATGTAAACAGCAGTCACGGCTCCACGCATTGCTGGCTCTCTCCCATTTTTAGCCCAGAGTGATATTTTCATTTGAAAGCCCATCTACCCTGCAGTCTGATTTAATTTTTTCCACCTCCTTTCATATGTGTTCTGTATGACGGAAATACAGTGCAATGTGTCTTCATGGTTCAGCTCCCATTGCTAATAATAGCTGTATCCTTGTGAGTGTATCTGTTCCCTGCTGCCTCTATACGTCTATAGCCACTCTCTACCAACAAGAAAACTCAGTGGTTTTTATATAATGTATTATTTGTTCATTAAAGGGGAAATAAAGGCATTTTGAAAGTATCAGATATTCTCCTCTACCCAACTGATCCATCAAACTACTAATAGGTCTTTCCTCCTTCCTCTATACCTTCATTCATACAGCAAGGTTGGTGGCTGCCATATTGGGAGAGCTTCTAAAGGTGTGACCCTCAACCAAGAACATGCACAAGACCAGGTGGTCTTTCCGTGAGCATGTTGCAACTGTGATATGACGCAGATGAACATGGAGGCATATGGAGTAACTGGGGAGGATGGTTTTTGCAGGGGCCCTCTACTCTGTAGGCTTTATGTCTCCATTTTCATTTATCCAATAGAAAGCAAAGGCCACAAAGTCCCAGGGCTAGGGCAGCAAAGAATTGGCCACGGCATGTTGTCCACTGGCCGCAGTTTCACCAAGGACGTCCAAGTGTCCTTAATTGCTGGAGGTTGGTGGAAGTCACCTGGAGGTAGTGCAGTCTACAGGGGGGCAGGGAGGTATGAGCTGTGTGGGGTTCGAGGGGATGTTGGGTTTGAGCAGGGAGGGAGGGGTTCACAGATGGGACTAGGGGTGCACAGATTTTAAATTCAGCCCTGGTAGGACCTGCAGTCACAAGCAACTGAAACAATGGGCAATGCTGGGGACCCTGGTCAGGATGCACATATTTAATGATCCCCTTAATCAGTGATCCCCAATCTGTGGCTCAGGGGCAACATGTGGCTCCCCAACCCCTTGGATGTTGCTCTCAGTGCCCCCAAACCAGGTTATTTTTGAATTCCTGACTTGGGGGCAAGTTTTGGTTGAATAAAAACAAGATTTCCTACCAAATAAAGCCCCTGTAAGCCAATAGGGTGCATAGAGGCCCCCTAATAGCCAATCACAGCCCTTATTTGGCTCCTCCATGAACGTTTATGGTGCTTGTGTTGCTCCCCAAGTCTTTTTACATTTGACTGTGGCTCCCGAGTAAGAAAGGTTGGAGATCCCTGCCCTTAACTGTGAACCAAGACAGATCCCAGAATTACCCATCTATGTGCTATTGAGCTTATTCCCACATAGACAAGTCCACTGAAATGCTTCTTAATTCTGACACGGGTCGGAAGTTTTAATTTGTACTCCTCTACTGCGACTGCAGGAATAGTCAACATCCCACCAACATAAACTAACAGTCACAACGGTCTATGACCTGTTATTTACTTTATTTTCAGAAAAAGTAAAATGCTTTTTTTTATATATACCCCCCCCCCCCGCTCAGATCGCTTCCTAATGGCTTTCTGATTTGATATTTTTCAGGCGACTGACTTAGCTTAAACTTGATGGTTATTCCAGTAATTGGGTTGTAGCAAGAACACAGTCTTTTACGGCACCGTTTCCAAGATTAAAATTCTGTCACTGCTCAAGATAAATGAAGAGTAAATTACTCCCTGAGATGTTTAATATAATAGCATTGTATGTGTTATCTGTAATTAGTTTCGGCTTCTCTGTAACTCATTTGGTTGCTCTCCAGAATTCTCTAGAAGACCAGGTAGAACAGTGCCAACGAATGGGCAGCGGGTCATGGGCAATAGGAGGCGAGATGGCTATTACTGTGTCATTAAACTTTGGGCACTTCTAGAACAAAACAAAGATTCAATGAGATATTCAAAGTGATATTTTTTGCCACTCCCCCAGTTGACACAAGACACACCCATGCCCAGCCTATATGGGACCGTGGTTTTGTAGATTTTGTTTTCTTTTACCAATTAGTACATGCTTAGGCAAGCAATATGGCAGCTACAACTTGAATGAATGCAAATATGCAGAACTGTAAAGTATTATACACATAGATAGTCCAGCTGCGTATGGGGCAATGGGTTCAACCCAACGTATATGGCCAACTTGAACAGTATATTTAATAATAAGCTCAAGTAAGTGACAGCAGCATAGAACATGTACCGGGAATCAACAGAAAAGAATATGGGGGGGCTACTGGGGGCATATTTAGTGGGCACAGATCCCTGCTAAAGGACTGTGGTGGCCCTTTTTTCTCTTCCTTGTGTTCCTATGGTTACTGTGCTCTTAAATACTTCTTCTTTTCAATATTGTGTAGCCTATGACTAAAGGTGGCCATACATGGGCCGATTGTAGCTGCCAATAACGGTCCCTTGGACCAATTCGGCAGCTTGTTGGCCTGTGTAGGGGCAGGAACGAGGGGCATGCCCGACCGATATCTGGCCGGAAATCGGGCCATTGCTCCCGTTATAATTCGATCGTTTGGCCCCAGGGCCTGAATTCTCCCGATATCGGCCACACATAGGTGGGGATATCGGGAGAAGATCCGCTCGCTTGGCGACCTCAATAAGCGAGCGGATCTTAACGTGTATGGGCACCTATAGTGCCTTGGAGCACAAAACGCGTAAGGCTTTTTTAAAAGACACTTCAGTTTCTACTGCCCTTCACTTGGGCCTGAGTGCCTTCTCATCTTTTCATAATTGGTTAAATCCGCTCCCCTTGGCTGTAGGTTTGGGGCTTGGCACCCAAACCAACATCTCTACTGATGAGTGTATACTATTCAACATTCTTGGGGGTTGTTATCCTTAGAACTGTGGTGGCCTTGGGTTGTTATAGAAGTCCAAAACATAAGGTGGAGTCTTTTTAGCCCAGATCCGGTTGTCATGGTCCTCAGCTCATCAAAACATTTCCCTTTGTTCATAGGATGTCATTGTTGCCTACGGATCTATTGAATGCTCCTGGATCTGCCTTCAGTCATGAGTCTTATAACTTGGCAGCAGCAGCAAGCGCCGGGAATAATGCATCCTGTGATATCTCATGTTGGGCTTCCAACAGTCAGGCCTTCAGGTCTATATTCAAAAAAGCATTAGCCATAAATTAGGAAACAATAGAGTAATGGCCGGATTGACTATAGTGCATTTCCTCATAAATGTCATGGCGTTACATGAGAAAGCACTTCCATTTTACTGCTCTTCCAATAAATGTTGTTATGTGCAACACGAGGAACCTGCCCCACTTTATATCATCTGGATGTGTGAGAAAATAAGCATTTCCAGATTTATGGGCTCAGTCTAATTTGTAAGAGTATTTTTGATAGAATATTTATTAGCCACGAGTGATAATGCATATCCGTCATTGTGTTGCCTGCCTCTCGTCATTCCATTATATTGAGTGTCTGTGGTCGGGCACATTAATATATGTGGTTTTAGGGAAGGAGTTTATGAACCTTGGGCACCGCTACAGACACTGTTACTCCCAGCATCTGAACATCAATGTTTTTTTACATATAAGCAACATTTTTTAATTCTAGGAAGACAGGAACAACAGTATTTCACCATAAAACATTATCATACTTGTAGTCAGCTCTTTATTATGGCTTCTTAATGGCTCCGTTTTTGAATGGAGGAGAGTTGGCAATTGCCATGGGCCTCCATTTGCAGCTCCATAGAGGATCCCCTTACATCTGCTGATCCCCTTACATCCCCATGCATTTGGCTGAGCGAGCATTTGTGTCCAAACTCATCCCCTCTATAGTGACAGATTAGGCAAAGAACCCTACGTTGCATATAGGCTGCTGTTATCCAGTCTCTAATAGAGCCATGCTATTTCTCAGTGCCTACAGGCGGTTATACACTGTCTGATCCTCTGTGCCATCAAACTGATCACCCAAAAGGCTTATCTGAATATTGTGCAAGTCAGGGGGTGGGAGATATATACATGCCTCTCCGAGCCTTCCCCTCCAGCAGTGCCATAACTTCTGCACCCTTCTCTGTAGCTTAGGGTACAACCAATGTTGACTCCAAAGGATTCACATTTAAGCTGCCAGTTCAAGTCCTTCAGACCAATTTGGCCGCTTATCTGCCCATGTATGATACCCTCCGACAGGTCCCCCTGACCAATATCTGGCCATATTGAGGGTAAGATTTGTTTGGTGACCTCGCCAAATGAGCGAACCTTACTATGTATGGCCATCTTCACACTTGTGATACTATGTAAGCTTGTTCTCCACCCCATTCCCTAAACATCCCACTTTCCTTCTCCTTTTCTTCACTATATCATACCTTGCAACACCAGTCACTTTTAGGCTTGATAAAGGGCCCAGTGAAGCCCAAAATGTTGCTTTTCTCTTGCTGTGGACATTTTTTTTTCTAATGTTGATTGTAAATGCAGCTTCAGATTAGGCAATGAACCCTTGGTTGCATATGTTCTTTATCATTCAGTCTAGGAATCAAGCCGTGCTAGTCTTCTCCATCCCGTGCTAGTCTTCTCCATCCCACCCCTCATCAATATAGTACTGCTGAATGCCAGTAGCTCTGTAATTATGGGGGGAATATAGGCCTGTGCTCTATGTCCATGGTAGGATTCAAAGGTTTAAAAACAAGGCGACTTATATCTAATTTTTGCACTAATGTCCATGGAGTCCTGAATGGAACAGCTTGGGGCAATACTATGGGACTCTAAGAGCAGCCTATACCTGAATGCTGCCCAATGAGGGGACAGCATCTCTATATATTCTTAATAACTTGTATCTTTATCTCTCTATAAAGCTTTGAAAAATACTGTCACTTTGAAAGCATTTTTGTGGCTTGCCGAATACATTCAATTTTATGGATTATCCTGCTGAAAAAGTGCAAGCGCATTGCCAGAAACCCTGAGCTTGCACTGCCTACAACTCACTCCAGGCCGGATCGATATCTATCTTCTGATCTTTTCTTTGAAACATCTTCAGAATCTAAGCAGCTGACATTAAGTGTTGTCGCCCCGGAGTAATTGTCCTGTCGATATGGAGCCATTGCTGTGATGTCCCTGCTTTAAATACAGTATGAGAATGCTGCTCGCCAGCGAGCCGAATTAATCCAAGCAGCTAATATCTCGATTTGGGCTCCGGGCCAGTCTTTTCAACACAGCACATGGAAGCAAGGGGGGAACCAGATTATTACTGCCTTTAGTGTTTGATGTCTTTGCTCCCAGCTGGCATACTAATGAAATTTTTATTATTCCTTGATAGTTTATTGACTTGTCAGTACTACTTATCTTCCTTGTGAAGCTGCACCTAAGAGAAAAAGAATGTGGGCTTCCCCCCCACCACCTTGCTAGAATATATGGTTTTTAAAGATACTTTCTCTTTGATATGCCCTTTCCTATAAAGAAAGGAACTGAACTTTACATTGGGCTCCTAGTTCAGGGCTGTGCTTAGTGGTGGTGGGTCATGGGGCCACAATGTGTGCATGGTCCTCCAAGGGCCCACTTGAGAACCTGAAAACCAGGGCCCACTTTTACAGCAATATGATACAGATGGTTGTAGGTATCATAGATGCCTACAGTGGGGAAAAATCAGCTGATGGGACTATAGTTGAATAGTCTGAGGACCACTAAGATCTGAGGAAATTCTCTGGTCAATGTGACCCTGGTTATTTGAAATACAACCTGCAGTTTCGCATTGGTAGGCTATAGCACCTTGACTAGGCCACAGTTGAAGCACCTTCTTGCCTACTCTATCCCCCATTAGAGTCCCTTTCCCTGACATCATCTTGCCTTCAGTTACGTTCAATTACACAGTTCAACAATACCAGAAAATGTATAAATCTGAGGGGCTCGGTGGGTATCCCACCAGGATACCAGGTGTCAGTGGGCCCTCCTGCTCCTGACCATTTGGCCTGTTTCATGGCCATTCCCTATTTCTGAATGGGAACAAAGAGGAGAAGTAGATGGAAGAATAGATGCAGTAAATAAAAGAGACTTGGAGAATTAAATGGGAGTTGAGTGAGGAAAGGAGGAAAAATAATTTGGAAAGTGGGCCCATGGTCTAAGGGTTTCTGGTGGGCCCCTGGGGTCCCAGTCCGACACTGCCCTGAAACCATTATGCCTCGTTTATTGGTATTATATGATTATTATCTGGCAAATGAATAGTCCCTTCCTGTGTGCGTCTCTGTAGGTGTCCCCCTTGGTGCTGATGTTATCATGTTTGACAATTACTAACTCGCTGCCCTGAAAGGGAATTAACAGTATCTGAGATTGATAAATTGCTTTCAATTGAAGGCTGTATGCTCAGTGGTTTTCCTCTATATCTAGTCTTGTTCCCAGCCTGCTTTCTAGAATATTCAGGCAATCACGGACATTGTAGCATTTCTGACAGATACAGATGGACAGTTAGTTATATCAGTAGACAGGAAGGTAAAGGGGCAGTATTCTGTGTATATTGTATTATTACAAATGGGCACAAAGAAAATCAAAGGCTACATTTTTTTTACTTACATTTTTAAAGGAGAAGGAAAGGTAAAAACTCAGTAAGCTTTATCAGAAAGGTCTATGTAAATACAGCCATAAGCACTTACAGAAATGCTGCACTGAGTCCTCTGTCAAAAGAAACAGGACTTGTTGTCTCTGTTTTCCAGTGCCAGAGACACGCAGCTCTCTCCTCTCTCCCCTCTCCTGCTCCCCCCTCCCTCAAGAATGCTAAGAACTCCCTCCCTGCCCCTTAGGAATGTGGATCTGAGCCAATCAGCAGGAAGCTTCCTCATATTCTTACAAACTGAGTATGTACAGGGGTCTTGGTGCAGGAGTGAGGCATTATGGGAACTTACTTTACAGAGCTCAGTGTTTTTTTTTCCTATGAGGCTTCTGATCATCTGAACGGGAGAAATATGGGGAGACTTAAGGGCCCTATTGAGAGAACTGAAGGTATGCCTGCAGCTTGAGATTAACTCTTTATTAGCCTTTCCGTCTCCTTTAAAAGATATATATATATATAATAGATAACTGTGGGAGATCCTAAACTAACAACAATGAACATCTCACATTAGCAGTGAAACCTAGAGCGCAAAAAGTTATATTGGTTCTTGCTCTTTTTTTCCCTTTGCCCCCTCCCTTCCCTTTCTCCTCTGCCCCCCTCTCTTCCTTCCCCCCTTCTCTTCCTAATATGCACGTAAATATGCAACAAACTGAATGTTAAAAATTACCTAAGCTTGATAATGTATCTAACAAATAATATGCTATGTTTACAAAACGTGTCAAAAATCAATAAAAATTAAAGTATATATATATATAAAAAAAAATATATATATGATGAATTAAACCCACATAGGGCCCCCACTCCTGATTTTCAGCCCTGCTCCTCTTTTCTGGTCTTTCTAGTCTTCCCAAGTTGCACAGCAGGGTTGATGGCTGCCATGGTGGGACCTTCCCTTCTGCACCCTATTATCTGCCCATGGTTAGGGTTGGGGGCTATAGGCTACTGAATGGATAAGCTTAATGATGACCTCTTCTGCTAGTATATGATTGGAGCTAAGTTTTCAATCAAGAAGGTTGGAAACTCCTGGTTGAGGACTGCATTAAGCTATGGGTGTGGTCTTCTCCCAGCAGGTTTCCATAGGGCCCCATTGTGCTCCTAATTGTTTGCCAAGCAGATCTTCACTGTGTATAGCCAGCATAACTATAGAGTTGTCTTATGTCTCGGATGATGAAGGACTATAAACCAGTAATGTGTGTGTAGGGTTCTGTTTTGTGCTTATGATTCACAAGGAAGATCTCTGCTCACATGACCCAAACATCTGGCAACAGAGATAACTTTTTAAGACGGGCAACTCAAATGATTCATTACTAAAGGCAACTGGAGGATCTTAAATGTAAATTACAAAAAATCAGCGAGATCCAGGAGTACTGGATGTACATGGACATTAATGGGAGATGACTTGGAGTCCAAATATTAAAAGGTTTTAAAGAAAATATGTAGCTTAATGTGGTGGGCTATTAACATCTCAGGGTCATCTTGTGTTAGAACATTCCATATAGTAATTTATTTGGTTAAATAAAAAGCTCAGAGCATTCGTAACAAATCCAGGTTACTGTTGACTTTCTGTTACATCACAGAATATTACAGCAGCACCCAAATCGGATATTACAGTATTTAATGAACATAATTGCTCTTGCTGAGCATTAAAGTGGGAGTTATGATGGTATGAACTCCTTACCCTTTACTTTTCAAGAGATTTAAAGATTTATGCTGAAAATGCTACTGGAGTTTCTGTAATGCAATGGGTTGGTCGCTCGCCAACCCCACAATTGTTTATACTGCGGTTAGAATAGGGACGGGCTTGTAGAATTCAGTCCAGAACCCAGAGGTATTTATTTTTGTTGGGACCTTTTTTAAAGCTGTCAGTCTGTCTACAAATTCAAAGGCACAAGACATAGGAAATATCCAATGGCAACTGAGCAGAATAAATGGGAGCCTAGAGTGCACTGCCTTGTACATTCGGCTAGAGGAACATATGGAGAAAGACAAGGACCAGGTTTGTAAAAGGAGAAAGTCATTCATTATACATGATATAACATAGCGTTACGCGTTTCATGCTTTCCTTAACACTTAGTCATATGCTAACTTTATAATTGTTCATATCTAATGGCATATGGCTACCTGAAACCATCGAGATTCCCAGCATTTTTGCCAATGTGCCGATCTGGCAAGGCCATGCTTTATATCACTTAAAATAGCCATTCTCAGGCCGATGTTGACTGCTCACTTTGACACTCCAGACTAAGTTGCCAGCTTATTGGCTAAAACAATAGCCTGCCCAACTGACGTGTGTTTGGGGGTCAGCCAGATACATATCGGCAGGTTGAAAAAAAATCCTGCTGGGCATGGGCCAAAAAAGTCCATATTATTAGTGATGAGCGAATCTGTCCAGTTCGCGAAACGGTGAAAAGTTTGCGAAACACGTTTGTCACGTGATTTTTTTGTCGCGACTGCGTCCTTATTTTGACACGTCCGTGCCCATTTTGACGCGCAACAAAAAAATTCCGTGCGACAAATTTTTCCGCTGTGAATTTTCACAGAAGTTTCGCAAATGAATTCGCCAATGGCGAAATGCAGAAATTCGCTGCGAATCCATGCCTGGTGAAAAAATTCGCTCATCACTACATATAATCCAATTATTGGCCTGAGGACCCAGTGGTCTTATCAACCCAATTTGCCATTTTCCCATGTATGGCCAGCTCCAGCCATGGCACGACCTGCCACAGTTTTTTTTCTGATTAGCCCCACCCCTATTTCATCCACCTATGACTGTGGACAAATTATATTATGAACACATTTATGATCATATTGCATGGCATTTGATGACCAATAAAGAATTCTACAAATGTTAGAAGTTATGGGCAAAACAAAGTTCTTAGGCTGGGGATATCACCTTCCTTTCGTACATGGGTGTCTGTGTGTTTTTCTTTTTTTAAATTCACGTCAATAACAATGTAGAACATGGAAGCAGCCCTAGAACTGGGGTGGGGAACTTCAGCTTTGCAGCTGTTCCTGAAAACTCAGATACTGTTATCCTCAGCCACTGATTAACTGCTGACAAAAGATTATTTTCCTGGGGCTCAAGAGCAACTGTAGAGACGTGGCTTGCCTACGCCCCAAGCAGCTAGCCCACAATGATAGCCCTTGTGCTCCAGGAACAGCTGCACGGCTGCTATGGTTTAGCCGAATGCACCAGTGGATTTCTTTGTACGCTGTACATGCCGGCCTTTACATTCTGGGTCTTTTTCTGCTTGTGAAATAAATTCATGACCTGTAGCTGAGTCTTCCTGATATGAAGGAAATAACATGCTGTTTTATGGCTTCTCTATTAAACATTCAACCCCCCTAGAACCTCAAAGACATCACCTCTTTGAGGGTGCGTTTGGCCATACTCTGTACAAGTCCCATGCTAAACAGCTGAAACTTATATATAAACACAGTCATGTTTTAATACCATTGTATTAATGTTGATATTATCTAGACAATTTTATCAAAGCACTATTGTGTTTTTATATATATATGTAGACAATGGTATTAAAACATTACTGTGTTTATATATAAGTTTCAGCTGTTTAGCATGGGACTATGGACTATGGAAGTATTCAAATGCCTTTAAGGTGTAATATCTAATGTAATGGCTATAAAATATATTGTTATGTATAATTTCTGAATTTTTGCACTTTTTGTATGAATATATATGTTTTGGGCTGAGTGCAGGGCAGTTTCTATAACCCTGGAATATGTGTATTTTAAAAAAAAATTGTTATAATGTGAGCTTACTACAGGGTTTGGCACACTGTGTAATTGATATGTTGGGGGTATAAAAAGGAAGTGACACCAACATGCCACACCTCCTCTGATGAAGCACCCATTGGTGCGAAACGCGTTAGGAGAGTGGGTACCATGAGGCACTGGGATGTACCTTTCCACTGTTTGGTATAGTATGGTTTTGTTATATTTGAATTTGTTTACATTTTGAGCCATTAAATGCTATTTTATCTCACTGAAATACTTGTTGCCTGTTTATATATTGATTCAGGGCCTATCAGTGAGATACAATGTATAGATTCCCTTTCCTAATTTAATTTATTGTATTCAAAAAGTTTACTGGTCACCTGTTTAAAAGCAAACATCTTATTGGTTGCTCTGGGTTACTGCTACTGGGCAAACCTAGTGCCTTTTATTACATAGGGGGATATTGTGCTATAATACACTTATGAGAAGGCAGTGACTTACCTTTCCAAGAGAAATGCTGTCACTAGGGGCATGGGCGGTCAAATGAGGCTTTCCTCAAGGTATAAATCACTACTGTGCCATATACAGGTCTCCATAATGTACAGGTATAGGACCCGTTATCCAGATTGCTCGAGACCAATGATATTCCGGATAAGGGGTCTTTGCATAATTTGGATCTCCATACCTTAAGGGGCACATTTACTAACCCACGAACGGGCCGAATGCGTCCGATTGCGTTTTTTTCGTAATGATCGGTATTTTGCGATTTTTTCGGAAAATTATCGCGACTTTTTCGTTACCAATACGATTTTTGCGGAAAAAACGCAAGTTTTTCGTAGCCATTCCGAAAGATGCGATTTTTTCGTAGTGTTAAAACTTGCGCGAAACGTCGCGCCTTTTAAGTTTTAACGCTACGAAAAAAGCGCAACTTTTCGCGCAAGTTTTAACGCTACGAAAAAATCGCAACTTTCGGAATGGCTACGAAAAACTCGCGTTTTTTCGCGCAAATCGTATTGGTAACGAAAAAGTCGCGATAATTTCCGAAAAGTTGTAAAGGCGCCGAAAAAATCGCAAAAAAATACGAAAAAGTCGCAAAATGTTCGTTTTCCAATCGGAATTCTTCCAATTCGGTCGGAATTCGTGTCTTAGTAAATCAGCCCCTAAGTCTATGGGAGACGGGCTTGCCGTAATTCTGAGCTTTCTGGATAACGGGTTTCCGGATAAGGGATCCCATACCTGTACTTATAGTGCCATAGGTATCACCCCATAGAAAGCAGGAAAATGAAAGAATATATACAGAGAATAAGATAAAGATATTAGCAGTGACTGATGTCCATTAGAGAGGTTCCATCGTACTTGTCCCATTCCCCACAATTTCATGCACCGTTGACAAAAAGCAGTTTTAATCTGTTAAGAAATATATTTGTTCCTTTTCCATTCCCTTTCTCTTGCTTTTATTTCTCACTGTTTGCGGCTCTTGGATAAACAGTTTTGCTGTGAGACGGCAGTTAGCGTGACCTAAAGGCAAAGCTATTTCCAAACCTCCTCTCTCCCGGCGGAAGGAAACGGATAAATGGCGTTTTGTTGAATTCAAAGCGGTGATTTTGGCCTTGGGTTGCGCCGCTGATGGTTAATATTCAGGAAATGTTGGGATAATGTCACCGACGCACAAAGAAAGGTTAATAGTAATTCATTCAACTTTTCAATTGTGTTTTCGGCGTAATCACTTTTATTATTGCAGCTTGAACTTTAAAGCAATCGGTTTTATTATTTCTGCATGAACTTTGGAACGGTTGTGCCATCTGGTGTGCCAGTCCTGCGGCAGCCGATCCTTTGTGATGGCATGTGTGTCACATGACCCACTGAAATGTGCGTTTTATAAAAAAAAGAATGTACGGATATTAGGAGTCATTTGTCATTTTCACTATTGATATACGTTAGTGAAACTCCTCTGTAACTTTTAATATCCTTATGTTTTACAATAGGGAGTAAACTACAGGTATTGGCCCCTTATCCGGAAACCCATTAAGTTTCGAATTATGGAAAGGCCATCTCCCATAGACTCCATTGTAATCAAATAATTCACATTTTTAAAAATGATTCCCTTTTCTCTGTAATAATAAAACAGTACCTGTACTTGATCCCAACTAAGATATAATTACCCCTTATTGGGGCAGAACAGCCCTATTGGGTTTATTTCATGGTTAAATGATTCCCTTTTCTCTGTAATAATAAAACAGTACCTGTACTTGATCCCAGCTAAGATATAATTACCCCTTATTGGGGGCAGAACAGCCCTATTGGGTTTATTTAATGGTTAAATGATTCCCTTTTCTCTGTAATAATAAAACAGTACCTGTACTTGATCCCAACTAAGATATAATTACCCCTTATTGGGGGCAGAACAGCCCTATTGGGTTTATTTAATGGTTAAATGATTCCCTTTTCTCTGTAATAATAAAACAGTACCTGTACTTGATCCCAACTAAGATATAATTACCCCTTATTGGGGGCAGAACAGCCCTATTGGGTTTATTTAATGGTTAAATGATTCCCTTTTCTCTGTAATAATAAAACAGTACCTGTACTTGATCCCAACTAAGATATAATTACCCCTTATTGGGGGCAGAACAGCCCTATTGGGTTTATTTAATGGTTAAATGATTCCCTTTTCTCTGTAATAATAAAACAGTACCTGTACTTGATCCCAGCTAAGATATAATTACCCCTTATTGGGGGCAGAACAGCCCTATTGGGTTTATTTAATGGTTAAATGATTCCCTTTTCTCTGTAATAATAAAACAGTACCTGTACTTGATCCCAACTAAGATATAATTACCCCTTATTGGGGGCAGAACAGCCCTATTGGGTTTATTTAATGGTTAAATGATTCCCTTTTCTCTGTAATAATAAAACAGTACCTGTACTTGATCCCAACTAAGATATAATTACCCCTTATTGGGGGCAAAACAGCCCTATTGGGTTTATTTCATGGTTAAATGATTCCCTTTTCTCTGTAATAATAAAACAGTACCTGTACTTGATCCCAACTAAGATATAATTACCCCTTATTGGGGGCAAAACAGCCCTATTGGGTTTATTTCATGGTTAAATGATTCCCTTTTCTCTGTAATAATAAAACAGTACCTGTACTTGATCCCAACTAAGATATAATTACCCCTTATTGGGGCAGAACAGCCCTATTGGGTTTATTTCATGGTTAAATGATTCCCTTTTCTCTGTAATAATAAAACAGTACCTGTACTTGATCCCAACTAAGATATAATTACCCCTTATTGGGGGCAGAACAGCCCTATTAAGTTTAATTACTGTTTAAATCATTTTTTAGTAGACTTAAGGTAAGAGATCTGAATTTTTTGAGCCACGTCAATAACAAGTAGGAGCAAGAAACAATGTCACCAATGACGTTTTTTAACGATTCCTGTATTCCTGACATTCCATCAATTCCTGCTCCATTCCGCCACTTTATTATTATTATTCCAGCTCTTGTTTATGCACTTATTGGACTTTGGCAACAGCCAGGGACTGTTACTGGGAAGAAACCCAGAAATATTAGGAAAGAATGTGTCTGTACATAAACAGGTGAGAAGCAAATCTGGCTGTTATCACCTGCTAATTTCCCATTGCTTGTCATTAAGCCCCGAGCCCCGGTCCTTGGGTGGAACATAACAGGCAGGATATAAAGAGGGGATTTGAAGAAGGGAGGGGGTCGTTTACACTCATTTTCCCATGGTGGGAAACTTTAATGAATTCTGTTCCTCACCAGCAACATATTGCTGCTTTAGCACTGACATTGTCTTACTAGCCTTGGATAAACAGGAATTATGATAAGAATTGCATTGCTTAATCTAACAGTCATAGTTAAGTATATTTAAATATTAAAGGGGAACTCTGGCTTCTAAACCAAAATAGCCCCACACAACACAGAAATCCCTAATCACTGTAATATATTCCTTCAAAAAAGTAGGAATAAATCCCATGTTTATATGCTGAAATCCAGCTGCAAAACTGTTCTTCTCTTTCTGTATCATTTGAAATCCTGGCAGGGGAGGAGGGACTAAAACACTGTTACAGATTGTAACCACTTCTCCACAGCTTACAGGCAGCATGCAGGAACTACATAACCCACAATGCATTGCACTGGGATGTTCCTTTCCTTATTGACATCACATGTGCAGCAGGGGATTGAGCTAAAATCACTGGAGATACCAAACAAACTGGCACCCCCAGTGAGCAGTCACACTGCCCTAGGATGCTTAGAAGGGGAACATGGCACTGCCGTGTCTTCTGCACCCATGTGTTACTTGGGATGGGCGCAATTCCCAACAAGATACCCTGAGCCAGTGTGTTTTTTTTCACAATTATGGGGCAAAAGGTTGGTGATTTTGCTCACTAGGTGTGCCTAATATTATAACCCCTAGGTGTCCTTAGTGTATGGAGTTCCAGTCCAACATGCATGAGAAGAAGACTGAATGCATCATGATATGTGGAAGCTGAAGGAGATCTTCTAGGAGTTCCTTTCAACTCTAGCTTGGATGCCCGTCTTAACCATACATGGGTGCCCTTTATAACCATACCTGGGTGCCCTTTATAACCATACCTGGGTGCCCTTTATAACCATACCTGGGTGCCCTTTATAAACATATATGGGTGCCCTTTATAACCATACCTGGGTGCCCTTTATAACCATACCTGGGTGCCCTTTATAACCATACTTGGGTGCCCTTTATAACCATACCTGGGTGCCCTTTATAACCATACTTGGGTGCCCTTTATAACCATACCTGGGTGCCCTTTATAACCATACTTGGGTGCCCTTTATAACCATACCTGGGTGCCCTTTATAACCATACCTGGGTGCCCTTTATAACCATACCTGGGTGCCCTTTATAACCATACCTGGGTGCCCTTTATAAACATATATGGGTGCCCTTTATAACCATACCTGGGTGCCCTTTATAACCATACCTGGGTGCCCTTTATAACCATACTTGGGTGCCCTTTATAACCATGCCTGGGTGCCCTTTATAACCATACTTGGGTGCCCTTTATAACCATACCTGGGTGCCCTTTATAACCATACTTGGGTGCCCTTTATAACCATACTTGGGTGCCCTTTATAACCATGCCTGGGTGCCCTTTATAACCATACCTGGGTGCCCTTTATAACCATACCTGGGTGCCCTTTATAAACATATATGGGTGCCCTTTATAACCATACTTGGGTGCCCTTTATAAACATATATGGGTGCCCTTTATAACCATACCTGGGTGCCCTTCATAACCATACCTGGGTGCCCTTTATAACCATACCTGGGTGCCCTTTATAACCAAGCCTGGGGCACAGTCCTGCTCAGTGTGCCAGCCATTTTTCAGCTAGGGATGCAGTTGTGCGTTGTTCTTGCCCAACCAGGGCTTTAGTAGAAGGTCACGGTGAAAATACTTGGGGACCAGAGAGGCTTAGCCTTAGTTATTGGTTATGTGTATGATGTATCCCCATAGCTACAAATGGAGTCAAAGTATAGACCTATTTGGATGCTGGCTTCATAGAAATACTTGTACAGATGCTACAGCTCAGTTTATTTATTCCACAGCAGAACTAGGATGTGTTTCCAATTATTCCTTCCCCCCCTTGGCCAGGTGCAATATTTTACATGGGTGATTGTGTGAAGAGGAAATCATTTAGGAAGTGCAGTTTATTTTATTTTATGGGCAATTGCCTCATAGACATTTACATCCCATGTTATTGGTTCTGTGTACAAGGCGCTCTCAGGAACTTATTTGTGGCAAATTGAGCAGACACCGGGGGGAAAACATGAACCAAAAAAAAAAAATGGAAAATAAAAAAGCGGAACTTTTTCGAGCATCTGGCAAAACCCCCTCTTGTTGTCTCTTAAAAAGTGTAAGAAAAAAAAAATAAAACTTCCGCTGAAAGTCGACAATTAGCTCTGACTCCAAACGACTTTCCTCGCTTTAATTCAGAAGTTTTCTCCATTTTTATTGTAAAGCCGTGGGAACCTATTGTGATTTTATCCAAGGGAACAGTGTCCGGGCTTTAGGGTATGCGCTCCTGAAATGCTCTCTCGCCCATTAATTACCATTAGTGTTATGTCCGGCCGCAAAGGAAAAAATAAAGATATATTAAACCCAAGGGATTAGCAGAAAATAATAGCTTATAACAAATGCTGAGCCTCATGAGTTCTATTACACAAACAGCTCAATACGTCTACTTGTACACTAGGGAAAGATCCGTTTTACAGAAAACCTCTGGTTTCTGGCATCCTGAGAAATCCATCTGGTACTATATGGTACTATGATACTATATGATTTTAGTTCCCATATCTCCCAGAAGGTCCTATTATGGAATGCCTGGTAGGCATTACCGATCTGGTATTTCATGATCTAAAAAATCCAGACCTAATGACCACCCTTGACATCCTTGCCCCACCTGGCTCCTCCCCTAAATGTCATAATTCCACCCTCAATGTCATAGCCCCGCCCTTTGTATTACTGCCCTCTATGTCTAGTTTCACCACCTGTTATGTAGTCTTTACCCTGTTTGTTTCCTGATTCTGTATTGTAAACTGATATATAAATAAAATAAAACTTTACCCCCTAATGGCATACCGAGCCCCCCCCCCCCACCTGTGGGAGGCAGACATCTATTTACTGATATTTAATAAAGTCTAGGTATAAAATTGTGTTGTCTTCTCCCTGGTCTCCTACTCCAGTGTCCAGTATCCAGTAGAGCCCATGGTAGAAGATAAAATACTTATGTACAGCCTGTAGGTGACAGATAGGGGGTATTGCTATCTAAACAATTAAGTACCACCCCCAGGAAGAACACATGTATTGCTGTCTGAACATTGTGGTGCCTTCTGCTTATAAGAACTAAGCACCACCCCCAGGAAGAACACACTTATTGCTATCTGAACATTGTGGTGCCTTCTGCTTATAAGAACTAAGCACCACCCCCTGGAAGAACAAATGTATTGCTATCTGAACATTGTGGTGCCTTCTGCTTATAAGAACTAAGCACCACCCCCAGGAAGAACACACGTATTGCTATCTGAACTTTGTGGTGCCTTCTGCTTATACGAACTAAGCACCGCCCCCAGGTAGAACACATGTATTGCTATATGAACATTGTGGTGCCTTCTGCTTATACATAGTAAGTACCACCCACAGGATCAACACATGCATTACTATATGAACATTGTGGTGCCTTCTGCTTATACATAGTAAGTACCACCCACAGGATCAACACATGTATTACTATATGAACATTGTGGTGCCTTCTGCTTATACATAGTAAGTACCACCCACAGGATCAACACATGTATTACTATATGAACATTGTGGTGCCTTCTGCTTATACATAGTAAGTACCACCCACAGGATCAACACATGTATTACTATATGAACATTGTGGTGCCTTCTGCTTATACATAGTAAGTACCACCCACCGGATCAACACATGTATTACTATATGAACATTGTGGTGCCTTCTGCTTATACATAGTAAGTACCACCCACAGGATCAACACATGTATTACTATATGAACATTGTGGTGCCTTCTGCTTATACATAGTAAGTACCACCCACAGGATCAACACATGTATTACTATATGAACATTGTGGTGCCTTCTGCTTATACAAATTAAGTACCACACACAGGGACAACACATGTATTGCTATCTGAACATTGTGGTGCCTTCTTCTCATAAGAACTAAACACCACCCCCAGGAAGAACACAAGAAGAAGTCCTTCCCTAGGACACAATAAAGAATGCAGAGAAGACAGAACTGAGGGCAAACATATGTGGTCTGTTGATTCTATAGCTGTAGTTTGATCAGTCCCACTATACTGTTTTTCCCCCCTTTTATAATATTTTATTTCAGTGTTTACCCCCCCATTACACACTGGGGCTTGTCACATACTAGGACTATTGTCTGTTTATTATGATATTATACCTACTAGCTGGGAAGGCAGAATTGTGCTTTTCCGTACCGCTCTCTGCAGGTGAGATGGAACGCTCCTTTGTCCCTGTAAGATCTAAACACGGACGGAAGATTTTCTTTTAGAATTCCGTGGTTAAAAATCGTAAAAATGGATTTGTTCTCTCGCTGTTCTTTCCCTTTTTAGAGGCTATCTCAGTTGTACTTATCGCATTTCATAGGAGAAAATGCACCAGGCAATGAGATGGAAAGAGAGAGAAAAGGCGGGGGGAGATCATTTCAAGGAAGAAATAACATTTCTTTGACATGGACTTAGGCTTCAGCCTGTGTATTTGATCTGGTGCTGTGATCATGATTGAATTGCTATTTATGTTTTATCTGCTTCAGCTATTGCTGGAAATTGAACAGTCGCGGCGAAGGCACCTGTTGTTCCAACGTTACTTACACTTCACAGTGAGCAGGGGATTGTTTATCGTAGGGCGGATGGTGGAGGTTCCTTGTGACTCAGCAAATCCATAAAACCTTTTCTCAAGCTCGATGATAGCTTTTAACTAGGGCTTCGGAGACCTTCTTTGGCTTGAAGGCATCACATATTCTACTGTCGTGTATAGGGGCAGTTCAGTGTCTGTATATCTTTCTGCCCTGGTATAACCATGTCGATTTCTTTTGCATTCTTGACAAGGTGAACATAAAAAAGGTACATCACAGAAAAGACCCACTGAAACAACTAATGAACCTTAAGCTGGCCTTTCTTGTAAGGATCTTGCTTGATAGGCCTAGGTGGCCTATGCAGACCAGTTGGGAGAAGATCATGACAACAGCTCAGTGTGGTCTTCTATCAAATGGATATCCTAAACTTCCCAATAGATCAGTCAAGCAGCTCATCATTTCATGCATTTACTGGACTATGTGCCTCCAACGTACCTGGAGTGGGCTGTATATGGCCACCTGTAGACAGAAGTGCAGAGAAGAATGATAGCAAGTTCAGCCTTGGAGGAACTAAGAAATGAAGTAGCCATAGCTTGTATGGCAGGGAATATTGGTAAGGGGGCACAATAACATTAATCAGCACAGATGACAGTGGTGGAAGACTGTAATTAGCACGAGCTATGATGGGAAAAAGGCTTTAGGGGATGTGTTAAAGTTGGGCCAAGATGAATGATCACAACTGAAGGCTTTAGGTGGCCCTACACATAACAATTACCCTCCACTGATATTCATGGCTGAATCATCAAATATGGAGGTAGAAACAACCCTAAGCACAGCTTTTGCTCGGGCGCCTTCAATGATATCCAATCAAAATCTTTTGTCCCTTCCCATCGGTGAGACAACCGATATCCAAGGCCTTTGCCATATCGGTCCCCAAGCCACCATACAGGCACCGAACGAGGTTTCGTACGATAATATCAGTGCGTGTATGGCCAGCTTAAGGCAGGTTACTGTTTTAGACTTCAGGGAAAAGTCTGTACCGGGAGGAGAAGGGGGATGCAGTATGAGGAGAGTGGAAAATGATGTGCCGACATTTGCATCTTTATTTTTCGTTGTTGGGCCACATCATAAAATATATTGCAATGTCTTCTGATACAATTTTGCATTCCACTTTCTGGAAAAGAATTGAACTCGGGGGAAAGCAATTGGATGAGACCTTAGAGATGATGCATCAGACCCACAGCCATACCCTCTTCCCTCATTCGAGTGAATGATGCGCGGTGTGCGCCAGATGCATCCGATGCCTCAATAGGCTTTGCTGTGTATTTAAATGAAACATCACCTTCTATTTTTCAGCCTGCCCCGAGGGCATGACAAACACGACGCCTTTGTTTGATATTTTTTTAATAGAAATCCTGCTCTGGAATTTTGCTGTGCAAGCAGCGGTAGATAAAATGAAGTCATTTGAACATGATACTTTGGAAGTGGAGCATCGCGGGCTACACCTGCTAAGTGGTGCATCGCAGCCAAAGAGCCGCAAGCGTAGAGGACACAGACAGAACATTCAACCAGATGGTTTACAAGAAATCCCCTCTTGATGCATTTTAAATTTCCCTTCCCACACTTGGCAACAGCTCCGGCATTGCCGCTATGTACAAATGGGCTTCTGTCATTTATCAGAGACTAGATTCCTGTTCTTGTCTCCTACATTATTACAGAGTGTAGCAATATGATCGCGTCCTACCCGCCAGTGCGTCGTCAATCCATCTCTCCCTGATATATTGCCTATCCTGGCTATAGATCACTTCACTGCCGCTATAATGGACAGTCTGGGGCTGCTTTTGTGATAACAGTAGCTTGGTTGTAAGACAAACAATGACAATTACTCTAGATTTCCTTTGAAATTATTACGAACAATGTATTTTTATAGTTTGATGTAGGCAGGGCCGGAACTAGCGGTAGGCAGAAGAGGCAGCTGCCTAGGGCGCAATGATTAGGGGGCGCCAGGCAGAAGCCTCTGCTGCCTACCACTAGTTCCCCTACTTTGCCATTGCCCCCACCGCTAATGCCATGGGGCAATGACCCACGGCATCGCACACCCCCCCCAACTGCGCATGCGTGCCAACGGAGGGGGCGGGGCGCGCCAGGTTGACGACCGGGTTGCCTAGGGCGCCCGGACGGCTTGGCCCGCCCCTGGATGTAGGCCAGCGGTTATCAACCTGTGGGTCGGGACCCCTTTGGGGACCCTTTCACAGGGGTCGCCTAAAACACATATTTCCGATGGTCTTAGGAATAATTTTATGGTTGGGGGTCACCATAACATGAGGAACTGTATTAAAGGGCCGCGGCATTAGGAAGATTGAGAACCACTGATGTAGGCACTTCCTTATAAAATGTCCAAAGCAAATTGAGGTCAAGCTAAAGGGGTGACCAAGGCTGGTAGAACAGGAGACAGAGACCACGCACACTCAATATTTCAGGCTGAGGAGCTTACCCCTTTTAAGGTGCCCATACACCTTAAGATCCGCTCGCTTGGCGATATCGCCACCACCTACGGGTGGGCGATATCGGAAGAATCCAGGCTAATTCGATCGTTTGGCCCAATTAGAATGACAGGTATAGGCAAAGTCGGTCCAGGGACCGCATCAACGAGCCGATGCGGTCCCCGATCCGACTAAATTTTTTAACCTGCATGATCGAGATCTGCCCGATTTCAGGCCAGATGTCGGTTGGGCAGACCCGTTGGTAGTGCCCATACACGGGCCGATTAGCTGCTGAATCAGTCTAAGGGACCAATATTGGCAGCTAGAATCGGCCCGTGTATGGGCACCTTTATTCCATAAGTGAAACCGTATTCCCTCCCTTCATCAGGATGTGTCCCCCCTGAAACATTGATTTTTGTGGTTTCACTGGCCAAATAAATGTGGTAAGCTGCCCAGCCTAAAATATTGAGAAGGTGAGGTTTCTCTCTCTCTCCTGTTCTACATGCAACTTTGGACGTTGCCATATGTCTAGGAGACCAGGCACCATGATATCATATAACAATATAAGGGGTTGTGTAACTGGAAATTGATCCAATGTTATGAGTGACCAAGGCTTTGCCTTATGACAAAATAGTCCTACATCTTGGTTCATAGAAGATAAAATTAACTAGTATGAAGGGGCCATTTCACGTATACATTAGGGCAGGGATCCCTAACCTTTCTTACTCGTGAGCCACAGTCAAATGTAAAAAGACTTGGAGAGCAACACAAGCACCATAAAAGTTCATGGAGGTGCCAAATAAGGGCTGTGATTGGCTATTAGGGGCCTCTATGCACCCTATCAGCTTACAGGGGCTTTATTTGGTAGGAAATCTTGTTTTTATTCAACCAAAACTTGCCCCCAAGTCAGGAATTCAAAAATAACTCCCTGGTTTGGGGGCACTGAGACCAACATCCAAGGGGTTGGGGAGCAGCATGTTACACCCGAGCCACTGGTTGGGGTATGCAATTAAGAAACTGGGTGGGAGATCACTTAGAATACAAGTTTTGACTTTGGTCCTTCAAGGAAACAACTTCCCTCCTTCATTAAAGGTAAAGCCCCATTAGCTCCTTATTTCAGCTCTAGGAACTATTGATTCTGTGGGTTTCCTACCCATTCTCGTGTAACCATGACAACCAGCATTATTAAAAGCAAATGGAGTTCTGTACGGCTCACTTTGTGCTGGGCGAATGAATGATTTACTGCTCTTTTGTATTCCATTGTGCACTGCTAGTTTGTTAAGATGTTAGCAATTCATTATTTAATTAGTTCCCTGCTTCTTATCAGCCTACATGGGCACTGAAACGATGGCATGGAAAATCATGGAGACATAATATTAATGGTGGCTGATCTTTTGCTCGGGCTCATTCACACCGAGACTTTATCAAGGTGACATATTTCAGTGATACAGGGAAATACTTAACACTTCCAATTGTTCCTGTCTGATTTCTTTCACGCTTATGGTTTAGAAAAGTACATTTTTTGTAGAAAGGTATTAAATTAGATCCCTTCAGCCATATGGAAATTCCAATTCATATCTATGCAACTCTGTAGATGAATGAGGAAAAGGATTAGACCAAACCTGGGGTGTTCTGCAACCTTTTCCAACACTTTCTGTTGAATATTATAGTGTACAAGAGTGTTGGGGTGGTCCTATCAGGACCCACTAGAGAACCTAAACCTCAAGGACCCACTTTCTTAATATTTATCCTTACCTACATCTAAGTATATATAAAGGGTTAATGTGAATTTACCTGGGCTGTAGCCTTCAAGAGCTGGGACTGACCTAAATAATCCTTTGGTACTCTGGCTGGCCTATCCCTGGATTAATAGGACTACCTTGGGTATTTATGGAAGTGTGGTGATCTATCTAGTTGGACTGCCTTGCTACACATTGGATCTTCAGTGGATTTACTGCCCACATATATGAATATATATACAGCAGGTCAGTTGCCAGTAGTTGTAAAAGTAAAGATGGTGGCAGCCAAGTTGTCTTCTTCTGATCTACAGACAACTATCCATATGTCTAACATTTTTGGTGGCATTAAGTGGATTTTATGCTTGAGGCTATTGGTGAAATGCAAGGAGTAGTCTTCCACTGATGGTTGGAAAGCCTTTCTGTAAGAAGTTGTTGCTGTTGGTGTTGGGAAGCACACATGGTATGGCCCATATAAGGTAGAAATGGAGATGGACTTAAGGTCCCCATACATGGGCCGATTGTAGCTGCCAATATGGGTCCCTTGGACCGATTCGGCAGCTTATCGGCCCGTGTAGGGGCAGAAAGGAGGGGCCTGCCCGACCGATATCTGGCCTGAAATTGGCCAGATATCGATCGGCCAGGTTAGAAAATTCAGTCAGATCGGGCTGATGCAGTCCCTGAACCGAATGCCCCATTGCCGCCAATATAGTTCGATTGTTTTGCCCCAGGGCCAAATGATCAAATTAGCCTACACACTCCCCGATATCGCCCACCCGTTGGTGGGGATATCGGGTGAAGATCCGCTCGCTTGGCACTTGGCAAATCTTAACGTGTATGGGGACCTTTACCCAACTGCCATTCCTCCTCAGTCCATTAACAAACACAATAAAAGCCACACCCTTGGGTTCAGTGTGCCCCCCTAAGCTTGTAAGCCCCTTGTTCCTCCCTGTGAATAGAGCAGCTACTCAGATTTGGGATATGAGTTTAATGTATGTACTGTAGCTAATAACTGAAATGAAATATTTATTTTGAGTCTTTGGGTTACTATACAGCCCCTGATCTTTGTTTATAATTTTCTTCATGCAGCAGGTAAGCCCTCAAGGGGCCTATTTCCCTGCCAGGTTATAGGATATGTGGTTGTATGAAGTATTTCTGCCAATATCTGAATGCTCCTGCAAAATGCCACTGAGAATCGTACGTTGGTGCAACCCTCAAACCTCAGTTGTTCTTGTCAGGTGGCATCGTTGGAGTGGGTCGGAATAATGTAAAAAAGAAGTCTTCAGAAAGGTCATGTATTTATTGCTGTGTTGTATTTGGAAATAACCTCAAGGTCTAAAAATTGTCGACAAGATCTGATTAATCAGAATGCGGTTCCAGACGCACAACAGAATAAGCAACGATTGTTTGCTTGGCATCGTTCCTGGTGTTTGTGTGATTGGCTGGGAGAAATGCACTCTTGTTTCGGAGCTGGGTACCTTGGGGAACTGCGCATGTTGCTGTTTTGTGTAGTGTAGTAGTGATTGCTTTGGGGATACCTGCTTAGTAAGAGCATATGTTTTACTGTGGGCTCTACAAGGTCAGCAGGGTGTCTACAGGTGTGAGCAGCCGGATGAGAAAGTTACCTATTGTACAACCGAATCACCATCTCACAATGGAATTACTGCAAACGTATAAGGCTTGTACCCATCTGCAAGAAAACTAGGATATAATATCATGTACAAAATAATAGCAGTAATAGCAATATTCTGCAGTATACATAAAGGAAAAATTATTGGCCAGCCTCTGTTGTGTTGCCCATTGTAGAATCCCCATCTGCAAACCTTGATAATCACCATTTGTTCTTTTAAACTTCTTGCTGACTCCCTTCTTTGACTTTTGGTCAGGAATTGGCAGAATTTATAGAACATTATCCATAGCTGGCACATCCACACATGTTCCCAGAATAATTGATGGGAGAAGGAGAGGGAAACACATACCCACATACAATCCAGCACTCCCCAACCAGATTGGTGCAGTTGTCTAAACCCTTGCTACTCGTTATTCTCCATTGCTGAAAATTCCTCCAGCACCGATCTCCATGATATAGGCGGAAGTAATGGCATTAAATATGGCGTCTGTGAAGATAAGGACTGGAGGGGAAAATGAACAACTAAGCAGTGTGGCTTGGGTTGAGAAGCCCCCTTGGGCTTATAAAAAATGGTACTGGGAAGTCAATGATTTTAGGTCCTATGTGGATCTATTGCTCTTCATATACAGGAATAGCTGCTGACAGTCTTTTTTTCAAATGCACTGAAATACAAACTACACAGCTTCATTGCAGAATGTTGGGTCTAAAATGTTAAAATTTATATACCTGTACTGTTTGTAGATAGTTGTAAACCTTACTGTCAATTTGAAAGTGATGGGTGACGTGTGGGTGTTAACTACGGTAAGCATTTAATGAAAACATACAGAGCTCCTGGTTTAGGAAGACTTACATTTATTACCATTAGTGACAAGGCCCACAACATGGCTGGAGATGGGAATAGCACTTACTGGAATATTATTTCTCTCAAGAACATAAGAAGTGAAATATAATCGTTGGTTTTAAGCCAAGTAACTACCCAAGATGGAAAGACCAACAGATCTCCAGTTGATGCCAAAATATAGAATAAAGGAAACCAACCACAATAGATGAAATACATATTTCTGTGAAGCTTCTTGAGGTGACCAAGTTGAACATGGCCCTTGTCCTTCTCATTCACCAGACTTTATTCCCAACTGGACTTATTAGCCTCATTTAATAAGAGAAGAAGCCAAGGGCAGCATTTTTGAGAAGTGTTTAAGCTCCAAACAGATTCTAAAATGGCTTTCTTCCCTTGCTCATTCCTGTGCCTAAGCCTCTTAGAAACAGAAGTTTAAATATCTTTGTGATTAGGTTTTCACTGCATAAACACTGAATAAACATTAGGGAGTTTGTTTGTTTTGGAGAAGGTCTGGAAATAGCTGATATAATTTGTATAGTCCCGAGAAAAGTACATTTTATACCTGCCATTATGCAGTTGTGGAACGGTATAATTTCCATCTTGTTTTTAGTGGTTGGGTAGAGTGGTTTATACTGTATATTTGTACAGCGGATCATAATTATATGTAATAGTGGCTGAAGCCATGAGTATATGGTGGAGTCATTCGAATACCCTGGAAGGGGAAATATGATTCCAATGGGAATATGATTCCAAGTTTTTTAGGGAGACTGCTTTATATAAATGATTCTGCCTGCAACGTGGTGTTTGTCACCCCAGTGTCTGTAGGAGCTACGGGGGATTAGTGGATCACAAATTTCATTACTGGGTTGTAGAGAAACCTCAACAATCATTACTTATAGGTGACTGTATCCCACGGTGAATCTGGGCCTATAGTCTGATGCATCAGATTAACTCAAATGAATGTAGTATGGAACTTTTTAAGATACCAAAAAGGACCAACTCTAACCAAAAGCTCTGTAAACACGTGGCCTAGGGTTGCCACCATTGCCATTGGCTAAACTTGAATAAAGGGATGGGACTAGGGTTGCCACCACTGCCAGTGGCTAAACCTGAATAAAGGGATGGGACTAGGGTTGCCACCATTGCCAGTGGCTAAACCTGAATAAAGGGACGGGACTAGGGTTGCAACCTCTGCTGGGCAGGGAGCAGGGGGGGGGGCGTGATGTTGTGGGGGCAGGGAGGAGATGGGGCCGTGACATCACGGGGGCAGGCTATGACATGTCATTGTTACTGAGTTATGCCCGGTTTTCCTAATTTAGGAAACCGGGCAGGAGGTTTTACCCGATCAGCCCTTCCAAAAACTGGGCTGTCCGAGTCAAAACCGGACAGGTGGCAACTCTAAACGCGACTGATGGCATGAAGGGTCGGGCAGTGATGCTGAGGTTGGACATGATGATGTCAGGGCCAAACGCGATGATTTTGGGAGGGGTTATGACGCTGGGGCGGGTTATTGCATCACAACTGGTGGTATTTCCGTTTTCTCAGTGTTTTAAACAAGACAGAAGGTGGCAACCCTAGCTCTATCTATATTTTGCCTGATGAATAAAGGTGCCCATACACATGCCGATTCTAGCTGCCGATATGGGTCCCGTAGACCGATTCGGCAGCTTATCGGCCCGTGTATGGGCACTACCGACGGGCCTGCCCGATATCTGGCTTGAAATCGACCAGAGCATCGGCTCGTTGATGCGGTCCCGGGACCGACTTTTCCTATACCCCCCGTTATAATTCGATCATTTGGCCCCAGGGCGACATTGCCAAGCGAGCGGATCTGAAGGTGTATGGGCACCTTAAGTCCAGTCTTTTAATTAAAAGTATGGCATCTATTATAGAGAAACCAGTTATCCAGAAAGCAATAAAATACAGCAGTCAGTTCCTTTTTTTTTTTTTTGAAAATCACGGTAAGTATCTTCATTTTTGAATGTCATTTATTGGCCAGATTATTTCCTTGTGGGATTTCACAAGGCTAAAACCAAACAAACAGTTGAGAACCAAAAATTCATAAGAAAAACAGAACTTTTTTGGTCAAAACCAAACAGGTGACAACCCAAATGTGTCCAGTTCCTAGTAAAATGTATAAAAAGAAAAAATATTAATAGATTCAACAATCTTAGTTAATCTTTAAACAGGAGGGAATTATTATTTGCTAATGATTCTGCTAATGAGAAAAATACTAAATACTACTGTGGTACGAAGATTATTTGTGTTATTATTTAGGTTGAAACAAATAATGTAGAAGGGAGACAGCTCAGGGGTTTATTCTGCAGTAAGATTGAAAAGAGATGTATTTCCATCATAATTGGATTATTTGTCAAATCCACATTACTGGCCGGAACATCTCAGGCGATTTTTTTTCCCCTTTTTTTTGTATCTCCCTGCCACCCTCCTCTAAAAATCTATCTACAGAAGCAGGAGAATTGTAGTCCAGACAAAGGGTTTTTTTTCCCCTCGTTTTCTCTCTTTCTTCATGAACGGGCGGCGGTACAGGGAGCAGCACAATAGGGCCGTACATTTTCGAAATGATTAAACATAGGCGCAGTCTATAGGACATTGTCTGGTCCGATAGTCAGCAACGAGGGATTATTCTGTTCCTTGGAGCTATCTTTATCCAGCCTTCAAATAATGCAGTTGCCGCATCAAATGTGCCTGCTGGGTTACTGTATGGAGGGGTTGAAAGGTTCAGAGAAGAAAGAGAATATAAAAGCATTGATTTTTTTTTTCTTTCGTTAACATTTTGTGACTTGATCCCTGGGATGCAGAAATCTCTGGAATTAATAGGCGGCCACAGTTTTTGGAGGGAATGGGCAGCTCCTTCTGTTATAAGATAATATTAACCTTCTCTGTGCAGCTGTTTAGCTGGGTGAGAAGTATAGATACTGTATAGTAGCCTGTGAGTCGGCTTATTGGATATTTTCAGTGCTTCCGTGGGGCGTAGATGGTTGGGGTGCATGTCAGCAGGTCTGTGGGTTACGGGTCTCAAATTAGACTTCTCCTCCTCCATTTCTGCCTTCCTCCTGCCCCTCTGCACCTCCACATTAATGATAACACCCCTATACATTTATGGCTGTTTGGAGCATCTTGGTCATGCCCTATAATGCCCAACCATACCCCATTACACCCAGGCCGTGCCCCCCAATCTTTGCCAAATGCTTCTTGTGTGTGAAAGGTTATTTTGGAAGGGTTACAGGCCTTTTCTATTATTGGGCTTAAAAAATAATTGGCTGCAGAGAAACAAGAGATTTGGCTGTTATTGGAGGAGACTGGGAAAGGGTTGGCAAAAACCAAGTGACTCCTGAAAAATTTGGGAAAGTTGAAATATGTGCAGGTATCAACGTAGCAGGTAAAATAAGCATTTCCGGTTAGGGTTGCCACTTGCCAGTCTTGACCAGGGGTCCTTAAATTTAACTTCTGAACCAATGCCATATCAAGGGCCCCTAAGACTGTTGGGGGGCCGGACCGCCATCATCACCCCCCCCCGTGACAAACTGTGGCCCAAACTGGTCACATTCCCCCCAACCCCTCCCCTCCCGTGCTCCGTTTGTCTGTCCGTCCACCCTACCACTGAGTCCTACCTGTTCCAGTTCCTCCCGGTCTGCCATCCGTCCTCCCTCTCAGCTCCCCCGTCCCGCTCCCCGCTGAGTCCTCACTATCCGCTGCCAGGGGTGAGGACGCAGTGGGGGGGGCCAGGTAAATTCCCCTGGGGGGCTGGATCCGGCCCGCGGGCTGGATTTTGAGGACCGCTGGTCTTGACCCGGACAGCCCAGTTTTCGGAAGGGCTGATCTGGTCAAGATCTCCTGCCTGGTTTCCCAAATTAGGAAAATTGGGCCGATAACCACTTCATAGCCCAGCCCCAGTGATGTCATGGCCTGCCCTGAAACGTCATGGCCCCACCTCCGTCGTGATGTCACCCCCTGCCTGGCTAAGAAAGCCAGCAGAGGTGGCAACCCTATTTCCGGTCTTGCTAGTGGGTGCTGGTCAGTGTGTTGGATTTGTAGCCCTCTAGCTACTGTTGGACTGAAACCTCCAGCATCTTTAGGTTGCTTGGAGTTAAAGCTAGGTGGCAACCAGAGGCTGCACGTCGCCTTCCTTTATTTTTATGGTTCCCCTATGCGCCAACCCCAGCCTTGAAGTGACCCGATTAGAATTTTTAAAATAAATGTGCACCACTGCACCAAACATTCACATGACTCCCTTACATTTCCCCTTCTCTGATTTCATTGTGGAAAGAAAGCCCCGTTGACCTCCCTTTGGCCTGTTGCATTCAAACTCAAGTTAATAAGAGAGGTTAGTGCATCTTGGAAATCACTTTAGAAAGCTGCGGTCACGCTGTAATTAGTATCAGCTGGTCCCCTCCCGTTTTGGATACTGATACGTTGAATTTAAAGGCTAACATAACAAACACTTGTATTTCAACACTGTGCAGTTGCACTGCTTCAGGAGAAGGTGTTTATCCCAAATACTATATCAATATACAGTGGATAGGGGGCTGATGATATGAGAAGTACTGGGTGGGGTTGGTATATAACTGTTCACTTGCAAATGTTACAGTTTCTTCAATCCATAGTTCTGCCCTCGGCATTCCTCTCCAATACCAGACTGGCCTAGGCTGGTCATACCTTGCTCTTGATTTGTGAATGTTTTACTAGCCTGTTTGGCTGCTCATTTGTCAAGCCCTTTTTTTCATCCTTATTGTATTGGTTATTGGCTAATTGTTGCCTTGCCAACTTCATAGTTGATTAGTTGCTCCTCTCTCTTAACACATGTCCTAATGGTGCCCATATTGGACCCAGAGAATCCCCAGTAATACCTTACAATATTTAATATTCATTGATCAGGATTGTTTCAGCCAACAATCTTGATCTTCCCATACCCCACCTACTTTCTGCCAAGCCACATCCATTTTTGGTCTATGATTTAAGATCCCCATACACGGGCCGATAGTAGCTGCCGATATGGGTCCTTTGGACCAATTCGACAGCTAATCGGCCCGTGTATAGGCACTCCCGATGGGCCTGCCCGACTGATATCTGGCCTGAAATCGGCCAGACCTTGATCGGGCAGGTTAGAAAATCTAGTCGGATCAGGGACCACATCGGCTCATTGATGCGGTCCCTGGACCAACTTTGCCTATGCCTGCCATTATAATTCAATTGTTTGGCCCCAGGGCCAAACAATCGAATTAGCCTGGATTCTCCCAATATCGGCCACCCATAGGTGGGGGATATCGGGAGAAGATCCGCTCGCTTGGCGACATCTCTTAGCGAGTGGATCTGCCAGTGTATGGGGACCTTTAGGACTTTTCCCAATAGTTGACAGTTATCGGACATTCATAGATCAATGCCAGATAACGTTCTCTACTTGGTGGGGTGATTATTTGTTTCAATTAGACATTTTATGGCTGAATACTGATATGATATTATCTTATGATCCCAAAAAAGTCTATTTCCCCCCACCTCCTATCACTGTATGAATGGACAAAGGGTAAGTTGACAACCCTAGGTATGGGTCTCAAAATAGGTTTCTCCAGCCTTCCTTGTACACTCAAGTAATATCATTTCTAGATTTATCATGACACCACTTTCTGATTTACAGTGGGTTGGGCTGTGGATATAGCTGTGGGGGGTGCAGTGATATCAACCAAGGTTTATTAGGTTAAATATGTTATATATTTAATGAGCTGACCTTCTTCATTTTTCATGTGGCAAATAAGTTCTAGTAATGTAAAATAAAGGTCAATTATTTACCCTACTGAGATATATTCAGGCTAAATACTGAAGGCATGTCTCTTTGGCACCATAAAAAGCCATAGGGTCCTGCATTTAGACTACTCCATTGTATACCATATAATTAGCCAATGTGATCAGCCCTACAGTGAAGTAATAATCACTAGGTTTTCTATGCAGCAGAATATTAACTCTTAAGCCTTAAATACTCTGTAATTATTGCAGTTCTTGGTATCATTTCACTTACATAGTAACAGTGATATAAAGAAACACATAAAGCACATTACTGGCCTTTCTCTCCGTATAGATGTAACAGTATGAGCCATAGGAGTGCTGTGCCGGCTTTGAGCCGTCGATGTCCCATTCTGGAGAACAAAGGGTTAAACTAGGACACCTCATTTTGGTCTAAAACTCCTTTTTTTCCTTAATCTGTTCATCAGGGATGGAATTCCCGCAAAATGGTGCGAGGCCTCTTTGTCCTCCTTTGTTATCTACGAATTATCCTCCGTTGCTTTTTAAAAAAAACGTTCATTCGTTCTCGCCGAGACCTAAAACTGTCAATATTCATTTTCTAGTAAATGACCTGTAATTCATTTATACAACAATCTAATGGGAAAACAGCTTTCTGCTGGTTTCATTGCTTTGTTTCAAAGGCTCTATTGATTCCCTCCTCTCTTTGCCAAGAATTTACAGTAAGCCGAGGAGTGGAGCGGCGGCAGTGGGCTTCCTCCATATAATTACTGCCTATAATAAGCATTTTACCCCACTTACGGCAAGTCTGGCTATTGTGCTGCAGGATGGTTTATCTCGTGTTGGTGAATAGAACCTATCAATACAAATTGGGGGCATCAGATATGTCTAAGCATGGGAGTTTATGTGCACAACCCCTATAGTTATCTTGTGGCTTATTTATTTCAATATCCCTGCCTGACTGAGTATTTGACTGAGGGCCATAAGCTTGATGAATACGTTCCCGGAATAGTATTAATGAGTTGTCTAAGCAAAACGTCTGGATAATTATGTTCAAAGCTAAAATGAGTGGCTTCTTTTTTCTTTATGTAGCACAACCGGCACTTTCTGAGATCCTAATGGCCACAAGGCAGACACTAAGCCCTCGCTGTATATTTAAAAAGGAGAAATATCCCCATTTATGCAGTAAGCAGGGACAGAACCATCGTTTATTGCAGTTATAGAGAATTATTTATATTCATTTGTGTACCTATACATATACTTATAGATATAGATGCCACACGAGGGCCATATTGCTTCTCTTAGATAATACAGTATCAGGGTATAGCCGATAGGTATATAGGTAAATGCTCTGATCACAGATATATGACCTGTTTTCCAGAATGCTTTAGAGCTGGAAGGTTCCACATAAGGAGTCTTTCCATTATTTGGTTCTGCCCCCAATAAGGGGTAATTATATCTTAGTTGGGATCAAGTACAGGTACTGTTTTATTATTACAGAGAAAAGGGAATCATTTAACCATGAAATAAACCCAATAGGGCTGTTCTGCCCCCAATAAGGGGTAATTATATCTTAGTTGGGATCAAGTACAGGTACTGTTTTATTATTACAGAGAAAAGGGAATCATTTAACCATTAAATAAACCCAATAGGGCTGTTCTGCCCCCAATAAGGGTAATTATATCTTAGTTGGGATCAAGTACAGGTACTGTTTTATTATTACAGAGAAAAGGGAATCATTTAACCATGAAATAAACCCAATAGGGCTGTTCTGCCCCCAATAAGGGGTAATTATATCTTAGTTGGGATCAAGTACAGGTACTGTTTTATTATTACAGAGAAAAGGGAATCATTTAACCATGAAATAAACCCAATAGGGCTGTTCTGCCCCCAATAAGGGGTAATTATATCTTAGTTGGGATCAAGTACAGGTACTGTTTTATTATTACAGAGAAAAGGGAATCATTTAACCATTAAATAAACCCAATAGGGCTGTTTTGCCCCAATAAGGGGTAATTATATCTTAGTTGGGATCAAGTACAGGTACTGTTTTATTATTACAGAGAAAAGGGAATCATTTAACCATGAAATAAACCCAATAGGGCTGTTCTGCCCCCAATAAGGGGTAATTATATCTTAGTTGGGATCAAGTACAGGTACTGTTTTATTATTACAGAGAAAAGGGAATCATTTAACCATGAAATAAACCCAATAGGGCTGTTCTGCCCCCAATAAGGGGTAATTATATCTTAGTTTACGGGCATGAACAAAAGTAACTGTTTAATGAAAAAGTCCATGAAGTCCATAAGAGTTAGATCACTAGCCTTTAGCCTAATGGATCCTGCTGATGCTATGGATAGAGAACCTTATGCAAAGTCAGAATCTGAACACATTGTACATGTATTGTTCATGGGTATAATTTCCTTTTCTTATCACTAAGTTCTGAGCACAATGGAGATAAGACTGAGGGGGAAGGGGTTGAATGGCATTAGGATATACAACACACAGGAAATATCCTTGATGCTGGCAATGTAGGATAGTAGTAAAGGCTATCCATATTTTTAATAAAGCAACATTTTATTACATCGTCTACAATTTCTTTTTTGTTCAATTTCCATTCCGGCTCACTTACACCGCGGACTTATGAGGTTCTCTGTCCATAAGCCTTCTTGTCAAATATTTGCTCTCGTATATTACAAATGTTTGAAATTGGTAACAAATTTTATGAACTTTATTACCCTTGGGAAGGACGTAGACGTGAGCCACAAGCAGAGCTTAGTTACAGAGCCTGTAATTTGTATTCAGTAGGAACATATTAAGGCTTTGTTAGAGGTTGTTGGAGCAGAATCAAGGAGAAGGAAATAGCCCGGTATGGTCCAGCGACTTTATATTTTTAGCTGAAGAATAATGTCATGTTAATTTGATGCTTTGAATTGATGATGAGGGTTTTCGTAACAAAGAATCTGTAATAATGTAATAAAAATCTGTAGCTTTTGCCTTGATCTGAAGTCACTATTTTTCTTAATTACAGTCACACAGGTGTAGGCAACTTTTATTGCTTTTGGAGGCACAGTGTGTGGGCATCAAGCCCTTTTGCAACATCTGGAACACTCATCTTTGTTCTAGACTCCGATAAAGTATAGAGTTAGGTGTAGGAACAATTTCTCCTTAAAAAGGGATCCGGAATTAAGTTTAGTCCACTATGGTCCAGGAAGTGACATGAAAGAACCCATAAATGTGTGCAAATAGTCTTCGTCTATCTTAGATTTTAATATGTACCACGGCTATTTATTCTGGTGCAAAGTAGTTTAATATGTTTAAGGCAAACACTTATAAAGTCATCTTGGGTCATTAATCACCACTTCATGCCCTCGTTGACAAGACGCAACCAAACTCATTGGCTTCTAGTGACTCTTTGTCTTCATTGACCAAACAATAGTCGATCTTTCATTGGCTTTTGACTGTTTTCTAGGCCAGCACTGAGAACTGTGGTCAGTAACAATGAACAGCCCACATGAAATATTTTGGGGTCATTTACCCCAGTTTGGATGGAAGTAAAAATGTTTTGTATCTGTGATGCAGCCTTTTCCCATAATTCAGGTGTAATTGAGACCACTTTAGTTGTGTATACTACAGTTGCTTCAAAACAGACCCAATTTTACTTAAGTTTTGATGTATGTCGACTGCAAGTTGCATGTAGCAGTTATGGAGTGTGGGGGGGGGCACTTTTGGAGCTCTTGTTGCATCTGATTCCCTTGACACAAATCTGGTGCCTACTGATGCAGTCTGCTGTGGGAATCCTGGAGTTACCCTCAGGTCTATGGAGCTTCAGGGTTCCCCAATGTCACTAGGTGAGGTTATATAAAACTCATCAGGACAGGTAGGATGGATGCATTGGTAAATTGCCTTCATTTGCTTCTAGTAACTCTTTGGGGCTGATTTACTAATCCACAAATCCGAATGGGAAAAATTCGGATTGGAAAACGAACATTTTGCGACTTTTTCGTAGCCGTTCCGACTTGCGCGAATTGTCGCGACTTTTTCATAGCCAGTACGACTTTCGTGAATTGTCGCGACTTTCTCATTGCCATTAGAAATTTCGTGAATTGTCGCGACTTTTTCATAGCCAGTACGATTTTCGCAAATTGTCACGACTTTCGTATTGAGCGCTCGAAAAAGTCGCAAAATACCGATCATTGCGGAACAAAAAATGCATTTGGACGCTTTTCGGACGTTCGTGGATTAGTAAATGTGCCCCTTTGATTTAACAATAACTAAGTCTCCCATTGGGCTGTTGACCGTCTTCTAGGTGGTCAATGACAATGAACATCTTACACAAGGAGATATTGAGTGTGATCAGATGTATTAAAAGAAGAAAATTATATTTTAAAGATGTCCCAAAAAAAGATAACTACACAATATGTAGCCAAGGTACAAGATTCTGGAAAACATGTTTAACGGTGTTCATGGTACTTTTTTTAGCCTCACCTATAGAGTTTCCCTTAAATCCCTCAGTGTTGAAGCTAAGGGAGTGAGGTCCTTTGCAAGCACTTGGGAATTATGGTGTTAGTATGATGTAGAGAGTAATATTCAGAGACAATTTGCAGTTGGTCTTTTTTTTAATTATTTGTAGTTTTTTATTTCAATAATTGTTTAGAAACTCCCCTGCTTGGCGTTATAACAACTATCTGGGTGCTAGGGACCAAATTACCTTAGCAACCAGGGAGTGGTTTGAATGAGAGACTGGCACGTAAATAGGAGAGGGACTGCATAGAAAAACAAAGTTATAAAAAGCAACAATAAAATTGTAGCCTCACAGAGCAATCGTTTTTGGCTGCCGGGGTCAGTGACCCCCATTTGAGAGCTACAAAGAGTCAGAAGAAGAAGGGAAATAATTATTTAATAAATGATGAAGACCAATTTAAAAAGTTGATTAGAATTGGCCATTCTACTTGGGAATTGTTGCTTGGTGTTAGTTACTGGGAAACTAATTGTATTCAGTATTAACACAATACATTGATTGGGATCTGCCTTTAGTTACACACATAGGGGCTGATTTACTAACCCACGAATCCGACCCGAATTGGAAAAGTTCCGACTTGAAAACGAAAATTTTGCGACTTTTTCGTATTTTTTGCGATTTTTTCGGCGTCTTTACGAATTTTTCATTACCAATACGATTTTTTGCGTAAAATCGCGCGATTTTTCCGTAGCGTTAAAACTTAAAAGGTGCGAAGTTTCGCGTAAGTTTTAACGCTACGAAAAAAGCGCAACTTTTTGCGCAAGTTTTAACGCTACGAAAAATCGCCAGATTTTACGCAACTTTCGTAATGGCTACGAAAAACTCGCGTTTTTACACAAAAATCGTATTGGTAACGAAAAATTCGTAAAGACGCCGAAAAAATCGCAAAAAATACGAAAAAATCGCAAAATACCGATCATTACGAAAAAAACGCAATCGGACTCATTTCGACCCGTTCGTGGGTTAGTAAATGTGCCCCATAGTATAGAGCGGCCGCCCCTTTGTACTGGAATCTTAAAATGCGAAATCAATTACAACTGCTGAAGTTCAGGTTCCTGCCCCTCCGTCCCACCGGGCCCATGTCATGGATTTATACACAAGTCAGGTTTTATAGGAATAGTGACCCCTGCCCTAGCAACACACACATATCAATATACTGTATGCCCTGCAGGCACAGAAGCCAATAATAGAATTACATTCCAACAGTAGATTGGAAAAGCTCATTCCCAAGTTTAATGAAAATTAAAAATAGGCTGAACCTTCTTATTATCTGTCCATAAACGTCCCGTTGGTCTGCACCAAAATAGAATGATTTGTATATAGAATGGTGTTTATTAATATATGTTTCTCTGCCGAGGTAGAGAGAAATATCCATCAAAACACATTGCTATTCCAGATGCATAAGCAATTCTGTACATGTTCTCCGGGTTCCTTTCATAGAACTATTTCTGCCCTGCTGGTTGGGAAAGGTATTATTTGTATTGGAGTCTGCAATCCGCACTCACATAGGGACACTATGGGGCTCAATTACGAATGCACCCACAAGAACGGGGGCTCTAAAGAATAGACAATGGAAACCGCATGTAGATATTCTGAGACCGTTTGCTGGTCTTCTTTTTTTTTTTTTTTTAATGTTTTTTAATTAATTTGGTTTTTGTTTAGCAGTTTTCCAGTTTGGAATTTCAGTAGCTGTCGGGTTGCTAGGGTCTTATTTACTCTAGCAACCAGGCAGTGGGTCAAACGAAAGACAGGAATATGAATAGGAGAGGGGCCTGCATAGAAAGATATGTAATAAAAAGTAACAATAACAATAAAATTGTAGCCTCACGGAGCAATAGTTTTTTTTGGCTGCCGGGGTCAGTGACCCCCATTTGAAAGCTGCAAAGAGGCAGAAGAAGAAGCTAAGTATTTCTAAAACTATAAAAAATAAATAATGGAAACCAGTTGCAAAGTTATTAGGAATAGGGCATGTGTAGTGATATGTGGGTCACCCACCCGTCTCATCCCAAATAGTTAGTTTCTACCGGTTATCAAAACCCAATGGTGATGCCATAGTGGGGAGACCCCAAGCCGCAGAGGGGAGGGGTTACATCAGGGGTCCCCAACCTTTCTCGGGAGCCACAGTCAAATGTAAAAAGACTTGGGGAGCAACACAAGCACCATAAAAGTTCATGGAGGAGCCAAATAAGGGCTGTGATTGGCTATTAGGGGCCTCTATGCACCCTATCAGCTTACAGGGGCTTTATTTGGTAGGAAATCTTGTTTTTATTCAACCAAAACTTGCCCCCAAGTCAGGAATTCAAAAATAACTCCCTGGTTTGGGGGCACTGAGAGCAACACCCAAGGGGTTGGGGAGCAACATGTTGCCCTGAGCCACTGGTTGGGGATCACTGGGTTACAGAATAAAGGCTGCTGGGTAGGAGCTAATATGGAATCCATTTGTGTGTGGCAGGGTGGCCCATGGGCAAGGAAGTCCACAACCCGCTAGTAAAGCGTTTAGGGTTTTCTTTGCCTTCCTCTGGATCAACTAGCAGTTAGGCAGGTTATATATAGGCATTAAGGTTGAACTTGATGGACGTGTATCTTTTTTCAGCCCAAGTTACTATGTAGATGGGTTGTGTCAACAACAGGGTGCTTTGGCGTCAAAGATCCTTGGCCCAGCTCAATTATAAATACCCGAATAGCCTTATGAGCTATTGAATTGCAACCAAATATTTTCTCACGATGGGGATATAAAAAAAACCCAACCATTTGCCCTATATGCATTTGCAGCCCCCCACTCCTGCCCATCCTGCGCCGGCGGTTAAACAGCCTGTATTTGCGTTTGCATTGGCAAATATGATTCCGCAGAGCCCGTAAGGCTGGAAACTATTTCCAGTATAAATCTCCAGAACAAGGGGAGTCAATGAGCCAATTATAGAGCGGCGTAGCGCCGCCGAAGCACTCGCATTACTATTACAAAAATGAGCTAGTTTGGCAGGACTGGTGTTTTAATCAGCCAGTGTGGCAGTCGTCTGCTTTTAACTTCTGTATTATACTGACAGATGGCAACGCGTTTCTAACATCTCACTGGGGTTATTTACAGGAACAAACCTGGTGCATTTGTCATGCACATTTCTACACAGTCCTGTCATTTTACTGAATGCTTGGGTAGCCCCGTGGCTTATTATACAACTCCGTTATCAGCCCACGCACGGGGCCACAAGAAGAAAGCGAAGATCCCTAATCCGGAACCCCCAGATCCCGAGCATTCCGGATAATAGACCCCATACCTGTATCTAATGAAGCAAGTCATTGTCATTATAGTGACAGCCACAAGCATTAGAACTGAGTTTATGTAAGGTAATGCCGAACAAGTCATCTATCTGGAATTATTGATGGAGAAAGAACATTTCAAATGAGTAATGGAACCTTACACAAAGAAATGACAAAATGATCAATGCCCGTGTTTTAGTAGATGTACCTGACTCTTTCATTTATACTGATTACTTTATTATGGGATTAAGGGTTTCACAGAAAAAGTACAATTAATATCCTTGGATAGCCTGAAACCAAAGCTGGGAAGCCATATTTTAATGTCCCATTTACGGCCTGTGGTAGCCATAGTTTTATGTGCCATGGTCCGTGGCAGGCATTTAGGAAAGGGTATTTCAGAGTTAATCACTAGAATATGCAGTCGCCTCTTTAGTCCTGATTGTTCCCAAACCCATAAGGAGAGCTGTAAAATTTCATACAGGGTCAAGGATTAATCGCCCATTAACAAAGAGTTGGCACCAACTTAAAGAGTTACAGGAAACATTTCACACATTTGAGGCAATGGATAAAAAAATAATATAATATATATATTGGTGAGTTAAATCAAGTTGCACTATGCTGTGTCGCCCCTTAATGAAGTATTGTTTGGGTAGGCGTTCTAAACTGGCTCCAAATGGAATATTCTTTATTATTTATTTATTATATTATTTATCATTTTTGTTAGAGATAGTTACATAGTTACATAGTTACATAGTTACATAAGGTTGAAAAAAGACCAGTGTCCATCAAGTTCAACCCATCCAAGTAAACCCAGCACACTTAACCCACACCTACCAATCTATACACTCACATACATACACTATATATACAACCACTAGTACTAACTGTAGATATTAGTATCACAATAGCCTTGGATATTCTGATTGATCAAGAACTCATCCAGGCCCCTCTTAAAGGCATTAACAGAATCTGCCATTACAGCATCACTAGGAAGGGCATTCCCCAACCTCACTGCCCTCACTGTGAAAAACCACCTACGCTGCTTCAAATGGAAACTCCTTTCCTCTAATCTAAAGGGGTGACCTCTGGTGCGCTGATTGTTTTTATGGGAAAAAAGAACATCCCCCAACTGCCTATAATCCCCTCTAATGTACTTGTACAGAGTAATCATGTCCCCTCGCAAGCGCCTCTTTTCCAGAGAAAACAACCCCAACCTCGACAGTCTAACCTCATAGCTTAAATCTTCCATCCCCTTTACCAGTTTAGTTGCATGTCTCTGCACTCTCTCCAGCTCATTAATATCCTTCTTAAGGACTGGAGCCCAAAACTGCACTGCATACTCAAGGTGAGGCCTTACCAGGGACCTATAAAGGGGCAAAATTATGTTCTCATCCCTTGAGTCAATGCCCTTTTTTATACAAGACAGCACTTTATTTGCTTTAGTAGCCACAGAATGACACTGCCTGGCATTAGACAACTTGTTATCAACAAAAACCCCTAGATCCTTCTCCATTAAGGAAACCCCCAACACACTACCATTCAGTAGATAGTTTGCGTTTATATTATTTCTACCAAAGTGCATAACTTTGCACTTATCAACATTGAACCTCATTTTCCAGTTTGCTGCCCAGTTATCTAATTTTGTCAAATCGCTCTGCAAAGCGGCAGCATCCTGCATGGAACTTATAGTTTTGCACAATTTAGTGTCATCAGCAAAAATAGAAACAGTACTGTCTATGCCCACCTCCAGGTCATTAATAAACAAGTTAAACAGCAAAGGCCCAAGGACTGACCCCTGCGGTACTCCACTAACCACACTGGCCCAATTAGAAAATGTTCCATTTACCACCACTCTTTGTACTCTATCCTTCAGCCAGTTCTCTATCCAATTACAAATATTATGTTCTAGGCCAATATTCCTTAATTTGATCATTAACCTTCTGTGAGGTACTGTATCAAACGCTTTAGCAAAGTCCAAGTAGATGACATCAACTGCCATTCCAGCATCGAGGTTCCTGCTCACCTCCTCATAAAAGGCGACTAAATTAGTCTGGCAAGATCTGTTACGCATAAAACCATGCTGGCACAAACTAATAGTATTGTGAACTGCAATGTATTCAAGTACCCTATCCCTTATTACCCCTTCCAAAAGTTTTCCTACTACTGATGTCAGACTAACAGGCCTATAGTTTTCAGGCTGAGAACGGGATCCCTTTTTAAATAACGGCACCACATTAGCAATCCGCCAGTCTCTCGGCACCATGCCAGACCTCAATGAATCCTGAAAAATTAAGTGAAGAGGTTTGGCAATCACAGCGCTCAGCTCATTTAATACCCTGGGATGAATCCCATCCGGCCCTGGACCTTTGTTTACCTTTACATGTTCAAGTCTCTTTTGAATTTCCTCCTGAGTGACCCATGCGCCAGTAGCTAAATTACTAGAACTGGGCATATTACAAGGGAAGCCTTCATTATCTGGCTCCTCAGATGTATAGACAGATGAAAAATAAGAGTTCAAAATTTCAGCTTTTTCCCCATTCTCATCAACCAACTTACCCCCCCGTGATAATAAAGTTCCCACCCCTTCTTGCTTCATTTTTTTACTGTTTTTTTTTTTACTATTTACTATTAATTAGTGGAACGTACCATGATGGCTGTAGTGTATGGTAAAGCTGAACATCTCTAAACATCTGAAACCTTGGGGTTGCCAATAGGGTTGGCTGCTGTGGACCTCCCACCTACTGAGTAGCAGTTGTAGGTTGTAGGGTTGGTGATAGTAGGAATAGCAGGTAAAGCTATTGACTGTAGAGATATATACAATAATGGGGTTACCCAACCTGTTGACATTTAGTTGCTTTTTGATGAACATCTCTCTGCGCCAACAGCTGAAGGTGTTGTTTATCATTAAAAGCAAAATGTTTGGACAGTCCCACTTGGGTATGCTTTGGTGTGTCAGGATCCCCCCATGCATTTGTTCAACACCCCTTATTTTTCAACTGTGTTTTTTTTGTAGATGGAGAATGAATGGGGGTTACCAGGGATATGGGGTTTGGGTGAATCTAGGGGCATGGTGTATGTAGATTATGGTCATAGCCAAAATGTACTTGGTTCTTGATTGAGGGGGCTGGGTATGTATGTTCCCATGATCCATCTTGATTGTACGTTTTAGGAAAAAAGCTATCTGGCCCAGGACCAAGCAAGCCAATTTTCTTATAGCCCTCATAGGTTTCACCAGAAGCAAGTAACCGACCAATATGTGTTTGAACTGAGGAACATGATAGTTGTACAACCTCTGAACCCAAGGCCAGTGCCTAAAGGTGGCCATACAGGGCCAATTCTAGTTGCTAATATCAGTCCCTTAGACCGATTCGGCAGCTTATCGGCCCATATATGGGCACTAGTGATGGGCAAAATGTTTTGCCAGGCATGGATGAAAACGGATGAAGAAATTTGCAGCGGAAAAATTCGCTGCATGTCCAAAAATTTTCACAAGAATAGTCACAGGCGTCAAAACAATAGTCACACATCCAAAATTGTTGCAAGAATAGTAGCGAGCGTCAATTTTTTTTTCCATGCGACATTTTCGCCGCTTCGCAAATCTTTTGAAAGATTCGCAAATTTATTGGCGAAGTGAAACGGGACAGATTCGCTCATCACTAATGGGCACTAATGTCGGGCCTCCCCGACTGACATCTGGCCTGAAATTGGGCAGATCTCGATTGGGCAGGTTTGAAAACCTGTGTGGTGTGGTCCCCTAACCAACGGATGCCTTTACCCGTCGTTCTAGGGCCAAACAATCAAAATTAGCCGATATTGTCCACCTGTAGGTGGGGATATCGGGACAAGATCCGCTTGCTTGGTGACCTCGCCAAGTATGTATGGCCACCTTAACACTCTGCCATCATGGCACCAAAATTCAGATCCCACCATCTTCCCTGGGATGTTATTTGTTGACTTGAGCCTTAGCAATGCTGAGATATTTCTCCCCAGCCTTTGCGTTTCTGTGCCTTTTCCGAGTTACAATCACCGATCCCCAGCCAACCCGTGTCAGCACTATTTCCTCGCACTTTCACACCGGAGAAGCGCTGAGAACATAAAACATGCAAAATCACTTTCTTTGTCTCGATTTCTTGGCTCGGCTCTTAGCAAACCTACTGAGCTCCCCTTGTTTACCTCCTTGAGGGTGACATCCATTTGTTCCGACTGGCAGAGACGACGAAAGCCTTTGTTCCATCTGCGACAGAGAAAGGGATTATGCGGCTGTCCTGCAATAAAGAAATAAGATTTTCTCTGCTTTAAAAATGATCAAAACATGCCAAATAATTGAGTAGCCTGAAGTTATGACAGATTATGTAAATGGCCAAGTGCTGCTGTATTTCATCCTTCTGCTGCCAGTCTGCGGGCTGCTCACACACGGAACTATTCTGCTATTGATAATAAAGGAGAGGCGGAGGTTTTAGCCATTTCCCGGTGGAATTCTGCTATAATGTTTGGAGGCTTATGTTACAGAGACACCATAGATTAACACAAGGTCGTTCTCTAGATCATGCAGTATTGATTTGTCCCTGAATGCCCCTTTTTGGCCTACCTTGCCAGAGCGTGGGTTACACTCCCATACAGTCAAAGATAAGACATTACATATACCGCTATCAATGAACTATAGATTTGCCCAGAAAGGGCAAAAGGGTTTTCTTTAACTCACAATTGGTTCAATTAACAAGACTGGGAACAGTAGAATCCATGCAGCAACTCAAATTCAATTAAAAAGTTAATCATAGTGGATGGTAGTACAGGTATCGGATGCCTTATCCGGAAACCCATTATCCAGAAAGCTCCAAATTACGGAAAGCCCTTCTCCCATAGACGACATTTTAATCAAATAATATGGAATTTTATAACTGATTTCCAATTGGGTTTATTTAATGGTTAAATGATTCCCTTTTCTCTGTAATAATAAAACAGTACCTGTACTTGATCCCAACTAAGATATAATTACCCCTTATTGGGGGCAGAACAGTCCTATTGGGTTTATTTAATGGTTAAATGATTCCCTTTTCTCTGTAATAATAAAACAGTACCTGTACTTGATCCCAACTAAGATATAATTACCCCTTATTGGGGGCAGAACAGCCCTATTAGGTTTATTTCATGGTTAAATGATTCCCTTTTCTCTGTAAAAATAAAACAGTACCTGTACTTGATCCCAACTAAGATATAATTACCCCTTATTGGGGGCAGAACAGCCCTATTGGGTTTATTTAATGGTTAAATGATTCCCTTTTCTCTGTAATAATAAAACAGTACCTGTACTTGATCCCAACTAAGATATAATTACCCCTTATTGGGGGCAGAACAGCCCTATTGGGTTTATTTAATGGTTAAATGATTCCCTTTTCTCTGTAATAATAAAACAGTACCTGTACTTGATCCCAACTAAGATATAATTACCCCTTATTGGGGGCAGAACAGCCCTATTGGGTTTATTTCATGTTTAAATGATTCCCATTTCTCTGTAATAATAAAACAGTACCTGTACTTGATCCCAACATATAACATATAAAGCAATCAATAACCGATACAAGAGGTGAAGAGGGCCCTGCCCAAAAGAGCTTACAATCTACAAGGAGAAAGGGTTGAGACACAAGTTGTGGGAATGGGCATGACCAGAGTTGTGAGAGGTGTGGCACAGGGTATTGCTTTTTTAGACTAACAAATAGCCAGTCACAGTCTTTATTTGGCATCCCCAAAGAAGTTTTTTGTTTGTGTGGTTCCACAACATATTTATTTATCTGAATGTGGCTCACAAGTAACAACAGTTGGGGATCGCTGCTCTAGCCTAATGAAAGGATCAGCTGAAAGGTATGCTCCCAAAGCCATCAGTACGGAATCTAACAAAGGATCACAGCCTTTAGAAGAAATGCCTTTTCCACTAGTTTACTAATGCCATGAAGTATATCTTAAAGCTGAACACACTGTTTCGGCTCCAAATACATCAAGGGGGAATCATATTAAGCCTTATGGGGAGAGGTATCATGGCTGCCTTGCACTGCTTAGGTCCTTGCTGTCTCTGCTTGGGCTTCCTTCTCCCCCAGTCCGATTATATTGACACTTGGTGAAACTGACTTTGGTTTATGTGCACGAGGAATAAAGCTTTCATTGTACGTTCCGCTGGAGTAGGTACCAAATGAGGACAAATCCTCTCTCTAGAGATTAGACATCATCTTGAAGTTTATCCTTCTTAGAATATCCCTATGTCTTCCAACAGGAGATACAGTATTTGTGCCACAAGGCTACGCAGCGCTGTACAATCTTACAATATACACAATTACACACAGGGAGGACAAGTGTTATAATAAATAAATATATATGTATAAATGCACTGGGAATAAGTGCCATGGGGTATGAGACACAGTAGGAAGGAGGTCCCTGCCCCGTAGAGCTTACAGTCTAAGTGGTTGGGTAACATACAGGCACAAACTGGAAGGTAAGAGTGCACTAGGTATGGGAATTTGCCCTTAAGCGCAGGACTAGGCAAAATAACACAATTTCCCGTATTTTCGGCACATTTTACCGGTCACTTCTATAAAACGGAAAGCAGTTGTACATTTAACATCTTTTTCTACTTTCTTTGCAATTATCCGGATTTTTTTTCCCCTACCTAGTAATTTCAGCATGTGCGCGCAATTGTAGAAAGGAAGGAATCAAGGAACAATGGCTTTTTTTCATTACCTTAGAAGACTGAGCAAATGGAGGTGATTGTGCCACAGTTAGACCCCAGGCTATCAAGTTGTGTAATGATTTGTACCGTTGAGCATGGGCTATTTGTTTAATAACTTTTCAATATGAAGGCCTGAGGCGATGAATGGTACAATGCTAAGGATAGCTGAGCCTTTAATCTATACAATTGCACTTCCGCCGAAGACAATGCTCTAATAGGACAAATTGGTCACAGACAAATCTTTTGAATGGTCCCATGAATACCTCAAAGCACCGTGCCCTGCAGATTTCCTTTGCACAATGGAAGGTATTGAGCCATTTCTTTATCGGGAAGGGAGGCAGGTTATATTTTATCGCTCTATATCAAACTGATGCATTCCTGTATTGACGGGGATTTAGCTGCTTCTCACTGGCAGCTGTACTTTCCTGGGTGGTGAGCGAAGGTTTTCTATGAAGAGCACCGTCATTTGGGAAATCACAGGACTGCCGGAGCGTGGCCGGGATCCTTGTGTTGTCATGTTCCGTTTGTGTACGCCACTAATATCTCCGAGCCTGAGGCTAGGTTAATTACACATCTGTCATGTAACTCTTACAACTGGTTTTTCATTTCACTTTTGGTGTGTGCTTTCTCTTGTGCGTATCTAACCTGAATATTTAGGTTTGCCGCCGTTGCCCCTATATTATTATTATTAATTTGTGGCCTCTTTATAGGGTTGGTTTTTTAACCTTTGGACTTGAATAGTTGATAATCAAGTAGGATTAGTTACAATTACAACTGGTCTCTCTTCCTGATAATGTCAGTAATGGAATGTTCGGTTTGTTATGATAGGACATAATTGTGTAAAATAGCATGACATTTGTTTATGTACTTACTGATTTAATCATTATTTTATATACATGTATGGGATCTATTAGGGGTTTGGCCTGGGGCTGCTGGCAGCTGTGGTGTTCTGATGCACACCCGTATTGGGTCACATTTCTCTTATAATGTCTAGGCCAGTGATCCCCAACCAGTGGCTCGGGGGCAACATGTTGCTCCCCAACCCCTTGGATGTTGCTCTCAGTGCCCCCAAACCAGGGAGTTATTTTTGAATTCCTGACTTGGGGGCAAGTTTGGTTGCATTAAAACCAGGTGTACTGCCAAACAGAACCTCCTGTAGGCTGCCAATCCTTACAGGGGCTATCAAATAGCCAATCACAGTCCTTATTTGGCACCCCAGGAACATGTTTTATGCTTGTGTTGCTTCCCAAGTCTTTTTACATTTGAATGTGGCTCACGAGTAAAAAAGGTTGGGGAACCTTGTCTAGGCTGTGGGACTCTCATGAGATGTACATGCTAAAGCTGGCCATACACACACAATATTTTCATATGAAATCAGGTTTCGTCCACTATTGGGAGTGTGTATGGTGGATTAACAAGGCGCCTGATATCATGAAAGCCTTGGACATTGGTCATCTTGTTGATCGGGCAGGACAGAAGGTGGCCCAGCAAATCAAGTGTTGACTCGTCAGATAGGTGTAGAATTCCTATTGTTTCTACATCCATATCTGACGATACAGCTCTGACCAATGGTTGCAGGAAAGAATTTAATGTAACGTGTATGGCCAGCTTTACTCCCAGGTATGTATTGGTACTTGGGTCACTTAAGGTGGCCATGCCCCTCACAATAGCGATCTTTCCTGCACCCATTGGTTGCATGGAAGGTCATTGATCCACTGCACTAACCTTAAGAGCTGAATAGTCCGATAAGGAGGTACAAACAATAGAATACTACCCCTACCTGATGATTTAGCATTAACCTACCCTGCCCTGCAGCACCTTCAAAGCACCTTCAAAATTTTCCACCCTGCCCAATAGTCAAAATGACCTCATTTCAGAAGATAATATCGGTGCCTGTTTGGGCACCTTTAGGAACTCTGTGTGCTTCAAAAATGATTAAGAACATCAGAAAAATGTAGTTGGTAACTGCCCAAGGTAGAAATTCTGCCTAGTAAAGCCCAGTGGCTGTATTGTGTTATTTGCCCTTTATATGGCGCAGCTTCACGATATACTACTGTTGTAGCCATAGTGGGACAGAAGTGGAGTGCTCCTAACCAGAACGTTTCTGACAGCCTCATGAATACAGTGCTGCCAGATCAGGCAACTCTGTATCCATGGGCATAATAAATGGGTGTAATAAATGACCTCTACAATGTTGCACTTGATGTTTCTAATTTAGCAACAGTAATTAAAGTATCCTATTGCATTTTTTTTCATATTTGACACTTTAAGTGGCAACGAGTGTAGAATAGGTGGTAAAAGGTTTCAAATAATGCTGAGGTCAATAATAGATGAATGAAGTTTGATATACAAGAGTTTTTCATCTATTTGTAGAATGTATGCAAGGTGGCTGAAGGCGTAGTGGCTAGTGGTGCCCCAATGCCCTCTTAAGGCACTTTTTCATGTTGTTCTTTCTCGTTTAGTGCTCTGGTATTCATGACATGTACATCTTTAGCTCTGTACCACTTTCCCATACCATCAACCTCTCCTCTTAGGTCACATTTCTCATCACGGAGCTTTGCGCCTTCATTAGAATTCTGTCTTCTATTGTAATAAGGTCTGGGAAGTATTTTCTACATGCAGTCATTCAAACACCGAGACAACTCCGCATTCCATAGATGTTGTTAAGCGAAGCATATAATGATCCGTGATAAAGTACGAGCCCATGTAGCGGCCATGTAGCTAACAGTAGACGGGCTTTCACGCCGCGCAGAAGGGTACAGCCTGACAGACTTTCCAAATAGTTAAAGTTTGCCGAAGAAAAATAATCATTGTCCTCAGAACAAAACAATCCGGTCCACAAGAAGAAGCAACCTTGGCAACGCTATGGCTGCAGATTTTTTAACATAAAATGGTATTTCTCAATCCAAGAGCAAGCAAATTCCTTGACTTAAAAAAAAAAAAGAAATAATGAAAAAAAAATCCCAAAAAACCTGTAAAATACTTGGAAGAATCGACATTGCTTATTGTCTTATTTGCACTAAAACCTTAATTTTTTTACTTTTGTGTTGAGATTGTGTTGAATTTAGTTCAATAAAGAGCCCCAAAGCCCAATATGTCTTCTTTGTAACGCTTGGAGTACATACAATACATACAAGACTGAAGAGGAATACTGAACAGCAATACTTATACAGGTATGGGATCCCTTATCCAGAAACCCGTTATCCAGAAAGCTCCGAATTACGGAAAGCCCGTCTCCCATAGACTCCATTTTAATCAAATAATTCAGAATTTTAAAACTGCAGTGTCAAAACATGCATTTTACATCTGGAGATAGTGAAGGCACTTAATTCACTCCTTGTGGAACTGTTACAAGCAGAAATAAACAAAAACAATGATTTCCAGGTTGAGGCACTCAACTGTGGGAATGGCCTCCGCTGGAGGAGATTCGGGCAGTGGTAGGATGACAGTTAGAGTGAGATTTGTGTATATTGCAGCTTGAAGGTCAATTAGGGTGAGGCTTTTATTTGCTGCCCTGGATATTCCTGGAGCTATGGTCAAATTGTTCATACACTGACCTTGTTATAAGCTAAAGGAGGCCTTAATCAAAGACTGGTCCACCAACGAAGGCTTTAACCATAATAGTCCTACTACTGCACTGTCCTCTGGTTCAGTAAGATCAGAGAATGGAATAATTCCTTCCAATATGGCAAATAGAGTACATATAGTCAGGGGGGGGGTGAAAATACTGCATATGCGTAGAGGACATGGGGACATCACTGTAGAAAACCTTGTTGTGGGGGCTGCTCCCGCTGTCCAAAAAGACCATTTTCATGAATGTGCTATTGTGTTCCATAACAGCATCTAATATTAACCTCCTGCTTTTTCCCTCCTTATTAAATCTGTCAGATAAATAAAAAAAGGGGTGATATTCCTGCGGTTAGATTGAATTAGACTGTAATATGTATCCCTTACCTTTGGTCTTTCTTTTCTGCATACAGTAATACCCCAGAGAGCCTGCAGACTGATTTGAGATGACAAAGGCATTTATATCTGAGTTAATGAGAAGTTCACAGCATACATTTGATAAGCTTTGTCATCCTTTTGTCCGTAGATGCTAGGCCCTGCATTTTAATTTGCCGTACATAATGCTCACTTAATGAGTTCCAGAGGATAGGCACTGAAACATGCCATTGAAGCTGCAAGTATGATTAGGAGCTTTTTTTCATTTAATTCTCCCATATTCCGTTACAAAAAGGAGAAACATTTATGATCAGAAGGAAATACTTTTGATTTCGGCAGCATAAACTGCTGTAAAGAGTTTGCTATTAACCCATAATGGTCCCTGATCATGTTCTACCGGACTGTTTCAAATTATAGTGAAGACCTGGAGATGTTACCAGATAGACATATCATTCTTCGGTCTTCATCAGCACCGTTTTGGGTCATAATAATATTTTTAGCATCATTTTTATTTCATTTAGTTACTTCTCGTGGTTGCCATTGTTTATGATATGTAAGTCCATCAATATTCTCGCTATGGGTGGTTGAAGTAGTAGGCTCTTGTTGGCTCTAGTAGGCTCTTGTTAGTCCGACATCTCTCAATCTTGTCCTTATGGAGCAGGACCACCTTCCCTATAAACATCAAGTTTATTTTGTAATGATAGGAAGTTTTTCTAGTCACCGAGGTCGTTTAGTAGTTTGTATTGGTGAGATTCCTATAGCCAGTAACCCTATGCTGGTTCATTTCCATGTGTAGCCAAGCAAAGATATGGAAGTAGATGTGGAAACCCAGTAGAGGAGTTTTGGCTTGATGTAGAATTGCAACCCTCATTGGCTAAGATCCTGAAGTTTATCTGTGCAAAATAAATATATAGCAAGGGTTTATATTCCGTGCCCCTTTAGACTTAAGAAATGTAGCCATAGTGGTCAAGAACATGACCCATACCACCAATGCTGATAATATACTTGAACCCCCTATACTTCTTACAAGGGTTGAGTCATTACCAACACTGAATTAGATGTTTTTTTACGTGCATAGCAAAAAGAACACCTATATCAGACCTGGAAAACAATTTCTCATTTTCAACCCCCCCTGCCTTGTAGTTTAGTACTACTCTCCCGTTAAGCATTGTCAACACTTTTTGTAATGGTGTTTATCTTATCTTGAGCTTCAGAATCTTTTTTTTTTTTTTAATTTTACAATTATAATAACACTTACCATCTGGCTTTATTTGGCCAATGAATGAAATAAGACAAGATGAAATCTGTTTGATATTAATTACTTGTCTTTCATTGGTAGGTACAATACAATTTATTGCCATTCGTGAAGAATGTGCGTTTAATGGATGACTGCCCATTAATAAATTACCGACTTGGCAATGGAAATGATGTGTTTTATTAAGTAGAAATCTTTGTATGCCGACACGTGCTCATATATAATGTGAATAAGGAAGCAATAGGCAGTTGTAAGCGTGGTAAATATATCTATGTGTAACTAAGATAAACTGCTATAGTAGATCATGTAATAGATTTCCCTAAATGGGGCCTAAATGTAGGGAGGTGTCTTCCGAGCTTCTCAGTTCATAGACTGACATGTATGTATGTATATCTTTATTTATAAAGTGCTACTTATGTACGCAGCGCTGTACAGTAGAATACATTAATACAAACAGGGGGTTATTAAGATAATAATAGATAAATACAAAGTATAACAATAAATACAAATAAATACAAGATACAGTTGCAATAAGATAAGAGTCAAAGACACAAGAGGATGGAGGTCCCTGCCCAGTAGAGCTTACAATCTATATGGGAGGGTAAATATGGGAAATAGGCAAATATAAGTGCTGTAGGTCACAGTGGGTGACATGCCATAGGATAAGCTGAGGGAAGAGGTGCCTTGAGGATGAGAAGAATGGGACTTTGTCTGGGAACAACAGTAATAAAGTGTACATGAAATGAATCAGAAGATTTGCAATGAATGGATTGTAGGTTTGGTGAATAATAGGTAGTAATCAGAGAAGGGTTCTCTATTTTATACAATTCATGAAGGAAAGGTTGGGTTCCTTAATGTCAAGGACCTTGTAGACAAATATGTGTGTGTGGAATTCATTTCAGCCTGTTATATGATGCAAAGGTTTACACTGTATATAAATGTAATTAAGTATGGGCTACTATGTAGAATTGGTATATTGATGACATCCCTTATTTGTTTATAAAATGACTGCCAATTAGTGATGAGTGATTTTGTCCCGTTTCGCTTCGCCATTAAATTTGCGAAACGGCGGAAAGTTTGCGAAAAGCATTTGTCACGTGATTATATTGTTGCCCACGTCTTTTTTTTTTTGTCGCCCCGCTTTTTTTTTACACGACCGCACCCAATTTGCCGAGCAACAAAGTTTTTTTTACACGCATTGAATTTTTCCGCAGCCAATTTTCACTGAAGTTTCGCAAATGCGAAATGCCAATGGCGAAATGTGGAAATTCGCTATGAATCCATGCCTAGTGAAAAAATTTGCTCATCACTACTGCCAATAACTGGGCTACTACGTTTAACTCTTTATTATCTTCAAATGAGTAAAATATAGTGATTGGTATATTGATGACATATATTATATGTTTATAAAATGACAGAACTGCCAATAACTGGGCTACTACGTTTGACTATTATCTTCAAAAGAATAAAATATAGTGATTGGTATATTGATGACATATATTATTTATTTATAAAATGACAGAACTGCCATTAACTGGGCTTACTACGTTTGACTCTCTATTATCTTCAAAAGAGTAAAATATAGTGATTGGTATATTGATAACATATATTATTTATTTATAATATAACACAACTGCCAATAACTTGGCTACTATGTTTGATTCTTTATTATCTTCAAATGATTAAAATATAGTTATTGGTATATTGATGACATATATTATTTATCTCTAAAATGACAGAACTGCCAATAATTTGGCTACTACGTTTGATTCTTTATTATCTTCAAAAGAGTAAAATATAGTGATTGATATATTGATGACATATATTATTTATTTATAACATAACACAACTGCCATTAACTGGGCTACTATGTTTGATTCTTTATTATCTTCAAATGAGTAAAATATAGTGATTGGTATATTGATGACATATATTATTTATTTATAACATAACACAACTGCCATTAACTGGGCTACTATGTTTGATTCTTTATTATCTTCAAATGAGTAAAATATAGTGATTGGTATATTGATGACATATATTATTTATTTCTAAAATGACAGAACTGCCAATAATTTGGCTACTACGTTTGACTCTTTATTATCTTCAAAAGAGTAAAATATAGTTATTGGTATATTGATGACATATATTATTTATTTATAAAATGACAGAACTGCCATTAACTGGGCTTACTATGTTTGATTCTTTATTATCTTCAAAAGAGTAAAATATAGTGATTGATATATTGATGACATATATTATTTATTTATAACATAACACAACTGCCAATAACTTGGCTACTATGTTTGATTCTTTATTATCTTCAAAAGAGTAAAATATAGTGATTGGTATATTGATGACATACCTTATTTGTTTATAATATAACAGAACTGCCATTACCTGGGCTACTATGTTTGACTCTTTATTATCTTCAGAAGAGTAAAATATATTGAAATGTTCATTAAATTCCAGCTTTGCCCTTGGCTGCTCTTGAAGTAGCCGTAGTCTTAATTATGCCTAACGCGCTGAACACATTGGTGTCATATGTTTCCATAATTAGAATTCTGCGCGCCCCATTGTGTGCAAACTCAACAGCGAAGACCCTTCATTAGACAGGCGAACGCATTCGGGTCAACCAGGGTATTAACATGAACATTATTTTATCAACATTATTTGTATGTTGGCGAGAAATCTTTTCGTGGTATTGATGAGGCTAAAATCACAGGGAGTGACACTAAAATATTTTAATGATGGACTCATGTGAGCTAGGTAGCTCGTTAAATCTGTTTCCCCCCAATAATTATCCCTGGTAAATAGGATTAAGCTTGTTAAAATGTTTATGCACAGAAACATCATTAACATATTTTATTCAAATGAGAAGTGCATCATGGGCTAACATCCTATACTTCTAAACAAAGAAATATCTAGGTCGCGCTCTCATTCATGCAATTGCGATTTATTTATTTCATATATTTATTCCAATTAAGAATGTGCTTGATATTTGTAGGTGCAAAACATGGTATGGAAAATAACTATAAATATTACACTCAGTCACCTTAGGTAAAATATAGTGTAATGTGGCTGTGATATTATATTGCATATATTTATATCTGTCTTTTTATATGTATATACAGGTATTGGAGCCCTTATCCAGAAAGTTCAGAATTAAGGAAAGCCCATCTCCCATAGACTCCATTTTAATCAAATAATTCACATTTTTCAAAATGATTTCTTTTTTTCTCTGTAATTATAAAACAGTACCTGTACTTGATCCCAACTAAGATATAATTACCCCTTATTGGGGCAGAACAGCCCTATTGGGTTTATTTAATGGTTAAATGATTCCCTTTTCTCTGTAATAATAAAACAGTACCTGTACTTGATCCCAACTAAGATATAATTACCCCTTATTGGGGGCAGAACAGCCCTATTGGGTTTATTTAATGGTTAAATGATTCCCTTTTCTCTGTAATAATAAAACAGTACCTGTACTTGATCCCAACTAAGATATAATTACCCCTTATTGGGGGCAGAACAGTCCTATTGGGTTTATTTAATGGTTAAATGATTCCCTTTTCTCTGTAATAATAAAACAGTACCTGTACTTGATCCCAACTAAGATATAATTACCCCTTATTGGGGGCAGAACAGCCCTATTGGGTTTATTTAATGGTTAAATGATTCCCTTTTCTCTGTAATAATAAAACAGTACCTGTACTTGATCCCAACTAAGATATAATTACCCCTTATTGGGGCAGAACAGTCCTATTGGGTTTATTTAATGGTTAAATGATTCCCTTTTCTCTGTAATAATAAAACAGTACCTGTACTTGATCCCAACTAAGATATAATTACCCCTTATTGGGGCAGAACAGTCCTATTGGGTTTGGTGAAACAAGATTTTTCTGTCCTTTTCCACTTATCCTTTCCTTTCTCTGTCACGAGAATCTGTGGAATATTTGCTCTCCACAATTTGATTGTGATTGTGTTTGTACTTGGTTTGTAAACTTCAAGCGCACAAATTTCCCTGGAGCTTCATGCAGGTGTCATATAACTTGATCACATTTGGATCCCATGTGTTTTATACAGCGTTTATGAAATTTCTATGTGGTGAAGTGTAATATTAAGTGAAACAATTCATAGAAATGTAGTGGCACAATGAAGACTTTGGGTGCATAAATGATAAATATAAAAATGTTACTGTTGAGTAGTGATGAGCGAATCTGTTCCGGAAAATTAGCGAAACGGCGAAAATGTTGTGTGGCAAAAAAAATTGTCGCCCACGGCTATTATTTCGTCGCGCGGCTATTATTTTGTCGCCCGCGGCTATTATTTAGTGGCGCGGCTATTATTTTGTCGCCCGCGGCTTTTATTTTGTCGCCCGCGGCTTTTATTTTGTTGCACAGCTATTATTTTGTCGCCCGCGGCTATTATTTCGTTGCGCGGCTATTATTTTGTCACCCGCAGCTTTTATTTTGTCGCCCGCAGCTTTTATTTTGTCGCCCGCAGCTTTTATTTTGTCGCCCGCGGCTTTTATTTTGTTGCACGGCTATTATTTTGTTGCACGGCTATTATTTTGTCGCCCGCGGCTATTATTTTGTTGCCTGCAGCTATTATTTTGTTGCCCACCTATTATTTCATCGCCCGAGGCTATTATTTTGTCGCACGGCTATTCTTTTGTCGTGCAGCGAATTTTTCTGCGGCATATTTTGTCATCCGTTTCGCAAAAAAATCCACCGTTGGCGAAACGCGGAAATTTGCCGCAAATCCATGCCTGGCGAAACATTTTGCCCATCACTACTGTTGAGTAGAATTTCAATTCATATAGACTTTTAACACATTCAAAAATTTGAAAACGAGGGTAAACCCAATTCTAGGATTTAAAGACCGGCCAAAGGATTGAGCCAATTGCGAGATACCATGTGTAAAGTATAATTAGAAAGGAGGATGGTCCCCATCAGAAGCAGAGAGTAAGGTTAATGTTTAAGATCAAAAGAATTGGAAACTTGTCAACAATTTTTTAAATGGCTCCATTTAAAAAGAGGTTGTTTTGCCCATCCGTCAGAATTTATGATGCACTTTGATTCTATCGTAAAATTCCTCGGGCAAAGGAGTAATCAAAATTCCATTTTGCAGATGTTTTTCTTTGGATGATGCCTTAGCTCAGGTATGCAGCATGTCAGTTGTTTTTCTTGTACATTCATATAAACATACTAAGAAACTTACCAAATAAACATTTCCAAATACACTTGGAAATACATTTGTCTTGGACAGGACTCTTATTCATCCTGACCATACCCAAATTCTCCTCAACCAGTCCCACCAACATCTCTACAAGACCAAACTCCATATAGTATCTGAAGTTTCCATTTTCCTTAACAGGCATGACTTTTAAGTGTCTGTTGAGGGTTTAAAGCAGTGGTTCCCTAGGACTGCCCCCTCCCGTTTAGGGGCCAAGAGCAATGGCTTGGGTTGCCATTAGACACTTAAGTCTGTGTGTTCTGAGCTCCACAATAAAATTGGATATTATTGCTTAAACATTTGTCTTAGACAGGACTCTTATTCATCCTGACCATACCAAAATTCTCCCCAACCAGTCCCACCAACATCTCTACAAGACCCAACGCCATTTAGTATCTGAAGTTTGCCATTTTTCCTTAACAGGCACGACTTTATTCAGAGATTAAGGCAGTGATTCCCAAACTCTGGGGCTGCCCCTCATTAGGTGGCTGAGAACAGGGGCTGAAGGGCCACTTTCCTTCATACTATAACCGCCGTTCTCAACCTGTGGGTAGGGACCCCTTTGGGGGTCGAACTATCCTTTCACAGGGTCACCTAAGACCATCGGAAAACACATATTTCCGATGGTTTTAGGAATAATTTTATGGTTGGGGGTCACCACAACATGAGTAACTTTATTAAAGGATTAGGAAGCTTGAGAACCACTGTACTAGAAGCATCAGCTTGGAGGCGATTTGGGCTAAGATCATGATGTGATGTTTTATCAAAGATATTCTTGGAACTATGGTTAAATAGCTGTTAACAATGTTAAGGTTTCCACCTCTGCTGGCTTTCTAAGCTGGGCAGGAGGGGGAGGGAAGAGGCGGGGCCATGATGTTGCATGGCGGGGAGAGGCTGGGGGTGGGGCACAGGGCGGGACTATGATGCAGTGTCAATGTTACTTAGTCCTGCCCAGTTTTGGGATACCAGGCAGGAGGTTTTGACCAGGACAACCCTTGCGAAAACCAGGCTGTCCAGGTCAAAACTGCATAGGTGGCAACCCTAGTTCTGGACAAAAAGTTGGTGTTTGTGTGTTGGAGTTGGGGAGAATTCTGAGCCACAAAAATACCATTTCAGGAAAATGATAAATTGTCTTTGAAAAAACAATCATATTTTTCCCTTTTAAAAACTTTTTGGGAGGTTTTGACCAGGACAACCCTTCCGAAAACCAGGCTGTCCAGGTCAAAACTGGATAGGTGGCAACCCTAGTTCTGGACAAAAAGTTGGTTTTATGTGTGGGGGTTGGGGAGAATTCTGTGCCACAAAAATACCATTTTAGGAAAATGATAAATTATCTTTGACAAAACAATCATATTTTCCCCTTTTAAAAAACTTTGTAAAGTTTTGTCAAGTAAAATCGTGAGAAATTCACTTATTTTCAAAGGGACAGAACGTGCTCAGACAGAATAAACAAAAAAACTGGTATGAAAAAGAAAAGTTGCTTGTTTAATGTGTATTTCTAAAGCTTGCAGATGGTTTGTGCCTACCTTGCTAACAAAAGCTGTCCTGTATCTGTTGGCTCTGACAGCCGTGCCTGTAGGAGGGAAACCGTAATCATGTATTTTGGCCTCCCCGACAGATGGGGGTGGGAGGGATTTTGAGAAGTTGATTATAAGAAAACAAGCTTCAGAAGGCATCAAGAGTTTATGAAACAACAGACTGGCAGAGATGCAAATGTTTCATCATATTTTAATTATTCACTCAATTTAAGTCCAAATGTATTTGTGTTGTGTTTTTTTTTTTTTTTTAATTTTGGCCTTCTGTCTTAGCCGTAGCTACTACATGATGAACAGTTAGTTTTTCTCCATCTGTTCCGCCGATTGTTATCTCCCCGGCTGATGGAAGTGGCTACGTAATAGAATCCAATCGCTATACATAGAAAAAAATATAAAGTGTAGAATAGCAATGTCCCAATATAGGTTCCCAGGCTGTGCGTTATTGCACATACAATATACACTGGTCAGCTTTACTCTACTATTTCACATAATTAGGATTTCATATTGTTCATAATACTTAGCAAAATCAACCCTTGAGTTATATTTAATATTTTTAGCACCAATTACATTTTTTAATGTATATGGCACAGGTAGCATTACCATACCTGAGTAAACAGCCCTAGAAGCTACTTATGTTTGTTTAAGATAGCAGCTGCCATTTTAGCTTGGTCGCAGTAGCTTTTGTGCTGTAGATCTAGCTGCTGGTAGCTCAGGTTACAGCAAAGTTGGAAGGGGGAGAGAGAAATTATTAGAAGGGGAAGCAGACATGGGCGGGGGAGAGGGGAGCAAACTGACTTGAGCCATGCCCTAAAGCAGTGCTGTCCAACTTCTGCGGTGCCGAGGGCCGGAATTTCTCTCGCATACATGGTGGAGGGCCGCTAATGGAAGCCAGTTTTGGCCACTCCCTAATTCTAAACCACACCCACTTCAAACCACACCCATTTTACCGCAATGGTCGCTGCAGGGATATCAACCATCATTCATATGTTAAAGAATTATATTATGTCATATTAAGACACACCCTTAAATCCATATGCCTCCTCCTCCCCTGTGTATAGCACAGCAACCCACAGCATATAATTACACACCTTAGGAACCATTTAATGGCTATTTCCAACTGCTAACAAACTCCCAGAACAAACCCCTGCCAGGTTCACCTCCCACAGGCAGCACTCTGCCTGTCCTATGCTGCCTGTGTGTGCCATACTCTGCCTGTCCTATGCTGCCTGTGGGTGCCATACTCTGCCTGCCCTATGCTGCCTGTGTGTGCCATACTCTGCCTGCCCTACCCTGCCTGTGTGTGTCATACTCTGCCTGCCCTATGCTGCCTGTGTGTGCCATACTCTGCCTGTCCTATGCTGCCTGTGGGTGCCATACTCTGCCTGCCCTATGCTGCCTATCTGCAATACTCTGCCTACCCTATGCTGCCTATACACAGGCAGCATAGGACAGGCAGTACATACAATGTCTGAGGTGTGAAGAGGTGAACAATGTGAGTGATTACAGCTGAGGTGAGAACCATGCAGAGGGGGGCAGTTAATCTCAGTACTGATACCATTTAAAGCTAACACAAAGTTAAGCCATCAAAGCAGCCAGACAGGTGGGGGGCCACACAGAGGGGGGTCGAGGGCCGCATGCGGTCCGCGGGCCGCCAGTTGGACAGCACTACCCTAAAGGATTTTTCTGAAAGAAGGAAGTCTGACACAGAAGAACATGTTCAAAAATGCACATATAGAGCTGGCAGACTGGCATCCATACGTTTTAGAAAATTCACCTAAGTAAACAAGATAATCCATGTACCCCAATCCCCAAACTCCCAGCTCAAGGTAATGAACAAGCCATTAAACAAAAAAATAAAAAAAGGAGAAGAAGAACATGTTTACACAAAAGAAGAAAATAAATCCTGTTTCTTTTGATAGAGGACTCTGTAAGTGCTTATGGCTGTATTTACATAGACCCTTCTAAGCTTACTTAGTTTTTACCTTTCCTTCTCGTTTAAAGCAGATGATTACACTTCAACACACAAATTTGAGAGATTTTAATTTTCATGCTTTTCTGGGGTCTGTTTTTGCAATAATTTGACACATATTTCCAGGTAGTTCTGAAATAATAACATTAAGTCACCGGATAACAGCTCCTGTCCTGCTGGTGGGTATATTCCTTTAGAGCTTTCACTCTCCATATCCCATCTTTATTACATCCTCAGAATCAAAGCCACTTTGGAATCCTTCAGCTTAATGAAACCTTTCCATGACTCTGTGGGGTTGGCCGCCCTCATTTCATTTTATTGAACCAATACTCACCAGAGTACCTCTGTTTACTAAATACCTGATCTCCTGCCCAGGGCCCAGGGCAGACAGCCCAACCATGTTCTACCATTGCTTGTTCTTTCCGTGGGATGGAACATGTCAGTATGCCTACAGATTTTCCAGTCAACGAGAGTCCATGACATTTACCCCTTCTGGATCTAATTATGACTATGATGATGTGTTGCACCTATTACTATTTTCCAAGTCAGGACTTTTTATTACATTTTGGGTTTAAGTCGCATCTGACCCTCCCCTCTGCTCCCAAAAGGTTAAAAATATATAGAAACTTTTCTGTAACAGTCATTCTACTGCAGTTTAAGACTTATTCTCAATGAAAAGAAAATAATTTAGCCTCAAATCTCAACCTGACTAGCTTTGAGGTTGGCCCCACCCATCAACTGTGCTAGTTCTGTCTACAGGGCAGGGTCAGTCACGTAGTAAGGGATCACATGATTTCACTAATTCAACCATATTTTGGCGACAAAGCTATTCTTTTAATTCTCTTATATATTTATAGTGCAATGTTTGGCTAGCAATCCATAGTGACCAATCAACTGATGAGTTTTTTAAACAGCTAGATAATTTGGGCTGAAAAAAAGACAATGGTCCATCAAGTCCAAGCTCTCCAAATGACCTTCAGTTCACATATATACACATAGATGTACAGACCAATTGATACACATACATATATATATATATATAACTATATATGTACACATACCTAGATTAAACTTGACTATAGATCACAATAGCCTTGGATACTATGCTTGTTCAAGAAAATCATCCAAGCCCCTCTTATAGGCATTAATAGAATTTACCATCACAACATCACCCAGCAGTAGTGATGAGCGAATCGTTTCGCTTCGCCATTAAATTTGCAAAACCACAAGGAAATTTGAGAAACGGAGAAAAATCTGCACAACGCAATTGTCACACGTTTTTGTTTGTCGCCCGTGTCTTTTTTGTCGCCCGCGTCTATTTTTTTTGTCACCCGTGCCCAATTTTGACGTGACCACACCCTTTTTTTGACACGCGACAAAAAAAATTCCACGCTGAATTTTCACGGAAGTTTCGCCAATGGTGAAATGTGGAAATTCGCTGCGAAACAATTCGCTCATCACTACCCAGCAGGCCATTCCCCAACCTTACTGCCCTCACATTGAAGAACCATGGGATTGCTATGGGATACTAGACCTTAGATGTTCTTCTTCTTACATTGAATTTTGCAATCAATCCCTTAAATATAATTATGGGTTGTGCCTGTGGCCTACATCTTCATATATCACTGTTTCTTCCATAAGGAAAAAGGACGATTAGTAGGAGCAATGTAATATAAGATGCCAAAATGCTTGTCGTTATTTAGCAAGGTCATTTTTACAGAAAGCGTTAGAAGGAACTCTTCATTCTGGAAAAGTGCTCTGTTAATTGGACGCCTTTCAATAACAAGAGAAACGTCCCAAATTCTAACTGCAAGAGAACAAACACTAAATTAATGCTAATATGATTACTGCGCCATGGGAGAACAACAGATTGCCGGTTGAATAGAAATTAATTCATATATCAGTCATTATTAGGCAGAGTCGCATGGTTCGTTAATACATAAATAAAACTGGACTTTGTCAGCTCCCAAGATTCATTAGGTAAAAGTGGAGTAGAGACCTTTAACAGATTAGATATGGTCCATCTAGGAATTGATAGAAAGTGAAGGTGTGACATTTTTAGTTAGCGTCCGGGAGTCAAAATAAAGGTGGATTTTACGGAATTTTTCCTCTGGGATTTGAGACATTATTACAAAATGTTCTGCTGATGGGGATAATGGTTTTAATGGCAAGTTGCACTGAGCATATTATATTTAATTACACTCGGGCACGTGCAGCGAGGAATACCCTAATAACACTCTTTTTTATAGGCAGCACGGAATATAATTACATTTTAATTACTTAGGGGGTGAAGATAGGCCATCAAAAAATTGTATTAGAAATGTTAAAGATGAATTAATTTGTGGCTGGTATTCAGAGAGAAATGTGATGAGTCCTGATACTTGGGGCTTCAATTTTATATCCAGGACAGGGAATAAAGTAAGCAGTAATATCATAGGGGTCATTTATAAAGAAATAGAAATGCAAAAACACTAAATTTAGTGCAGTGATCCCCAACCAGTGGCTCAGGGGCAACATGTTGCTCCCCAACCCCTTGGATGTTGCTCTCAGTGCCCCCAAACCAGGGAGTTATTTTTGAATTCCTGACTTGGGGGCAAGTTTTGGTTGAATAAAAACAAGATTTCCTACCAAATAAAGCCCCCTGTAAGCTGATAGGGTGCATAGAGGCCCCTAATAGCCAATCACAGCCCTTATTTGGCACCTCCATGAACTTTTATGGTGCTTGTGTTGCTCCCGAGTAAGAAAGGTTGGGGATCCCTGGTTTAGGGGATGGATATAGGGTAGGAGAGGGGGAACCCATGTGCCTTATACCTCCCACCTTCATGAACCAAGCTCACAAGTAGTTCTGTTGTAAAAGGGGTGGCCATAGGTCTTTATGCTCTGAAAGGGAGCAATTCTACCAGTTCAAAGAAAGTGGAAGGCTTTCTTTTTTCCCTTTATTATTATTATTATTATTATTATTTATATAGCACCATCAATTTACGCAGCACTTTACAGAATAGAGGGCTACAAAAGACAGAACAGTTAACATGTACATATAAACAATTTAAAAAAATGGTTTACAGTTACATTTGGATGAGGGTCGGAGACACTAGGGGGAGGGCCCTGCTCGCAAGAGCTTACATTCTAAAAGGGGGAGCTGAGACATAAGGTCAGCCCCCTCTATGTATTCAGCCTTCCACTTTGTAAATTACCCCTCCTGTCTGGGGTTTATAAGAGGTCCCTGGATTGGAATTTCAATCCAGTAGGAAGAGTTTCCACCAACTCTTCACCCAAGCCATGAAGATTAAGAAGTGGTTGGTCTAACTGGAGCTGTATATGCATCCATTGGTTTGGTCTGTTTTATCAAACCACAGAATTAATGATCAACAAAAAGAGGCAAACTCACCCCTTTCTGCTAGACATTTGCTTGAAGAGATTATAATAGATTTTGAGGTAACAAAACATCACTTATATGGTATAACTACCAGTAAATTCTCCTGTATTTGCTTAGGAGCTAAAATGTAGGATTGTTGGGATGCTGACTGGAACAAAGCAACCAATTAGGGTGGAAGGGGTAAAGGTCCCCATACACGGGCCGATTCTAGCTGCCGATATGCGTACCTTAGAACGATTTGGCAGCTAATTGGCCCGTGTATAGGCACTACCGACGGGCCTGCTCGACCGATATCTGGCCTGAAATCGGCCAGATCTCAATCGGGCAGATAAGAAAATCTAGTCGGATCGGGGACCTCATCGGCTCGTTGATGCGGCTTCCCGGACCGACTTTTGCTATGCCTGTCGTTATAATCCAATTGTTTGGCCCCAGGGTGGGGATATCGGGAGAAGATCCGCTCGCTTGGCTACATCGCCAAGCGAGCGGATCTGCCCGTGGATGGGGACCTTAATAAATGGGGCAAATCCCCCATACAATGTAGATTAGCTGACTTTGCATTGTATGTGGTCCCACATTTGGAAAAACACTTTCAGTCAATGAATATCCATTGTGTTGTCAGCAGTGTTACATTTTTGTGAGCTGATTAATGTGTCTCCCAATAGCGCTAGCTTCACTTGATACATGATCTGTTATTTTATTCTTCACAAGGCTTATGTTATCTTTCCACTGGTGTTTAGAACAATCGTATGAACTATTAAACCGCATGAACTTTGATGTTTTCCATCAAAAATCTTCATGGTTCTAAACATTTTGAACTGATAGGAGATGTTACATAAACATAGAACCCTATGGAATGTATCAGCGAATATTTTCCTAAACAACAACATCAAAGCCATGGAGGTTGATGCTATTATTGAACCAAGTGGATGAAGTTACATTCCTGATGTTTTTTTGTGAAATCTGAGGCAAATCATAAGTAAACACGACTTATACAAACACGAACATTCTTTTCTGTGGTTTCCTAGGTAAGCATCCATCAGGCTATATATGGTTTCCTCGGACGGTTTCTGGGTGGCACGGCGCTACAAATGTACACAGAACAGACCTCGGAAGTCAAAGTCTACTTGGTATAACTTGTTAGTGAAGGAAACTTGTATAATTATGAAGGGAGAAAGGTGAGGGGGTGTAAAATAAATCTTTACTTACATCAAAAGAAAAAAATACAATGGAGCAAATATCAGAAAAAACTATAGTGCAACCAAAAAGTCACACTCAGAAGTTCTAACTAGGTTCAGCCACACAAAGTGATATTTTACTTCAATTTATGCTACACTGGGAAGTAGTGATGAGCGAATCTGCAAATCTTTCAAAAGATCCGCGGCGAAAAATTTGCGAAACGGCGAAAATGTCGTACGGCAGAAAAACGCGACTATTCTTTTGTCGCCCGCGGCAATTATTTTGTCTCCCGCGGCTATTTTTTTGTCGCGCAGCTATTATTTTGTCTCCCGCGGCTATTATTTTGTCGCACGGCTATTATTTTGTCTCCCGCTGCTATTATTTTGTCGCGTGGCTATTATTTTGTCTCCCGCGGCTATTATTTTGTTGCCCACAGCTACTATTTTGTCACGCGGCTATTATTTTGTCACCCGCGGCTATTATTTTGTCACCCACGGCTATTATTTTGTCGCCCACAGCTATTATTTTGTCACGCGGCTATTATTTCATCGCCCGCGGCTATTATTTTGTCACCCACGGCTATTTTTTCGTTGCGCGGCTATTATTTCAACTATTCTTTTTTGCCGCCGGCGACAATTTTTGGACGTGCAGCGAATTTTTCTGCGGCTAATTTTTTCAACTGTTTCGCAAAACAATCTGCCAATGGCGAAACGCGGAAATTGTCCGCGATTCTATGCCTGGCAAAACATTTCGGCCATCACTACTGGGAAGTGCTTCATTCTTTATATATCATGAATTTTTCTTTGTCTATAAGAATGTGTGTCCACCATAGCAATGTGGCCTTTTGTCTATTTATTCTATTAATTCAAAACTTGGCTGAGTCAGCTGCGTCAACTTATTGCAGTCCTCGCTCCAACAACTCCTATCTCCATCGATGTAATTTGATCGTTTGGCCCGATATGGTCACCCTTAGATGGGTATATTGGGGACAGATCTACTCGTTTGCCCAAACAAGCAAATCTTATAATGTAAGATTATGAGTATGAAAGTAATACAGGTATGGGATCTGTTATCCAGAATGCTCGGGGCCTAGGGTTTTCTGGATAAGGGGTCTTTCTGTAATTTGGATCTCCATAACTTGTCTGCTAAAAATCATTTAAATATTAAATAAATCCAATAGGCTTGTTCTGCCCCCAATAAGGGGTAATTATATCTTAGTTGGGATCAAGTACATGTGCTGTTTTATTATTACAGAGAAAAGGGAATCATTTAACCATTAAATAAACCCAATAGGGCTGTTCTGCCCCCAATAAGGGGTAATTATATCTTAGTTGGGATCAAGTACAGGTACTGTTTTATTATTACAGAGAAAAGGGAATCATTTAACCATTAAATAAACCCAATAGGACTGTTCTGCCCCCAATAAGGGGTAATTATATCTTAGTTGGGATCAAGTACAGGTACTGTTTTATTATTACAGAGAAAAGGGAATCATTTAACCATTAAATAAACCCAATAGGGCTGTTCTGCCCCCAATAAGGGGTAATTATATCTTAGTTGGGATCAAGTACAGGTACTGTTTTATTATTACAGAGAAAAGGGAATCATTTAACCATTAAATAAACCCAATAGGGCTGTTCTGCCCCCAATAAGGGGTAATTATATCTTAGTTGGGATCAAGTACAGGTACTGTTTTATTATTACAGAGAAAAGGGAGTCATTTAACCATTAAATAAACCCAATAGGGCTGTTCTGCCCCAATAAGGGGTAATTATATCTTAGTTGGGATCAAGTACAGGTACTGTTTTATTATTACAGAGAAAAGGGAATCATTTAACCATGAAATAAACCCAATAGGGCTGTTCTGCCCCCAATAAGGGGTAATTATATCTTAGTTGGGATCAAGTACAGGTACTGTTTTATTATTACAGAGAAAAGGGAATCATTTAACCATTAAATAAACCCAATAGGGCTGTTCTGCCCCAATAAGGGGTAATTATATCTTAGTTGGGATCAAGTACAGGTACTGTTTTATTATTACAGGGAAAAGGGAATCATTTAACCATTAAATAAACCCAATAGGGCTGTTCTGCCCCCAATAAGGGGTAATTATATCTTAGTTGGGATCAAGTACAGGTAATGTTTTATTATTACAGAGAAAAAGGAAATAATTTCTAAAACTTGGAATTTTTTGCTTATAATGGAGTCTATGGGAGATGGCTTTTCCGTAATTTGGAACTTTCTGGATAAAGGGTTTCCAGATAAGGGATTCCCTACTTAGTAAAGAACTGTGACTACCCAAAACATATAAACATTTTATTTAGTAGCAAATCTAGTTGCTTTAGCCTTTTAACTTCATGTATGGGATGCGTTACCTGGAAACTTGTTATTCAGAAAGTTCTGAATTACAAAAAGGCTGTTCCGCAAATTAAATAAAATAATTCATTTTTTTAACATTAATTTCCCTCTTCTCTGTAAGGATAAAACAGTACTTTATTGGACACACAACAATCCTATTGGGTTTATTTATTTAAATGTTTTTTCAGTAGACATGGAGACCCAAATTACAGAAAGATCCATTATCTGGAAAACCCCAGATTCCGAGCATTCTGGATAGCAGGTTCCATACCTGTACTAGATATGGTATATCATGACCAGTATAAATGAAGTTTATCACAGACATCTCACAGCTTATCAACATTGCACTTTTAGCAAATTGGCAACCAATGTCAAGTTCTGCCAAACCCAGTCATGACCCATCTTAACTCCACCCACATTTCAAGAATCTCCAGCTTATTAGGGCTTCAATGCTTCAATCAGAACCCAACATGGGTCCCTGAAACCCAGTATTATGAGGACAATCACCCCCCCCCCCTTCATATGGAAGTTGAGACATTTTGCTTATCAAGTCACAGGACATTTGGACTTACTGACCCACCCAAGATAGACTTACTGACCCACCCAAGATGGACTTACTGACCCACCCAAGATGGACTTACTGACCCACCCAAGATGGACTTAATGACCCACCCAAGATGGACTTACTGACCCACCCAAGATGGACTTACTGACCCACCCAAGATGGACTTACTGACCCACCCAAGATGGACTTACTGACCCACCCAAGATGGACTTACTGACCCACCCAAAATGGACTTAATGACCCACCCAAGATGGACTTACTGACCCACCCAAGATGGACTTAATGACCCACCCAAGATGGACTTACTGACCCACCCAAGATGGACTTAATGACCCACCCAAGATGGACTTACTGACCCACCCAAGATGGACTTACTGACCCACCCAAGATGGACTTACTGACCCACCCAAGATGGACTTACTGACCCACCCAAGATGGACTTACTGACCCACCCAAGATGGACTTACTGACCCACCCAAGATGGACTTAATGACCCACCCAAGATGGACTTACTGACCCACCCAAGATGGACTTAATGACCCACCCAAGATGGACTTACTGACCCACCCAAGATGGACTTACTGACCCACCCAAGATGGACTTACTGACCCACCCAAGAAAGACTTAATGACCCACCCAAGATGGACTTACTGACCCACCCAAGATGGACTTACTGACCCACCCAAGATGGACTTACTGACCCACCCAAGAAAGACTTACTGACCCACCCAAGATGGACTTACTGACCCACCCAAGATGGACTTACTGACCCACCCAAGGTGCAAGCTTCAGACCTGTTCCTATTTGAAATTTCTAAAACGTATGTTGCTGCCCTACTGTTTCAGGTGGTTTGAGATAATATTTGAGAATAATCTTCCTTACACTGAGTTCATCTCTCAGCAGAGGGAAAGTAACTTTTTTTGCCAAATAAAAACACTGGGAAACTTTATTTAAGTGGAGCATAAAGCTGTGCCTGCGAGTCAGTAGCCGAGCCAAGAAGAAATAATAAAATGCATTTTCACTTAATAAAACGTAACAGCTCTGAGTCCACAGTAAATAAGTCAACAACTCCGGTCCTATAACCGATTTGCAGAGAGGCGGCCTGTCTTCTCTGCTGCATAAAGCGCTACTGGGAGCACCGAGAGAAATAGAGATGTGCTTATATCTGTCCGTTTTTGTTTCTTTTTTATTTCATTTATGGATTTTTTTTTTTATAAAGCCGCCAGTTTGTAAAGGAGATGTTAACCTGAAAGATACTCGCATTCATTTCTGTAAATGAATTGAGACTGTTATTTACCTTATTTAACACACGTCCCTTCCTCCATAAATGGGGATTTATAATGTATTCATTATAGATGCTGGAAGTTGGGTAGAACCAGCTAGAGGAGGATAAACATAGACTTCATGAAGGAAACACTTCTTGACATGATCTTTAAATCTACAAAATTGTATATGTGTTTGTATCTGGAGAACACTCCTGAAGAAGGACATCACAAAACCCAACATTTGAATATTGAAAAGTATAATAATTAAAACCATATCCCAAATCATATTAGTCATCATATATGAAACTCCTTCCACCATCTCGTAAGCCCTTGGGATCTACGATTCAGGCCTGTCCTACCAAAAGAGGAGTTAGGCATTGGGGCAGGTCTAGAGGACCTGTCCAACCCACCCAGATAATTCTTAAGTCATTCTCCTTGGGCAGAACAAGGGTTGGGCTTCCCAGAAATCACCCATGTGGTCATCATCTTTGGAAATGGGGTATTTATATTGCTGTGTAAGGGTTCTGGATCGATCTAAAGTTATGTGTGCTTTACTTTAAAAAGGGTACACTTGATGTGTGCATCTTTCTTTATACCCCAGCTACAATGTAACAATGTAAAGGGAAAACATTGTATTTTGTTTTTGGACTGTCCTGTTAGTGAAAACTCAAGTAAGGATCATCGTATTGTGAACTGCCAGCTATTCGTGAGCTCCAACATAAATGAAGCTGGAAAAAGAAATGTCTATCTCGTTCCACCTTTCGAGAAGATCTTACAGATAATCCAGTAGATGGCAGACCATCTGCCAAACCAGTCACAGATGGGGGAAAATTAATCCCTTGCCAAAAATGGCAATCAGATGACTCCATGCATCAATGACTACTCATTGTGTAAGACATTGTAATTACGTAGGTCCATTGTATGTGGTAGAAAGGCATCAAACCAATCTGATCTCCAGCAATGAATTCCTAGGTTCCGTATTTCATGACCTGGCTGACCTTACAGCAGTTGTTCCCAAACTAGCCCATTTTGATTTGTTTTTTTAAGGGGGTCCAGTTTGAGGCTACTTATGGATACAGTTATATTTGTGTAGAAGGCCTTTTTCTGTGCTAGATATTCTTGGACGTCCACCTTGAAGGTCAATTAGAGCATGATTTTGGGTGAACACTTCTTTGATGATCTAGATATTCTTAGGACTACGACTCAGTAGTATTACAACCTTATTGTCTAAGGTTTGTAACTTTTTTATGGGATAAGAGTGGTCCTGGGCAGATGTGGGACTTCAAAGGGGAATAAGTCCAAGACTGCTTTTGTCCATTTGTCAGGTTATTCATCGGGACATTTGGCCAGTGGACTGGGGGGGTGAATTTTCATTGTAAGTTGTAATTTTTGGCCGGCATGTCGGTCTGAGCTATGTTAATTCTTTCTTGTGAAGTTTTTAATAAAAACACATAAAAACTCTTAAGGTGGCCATACACGTGGTCGCCAAATGACCAGATCTTTCACTAATAGACCCACCTTGAGGGGGTTGATATTGAAAAACCTGCCCAGTTGACATGGCTGAACCTGCCCAATTGACACAAACAGGAAATTAGAGCAAACCCAGCCAATCAAATGCTTCTCCTGGCTGCAGGTTTGTTCTACTAAGTTGGTTGCGCCTTGACACACTATACAACAAAAAGTATGATTTGGGTGCAACACACTTAAACTGCATTTCTTCTCTTCATAGGAAGTCTGTATCCCCAGAAGTAACAAATCTCATGGTTTTAAAAGGAATTACTAGTTGGGTGTATTTTTGCCATTTTTAACCCAAAATAAGCATGGGCATCAGCATAAGTTCTAGGAAGATGCTTCCACGGCTTTGTTCCGGAGCTTTATTCAGTTCTGTACATTTGAGTTGAAACTGAATTAATGAAAATAGCAAATTGCCCTACTTAGCTTGATCCTAATCTTGATGGAGAATTTATGCATTCCTCCTTCTCGCTCTTGCAGGTTAATGCCCGATATTGCTTCTCGGCAGGAATTTCTCTTTGACTTTATTTCCTGCGGCTCGGATTGTTTAGCTCCATTTAAATAAAACACCTACTGTAGGAATAAAATAGCGCTGATTGTATGGCCCCATCGAACAGACAAATGCTCCGCAATCCTAAGCATTCTCCCTCGGAATGCCTTGTTCTTCCATCTGCCACCGGCACCACATTCTTTTCCCTCGCAAGAGTTCAAGAATTGCGAGAGGTATTTGCCTTCTGGCACACGCGTGTGAAATAAGGGTGTGGAATGATACCGCATTCTAGCACAGCAACTAACAATTGCCTTCTGTACAGTTACAAATGAATGGCTCCTTTCATTTACGAGTATTCAGCTTGGAATGCTTTGGTGGGTTTAAAGGGGCAGTATAGAGCTGTGTTCAGCATGGGTTTTTCAGCCTGTTGGTTTTTAATGAAAAGAAATATACACAGTGTTTGTTAGTTCTTGCACTAAACAAAGGAAACAATAAAACTGAAAGTACTTTCATTTTGCAACTTCCTAGTTCTTCAGAGCAATTGTTGGAAGAGGACAAGGCAGTTAACGGGGCATCCTAAAATTAACTTTTAGTATTTAGATCAGGGGTGGCCAGACCTTTTTCATCGGCGATCGACCGATGGCCAGGGAATGCAGAAGTGCAGCGCAAATGCATACGTACGCATTCACGTGGCACTTCTGCGTCCCCGGCTTCATTGCGGTCCACCAGAAATCCATGGGGGATCAACTGGTGGACCACGATCAACTTATTGGCCACCCCTGATTTCGATATTCACAGAAAATGTACCTATACCTTTCAGCGGGGTGCATAATTATGATTTGGGTGCAAATTAATCATGGCTTTAATAGGGTTGCCACCCAGCCGGTATTTCACTGGCCTAGCTGGTAAAATACCAGCCTAACTACAAGGGCTGGGACATGTGCAAAGGAACATGCTTATTCTGCCAACCCCTAGCAGTGCGTAGGCTTCCAATCCAGCACCAGGTGAAGGCACAACCAGACCACTAATACAAGTGAGCACTAAAGGTCCCCCATACACGGGCGGATAAGAGCTGCCGATATGGACCGATTCGGCAGCTAATCGGCCCGTGTATGGTCACTTCCGACAGGCCTGCCCGACTGATATCTGTCCTGAAATCGTCCAGATCTGAATCGTGCAGGTTAGAAAATCTAGTCGGATCGGAGACCGTATTGGGTCGTTGATGCGGTCCCCGGACCGACTTGACCTATGCCCGTCATTATAATTTGATTGTTTGGCCCCAGGGCCACCCGATCGAGTTACCCTGGATTCTCCCGATATCGCCCACCCGTAGGTGGGGGATATCAGGAGAAGATCCACTCGCCAAGCGAGCAGATCTGCCAGTGTATGGGGACCTTAAGGGGCACACTTTTGCACTCCTTGCATCCAGGGTCCCATGAAATGATTTCAGGCTTATGGCAGGGCTCTCTTGTTGAAGCTTAGACTAAAAATGTATCTGTTTCTCAGTACTTCATTGCTCCCAAAACAAGACAGGGCCTCTACCAAGACTGCTTTCATTTAATAGCAAATTAAGCTGGTGTTTATATTTGACTTCCCGTCCAACTATCCGATCACCACAAGGCCTAAGTGTTGTCCGCAGACCGTGCACCAATGCAATCATCCGCCAATGGGATTTTAGACCCTTTCTAATCATTATCTGAATGTGCCCTAAGCTAGCGGGCTGCCATTTTGCTAAAGGATTGCTTTAAGTAATTATCATGGATGATAAAAAAAAGAAAATATACGAGTTGGAGCTATTTTTGAAAAAGAACATCTGCTTTCAGGCTATTTGCTCCTGGAGGACAAGATCAATTGTCAAGCAATTTTCAAAGCAGACCATCAAGAGCTGGAATCATTTTCACAGTCAGAAACAGCTCAGGTCTTCTGTTCTGTACCAGAACCTGCTCAAAAGGGACGATCGGAAGCATTTTCACCTTTATTGCACAAAATGGGACATCTTGGAAGATGTCACTTTGGCAAAAATGAACCGTAATTCACAGAGCGATTTTCCTTTGTATCCATTAAAGTGTTCCGCTCGCAGCCGCTAATTGCATCTTTTTCGAGCTTCTGAAAAAATTCCATTTATGATCTTCTTTTCAAGAGTTAACAAAAAAATATAAAATAAAATGTACATTGTATTTAATGCCTAAACCCATTAAAATGAGGCTTGAGATTGTCGAGATTGGCAGGTTGCTCGTTCAAATTCTTTACTGTGCCAGTCAACCCATTATGGTGTCCTCGATGGTAGGATGTATTTGAATAGACTTGGCTTTATACAGAACTGTTCCATAAGTCTTGATTAAAAGACTTTTTAGCCCACTCCCTGATTCATATAGGCCATGACTAATTGTCTATCGGACTCCACCCACTTTACCGTAAGTCTCATTACTTCTAGAATCATCTTGGGTCTGCCATGTCCAATAAGGAATAGATTGGAAATATACTATGTCTATAAGACCAGTGCTTGGTCTGGACTCTGACTGGTCAACCACCTAGCACAGTATGTAGTAGAAACAATTAGCAGAGATTGTTCCTACTACAGACTGAGGATATGCCAGCATACAGTATGGACATATGACGTGAAATAAAAACCCAATGACTCTATTTGCTTACCTTTTACTCTTTTCTTTAAAAAAGGTCACCATCCCAGGGTTCTTTCCTGCAGAACATTGACTCAAGGATTAGACTCAATGGGTGTTCCCATTAAATATTGACACCCTACCTGTGATTTAACACTTTCTTCCTCTTGAAATAGCCAGAAAGTATAAGTTATATGTAATAGGTTAAACCCATGTAAGTGGAATTTTTCTAGGAGCCTTAAGGACTTTTTTTCCCAGAATCCCTTTGACTTATTTGCATGAGTATGAGGCGGTCTCCTCAACCCTCTTGACTTGTTCGTAAGTTATATATACAGATCTATGTGCCTTGTTTGTTTGGGATCCTGAGTTCCCAATTCCAACTAGGACACTAGCTGCACTAGACGTTGCCTTGTCTGCATGGGTTTCTTCTGGATGAACTGGTTAACAAATAGGTTAATAAAACTGACCATAGTGTATACTTGTCATAGGGTCTTTTCAGTATACTTAGGCAAACACTGTGATAGCTCCTTTTTATATGCATCAGTGTATACCACTATTGGCCCCATTGGCTTTTGGATGATTCTGGATGTTGTAGTCCAGGTGCTAACAACTAGTATGTCCATTAGGTCCTTATCCGTGCATTGACAACATGAATCCGCCCCTGTGTATGATCTGCGATCACATCTAGATAATCACAGGAGACAAATTCATATATTATACATTCACAGGCCACAACCCCAGATCTAGAATAGGCCAGGATCACATTTCGACCTAAAATCATCAAAAAATCAGGACATTATGGCTGAAGGCCTGTCTCTGCCTTTAACAACCGTATGACGGGTCCTAATGAAAAGCAGCTCCATTCTGGCAGCTGCCCAGGCTATGCTGTTTGTATGGGGGTTAAAGAGCACATGTCCTCTGTCTAATAGTGCTATTCTGCCACACTTCAAAGGACGTCAAAGGTTCAGTAAGGGAAGGTGATTCCCCTGGTGGAGACGGTGGCCATGATTAAGCTGGTGGAGCTGTCACGGGCAATTCGGAATTATTGGCCGGCTACAGTGTGACAGCTGAGACATTAACGTGCTCGGCTCAGGTTTCCCCAACAACCGGCAGCTTTTTAATCTCTTTTCCTATCCCACAGACGTTGAAGAGGCTGCTAATGTTACCAGAGCACATGTAGATTTGTCTACTTTTTTGTCTCTGTCTACTGTTTCCTATTTGCTTTCACCAATGCGGAATTAGATTCCCAGGGCTGTATCGGAGGGAGCGCCCACGGTGCGTAAATTCCCATTGGAAAGGGTCTCAGTCACCACCATTTGTGCACTATAAGGCCCTTCCGCTCTCTGTTTTAATACCCAAAGCTCCATCAGCACTGGCAGAATAAAACCCTTTATATATAGATGGAAGAATGAATGCAGCACTCACAGGACTTAGTGAAAAATAAAAGATTTGTTTATTGCTATGAACGTCAAACTAACATTTTGGCTGTCTCCACAGACTTTAAAGTATATATATAGTATGGGATCCCTTATCTGGAAACCCGATATCCAGAAAGTTCCGAATTACGGAAAGCCTGTCTCTCATAGACCCCATTTTAATCAGATAATTCAGATTTTAAAAAATGATTCCCTTTTTCTCTGTAAAAATAAACCAGTGATTTGTATTTGATCCCAACTAAGATATAATTACCCCTTATTGGGGGCAGAACAGCCCTATTGGGTTTATTTAATGGTTAAATGATTCCCTTTTCTCTGTAATAATAAAACAGTACCTGTACTTGATCCCAACTAAGATATAATTACCCCTTATTGGGGGCAGAACAGCCCTATTGGGTTTATTTCATGGTTAAATGATTCCCTTTTCTCTGTAATAATAAAACAGTACCTGTACTTGGTCCCAACTAAGATATAATTAATCCTTACTGGATGTAAAATAATCCTACTGTGTTTAATTAATGTTTTATTGATTTCTTAGTAGACTTAAGGTATGAAGATCCAAATTATGAAAATACCCCTTATCTGGAATACCCTTGGTCCCGAGCATTCTGGATAACAGGTCCCATACCTGTATTATATTTTATTTTACATTGTAATTAGCAGGGCCCCCTTGGCCTTCTCCATCAGTCAGCCTTTGAATGAGTGGGAGAGATTAGTGGCCGAGGCTAAGTAAACATATCGACTGGACGTCCAAAATACATAACTTTCTAAAGCTATAATGTTGCAGAAAATAATACAAGGCTAATAAAGCTTGTGATGACAGTGTCTCTTTAAAGATCCGTTATAAATAGTGGTGTGAATTCCCCAGTGTCAAAACACATTGAAAAATAGCCGTATGGTGAAAAGCAGAGCTTGGAGGAAATGCCTTTGTAACGAGAATAAAAATTGGTAAGGGCCAACGTACTGGAAATATAATGAATATGAACCATAACCAACTAAAACCATAACTACGTTCCAGTGTCGGCACACTCAAAAATTGCAAAAGAAAAGATTTATTAAATACAAAACATAGAAAATAAGCCCAACGCTTTTCAACCCAATAATGGGTCTTCATCAGGGGCAAAAAAAGGGGCAGAAAGAGAATAAACTTACAGCAGAATTTATACTTCTGTCTCTGTAGTTGAAATTCGCGCCCTTTTTGCACATCACATCATTGTCTTTTGCAATTTTTGAGTGTGCAGACACTTTGTTGCTTAGGTGATTATTTTTGGAGTTGCTAAATGGGTTTTTTCCAGTGTACTGCACCTCGCTCGTGATTCAGGTTCTGGTAAGGTGTGCACTCTGATATTCTGTATTATCCTTTACCATCTGCACTGTCCCACCCAAACAGGGGCAACTAAGTGTTATGCACTCTTCTGCACTTTTATTCTCCCCCATTGATTTTGGTGTTGCTTTGACATTGAACTGAAGCAGTTGTTGCAAGTGTAATGAAAATCAACAAGTGCGAGTATGGGGTCTGGAATCTCCAAGCATTGTTTCTCCAGCTGCCGCTGAACTCCTTGCACGCTGGGGCCAGCAGCTGTTGGCTGGGGATGCTGGAAATTAGAGCTAAGTAATAGCCAGAGTTGTTGCTATGTGCAATTTGGCTAAACTAAAACTGTCGGCCTAAACTGACAGTTACAGGTTGGACATTGTAACTATACGAGCTGGAGGACTAGACAGGCCGGGGGGAACCAATAAGGGCATCAGTTCTGGATGTAAATAGTAATAAGGATTGAGCGGCACAAACCTGTAATGTATTAAACTTCCCAACCTAGAAAGAAGCAACAGGTAATTCAATATATTACAGCCCCGTCTGGTTTTCACCTCATAATTCAAACTGGGGAACCTTTGACATTTAAGATTCTAATCACAAGTTGAGAAATGCGCACCATGTGTCGGGAACATCGCCGCCCACACTGCCCAAATTGCCTTCTTTTCCTGCAATTATACCCTCGCTGTGAGAGGATACACCGTGTTAATGCAATTTGCACCTTCTGGGCATTGCTGATCCCTTAGCGCCGTCTCCGACCAGTTCCCTGGAATAAAATATTCTTCTATTTGTGTTTCAGTCCCAAATCATGCATACACTATGGGATCTCCACGTCGGTGGGTATTTAATCTAGTACCGTACCATTTGTCAGGCAATTTGCCTGGATGCTGTTCTCCATGTGGGACAATATAATGTTTGTACGTATGTATAACTTTATTTATAAAGCGCCACAAGGGTACGCAGCGCTGTACAATCTTACAATATACACAATTACACACAGGGAGGACACGTGTTATAATAAATACAATAAATAAGTATAAATACACAGGGAGTAAGTGCCATGTGGTATGAGACACAGTAGGAAGGAGGTCCCTGCCCCGTAGAGCTTACAATCTAAGTGGTTGGGTAACATACAGGCACAAACTGGAAGGTAAGAGGGCACTAGGTATGGGCATTTGCCCTTAAGCGCAGGACTTATTATAATAGCCATTTTGTATTAGGAAACAACTCATTTGTTTTATGGGTTTGATCCATGTGTTTAGACTTTCTGCCCAGCGAATCTAAGCAGTTATTTTGCCTGATCATTACATGGAACTGTCTGTTAGGACCTATGGATAAAGTGCTCTTGTCATAGCTTCTAGTATGAATGAACACTAATATTCATATAAGTATGGCTTCATGCCCATAATATCCTATTCCATTATATTTTACTGAGCAGGTATAGCAATAGAAATGAGGATGTAAATAAAACATGTATGTGGTGTTTGATCCCAGACAGGGGTGGGCTGAATCATGTTTGGATCTGGGATTTAGGCTGGATTGTAGTCCTTTGACGTCCTTTGTTTTCTGCCAAATCGATCTTACATGGCTTTAAAGCTCTGGCCATTCGTACATATGCTTTACACTGGGCTGGTGGATCACCACTCAGGGCTGCTATTGTACTTATCAGAAAATTTGTAACTATCAGTTTTTTGTACACCTCTCTGGACTGTAAGGGTGGAGAGCTACTTGTCACAGATACTAAACTCTAGAAAATCCCCTGCCATAGACAATACTGAGAATTGCCTCTGCTAAAACACACATGAGACAATTATCAGTAAATGATCAGCATTGTCTATTTTAGTAGCCACGACAAGTAGCTGCTACTAGTATCTCTGTGTGTCTTCTCCCTTATATCACCTGACCAGCCCATTTAAGCCCTTGATCACTGCACCACATCCCGCTCCCCGACCCATGTAACCAGGGGTGGGCCAAGCTGACCGGGCGCCCTAGGCAACCCGGTCGGCCACCTCGCCCCTGCACCTTCCCCATTCGCCCCCATCCTTTGGCGCGCATGCGCAGTTGAAAGCACGGGGGGTGGGGTGGGATTCACGTTGTGATTCTATGGATCATTGCCCCCACCGCATAAGGACAAGCAATGACTAAAGAGAGTGGACTAGGGGTAGGCAGGAGAGGCTGCCTGGTGCCCCCCAATCATTGCACCCTAGGCAGCTGCCTCTTCTGCCTACCCCTAGTTCCGACCCTGCATGCAACCCTTACCGCCCATTTCCCCGCCTCCCATGACTTCCAGCCCCCTCCCAGCACAGGATCCAATCAAATCTAAAAATTAAGAATTCAACAAAATCTGAACCGTGCTGCCTAAATTGTTCTTCCCGCAGGGCAATACGTTTTCTAGATATGACTTATAGTATATGTGTACAGGTAATAAGGCCTTGGTCCTTTCCGTAGCTGTCCAGTACTTTCTATCCCAAATGATCTGCTTCGTTCTCCCAATGAATGAATGTTTAATGATATTGTGTTTCTTTTCTCTCATAGGGATTATTTACACAGCGGATATACTGGATAGAGAGACAACCCAATCATATTGGCTAACAATTTACGCAACTGATCGGGCGGTTGTCCCACTCTTCTGCACTATAGAAGTTTACATCGAAGTGGAAGATGTCAATGACAATGCCCCTCTGACTTCAGAGCCCATCTACTACCCATCTGTGGTGGAGAATTCTCCAAAAGATGTATCCGTTCTTCAGATTCAAGCTGTAGATCCGGACTCCAACTCAAGCGATAAGTTAACTTACCGCATCACAAGTGGGAACCCACAAAATTTTTTCGCCATCAATCCAAAAACAGGTAAAAAAATATTAAGATATTTTGGCAACAGTGTTCCATACAGAGTTCTTGCAAAGAGTCTGAACACTACTGTGAACTGATCAATGCTTATTTTACAGTAAGGATGTCCAACTAACCACAGGTCTGGCTATTACTGAACTATAATGCAATTCCAATGGTCAGTCCCTGTATTAACCAGCGGGACAGTGACCTGTCTGAGCTGTCATGTGTTCCTCTCTTTGATTTGAGTGCTGTGAACTTCAGTAGTGGCTGTTTTGAAGATGTAGTTATGATAGAAGGGCAAGGACATTGTATTTTATTGGAACTTAACTGATTACCTTTGAGGTTATTCCTGTAAACCCAGAGAAGGTCATGTTTGTATGTCAGGCCATAATAATAATAATAATATTGTAATGGCTTCTCTGTTACTGCTGAAGCAATATTTATTGTCCTTGTGTGGCCACCAAACAGCTACCATTGATTTCCTGTTGTCTAAGGGGCTGATTTACTAAGACACGAATTCCGACCGAATTGGAAAAATTCCGATTGGAAAACGAACATTTTGCGACTTTTTCGTATTTTTTGCGATTTTTTCTGCGCCTTTACGACTTTTCGGAAATTATCGCGACTTTTTCGTTACCAATACGATTTGCGCGAAAAAACGCGAGTTTTTCGTAGCCATTCCGAAAGTTGCGATTTTTTCGTAGCGTTAAAACTTGCGCAAAAAGTTGCGCTTTTTTCGTAGCGTTAAAATTTAAAAGGCGCGCCGTTTTGCGCAAGTTTTAACACTACGAAAAAATCGCAACTTTTTGCGCAAGTTTTAACGCTACGAAAAAATCGCAACTTTCGGAATGGCTACGAAAAACTCGCGTTTTTCCGCAAAAATCGTATTGGTAACGAAAAAGTCGCGATAATTTTCCGAAAAAATCGCAAAATACCGATCATTACGAAAAAAACGCAATCGGACGCATTCGGCCCGTTCGTGAGTAAGTAAATGGGCCCCTTAGTCTATGGTTGACTGTTCTAGATGTCCCTATGACATTTCTTGGAGCTAGACACAGTTCTATCCTCTCACTGATGACCTCCAAAACAGAACACGGTCCTCTTTTCCAATCACAGTAGCCTCAAAAGAATAGTAGCATAAGGGCATTGATGGCTGCAATGGACACACAGCACTGCTGACTATAGTAAGGGAGTTCTACTGGCTGCAACTGAATATATTGGGTCCATTTTCCTTGTATGTTTTGTAGCAGATAGCATAGAGTTTTTTTTCCCTTTTTAATATGTCCAGTGAAACCCCTTGTAAAAAGCCAGAGAGACCCACCAAGCCACATTTTCTTATCTGCTATCTTTGAGCCTCCAGTTTTTGGACATGATTTTGTGTTGGCCAGTAAGGTTTTGACTAAATACCCCCTCCCCAAATATTATTATAAAATTATAAAATACATTTTGATCGAATTCGTTCAGAATGTACATTTCAGTCTACTGATGGCCACCACTGTAAAGTCTACAATATGACTTTTCTTATGGGCGTTGCCAGTCTAGTAACTTTGCCAAATAATAGGATGAAATGAACACTTAAGTGTCCAGTCTACTGCAAAAGGCACAATGACCAAGGACTTGTTTGAGTTGCTATTTTTTAGTTAAGGTGGCCATACACGGGTTGATTATAGCTGCCAATATCGGTCCCTTGGGCCCCAGGGCCAAACAATCGTATTAGCCTATATTTTCCCCCGATATTGCCGACCCGTAGGTGGGGATATTGGGAGAAAATCCGCTCGCTTGTCGACATCGCCAAGCAAGTGGATCTGAAGGTGTATGGGCACCTTTACAGCTTTAGGAGATTAAAACAAAATGTAAAGGCTTCTGAATTACAGACAAATTTTATTCTAAAGCATTTTGTACTTGAGCTTGCTTCTAGAGGTTTCTGAATAGATACATTCTTATTGGTGGCAAAGCCTACATAGCTGCATGGTCTTTTGTGTTCCTCTTGAAATTGCATTGGATCCTACTAGACAGTTAATGAGTAATACTTACCATAGGGGCTTGCCATGTATAACTGCACTCTTTGGGTTAATGACTTAGACATGTTTGGGTCAGCTCATTACTTTCCCAGGTAGCAGATTCATTTATTCAAACAGGATTCGACATCTACAGGCAGTGCTTTATATTGTCAGTAGGAAAGTATAGATTCCGGAACATCCATTACTCTCCGTCCTAAAGCCAATGTCTGTTCTGTCCAAAGTAAGTTAATTATAAAATGGAAATCAGCAGCTTTACTAAAGGGTAGGTCTATTATTAAAGAAGTGACCTATATTTTCAAGCTGTACAGTGTATTTTGCTATAAATGAAATGTAACCGAATACAGTGTGCCAAACCTACATATTGTGCCATGACTTTGCCATCAACTGACCAATATTATTCAGCTTTTCCTTCTCTGTGATCTGTACAGAATTAATGTTTTTTCCTAAATGCTAAATATAGAGCCGATTTGCGCTTATTCTCCCTGAGTTTGGGAGAATCGCTTAACCAGTCAAGACCAATCCACATCTAAGACATATGTATGTATAACTTTATTTATAAAGTGCCACAAGGGTACGCAGCACTGTACAGTCTTACAGAATACAGAATTACACACAGGGAGGACAAGTGTTATAATAAATACAATAAATAAGTATAAATACACAGGGAGTAAGTGCCATGTGGTATGAGACACAGTAGGAAGCCCCGTAGAGCTTACAGTCTAGAGGCCCATTTATCAAATTCTCATTTTCATGATTTCAGAGGTCTTCCTAACTTATTTTCTCTGAAACTACAAATGTCAAGTGACAAAAAAAACCATGATTTTCAAAATGTGGAAAAATACAAATAAATGCAATTTTTAATTTTGTTGCACAAATAAAAGCATCAAAAAACTCTGAAAACCTCTAAGGGCTCTGGTACACGGGGAGATTAGTCGCCCGCGGCAAAACTCCCTGCTCGCAGGCGACTAATCTCCCCGAGTTGCCTTCCCTCTGCCATCCCACCGGCGAACATGTAAGTCGCCGGCGTGATGGCAGACGCGGTGGCACAATTTCGCGCAAATTGGCGAAAAAGACTCGCGAGGCTTTTTCGGCGATTTCCCGAAATCGCCTCGCCGCGTCTGCCATCCCGCCGGCGACTTACATGTTCGCCGGTGGGATGGCAGAGGGAAGGCAACTCGGGGAGATTAGTCGCCCGCGAGCAGGGAGTTTTGCCGCGGGCGACTAATCTCCCCGTGTACCAGAGCCCTAAAACAACAAAGCAAAGAACGATTTGGCTTTTCCCACACAGAGCTACTAGTAGCAGCTACTTGTCACGGCTACTAAAACAGACAATGCTGATCATTTACTGATAATTGTCTCTATGTGTGGTTTAGCAGAGGCAATTCTCAGTATTGTCTATGGCAGGGGATTTTCTGGCCTTTAGTAGCCCTGACTAGTAGCTGCTACTAAGTAGCTTTGTGTGTCTTCACCCATAGAATGGTTGAGTCGCCCACGATAGATCTCTGCTATCATGGCTGACAAAATACTACAAAAACGGCTTTCCACCGATAACAATAGGAGTCGGAGTTGCCAATGGAAAGCCCTTCTCATTGCTTCTTTTTCTGAAGTCTGATTACCGAAGCAATGCGAAGAGCTTTCCACCTGCAACTCCTATTGTTACTGGTGGAAAGCCTTTTCAAGAGCAGGTAGCCACCTCCGATAGCAGAGATCTACTGCGGGCACCTTAACTGCCCCGTGGGACATCTAAAGCTTGCAGAGTACCAAACCCAAGCCTGGGGGGAGGACAATGATGTAGGGCAGCAATGTGTGTGAAAATTGTCATATCATTTCCAACCTGATAAATTGAACCACTGTAGGGGGCCCATTGTTAAGACCGGGAAACACAGTTGCACAGAAAGCAACATCTGGTTCGGGGCATGTGTGGATATCAATAACCAGTTGAAGCCCCGCTGTGTTTTTAGTAATCAGTAACAATGTATAGAGATATTCAATCTTTTTCTGCCATTGGTAGGAGTCCTTGCCGGCTGAATGTGTGCACCTATACATTCTTATTAACAAATATGCTTCACTGAGCGTCTTGCAGAGGAACCAGGCAGGCTCTATTGATTTACTTCTGGACTTGGAAAGGGAAACTGAATTGTTCATTCTTTATTTTGCTTAAGCGAGGATGACGACTTTTGATTTTTTGCTGTTGAAGTCTACTGAATAACATGGCCACCTATTTTGTGCAGGGTCCTCTTGTATTGGCTATTGGTTGTTCTGTATGTTTTCTTGCATGTTTAATGTATAAACCCATTTATTGTACAACACTGCAGGACATGATGGTGTTTTATAAATAAAAATAAGAGTAGGTTTCATTTATAAAGTCTTGACCAATACAGTATGCATCCCAGCAGTAATCCATAGCAGCCAATCAGTAATTGGATTTTTTTTTAGCCAGGTACAATGAAAGTGAAAATTCAGTTGTTTGCCATAGGTACCTGCTCTGGTGCAAATTTTCCCAGTCTGGATAAATGGGTCCTGTTAAATTCTGGAAGCTTTGGACGTGCTTCCAGCTAAAACAAACCCTTTTTGCTTATAGTTTATCAAGAGAAATTGTATAGACTATTACCTTCTGCTGAAAATACAAATCAGCAAGAAAAAGCAAAAAAAACCCAACAAATTACAGGTATGGGATCCGTTATCCGGAAACCCGATATCCAGAAAGCTCCCAATTACGGAATGACTGTCTCCCATAGACCCCCATTTTAATCAAATAATTCAGATTTTTAAATGTGATTTCCTTTTTCTCTGTAAAAATAAAACAGTGCTTTGTATTTGATCCCAGCTAAGTTATAATTACCCCTTATTGGATGTAAAATAATCCTATTGGGTTTAATATATGTTTTATTGATTTTTGTATGTATGTATATCTTTATTTATAAAGCGCTACTTATGTACGCAGCGCTGTACAGTAGAATTCATTAATACAGACAGGGGGGTTAAAGATAATGGATAAATACAAAGTACAACAATAAATACAATAAATATAAAGTGCAGTTGCAATAAGAGTCAGAAACACAAGATGAAGGAGGCCCCTGCCCCGTAGAGCTTACAATCTATATTGGAGGGGTAACTAACAGACACAAATAGGCAAAGATTTTTTAGTAGAATTAAGGTATGAAGATCCAAATTACGGAAAGACTCCTTATCCGGAATACCCTTGGTCCCGAGCATTCTGGATAACGGGTCCTATACCTGTACAAGATGAGAATCTGGTTTCTCTTTCATGGAGGCCTGAGTTCCTATGTCCTTCTGTTGGTCACCGTGAGTTTGTGGACAAGTTACTTAGTCAATGGCACCAGAACCTATAGAGCAAGCTCTGCCCTGGTGTATAACGTTGACGGCCAATCACCATATCATAGCCCCGCCCCTATGATGGCAAGGCCCCACCTCCTTCCTGCCTGCGATGTCACAGCCCCGCCTTCTCCGTGCCTCTCGTCACCCCTGCATGACTGAGAAAGCTGACAGAGGTAGCAACCCTATATATAAGCGATATAAATGAAGGACAATATAAAGACACCTAGCCTCCATGCTGTAGCCTCATATATGGCCTAGATTTCCATTGGTGCTTTAAGGGACAATAATAGGGATCCTTTATTACCTGCAACACAAAGGGGTCCAATCCACCATGTGCCCTATAGTGCTCTTGCACTTTTATCCAGTTAGGGGTCCCTAACCTTTTTTTACCTAAAAGCCACAATCCAGTGTAAAAGGAGTTGGGGAGCGACACCAGCATAACAAAGTTCCCAGAATGCCAAATGAGAGCCCTTATTGGATGTTTGGTAGCCCCGGCAGACTACAGGAGTTTTTTGTTTGTGCCTGGTTTTTATTAGGGATGCACTGAATCCCAGATTCGGTTCGGGATTCGGCCGAATCCTGCTGGGTGGGTTCAGAGGTTCGATCGAACCCAAAAAAGTGGGTTCGGTGCATCCCTAGTTTTTATGCAACCAAAACTTGCCTCCAAGCCAGAATTGGCTTTGAGACCACTGGGGAGCAACATTCAAGGGGTTGGTGAGCAACATGTTGCCCCCGAGCCACTGGTTGGGGTAAATGACCCTAATGTGGATTGTGGAGCAAATAAGTAGGGATGCACCAAACCCACTTTTTTGGGTTCGGCCGAACCCCCAAACCCACCCTGAGGGATTCGGCCAAATCCCGAACCAAATCCGAATCCCAAATCCTAATTAACATATGTTCGGAAGAAGTTAAAAATCGCTGCACAGAATTTTTTTCCCCCCGACCATTAACCCTTTCCGAATGCTAATTAGCATATACAAATTTATGCTAATTAGGGCTCGGATTCAATTCAGGTTTCGACCGCGGATTCGCCTGAAACCGAATCCTTCAAAAAAACGCCGGGATTCGCCCGAATCCCGAACCGAATCTGGGATTCAGTGCATCCCTACTAGTGATGGGCGAATGGGCATGGATTCGCGGAGAATTTCAGTGTTTCGCCATTAGCGATGTAGCGAACTAATTCGCGCGAACAAGTTCCCGTTTCCATGGTGCTAATAGTGCGAAATAGCAAAAAACGCCGCGTATTTCCGCTAGGTCTGCCAGCTGCCTTTGCGTATACATAGGAATAGCTTGCGTTTTTACGCAACGCTGTGTCAGCAAAGTATTTTTCAGAGAAGTTTTTGCTCTTGATCCCCCTCCTGCATGTCACTGTCCAGGTCGTGGCACCCTTTAAACAACTTTAAAATCAGTTTTCTGGCCAGAAATGGCTTTTCTAGGTTTTAAAGTTCGCCTTCTCATTGAAGTCTATGGGGTTCGCAAAGTTCGCAAACTTTCGCACTTTTTGGCGTAAGTTCGCGAACGGGTTTACGAACTTTTTTTTTGAGGTTCGCTACATCCTTATTCGCCATTGGCGGATTGTTTTGCGAAACGGATGAAAAAATTTGCCGCAGAAAAATTAGCCTCGGGCCCAAAAATTGTTGCAAGAATAGTCGCGCGTCCAAAAATTGTTGCAAGAATAGTCATAGGCGTCAAAAGAATAGCCGCGCGACATTTTTGCCACTTTGCCAATTTTTACGCCGTTTCGCAAATTTTATGAAAGATTTGCAAATTTTTCGGCGAAATCTGAAAGCAGAAGCACCTTTATAAAAGCAAGAGAAAGCCCAGCAACAAGATCAAACTGTACAAGCTCTATGAATAGTTTCATTATAAACTAAAAATGAATGCAGAAGGGTGAATCTGAATTAATAACGCTAAGTTCCTTTTCATAATAATTAATAGACGCCGAAAAGGTTAATAATGAAGTTTCATCTCTTGAATGTTAATTCGGGAGCTCGGCAAACAGAGCCGGTGTTTGTGCAGTTGATGCAGAATTTAGTAACGATGTGCAGCGGCATTAATAATGTATGTTATTGTGGGTACGCTGATGCACGCAGGAGGCGTGGGCACAGATATTAGTACTGGGTGAAGTGGAGGGCAGCCCAAATTAATTCCCTTTATGTCTAATACTCTTTACAGATTACTGTGCCATTAATCACGGCAGAGCGCGGGCCGGAGCGCTAGAGAGCAATAGCGGCTCAGCCTTTTGTTTCCGTTTATTATACACACACATAAATTACACTGCAGCCCCGTTTAATGAGTGTGTTGTTCTTCCAGGATCGTAAACACCACTGCCATGCAGGACCCTGGAGGGCCGTAATAGTGATTGCAAAATAGGGGGTTAAAGTCTGACGAATGCTATTGGGGGGTGCATAAAATGTGTAATGAAGTTATAAAAAAATAAGTGACGGAAATTCAATTCTTCCTGCTATTTGTAGGAGTGTTTATATATAAAGAGTAGAGAAAGAATAGATAATGTTGCTAACATGTACTGGAGCACAACTAATCTCCAATCAAAGCCGCTGCATTTGTAATTAGTAAGGTGTTAGCGTTGCTATTTTCCACCTTGCCGCCGTCTAGATCTGCAATTACCCGTGAACTGGTGGCAGATAGAAGCTGTATCTGTTCTGCTGCTGTTGAACCAGGGGACCCAGGGTGATTGTTGGAGGATTGTGGGAGTGATTGTTAAACAATGGAAAGTGATAATGAACAGTGAATGCAGAACACTAGCCTCCATATGCAATAAAAGGCACTAAGTTTGGCCAGGAGCAGTAACTAGTGATGGGCGAAATGTTTCGCCAGGCATGGATTCGCGGCGAATTTCCGCGTTTCGCCATTGACGGATTGTTTCCTGAAACAGATGAAAGAATTTGCCGCAGAAAAATTCGCCCGCACGTCCAAAAATTGCTGCCGGCGTCAAAAAAGAATAGTCGCAGGCGTCAAAAGAATAGCCGTGCGACTAAATAATAGCCGTGCGACGAAACAATAGCCGCGGGCGACTAAATAATAGGCGCGCGACAAAATAATAGCCGCTGGCGACGAAACAATAGCCGCGGCTGACAAAAGAATAGCCGCACGACACAATAAAAGCCACAGGCGACAAAAGAATAGTCGCGGGCGACAATTTTTTTTGTCGCACAAAATTTTTGCCATTTTGCAAATTTTTCGCGAACAGATTCGCTCATCACTAGCAGTAACCCATAGCAACCAATAAGTTGTTAAACAGGTGACCGGTAAATGCTACCTGCTTATTGGTTGCTATGGGTTACTGCTCCTTAGTGCCTTTTATTACATAACCCCATTATTCTTTTAGGGTGAAGACACACGGAGCTTCTAGTAGCAGCTACTTGTCACGCATACAAAAAAAAAATACAATGCTGCTCATTTACTGATTGCTGTCTCTACGTGTGTCTTGGCAGAGGCAATTCTCATTATTGTCTATGGCAGGGGATTTTCTGGTGACAAGTAGCTGCTACTAAGTAGAGTTTTCACCCTTATTGCTGTTTTCCCAAGCTACTGTGAAGATGTCACTATGCATGCAGCATACGTTGTTGAGTTGCTCTTTACCCAGCGCTTATGAGTTCACCATCTCCAATAAGTCATTTACTACCTACAGGGCAGGGCGCAAGGTGCAAAGAACAGATATTCCTCCATTTTTCTTTAAGGTGGCCATACACGTAACAATCCGCTCGCCTGGCGAGGTCGCCAAACGAGCGGATCTTCTCCCGATATCCCCACCTACTGGTGGGCGATATCGGGGGAATTTAGGCTAATTCATTCATTTGGCCCTATGTCAATAACCTGTTATTGGACCTCTTACTGCACTGACTAGCTTTCCATGGACCTTGGCTAGACATCATGGATGACCATGGTCAACTGAGAGACAGGACATTGAAAAGACCAGGCACAGAGGCAGCTGGGTGAGCTCCATAGGTTTCTCATGGGTTATACACGCCATGCTAAGCTCAGCTAAAAAAATATAAATGCATTATAACAGGAGATGATGAGTATGTTGAAGAGTGGATGTTTGTTTGAAGCTTTGGCCAAAACAACTTTGCCATTGGATCAGAAGACCTTTCATACATAGAAGCAGCACGTGTTTTCCTTAACTATGGTTATACATTGTTTTAGAGGTAAGGGAGAATGAATATAAAAGTACAGTTGGGGAACCACTATGATTGGACAACACTAACACTCTGGGAAGAATGTAGAAATGCCACTAGGCCTGACAGTTGGGCAGGATCTCCACATCTCAGAAGGCATTCAGTTATAAAACATGATGAGATGAGGCCCTTACTCAGAGGCAGTTAGTATGGGCAGAACATCCATTGGTGGCACAGCACAATAAATAAGGCTAACTAAAGCCAATATATTAATGACTTTTTACTGCTTATATAGTGAGGGTTCAGCTAACTCAATGGGTACATAACACTTTCCATTCATTAGCAGTCAGGGCATTAAATTACTTTTTAATTATTTCATTCCAATCTTCTCCGGCAATGAGGGAAGAATACCAGTCAGGCTGGATATATAACCGTGTACTTGAACTGACCTTCTCTTTAAAGTGCCAGTTCCGTGTAATCGGCTCTACACGCCGCTATCCCTCATACACACACCGCCAATGAGAGGTAATTCATTAGACGGGGATGCTGCTGATTAAAGGGCGATCACGCGGAGGCAGCCATTGATTTTGTAACAGGTCCGTCAAAAGGTGAGCGAGCGAGTTTAGATGAAATCTGTTTCTGGGCAAATGAAAAAACACATTTCCCCTTCCATTACTGTTATCCTTTCCCGGTTATGTAGATGGACGGAGCGTTGCTGTCACAGGGATAGTTTAAAAGGGCAAAGAGTCATTGTTAATCTCATTGGCTCCTGCTTGACAGTTAGAGCATTCCGCTCAGTAGCATTAAGCCTTAAGATGGGGTTGCCTATATAGTCATAGCAACCAGGGTAGCAACCAGGGTATAGAAATAGGCAGGCACTGTCCGGGCCACATCGTCAAAGAATTCAGAAATTTTTTTATGGGGAGTTGCGTTTCACATAAGATAGCCTTACGCATTTCGTGCTCAACGGGTTTACCTTTGAGTTAATATTCTGAGACAATTTGCAATTGGTCTTCATTTTTTATTATTTGTAGTTTTGTAACTATTTCAGTTTGTGATAAACGGATGATTTTTGCTTTCGTTTCATACGGTTTCCGTCCTCCCCTATTCATTTTATGGATTTCTTTGCTTGCGGGGAGAAAATGATGTACAAAAACGTACAGTACATACTGACAGGGCATCTATAAATGTTGAGACCTACGTCTAATGGAGAAGGTTACACTGAGAAAGGTCAATGTCCCGAAAAGCTTTTAGCCAATATTTTTCCATCCGCTTCAGTAAAATGATCACCGGATGGACATTATTTGTCCTGTCACTGAAGCCTTGGGCTGCTTGTCTCCTTATCTGCTAACACTGGCCAATGTCTTTACTATTATAGATCCATAGCAATGGACTCTATCTTCTCAAGCTTTGAGTCAATTGAATTGGTTGTTTCTGTTGCAGGGGCGGGCCAAGCCGACCGGGCGCCCTAGGCAACCTGGTCGGCCAACTCCGCCCACCTCCCCGCCCCCCCCGAGCGGCGCATTTGCGCCAAAGCACAGGAGGCAGTGCAGGGGGGGCGGGCCGATTAGATTGGTCATTGCCTCTGTCGCTAATGACAAGCGGCGGAGGCAATGACAAAGTAGCACTAGGGGTAGGCAGGAGAGGCCCCTCAATCGTTGCGCCCTAGGCAGCTGCCTCTTCTGCCTACCCCTAGTTCCGGCCCTGTTCTGTTGTGCCCTGAAGGTCCCCATACACCTTCAGATCTGCTCGCTTGGCAATGTCGCCAAGCGAGCAGATCTTCTCCCGATATCGCCCACCTACTGGCCCTGGGGCCAAACGATCAAATTATAATGACGGGTATAGGCAAAGTTGGTTTAGGGACCACATCAACGAGCCGATGCGGTCCCTGATCCGACTAGATTTTTTAACCCGATTTCAGGCCAGATATTGGTCAGCAGGCCCGTCGGTAGTGCCCATACACGGGCCGATTAGCTGCCGAATCGGTCTAAGGGACCCATATCGGCAGCTAGAATCACCCCATGGATGGGGACCTTTACATTTTTAAAATGTTATTTTTATTACCCACACCCCATGTGACTTCAAACACTGCCCCCTGTTGGTTATAACACTAAAGGAGGGCTATGGGAAGCGATAAGGAAAAATGTTGCAAGCAACCAGTGAACAGAAGAGTTCTATGAAAGGCTGAAACTGCAGTCCAAAGAAGAGAATTAAGATATAAACCACGAGGAATGACTTTTGACATTCAGATTATAATATTTCCACTGGAGAACACAGGGTTTGATTCTAACCATTTAAACACCATCATTTCCGTGCTCTTCCATCATTGCCCTGGCATGCTGGACATGATGTAGTTATATCAATAAAAGATAAGAAAGTACATTTTCATCTGAGTCTAGTTCAGTAATTACTTGGAAGAAGACCAATTCTATTGGCTGAATGTGTGCAAACTGCTCTGACTGCCGGCTGATGTTATTCCCACACAACTATTCCGTATGTATTGATACCTTAGTCACAATTAGGCACAATGGGAGCTGCATCAGTTCATAAAAGAGTGAAAAATCCAAACAGGGGTCATGATTTCCCCCCATTCAGCAATTGTTATGCATAGGAAAAAAAGGGTTTTTACTGCTGGGTAAGAAGATAGAAAGGCCATGGCTATTTTGAGTGTGGGATAGAATGTTCCTTTACTTTGGACCTTCCAGTACCAGAGGGAGGGAAAATAAGGTTGCGGAGAGAATCCATAAGATATAAGGCACTTTGACTGTAATTTAATCAGAGGAATTAGTAAAGCATAGGGTGCCCATTATACCTAAGGTGTAAAGCACGGAGCGCCCAATGTGCCTAAAGTTGGCCAGTACATGGGCAGATTTACGCTGCTGATTCAAGTCCTTTAGACCAATCTGACTGTCTATAGGGACCCCTGACTGGCCTTATTGGGGGCAGAACAGCCCTATTGGGTTTATTTAATGGTTAAATGATTCCCTTTTCTCTGTAATAATAAAACAGTACCTGTACTTGATCCCAACTAAGATATAATTACCCCTTATTGGGGGCAGAACAGCCCTATTGGGTTTATTTCATGTTTAAATGATTCCCTTTTCTCTGTAATAATAAAACAGTACCTGTACTTGATCCCAACTAAGATATAATTACCCCTTATTGGGGCAGAACAGCCCTATTGGGTTTATTTCATGTTTAAATGATTCCCTTTTCTCTGTAATAATAAAACAGTACCTGTACTTGATCCCAACTAAGATATAATTACCCCTTATTGGGGGCAGAACAGCCCTATTGGGTTTATTTAATGGTTAAATGATTCCCTTTTCCCTGTAATAATAAAACAGTACCTGTACTTGATCCCAACTAAGATATAATTACCCCTTATTGCGGGCAGAACAGCCCTATTGGGTTTATTTAATGGTTAAATAATTCCCTTTTATCTGTAATAATAAAACAGTACCTGTACTTGATCCCAACTAAGATATAATTACCCCTTATTGGGGGCAGAACAGCCCTATTGGGTTTATTTAATGGTTAAATGATTCCCTTTTCTCTGTAATAATAAAACAGTACCTGTACTTGATCCCAACTAAGATATAATTACCCCTTATTGGGGGCAGAACAGCCCTATTGGGTTTATTTAATGGTTAAATGATTCCCTTTTCTCTGTAATAATAAAACAGTACCTGTACTTGATCCCAACTAAGATATAATTACCCCTTATTGGGGGCAGAACAGCCCTATTGGGTTTATTTAATGGTTAAATGATTCCCTTTTCTCTGTAATAATAAAACAGTACCTGTACTTGATCCCAACTAAGATATAATTACCCTTTATTGGGGCAGAACAGCCCTATTGGGTTTATTTAATGGTTAAATGATTCCCTTTTCTCTGTAATAATAAAACAGTACCTGTACTTGATCCCAACTAAGATATAATTACCCCTTATTGGGGCAGAACAGCCCTATTGGGTTTATTTAATGGTTAAATGATTCCCTTTTCTCTGTAATAATAAAACAGTACCTGTACTTGATCCCAACTAAGATAAAATTAATACTTAACTGTCAGTTAGTTGCATTTGAATCTGACCTGCGTGCTTACAAACTAACTGACAGTTATATCCCATATGGTCCCCCCTAAAGTCACTGACTAACTAAGAGCTTCGAAAGCAGAAAGCAGGAAGTAGTATTCTGGCTATTATGTTAGACATCTTCCCTCTCCAGCCTTTATAGATTACATTTTTGCCTACTAACTATATTACAAATATTTTTCTATTTTGCGCAGTCTGTCTGTTTTACCTACTTTTGGTGTGTTTATATTATATAACCTAAATAACCACAGATGCCAAGTCTGTAGTCGGCGGTACGTACAGAAACCACTACCCTAAAATTAAAAAAAACTGAATGGAGCAGTGATGGAACAGGTTAACTGCATCTTAGCTGCGCCGGCAGCTTAAAGGGAACTTATTTTTTCGCTCGTATTCTGTGATCAGCAGATTCCGTGGGGTTTGAAGCGGGCGGCTCGGTTTTAGCTCATTTTGGATTTGCTGTAGCAATAATGCAAGTGCTGACGGCAGTTAAACGGCGCGCTAATACGTCCCCCCGGCTTGCCTTATCAGCCCTTCCATCCACTGGCACGTAAGGCGGATTTAATGGTGTTTCTCCAGCAAAGGTTTCTAGAAATGGGGAAATATTGGATGTGGCTCTATCGGACGTTGCTTAAATCTCACAATATATTTTCTTTGAAATGCTTTGCCTTTGGCTTTCCTTCCTCTGTGATAATCCGTTCTGCAGCCTCTGCTCGTCTGTTCAATATCATAAGCCCTAAGTCAAATATTGTATAGACCAGGGCTGTCCAACTAGGGGGCCGGGGGGGCCAGATGTGGCCTTCCATGAGGTTGTTATGGCCCCCAGACAAAGGATCCGCTGACTTTTTATGGATGGCATCATTTTATATAATAAAAATATAATATTTTATAATATAATAGGAAATATAATATTATATATATATATATATATATATATATATATATATATATATATATATATATAAATTACAGGTATTGGACCTGTTATCCAGAATGCTTGGGACCTGGGGTTTTCCAGATAAGGGATCTTTCCATAATCATTTTGAAAAATTAGAATTATTTGCTTATAATGGAGTTCATGGGAAATGGCCTTTCCATAATTCTGAACTTTCTGGATAACAGGTTTCCGGATAAGGGATGCCATACCTGTATTATAAATGGCCCGAACATGTAATATAAGGAATCACTATATGGAAACAGTTGGACAGCACTGGCATAGATATTACAAATGATTGCTAATATACAGAGAACCTTTATAATGAGCTGCACCTCCTTTGTATGAAAAACCAAAGGATTCTGGGAACTGAGAATTTCTATAGTATATCCTATATCTACTGGGTTTTAAGGCACAGCTATCAGGGCCACCATCAGAAATCAGAGAGCTTCATATTACATGGTTATCTAGGCCGTTCCTCCAGCGTGGGTTAGGTAACTAGACCACCATCTACCTGGGTGTTGGGCCATACCAATTATGTAGACCAGAACCTCATCATGCCCTTGATTTTCAACCAGTCATGCCCATATTACCCAACCACAATCCATCCAAACCTAATCCATCCCCTCATCAAACTCGACCCATTTGTACTCTGCTAATTGGACTGGTGTGCATGTCGCCCACTAGTCCTTTCTTACTTGCCCAGTGTTTAACCAGATATTGGCTGGATAGGCTTGTGGGAAGGCTTTGTATTGCAGGGGCCAAGCAGGTAGCTTTTATTAGCCCTTGTTGGGTCGGATTTTTGTCTCCAATCTAGCATAACCTCATCCAATAAGGTGGTAGTATTATACACAATCTGTCCAATCCTGTATGGTATATGGCAGGGATCCCCAACCTTTTATACCTGTGAGCCACATTCAAATGGAAAAAGTGTTGGAGAGCAACACAAGCATGGAAAAAGTTCCTTGGTGTGCAAATAAGATATAATTGGCTATTTGGTACCCCCTATGTGGACAGGAAGGCTCTGTTTGGCTTTACACTTGGTTTTGTGCTACCAAAACTTGCCTCCAAGCCAGAAATTCAAAAATGAGCACTTGCTTTGAGACCACTAAGAGCAACATCCAAGGGGTTGGGGAGCAACATGTTGCCCCTGAGCCACTGGTTGGGGATCACTGGTATATGGCATAGATCCCTTTCTAATGGAGCTGTGGCTCCTCTTTACTACTTCATCGACTGATGCGCTGTCCATCATGGTACATCAGCAGATACAATTTTCAAAGCTGCCCATTTGACAAACTGGCTGATATCCTTAGTATATTGATATCACTTGGACCACAATCCATGTACTGCAAATCATATGAAATGAATTTTATTGGAAGGGGTGTGCATGGTCACTTTGAGTGGACACTTTGCTTTGGGAGATGATTGAAGATCAGTCCCACTTAGTTGCATAGATGGGGGTCCCCTAAATGCACACCAGATACATTCATTGGTTAATCTGCCTGTTTGTGTAGATCAGTGCTAACACCAGGGGAGAGGAATTTGGGTTATATAAGAATCCTTATTGGCAGTCGGCTTCTGCGTTATTGCTTAATATGATCATCTCGATGATTTCTTGCCGTCTGAGTAACTCGCTCTAATGTACTTTTTAAATCAAGCCAGGGCCCAAGATCTCGTTTACCACTAATTGAGAAAAGAGTAATATACAGCACAAAATATCCACTGTTTCTCCTCTAAAGCAATATAAAAAAAAATGAAATTGCTACTTTGCGTAAGGTAAGGCAATAAATGCAGTTTTAGTGGAACCTTTCCAAATTTCCATAGATCAGTTTAGCAAAGAGCCTGTGAGATGGAATGAATTAGCCCCCGCTCACAGCAGGACATTTTAGGCCAGTAGCAACTTTGTTTTATTTAGGTCATATATAATCTACCTGTCTGTCTGTATATCTATCTATCTATCATCTATCTATCTATCTATCTATCTATCTATCTATCTATCTATCTGTCTGTCTATCTATCTATATATCTATCTATCATCTATTTATCTATCTATCTATCTATCTATCTGTCTGTCTATCATATATCTATCTATCTATCTATCTATCTGTCTGTCTATCATATATCTATCTATCTATCTATCTATCTTTCTATCTGTCTGTCTATCATATATCTAGCTATCTATCTATCTATCTTTCTATCTATCTATATATCTATCTATCATCTATCTATCATCTATCTATCTATCTATCTATCTATCTATCTATCTATCTATCTTTCTATCTGTCTGTCTATCTATCTATCTATCTATATATCTATCTATCTATCTATCTATCTATCTATCTATCTATCATCTATCTATCTATCTATCTATCTATCTGTCTGTCTATCATCTATCTATCTATCTATCATCTATCTATCTATCATCTATCTATCTATCTATCTATCTATCTATCTATCTATCTATCTGTCTGTCTATCATCTATCTATCTATCTATCTATCATCTATCTATCTATCTATCTATCTATCTATCTATCTATCATCTATCTATCTATCTATCTATTTATCTATCATTTATCTATCTATCATCTATCTATCTATCTATCTATTATCTATCTATCTATCTATCTATCTATCTGTCTGTCTGTCTGTCTGTCTGTCTGTCTGTCTGTCTATCTATCATCTATCATCTATCATCTATCTATCTATCTATCTATCTATCTATCTATCATTTATCTATCTATCATCTGTCTATATATTTATCTATCATCTATCTATCTATCTATCTATCATCTATCTATCTATCTATTATCTATCTATCTATCATCCTATCTATCTATCATCTATATCCATCTCTGTCTCTCTCTTTCTATCATTTGTTCATCTAAGGGTGGGTAAATGGCTTGATATGTGTCACGTGTGTAAAGGCAGCACCTGGGACTGTGATAGAGGGGGTTCAGGCTAGTTAGGGTGTTATTTGTGGAAAATGAATATCTGCTCTCCTAGATACACCTTAAAGGAGAAGGAAAGGCTAATAAAGAGTTAATTTCAAGCTGCAGGAATACCTTCAGTTCTCTCAATAGTGCCCTTAAGTCTCCCCATATTTCTCCCGTTCAGATGATCAGAAGCCAAACAGGAAGAAAAAATGCTGAGCTGTGTAAAGAAAGTTCCCATAATGCCTTGCTCCTGCACCGACACCCAGACCAAGTTTACATGCTCAGTTAGTTAGACAATGAGTCAGCTTCCTGCTGATTGGCTCAGATCCACATTCCTAAGGGGAAGGGGGTGTGAGCTCTTAGCATTCTTGAGGGTGGGGGGAGCAGAGAGCTGCTTGTCTCTGGCAGAGGAAAACAGACACAAGAAATCTTTTGACAGAAAAGTCAGTGCAGCGTTTCTGTGAGTGCTTATGGCTGTATTTACATAGACCTTTCTGATAAAGCTTACCGAGTTTATACCTTTCCTTCTCCTTTAAAGCTAAGCTGAATGATTAGTTAAGGTAAGATTTAGGGTGAAGGCTTATGTGCTGTTGTAGATACACTTGGTTGTAACCTTGTTCTTAGCTCAGAGTTGGACCAACAACCACTGGATTGAAAAAGCAAATAGCACCTTATATGAAAACACTAATAACTTACGTAAACATGGTGCCTCTACAGGCAAACACGAACAGGAGAAACATACAGTGCCACATATTTGCCCATCGTACCACCTACAGTGTTCCCCTGTTATTCTTGTGCACCATGAACTGATACAGGAGGCAGAATGCGTCGCTATGGAACAGTTCTCTGCTCCACTCATTGCCATGGCTTTGTATCTCTCGCCCAGTGCTTCCCCATAAAAGAGTTAATAAGGTGGCAGGGTAGCAGCACAAATACAAAGGGACTTGCACTAAGCATGATGTGCAGGAAACTTGGAACGTCATATTCTGATCAAATGGATTAGCGCTGAGAGATGATGGTTCCGCTGTGAGGGTTTCTGGAGGAAATCCATTTGTATGGTAATAAAACGCACATCCAAGAAGACTCCTAAATAAATTGTTTACCGACATCTTGACCTATTTCTTACATTTCATACACATTTCCTAGGGGAAAATCATAAGGAATAGCAGGGAAATATGATGGTGTTGCTGCTGCTATGGATTAGGTTCTTTATGAAGTAGTATTGATGAAAACCCCTAGTTGTCTTTTGAAAACTCAGTTCATGGATGACATTCTTTATGATATAGTATTAAATAGATGAAGACCCCCCTAGATGTCTTTTGACAACTCAGTTCATGGATGAGGTTCTTCATGATGTAGCATTAATAGATGAAGACCCCTAGATGTCTTTCGAGAATCCAGTTCATGGTTGAGAGTCTTTTTGATGTAGTATTCATAGATGAAGACCCCTAGTTGTCTTTTGAAAACTCAGTTCATGGATGACATTTTTTATGATATAGTATTAAATAGATGAAGACCCCCTAGATGTCTTTTGACAACTCAGTTCATGGATGAGGTTCTTCATGATCTAGCATTAATAGATAAAGACCCCTAGATGTCTTTTGACAACTCAGTTCATGGATGAGGTCCTTCATGATGTAGCATTAATAGATGAAGACCCCTAGATGTCTTTCGAGAATCCAGTTCATGGTTGAGAGTCTTTTTGATGTAGTATTCATAGATGAAGACCCCTAGTTGTCTTTTGAAAACTCAGTTCATGGATGACATTTTTTATGATATAGTATTAAATAGATGAAGACCCCCTAGATGTCTTTTGACAACTCAGTTCATGGATGAGGTTCTTCATGATGTAGCATTAATAGATGAAGACCCCTAGTTGTCTTTTGAAAACTCAGTTCATGGATGACATTTTTTATGATATAGTATTAAATAGATGAAGACCCCCTAGATGTCTTTTGACAACTCAGTTCATGGATGAGGTTCTTCATGATCTAGCATTAATAGATAAAGACCCCTAGATGTCTTTTGACAACTCAGTTCATGGATGAGGTCCTTCATGATGTAGCATTAATAGATGAAGACCCCTAGATGTCTTTCGAGAACCCAGTTCATGGTTGAGATTCTTCTTGATGTAGTATTCATAGATGAAGACCCCTAGTTGTCTTTTGACAACTCAGTTCATGGATTAGGCTCATTATGATGTAGTATTCATAGATGAAGACCCCTAGCTGTCTTTTGAGAACTCAGTTCATGGACGAGGTTCTTCATGATGTAGAATTAATAGATGAAGGCCCCTAGTTGTCTTTTAAGAACTCAGTTCATGGATTAGGTTCTTCATGATGTAGTGTTCATAGTTGAAGGCCCCTAGTTGACTTTTGAGATCTCAGTTCCTGGATTAGGTTCTTCATGATGTAGTATTCTTAGTTGACGACCCCTAGTTGTCTTTTGAGAAGTCAGTTCATGGATTATGTTCTTCATGACGTAGCATGATGCATTTTGGGCAACTTCTTTAGGCCATCCATGTTCTCCTTGGATTAGTTGTAATATGAGACAGTGAGCAGAGACTGATGTCCATAGGCCGCTATGGGTGAAGAAGACCAAACATTGCAGCAGTCAGTTGCCATGTACTTACACTGCCGAAACAGACCCAGCTGGCCAAGTTGGTTCTTGTGTTTTTTTATTGATTCATCAACCCTTTCATATTGGCAAGTAGCAGATCTTTCTGGTACCTACAGGGTTATATTTTTTTTTAATTCCCTTCCTGCATATTAAGTGCTGCCAGAGGCAATCCAGTAAGCCGCAGATGATGGGGACTGGGCGCCATGCTGAGATAATATCCTCTCTCTCAGGTAGCTGAACCTTAAAAACCACTGAAGGCTTTTGTTTAATACTGCACCTTATACTTATGGAAATGATTAGCTCTGCATTCCCCGCGGTGCCTATTGCCAGAGATACCCATTCAGTACGAATGAGCTAATCATATTGCGTCTTCACATATTGCATCCAATGATTGCCGGTCACCTGTCCAATTCCGCTTGGCAATGGAGTGCTTAATCTGACGGTATATTGCCAGGTACGGGCTTCTCCGCAGAATTTTAATGAAATCTGACTCAATTACTATTACTGCATTTTCCTGCACAACATACAGAGAATTTCAGGATTTAAACCTGCAGCAAAGCACTATGGGTGCTGAACTGCAGATACGGTCTTTGTCTGTGGCGCTAAGGGCCTATAGCATAAGCTGAAACCATATAGTACAGGTATAAGGGCCTTACCTTTGTCAAATTATAATTCTAGCTTATAAGCTATGGGGGTAGGATGCAAAGATCACCTTTATGCCTCTAAACTGCTGACACAGCTTAAATAAATGGTTCCTAAACTGCGGGGTTGCCCTTTACCCCTTGGGGAGCCATTGTTCAGCTAGGCCAGTGGTCCTAACCTTCCTAATGCCGCGACCCTTTAATACAGTTCCCCATGCTGTGGTGACCCCCAACCATAAAACTATTCCTAAGACCATCGGAAATATGTTTTTTCTAATGGTCTTAGGGGACCCCTGTGAAAGGGTTGTTTGACCCCCAAAGGGGTCCCGACCCACAGGTTGAGACCTGCTGAGCTAGGCCCTAGCTGGAAGGCCAGTTAGGGCACATGGGTCTGATGTCAGGCTTTAAAAACACCCAACACCTTGCTGATTGGTGCATGTACATTACAGTCTGTGCATGACTAATCATGGAAGAGTGCTACCTCTTCAGTTCTGGCAGGGGAGGAGGGACTAAAACATTGATGTTACAAATTGTTACAACTTTTCTACAGCTTACAGACAGCATGCAGGAACTACATAACCTACAATGCATTGCACCGAGATATTACTTTCCTTACTGACATCACATGTGCAGCAGGGAATTGTGGGATTGGGGGTAGGCAGGCTGAGGACAGGCAACTACTGTTACATTTTATTTGAGTCTCAAAGTAGTCAGCCAATCAGCAGGGGAACAGGGGGCGGGGCTTAGGGAACTATTTTTAATTGATGTATATTGCACAGTTGCTTCAAATTATGCTTATTTTCAAAACGCTTAAGTTGTATTTGGGTGGAGTTCCCCTTTAAACATATATATATATATATATATATATATATATATATATATATATATATACCTATATATATATATATATATATATATATAGGAACTAAGGGTTGTCCTACCAATGCTGGACCACATATGGTCACACACGTCTCTAGATTTTAGGTAAATGTGATGCAAGTGTTCTTATGAGCAGTTTTGCAATATAATTTGTTTTTTTTTAGATGTTTCATTTCATAGTGTAGCATTTACCCGATGCACAGAAAGGTTAAAAAAGGTCTTCTCCCACTCAGAGATTTCCTGGATACTTTGCATTCCCATTTAATAGCTTATATATCTGTTGGTAGTACAGCACGCGAGGCAAGCCAGAAATCAAGGCACGGCTACATGGAGTATTTTTCATAACCTCAGCTGCCTCCCTGATTCCTCCCTCTCCTAATTAAAGTCACTGGGACATAAATTTAGGGGGAAGGAGTAGGCAGTAATGACCTGTTTGTGGGTTTGAAAAGAAATAATGAAGAGAGTCGCAGTTTCTCTATCTGCTTGTCAACCCTATGGCAGTGGAACGCGTGAAGGTTCAACCACAAGTCCCAGCAAATGTCTTTCCATGGGGTCAGATATGGCTCCTAGTGTCCCCTGAGAAGAGATGAGTAGATTCCTTCCTAATGGGAAATTTCATGTGCAGTTCCACAACCAGACTATAGGATACCATTTCCCTCCTGTCATATTACAGCTGAATCTTTTAAAATAATGTTTTTCAAATCATCTATTAATACTGAAGAAGATAGGATGGGAGATAAAGGCAGGGCCAACCCAAATGCCCAGTGCAGAATCCTTGTTCACATGATTCTTTGTCAGATGGGAACAAAATTGTAGGTTTACATATGGTATCATGCTAACTAGTTGGGCCCTGTGGAGAAACTAACTAGCTGGTCCACTACTGTATCTGTAGTGGACCAAGGTTGTGACCATAGAGAAAGATGAAGACATTAAGGAAGATGGAGAGTTTTATAGCAAAAAAGGGAAAATTGTGCTCATCACTTAATTTAAACCATTAGGTGGGGGTGCAATTAGACTGTGGCCACAGAATTCATATGGACAGCAACAAGAGATCCTCTGACTCCCGCCTTTATTAATATATATATATATATATAGGGCATTAGGACATTGTGTGAATTAAGCTACTAAGAAATTCCCTTCCTTTTAAAGAAGAAGGAACATTACTATCACTGGAGGTTCCAAATGATAGGTACAGTATCCCCCCAGTGATTGTCTTACCTGATATCTGGGATCAGAAAACTGCTTTTAAGGTTAAGACCCCCAGATGGTTGCACTTGTACTGGCCACCACTGGGATCACCTGACTGTAGCTGGGAAGGGTGGGGGCTACAATGTGGGACTAGCCACTGCTCCTGTATAAACTATAGCAACAAAGGGGTAGTTCTCACCACTACATTTTAAACCATTAGGTGGGAGTGCAATGAGCCTTTGACCACAAAATTCATATACAGGTAGTAGCGGTCTCACCCAACCGGCAGTCCTTTAGATGTCGGAGCAAGGTCGCCAAGCAAGCGGATCTTCTCCTGATATCCCCACCTACGGGTGGGCGATATCAGGCTAATTCAGTTGTTTGGCCAAACGATCGAATTAGAACGACGGGTATAGGTGCAGTCGGTTCAATGCCAATGCGCCCCCCGATCCGACTAAATTTTTAAACCTGCCCGATCGATATCTGCCCGATTTCAGGCCAGATATAACGATCGGACAGGCCCGTTGTTGGTGTCCCTACACGGCCGATAAACTGCCGAGTCGGTCTAAGGGACCCATATCGGCAGCTAGAATCGGGACCTTAACTTTGGACCTCACCACTGAATAGACAACCTCCCCTACGATGCCTTTTAACGCCTCTGCCTACTGTTTTTGTGCAGTTGTAGCCAATTCAGACCTTTCTCAATCAGTCTAACAGCAGAACAAACATGAATGATTAAACTGCACAAATTAGCTCTGACATTACAATATTTCATCCCCAAATTGGAACTCACGGATCTTAATTATTCAGCATGGGATTAAAGCAGGTTGGGATTTTTGCAGGGGACCGGTGTGACACGTGTCATCTGTTGGATGATCGGATAAACCTGAAATTCCAATTAAGAGTCATTTTAATTACATGGCGTGTCAGTAAGTGAGTGTAGGGATCCCCCAAGCACTGGGTACATTCCTCCGTCGGCTCATATTGAGCGAATTCTTTCATTGTGTGCGGCCCGATTCTGATGAAAGGAAACCTTTCTTTGTACAGAGTCTTAGGGAAATAAAGCACTTTTATACGGAGGGATAAAGCTTACCTTCATTTCCTGTGGAACAGAGAGTAAAATACACGGTATAATGTGTTATGAGCACAGAATGTTGCTTTGTATAGTTGCACTTATAAGTGGGAGCTATTGTATTGTGCTATATTATATCACTATACCATATTATATCACAATACCATATTATATCACAATACTATATTATATCACAATACCATATTATATCACAATAGTATATTATATCACAATACCATATTATATCACCATATTATACAATAAACAATGAGAGAATGACTTATGATAATCACATAAGATATTAGCAGTTTTGTGTATGAGTGGAGGCTGCCATTTTCTTTCCCTAAGGTTACTAGGTCATAGTCAGGGGCTTTTTAATTAGTGCAGGTATACTAATTGCATTTAAATTAAAATCCCTTCTAGCCAAAGTATCCCTGATTTTTCTCATGGTGTGTTGGTCCCACCTAGGGTGGAGTTATTGTCCCTTTGGTCCTATGCTGTACACCGGCTCCACCCACAATCTCCCTGGTACTGCCCCTGTCTCTGGTACTGGCCCCCCTTGGAATTAAGTGCCCCATGCAGTTGCTTAGATTGCCCTAATGTAAATCCGCCACTGCCTTAGATCAAACTTTATAAGGGTGTAGATCATTGCGGGATACAGGGTTTACTAAAGACAAGGATGAGGGGAGGAAAGGGGCGGAGCATGGGGTGGATTGGGTGTGGTTTAGGTGATTCATGCCCCGAGTTGGGTCCTAATTGAGAAGTGGCAGGGTGTGTCTATGCATGTGAGCGGTATTTTTTTTCATTGGGGTACCATTTTACTTGTTAACAGGGACCACCACTCAATGGTTTCAGGTGACCAGAGGGCTAATATTTGGAACCCCCAGGAGTGGGCACCATAACTTAATAGTATGGGACACCATGATTACTGATGGCAGCCCTGGTGTAGAATATAGTGTGCATAGATCATTTCTTCTTTGTATACTTTTATTTCTGTATATTTATATATATTGTCTCCCGTAGATGGTACCATATGAAGGCACAGCTTATTGTGCATACAGAGCTTTTCATCTGTGCATATCACAGTGCTTGGGAGTCCAACTGTATGTGAATAATGGTGTGCAGTGCTGCATGGATTTATGGGCAATATTCATCCCAATTAGGTTTTTGTATAACAGGTAATGGAGGTATGAATTTAAACTGGCTGCAGCTTTGAAATGGAACTCCGGCTTCTGAACCAAAATTTGTAAAAGATCCCCACACAACACAGAAACCCCTATCTATCTACCTACCTATCCCTGTTTCTCAAAAAATATGAATAAATATCATTTTTATATGCTGAAATCCAGCTGCAAAACAGTTCTTCTCTTTCTGCATCATTTGAACTCCTGGCAGGGGAGGAGGGACTAAAACACTGATGTTACAAATTGTAACAACTTCCCCACAGCTTACAGACAGCATGCAGGAACTACATAACCCACAATGCATTGCACTGGGATGTTCCTTTCCTTATTGACATCACGTGTGCAGCAGGGAATTGTGGGATTGGGAGGAGGCAGGCTGAAGGCAGGCTGAGGGCAGCGACTACTGTTACATTTTATTTGAGTCACAAAGTAGTCAGCCAGATCAGCAGGGAACAGGGGGTTAATAAAATGTATGAAACAGATGCAGAACTAAAATGGAAGCCCAGTACGGGGCCCCAGTAAGGTCCCATGATCCCCCCACACATCTTGCCAATTCCCCATTATAAATGAGCTGCTTATAAAACCACAAACTGAAGCCTTATCTTTATCCAGTAGCCGGGCTGCAGGCAAAAATGTTCGACATATCAATTTTATTTAACATTAGTTGTTGGCACGAATAGCAGTTTGACTCCAGATTTATCATTAAAATTGAGTGAGTTCTGCGTAATTTGCAGAAAATAAATGAGCAGAAAAAAATGGAGCTTTTTAGAGATATAACATTAGAAAAAATAAATAGATTTTCCGTGCCGGTTTCGTGTCATCTACAGTATTTCTTATTCAACTGATGAACAACTTAAAGGCAATTTATTAGCCCCGGCTGCGAGAGGAGCCACCCCAGTAAGTCCGGGATCGTGTATCATCATTTATATTGGGTTTCTGACAAGCCCGGATTGGCAGCAGCGGCAATCAAAGGGATGCCCTGAGACCGAAGCGCTCATTTACCAAGCCAGGCGCTAGAATGGGCGCAAATAGAGCAACGATGATACATAAATGTACTTAGACCATTACATGCTGCTCTATAGAGGAAGCACACCCCACAGTTGCAGGGGAGTCGGGGGGGTGGGGGCCTATATAGTTGTAGAAATCCCTGCTCCCTGTCTTAGGTAAGTGGCGGGGAGGGAGGAGGGGCTAGTTAGGGGTTCCTTAAGGGCTGACCTTATAAACTGCAGGGTCCAAATGGGGCCATTTTGGTGGGGCCCCCTACACAAGGTGTTAAATAGTTATATAGTTACATAGGGCTGAAAAAAGACCATCAAGTTCAACCCATCCAAGTAAACCCAGCACCCACAGCCTATACTTACCAATCTATACACTCACATACATAAACTATATATACAAACACTAATACTAACTGTAGATATTAGTGTTGCCAGCTGGCACAGGGTTCTAGGGCTGGGGGGGCAAATAGTCCCTACCTTTCGCTCTGTGACTGATGGTGGAACCCTGCCTTTTCCCCTCTCTTGTTCCATTGGCCCCCAGCATTTCATGGCACAATATGGCCCCCAAGCACTGGGCACTGACATACCAAGCATATTATATACAGTGTGATTATTGGCCCCTCAGGCACACTATATACAGTGCCCACTATGAATGCAGTGCCCACTTTGTTCTTAATGTTCAGAACACATAGCATTATCGGCATTCATTGTTGGGTACAGGCTTGACAGTTTTATGTCCTTTTTCCCCCCAGTACTTACAACTAAAGCTAAATTACATATAATACATATAATTAAATTATAATGATAATAAACAGTAGACAGTCATAAAGGGTTATGTAATGAAAGGCACTACTTTGGCCCAGGGCCCAGTAACTTATAGCAACCTATTAGCAGGAAGCATTTGCTGGTCACCTAAAATCAAACATCTTATTGATTGATATGGGTTACTGCAACTGGGCCAATTTAGTGCCTTTAATTACATATGGTGACAGGGTCAGACTGGGGGGTCCCCACCGGGGCCACCAAGGTACGCGTCCCCTGCAGGGGCCCCCCACCGCGCACCCCTACCCCCCCTGCAGGGCCCCCCACTGGACGTCCTCCCTGAATGCACGTTTGGGCGAGGACGTCAGCGGCAAGGGAAGCACCAACAGGGTCGGTCTTGGCTGCTCGGCCCAGTCTGACCCTGTATGGGGGTAGTGTGATAGGAACCTGTTTAATGGCTGCCTATTTCTCCCAGTTCATTCACATAATGAAGAACTAACAATATGTTTCCTTGAGACACTGACCTACTCCCCACCTGTTGCTGGAAGAGACACCCCTTGATGTATGAAGGACCTAAGAATATAGATAGAGTTCCAAGATGGCGTCTAATCATTACTGCTTCTTTGTTTAGCATGCATCAAGATGGCTGATCCCTTGATCCCTTGCCTACCCTTGAACATTTATTCTATAATATAAGATTTTAGGGACCTGACCAGAGGTAAAAATATATGACTGGAACATATGGGTGGAATATATGAGCCTTTGTATTTGCTGGCAACGTGAGGCACAGCAGGATCAAAAAGATATCGATGTTCGCTTTTATTCTTCAATAACGGACTATTTTATTTCTCTCAGCTACTTGAATGCCGATCTGGCTCGTCTGCGTGTCCTTTCTTTGTGGAGTATTTAGTTGGAGGCCAATATGTTGAGCGAGTGGAAGCTTATTTCCCTAGCTAAGTGACTTGTTTAATCCTGAAAGGCAGCGTTGAGCTGTCAGCTTAAAAGACATATTGATTTACAGAATGACCCCTTGCGTTTGCGATGATCCCAAATCTATGCCAATTAAGATTTCTATGTGATATGCACTTTCCTCTGCTTGTTGAACACAGGAGGACACAGCCGCTTTAGATATATTCTCATATTTATAATGTTGGTGGTCCTGTCGATTCATTACTAGATGAATGTTTTTGTTGCACATGACTGACACTTGGGACTGCATTGTGCCTCCTGGCATCCATAAGGAACCATCTAATAACACTAAAGTTGGCCATAAATTGAAAGATCCACTCATTACGTGAGCTTGATCCACCTTGAGGTTGGCAATGTTGGGTTGATCTGACCGCTTGGCCATAGTGAGTCCAAATACTCCATACACAGGCAGATAAGCTGCCAACTTAGACTGAAGGAGCTGATGAATAATTCTTAGCCCTCTTCATCTAATTGTATCCTATTAAAATGAGATCATCTGAGTAACCCCATTTTTAGTTCTCATAAAGAGGTTCCTTTGTAGCTCTTCCTGAAGCCGGTGGTGTCCATCTTCTCATACTGTTTAGTTGGCATGGCAGTAGATCCACAATAATATGCAGTTTTTCTTTAGATGTCTACCTAAAATTCTATTTTTTTTGAGTGTCTTTGCCCATTTGCTTTTGGGGAGTGATAATGCCACAAAGGGGTAGGATGTCACATGACCTCTCCAGGAAACACTTTGATTGGAGGAGAAGATTTATTTCATGTGCTCAGATGGTAAAAGAAACATTTTGACCAAAGAGTGACAACATTTTGGCTTTAAAAATGGGCAATAAGTGTTGGGTTTATTTCATGTTTAAATAATTCCCTTTTCTCTGTAATAATAAAACAGTACCTGTACTTGATCCCAACTAAGATATAATTACCCCTTATTGGGGGCAGAACAGCCCTATTGGGTTTATTTAATGGTTAAATGATTCCCTTTTCTCTGTAATAATAAAACAGTACCTGTACTTGATCCCAACTAAGATATAATTACCCCTTATTGGGGGCAGAACAGCCCTATTGGGTTTATTTAATGGTTAAATGATTCCCTTTTCTCTGTAATAATAAAACAGTACCTGTACTTGATCCCAACTAAGATATAATTACCCCTTATTGGGGGCAGAACAGCCCTATTGGGTTTATTTCATGGTTAAATGATTCCCTTTTCTCTGTAATAATAAAATAGTACCTGTACTTGATCCCAACTAAGATATAATTACCCCTTATTGGGGGCAGAACAGTCCTATTGGGTTTATTTCATGTTTAAACGATTCCCTTTTCTCTGCAATAATAAAACAATAACTGTAAGCTGATAGGGTGCATAGAGGCCCCTAATAGCCAATCACAGCCCTTATTTGGCACCTCCATGAACTTTTATGGTGCTTGTGTTGCTCTCCAAGTCTTTTTACATTTGACTGTGGCTCACGAGTAAGGAAGGTTGGGGGCCCCAGCCCTAGACTAATGCTAAGTCTGTTCAAATACTTCTGGCACTCAAAGTTGGCAAGCCTTGTTCAGCAACACATCTGTACAACTGCAATTTTCAAAATCCCTTTCATATAAGACTTAAACATACCCATTGGGAGTCAGGAACTCACAACTGACGATGACTAGTTGGTTATTATGTTCTTGCATCTCCCTTAGCAGTACAAATCCCTAATAATAAAAGCCATCTTGAATAACCCAAGGCAATAATTTGGGATGATGCCTCTCAGCAGGTTTCCCATCAAGGCAAACTTCTCTCTTAGTCAAAGTTGACATTGATCAAACCATCAAAAGCTCCTTGAGGGAGTGGGAAATCGAATCTACGTCTTTGGCAGGTTGAAGAAGGTTTACTCGATTGGATTGAAGTGTTTGTTAGCTCTGACAATATATAGACACGCACCTCCAGCAAGCAGAGATATGTGGCTCTGAGCAGTGGGAAAGAGTCAATCATTCTGAAGGACTCATAGAATTCAGCTGTCTAATTCTTGGTTCTGCTGTCGGAATTCTGCATTCATATCACACCAAACTGGGGTAAAATGAAGTCCCTGAATCTCAAGACACAGGCAAAAAGTTGAAAGCCAGCCAGTCCCAGACTGAGACTGATATTCATGTTTGTGAGAACACCGGGAGAGGGAGACTTCAAAGGACGAGAAACACTTCATTTGCAAGTTCTCTGGCATCTCATTTATTTGCTACTGAGAAGTTGCGGAGATCGAACGTGTGATTCTAATTAAATACTACAAATAAATAACGAGGTAAAAAAAAAAAAAGTGCCGTGAAAAAGCTGTGCAACCTAAAATAGTCCAATTAACTGTTTTTCTGCCAGAATGTTAGCTTATTTGCCACTGAGGTATAGCAGTGTTACTTTTAGTTCAAGAACATTTTGGGTAAATAAGACGTAGAGAATATATTGATATATATATTTTTTCTACCCTGTTTTTTCCTTTGCAGATAAAAATATGTATTTTACGATACAGTGTGTTGCCACATGATGGAGCATACTCGAATTTACTGATTGCTTGTTCCATAGGCTTGATGGCCATCCATGAGTTGCAGTGGTTTCCTAACTGTGTAGTTGCAACCCCTCCCTCCCACTCTGAGTAATGTAAGATGGTTTCACCCAGGTCTGGACTGGGATTCAACATAGGCCCTGGCATCTCAAGTACACAGAGGCCCAAACAGGCCCCACCAGCCCACTATAATAGTGACAGAAATCTCCAATCCCACACAAGCATGAAATTTGTTCTTTGGGGGTGCCAAATAAGGGCTGTGATTGGCTATTTGGTAGCCCCATGTGGCCTGCTGGACTACAGGAGGCTCTGCTTGGAGTAAAACCATGTCTCTAGGCTTCCAAAGCTGCCTCCAAACCAGAAATTTAGAAATTGGCACCTACTTTGAGGCCACTGGGAGCAACGTCAAAGGGTTGTTGCCCCCGAGCCACTGGTTGGGGATCACTGGTCAATGGCATCTTATAGCAGCCCCTCTGGCATTTGACAAAACCCACAGATTGCTATACCTGGTCTTATACTAACAGGCTATCAGGGTGGTATTTATGGGTAAATCAACATATTCTATCCAAAAAGTTTTGCAAGCTATGTTTTAATATATATACTGTATATATATATTAAGGGGATCAAATTGTGGGCCATTTGTTTTTTTTATTGTCCTGGGAAAAAAATAAAGAAAAAACACCTACCTTACTAGTGGACCAATCAAAGGTAACAGTAAATGTATGCCTGCCCAAGTTTAAGCTGTAAATATCACCATAAATACACAGGATTTACAGTAATTAAGGTCCCTCAAGGTGCAGTTTGAATAATGCACGTTATGTTGCATACGATGTTGCACTCTTGTATAAAGAGAATCTCAAAAGACGATGGTTGGGTCTGTATTTTTCTCGTTTTTACTTTTATTTTGTATTCATAACAAACACGAGCCAAAGAAAATCCAATAACGGGTGAAATGGCTTCAGTACCTCCCTCACTTTCCAGAAGCTGGTGTTACAATATTAAATGTTTAGAGACGAACGTTTATGGATTCTGTCTCTTCGTTATGGATTGATGAATCCAATAACTTTGCCCAGCCTTGTGTTTGCTTATGGCATAAATCAGATGGCACATTGTATTATCCGTGTTCATTGACCAGTGTCTGTAGATGGAATCAGCACTTTCATCAGGCACAATAGGACCACAGCTGTTAATATGAGTCTCGAGTCTCTCAAACCCCCCGTTGTCCCTTGTGCTCGTTCCAGCGTCTCTGGAAGGTTATTCATAAGGCATTTTATTCGATGCGGCTTAGCCATGCATTTTTGCACATCAAGAAGTAAAGGTGAGATGCTAAAATGGAAAGATGGATGGAGAGAACACAGTGATGGAGACACACCATTCAATTTATGGGGGAAATGGGTACAGTTTGTGTGCCAGATGCATCAATCACTCTCGGAACATCTGTACTTAGTGCTGTCTGTGCTTCCATATCTGCTCCCAAGGCTCAATGTGTAGCTGGATTAAAAAAATAAAATAAAAAGACTACATAAAGACTAGGTAGGTAATTCAGCTAAGGGTAGCCTGCAAATTAAAAAGGTTGGAAACCACCGTATGGCTCTCTCGGAATACATTCAAGAAACTCAGTGTGAGTAATATAATCATCAGAAATACAGAGTGGATTTGTATTTTGGATTCATCTTTGCTGTGCCCTGTTCAGCTTGGACTACATGCCATTCCACCTCTGGTGAATCCCTCAAACCAAGCTCCATCCAAGCTCTAACTGTTTCTGAGGTGTATGGGGATATATTCAGTTGTGTCTCAAGGATTTTCAATGAAGGGGGTTAAAAACAACCTGGGTACAAATGACAGGTTCCCATTCATTGTCAGTTGTAAAAATTGTTTGAAATGTTCATTGAACTGTATTGTTCATATTATGACTTTACTAATCCTTGTTGGGATCTCGATTGTTTTCCAATGTTTCTTGTAATTATCTAAAAAATAATTAAAAAAAAAAAAATGACAGGTTCCTGCACTGGGTTGGGTACCCAAGGGAACCTGCAAAGCAGTTAGGGTTTGTAAAAAAGTCCAATGGGTTGCCACTTTTCTAAAGTAATCTTACCAGCCAGTGGGGGGCACAAAGGGGGCGAGCCGTGCCGTAATGGGGCACAGTAATGATGGAACAGGGGCGACACATAGATGGAAGGAGGCAGTTTATGAAGAAGATCGGGGCAGAAAAATGGTTAGATTAAGGGGATTGTGCATGGGCCTTGGGCTAAACTTAGGGGTATTACAGATTTACTGACAACTACATTTCCAGTAAATTTGTCCCGACTTTGGCAGGTGTTTTACTTGCTAGGGATCTTGGTGGACATCCTAAAATGCCCTGATTATGCAGGTGGCCAAGAGGTACTCAGCAGAGGTAGTTGGGTAGACTGCGAGCGCCTATAATGCATTGTAAAAACTATATATACATTGAGCTCCCTGGTCACATGTTGGTGACTTCTAGCAGTGGGTGGGGCAACGGTGGGAAACCTCTTGGTCAGGCTTGTTTAGGTGGGCAGAAGCTTGAGGGATAATGTGGAGACATGGGTCCCGGTCAGACTATGGGTCTATGGGGCCAGATCTGGTGCAGATCTATTAAAACAGACCAAGGTTAGGTCCGAGGATGCGATAGACTTTGAGTTCTATTCTAAATAGTATCTTATTGGAGCCCTGCACTGTCCAATATCATGACTCGAAAGCTGAACATCTGGGGGCAGTGAATAGTAAAATAGTGAATGCAGTGATCACACTGACTGCTATGTGCATAAGGGTTCATTATATACTGTATTCCAACTGCTTTGTTACAATTAAAAAAAAATAACACTTTTCTTAATTTTTTATTTTATCCTGTAAATATCCCCTCTCCAGCTCAGAGCTTAATATCAGAGCCTTCCATATGGCAATATTCAATTACTCTGCAAGCGCAGCATGCCCTTTAGTTCAAACGCCACCCTGCAATCACTCTCTCCAAGCTGAGCTGACATTTGGAGTAAAGGGGATTCCGCGGTGCCAGCAGCGCAAGCTGAAAGCCTTTGGAGCTCAGAGCCTTGATGTCAATAAATAGAGTGGGGCACTTCAAATAGAAAAATAACATGGGAGAAAAAAAAAAATCTCTTGTATATAATTGGTACCCTTCAGGTTTATAAATATATATGATAGATAACGTATTGTATCAGAAAGAAAGTGAAAGATATATCAAAGATGTGGATTTGTAATATGTTTAAGTATGTGTTTAATTAGAGAATCTTTAACTTTCAACATAAGCTCAGTGAATATAGAGCTTGTTCTAAACACACTTTTCATTAGGAAATAGCTATAGGTTTTGTTATTTCTGGCACTAAACTGAAAATGAAGTTTTACTTTAGCACTTCTTGTCACTTCCTGGTTCTTCCGAGCAAAGGAGAAGCTAATAAAGTTGACTACCAGTCCACTGAGAAGCCCTTTGATAATGACCAGCTGCAGCTTAGGGTAATGCAGTGTCGGACTGGCCCACCAGGATACCAGGAAAACTCCCGGTGGGCCCAGGGGTAAGTGGGCCCTCCTGCTCCTGACCATTTGGCCTGTTTCATGGTCATTCCCTATTTCTGAATGGGAAGAAAGAGGAGAAATAGATGGAAGGATAGATGCTAGCATGTAAATAATAGAGACTGGGAGAATAGAGAGGTTGGGTGAGGAAAGGAGGAAAAATAGTTTGGAGAGTGGGCCTAGGGTCAAAGGTTTTCTGGTGGGCCCCTGGGGTCCCAGTCCGACACTGGGGGTGATGGCACACAGTAATGTATCTTTGTTACCGTGGGTAACGTATCTCCCAAAAAACACTTTCCATAGGATAACATTAAGATTGCTACAAGTAAAACCTATTACTTACAGCGATCTGGCTTAACCGCAGGACGTTGCCCCCCATTTCCATCTTCCTGCTGTTAAACCAGATCATCACGAGTAACAGGTTTCACTTGCCTTTTTGGGGAATTTTTCACCCACGAAAATAGTAAAAATATAAAGGAAACCATGGTGTTAAGGGGTGGATTTAATATTTGACAGCTTTTGTTGGTCTTTTTTCCTGCTAAGTTGGTGCATTAAACCCTTTAACCTCATGCTCTCTGCCTTGTCTCTTCTGCATAATATATAAATATGATTAGAAATTATAAGCTAACAACCCCCTACCCCCAACCTTTCTTACTCGTGAGCCGCAGTCAAATGTAAAAAGACTTGGGGAGCAACACAAGCACCATAAAAGTTCATGGAGGAGCCAAATAAGGGCTGTGATTGGCTATTAGGGGCCTCTATGCACCCTATCAGCTTACAGGGGGCTTTATTTGGTAGGAAATCTTGTTTTTATTCAACCAAAACTTGCCCCCAAGTCAGGAATTCAAAAATAACTCCCTGGTTTGGGGGCACTGAGAGCAACACCCAAGGGGTTGGGGAGCAACATGTTACCCCCGAGCCACTGGTTGGGGATCACTGCCCTACATAGTCACACTCCAACCTATGAGATATACAACAATTAAGGTTGCTTAGCCAGTAAAATACCTGCCAAGACCAGAGCCAGTATTACAAAATTACCGGAACAGTAATAGCCCATCCCCTTAAGCCCCTGATCTGCCCATAATCTAGCAGAAACCTACCCCTTTTTCTGTTCCTTGATCCTTTTGGAGGCATCGATAAAGTCATAGCTCCACCTCCTTTCATCATCAACCCTCCCCCTTTACATCACAGACTGCCCCCTTTGTCACCACCCCCCCCCCCCCCCCCCAGTGCCCAGTAACTTTCTTCTGGCCCACCAATGGGCTGAAACTAAATAACTAAATATACCCATAGGTCTGGCATTTAAGCCACTTAATTGTCTGGGACAACTAACCATTTATTTAATCTTTTTCCTGTTTTATAAAACAATTAAAAAAAAAAACCTGAAACATACAAAAAAACGCAAACGTGTTTTTACAGAAGACAATAGTAAAAATGCCAGCAATGGACCATAATGCACTATATATATATATTTTAGTAAAGTCATGCTTAGTGATTTTTCGAGCTATAGCAATAAACGGCAGATCCTTGTGGATTCGGGTCGGTCTGAGTGTTCTCAGTACAAGACAGCGAAGCTTCACTTCAAAGAAAAAAACTGGTCGATTTTAAATGTCTTCTGGTTTCTGCTCAGTCCTGGGCAATCACAGGAGAGACGCTAGACAATGAATATAATACTCATGGGCGGCCGTACATGCTCAGCCAGAACCGCTAAGTGAAATATCAACCTTTCAAACAAAAATGTTGTATTCCGGAACTATTGACATTTTCTCTCTTGAAAGTAGAGGTTTTGTAAAAACTTTGGGAAAAGTGGTTTTTGGCTCGGGCGAGGCCAGCGCGGGAATGAAACGATCGACTTTATCCAAAAGTGGCTGATTAAAAAGTTGAGATTAAATAAAGTTTTTGTCGTTTGAACCCTATCCTGGAGGGTCCTGGGCAAATCCAATTTTACCCATTTTTTTTTTTTTTTTTAAATGGTGCTGGTTCAACATTTAGTTATTAATACCAGTAACCTGTATGTGGCACCAGCTAAAAAGAAAAGGGCCTGATGGCCTTAAGGTCCTGGAAGTGTGGACCTAGGAGTGAACAGCTTTGGAGAGTTAGAGGATGCCCCATCATTAGGGATGATCTACTGGTGAATAAAGGTGGCCATACATGGGCCGATTCTAGCTGCTGATATGGGTCCCTTAGACCGATTCGGCAGCTAATCAGGGCACTACCGATGGGCCTGCCTGACCAATATCTGGCCTGAAATCGGGCAGGTATCGATCGGGCAGGTTAAAAAATCTAGTCGGATCGGGGACCGCATCGGTTCGTTGATGCGGTCCCCAGACTGACTTTGCCTATACCCATCGTTATAACGATCAAATTAACCTGAATTCTCCCGATATCGTCCACCCGTAGATGGGGGATATCGGGAGAGGATCCGCTTGCTTGGTGACATCGCCAAGCAAGCGGATCTGAAGGTGTATGGGCACTGCTTGCTGCAGACTGCAATGGATTCTGTCCATTAGTGATGAGCGAATCTGTTCCGTTTCGCCGAAAAATTCGCGAATCTTTGAAAAGATCCGCGAAACGGCGAAAAATTCGCGAAACGGCGAAAATGTCGTGCGACAAAAAAAATTGTCGCCCGCGGCTATTATTTTGTCGCGCGGCTATTGTTTCGTCTCCCGCGGCTATTGTTTTGTCGCGCGGCTATTATTTCGTCGCCCGCGGCTCTTGTTTCGTCGCGCGGCTCTTGTTTCGTCGCACGCGGCTCTTGTTTCGTCGCGCGCGGCTCTTGTTTCGTCGCGCGGCTCTTATTTCGTCGCGCGGCTCTTGTTTCGTCGCCCGCAGCTATTATTTTGTCGCGCGCTATTGTTTCGTCGCCCGCGGCTATTATTTTGTCGCCCGCGACTATTCTTTTTTGACGCCGGCGACAATTTTTGGACGTGCGGCGAATTTTTCCGCGGCAAAATTTTTCATCCGTTTCGCGAAACAATCCACCAATGGCGAAACGCGGAAATTCGCCGCGAATCCATGCCTGGCGAAACTTTTCGCCCATCACTACTGTCCATATGTGCATTATACATCTAAATAGATTGCTAATAGTGATGAGCGAATCTGTTCCGTTTCGCTTCGCCGAAAAAAACGGCGAAAATGTCGTGCGACAAAAAAAATTGTCGCCCGCGGCTATTATTTTGTCGCGCGGCTATTATTTCGTCGCCCGCGGCTCTTGTTTCGTCGCCCGCGGCTCTTGTTTCGTCGCCCGCGGCTCTTGTTTCGTCGCGCGGCTCTTATTTCGTCGCGCGGCTCTTGTTTCGTCGCCCGCGGCTATTATTTTGTCGCGCGCTATTGTTTCGTCGCCCGCGGCTATTATTTTGTCGCCCGCGACTATTCTTTTTTGACGCCGGCGACAATTTTTGGACGTGCGGCGAATTTTTCCGCGGCGAAATTTTTCATCCGTTTCGCGAAACAATCCGCCAATGGCGAAACGCGGAAATTCGCCGCGAATCCATGCCTGGCGAAACTTTTCGCCCATCACTAATTGCTAATAGTATGCCTGTTATAAATGTATTTTAAAATCTGAGCCGTCAATCATAAATTTTCTGCCCCACCTCTATGCGGCATATTACAATTACTTTCACTTTTCATTCAGCACTACCTAGAAATCACCTAGATGGCAAATGCATAAGATTTTAGGGGGATACAAAGCTTCCCTTAATAACAGTGTTCACAAAATGGCTGCTGGCTGTCACTGTAAATTCAACAACCTACATAGTGTAAGTAACGTTTATTTTGCTTAACTAACATGATAGAAAAGGATTTGGAATTATTTTTTAGGGTAACCGGTCCCCTTTAACTATTGGTTGGCCGTGGGTTGCAGTTCTAGATAACTGGAAATGTCTCTAATTCTAGACGATATAGACACATTATACCCACATAGATTAACAATATAAACGCACGCTGCAGACTGCAATGATTTCTATCCATACGTGCATTTTGTATTTAAATACATTGCTAATAGTCATGGAACTCTATGGGGTTTGGGCTGTTTCTAGGGGTGAAGTGGTAACACTATATACCCCCGTTGCCATTAGAAGTGAGCCCGGAAAGCTTATTGATTCTGACAATGAAGGGAAACCTCGCACTTTGCGACACTTCATAAAACCAAGCCTTCCTGCTCCACTAAAATGTTAAAATTGGATTTTTTTCCCTCACTTTTTAGTTTCATTAAACAGCTCCCTCGTTTTGTGTTGTGACATGCCGAAAGAACTGGCAAATGTCTCCACAAAGCTCAAATACCCTGCGGGATAAATTTTCAGCACAGTTACTGGAAAATTAGGCGCGCGAGTTCCATTAGCAACAATGGACAGAGGTGTAAAATAATTCACGGCGGTAGAGATTTACTCGTAGCGTTTCATACGGAGCCTTGGAATGGCTGCATTAGTATGGGCCGTTGCACAGCAATGCCGTTTCCTTTAATGGAACTTTACTGAAAAGAAAAGTCTCTCTGAATTCATAGAAATATCCCAGCATTCAGTGCCATTCAATGGGAGTTTAACCCAAAATGATAGGTCTTGTTTATGATAGGATAAACCCAAGGGCTCTCCTTAATCTATTTGCAGTTATGTTGCTGCATCAGTTCATTAGTTACGAGGGTGCATGGATATCTGATAGCTAAAATAGTTCTTAAAAGTAGAATAATATACTATGAGGTTTTTTTTGGGATATATTCCTCTATAAACAGACCAGATAGCTTACTGAGTCTACTGAATAAGTGTGCCCTATATGTTTGCATTTGAGTGGTATAACTTACATCTCCTAAAGTAACTTCCCAGTAGCAATAGCCCCCATAGTGGTCCTAGCTGGATCTGGAAACTCGTTATCCAGAAAGCTCCGAATTACGGAAAGCCCGTCTCCCATAGACTCCATTTTAATCAAATAATACAGAATTTCAAAACTGATTCCCTTTTCTCTGTAATAATAAAACAGTACCTGTACTTGATCCCAACTAAGATATAATTACCCCTTATTGGGGGCAGAACAGCCCTATTGGGTTTATTTAATGGTTAAATGATTCCCTTTTCTCTGTAATAATAAAACAGTACCTGTACTTGATCCCAACTAAGATATAATTACCCCTTATTGGGGGCAGAACAGCCCTATTGGGTTTATTTAATGGTTAAATGATTCCCTTTTCTCTGTAATAATAAAACAGTACCTGTACTTGATCCCAACTAAGATATAATTACCCCTTATTGGGGGCAGAACAGCCCTATTGGGTTTATTTAATGGTTAAATGATTCCCTTTTTTCTGTAATAATAAAACAGTACCTGTACTTGATCCCAACTAAGATATAATTACCCCTTATTGGGGGCAGAACAGTCCTATTGGGTTTATTTAATGGTTAAATGATTCCCTTTTCTCTGTAATAATAAAACAGTACCTGTACTTGATCCCAACTAAGATATAATTACCCCTTATTGGGGGCAGAACAGCCCTATTGGGTTTATTTAATGGTTAAATGATTCCCCTTTCTCTGTTCTGACAAAAATGCAGGATTGGGGAAAAAAATTGTGTCCAAAATTGCACTTTTCACATTGCAGTTTGTATATGATCCTTTAGTTCAGTTCAGTTCAGATTTTTTATTGTCATCTCAACAAAATTGTTACATTTTCAAAGACAAGACACAACACAAATAGTGAATACAGGGTACAAAATAAACCATAATAATAATAACAATAATAATGTGCAAAAAAACAGCAATGCAGTTTTGATTTCCAATGTGTCACCACAATACATAATAATGTATACCATTTCCTCTCCCCTGGGCCCAAATTACAGGCCCATAAAAGAAGGAACAATACACAACACATTTTTTATACAGTAGCAACCTTGTGTGTTATTATAATAAAGTGCACATATTACTGTGCATGTATACAAAAATAAATAAATGAAATAATAATGTAAGTATGGGGAAGGAGGCCATGCATTCAGAGGCCATTATTTGCCTAAATGTTCTGCTACAACAAAAGGCCGACTCTTATACTAATGAAATATGGAGTCAAAAGCGTGAGAAAAACAGTGGCTTAGAAGTCTTTTTGGCCTTTTGGTGCCCCAGCCTTTGTGCTATGGGACAGACCTAAATCCTTATTAAGGAGAACCCAAGGTGAATTAGTGTTTTAGGAGAAACCTGGAAAAAGGTAGGGTAAAGCAGCAAACATGTAAGTTAAGCTCAAGCCTATAGTCAAAGCAGAGAAAAGGTCAGGGCAGGCAGCAGGGCAAGGTCAATAGCTGGGCTTATACCAGACGGAACAGGCAATGTCAATCATGGATAGACAAACACACCAAAAGCTCTAGTAATGTGACACTTCCATAGTCTACACTTCTTATAGACATCCAGTATGGCTCCCCTCAATGTGATAATGCAGTATGGCTCCCCCTCAACGTGATAATGCAGTATGGCTCCCCTCAACGTGATAATGCAGTATGGCTCCCCTCAACGGGATAATGCAGTATGGCTCCCCTCAACGTGATAATGCAGTATGGCTCCCCTCAACGTGATAATGCAATATGGCTCCCCTCAATGTGATAATGCAGTATGGCTCCCCTCAACATGATAATGCAGTATGGCTCCCCTCAATGGGATAATGCAGTACGGCTCCCCTCAACGTGATAATGCAGTACGGCTCCCCTCAACGTGATAATGCAGTACGGCTCCCCTCAACGTGATAATGCAGTATGGCTCCCCTCAACGTGATAATGCAGTACGGCTCCCCTCAATGTGATAATGCAGTATGGCTCCCCCTCAACGTGATAATGCAGTATGGCTCCCCTCAACGTGATAATGCAGTATGGCTCCCCTCAACGGGATAATGCAGTATGGCTCCCCTCAACGTGATAATGCAGTATGGCTCCCCTCAACGTGATAATGCAATATGGCTCCCCTCAATGTGATAATGCAGTATGGCTCCCCTCAACATGATAATGCAGTATGGCTCCCCTCAATGGGATAATGCAGTACGGCTCCCCTCAACGTGATAATGCAGTATGGCTCCCCTCAACGTGATAATGCAGTATGGCTCCCCTCAACGTGATAATGCAGTATGGCTCCCCTCAACGTGATAATGCAGTACGGCTCCCCTCAACGGGATAATGCAGTACGGCTCCCCTCAACGGGATAATGCAGTACGGCTCCCCTCAACGTGATAATGCAGTACGGCTCCCCTCAACGGGATAATGCAGTACGGCTCCCCTCAACGGGATAATGCAGTACGGCTCCCCTCAACGTGATAATGCGGTACGGCTCCCCTCAACGGGATAATGCAGTACGGCTCCCCTCAACGGGATAATGCAGTACGGCTCCCCTCAACGGGATAATGCAGTACGGCTCCCCTCAACGTGATAATGCAGTACGGCTCCCCTCAACGTGATAATGCAGTACGGCTCCCCTCAACGTGATAATGCAGTACGGCTCCCCTCAACGTGATAATGCAGTACAGCTCCCCTCAACGGGATAATGCAGTATGGCTCCCCTCAACAGGATAATGCAGTACGGCTCCCCTCAACAGGATAATGCAGTACGGCTCCCCTCAACGTGATAATGCAGTACAAGCTCCCCTCAACGGGATAATGCAGTACGGCTCCCCTCAACGTGATAATGCAGTACGGCTCCCCTCAACGGGATAATGCAGTACGGCTCCCCTCAACGGGATAATGCAGTACGGCTCCCCTCAACGGGATAATGCAGTACGGCTCCCCTCAACGGGATAATGCAGTACGGCTCCCCTCAACGGGATAATGCAGTACGGCTCCCCTCAACCTGATAATGCAGTATGGCTCCCCTCAACGGGATAATGCAGTATGGCTCCCCTCAACGTGATAATGCAGTATGGCTCCCCTCAACGGGATAATGCAGTATGGCTCCCCTCAACGTGATAATGCAGTATGGCTCCACTCATCATGATAATATGTGCAAAGTGGAGCATAAATGCTCAGACATTTATTGTTTATTGTGTTATACTTTTTATTCTGCCTACGGAAGCAACATCTAAAACTTCTAGCGTTGAAAGATATGACTTAAGTCACAACATGGTCCTATTGATTTGCTTTCGCTGGCAGGGCTGGGAATGTGTTCTGCTCATAGGTCTTACAGCCTCGGCATGAACTTGATTTATCTTGTGTTACCATGAGATAACCAGGCAGTCTTAGAAGGACTTAGCGCACTTCATGCATGTCCCAGCACAAATCCCTAGCCATGCCTCCCTAGCTGTGCGCGACGGCGACTTGTGAAAGAACATTTCCGATGCTGTTTCCAGGCACGTGCTCTTCTCCTCAGTCGTTTGTTGTCTTTGCTTCCTTTGGTAGTCACTTATTAAAAAAGGAAATCTGACATCAGAAACCCCCCTCCCAGTGGAAAAACTACTGTAGACTTGAGATCCACTGAGATCCCGTAACCAAACTATTGGCCTAACAAGTGGTTAATGCAATGGCTGTAGGACTTTTTATTATTTGAAGCCCACATTTGGACGTTTATGGCTATTTTATGATTAATGTAAGTGGCTGCAAAGCATATTTTCCATAATTGCCCCTAATACACAAGAAAAAGCAAATATAAGTAAAGGTCCCCATACACGGGCCGATTCTAGCTGCCAATATGGGTCCCTTATGTGTACAAAGGTTGATGGAAGCGCATGAAAAACAAAATAAAAATATATAGTGTAGATCAATAAGAAAAAGGAAATATATAATGGCCACTGCCGTGAATAACTTAAATGAAACACCACTGTAGAGTGTAACCAGAACTATGTATATATTATAACTGCTCACCAGAACGATTCAAATATGGAACAAATAGGCAAACCCAGCTGAACCTTGATAGGAGTGGGAATCCGTTCAACAATGTATATAGGATAAAGGATATAAAGCAGATATAGTGTAAATCTGTTTATTGAGAATAAAAACCCTGCACCATGCAGGCTACTTACAGCGTAGTAGTATTGTAAAAGCAGAAAACATTCAAGAATTCAAATCGTGGCTCAACGCGTTTCGCGTGCCTCCTGCACGCTTCCTCAGGAGCAAATAAAGTGAAGTGTGTAAATAGCGTTACTATAAGTGGTATTTATAGACCTGCAATCAGGGTATAAAACGAAGGCACCAGCGAGATACCGGAAGCGCATATATGACGCGCTGGAAGTGAAGGCGCGTAACCATGGGAACCGGTAAACACGCGCACTCGGCGCGTTCAGTTAGCTGCTGGATAGATGATCCGGTCACCATGGGAACGCTTCGGTGCTAATGTCGGCAGTATCACGAAACGTGATACTGCCGACATTAGCACCGAAGCGTTCCCATGGATCATCTATCCAGCAGCTAACTGAACGCGCCGAGTGCGCGTGTTTACCGGTTTCCATGGTTACGCGCCTTCACTTCCAGCGCGTCATATATGCGCTTCCGGTATCTCGCTGGTGCCTTCGTTTTATACCCTGATTGCAGGTCTATAAATACCACTTATAGTAACGCTATTTACACACTTCACTTTATTTGCTCCTGAGGAAGCGTGCAGGAGGCACGCGAAACGCGTTGAGCCACGATTTGAATTCTTGAATGTTTTCTGCTTTTACAATACTACTACGCTGTAAGTAGCCTGCATGGTGCAGGGTTTTTATTCTCAATAAACAGATTTACACTATATCTGCTTTATATCCTTTATCCTATATACATTGTTGAACGGATTCCCACTCCTATCAAGGTTCAGCTGGGTTTGCCTATTTGTTCCATATTTGAATCGTTCTGGTGAGCAGTTATAATATATACATAGTTCTGGTTACACTCTACAGTGGTGTTTCATTTAAGTTATTCACGGCAGTGGCCATTATATATTTCCTTTTTCTTATTGATCTATATATTTTTATTTTGTTTTTCATGCGCTTCCATCAACCTTTGTACACATATTTCGAGGCTCATCTAAAAGGGGAGCTGATATCAAGAGGAGGCAGCATATCTTCACAATTGGTTATATTGTATTGAGGACAATACATAAACTGACTTTCACCAAGAAGCGCTGAGTATTTTGTTTCTCACCTTCTGAACAATATTTTGATATGGGTCCCTTAGACTGATTCGGCAGCTAATCGGCCCGTGTATGGGCACTACCGATGGGCATGCCCGACCGATATCTGGCCTGAAATCGGGCAGATCTCGATCGGGCAGGTTAGAAAATCTAGTCGGATCGGGGACCACGACGGCTTGTTGATGAGGTCCCCAGACCAACTTTCCTTATACCCACCGTTATAATTCGATCGTTTGGCCCCAGGGCCAAACAATCGAATTAGCCTGGATTCTCCTGATATCGCCCACCCATAGGTGGGGGATATTGGGAGAAGATCCGCTCGCTTGGTGACATCGCCAAGCGAGCGGATTGGCCCGTGTATGAGGACCTTAAGGGATTGCTTATGGGCTGTGCCTGCCCAGTCTCCCCAATACACTGATAGCAATATTGATTATTTAGCTCACTATATAAATTAGGCCTGTCCTGTTCTACCTTTTTGCTCAGCCGGTAGCAAATAAGAATGGTATCTCCAGATAATGACTATAATAGCCATAACATAGTCTGTACCCAAGGCACACATCGCTGTCTGTATCTGTGAACTGCACTCATTGCAGTGACATTAATCCTTTTTTTTTTTTTAATCTCTCCCCTGGACAACTGCTGTCAGCACCAAGTGTGGCCCTGAAGGTCAATATCTCCGGCAAAGCATTTACTACAATTGTGCTGTCACCTTGTATTGCCTCGCAGTCAGACATGGAAAGGGAAATAACTATGTACAGACTTTTGTGAGATTTTGTGACCGAGCTGTGTTTTACTTCTTAACTCACAAGGTGAAATAATATAAATCTGCAGGAGTTTGCCTCTGGAGCAAAGCAGCCTATCAGGAACGTCTGATTGCCAGATCCCCCATAGAGACTATATGGTTATTGACCTATGCAATATTATTTCTTAAACAATTGAGCTTCAGTGTGCAATTAACTGGGTTAACATCAGTTGCAAAGACCCACAGAAGCAACTTAAAAATCCAGGAGGTGTTAACTTCATGGTTCCCTTGTATCCAGGTGGGCGAGGGCACCCAATTTAACACAGCAGGCTGAACAGGCACATTGGCACTGACAACAAGAATCTATAGGCACCAATGTTGTTTGGAGTAACGTCAAAGTGCACCTAGTTTATACATTCTTTGCATGACATACTAAAGAACGCCCTGCCATCTCCTGATTTTATTCTGGCGTAAGTAGGTTTACCACCCTGCTGGTATTTCACTAGCTTTGCTGGCAGTGTTGGACTGGGAACTCAGGGGCCACCAGAATTTTATGGACCCTAGGCCCGCTTTCCAAATTATTTTTCCTCCTTTCCTCACCCAACCTCTTTATTCTCCTAGTCTCTATTATTTACATGCTAGCATCTATTCTTCCATCCCATTCAGAAATAGGGAATGACCATGAAACAGGCCAAATGGTAAAGTACTAGCCAGGGCCAGTATTACAAATTTACCAACAATGTATTTTCGGAGACATTTGTCATCTCTAATGTTCTGCCCCTGACCCATACCTATTCTACCCCCACTCCATCTCAATCCTCTCCCCCACTCCAACCCACCCATTATCTCTTTCACCCTGCAGCTCCCTCCAGTGTTCCCAACAGCATATGCTCTCCGCCCCCTTTGCATCATAGCCCTGCCCCTCCATGTCATAGCTCTGCCCATTTTAGCCCCTCCATGTCATAGCTCTGGCCATTTTAGCCCCTCCATGTCATAGCTCTGCCCATTTTAGCCCCTCCATGTCATAGCTCTGGCCATTTTAGCCCCTCCATGTCATAGCTCTGCCCATTTTAGCCCCTCCATGTCATAGCTCTGCCCATTTTAGCCCCTCCATGTCATAGCTCTGGCCATTTTAGCCCCTCCATGTCATAGCTCTGCCCATTTTAGCCCCTCCGTGTCATAGCTCTGCCCATTTTAGCCCCTCCGTGTCATAGCTCTGCCCATTTTAGCCCCTCCATGTCATAGCTCTGGCCATTTTAGCCCCTCCATGTCATAGCTCTGCCCATTTTAGCCCCTCCATGTCATAGCTCTGCCCATTTTAGCCCCTCCATGTCATAGCTCTGCCCATTTTAGCCCCTCCATGTCATAGCCCTGCCCATTTTAGCCCCTCCATGTCAAAGCTCTGGCCATTTTAGCCCCTCCATGTCATAGCTCTGGCCATTTTAGCCCCTCCATGTCATAGCTCTGCCCATTTTAGCCCCTCCGTGTCATAGCTCTGCCCATTTTAGCCCCTCCATGTCATAGCCCTGCCCATTTTAGCCCCTCCATGTCATAGCTCTGGCCATTTTAGCCCCTCCATGTCATAGCTCTGGCCATTTTAGCCCCTCCATGTCATAGCTCTGGCCATTTTAGCCCCTCCATGTCATAGCTCTGGCCATTTTAGCCCCTCCATGTCATAGCTCTGCCCATTTTAGCCCCTCCATGTCATAGCTCTGCCCATTTTAGCCCCTCAATCAACGTTATTGGTTGGTTGTGAAAAGTGTTGAGGCTGGGTGCCCACAACTAATGGGGGTCATTTATGATGGCAAGTGCAGTTGCATTGGCACAAATTGCCCCACAGTTATTTGCACATAAATCCCTATTAATTATAGGTACTTGTGTCAACATGCATTCCTTGCACTTCTGTAACGGTTGCATTTAAGCGCCGCTGCCTTCCTCCTGCTCCGAGTTGCCTTTTGACACAAGGGAATCCCAGAGCTACCGCCACCTCTAAACCAGACTCCGTGGTCCCCTTCCCTCACCGCCATGAGTGGATAGGCACAGTGCAAAACATTAGGGTTCACACATCATAGGCAGAAATGATCATAACAACACTTTTCAGTGTTATTGCGTCTGATTCGCATTAAAGCACATAAGATGCAAATCCCTTGGACTTCTGGGGGGGGATGCTGCATTGTGGGTAAAAAAATATGTTTCATCAGAAAATTGCACTTCGCACACTGCGGGTATGGAGGTAAATAAGCCCTAATGTGTTTTCAGTCTGCCATGCACTAAAATTGGCCCAATTGTGATCTTGCTCCCCTGTAATGAATGGGCCAATCACAGCTCTGCAAGCTTTTTTCTAAAAAGTGGGGCTCCATGAATATTGGTTTGGGTATCCTGGTCTATTTGCTTTACTGGTGGTGCCAGTGATGATGATCATTGATTAGTGGGGGTGTCTGCTGGTATTTATTTGTACTGAGCTGGGGTACAAGTGGGCACAAACAACAGCTCCTTGGAGTTACTTTGTGAAACTCTTTAACCCAGGGATCCCCAACCTTTTATACCCGTGAGCCACATTCAAATGGAAAAAGTGTTGGGGAGCAACACAAAGATGAAAAAAGTTCCTGGAGGTGCCAATGAGAGCTATAATTGGCTATTTGGTAGCCCCTATGTTGACTGGAAGCCTACAACCAACAACCTACAACCAAAGCTTGCCTCCTTACCAGAAATTCAAAAATAAACACCTACTTTGAGGCTACTGGGAGCAATATTCAAAGGGTTGGGGAGCAACATGAGCCACTGGTTGGGGATCACTGTTTAAACCCCATTAAAAAAACCAGGCAGAATGAGGTTCATGAGGTTATTGGGTTGATCAATTTGGTAACTGCCTGAGCTCAAGCTGTCTTTCTACAGTGGCGCCATCAAGTGGCCATGCTATTCCATTGCAGTGAGAGGCAAAGCATATGGCAGCTCCCACTCAAGTGTTTGTAATTATCTGCAGACTGGGATCCTATGAGCTCACAATAGCCAATATCATTTACTGTCTGTAACACAAATTGGCACAATGGATATTTTTCAATGTAATATTCTCTATAACTTTCTTATTCAACCTTCCGAATATCCATCTGATTTAGAGAGAGATGATTTTTTTTATTGGCCAGGAAGAGCGACGCATATGTACGAGTTCACGTCCTCCGGAGATAAAAGAGTAGCCATGTGTAGAAATGGCGAGATGTGACGGGAGACAAGGGGGACCCTGACTGACATTCTGTAACAGTGTTTATGGAGCCGCTCATAGAAGCCTTTGTATCTGGTAGGGCTTAGCAATAACAGCATTCCTGCCAATTAAATAAATAAGCGGCCATGTCAGCTGTCACTGGGGGGGGGGGGGGCTCGATGGTGGGAAAAATCAGTTGACCTAAATGTTTCTATCAAAGGGCGATTGTAGAAATGACGGTATTTGCTCTGGAGGAGTCTGGGAAGTTGTACTGGGAAGTCTGGGAAATGGTTATAAATGTAATAAATAATATTTACAAACAATTTGGCTATGCAGCAGTGTGTAGCCTCATACACATCTCCTAAAGGGGAAATTCATGTTCAAATTAATTTATAGTGCGTTGGGCCTACTTTAGACAAGCTTTCACTTTGTTGGCTTTTTTTTATTCCGCAGTGTTTATCTTTATGCTGCACAGCTATTGAATTATCTGCATTTTTATTCTGCTGCTTTCCAGGCTGCAACTATAAATTTTATCTGGTTGTCAGGGTCACTGACCCCAGCAAACAAAAACACATCATTGGTCATATATTACTGCCCCTATCACAAGTGCAGGGGCAATAAGGGAGCAAAAACATGATCCTTAGTGGTCATACACTTTGGACTTGGGGCTGGGGCAGTGGTGTGCAAGGAGTTGTGCCCTGCGCCCCCCAGTTCGACCCTGGATATTAGCAGTTTTAGACTGGTCGCTAATACCAGCTTTAAGCTCAGCAGCACTGTCAGCAACCCTATAGTTAACTGTTAATTTATTTCCTATTTGGCTTTCGATCCTCTGTAATAGGGAAGAAAGCTTACACCAGTGGCTGGGATTGTGAGCTTAGACTTTCCATAATTTAAAGAGGTAGTTCACCTTTAAATTAGATGCAGACATTGATATTCTGAAAGAATATAAAGAATTGGTATTTATTTTTTATACACTATGGTTTTTTAGTTTGATTTTTGTAGCAGACATCTGGTTGCTAGGGTCTTATTTACCCTAGCAACCAGGCCATGGTTTGAATGAGAGGCAGGAATATGAATAGGAGAGGGCCTGGATAGAAAGATAAGTAACAAAAAAATAACAGTAACATTGTAGCCTCACAGAGCAATAGTTTTTGGCTGTCGGGGTCAGTGACCTCCATTGGAAAGCAGAAAGAAGCAGAAGAGGAAGGCAAATAATGTAAAAAACTATAGCATATAAATAATGAAGACTAGTGATGAGCGAATCTGTCCCGCTTTGCTTCAGCGAAAAATTTGCGAATCTTTCAAAAGATTCGCAAAACGGCGAAAATGTCACACGTCAAAAAATATTGTCGCCCGCGGCTATTCTTTTGTCGCCCGCAGCGATTCTTTTATCGTGTGGCTATTATTTTGTTGCCCGTGACATTTGTCGCCGGGCGCCATTCTTTTGACGTGCAGCGAATTTTTCCACCGTAAATTTTTTCATCCGTTTCGCGAAACAATCTGCCAATGGCGAAACGCAGAAATTTGCCGCGAATCCATGTCTGGCGAAACATTTCGCCCATCACTAATGAAGACAATTACAGAGTTGCTTGGGATAGGGCATACTATAACATACAAACAGGGTTATGTAATAGCAGGCAGCATTTACTGGTCACCTGTTTAAACGCAAACATCTTATTGGTTGCTGTAGGTTACAGCTACTGGGCAAACTTAGTGCCTTTATTACATATGGGGGTAAAAGTTAACCTAAAGGTAAACCACCCCTTCAACAGCTATTATCCATTTTCCATTGCTTGGTGAAAGCTCAGACCCTATGGGTCTGATATAATCTGATATAACTTAACCCTGATCATAGCAGGTTCCCGAATATATGTAGTTATCCCATCCTGACATTACCTCCAATAGTCGCATTAAAAACCCTTTTACGTTCAGTTTGGCTCCAGGAAGACACTTGCAAGATGCATTACACCCTATTTGCCTTTTCAGTATAATCAATACGTTCCTAGCAGCGAGTACGTTCATATATTCCCTTCCCGCTGCAGCATCTAAATGGGAAATGCATCATGCATAATAGATTTACACGTTCCTAAATCTGTTTAGTGACATAAGCAGGACACTGATATATTTATGAATAGCTTTTAGTTTTTGTTAATGGTTAAAACATTTCCTGATTGCTGGAAGGGTTGGGTGGCTTGGCCTGGTTTCATGATGAGCTACTCATAAGGCTATTTTTAAGAATAAGTAGTAATACACATCTATGGTTGAGAATTAGTCCTTAGTCCTTAGTGGTCCAAAGCTTCTTCTTGATAAGATGTATTTTCCTTATAGTTTGCTGGTTGTATAGGCTCAATGTGCTGTCAGATTGGTTTCCTTACACACTTGGGCCTTCATAGTTACATAGTTACATAGTTACATAGGGTTGAAAAAAGACCATTGTCCATCAAGTTCAACCCATCCGAGTAAACCCAGCACACAACCTATACTAACCAATCTATACACTCACATACATAAACTATATATATACAACCAGTAATACTAACTGTAGATATTAGTATCACAATAGCCTTGGATATTCTGCTTGTTCAAAAACTCATCCAGGCCCCTCTTAAAGGCATTAACAGAGTCTGCCATTACCACATCACTAGGAAGGGCATTCCACAGCCTCACTGCCCTCACCGTGAAAAACCACCTACGCTGCTTCAAATGGAAGCTCTGTTCCTCTAATCTAAAGGGGTGACCTCTGGTGCGCTGATTGTTTTTATGGGAAAAAAGAACATCCCCCAACTGCCTATAATCCCCTCTAATGTACTTGTACAGAGTAATCATGTCCCCTCGCAAGCGCCTCTTTTCCAGAGAAAACAACCCCAACCTCGACAGTCTAACCTCATAGCTTAAATCTTCCATCCCCTTTACCAGTTTAGTTGCACGTCTCTGCACTCTCTCCAGCTCATTAATATCCCTCTTAAGGACTGGAGCCCAAAACTGCACTGCATACTCAAGGTGAGGCCTTACCAGGGACCTATAAAGCGGCAAAAATATGTTCTCATCCCTTGAGTCAATGCCCTTTTTTATACAAGACAGCACTTTATTTGCTGTAGTAGCCACAGAATGACACTGCCTGGAATTAGACAACTTGTGATCTACAAAAACCCCTAGATCCTTCTCCATTAAGGATGCCCCCAACACACTACCATTCAGTAGATAGTTTGCGTTTATATTATTCCTACCAAAGTGCATAACTTTGCACTTGTCAACATTGAACCTCATTTTCCAGTTTGCTGCCCAGTTTTCCAATTTTGTCAAATCGCTCTGCAAAGCGGCACATCCTGCATGGAACTTATAGTTTTGCACAATTTAGTGTCATCAGCAAAAATAGAAACAGTACTGTCTATGCCCACCTCCAGGTCATTAATAAACAAGTTAAAAAGCAAAGGACCAAGGACTGACCCCTGCGGTACTCCACTAACCACACTGGCCCAATTAGAAAATGTTCCATTTACCACCACTCTTTGTACTCTATCCTTCAGCCAGTTTTCTATCCAATTACAAATATTATGTTCTAGGCCAATATTCCTCAATTTGATCATTAACCTTCTGTGAGGTACTGTATCAAACGCTTTAGCAAAATCTAAGTAGATGACATCAACTGCCATTCCAGCATCAAGGTTCCTGCTCACCTCCTCATAAAAGGCAACTAAATTAGTCTGGCAAGATCTGTTACGCATAAAACCATGCTGGCACAAACTAATAGTATTGTGAACTGCAATGTATTCAACTATCCTATCCCTTATTACCCCTTCCAGAAGCTTTCCTACTACTGATGTCAGACTAACAGGCCTATAGTTTTCAGGCTGAGAACGAGATCCCTTTTTAAATAACGGCACCACATTAGCAATCCGCCAGTCTCTCGGCACCATGCCAAACCTCAACGAATCCTGAAAAATTATGTGAAGAGGCTTGGCAATCACAGCGCTCAGCTCATTTAATACCCTGGGATGAATCCCATCCGGCCCTGGACCTTTGTTTACCTTTACATGTTCAAGTCTCTTTTGAATTTCCTCCTGAGTGACCCATGCGCCAGTAGCTAAATTACTAGCACTGGGTATATTAAAAGGGAAGCCTTCATTATCTGGCTCCTCAGATGTATAGACAGATGAAAAATAAGAGTTCAAAATTTCAGCTTTTTCCCCGTTCTCATCAACCAACTTACCCCCCTGTGATAATAAAGTTCCCACCCCTTCTTGCTTCATTTTTTTACTATTCACATAATTAAAAAATAATTTTGGATTCTTTTTACTCCTAGCTGCAATATCCCTTTCCATCTCTATTTTAGCTTGCCTGATAGCTTTTTTGCATGCTTTATTTGCTTCCTTGTACCTGATGAAAGTTTCCGCTGTCCCAGCTAACTTGAATGCTTTAAAAGCACGTTTTTTATTACCAACCTCGACCTTAACTCTTTTATTCAGCCATAAGGGTTTTGCTTTGCGATGCCTCTCCTTGCTTACAAGGGGAATATACTGTTGTGTATACCTGCAAAGCAATGTTTTAAAGATGTTCCATTTTCCTTCTGTGTCTAACCCCATGAAAAGCCTTTCCCAGTTGACACATTGCAGAGATGCCCTTAAACTGGCAAAGTCTGCACGTCTAAAATTGAGCGTTTTAGTTACTCCCTTATAGAGCTGTCTCTGTAGCATTATCTCAAAGGAGACCATGTTGTGATCACTGTTCCCCAAATGCTCACCCACACAAATGTTAGAGATAAGTTCAGTATTATTAGATATTACCAGGTCCAAAATAGACTCATTCCGAGTAGGTTCTTGAACCACCTGAAATAAAAAGTTGTCATTTAGCATATTTACAAACCTACTAGCTTTTTCTGACTTAGCCACCCCATTACTCCAGTCAATGTCCGGATAATTAAAGTCCCCCATAATAACAACTTGACCCAATTTTGAAGCCTCCTCCATTTGCAAAAGTAGCTGGGCCTCATCCCCCTCATCTATACGGGGTGGTTTATAGCATACACCAATGATCATTTTCTTTGTGACCTTCAGCCCTACTGAAATTTCTACCCAAAGAGATTCAACGTTTTCATTGGTAATGTCTTTATTACATGGCTTTAAATCTGACTTTACATAAAGACAAACCCCTCCACCCTTTTTAATCCCTCTGTCCCTCCTAAAAAGCGTATACCCATTTAAATTCACTGCCCAGTCGCATTTTTCATCCCACCAGGTCTCAGTGATACCAATTAAGTCATAATTTTCAATACATGCAATAGCCTGCAGCTCCCCTATTTTTCCCGACAAGCTACGCGCATTAGCCAGCATGCAGCGGAGATTACTACTTCTTCCTCTACAGCTTACATTAGCTAAAGGACAGTTAGAGCTAAGGTGAAAATTAGTCTGTTTCCCTTGTAACAATGGAAGCTCCTTATCTGATAAACTATATGCCCCCCTCACTCCTCCCCCACAACCCTTTACTGGTCCCACTGCCCCATCTACACTAGCTCTCCCATAAGAATCTAGCTTACCAACCCCCCCCTTGTCTAGTTTAAACACTCCTCCAGCCTCTTAACCATTCTCTCCCCTAGCACAGTAGACCCCCTTCCATTGAGGTGCAATCCGTCAGGGCTGTATAGATTGTACCCCAAAGAAAAGTCAGCCCAGTGCTCTAGGAACCCAAACCCTTCCTTCCTACACCAAGACTTTAGCCACGCATTTAGCTCCCTAAGCTCCCGCTGTCTCCCTAAACTAGCACGCGGCACCGGCAAAATTTCATGGGTAGGTTTGGATGATAAAGGAGAATCTAAAGCAGTGGTTTCTAGACTTTTTGAAGCCAAGATCCCTTTGAGACCCACCATGTATCCAGGGCTCACCTTATATAATAAAAAGGTTGGAGAAATATGTACATACTTCTCTATCAGTCATAGTTCCAAGTATATCTTGGACAACAAAGACATTTTAGACCCACAATCATCTGAATGATCTTCAAGCTTGGCCTCCGTGAGTGTTTAATGGAGAAAATAAGCATTCTTCCCAAAGCTCTTAGTGCAAAGGCTCTGCTTCCCCTAGCAGCACAATTTGGGGACCACTGGTCTAATGGAAGCGAATTTCACAGATAGACCTAAAATTGAAGGAAATATTTCATGTCTGGATGGAAAGTAGATGATGGCTCAAAGCAGAGTGTAGATGGAGTGTGTTTAGAGAGTAGGGGAAGATGTAGTTAGGGACTGCATTGTTGAGATATCTAGTATAAATAAATCTAAAGCAACTGGACTTGTTAAGTAATCATTGAAGACTTTTCACTACTCATCTGAGCAGCTTCTTCAGTTCAACTGACTGGTATGGGAAGCCCTCAGTTGAACTGAAGAAGCTGCTCGGATGAGTAGTGAAACGTCTTCAATAATTACTTAGCAAGTCCAGTTGCTCTAGATTTATTTATACTATAGATACTATGACCTGGATGAATGAAAATCTTCATAGTCATATTGCATTGTTGAGAGTTTTGAAAGCCCTGCTAATAATTTGATTTAAATGAGTGCAGCAGATATGAAGGAGTAATAATAAGAGGCTGCTAATCTGGTCAACTAAATGAAAGGAGGAGTCCTTAACCTTGTGTAAAGATGGAGGGACTGGATAAAATGATTAAGGATGGGAAGTTGAGGTTTGGAGAGGTTACCGTTTAGGTACTGGTGACCCATTCAGGGGCAAATAACAGAGAGGGAGTCAGTGACTGGTAACAGTAAGTGGCAAAGTAATTTGATGTAGAATAAATGATAAAGTCATATCTACACGGTATTGCAGACACAACAAAAAGGACTCCATCTGCTGATATCTGACCCTATGGGGCACATTTACTAACCCACGAATCCGAATTGGAAAAATTCCGATTGGAAAACAAACATTTTGCGACTTTTTCGTATTTTTTGCGATTTTTTTCGTCGCCTTTACGACTTTTCGGAAATTGTCGCAACTTTTTCGTAACCATTACGACTTGCGCGAAAAAACGCGAGTTTTTCGTAGCCTTTATGATTCGCTCGTATCTTGTCGCGACTTTTTCGTATTGAGCGTACTCGGCGCGAAAGCTGTGAAAAAGTCGCGACTTTTCGCGCAAGTTTTAACGCTACGAAAAAATCGCAACATTTTGCGCAACTTTCGGAATGGCTACAAAAAAGTTGCGACAATTTTCCAAAAAATCGCAAAATACCGATCATTACGAAAAAAACGCAATCGGATGCATTCGGCCCGTTCGTGGGTTAGTAAATGTGCCCCTATGTATTGGGTCCTTCCATTCTAATTAATGCTGTTTTAAAACCATAAGGAAAATAGAAGTCACCAAGGAGCTCAATAAACATATAAAGCAGTGGTTCCAAGACTGTGGGGCTGACCCCTAGGGTGGCTTCAGGGACCGTAGGACAAGGATCCCGAGGCTGAAGTCCAGTTGGGATGAAATTTGGGGAAACTGTCTAGATACACCTGGAATCAAACTAGAAGGTCAGTTAGGTTTGAAACTTATTTATCATGTTCAATATATTTGAAGCTATGGCCAGATGATTGATACAATTATATTTGCTTGATCTTTTTATGAGCTGGAGGGGCTTTGACCAAAAAGTTGGACTCCAACGAGGAACTGAAAAGTCCAACAACTACTGATATAAAGGCTAGAGTGTTTTTATAAAGGTGATGGTTCTTTTTATAATACACAAGTTTCCTTGGGCCATTATATATGTATATATATCTTTTTTTCCTATGTTCAATGCAGCGTGATTGAGATACTCTAAAACTGGACTCGCCGTAACGAGAAGCAATTTGCTTTATGGCTCCTATTTATCTCCCAAACACTCAAGCACTTTAGAAGTTTCCACGGAAAGTGCTGGGAAGAAACTGTTTGTGTGAATATCTACTGCAAGATTAAAAATGTAATTGCCGTTTAGTCTTCAGATTTATTTGAAAAGGGGATAATGATAGTAATTACCCAGTTTGAGTTTTGTGGAGGCTTAATTAGATCCCCCAAAAAGCATTTGTGTTCACGAGAAGAGAAGAAACACATACATGCATACAAAGGAACCATCTGCCTCTTCTCTTTTTTTTTTTGCCACGGAGATTGTGTGCAATTATTTTTAGCCGGTGTCGAGGCTGGCGTTTTATTGTGCGATCCGTATCTGTACAGGGAAAGGCCCCGGCGTTCAGGCAAGTAAGTTTATTTCTCAGATGAGGTTAATTGTCCTTTGTAAGTACCTTTATATCAAACAAAGCCTACTTAGGAATGTTTGCTTTTTTGTTTTATTTAGTGGAACAATTTCCGTGTCCCCAAATTACACGGGAAAGGTTTGTTATGAGGACTTTTTGGCTCAACTTTGAAGTTGCTGCATATTAATGATATTGTTGAAAGCAACTGAATTTGTTTAAATGACAAATGATGTTTTTCTGTTATTCGTTATGTTACATAAACCCTGGTAAGGCTGTAGAGGGAAATAAATATCTACCGCAACCTTCAGCGCAAGCCCATTAGCTGAACTTGCAGCAAAAGATACATTCCATACATTCAGTATATGGGTTTTTTATAAAGTAGTGTTTTGTGTTCCCTTGAGGTGCGAGCGTTCCTTCCTGCTTCCCCTAGAGGTGTGAGTGCTCCTTCCTTCGTTCCCTTGAGTTGTGAGTGTTCCTTCCTGCGTTCCCTTGAGGTGCGAGCATTCCTTCTTGCATTCCCTAGAAGGTATGAACGTTCCTTCTTGTGTTCCCTTGAGGTGCGATCATTCCTTCTTGCATTCCCTAGAAGGTATGAACGTTCCTTCTCGTGTTCCCTTGAGGTGCGAGCAATCCTTCTTGCATTCCCTAGAAGGTATGAATGTTCCTTCTCGTGTTCCCTTGAGGTGCGAGCATTCCTTCTTGCATTCCCTAGAAGGTATGAACGTTCCTTCTCGTGTTCCCTTGAGGTGCGAGCATTCCTTCTTGCATTCCCTAGAAGGTATGAACGTTCCTTCTCGTGTTCCCTTGAGGTGCGAGCATTCCTTCTTGTATTCCCTAGAAAGTATGAACGTTCCTTCTTGTGTTCCCTTGAGGTGCGAGCATTCCTTCTTGCATTCCCTAGAAGGTATGAACGTTCCTTCTTGTGTTCCCTTGAGGTGCGAGCATTCCTTCTTGTATTCCCTAGAAAGTATGAACGTTCCTTCTTGTGTTCCCTTGAGGAGCGAGCATTCCTTCTTGCATTCCCTAGAAGGTACTGTATGAACGTTCCTTCTTGTGTTCCCTTGAGGTGCAAGCATTCCTTCTTGCATTCCCTAGAAGGTGTGAGCTTTCCTTCTTGTGTTCCCTTGAGGTGTAAGTGTTCCTTCCTGCGTTCCCTTGAGGCGCGAGCGTTCCTTCTTGCATTCCCTAGAAGGTGTGAGCGTTCCTTCTTGTGTTCCCTTGAGGTGCGAGTGTTCCTTCTTGTGTTCCCTTGAGGTGTGAGCATTCCTTCTTGTGTTCCCTTCAGGTGTGAGTGTTCCTTCCTGCATTCCATTTAGGTGCGAACGTTCCTTCCTACTTTCCCTGCGAGCATTCCTTCTTGTATTCCCTAGAAAGTATGAACGTTCCTTCTTGTGTTCCCTTGAGGTGCGAGCATTCCTTCTTGCATTCCCTAGAAGGTATGAACGTTCCTTCTTGTGTTCCCTTGAGGTGCGAGCATTCCTTCTTGTATTCCCTAGAAAGTATGAACGTTCCTTCTTGTGTTCCCTTGAGGTGCGAGCATTCCTTCTTGCATTCCCTAGAAGGTACTGTATGAACGTTCCTTCTTGTGTTCCCTTGAGGTGCAAGCATTCCTTCTTGCATTCCCTAGAAGGTGTGAGCTTTCCTTCTTGTGTTCCCTTGAGGTGTGAGTGTTCCTTCCTGCGTTCCCTTGAGGCGCGAGCGTTCCTTCTTGCATTCCCTAGAAGGTGTGAGCGTTCCTTCTTGTGTTCCCTTGAGGTGCGAGTGTTCCTTCTTGTGTTCCCTTGAGGTGTGAGCATTCCTTCTTGTGTTCCCTTCAGGTGTGAGTGTTCCTTCCTGCATTCCATTTAGGTGCGAACGTTCCTTCCTACTTTCCCTTGAGGTGCGAGCATTTTTTCCTGCGTTCCCTTTAGGTGCGAGTGTTCCTTCCAGCTTTCCCTTGAGGTGTGAGTGTTCCTTCCTTCGTTCCATTGAGGTGCAAGCGTTCCTTTCTGCGTTCCCTTCAGGTGCGAGCGTTCCTTCCCGCGTTCCCTTGAGGTGCGGGCGTTCCTTTCTTCGTTCCCTAGAGGTGTGAGTGTTCCTTCCTGCGTTCCCTTGAGGTGTGAGCGTTCCTTCCTGCGTTCCCTTGAGGTGTGAGTGTTCCTTCCTGCGTTCCCTTGAGGTGTGAGCGTTCCTTCCTGCGTTCCCTTGAGGTGCAAACGTTCCTTCCCGTGTTCCCTTGAGGTGCGAGTGTTCCTTTCTTCGTTCCCTAGAGGTGTGAGTGTTCCTTCCTGCATTCCATTTAGGTGCGAGTGTTCCTTCACACTTTCCCTTGAGGTGCGAGTGTTCCTTCCTGCGTTCCCTAGAGCTTCGAGCGTTCCTTCCTTCGTTCCCTAGAGGTGCGAGCGTTCCTTCCTTCGTTCCCTAGAGGTGCGAGCGTTCCTTCCTTCATTCCCTAGAGGTGTGAGCATTCCTTCCTTCGTTCCCTAGAGGTGTGAGCGTTCCTTCCTGCGTTCCCTAGAGGTGCGAGCGTTCCTTCCTGCGTTCCCTAGAAGTGCGAGCGTTCCTTCCTGCAAATAATAAAAACAAAGACCAATTGCAAATAGTCTCAGAACATCACTCAATACATTGCACTAGAAGTTAATTTAAAGATGGACAACCCCTTTAAGCGTATATTAATGGTAATAATGGCTTCATTATACACAACAACACGTTTAAACATATGTTTAAACTTTGGTAGAATTTGAAAAGAAATAATCACTTCTCTACTTCTGCTTATTATGAAATATATCTGTATTCTTCTCCAGCCGGATAATATAATAAAATATTTAGTATTGCTGAACACGCACTGAGCTGATTCATAGAATTTTCAAGACGTCAAAAAAAAACAAAACATTTAAGAATCATTTCTGAGTTTGTCTTTGCCTTGGGCAATTGTGAGTAGTTGTTACTGTTACTGTTTGGTTAGATTCTTGGAATAAAAAAAAAAAAAATATATATATATATTTAATCAAAAAATGACAGGAGTTTTATTTTCAATGGTTTGTTCTGGAAGTTTGGAACTTAATACTAGCAGCCAGGATTACAATAATCTAAAGGGTAGACTGGACCCAAAATGATTTATTAAAAATAAATTGCTCCCTTAATGTCTAGGGGCAATAGGTGTTGCTCATACATACTGCAACTGTGCATTATACATGATCACTGTGTTAGGGACTGTAATGTTGAGGAGTAACCTCCTAAGGTGGCCATACACATAAAAATCCACTCGCCTGGCGAGGTCGCCAAGTGAGCAGAACTTCTCCCGATATCCCCACCTACAGGTGGGCGATATTGGGGGAATTTAGGCTAATTCGGTTGTTTGGCCCTGGGGCGAAACGATCGAATTAGAACGCCGGTAATAGGCGCAGTCAGTTTTGGGACCGCATCAACGATGTGGTCCTCGATCTGACTGAATTTTTTAACCTGCCCGATCAATATCTGCCCCATTTTAGGCCAGATATTGGTCGGGCAGGCCAGTCGTTGTTTCCTCTACATAGGCTGATAAGCTGCCAAATCGGTCCTACAGACCAATATCGGCAGCTACAATCTGCCCGTGTATGGCCACCTTAAGGTGTAGCAGCAGAGCCCTGCCAATCCCAGTATTCACCGATGCCCTTTTTGGGCCTTGGAGTTTCTGAGGTGGAGTTGACAGGGATCCTACAGATGTCCAAGGTTATTTCCAGAAAACGTGGTACAAATGGGATCAGGCAGAGGCAGAAGTCGAAGTCAGGCAAAGGTCGGTGGCAGCGAAGATTCGTAAGTCAAAAATCAAGCAAATAGTCAAAAACCAGTGGATCAATCAAAACCAGGCTTAGCTAAAATCTAGAGAGTCAGAATCAGCTTGGGCAATAGAAACAAACAGAGTAGTGCCTTTTAAATTTGGCGCCAATAGTGATGTCAGCAGGTCTGATGACATCATAACTCGATACCAAGCAACGTAGCGTTAGTGTGCATGCATTTGTGCATCTTTAGGCAGTTAGCACCGGAACACACCATAGCAAGCTGTGCACAGGAGCACGCCTAACCAGAGGAGACCAGGGACTGGTGTGCATAGAGTTAGGAATGCGCACTGGTCGCCCAGTGGTCCTTACACACTCCCTGCATGCCTCTGCATTCCTGCCCTGTCCCCCATCTGTTGGTGACTCTGCTGCCTTTACTGTAAAGCCACTTATTGCAGCATCGCCCCTCAATTCTTGGGTTGGCTGATAACCGACTTGTTCAGCTTTTAGGGTGCCCCTACATGGGGCCTTCAAACTGATTTGGCAGCTTATCTGCCCATATATGAGCACCCCCGACGGGCCTACACAAACGATATCTGGCCTAAAATTGGCCAGATCCTAATTAGGCAGGTTTGTTTTTCCATGTGATCAGGGACCGCATTGGGTCGTTGATGTGACCCTCAGCCTGACGACGCCTATGCCTGCCGTTTTATCCCAAGGGCCAAACGATCAAACTAAAAGATCTGCTTATTTGATGACCCCGCCAACCAAAACAATCTCAACGTATATGGCCACTTTACTCCTACAATACTGTTGAAAACATGTATGGAGATCTTGGAGTGACTGTGTTGAGAAGTAGCAGTTTGGTCAATATCTACATGACTACCCGGATAAGCAAATAGGAAAGGAACATGGTGGTGATGATAGTGGAGACCCACAAAATAGGCTTTGCCTGAGGACCCACCACCACAACAAAAGACGGACCTGAAGATGAGAATATTAATGCTATTAAGAGTGGCTTGGATGACTTGGACAAGCATCTGGAAGGGTTTAACTTAGATGGACTATTGTCTTTTTTCAACCCTAACTATGTAACTATGAGAGGAGCTTAAAGCTTTTGAGACCAAAGATGGCAGATTCCAGGAACAGTCCCCGATATTAATAAGCTATTTTATTGCTAACTGACGGCAATCAGGACTCAGTACAGCGAGACATTTCTAAATAATAGCGATCTAAAATAATATAATTAGTACTTTTTTTCAGAAATATTCCCATTTTCTTTTACTAAGGAAGATATACTGTTTCTGCTGAATCATTCATCTGAATGGAGAGTTCCATTTGGCACAGCACTTTTAATTTCCATGGTTTGGAAAAATAATCAAATCTCCCCTCTATCAATGGAAAGACTTGACTGATTATAGGATTTGATATGTACCTGCTAGCTGGTTTCTATGGCAACGGGGGAACTTTGCATTATTTTAACAGAAACTGGCTTGTTACTGTGGGGACAAATTCCTTGATTTATAAGTCACATTATTTTTGCAGTAACTAATGGTTATGGAAGGAAATATGTTGTGTGTCCTCGATGGAATTGACACTGCACCCAATATACACAGAGTATGGAGGTGTAATTTCTTTGCAATATATATTTTTTAATGCATATTTCCATTGGGTTTTAGTGTTCCAAGTATTAGTGTCAAACATATACTGCGGGCTACAGCATAATAATGTCTAAATAATTCAAAGCAGAGTGAAAAAACATGGCCTCGGGTTTCACACGGTTAATATTGCAGCTAAATTTTTGTTTCATTTTTTATGCATCCTGTGGGTAAAAGTCTGCCAGGAATTATATTGAAATTTCTAGAAAAATATAAAGCATCTTGTGTCTGAAAAGATGAACCCAGAGTATCCAGAAGGCATATATACCTTTATCGTAGTCTCATTATGAACCTTCTTTGAGGTCAAAGTTACACAAAATGGGTGCAATTTTGTGGCTGTAGAAATATAATACAGAAATAGATTGGCTTCATGTGGAGTAAGCCTTAGTCCAGGGGTCCCCAACCTTTCTTACTCGTGAGCCACAGTCAAATGTAAAAAGACTTGGAGAGCAACACAAGCACCATAAAAGTTCATGGAGGAGCCAAATAAGGGCTGTGATTGGCTATTAGGCGCCTCTATGCACCCTATCAGCTTACAGGGGCTTTATTTGGTAGGAAATCTTGTTTTTATTCAACCAAAACTTGCCCCCAAGTCAGGAATTCAAAAATAACTCCCTGGTTTGGGGGCACTGAGAGCAACATCCAAGGGGTTGGGGAGCAACATGTTACCCCCGAGCCACTGGTTGGGGATCACTGCCTTAGTCTATACCATCAAATCACAAATCATAGGTGCCAGTCTGCCTTTTGGCACCCAGTAAGTCCTGGGCTTCACTAGCTGTCCGTGCCTTCATGGAAGGTTCCAATAGAACAGGGATTCCCAACCTTTTTTTACTTGTGAGCCACATTCAGATGTAAAAAGTGTTGGTGAGCCACACAAGCATGAAAAAGTTCTTTGGGGGTGCCAAATAAGGGCTGTGATTGGCTATTTGGTAGCCCCGTGTGGACTGCTGGCCTTCAGGAGGTTCTGCTTGGGGTAAAAGTCTCTGTGCTTCAAAAACTTGTCTCCAAGCCAGAGAGGGGGCAACATGGAGCCACTGGTTGGGGATCACTGCAATAGAACATACATGGTTTGACAGTTTTTTATTACATCCCTCTGTACAGGGTACAAGCTGCTATTCTTACTAGCCACAGCCTGGGCTTTATTTAGGTCCATATCTGCCTAGGCACCAGATCTACCTGTGTCCACCCCCTCAGCAATTAGTCAGCAGTGATCCCCAACCAGTGGCTCAGGGGCAACATGTTGCTCCCCAACCCCTTGGATGTTGCTCCCAGTGGCCCCAAACCAGGTGTTTATTTATGAATTCCTGACTTGGGGGCAAGTTTTGGCCGCATAAAAAACAGTTGTACTGCCAAACAGAACCTCCAGTAGGCTGGCCTGTCCACATAGGGGCTACCTAATAGCCAATAACAGCCCAGGAACTTTTTTTATGATTTTGTTGCTCCCCAACTCTTTTTACATTTGATGGATTAATGAATGCATAGGACAATGTGTATATGCCAATAGCATAAGAAAGGGCACGCCCCCCCATCCCCTTTAATTCTGCTGCCAGTGGCAGACTGGGGAAGCCTACATAGAAATAATGTCCTGACCACACCACTGGTGATGTTCAACTCTGCCTTCTTGGGTACTAGACCAGGGGTCCTCAACTTTTTTTAACAGCCACATTCAAATGTAAAAAGAGTACCCAAGAAACAGCATGAGTGTGGAAAAGCTTCATGGGGGTGTCTGATAAGGGCTGTGATTGGCTATTTGGTAGCCCCTATGTGAACTGGTTCTGTTTGTCAGTGCACCTGGTTTTTATGCAGCCAAACCTTGTCTCCAAGTCAGGAATTCAACAATAAATACCTGCTTTGAGGCCACTGGGAGCAACATCCAAGGGGTTAGGGAGCAACATGTTACTCAGGGGCCACTGGCTGGAGGTAATTGCACTAGACCATGCCCCCTGCTTGCTTCATGGAAGCCTCTGAAGGAGAAGTAGGAAGGCTGTGGTCAGCCCTCTAGAGGCAATGGTAGCTTTGGCAAGACCAAAACCTCCAGTAACACTTCCGTAGAAGCAAGGACAAACAAACCAAAACAACTTTATATTCAGCTCTTAATATTTGACATAACTAGGAGAAAATAAAAAATGTTATTATGACTTTTTAAATATTCATGAAGCCTCACAGTTCTATTTATCAGGTCACTTGGAATGTGACGAATCTCCGCAAGGCGCCATTACTTTCCCATATGTGGGTCACTTCTCCTCGCTTTCATACAGATACGCAGAACGGGCGCCGCGTTTGAAAGTCAAAGGAATGATATTACGTGTTTTGTTAGCACGTCGCACAGTAAGGATCCGGGGAGGAAAGGAAATCAGGTTCTGGGATGTTGGGTTGAAATAATAAATGTTTTTCTTTGGTAATCCTAAGAGCAAAGGGAACTAAAATAAACTTTCCCACCGGGTGCAAAGACCTGGATTTGTTAAAATATGCGCTCTAATTTCTGTTTTCCTGTGGAGACTAGCAGTCAAACCTGGATTTATCCGTAATTAAGCTTCAGTGGAGGGGATAAAAATGATTATTATATATATATAGTTGTGTCTGGAGAGCTTTAACTAATAACGGAGCAGACAAACACTGAGTTATTCCAGTCCGAACATCCAGCTCAGTGATGTCCAAGCTGTTGCCCTAAAACTGCTCTTGAACTGTAACACCGAGAAATGAGCAGCGGCTTCTGGTGGCTCCCAGTTACAGTTCAGCAACAGATGGACGACTGTAGGGCTGAATCCCCTGAGGTGGAAGAATGATTAGAGCAGGAAAGTCAAGCTTCAGTCTTCCATGTGTTCGCTATTACAGCAGCTAGATGCCTACAACTCAGGGGCCATCATGCATTAGAGAAGGATGTCCATTTTACTAGAGTTGGACTGTGCCTGTGCCAATCAGTATTTATACAGTTGTGTGATCATTAATAACATTTATTAGGGTGAAGCCACACGGAGCTACTAGTAGCAGCAATTTGTCGTGGCTACTAAAATAGACAATGCTGATCATTTACTGATAACTGTCTCTACATGTGTTTTAGCAGAGGCAATTCTCAGTATTGTCTATGGCAGGGGATTTTCTGGAGTTTAGTAGCCTTGAAAAAGTAGCTGCTACTAGTAGCTCCGTGAGTCTTCACCCTTAGGTTGTTATGTGTTTGTGGCCACAACTTTGAATTGATCATCTCCTGTAGTAGAGGGGTGATAAAGACTTCAGACATTTTCTCAGACTACTGAGGCCATAATGTAAGTGGTAATCTTACTGATCAAGAACTACGGTGGTTAGTGATGAGCGAATCTGTAGCTTTGGCGAAAAATTTGTGAACCTTTGAAAAGAATATCAGAACGGCGAAAAATTTGCCACAAATCAATTTGCCCATCACTAATGGGGGTGTTTAGTGACCAGCCCAGGATGATAATATTGTAGGGAAAAAAGTCACTATGTATTAAGAAAAGGCAACAGGAAAACAGATGGAGTATGGGGCCAAGTGTGGAGGAGACCAGGAGACATCATTGATATCTATTAGTAACCATTTCAACTGACACTTAAGGTCCCCATACACGGGCCGATTGTAGCTGCTGATATGGGTCCCTTAGACCAATTCGGCAGCTAATCGGCCCGTGTAGGGGCACAAACGACAGGCCTGCCCGACCGATATCTGGCCTGAAATCGGCCAGGTTAAAAAATCTAGTCAGATCGGGGACCGCATCGGCCCGTTGACCGACTTGAACTATACCCGCCGTAATAGTTTGATCGTTTGGCCCCAGGGCCTGGATTCTCCCGATATCGCCCACACGTAGGTGGGAATATCGGGAGAAGATCCACTCGCTAGGCGACATCACCAAGAAAGCGGATCTTAAGGTGTATGGGCACGTTTAGGGGAAATAACGGATTTGTTTACTAAGATAAGCTCAATGGGCAACGTACAAAGGTGCAAAGAAATTGCCATGTTTATTACCCATGACACAGCTTTTTCCCTGGACTTCCAGTGTATTAGCCAGTAACTTTAAAAGACTGGGGGGGTCATTTATCAACACTGGGCAAATTTGCCCATGGGCAGTAACTCATGGCGACCATTCAAAGTGTATTCATTGTTCTACCTGCAGCTGGCTGAAGAAAAGCGAATTGCTGACTGGTTGTTATTGGTTACTGCCCACGGGCAAATTTGGCCAGTGTTAATAAATAATAGGGATGCACCGAACCCACTTTTTTGGGTTCGGCCGAACCCACCCAGCAGGATTCGTCCGAATCCCGAACCGAATCCTAATTAGTGAGTTGTGAGTTTAGAGCTTAGTACATAAAAACTCACCCACATTCTATTCATTCCTATGGGATTTTTACAAGTTTATTTATCAAATGGGGAACTCTGATAAATACGCTTTTAAAAATCCCATAGGAATGAATGGAATGTGGGTGAGTTTTTATGTACTAAGCGCTAAACTCACATTTTCAACTCAAATCCTAAAATAATCAAATAGCAATACATTTTTTGGCTGCAGTATTCTTAAATTGTGGGAAAACTCCAATTCAAATTGGAATCAACATGGCCCTATGTTTGGTAATGGGTAGATCTAAATGCTGGGGGGGGGGCTCATTAGTTCATACTAGGCTTCTACATTTTCTAACTAGATTTGTATCTTTTATTTCTTTATTTGTATTATTTTTACATTTCTAAAACAGGCATAATTATAAGGGTTGAATGTTTTTGGAATAAAATAAGAAATAATAAATCTATTTTTTTTTTTTTTTACACTTGTAAACCCGCAGTCTGGAGATTAGCAGAGACTTTATTGTGTGCCAAGGTCTTTTGTCCTGTGAAAGTTCTGACCCTTTCTTTTCGGCACAGTGGCGCTAAGTATCCGAGTAAAGGAGCCAAAACGCGATTATTCTTTACTTCTTAAGCGATGATGTCATGTTAACAACAGGTAGTGAGGTCGTTTTTGTCCCACGTGATGCCTAAGTGTTCTCTATTCTGTAGGAAGTATAATAGCTCTACCACCGGCTTAACCGCCACAATTAGTGGTTTTTATACTATTCACGCTGAAGCTCTTTCAGATTTTCCAAACGGTGTTAGCCAAGCCTGTTTATTTTTTATTTTTTTTGCTGCTTTTTGTTTTTGTTGTTGTTTTTCAACCCAGATGTAAATGTGAATTACACACAATTGAACACACGTAGCAGATTTTCCTATTGGGAGCGCTAAGTAGCACACTCCCCTCCTGCGGTGATCAATATGTAGCAAACACTATTCGCACACACAGCTATATATGATTATTATTTCTTGGCACAAACGGTAGCACCATCTGGTACGTGCGGCAGTGTGGGTCGTAGCTTTTCCGTTGAACTTTGGAGCTTAATTTAGAATTGTGGGGAGGGGGGGGGTTTATACGTTATGTTTTATAAGGGGCATCACATGGAGAAAGACTAACTGTCAGTTCTGACAACAGCACAGATAAAGCTCGTTCTCAGAATAGCTGAACGTCTAAGAACCAGCTGGAGTCCACTGGCCTTTAGACAATGGTATAGGGGTGGTGTGAAACTGTAAATACCACTGAAAGTCACAGAACCATGGGGGGGGGGGGGGGTCTATTGGTCTGCTGATTGATATCATGGTGGTTTAAAGCTATCAGACAATAATGGAGGGGCTCATTGGTTTATGGGTGTTAATATCAAGGTGGTGTGAAGCTATTAAGACAGTTGTAAGTTGGAGTTGAATTGGTGGGCTTATTGGTTTGTTGACATTGACATCATAGTGGTGTTTAGCTGTCAATAACAACAAGTCAGATGATAAAGAAGGGCATCATTGGTCTTCAAACATTGATATCATGGATGTGTGGAGCTATCAGGATAATTGAAAGTCAGAGTATAATGATGGGGTCATTGGTTCTGCAGACACTGGCTTCCATGGTGGTGTAAAGTCATTAATAAAGATGTCAAAGTCAGATATTAGTGAGGGGTCTCAGACTAGTGCTAGTAGCATAACTGAAACTCCATGATCAAAAGTGGACCATTGGTCCAGTGTGAAGATTATATAGAGGTATGAGGTGCCCAAGGGTGTTATGATGATACCAAAAAGATGATATTATTATATGAGGGTGGCAAGAACCAAAATATGCAGAATTTTTAACCCTAATATATATTTTTCACTCACTATCCGCAGGCAGGAGTGGAGCTAACCTGGGAGCCCTACTGCCAAGCGACTTTCATGCTTCAGCGTGAACAAAAAAAAACACTTATTTGTACTCAAAGCTTAAATCAAACGCTAAACCTTAATCTTGCTTAATGCCAGGGCTAGAGCAGGGTACTCGAGTGCTCCCACGCGGGCTGCAGCGGGGCACAAGTTCAGCGCAGATCTAAAGCACATTCATTAGCAAACTCTTACAGCCGCTTCTTATAAGGCTGTTAAAATGATTGCCAATATATACAGTAGGATTTAGGGGCTATTTTTGGTGACTTTCAGAGCAATGCTAGATTTTTATAGTGGGATTTTGTGTTAAAAAATGTGTTTACTAATTTGTTCTTGTGGTTATAATCCAATGATTGTGAAATAGAAAAATGCGTATTATGTTAACTGAACATTCAGTACATTCTTATGTCCCTAGGCAGTATATAACAGTAACCACTGGGTCATAGACAATAATGTTATATGTGTTCTACTTGCCCTTGTTTGTCATGGTATTGTCAGTTCTATAGATAGAAATCTATTAGACTAAGGTTCTAAGGTAGGAGGGGCAGATCTATCTAAGGTAGGAGGGGCAGATGTATCTAAAGTAGGAGGGGCAGATGTATCTAAGGTAGGAGGGGCAGATGTATCTAAAGTAGGAGGGGCAGATGTATCTAAGGTAGTAAGGTAGGTATTGTCAGTTCTATAGATAGAAATCTATTAGACTAAGGTTCTAAGGTAGGAGGGGCAGATCTATCTAAGGTAGGAGGGGCAGATGTATCTAAAGTAGGAGGGGCAGATGTATCTAAGGTAGGAGGGGCAGATGTATCTAAAGTAGGAGGGGCAGATGTATCTAAGGTAGGAGGGGCAGATGTATCTAAGGTAGGAGGGGCAGATCTATATAAGGTGGGAGGGGCAGATGTATCTAAGGTAGGAGGGGCAGATGTATCTAAGGTAGGAGGGGCAGATCTATCTAAGGTGGGAGGGGCAGATGTATCTAAGGTAGGAGGGGCAGATGTATCTAAGGTAGGAGGGGCAGATCTATCTAAGGTAGGAGGGGCAGATCTATCTAAGGTAGGAGGGGCAGATCTATCTAAGGTAGGAGGGGCAGATCTATCTAAGGTAGGAGGGGCAGATCTAACTAAGGTAGGAGGGGCAGATCTATCTAAGGTAGGAGGGGCAGATCTATATATGGTAGGAGGGACAGATCTATCTAAGGTAGGAGGGGCAGATATATCTATGGTAGGAGGGGCAGATCTATCTAAGGTAGGAGGGGCAGATCTATCTAAGGTAGATGGGGCAGGTCTATATAAGGTAGGAGGGGCAGATCTATCTAAGGTAGGAGGGGCAGGTCTATATAAGGTAGGAGGGGCAGATCTATCTAAGGTAGGAAAGGAAGATCTATCTAAGGTAGGAGGGGCATATCTATCTAAGGTAGGAAAGGAAGATCTATCTATGGTAGGAGGGGCATATCTATCTAAGGTAGAAGGGGCAGATCTATCTAAGGTAGGAAGGGCAGATCTATCTATGGTAGGAGGGGCAGATCTATCTATGGTAGGAGGGCCAGATCTGTCTAAGGTAGGAGGGGCAGATCTGTCTAAGGTAGGAGGGGCAGATCTATCTATGGTAGGAGGGGCAGATCTGTCTAAATTAGGAGGGGCAGATCTATCTATGGTAGGAGGGGCAGATATATCTATGGTAGGAGGGGCAGATCTGTCTAAGGTAGGAGGGGCAGATCTATCTATGGTAGGAGGGGCAGATCTATCTAAGGTAGGAGGGGCAGATCTATCTAAGGTAGGAGGGGCAGATCTATCTATGGTAGGAGGGGCAGACCTGAACTACAGACTATAAAAGGGGAGGAGAGGCCACCAGAAAGTGGATGGGATATTGCGAGAATATTGCGAGATTTTGTTCACACACTGACTAGAATTAAGTTTCTATCGTTAAAAGGGGCAAGGTCCCAAAAAAATAGGTACAGATGATGGTCAGATCCCTGGACACTATGTAGTTTTTTTTTTTTTTTACCTCCAACCTTAAAGTTGGGGGGCAACTATGAAATGGGTAACTGTTATACTAATTGCATGGCAGTTGGTGTGGTGAGCAGTTCATATACTTAATGCAGCTTTGTGATTTATTTATAAATGTATTTATAAGTCAGGTTATTTGCTCAGAGACATGCAAAGTAGGTTGCTGCATTATTTCTCCTACATTGCTCGTTATATTTAGCCATGTTGTGTACACGTTTGCCATTTTTTTTAGCATTAAAATAGATAATTGCCCTAGATCAGTAGCTCTTCAGCATCAACAAGAGCTTTACTTTATTTCTTATCTACTCCTAACCCTTTATTCCACTTCTTCACAGTTTCCTATGCGTTTTGTCTATCTCCTCTCCATTTCTCTCTTCATCCCTCTCGTGCCCCCTCCTACCCTCCCCTGCCCCCCAAACACTACTCATGTATATCTGTAGGAATAAGTCAAATCAACTGGACTTGCTGTGTTTTTCTTGAAGATGTTTCACCAGTCATCCAACTGGCTTTCTCAATTCAGAATGACTTGCACAAAGATCTCCCTGGCCTTTGGTGCCTTCTTGGCACCTCTCCTTGGAAGGTTTAATAACACCTCAAAGCTCCAAACATGCTAATACAATCAACATCTCACCTTCATGAGATCTCTGACCCCATGCTGGTTATGATAAACAGATTATGCTGATTGGAGTAACATTCCTGGGTCTTTATTCCCGGAAGATCTTTGTACAAGTCATTCTCAATTCAGAAAGCCAGTTGGATGACTGGCAAAACGTCTTCAAGAAAAAACACAGCAAGCCCAGTTGCTTTGACTTATTAATATAGATATACCATGACCATGATGAATGAGAATCTTCACAAACAGCAACGTGGTAACATAGGTTAAAAAAAGACGTACGCCTTTCACGTTAAGCCATAATGCCTATATATAACCTGCCTAACTGCTAGTTGATCCAGAGGAAGGCAAAAAAACCCATCTGAAGCCTCTCTAATTTGCCGCAGAGGGGAAAAAATTCCTTCCTGACTCCAAGATGGCAATCGGACCAGTCCCTGGATCAACTTTCACTAATAGCTGTCTCCCATAACCCTGTTTTCCCTCACTTGTACTGAGAGCTATCTCCCATAACCCTGTATTCCCTCACTTGTACTGAGAGCTATCTCCCATAACCCTGTATTCCCTCACTTGTACTGAGAGCTATCTCCCCTACCCCTGTATTCCCTCACTTGTACTTAGAGCTATCTCCCATACCCCTGTATTCCCTCACTTGTACTGAGAGCTATCCCCCCTACCCCTGTATTCCCTCACTTGTACTGAGAGCTATCTCCCATACCCCTGTATTCCCTCACTTGTACTGAGAGCTATCTCCCCTACCCCTGTATTCCCTCACTTGTACTGAGAGCTATCTCCCATACCCCTGTATTCCCTCACTTGTACTAAGAGCTATCTCCCATAACCCTGTATTCCCTCACTTGCTAAGAATATGTCCAGCCCCTTCTTAAAGCTATATAATGTATCAGCCAGCACGACTGATTCGGGGAGGGAACCCCACAACTTCACAGCTCTCACTGTAACAAACCCTTTCTGAATATTTAGATGGAACCTCCCTTCTTCTAAACGGAGTGGGTGCCCTCGTGTCCGTTGGAAGGCCCTACTGGTAAATAAAACATTAGAGAGGTTATTATATGATCCCCTTATATATTTATACATAGTTATCATGCCCCCCTTAAACGCCTCTTCTCCAGTGTAAACAGACCCAACTTGGCCAGTCTTTCCCCATAACTGAGACTTCCCATACCCGTTACCAGCTTAGTTGCCCTTCTCTGGACCCTCTCTAACTCAATAATGTCCCGTTTGAGCACTGGAGACCAAAACTGAACAGCATATTCTAGATGGGGCCTTACCAGCGCTCTGTAAAGGAGAAGAATAACCACCTCCATCACTATGACCACTAGGAAAGTTCATGCACAAGGAGGCCACTTTGACCTTCCCCACCACTACATACATTTAGCTCCACGCTGGAGTGTAAACTGACTGAGTTTCATAGATCTAAATATATGATATGAATTAAATGTACAGCTCAGTCCATTTAGCAAATAGAGGCAATAGAAAATTTATGCAAAAACATTCATTTGGAAATTCTGTACATCATAGATAGCCACTTTTTCTTTACCATTCAAACACTGTTTATATTAATGGACTGCTACGTGCAGGCTCTGGATTACATTAACTACTGGCATGCATTCAAGACGGTTGCAGACTGATAGCCAAAAATAAATGAACTTGGCAGTGGACTGGAGAAATTGGACAGCTGTATCTATGTCTCGGCACAAATACTTTCTGCAGCTTGATGTAACTAATCAGGAGATGAGGAATAGTGGCACTTTGCACTTCGGATAACAGGCAGCCAACCCTGTCCGACTTGTACGGTGGCTAATGAATGCATAAGACAAGATTTACACAAACTGGTAGTATTATTGTGTTTAATAAACAAGCACATTTCATTTAGTTGCCCAACTGACCACATGAGTCAGTAGCAGTCTCCTCTCTTGATTGACAGCTTTTATTGAATACATATGAGCATGTATCTATTAGAATTCAGTCAAACAACTGGACTTAAAGAGCATGTGATCATAAATAACCTTTTTGGGGAGTAAACAATTGTTAATATTATATATAAAGCACCAAGATATTCTGGCAGCCCCTTTGTCTGATGATTTTAAAACCACAAATATTTTCTCTTTGTTTCCTTTCAGGCCTTATTACCACGACTTCAAGGAAACTGGATCGTGAACAGCAAGCAGAGCATTTTCTGGAGGTAAAGAGATAATCTACCCCCCCAACTACATGTAGTAAGAATAACAATAAGTCAAATAAATCATAAATCTATAAATACAGTCACATCAAATGAATTACTAGGTGTCAGGAAATAGGGTCTTTGCTCACAGACCATACAGACTAAAGGAGGCCATACATGGGCAGATTTAAGCTGGCGATGTGGGTCCTTCAGACCAATTCAGCAGCTTATCTGCCCATGTATGGGGCCCTCCGACAGGTCTCCCTGTCCCTGACTGATATCTGTCCAAAAAACAGATTGAGATTGAGTGCCGCCTCTGCTCATTGATGTAGTCCTCACTATAACTTTTCATATCCCCTTTACTGTAACGTGATTGTTTGTCCCTAGGGCCAAACAAATGCATTAGCACCATATCACCCACCCAAGGTGGACACATAGTGGGAAAGATTTGCTCATTTGGTGACCTAGCCAAATGAGCCAATGTTACCGTGCATGGCCACCTTTAGTAAGTGGGTAACAGATAGGGTAACACATACCGACACAGTTGGGAAGGTAATAAGCCATTGGCCATTCATAATGGATGGGTCACTGCCCCATAAGTGCCAAGACTGAATGGAATACTGTGCTAGTGCTCCAAGAGGTAGCACTGGAGTTTAGATTGTAAAACATTGATGAAGAGTTCTTTATGGAGGAAGAAAGGGGTGGAGTTTTAGGGGATATGGAGCACAAGAGTAAAAGGGAAAGTAAAGCAAGGAAAGAATATGAAAAAAAAGAAGCAATCAGTCATTAAAACTATTAACAGTTTTGTTTTGGTAAAGATACTGTTTTATTATTACAGAGAAAAGGGAATCATTTAACCATAAAATAAACCCAATAGGGTTGTTCTGCCCCCAATAAGGGGTAATTATATCTTAGTTGGGATCAAGTACAGGTACTGTTTTATTATTACAGAGAAAAGGGAATCATTTAACCATTAAATAAACCCAATAGGGCTGTTCTGCCCCCAATAAGGGGTAATTATATCTTAGTTTGGTTCAAGTACAGGTACTGTTTTATTATTACAGAGAAAAGGGAATCATTTAACCATTAAATAAACCCAATAGGGCTGTTCTGCCCCCAATAAGGGGTAATTATATCTTAGTTGGGATCAAGTACAGGTACTGTTTTATTATTACAGAGAAAAGGGAATCATTTAACCATTAAATAAACCCAATAGGGCTGTTCTGCCCCCAATAAGGGGTAATTATATCTTAGTTGGGATCAAGTACAGGTACTGTTTTATTATTACAGAGAAAAGGGAATCATTTAACCATGAAATAAACCCAATAGGGCTGTTCTGCCTCCAATAAGGGGTAATTATATCTTAGTTGGGATCAAGTACAGGTACTGTTTTATTATTACAGAGAAAAGGGAATCATTTAACCATTAAATAAACCCAATAGGGCTGTTCTGCCCCAATAAGGGGTAATTATATCTTAGTTGGGATCAAGTACAGGTACTGTTTTATTATTACAGAGAAAAGGGAATCATTTAACCATTAAATAAACCCAATAGGGCTGTTCTGCCCCCAATAAGGGGTAATTATATCTTAGTTGGGATCAAGTACAGGTACTGTTTTATTATTACAGAGAAAAGGGAATCATTTAACCATTAAATAAACCCAATAGGGCTGTTCTGCCCCAATAAGGGGTAATTATATCTTAGTTGGGATCAAGTACAGGTACTGTTTTATTATTACAGAGAAAAGGGAATCATTTAACCATGAAATAAACCCAATAGGGCTGTTCTGCCTCCAATAAGGGGTAATTATATCTTAGTTGGGATCAAGTACAGGTACTGTTTTATTATTACAGAGAAAAGGGAATCATTTAACCATTAAATAAACCCAATAGGGCTGTTCTGCCCCCAATAAGGGGTAATTATATCTTAGTTGGGATCAAGTACAGGTACTGTTTTATTATTACAGAGAAAAGGGAATCATTTAACCATTAAATAAACCCAATAGGGCTGTTCTGCCCCCAATAAGGGGTAATTATATCTTAGTTGGGATCAAGTACAGGTACTGTTTTATTATTACAGAGAAAAGGGAATCATTTAACCATTAAATAAACCCAAAGGGCTGTTCTGCCCCCAATAAGGGGTAATTATATCTTAGTTGGGATCAAGTACAAGTTTCTGTTTTATTATTACAGAGAAAAGGAAATCAGTTTTAAAATTCTGAAATATTTGATTAAAATGGAGTCTATGGGAGACGGGCTTTCCGTAATTCGGAGCTTTCTGGATAACGGGTTTCCGGATAAGGGATCCCATATCTGTATATATAATTGTAACAATTTTGAGAATTGGCAACCAAGCTTACTTAGTTGCTTCTAGGAAACATGAGGAAAGTGTGAGCAATATTTTTCTATTTTTTAAACCAGTAAAAAATAGACAACAGAAAGTGATGGGAAAGCCGCTCTTTGTGTTGTACGTTGGAACTGCCCCTTTAACTCAGCAGAAATCCCATTTGCAGCTGAACATCAGAGCAGTCGTTAGAAAATTTTGGCAACGGCCTGTGTGACATAATTGTGTCTAAAAGAAAAGACGCTGGCTACTGCCCAGAGTATAATGGGATTACTGTATCTCTCTATAAGAGGCGTCATTCTTCAAACGCCGTAGCGCTGCGAGTCTTTATAATGAAGAATAACTTGTAGCTATAGCTCAACGAGGCAGTTATGGGCAAATACAAATGAATATTGTGCAAAAAGCTAAATCTAACCCCTTTGTATTATTCACTTATTATTTTAGGATCAGGAATGCTTTAGGGCTATAGGGTATATACAGGGTCGGACTGGGAGGTGCAGGGCCCACCGGGGCTCCCGTCCCAGGGGCCCTGCAGGTGCCCCAGCCCCGTCCCCTAACCCCCCCCCAGGGGCCCCCCTAACCCCCTCTCAGGGCCCCCGCCTGACGTCCTCCCCGAGCGCGTATAAATTGAACGCGTCGGGGAGGAACAGTCAGTAGGGGGAGCGCCGGCAAAGATCAGACTGGGGCCCACCGGATTTTTTCCCGGTGTCCCTGGCGGCCCAGTCCGACCCTGGGTATATATAATAATTGAAGGTTTGTAGTAGAAATTGGTGTTGTTTGGATTGTTCCTAATTAAGTGACGTTTAATTACCCTACAAGATTTGAGTTTATTTGCTCTATTCCATAGACTTCTTATAGCTCCACCTATAAAATTTCCTTGACTTTTTTAACCCCTACTCAGTAAATCTTACTGGTAGTGATGAGCGAATCTATCCCGTTTCACTTCGCCATAAAATTTGTGAAACGGCAAGAAAATTCGCAAAACGGTTAAAAATTCGCAAAACGCATTTGTCGCCTGCTTCTTTTTGTCGCCCGCATCTATTTTTTTGTCGCCCGTGCTATTTTGATACGACAGCGCCCAATTTGACGCAACCGTGCGTCAAAATTTCACGTAAGTTTCGTGAAACAATTTGCCAATGGCAAAATGTAGAAATTCACTGCGAATCCATGCCTGCCGAAAAAATTTGCTCATCACTACTTACTGGTCATTCTACATGGTTACATGTGTGCTATTGACCCAGTGGTTTTATAGACATATTAAATGGAAACAAAATATACAGATGGAGCAAAGGTTTGGCACTTATGGCTTCCCATGTCCCACCATGTCACTACATTTAAACAGATCTTCACACCCTTTTTTCCTATTAAATAAATGCTGTAACATGGCGCCCTGTGAGCTGTGTTATATTAAAACAAAAGTATATCTACAATTCTTCAAGCAAGGGTTTTTAAGCAATAACATGCCTGTGTGCTACTGGTTTCTCTACATGGATACAGTGCCTAGAAGGGATTACCCAGTACTCAGAACTAATAAGACCAAGGAATGCTAGAATATTCTGTGACCATGTTGAGGTTTATGGTTCTATCTATTTTATTTAACCAGTGGTTTTATAGACTATGGTTGACAGGAACAATATATACAGATGGAGCAAAGTTTTGTCACCTATGGCTTTCCATGTCTCACCATGTCACTACATTCAAACAGATCTTCACACCTTTTCAATCAAATGAATTCTGTGGCGTTCTGTGTGCCCTGTGTCACATGAAAACAAGATTTGCTCCATCTGTAATTATATCTACAATTTTTCAACCAAGTGTTATTATAAGGTAATTACAATGTATGTGCCTACTGGTTTCTCTACATGGTTACAGTCAACATTCAACACCTAGAAGGGATTACCCAATGCTCAGAACTAATACAAAGTAAATAAGGAATACTTGAATATTCTGTAGCCATGTTGAGGTTTATGGTTCTATCTATTTTATTTATCCAGTGGTTTTATAGATGTGGTTGACAGGAACAATATATACAGATGGAGCAAAGGTTTGGCACCTATGGCTTTCCATGTCTCACCATGTCACTACATTCAAACAGATCGTCACACCTTTTTCAATCAAATTAATTCTGTGTGTGCCCAGTGAGCTGTGTCATGTGAAAACAAAATTTGCTCCATCTGTAATTATATCTACAATTTTTCAGTGTTATTATAAGGTAATTACAATGTATGTGCCTTCTGGTTTCTCTACATGGTTATAGTCAAAATCCAACATCTAGAAGGGATTACCCAATGCTCAGAACTAATACAAAGTAAATAAGGAATACTGGAATATTCTGTAGCCATGTTGAGGTTTATGGTTCTATCTATTTTATTTATCCAGTGGTTTTATAGATGTGGTTGACAGGAACAAAATATACAGATGGAGCAAAGGTTTGGCACCTATGGCTTTCCATGTCTCACCATGTCACTACATTCAAACAGATCTTCACACCTTTTTCAATCAAATGAATTCTGTGGCGTTCTGTGTGCCCTGTGTCATGAAAACAAAATTTGCTCCATCTGTAATTATATCTACAATTTTTCAACCAAGGGTTCTTATAAGGTAATTACAATGGGGATGCCTACTGGTTTCTCTACATGGTTACAGTATGTATCTAGCCTGTTGAATGATTTTATAGACTTGGTTGACAGGAACAATGTATACAGATGGAGCAATGGTCTGGCACATATGGCGCTCCATGTCCCACCATGTCCCTGCATTTCAACATATCACCACATGTTTTTCCTATTGAATTTTTTTCCTTGTGAGCAGTGTGATGTCAATACCTAATTGTCTCCATCTGTCAGCACATCTACAGTTCTGATTGTTTTTAGGCAATGTCATGGCAGTAGCAATAATCATGTAATAGTTACTGTTCTTTTTTCCAATAAATGTATTACTGGGACATGGCCAGCCAGTGGCAGAGCAGTATGTGTGCTGCTTATATAACCTTCCCCTAACACATTCTCTTTAGTTGCTAATTAAGGTTTTGTGCTGTTGTGACCTCTTTAGCAAAGCTCCTTAGTGTTTTTCCTTGTAAGTAAACTTACTTTTGACAGGTTTTCAAATATCTTCCAAATTCTTTGTAAAAGAAAAAACACATTAAAAAGCTTTTCTTTTGATTTCTGGTGTGAAGTGCTGGGGAGGGGGGAACTGAATATTTATGAGTGCTTTGATTTGATGAATTCCCAGGAGCACTATGTGTGCTGCACCTTAGGAAATGGGCCTCGGAGACAAATTGGGCAAACAGTAATGTCTTGAAATGGGAGAAATGTCCTACAAACTGAAACTAAAGGTGGCCATTCACATACCATTAATGATCTTTCTTGCGACCATTGCCTGCAGGAAAGATCGTTTGTTCCCTCCATTGATGTTCAGGGCTGAATCGTCAGATATGGAGTTAGAAACAATAGGGATTCTACTTGCAGCGGATGATTCAGCCCTAATCACAGATTTCGCTTGGGTATCTTCAACGGCACCCGTTCAAAATCTTTTGACTTGCGTGATCAACGAGATGAACAATATCTCCAACCCCAAGCAGGCAAAATATGTATTTCTCCCCAAAAGCTCAAAGGCTTATATTTACGTTATATGATCCTCTGGCAATGGTTTCCTGCCAGTGTAGAACCGTCTGGTTGGCCACTACTGTTTTTGCCATCTGGCAGATGCCTTTGCCTACACATAAGGCAAAAACTTTGAGCATGAAAATTCCCATTTGAGCATTATTAGTTCAAAGGGACAGATGGGTGGCATTAAAGTGAAGACCAAGCAGCAAGGACATTATTGGGTATCCACAAGTATTTTCAGACTCCACCACCTCCTAAATTGTGTTTTTTTGGGTCATGCCCGTCTTCTATCCTAGCAAAACCCACTCCACCAGACCATGCCCCATTCCACCCAGAGCAGACCCACATTCCACCCAGAGCAGACCCACATTCCACCCATGTCAAGAGTATACATACATACATGTGACTCCCAAGACTTAAGTCTTACATGAGAGTAAACAGGTCTGCATTTCTCCATCAGCTAAAAACCACCAGTGAAGGATCCACTCTGTGCCAAAACATTACCCGCTATATATGTATGGCATCTGGCATATTTAAACCCCATAACTCATCTGGCCACCTCTTCCCATAGAAAAGTCCATTACCTTAACTGTCCATAGAGTAGATGAATCATCTGGCATTGGGAAGAAACAGCTTAGATTTTTAAATATCTATAGGCTTCATTAATACATCCACTACATTTTATTTTGGTTCAGGAAAAAATACAATTTTGATCTCTCCATTCAAAAGAAGAAAGATTTTGTGGCCAAAAACACAGAAGACATTAGAATCAGGTTGTTGAGCAACAGATCCCAGTAGTTGTTATAGAATTATTGCTGATTTTACTGCATTTTCTGCTCCGTCCCCAAGCAACCTAGACCTGTGAAGATACTGGTTCCGTTGTACCGCGGCAATGATACATCACATTGATTTTTTAACCAGTGTTTAATGTCCATTCATGGATTTTATTGTGCTTCTTTTTTCCCCCAGAATCCCCCCCCCCTTTTTTTTTTTTTGCTATTAAACATTTACAAGAAGAGGCAAAATAATGATGGCGAGTAACATTTCCTTCCCTTTGATTTGGCTTGGTATCTATCAGCTTTTTGTGTGCATTACAAGCGCAGCTGCCAGGGTATGGTGGAATCTGCTTGGCTTTACAATGCACATCTGTAGGCTGATAAGGCTCGGCATTGTTCTTCACAAACGTCTGAACATCGGCGGCTGTAAATCAAGGCTCAATGTGCTCTCGCTCTGACCCTGCCCCCCTATAGATGTGCCTAAGCCCCACACTGCGGGCGTGCAGACTTGATTGTCTTATGAGGCTTTTGTAGAGAAGCAAATTAGAGAAATGCAAGGCCCCCTGCTGCTGGGGTTCCGTATTGATGCTATTTAGCAAAAACATGTTGGGATTATTATTATTATTAAAATTTATTTATAAAGCGCCAACATATTCTGCAGCGCTGTACAATAAGTGGGTTTCATACATTGGGCATACAGAGTAACATATAAAGCAATCAGTAACCGATACAGGAGGGGAAGGGAGCCCTGCCCAAAAGAGCTTACAATCTACAAGGAATTACTGCATTTCATACATTGGACATACAGAGTAACATATAAAGCAATCAGTAACCGATACAGGAGGGGAAGGGAGCCCTGCCCAAAAGAGCTTACACTCTACAAGGAATTACTGCATTTCATACATTGGGCATACAGAGTAACATATAAAGCAACCAATAACCGATACAGGAGGGGAAGGGAGCCCTGCCCAAAAGAGCTTACACTCTACAAGGAATTACTGCATTTCATACATTGGGCATACAGAGTAACATATAAAGCAATCAGTAACCGATACAGGAGGGGAAGGGAGCCCTGCCCAAAAGAGCTTACACTCTACAAGGAATTACTGCATTTCATACATTGGGCATACAGAGTAACATATAAAGCAATCAGTAACCGATACAGGAGGGGAAGGGAGCCCTGCCCAAAAGAGCTTACACTCTACAAGGAATTACTGCATTTCATACATTGGGCATACAGAGTAACATATAAAGCAATCAGTAACCGATACAGGAGGGGAAGGGAGCCCTGCCCAAAAGAGCTTACACTCTACAAGGAATTACTGCATTTCATACATTGGACATACAGAGTAACATATAAAGCAATCAATAACCGATACAGGAGGGGAAGGGAGCCCTGCCCAAAAGAGCTTACACTCTACAAGGAATTACTGCATTTCATACATTGGACATACAGAGTAACATATAAAGCAATCAGTAACCGATACAGGAGGGGAAGGGAGCCCTGCCCAAAAGAGCTTACAATTGGGATAAATCAGTACAAGTTTGCCTCTACCCAAATGTACAGCAGTCATTATAACATCTATATTTTATAAACTCACCACCGTTATGTGATATGGAATGAAAAACATCTCTTGCATGGGCCCTGCCACTAAGGTTGCCACCCAGGGGGTATTTGACAGGCCCAGCCAATAAATCTCCAGCTAGACCCGGGGCTGCAAATACAAATTTACCGGCAATGTAATTGCAGGTAAATTTCTAATACCCCATAAATGCCTCCCTTCCCTGACCCTTTCAGCTGCAGGATTCCCCCTTATAAGGAGAGTCCCCCTATGCCGTCCCATTTCCTCACCAAGCCCACCCATTTCCCCACCTAACCCGCCCATTTCCCCACTTCCCCACCTAGCCTGCCCATTTCCCCACTTCCCCACCTAGCCCGCCCATTTCCCCACCTAGCCTGCCCATTTCCCCACTTCCCCACCTAGCCCGACCATTTCCCCACCTAGCCTGCCCATTTCCCCACCCAGTCCACCCATTTCCCCACCCAGTCCACCCATTTCCCCACCCAGTCCACCCATTTCCCCACCCAGTCCCCCCATTTCCCGGCCCCGTGTGACATCACCTCCTACTCCCTCACTGGAAGGCCACTATTAGATCACAAAAAGGTGGCAACCCGACCTGCCATTGCTAAACTGAGGACACACAAAGACATAACTGAGTGTAAATATATACCGTATACAATAAATGTATTCCAGTAAGCAATCAGCAAACTCAAGCAAACCTGGGTGCATATTTATATATACATTTATTTCAAGTGTTGTTAATTTGACTAAATGAAAACAAACCATAGGTGAGAGTTTTGGTTTGTATCCCAGTTATGCATTTTAATTGTTGCAAAACATTCTGCATTTGAGTCAATAAAATGGGTTTTGTGAGCTATAACATAAGGCTGTTGAACAGTGGTCCCCATGTAGGACTGGCCCCTACCGGGAGAACCAGAGCAGAAGGTTGGGGCCCACCTTAAGTCTGATTAGAGTGAGACTTGGAGAGAATGCCTATAAATGCTGTAGAATCTCCTGGGAGCACAGCTGCCCTAGAGGGCTCCCACAGCCCACACACCCCTGGCCCCTCTCCCCAAGCATGCATATCTCATACTTAACTAGGTGCCATCAGGGGAAGGATTTTGGCAGGGGGGCGCCGGCAGGTATCAAGTCTGGGTAGGCAGTGTCCCGCTGGCCCAGGGCAGCCCTAGCCCGAAGACCAGTTAGTATAAGCTTTCAGCTTAGAACTTATCTGCTGCCCTAGATATTCTTGGAACATATTCATGTATCAGTGAGCTTCTCATTGGCCCTAAACATGTGTTGGACCTCATAGTGGGACTTCCAACAACCGCTGAGAATAAGCCCTGTCAACCCAAATCACTTAGGTAGGTCCTTAACCCTTTTGCACATGGAGTTATGCAACTGTAAGTCTTTTGCCTTCATGCTGAAAATGTAAATAAGTGATCCACAACCAGTGGCTCAGGGGCAACATGTTGCTCCCCAACCCCTTGGGTGTTGCTCTCAGTGCCCCCAAACCAGGGAGTTATTTTTGAATTCCTGACTTGGGGGCAAGTTTTGGTTGAATAAAAACAAGATTTCCTACCAAATAAAGCCCCTGTAAGCTGATAGGGTGCATATAGGCCCCTAATAGCCAATCACAGCCCTTATTTGGCTCCTCCATGAACTTTTATGGTGCTTGTGTTGCTCTCCAAGTCTTTTTACATTTGACTGGGGCTCACAAGTAAGAAAGGTTTGGGACCCCTGATGTATTATGATGTCTCATAATACCTAGGCCCTATCTCCTGCCCTTTGCCTACGACATTATATTCTGCGCTCTATTGTCAAAAACTGCAGCTCATTCTGCTTCGGTGTGCTCATGTGAGCCCCATGCATATTCATATCCCACTCCATAGCTGTCAGTGGTGGATTGACTGCAGCATTCAAACTGTCAGCTGGCTCCCCAGCATCTCTGCGGCACACTGTGCCACCATTTACGATGTGCTTACCTCCGCGGTGCGCAATTAGAGGTGGGGTGTCGCACCTGTTCTTGCCTGTGTCTCGTCGCTCAACTCCCCCCCATGTCTGACCCTGTCTCGTGCCAAAGTCTGCGGTGTTTTTTTATTTGTTCAGGGCCCAGAACAGCAATGAATTGCGCACCTACTGGGCCAACCTTACAAGAAGGTTTTCACGCTCACAGCTTCTGCTGAAAGAAAACCCACTTGGCTGCCAAATAATCCATCTACTTCAGTAATGAGGGGCTCCCTTAACCCCTTCACTGGTGAGATTTTACAGTACGTTTTGTATATTTCATTTTGAACGTATTTTTCCCCTCCCTATATCTCACTCACTATTGGCATTATCTTGTACATAGACTTATATAGGTTAAAGAAAGAGATTAATGACAAAGAAAGTAGGCATACCCCAGTGCTGACAAATACATGTATAGCAACCAATTAGCAATTAGCTGTGATTGGTCTACCGCAAATAGAATAATGAAAGCAAATCTCTTATTGTTCGATGTAGTAAACTCATTGCTGTAGTTAGAAGATATTGGGCCCCATTTAAAGGGGATTTTTATAACATCAGGTAGAAGTGCTGTCTAGCTGTTCAGGGTAGGGCAGATAAGGTATTTGCCTTTGGCTTCTATCGCCAGTGTGGGTCCCTATGATAAAAGAAATGTTAAGACAAGCACGACAAATGTCTTACATCTTACTCTGTATCAGTATTGAGCCATTACTGGGCCCTGTGCCACATTTCTACTTCTGGAACTGTGTTTTGTTTCTGACATGCACTACTTTAGAAGATCTCCCATTGCTCTAGCTGGCCAGTCCACCCCAGATCTCCCATTGCCCTAGCTGGCCAGTCCACCCCAGATCTCCCATTGCACTAGCTGGCCAGTCCACCCCAGATCTCCCAGAGTCCTAGCTGGCCAGTCCACCCTAGATCTCCCATTGCCCTAGCTGGCCAGTCCACCCCAGATCTCCCAGAGTCCTAGCTGGCCAGTCCACCCCAGATCTCCCATTGCCCTAGCTGGCCAGTCCACCCCAGATCTCCCATTGCCCTAGCTGGCCAGTCCACCCCAGATCTCCCATTGCCCTAGCTGGCCAGTCCACCCCAGATCTCCCATTGCCCTAGCTGGCCAGTCCACCCCAGATCTCCCAGAGTCCTAGCTGGCCAGTCCACCCCAGATCTCCCATTGCCCTAGCTGGCCAGTCCACCCCAGATCTCCCATTGCCCTAGCTGGCCAGTCCACCCCAAATCTCCCATTGCCCTAGCTGGCCAGTCCACCCCAGATCTCCCATTGCACTAGCTGGCCAGTCCACCCCAGATCTCCCAGAGTCCTAGCTGGCCAGTCCACCCCAGATCTCCCATTGCCCTAGCTGGCCAGTCCTCCCCAGATCTCCCAAAGTTCTAACTGGCCAGTCCACCCCAGATCTCCCGGTTTCCCAACTAGCCAGTCCACCTCAGATCTCCCAGTGTCCCAACTGTCTAATCCACCCCAGATCTCCCAGTGTCCCAGCTGGCCAGTCAACCTCTGATCTCTGTTACATTACTGGAGGTCACAATTTTTTATACAATTCAGTCAAACTGCAACCAAACCATCTCAACCCACATGTGACCTCTTATCAATAGACAACCAAAGGTTGCTGTCCAACATGCATATACAGCCATATACATGCAGTCTAAGGCTACAGCTACATATACATGCAGTCTAAGGCTACAGCTACTCCATATTGGAGCACTGCTACCTACAGTTACATTGTGGGTAAAAACCATGGAGGATGGCCTTCAAAAATTGCACTCTACAGAATGCACTTGCTTGGTATATGAGCCTTCATATTACCATTCTCCAGTGATGCCCATTGGCCATACCTAGAGACTAACTAGACCACGTAGGCTGTTAGTGATGTGTTGGTGTTATGACATTTGGGAAGGGCCCAACACAATAAGCACTGATGGAATGTTCCAGCTGACCCCCCCATCACAGTGAGCACTGATGGAATGTCCGAGCTGACCCCCCCATGGAGCTCACCCTACTCTCTGTACATTACTCATTGAATCAGGCGATATGAACCAGAACATTAGAACTTGTGCCGGGCAAGACAGCTAATATATCACCATAATTATATCTACAAGTTTTACATCTGTTCATTTAGCAAGTGTTTAAATTAACAGCCACTACACATATTTTCTGCCTTGCTAATTTATATCTACAGCACTTCTTATTTTTTTTTTTTAATAAGTGGGTTCATTAGTCAAATCCCAGACTCATTTTTTAGGGATCTTCAAATGAGAATATGGAATAGGAATGGGCTGCTTAGGATTTATATGGGGACTATTGCAGAGAGTTCGGAGCAGCAGGTAAACAACCTCATAAAAAGCCCTTTTTAATATCTTTAAAAAAAAGAAGTCCTTTCAGATCTTCTTCCATGGTGGGTTCCAGTAAGAGCTTTAGCACACGTTGCCTTCCCTTTTATACATGTAATCTGTGCAGGCCTCCCTTGGGCAGACTCGCTTCAACTCCTGGGACCTTACTCCCCTAAGGGTGGGTGCTTACCAGGCAGTTGAGGATCCACTCGTAGAGGAATTGATCAGGAGACTGAGAGTGCTGATTAACCAAATAAACTTCTTTATTGCATCCAACAGTATCCAGTAATATGATATACAGGTTCAGGTATCTGTCCCCTTACTTCACACTAGGAGATCCTCTCACTTAGGACTACTCCCGCCAAGAGACCCTCTCTTTTAGGAAATCTCCCCGGAACTCAGGCCAGAAGATCCTCACGCTTAGGAAATCTCCCTTTTTCAAGGCCTTAGCTACCACCTGAGCTGGCCCCTAATGTTCCTGAACTACGGCCAGTAATGCCGGGAGGCAATAACCTCACTTATCTCCTCGGAGGGACTTCAGACTGCCCTTACTAGATACCCTATCTACCCTTTCACTCCTAGAGCGACTATAAATGGTATAACTGAATTATCTAACTGAATCCTGTAGCTAACCTCTGACAGAGGTGTGGCCCAAGACCAAAAACCTAAACGATTGTGAGTAATCCTCTTTTATATGGCAGAACACCACCACCTAGTGGTTACTGCTGAATTACAGAGGAAACTCTCTTTTGACCTGGAAAGGGCACCAACACAATCAGGACCACCCTTAGGTGTCCATATGCCACAAGGCCACCCTCTGGTTTGCCTGTCTAATGGGGAACCCAGTCTAAGGGGCCCAAATCTTGGGATCCCTACATACACTAGGGACTGAGGAACTACTGAACATATGTTACTGACTGGGGACTTCCTAAATAGAAGGGGAAGTTAAGCCTAAATCCTGTACTAATATGTATATCATCTTCATAGGACATGATCTCATTATCTATAGCCGCACCTATATAACCCAACATCGTTATCTGACAGATTTGTAGTTGCGCAAGGTGCAAGGAATGCTTGGCATTGGCTATGAAGAGGACTTCATAGTTCTACTGTTTAAGTTTTAGAGATCTCTTGTGATTGGGGAATGGCGTCCATCTGTTTGAAGTGCTGAGAAGCAATCAGTGTAATTAAAAGAAGACAGTGAGAAGGTAGTTTGTTCCTCCTGATACAGAAAATTAGAAACAGAACGGGAACTACAGAGAGAAAAAGATGAAGTGGACGGAGAATTCTGGACGGTCATTAAAACTTTCAATGCAAAGAATGAATTATTCTACAGTAGATACAGAGAGTTCTAGATATTTATTGCATTTTAAAGGGCTACTGCACCTTTAGATTCCTGCTGAACAAGGAAAATAAGTATTATGGCATCTCTATGTACAGGGTTTATCTGTGGGTAAATCTACAGAACAGCCCTATTGGGTTTATTTAATGTTTAAATGATTCCCTTTTCTCTGTAATAATAAAACAGTACCTGTACTTGATCCCAACTAAGATATAATTACCCCTTATTGGGGGCAAAACAGTCCTATTGGGTTTATTTAATGGTTAAATGATTCCCTTTTCTCTGTAATAATAAAACAGTACCTGTACTTGATCCCAACTAAGATATAATTACCCCTTATTGGGGGCAGAACAGCCTTATTGGGTTTATTTAATGGTTAAATGATTCCCTTTTCTCTGTAATAATAAAACAGTACCTGTACTTGATCCCAACTAAGATATAATTACCCCTTATTGGGGGCAGAACAGCCCTATTGGGTTTATTTAATGGTTAAATGATTCCCTTTTCTCTGTAATAATAAAAAAGTACCTGTACTTGATCCCAACTAAGATATAATTACCCCTTATTGGGGCAGAACAGCCCTATTGGGTTTATTTAATGGTTAAATGATTCCCTTTTCTCTGTAATAATAAAAAAGTACCTGTACTTGATCCCAACTAAGATATAATTACCCCTTATTGGGGGCAGAACAGCCCTATTGGGTTTATTTCATGGTTAAATGATTCCCTTTTCTCTGTAATAATAAAACAGTACCTGTACTTGATCCCAACTAAGATATAATTACCCCTTATTGGGGGCAGAACAGCCCTATTGGGTTTATTAAATGGTTAAATGATTCCCTTTTCTCTGTAATAATAAAACAGTACCTGTACTTGATCCCAACTAAGATATAATTACCCCTTATTGGGGGCAGAACAGCCCTATTGGGTTTATTTAATGGTTAAATGATTCCCTTTTCTCTGTAATAATAAAACAGTACCTGTACTTGATCCCAACTAAGATATAATTACCCCTTATTGGGGGCAGAACAGCCCTATTGGGTTTATTTCATGGTTAAATGATTCCCTTTTCTCTGTAATAATAAAACAGTACCTGTACTTGATCCCAACTAAGATATAATTAATCCTTATTGGAGGCAAAACGAGCCTATTGGGTTTATTCAATATTTAAACAATTTTAGCAGACTTAAGTTATGGAGATCCAAATTTATGGAAAGATCTCTTATCCGGAAAACCCCAGGCCCCGAGTTTCCTGGATAACAGGTCCCATACCTGTACAGGAGAATTTCTCTCTGCATTATCCTACAGGCTATGAGCAAACTTAGGGAACTATGATTGGTGCTCAGTTCAAGTAAAGACATAGGTCTTTATATATTAATTGCCATTTAGTACCATGTCCAGCAGGTCAGCACTGCAGTAATATCACGTCTTGCCAAAGGACTGCTAATCCATACCCCATTCAGCTTCTATTTAGCAGATTACAACACAACAGGAGGCCTATGGTGGGTCATAAGAAACCTTCTGAGGAGCCAACCTGGGAGGCAACACTTGTCAAAGCTGAGAGTGTGTGACACCTTTATAGAAGCCTGGGGCAGAAAAGCCAAAGTAATAATAATGATACATTTATAAATCCAAAGGGACATGCCAAGGAATGAAGGTATATTGGCACAATAACCTGACAGAAGCATAAAAAAAACCCTATGTGTTGAGTGATTTCTCCCCGCTGCTAATATTGTACAGTCCAATTAATTACCTACACAGTGATGCAATTCCTAATTATATTTACCGCATCCCTCGGTTTGTTAAAGACTTTCTCTAATGATTAACAGATTCCCGCTCAACAGGTAGGCCATATGGTCTAAGGCTTGAACGCAAGCAGCGCCGAGCCAATTTCTGTGCCTCGCCGCTCTGCGCTGATATTTAACAGACAAACCAATTGAATTAAATTAATCGTATTATTAAACGGCGGGGCCCGGCGTCACGTTTGCCATAACTGATATACGTTGGTACAACAAGCTGCAGTTTATATTCTCGCTCTTATCTGATTGGAAAGGTTTTAACCTCTCCGCTGCCCGGGTTCCTGCCCAAAAAAACTCAATATAAAGACGTTTGATTGCAAGTGACAGGTTTTACTCACTAGGAAATTCCTTCTCATTCTATTCAGTCCCTCTCCTATTCATATATCAGACTCTCATTCCAACCACTCCCTGGTTGCTAAGGAAATTTGGACTCTAGCAACCAGATAGCTGTTATAAATGGAGACTTGCTGATAAATGAATGAAATATGAAAAAAACTACAAATAAAAAAAAATGACGACCAATCGCAAATTGTCTCGGAGTATTACTCTCTACATCATACTAAAATTTAACTCAAAGGCGAACAACCGCTTTCAATACTGTTTGAAGGAGAACTGCATTTTTTTTTTAAAATGGCTGCCAATGTTGTATTTTATATTAGGGCCGAATCCAGCCTTTTTTTTTTGACGTTTTTGGTTTCGGCCGAATCCATGGTCCTGGCCGAACTGGATCTGAATCCTAATTAGTGTAAATAAGCATGTGCTAATTAGCATTTGGAAGGGTTAAATGTTAGGGGGGGGGAATTAGGATTCAGATTTAGTAATTAGGATTTGGTTCAGGATTCGGCAGAATCCATCGGGGTGGGTTCGGGGGTTCGACCCTAAAAAGTGGGTTCGGTGCATCCCTATTTTATATACTGAACTTACTGTACCAGTGAAAGCATTGCTGGTCTGCTCCCTGAAGTCACGGTTCAGCCCCCCACATCAGGCCAGTCACCCCAACACAGTGTTGTACTGGGCCGGTGGGACAGCGAGAAAAAACCCGGTGGGCCCCAGTGGTGATTAGGTGGACAGCAGAGCCCAGAAGGGGGGACCACAGTGGCGGTCCCTTGGGGGGGTGCAGGGCCCTCAGGTCCCTATCTCCTGACACACGCTGGGGGGAGGTGGTTGAGTGGATGGCAGAGCCCAGTCGGTGGTCCCTTGGGGGGCTGCGGGGCCGATACAGTGGCCCCTGCACCCCCCCAGTCCAACCCTGACTCCACATGTATACTGTAAATGTAAAGGTGTCAAATCTGAGCTCAATAAAAGGCAAATCCTACCCATCCAGCTCTTGAGTCCTGTGTGGAACCAATTTTTGAAACCCAACCCGGACCCGCAACCTGCATTACTCCGGATTGGACCTTCTACCTTACCCGACCCACAACTACCTTATCCGCAACCTACTGACCACCATTAAACAGGAAGTGCTGTTTCTGCAAACTGGAAGTGACATCACCAAGCGGGCGGGGGTAGAAAAAAAAGTTGAAAAAAATGTTTAATGGAGTAAAATATAGATAATATAATATAAAATAAGAACCACAGATAAGACCTGTGACCCAACCCACTGACCCTCATCTGGAAATCCTACCCACAGCTGGCGGGGTACCTGCTTTCCTTGTGGGTAACCCCTGGGCACCCTACCCAATGCCAGGTTCCCAGCACTGTTATTAGTTTAGTGGTATCCATGCTTTATATTGCAGATATTCTGTATATTTCCAGTTGTTTCTCATGTGGCTACTGAGCGCTGCTTGTGTATTGGTGCAATTTATTTGCAGTTAGCAATAGACTGATCCCTGTGCATGAAACATTTATATGCGGTTTAATAATTTACTGTATATTACGGCAATAACAAAACAACAAAAAAAAGACGAAATCAATCATTTTTGCTGCTGGGCTCATATTAAATAAAGGTGATGAACCGAATAACTTCTTATCTCGGCACGGGCGCTGAACACGGCGGGAAGGTTTGGCCGCAGATTATAGCAGCAGTGAGCTTTTTGGTATTAACGTTGCATCGGGGGAGATGATTTGATTCGGGATTGTGCTTCGGTGATGGAATGGGCGGTGGGTGGGCTTTTGTGCCTGGCTAAATGGCCGAGTAGATAAAATACACAGCAAGCAGCGTGTCGCAATCAGAGTGACCCGACCGGCGGCGCGGGAAGCCGACACGATATCACATCGCTGCCTTGTTGGATATTTAGCAACTGCTCTGATGGAGAAATGGCACGGCTATAATACTGGGGTTTGAAAGATAAAATAAGAAACCTCATTTACAAATCCATGTATATTGCCATGCATGAAATAAACCCAATAGGGCTGTTTTTATATCTTAGTTGGGATCAAGTACAGGTACTGTTTTATTATTACAGAGAAAAGGGAATCATTTAACCATGAAATAAACCCAATAGGGCTGTTCTGCCCCCAATAAGAGGTAATTATATCTTAGTTGGGATCAAGTACAGGTACTGTTTTATTATTACAGAGAAAAGGGAATCATTTAACCATGAAATAAACCCAATAGGGCTGTTCTGCCCCAATAAGGGGTAATTATATCTTAGTTGGGATCAAGTACAGGTACTGTTTTATTATTACAGAGAAAAGGGAATCATTTAACCATGAAATAAACCCAATAGGGCTGTTCTGCCCCCAATAAGGGGTAATTATATCTTAGTTGGGATCAAGTACAGGTACTGTTTTATTATTACAGAGAAAAGGGAATCATTTAACCATTAAATAAACCCAATAGGGCTGTTCTGCCCCCAATAAGGGGTAATTATATCTTAGTTGGGATCAAGTACAGGTACTGTTTTATTATTACAGAGAAAAGGGAATCATTTAACCATTAAATAAACCCAATAGGGCTGTTCTGCCCCCAATAAGGGGTCATTATATCTTAGTTGGGATCAAGTACAGGTACTGTTTTATTATTACAGAGAAAAGGGAATCATTTAACCATTAAATAAACCCAATAGGATTGTTCTGCCCCCAATAAGGGGTAATTATATCTTAGTTGGGATCAAGTACAGGTACTGTTTTATTATTACAGAGAAAAGGGAATCATTTAACCATGAAATAAACCCAATAGGATTGTTCTGCCCCCAATAAGGGGTAATTATATCTTAGTTGGGATCAAGTACAGGTACTGTTTTATTATTACAGAGAAAAAGGAAATCATTTTTAAAAATTAGAATTATTTGCTTATAATAGAGTCTATGGGAGATGGCCTTCCCTTAATTCGTAACTTTTTGGATAACGGTTTCATGGATCCCATACCTGTAGTACTAATCTTCCTAGATATTCTTGAACTGTGCAGATGGAATGAGCATGCCACACAGTTCGCTACACCCACAACACAATATTCATTGCAGTGGGAAAAAGGGGATAATGATCTTTTTCAATGGGGCGACAATGTGAGCCAAATAAAGTTTGCTCCCCCACCAAACCGTACAATTACTCCTTAGCGTTTTATTGTGAGGTTTCATAGATAAAATCCCCATCTGAACCGTATATTCCATCATCTCTGTAACCAAACATTTATCTTCATCAGCATTTAGCTGAATGCGTTCGCTCATTGCTTCTAAATATAAGGGCTAATTGCAAGTTTGTTGGGGAATATGTATGCAAAATAATAAGACTCATGCAAAATGCAAATCTTTTCCACACCCCTCCTCCCCCCTTGTACATTATGAATCATTCTAGACATGGAAATAAATATATTTGAAATCAACATATGTAAATGTAGGAAGAATGAGTACGGTTTAATTAGTACAGTTGGAACGTAATTGGTCCCTTTCCAACAATCAGTGGCTGCCTGGGACGAAAAAGTTATATCTAAATTCAGGTAGTTATCTAAGCAACGATGCAGTTGGTCTTCATCCTTTTGTGTAATTCTTTTAATCAACCTTGTTTAAGAAGTTCTGATTAAAACTCAACATTCCAACAAGACCTCATCTGTTCGTAAACCTTATGCCCTATGTGTGACTTGAAGACAAAATTCCAGCTCTAACATTGCATTTGCTTGCAGGTAACAGTCAGCGATGGGGGACCTTCCTCTAAACAGTCAACCGTTTGGCTGGTCATCGAGGTCTTGGATGAGAACGATAACAAGCCTCAGTTCCCGGAGAAAGTCTATCAGATCAAGCTGCCTGAAAGAGACCGTAAAAAAAGAGGGGAACCCATTTACAGAGCCTTTGCCTTCGACAAGGATGAAGGCCCCAATGCTGAGATCTCTTACAGCATCGTTGACGGGAACGAGGATGGAAAATTTTTTATTGACCCTAAAACTGGCATGGTTTCTTCCAGAAAGCAGTTTGCAGCCGGAAGTTACGACATTCTGACAGTAAGAGCTATTTTATTATGCATTTCTGTTTGTTAAAGAAGTAAAACCAAAACCCAATGCAGCTTCTCTACGGAGATTTTATTAGTGTCATCTATATAACTATCTTTCTTATGTTTATTATTATATCCTGCCTTTAACCCCCTGTTTAATATACTTATATGTTGAAATCCTTCTTATTACCAATCTTGCCAAATTACTTATTGTACTTTTCTGGCCCAACCTGGTGTCCTTATGCCTAGCTCTCAATGTTACTTTGCTACCCTTAGTTTGCGTTCACCCTCATCTCTTGTTCTTTTTATCGACATTCAAGAACAGTACTGACATACTGGTATAAACATCAGTTGGCAGATAGCATGCCAAGGGTGGACAGGAGGTGGAAAACATGTCAGAAAATATTGATCTGTTTTTCCAGTAGATAAATCTGTAATGTTTAAGTGACAGCCTAATTTCTTTGTGCATCTCAGAATGGATAGGATCAGAATGCGTCACAGGATGGATAGGAGTATTTAAAAGCAAGATGAAATCATCTCAGCATCACGTGATGGTGATGATCTTCAATAAGAAGGTCAATCATCTTGACCAACATGATCAAGATAAGAATAAAACAACGCACACTAATAAGAGAAAAGAGCAACAAAAATACAGCAGCTGGTGGTGGGGTTTGTAGAGATCGTAGGTTTGTAGAGATAGTAGGTTTGTAGAAATTGTAGGTTTGTAGAGATCGTAGGTTTGTAGCGATTGTAGGTTTGTGGAGATCGTAGGTTTGTAGAGATAGTAGGTTTGAAGAGATAGTAGGTTTGTAGGTTTGAAGAATTAGTAGGTTTGTAGAGATTGTAGGATTGTAGGTTTGTAGAGATCGTAGGTTTGAAGAGATAGTAGGTTTGTAGAGATTTTAGGTTTGAAGAGATAGTAGGTTTGTAGAGATAGTAGGTTTGAAGAGATAGTAGGTTTGAAGAGATAGTAGGTTTGTAGGTTTGTAGAGATAGTAGGTTTGTAGGTTTGAAGAGATAGTAGGTTTGTAGGTTTGAAGAGATAGTAGGTTTGTAGAGATTGTAGGTTTGTAGAGATTGTAGGTTTGTAGAGATCGTAGGTTTGTAGAGATTGTAGGTTTGTGGAGATTGTAGGTTTGTAGAGATAGTAGGTTTGAACAGATAGTAGGTTTGTAGAGATAGTAGGTTTGAAGAGATAGTAGGTTTGTAGAGATAGTAGGTTTGTAGAGATTGTAGGTTTGTAGAGATAGTAAGTTTGTAGAGATAGTAGGTTTGAAGAGATAGTAGGTTTGTAGAGATCATAGGTTTGTAGAGATCGTAGAGGGCCAAGAGGAACCTAATGCTAAACTTCAACAGAATTTGTCCTTTAGTTTCCAATAGTTCATCTTCCAGAAGCTCTCAGCGATTGGAATGTACCCAGCAACTTAGAAGCCTACCTGTATATTGATATTTTTCCAGGAAGGCAAGTTGTGGTCAAAATGCCACTCCAAGATGATTCATACCAAAAACACTTGAATATCTTCCTGGACAAGAGCCACCATGAGCTAGAATGGCACACAATAAGGCATTATTCATTCTTTCTTTCTTTGAAAGCAGATACATCACTCACAGCAGTGATTTTGCACTTTACAAGGTCTAAAACCTGAAGAAGGGGGATGTTTCCAAACTGATTCAACTGATTCATTACTGTATGTTCACAACATGAGTACAGATCTAGCCATTTAATATGAAACAGTTTATATGAGGGCAGAAAAAATAACTGACCTTGAAAAAAGTCACAAACAAATTCCTTTGCCTTGTATGTACTTTGCACAGAAAAGGAAATAATTGTGTATATTAATCTGCAGGAACCCTGCTTAGAAGGCAGATGATTTCAGTATTATATGCTTTCACAATGGAGAGATAATGCATAAAGTACTTTTTATAGTGTGCTGTCAGTTAATTATTTTCATTTTACTTGCTCTTAAACAGTCAATAAGTGATTAATGCTTGGTTCTTCGCATGTAAAAAGACATGAGGGGGAGTTGCCATGCTCTTCATGGGCATTTGAGTTGTAGACTATGACGTCTAGTGCAATGTCTATAGTAAATGTGGCTTTTGTGCCAAGGAACATAACAGATGGTATTCATTCTATGGAATATTCTGTAGGCCATCATACCTTGTATGTATTTAATGTATTTGTACTGTGCCCCATCAATGCAGATAAAAGCCGTAGATAACGGGCGCCCCCAGAAATCTTCCACCGCCCGACTGCACATTGAATGGATTAAGAAACCACCACCATCGCCTATTCCTCTAACCTTTGACGAGCCATTCTACAACTTCACTGTCATGGAAAGCGACAAGGTCACTGAAATTGTAGGCGTGGTGACCGTGCAGCCTTCAAACATACCCCTCTGGTTTGATGTGGAAGGTAAGAACGTGTAGTCTTTACATATTTGTGGTCTAAATGTTCACCTATGTCTTGAATGCTCCAATTTGAAATTCTGACCTAAAAAGAAACCATTTTTCGGGAAGGAGGGTGGGGTTAAGGTTTGATCGTGGATGGGGTTGGTTGTATCTGGGTGTGACTGACTTAAGCTGGCCATGCATGTATAGATATTGTCCTTAGATGTAAGGTTTTGAATGGTTTTTGGGTTGCTTGTGTGCAAGGAACATTAGGAGCCATATTGATGGATTTCTCAGTTGGGCAATATTGAATATTTGGGGCAGTCTGATAAAACAACAGCGACAAAAGAAAATGTTGCAGATTGAGTCTCAACAGCTATCTGCACATCCATGACCAGTCAGCTGATCAGTTTTTCCAGAGAACATTCATATTTTAAGGACTGTAGTCTTTATGTAATGACTCAAGTTCCATATAATCATGATATGATGTACGGTATGATAGTTTTCTGCCAATGGCTTTGAGGCTGAATTTAGCAAACTAGGTCTCTGTCAATGCTGAATGGCTTGGGGGAATTACATAAATCATGAATGGCCAACCCTCCAGCCACAAACACCCCCACCGATATCAATCAAAAACAGACAAAGGCCTGCAGGTTGGACATTCCTTATGTATATCCTAAAAAATAGTTAACAATTGTTACAGAATATTTTTCACTTTTGTACTTTTATCTATCTTTTCCCCCCTAAGGAGCCCAGTAGCTAGGGCATTAGGACAAATGCTCTCTCAAACCTTACTTAAAACTGTTCCTGACCTATATTTTCCTAGAATGGAATGTTGGGAAGTATGTATGCATTAGGTCAATAGTATGTTCTTTACTACAGCAATGGAAATCACTGGGTTTATAAGCTGTTTTATAGTCCAGCCCAGGCATGGCTGAAGATGCTTGAGCTTCTTCTTCTTGGTAGAAGTCCTCACTTTACATTGTCCTTCAGCATGCTATGCTTCTACTAATATTGCAGGTCTTCTTCTGCTAATGTTGAATTTTCTCTCTGGCTTATCTGTGTACTTACCTGTCTGTTCCACTCACGTCTCTCTCTTTCTTTGGATTTTCTGCTTTCCCTATATGCCAAGGTGGCAAGCATGCACGGGAGATGTTCTATATTCTGCAGACAGCTTGTGGGCACAACTGCTCAACAGAAGGTATTAACGGTGCAAAACCGATTTCACTCAGTCACGGCGACATTGCTCTGCCTGCATTGCATGATCTTACGGGATAATTTCATCATCTTTTGTAGAAATATGTCACACTGAGTACCGAAAAGCACATTTTCCTTCCACTAAATATCGAGCCAATTATATATATGTATTTCATTTCTTTGGATGTATTTTGGGATTATTATTTTTTTTCACTTATACTCTATAGAATCTGTTACAATATTATTATTACCTCATTGTTCATGGTCTGCCCGGTATTATTTTCCTTGAAATACTAAACCGACATCTGTTTTTTACTTACTAACAAAAAAGAATATAAACTCTTGTTCCAAAACCATGTTTTCTGCGGGTACTGCGGGGCAAAAGCATAAAAGTCACATTTATTGGTTTGAAATAATGCCTGATTATATATTGAGTTGTTCCATCTACTAAATGCTCAGTCCAGCACCATGATGACTTTCAGTACAGGTATGGGATCTGTTATTGGAAACCTATTATCCATAAAACATCACCATTCCCCATAGTGTTCTACTTAAATAGTTATATTTAATTAATAAACTTTGTCTTAGTAATAACAAACACTGGTACCACCATTCTCAGAGGTGCATGGGGGCTCTGTACTTTAAAAACTGTATTGACCAGACTTGAAGTACTCAGCCTTTGTGCATTGCCCTGATGCATGTCGTTCATGGCCTTGAAATTAAATCATATATGCCCATGACCAGCCCAACCTGTGTGTACTGATTGTGTCTATCACAATGCCCTAGTTAGCAAATTGCCCTATATCTCAGTGGGAGGGCTTCCTGCCCTTATGGTTATGTCACATGGAGCAAAACTTGTCTTTGACCCATTTGCCAATAAACACAGTGTGCCAGGTCACTTGGGTGGCTAAAGGTGGCCATACATGGGTAGAATTAAGCTGCTGATTTGGGCCCTTTAGACAATATCATCAGCTGTGTATGGGGCCCTCTGAAGGGCCTACTGACTAATATCTGGCTGAAAATCGGTCAGATGTCGCTTGAGCAGGTTTGTTTTTGATTCTTCTTTCGAATTCGAAGACCAAACAGGCTCATTGATGCAGCCCTTGCTTTGAAGGCCCTAGGGCCAAATGAATTAGGCCAACATCGAACACTTAAGGCAGCGGTTCTCAACCTGTGGGTCGGGATCCCTTTGGGGGTCGAATGACCCTTTCACAGGGGTCGCCTAAGCCCATTGGAAAACACATATTTCAATGGTCTTAGGAACCAAGACACCGCTCCTCTATGGTTGGGGGGTCACCACAACATGAGGAACTGTATCAAAGGGTTGCAGCATTAGGAAGGTTGAACACAACTGACCTAAGGCAACCTTGCAAACCAATGGATCTTATAGTGTATGGCCAGCTTTAATCATGCTATCTAAAGACTGATTTACTAATCCACGAATCTGAATGGAAAAAATTCGGATTAGAAAATGAACATTTTGCGACTTTTTCGTATTTTTTGCGACTTTTTCGTAGCCGTTACGACTTTCGCGAATTGTCGCGACTTTTTCATTGCCATTACAAATTTCGTGAATTGTCCCGACTTTTTCATAGCCATTATGACTTGCGTGAATTGTCGCGACTTTTTCATTGCCAGTACGACTTTCGCGAATTGTCGCGACTTTCGTATTGAGCACTCGAAAAAGTCGCAAAATACCGATCATTACGAAAAAAACGCATTCGGACGCTTTTCGGACGTTCGTGGATTAGTAAATGTACCCCTAAATACAGTCTTCAGTTGCACAGTTGTGTTCGAGATTCTTACAGTCAAGCCCTTAGTAGAGTAAGTGGTCTTCTGGCATCTTCTCGCCATGTGGTAAGATCCACTGCATTTGCACAGGGCACAATATCTCATCCAACCCTCTGCCACTGCTTTATGGCAACAGTAATGAATGTTCCTGCTGGCAGATGTCTCCAAAGACACCAGTGAAAGCCCTGGGAGCCCCGCTGAGCATTTTATGTTGTCTTCTGACTCATGATCAAATGCTGAAGCTTCAGAGTATGTGAACATAAGCTACATACACAGAAGCTTTTTGATGAAGACCTTTTTGAATTAGGAAGCGGACAGGGTGCTATATTTCTGAACCACCATTTATCTAACTGCCGTTAAACCTTTTCCGCCGGTCGTCAACTGAAGAAGTTATTGGAATTCTTTTTACTTTTCCTCTCTTATTTTGACTGTGCCGTTAGAGAACAAAAGGGGCCTAACAAATTCCATTTAGCTTGATTACTGAGTTCTAAGTAATATGCAAGCGCCTGTACCTTTCACTTGTGCTTTTCATCTGGAGCCAGGCCAGTGAAGTTTTAATGCTGATTTTATTTTTTTTTTTCTTCTAATTAACAGAACAAAGTATTCTCTTTGAAAAAAAAATACGATACTCTCCCAAGGCTTTCAATTAAAGTCTTTCCTTGCAGCTCCGTTCTTCAAACGATTTTACAGTCGTTTTTGTTTTTTTGGTTTTTTTTGCCTTTGCAACATTTCCCGGGCAAATCAGTTAAAGCATTAATTGGGCAGCGCAGTGTCGTTTTATTTTTTAGCGTTAAACATATAAATCGCGTAATCTAACAGCCGTTTTCCAGCTACCGCGGTATCTCTGCATCGTAAATTGAATGTCAAGGACAATTATGTGCTCGATTTACAGTTATGAACCTGACAGATGAGAGATCTCCATGTTTCGGGATTTTAGGGGATAAAAAAAAAAAAAAGATGATATTTTATAGAGTCAGATTATTTGCAGTTTGATTAGTTTGAACGGTGGAATGTAACTGCGGAGTGATTTATGGCTATGCCCTTCAACTAAATAACGACTTTACCATATTTCAAGTTGAAGTATCGCAGTATAGACCCATTACATACAGGAATCTGCTGTGTAATAAGAATAAATTGTTCAGTTCAGACATGACGGACCTGCAGCTCATTGGCTGAAAGCTGCCCATGGATGCCGTTGGTCATTTAAATTCCCCTCTTTAATATTAGATTCAGCTGATTAGTGGCCAATGAAACAAACCCAAAATACACCACTCAAGATCAGCCTAACAAGACTTTTCCACTACAGGTATAGGACACGTTATCCTATTGGGTTTATTTAATGGTTAAATGATTCCTTTTTCTCTGTAATATTAAACAGTACCTGTACTTGATCCCAACTAAGATATAATTACCCCTTATTGGGGCAGAACAGCCCTATTGGGTTTATTTAATGGTTAAATGATTCCCTTTTCTCTGTAATAATAAAACAGTACCTGTACTTGATCCCAACTAAGATATAATTACCCCTTATTGGGGGTAGAACAGCCCTATTGGGTTTATTTCATGGTTAAATGATTCCCTTTTCTCTGTAATAATAAAACAGTACCTGTACTTGATCCCAACTAAGATATAATTACCCCTTATTGGGGGCAGAACAGCCCTATTGGGTTTAATTAATGGTTAAATGATTCCCTTTTCTCTGTAATAATAAAACAGTACCTGTACTTGATCCCAACTAAGATATAATTACCCCTTATTGGGGCAGAACAGCCCTATTGGGTTTATTTAATGGTTAAATGATTCCTTTTTCTCTGTAATAATAAAACAGTACCTGTACTTGATCCCAACTAAGATATAATTACCCCTTATTGGGGCAGAACAGCCCTATTGGGTTTATTTAATGGTTAAATGATTCCTTTTTCTCTGTAATAATAAAACAGTACCTGTACTTGATCCCAACTAAGATATAATTACCCCTTATTGGGGCAGAACAGCCCTATTGGGTTTATTTAATGGTTAAATGATTCCCTTTTCTCTGTAATAATAAAACAGTACCTGTACCTGATCCCAACTAAGATATAATTACCCCTTATTGGGGGCAGAACAGCCCTATTGGGTTTATTTCATGGTTAAATGATTCCCTTTTCTCTGTAATAATAAAACAGTACCTGTACTTGATCCCAACTAAGATATAATTAATCCTTTATGGAGGCTAAGCAAGCCTATTGGGTTTAAATTATGTTTAAATGATTTTTTAGTAGACTTAAGGTATGGAGATCCAAATTACGGAAAGATCCCTTATCCAGAAAGCCCCAGGTCCCGAGCATTCTGGATAAGAGGTCCTATACCTGTACTAACGCTGCTACCTGTTTGCCTGTGTAGCTCTAATTACCAACACTCCGGGTGCTTTTATAATGCTTTTAATCACCACTGAAGGTTGGCCATGGTGGTTGCTCATTGAATATGGGCATTACAAGGGTTCCAAACCTCTTCAACTTTTTTTAAGCTTAGAAAAGAGATATTTATATTCAATAGGTTGTATTTTTCCATGAAAGAAAGAATTCTGCAGCCAAAATGCCACATTGTCACTAATAAGGTTATTGCATTACAGGTGGTCGTGACTTTTTATAAAAAAAATATTAACCTATCACCATCAACAATACCATGACTGTCTGCATGTAGCCTCCTTCATTTATGTTTTCATTTCTATTTCCTCGCATGGATCAGACCCTAAAGTGCTCATGTGTATTAGTTTCCATCAGGATGTCTCATAACAAAGAAATGTCTAAAATGATGGAGTGGCAATGATCCAAGTAGCCGAGGAATAAATCGTGTCATGAACTCATCTTGTTGCTCTCTATGCCAGGTGGAAACACAGACAGCATCTTTGACATTGAAAAAGGAGTAGGCACCATTGTCATTGCAAAGCCCCTCGACGCCGAGCTCCGATCCACGTATAACATGACCATAGAGGTTACCGATGGAACAAATATCGCTAGCACCCAGGTAATGATATTAATACACCCCTGTCCTTGGTACGTTATGTATTTGCAGACATCTGGACAAATGCATAGAGGGCCACTAATTCTAAGTGCAGTTTTTTCCTCTGGGTTCTGGAAAAGGTTCTACTGTATCTACTTGTAAACTTTACCTTTGCTCTATGCAGAATTCTTTGGTTCCTTTATACCTTTCTAAAAATGAAATTCCAGCAGCTACTATGGTGTGACAATCATTTTGCATAGAGCCAGTAGTTTATAGGACGTAGGGCAATGTGTCCAAATTTGAAGGCCCTGGATCAGGGCCTGGGAGGGGGTTCAGCAGTTTTACCCAGAAAGGGCTGTTATGGAACCCCTTTTTATTCCTTTCTGAACCTCCTCTTTAACTACATTACCTAACTTCCCGCACCTTGCTCCACCCCATTCACTCCCCAGTTCCACCAGTCCCAAATGACCTGCCCAAAACCTCCTTCCCTTACCTACTCAAGGCTTCTTCCCCTATGTTCCTCTTCAAGTCTGAGCCCCATTATTACTTGGATAGTTTCCCTTCATTATGCTTAGTGGTAAGGTAAAGCTGAACTAGTCTCCACCTTGTCTAGATTTATCGAAGACTCGCGGGTGCCTGTGACTTGCATCCAAGGAAACAATATCCTGATCATAATTAAAGTTTGGGGTATAGTGTCAAAAGGATTGGTAGTAGTAGTCAAAATAGTGATCGGTAGAAGTAGACAGGTTGCTATGGGAACTAAGGGAAGGGGAAAGAGTTTTGTTAGAGTTAATATTTCTTCTCATTTCAACTACAGATGTTGTGAGTGATAATACTAGGCAGGTATTTAATATACAGTTTGCTATCATTACGTTGATATAATATAGGAAATGTCTAATTTGAAACGTAGACCTGCAATTTCTTTCCAGTCATCAAGGCCTTTTTTGTATTAATACAAAGTAAAACCAACCTAGAGGACTATTTTCATGTAAACTGGGAACAGTTTCCTTGTCAACTCAGATGTTTCAGATACCGAACCAAAAGTATTAACAAATGAATTTCAGGCATTTCTCCGTTATATGTATAAACAGGACATGGGTGTTTCCTGCATACCGGTTAGCTCATCCTTTATTGTCTCTTACGGAAAACAGGGGAATATCCAGGACATTAATAAAGTGTTACAGTTCATTTGTGCTTTTTTGAGACCGTGTGAACCAATACCAAGCATGGTACCATGTTTCATACCTTACCCTACCGCTATTGATGTTGGAATCAGCGAAAAAAGTACAACGTTGTTGTTATCCAGTATGATAGCAAGTACCGTATATACTCAAGTATAAGCTGATTCGAATATAAGCCGAGGTACCTAATTTTACCTAAGAAAACTGGAAAAACTTATTGACTCGAGTATAAGCCTAGAGTGGGAAATGCAGCAGCTACTGTTAAGTTTCAATAATCAAAATAAATACCAATAAAATTACATTAAATGAGGCATCAGTGAGGTATATGTTTCTAAATATTTTTTACAAAGAAAAACAGTAAACTAGCTCTGTAAGTGGAGAAGAAGGTCAACAAAAACAATATGGTATCAACAATGATGCCTTAAGAGTACTACCCCCTTAGCTCAATCAGCAACCAAGCTAAAACACAAAGAGTTAAAATCCTTCAAAAATATGGTTTATATAGAATATAAAGTGCAATTTATAGTGCAGAATAGGACAGGTGAGGTTGGTAGATGAAGATGAATTTGGGAGCCGGCCAGGGCACTGGAGGGTCTGGTTGCGGGTGGCCTAATTTGCTCACAAATGACAGAAGGTGGTAGTCTGGGGGGACCCATGGCACCCGACTCGAGTATAAGCCGAGGGTGACTTTTTCTGCACATTTTGGGTGCTGAAAAACTAGGCTTATACTCGAGTATATACAGTAACCAGTTGTTTTATAAAGTGTGTTGTTTGTGCCCCCAGCAGGGGATCCTTTAGTAAACGTCCTGTTTTACAACCGTCCCCATGTAGCGCTTAGAGATTAGCAATGTTACAGAATTCTGAGCTACGGTAGGCTGAATTTTCAGACATATCAAACGCCTTTAGTAAGAAAGAAAATGATAATATCTGTGGTTACACAACATATTTAAACCAGTTAGTTTTGCCTGGAAGAAATCTAAATGCTGCCTTTCTTATTGAGATTTTTTTCCCCTTTTCATCACATAAAATTGGAGCAATTTGGTTTGGCTGATTTTTATCTCCAACATCATAAGAAAATCTGTTTTTTCAGACTAAAGTCGACCATTCCGTAAGCCATTCCACATCCATTCTCTTTTGCTGTGCTAAATGCATTTGATTATAGAACTTGCAAGGTAATAACACAAAAGACCGGAGAACTTCAAGCAATTTTCAACTTTGGAGAAATTGTAGATGAGGTTGAGTCCAACCAAGGCTGCTCTTGACATTTCCAACGTGACCTGCGAATGTTTCCGTAACACAAGGTTTCTGATGTGTGATGTGCAAACGTACCCGCGTTCCTTCCGAGTGATGAATTTTTCAAGAATTTGAGCAAAAGCCTGCCTTTTCTGCACCTCTGCTCGATACATCATCGCTCAGGGCCATGTTTGGAAAAGTGATTACTTTTGCAAGATAGAAGGTGAATGGCATTCTTCACAGTCGTGCTTGGTAGAAATGTATTTTCTCTGTGAACACTGGCTCGGGCGCGGTGGAACGTAGGGAATAAACAAGCCCTATATTATAGCACAATGGCCCTGTATCATTAAAAAACTGCCCGTGTCTATATACAGGCTAAATGAAACAACCTGCATCGTAAGCACAATCTCTACTATGGTGCAGAAAACTAAAGTTTTATTCACTAGTAAAGATACCGGTGTTTATTAAAGTTAGCAGAGCAGTTAAACTTCTAACTCTGCACCGTTTATTTTTGTGTCAGTTTTATTTCTGGGTATCTGGTTGAAATATAATAACTATAATACAATTTTAAGCAGCAGTTGACCGTGTTTGGCAACAGGAGTCGTCAGATGACTTGGAAGCAAGGAGAGCAATAAAGCCGTGGAAAAAGCTAACAGAAAATGTGGATGCATTGGAGGAGTTTATAGTAGAAATGATGTATTGTATATCCAACCCAGAGGTTCAGCAGCCCTATAACAGTAATGATCCAGGCCTTCAAAGTTGACCACAGCATCTTGGATTGTGTAACACCATCTTTTTGTGTGCCAGTGGCACTGCACGTGCTCTGTGTGCTCTGGGCTGCTGTTGAGAAGCTAAGCTTAGGGGCCAGACTCCATTTGGCACCATAGCATCCCCCCTTCCATCTCGTTACCTTTCTCCTAAATTGTGCGTCTTATAGACATGTAAGTTAGGGAGAGACGCAGAACTCTACACCTCTCTTTGCATTTTTTATCCAGCACAGGTAGGGAAGGATGAGCACTAAGTGGTGCACTTGTATGCCCCCTTAGTGTTTATGGACTTCTTCCCCAGGTCTTTATAAGTTACCCTTTATCAGGGTCGGACCGGGGGGGGGGGAGGGCCCAACGGGGCTGCCGTCCCATAGACCCTGCACCCCCAAGGTGCTCCCCCTGACCGCATCTCTTACAGGCGCTCCCGCTGTACACCCTAACCTCTCGCAGGGGCCCCCGACGTCCTCCCCTAAGCGTGCGTAAGTGAATTGCGTCAGGTGAGGGGCACCAGTGGCCGGGGGAGTGCCGACAGGGATCAGGTCTGGGCCACCGAGTTTTTTCCCAGGGTGTCCCGGTGGCCCAGTCTGACCCTGCTCTTTATAACCCTACAACTGGTGCTGTGTAGATCTATTCTTACAACATGGAATCTAATTTGGGCAAAATGATGTAGAAATCAGCAATATCAAACATCAGGCATGTAACGGGGATATATAGAATGCAATAGCTAAAGGAGGAACAGATCATGGTAGTTGCAATATGCATTAGTTAGAGGAGCAATAGTTAATGGTAGTTATAATACACAATAGTTAGGGAAGCAACAGTTCAAAGAACTAATATGCAATGTTTGGAGCGGCTACAGTTCAAGGGAATAACAGCATGGGACTTGTTATCCAGAATGCTCTGGGTTTTTGGATAAGCGATCTTCCCATAGGATTGTTTTTCACCAATAAGGATTAATTATATCTTAGTTGGGATCAAGTACAGGTACTGTTTTATTATTACAGAGAAAAGGGAATCATTTAACCATGAAATAAACCCAATAGGGCTGTTCTGCCCCCAATAAGGGGTAATTATATCTTAGTTGGGATCAAGTACAGGTACTGTTTTATTATTACAGAGAAAAGGGAATCATTTAACCATTAAATAAACCCAATAGGGCTGTTCTGCCCCCAATAAGGGGTAATTATATCTTAGTTGGGATCAAGTACAGGTACTGTTTTATTATTACAGAGAAAAGGGAATCATTTAACCATGAAATAAACCCAATAGGGCTGTTCTGCCCCCAATAAGGGGTAATTATATCTTAGTTTGGATTAGGTACAAGGTATTTTTATTATTACAGAGAAATTTTGACAATTTTGAATTATTTGATTAAATTGGACTCTCTGGGAGATAACCTTCCCGTAATTTGGAGTTTTCTGTATAATGGGTTTCTGGATAACTAATCCCATAATGTATAATAGGGGCAACAGTTTATAAAGAAACTAGAAAGAAATAAAAGTAGAAAGTGAAATGATGCAATCCCACCCTCACTATAAAATGGGTACAAAAGCAACGCACAGAGCTCGACATTTGGAAACAACACTTTTCGTAAAAAGGAAAGAGCCTCAACAAAATAATAAGGTCTAAGGGGAACTAATTGTGCAGACATCGTTCAGACTCACACCGCTAAGGAAAGCCGTAACATTATGGCATAAACGGAGCAGAGAAATACACGCAAACCATAATGCTGAGCGCTTTCCGTTTAGGGATTTAATGGCCTGTAATGCAATGGAGGTCTCTGGCAGAGCAATTAGTGATCACAAGTGCCTTTTGGCTTGGGGGAATTTAAAAAAAAAGGCCCTGGCAGTCTGTCAACTGTTTCACAGTTTGGGAAAAACCTAAAGACTCTTGTTACAGGCAACGTAAATTGGCTGTGGAGAAAGACTTCCTGAATTTGCTTTTGTCCTGACTTATTATATTGTGTTCTCCATATACTTTGCTTTTTAATATAAGGCCTTCAGTATTCTTTCCCTTAATTTGTGCGATTAGAGGATTTGGGGGGGTTCTTTGTCTGAGATTTCTCTTCCTGTGGGAAATAAGAACCTAGGAACTGAAGTGTGGGGTGGGACCCTTGCAGAACACAGTAGTGCCGGTGAATGGGGGCGTACATTATAGAATGAATCAGATGGATGCTCTGGTGGGGCCGGGGCATTTCTGGGCTTGTGGGACCAGGGAAAAGGAAGGATTTGCACAATAATTGATTCCAAAATAGATTGGTTGAAATCCAACTAAATATGGACTATCCTAATCTAGCTCAAGTGTTTTTTGTTTCATTTTTTTATTGGGAGTGGGAATAGCAGATATAGGAAATCTCACCCTTAGCCATTCATAAAAATAATAGCACCTCGATGTGCAGCTATCATGTAAAACACGAATAACTAAGCACTGAATTACAGAGAGTGGGGAACTCTATGGGCAGTTCCTTCTAACTGAACCACCCAGCTTTAAAGATATACAATGGGCTATTTAGCATGGTATGAGTCTGAGAAAGCAATATGGCAGACAAACAAGGCTCTTGTTTGGCATGTTGCCCTATATGGGTCTATGGCAGTTTCTCATAATTCTACCACCCCTAAAACAGCTTTAAATATAAACCAATAGCCTGTTTTACTGAGGAGAACATGTTATGAGTTTGAGAAAGCAATATGGCAGATTAACAAGGTTCCCATTGGCAGTGGGGCGCTATATAGGCCCATTAGAGCTCCTACTATTTCAACCACCCCAAAGACTAAAAAGCTTTAAATATAGACATTGGGCTCTTTTATTGAGGAGAACATGGTATGAGTCTGAGAAAGCAATATGGCAGACAAACAAGGCTCTTGTTTGGCATGTTGCCCTATATGGGTCTATGGCAGTTTCTCATAATTCTACCACCCCTAAAACAGCTTTAAATATAAACCAATAGCCTGTTTTACTGAGGAGAACATGTTATGAGTTTGAGAAAGCAATATGGCAGATTAACAAGGTTCCCATTGGCAGTGGGGCGCTATATAGGCCCATTAGAGCTCCTACTATTTCAACCACCCCAAAGACTAAAAAGCTTTAAATATAGACATTGGGCTCTTTTATTGAGGAGAACATGGTATGAGTCTGAGAAAGCAATATGGCAGACAAACAAGGCTCTCGTTTGGCATGTTGCCCTATATGGGTCTATGGCAGTTTTGTCGTAATTCTACCACCCCTAAAACAGCTTTAAATATAAACCAATAGCCTGTTTTACTGAGGAGAACATGTTATGAGTTTGAGAAAGCAATATGGCAGATTAACAAGGTTCCCATTGGCAGTGGGGCGCTATATAGGCCCATTAGAGCTCCTACTATTTCAACCACCCCAAAGACTAAAAAGCTTTAAATATAGACATTGGGCTCTTTTATTGAGGAGAACATGGTATGAGTCTGAGAAAGCAATATGGCAGACAAACAAGGCTCTCGTTTGGCATGTTGCCCTATATGGGTCTATGGCAGTTTTGTCGTAATTCTACCACCCCTAAAACAGCTTTAAATATAAACCAATAGGTTGTTTTACTGAGGAGAACATGTTATGAGTTTGAGAAAGCAATATGGCAGATTAACAAGGCTTCCATTGGCAGTGGGGCGCTATATAGGCCCATTACAGCTCCTACTATTTCAACCACCCCAAAGACTAAAAAGCTTTAAATTTAGACATTGGGCTCTTTTATTGAGGAGAACGTGGTATGAGTCTGAGAAAGCAATATGGCAGACAAACAAGGTTCTCCTTTGGTGTGTTGCCCTATATGGGCCTATAGCACTTTCTCGTAATATAACCAATGGGCTGTTTTACCGAGGAGAACATGTTGATATTGGGCTCTTTTATTGAGGAGAACGTGGTATGAGTTTGAGAAAGCAATATGGCAGATTAACAAGGCTTCCATTGGCAGGGGGGCGTTATAAAGGCCCATTACAGCTCCTACTGTTTCAACCACCCCTAAAGACTAAAAAGCTTTCAATATAGACATTGGGCTCTTTTATTGAGGAGAACGTGGTATGAGTCCAAGAAAGCAATATGGCAGACAAACAAGGCTCCCTTTGTAGGTTAATGTGTAACCATATGTTTTGTTGAACGGCTATAGAAATAAAGTGAAATTATACCCCAGTGCTAAATAAATGTTTAATTTATGCCATTGTTTATAATCACTTGAGGTTGACCATGCTTCACTATGTTCTGTTCCTTTCCTCAACATGATTAGTAATAATTACATTTAACGCCATATTATCTTTCTTACTGGATGCCGTCCATTGTAGCGTTCCTACTCAGCGAGACAAAGATACCGAGTTCTCTGACACACAACGTGCTTTAGCTCTTTAAACGTGTGTCAAATAAAAAGTAGTGTTTTTTATTAATCCTTCTGGGACTTGGAAAATGCTATGAATCAAGTTGTCAAGTGGTTGTTACAAAAAAAGACACGCTGGTAAAATAGTCAGCTGATTATTATATATATATAATGTGACATGCACTTATTCATATGAAGTCAAATAGGAGAAGCTGTCAGCTCACATACAGGAAAACATTCATGTTGCGTGCCGTTCCCGGGCCTTGGGTAATTGTCTGCCTTTAGCCGCTCTGTGGGAGACCAAGCCTAAAGAGCAAACCCATCCCGTACGAAAATGCATTTTAGAAAAATCACAACCGTATAGCGGCTTCCAAGCCTCCTTAGCGTGAGTGTTACCTGTCACCACAAAAAATAAATGATGTGATACTAAAATGGGCGCTTTATCTTTGTTTTCTCCCTATAATTTGTCTAATGGGAGTTTTAAGAGCTGAGTGTATATTTATTTCCTTTTTGATTTATTTCTGAAAGCTCCTATGAAGGTGTTACTGGTTCAGCTTGTAACTGTTGGCTAAGCTTTTCCCCAGGTTGGCTAGCTGCAAGTTGGCCTTTATAATGACATTACATGAAGCCAGAAGGGGTATGTGATGTTCTCCATACTGAGAGACTCCCTAGGCTAAGGTTATCCGATCATGTCAAAGAGTTTACAAATAATCCTTAGCTTTCCACTTTGAATATATATAGATTGTAAGCTCTACAGGGCAGGGACCTCCATCCTCTTGTGTCTTTGACTCTTAACTTATTGCAACTGTATCTTGTATTTATCTGTATTTATTGTTATACTGTGTATTTATCTATTATTATCTTAATAACCCCCTGTTTGTATTAATGTATGCTACTGTACAGCGCTGCGTACATAAATAGCGCTTTATAAATAAAGATATACATACATACATACACTGTACTTATAGATAGAATGTACAGTAGGGTTCGTTTACGACCAAAATGCAATTTGGGATGCCATTCCCCATTTTTTTTCCAACAATGGCGATTTTCCTTATAATTCAAGTGTACTTGTGGCCTTGTAAAAATCTGTGCCTGAAGCAGTTGTGGCTAATTAGTTAAATTATGGGTTTTTCATAAGCTTCTAATGAGTGGGGGTGGACAAGTAGTCACAAACAGGTGACCCGGCACTGATATTTAGGCAATATATGACTTTTACTGTTAAGGTCCCCATATACGGGCCGATTCTAGCTGCCAATATGGGTACCTTAGACCGATTCGGCAGCTAATCGGGACGTGTATGGGCACTACCGACAGGCCTGCCCGACCGATATCTGGCCTGAAATCGGCCAGATATCGATCAGGCAGGTTAGAAAATCTAGTCAGATTAGGGACTGACTTTTCCTATAACCCTTTTCATAATTCGATCGTTTGGCCCCCGATATCGCCCACCCGCCAAGCGAGCGGATCGGCCCGTGTATGGGGACCTTTATGCTCCATTTTGTTTTGCTCTTTATCGAGTTTACAGTTTACCCTAATTTTGTATTGTATGTATCTTCTTTCTTTCAGGTTTTTATTAGAGTTCTTGACAATAATGATAACGGCCCTGAGTTTTCCCAGTCAAATTACAATGCTGTTATCTCCGAAGACATTCTGGCAGATACAGAAATTTTGCACATCAAAGCCACGGATAAGGATGAAACCCACAAGCTGAGTTATATTATCCATAGCAGCATCGATCCCGTCAGCATGAAGAAGTTCAGAATTGACCCCAGTACCGGCGTGCTCTATACAGCTGAGAGGCTCGATCATGAAGCCCAGGCCCATCATATACTCACAGTAATGGTAAGCTTATGGGGGGTTCCCTTACTGTCTGTCTTGTGTTCCAACCATTAACAACCAATCGGAAATTAGAAAAATGAAAGCTAATTCCTATACAGGTATGGGATCCCTTATCCAGAAACCCATTATCCAGAAAGTTCTGAATTACAGAAAGGCCATCTCCCATAGACTCCATTATACGAAAATAATTCTAATATTTAAAAATGATTCCCTTTTTCTCTGTAATAATAAAACAGTACCTGTACTTGATCCCAACTAAGATATAATTACCCCTTATTGGGGCAGAACAGCCCTATTGGGTTTATTTAATGGTTAAATGATTCCCTTTTCTCTGTAATAATAAAACAGTACCTGTACTTGATCCCAACTAAGATATAATTACCCCTTATTGGGGGCAGAACAGTCCTATTGGGTTTATTTAATGGTTAAATGATTCCCTTTTCTCTGTAATAATAAAACAGTACCTGTACTTGATCCCAACTAAGATATAATTACCCCTTATTGGGGGCAGAACTGTCCTATTGGGTTTATTTAATGGTTAAATGATTCCCTTTTTTCTGTAATAATAAAAAAGTACCTGTACTTGATCCCAACTAAGATATAATTACCCCTTATTGGGGCAGAACAGCCCTATTGGGTTTATTTAATGGTTAATGGATTCCCTTTTCTCTGTAATAATAAAACAGTACCTGTACTTGATCCCAACTAAGATATAATTACCCCTTATTGGGGCAGAACAGCCCTATTGGGTTTATTTAATGGTTAAATGATTCCCTTTTCTCTGTAATAATAAAACAGTACCGGTACTTGATCCCAACTAAGATATAATTACCCCTTATTGGGGGCAGAACAGCCCTATTGGGTTTATTTAATGGTTAAATGATTCCCTTTTCTCTGTAATAATAAAACAGTACCTGTACTTGATCCCAACTAAGATATAATTACCCCTTATTGGGGGCAGAACAGCCCTATTGGGTTTATTTAATGGTTAAATGATTCCCTTTTCTCTGTAATAATAAAACAGTACCGGTACTTGATCCCAACTAAGATATAATTACCCCTTATTGGGGCAGAACAGTTCTATTGGGTTTATTTAATATTTAAATGATTTTTAGCAGACTTAAGTTATGGAGATCCAAATTACGGAAAGATCCCTTATCCAGAGCATTCTGGATAACAGGTCCCATACCTGTACTTTCAAACATATTCCCAACCCATTTTAAACAGTACAATAAAAGACACTGGAACCAATAGGAACCAATATGGTGTTACTTGAGTTGATTGGCTCCCATGCTCACGTACCCTTGGGATACTGTAGCTACAAGCCAAAAGCATATGCTGCACAATGTTTTTTACAGCTGGTTTTATTGGGACTGTTGGGGACCCTAAAACCATAAGGGGAGAAACTTTTTTAAATAAATTGTTAGTTTTTGTGTTAGTGGGTGTTTCACAGTGAAGTGTGCCCTCATCATCTGTTGCTAGGCAATGTTCAACAATGTATTTATCTTCTTTTTTTTTTTTTTAGGTGAAAGACCAAGAATTTCCTTACCGGCGTAACTTAGTTCGAGTGACCATCACAGTGGAGGATGCGAATGACCACAGCCCGTACTTCACCAGCCCATTGTACGAAGCGTCCATATTTGAGTCGGCTGCCATTGGCTCAGCAGTTATACAAGTGACGGCTCTGGACAGAGATAAAGGGGAAAATGCAGAGCTGATTTACTCAATAGAATCAGGTAAAATATATATCATGTAGATACATTCATGGCATGATTATTCCAAATATTTATACAGTATGTTTCTTTATCATCTTGGACCTTTTTGGAGCTCAACCATTTCACTGAAATGGAGACATATTTCCTAGAGTATATTTTTCTTTAGCCGCAGCCTAATTTGGTTCAGTTATAAGGCAGAACAGTACAACAGCATGGGCCATTTCACGGTCAGGAGTTCCACCCAAGCATATAATTGTCCATTTGTTTGGACTGAGTGCACCTCGAGACACTATTAATGTATACACGGGCAGTACAAATGAGCCGCTGGATGACAGGCAAGTGAAGTGGGCAATACCACTCCCGGCTGTTTGCTGTTGTTCTTTGCTTGGGGAATTCATGTCATGTTAGAAGACTGGGGGAAACTAGATATAGAAGTTCCATGGAGGCGAGTACTGCCAGAGAGAACTGACTGCCGTATGCTTACTTTGTGCAGTACCCATTAGAAGTCATCAAAATGCCTTGTGTGCCAATTTACTTTATAAGGAGATAATAAGATCTGTATAGGGAGAACAATTTTTGAAGGCTAAGAGTTGTAGTTAAACAATACTCCAATGCCTGCAAGGTTGACAGTAGGTAATATACAGGATGGAGAATGCCAAAAGAAAGGGCACAATATGATTTTTTTTGGGGGGGGAGGTTGTGCCCTGTCCTGCACATAGAATTTCTGCTCCAAAATGGAGTGTAAAGACCTGAGTTTATCCCATGAATACCGTGCAGGGCTATATTTATGATGGGGGGAAGACAGGTAGATGTCCCCCTCCTACGTTTTTCCCATCTGCTAACTTGCATGTCAGAGGGTTCTCTGTGTTTTTCACCTTTTGACAGATTTTCAATTTGCAGCCAGACCTCAAATGCACGTGTGACTGGGGTTGTAGTAAATGACCCCTACAGTCTTTGGCTTCAAGTTCAAGCCCACCTTGGAGTTCTGGCCTTTGGACATTGTACCCCTGAGTTCCTAACTTGGTTCCAGACATAGGAAAGCACAGTTTTACCAATCATTTATTCAATTCCAAAAATATAGAACAAGTGTTCCACCCTAGACCTTACTATTATTGTCCTTCAACCTGTGTTCTAGGTGTATCTAGAAGCGCAAATAGGCATCCTTTCCAAATCTCAACCTAACTGACAATTAGGCTTAGTTACCCTGACACTGATGCATCTAGAACAAGTAGCAGATCATCCAGATTGCTGCTATGGACTTCATGACCCTTCTATAGTTTTACTGAGATTTTTCAGTCCATTCTTCTCTGGCTACATTCCCAGTTCCATCCAACAATCAGGCCACACTCACGTCTCATTGGGTGAGAAGGTCTTTATCATTACACAAGTGACAGGAGGGCTTTGGGATAAGAGGATTGTGCCAATAAAGGAGAGCAATGTCATCCAAGCAACATCTGCAAACAGAAACACCTTCACCCATTATATACATTCACCTCCTAATATTTCAGCTATAAAAAGAGCAAAGGGAAAATATAGAAAGAAAATGTGGTGTGCTCTGCCTGATAGAGAGAAAGATAAAAAAAACTTCAACTGTAAAAGACTCTGAAGCAGATTTCTCTGCTTACAGTGCACAATGCTGACCCCAATAAAGTGCACCTTCCTTAAGTTATATAGTGCTAGAGATACAGATATAAAAACGGAATAAATAAATAAATCCTGAGAGCCGAACATGAGAACAAAGGCTTAATGTCACTCAGGAGCTCACACAGGCCCATTGCCCTATCTTCTACTTTCTAGTCCCTGGGGCTCTATTTTATGCTCCGTGTAATTTCCAATTCGTCTAATTTATTTTCCAGCATCATCTATGTTTGGCAGCTGTTTCATGCATTTGCTACGCTCGGAGGGAACATGGACTTTCTCACATTTCCTCTCAGCCCTTTACAGAGACTTATTTCCCTTTAGAAAAGTCCAGTTTTAGAAGATTCTTTTCAGCGTTTCATGGTGCTTACCTTCCCTATTGCTTTTAAGTTTGTCTGAAAGTCACATAACTTGGGGAGACTTGAGTTTGATTCCAGGCGATTACTTCCTGCCTCAGACAGTAACTTCCTGTGCATGGTATACGAATAAAGATAACAAAAATATGAATAACTGATACACTTATGGGCTTATTTATAGGGATGGCTACTGATTACCACTAACTAAACCCAAACTAATAATAATAATTGTGAAACCCGTAGAGTTAAATCTGGGTCCGTATAAAAGAATAAAGTGAATTCAAAATAACTTTACGTTCCTATTAGTGAAACAAACGGCTCGTACCAATTAAGCAGTTGAGGTCCGGGTGTAAAAACCCCGGACCTATCGCCAGTGCTGCAAAGGAACACTAAAAATCAAAACCAAGTGCTCAAGTCAAAGAATAGCTCACCGGAATCCCTGGGTGGCCCGGGTGCTCGGGGCCCCGAACCCGTAGCTGAGGGAAGAAACCAAATTCAGACGCGAAGGACACCAAACGCTCCGGACTCAAGGGTCTCGCTTTAAAAGTAGATTTTTATTGCTTCATTAAAAGCCTAGGCGGATATTCTTTTAATGAAGCAATGAGTGCGGAGCGTTTAGGATGCACAGAATCCACTATTTTCAGATTCGGCCAAACCCTGAATCCTTTATAAAACATTCACCGAACCAAATCCGAATCCTAATACCGAGTCCGATACCTGCTGAAAACGGCCAAATTCCCTACTCATTTATCAATTCTGGAATTTGTAAATGTAATGGGCTCTTTTCCTAGCCAATCATTTTTTTTTTATTTTAAACTTGATTTGAATTTTTTTTTAAAAAATTTGCAGAGAAAAAAACGATTTCATGATTTACTATGCATTCAAACGGCTACAAATCCGAATTTGACAAGAAATCAGTGATCCTTTCCCTGTCCTTGAAGTTCTTTGTTTTATCTCGAAACTTTAGCGATCTAGATATTTTTGTCCAAAAATCACAACATTTTCGAATTGTTGTATCAACAAAAAGTCGAGTTTTTCAGCAACTTTCCCATGCTACTTTTTTTTTTAGTAAATATCAGGCATTCAGGGAAATAAATTCAGTCAAATTTGAAAATAAAACAAATTGAGAAACTGAGTTTTAGTAAATCTGCCCCTTAGAGATTTTTTCTACTTTGAAAAAACTTTATTCATTTAAAAAAAAAAACTTGAATTTTTGCTTATTAGTGATGAGCGAATTTTTTCGCCAGGCATAGATTCGCAGCGAATTTCCGCATTTCGCCATTGGCAAGTTGTTTTGCGAAACTTTGCGAAAATTTGTTGTGTGTCAAAAAAGGGCACGGCCATGTAAAAAAGGGCGCGGTCGCATCAAAATAGGCGCGGTCGCATAGAAAAGGGGGCGGTCACGTCAAAATAGGCGCAGCCGTGTCAAAATGGGCGCGGGCGACAAAAAAATCAAGCGACAAACACGTTTTCTGTTTTTTTCGGGACAGATTCGCTCATCACTATTGCCTATTAGTTACAAAATCTGAATATGAAAAACTTAATCAAATAAAAAAGACTTGAATACCTTGAGTTTATAAACTCGAAAAAAAACTCGAAAAGCTCAATAATCTCAAATTTTAAAAATGGCTTGAAATTATCCAGGACAGATCCCATTAACCTGATAATGACATAACTTGCAAGTAGGGATGCACCGAATCCTGGATTCGGTTCGGAATTTGGCCGAATCCTGGCGTTTTTTTAAGGATTCAGTTTCAGCCGGATCTGCAGTCCTGGCCGAACCGAATCCTAATGGGCAGTGAATTTTTTTTAACCCCTTACGATCCTAATCAGCTTGGTGGGTTCAGGGGTTCGGCCGAACCCAAAAAAGTGGGTTCGGTGCATCCCTACTTGCAAGCTTTTACATGCCGAAGTTTTACATTCAAGTTTTACACTTTATAAATATTGAATATTCAGGTTTTTGTAGCATAATTCAAATATTGGGAGTTTTAGCGCAAAATTATGAATTATGGGAAAAAAAGCAAATTCAAAAATTGATAAATCACCCCCATAAATAAGTCAATAAAATGCAGAATGTTTGTAGGCACAGACTGCATATATATATATATATATATATTTCATATTCTGCACACAGAGCCTTATCTATCCCTGTGCTTTTTCATTCTTGGCGTCTCAGTAGGTTGAGATTTGGATTTAATTCTAATTTCCTGCTCTAGATACCCAGGGACCCAGTCGCTTGACTGATAAGATTTTTTTTCCTGAATCTGTGACCTTGTTATAAATACGTATTATAGGAACTGTCCGACGGATCATATCACATTGTAAAATTAAAATTCTGAATTTGTTTCGCCAGGTAGATGAGAATTTTTAAATGTATTTTTTAGATAACCTTCTAATTTCTCTTTTGTTGCAGGAAACACTGGGAACACGTTCAAAATTGAACCCGTTTTGGGAATCATCAGCGTTTCCAAAGAACCTGAGATGCCAACGTCGGGGCAGTTTGTGCTGTCGGTAAAAGTGATTGATCGGGGAAGCCCGCCGCTTTCTGCCGCTGCCATTGTGAGGATTTCCTTGACCATGTCGGATAATTCTCACCCCAAGTTTACGCAGAGTGAATATCAGGCTGAAATTCATGAAAAAGTGCACATTGGAACATCTGTTGTCATGGTTTCTGCCATTAGCCAGTCGACGTTGATTTATGAGATTAAAGTTGGAAATATGGAAGGGGCCTTTACCATAAACCCATACTCTGGAGTTATAACTACCCAGAAAGCACTTGACTTTGAGAAAATATCCTCCTATCAACTTACCGTTCAAGCCACTAACATGGCTGGCATGGCTTCCAACACCACCACGAACATTCAGATTCTTGATGAGAACGATAACGCTCCGGTTTTCCTCAGTTCCCAGTACGTTGGAAGCATCAGTGAAGCTGCTCCCATTAACAGCATAGTGCGCAGCTCGGACAACAGTCCCCTAGTCATCAAGGCAAGTGATGCAGATAGCAACCAGAATGCCTTGCTTGTCTATCAGATTGTCGAATCAACTGCTAAAAAGTATTTTACAGTAGACTCCAGCACTGGCGCTATTAGAACAATAGCATATTTGGACCACGAGACTATATCGTTCTTCCATTTTCACGTCCACGTAAGAGACAGTGGAAGTCCTCAGCTCACAGCAGAAAACCCTGTTCAGGTTACAATAGAAGTAACCGATGTCAACGACAATCCTCCAGTATTCACCGAGGCTGTGTTTGAGACAACAATGCTGCTACCTACGTATGTTGGAGTTGAAGTTCTTCAGGTTAGTGCTAGAGATCCAGATTCAGCAATTCCACCAGAGTTAACGTATTCTGTAACAGAAGGCAACATGTACCATTTCATAATCGATTCCATCACCGGCATTATTACAGTACGAAATAGCAGTTTGTCTAAGGATCATTACATGCTCATGGTCAAAGTGTCTGATGGGAAATTTTATAGCACTGCCATTGTGACTATAATGGTCAAAGAAGCTCTGGACAGTGGCTTGTATTTCACCCAAGACTTTTATTCGACATCAATAGCAGAGAATAGCACTAATATCACCAAGGTGGCAGTTGTGAATGCTGTAGGCCATCATCTCAACGAGCCCTTAAGATATACAATACTTAACCAGGGAAACAAGTTCAAGATCAAGGCAACTTCTGGAGTCATTCAAACCACCGGGATATCATTCGATCGAGAAGAGCAAGAGCTGTACGAGTTAGTGGTAGAAGCCAGTCGTGAAAGCGACCACTTGCGTGTTGCCCGGGTTGTTGTTAAAGTTAACATTGAGGATATAAATGACAACGCTCCTGTTTTTGTAGGCCTCCCCTACTATGCTGCTGTACAAGTTGATGCTGAGCCTGGGACTCTCATATACAAAGTAAACGCTATTGATAAAGATAAAGGTAGGAACGGAGAGGTGACCTTCTTCCTACATGACGACTACGGCCATTTTGAAATTGATAAATATAATGGCAGTGTCACATTGAGTAAGACTTTTGATTCAGATCTGTCTAACATAGAATACATGTTGCTGATAAATGCTAAAGATCAGGGGGATCCTTCTCTGTCGGCTTCAGTCGAACTCCCAGTTACTATTGTTAACAAAGCAATGCCGGTATTTGCCAAAGCCTTCTATACGGCCTCTGTAAATGAAGATGTGGAAATGCACACTCCAATTTTAAGCATTAATGCAACCAGCCCCGAAGGCCAAGGGATTATTTACACTATTGTTGACGGCGATCCATACAACCAGTTTAACATTGATTTTGATACTGGGGTACTAAGTGTGGTAAGCCCATTAGATTATGAGCTAAACCCATCCTTTAAACTGACAGTTAGAGCAAGTGATTCTCTGACTAGTGCACGGGCAGAAGTTATTGTGGACATTAGTATCAATGATGTTAACGACAATGCCCCGGTTTTTCAGTTTCCGTCGTACAACGCAACCCTCTCCGAAAGCTCGCTCATTGGCACGCCTGTTTTACAAGTCGTTGCTACCGATGCAGACTCTGAAAACAATAAGATTATACGATATCAAATAGTCCAAGACCTTTTTAACAACACGGATTCGTTTCACATTGATAGCACCAGTGGCTTAATACTAACAGCTCGGTTGTTGGACCATGAGGTCCTACAGCAAAGCCACCTGAAGATCAGAGCAACGGATAATGGATTCCCCTCTCTCAGTAGTGAGGTTCTGGTCACAATCTACATAACAGACCTGAATGACAATCCACCCGTATTTAATCAGCTGATTTATGAATCCTATGTAAGTGAACTTGCTCCCAGGGGGCACTTTGTGACCTGTGTGCAAGCATCGGATGCAGACAGCACCGATGTTGATCGACTGGAGTACAGTATTTTATCTGGAAATGACCGTGTCAACTTTGTTATGGATAGCAAAAGTGGGGTCATCACTCTTTCTAACCATCGCAAACAACGGATGGAACCAATGCACAGCTTAAATATCTCTGTTTCAGATGGGCTATTTACAAGCACAGCTCAAGTCCATGTCAAGATTCTCGGCGCTAATCTGTTCAGTCCAGTTTTCGCGCAGAGTGTCTATGTGACAGAGGTTCGAGAAAATGCTGCCGTCGGAACCAAAGTCATTTATGTAAAAGCCACCGATGGAGACTCCGGGATATATGGGCATGTCACCTACACAATCATAAATGACTTGGCCAAAAATAGATTCTTCATCGACAGCTTGGGTCAGATTGTGACCACAGAGAAACTTGATCGAGAGAATCCACTGGAAAGAGATATAAGCATATCTCTCAGAGCTCTTGATGGTGGTGGAAGAGCTGCTTTCTGCACTGTGCAAGTGATTCTGGTGGATGAAAATGACAATGCCCCACAATTCAAAGCTACAGAGTACCGTGCCAGTGTCAAAGCAGATGTAGAAAAGGGCCACCTTGTAACACAGGTCCAAGCCATTGACACGGATGATGGGGCAAACTCGAGGATTACCTATTCGCTCTACAGTGAGGCTTCTGTGTCAGTAGCTGATCTGCTCGAAATCGATCCAGACAATGGTTGGATGGTTACAAAAGGAAATTTTAACCAGCTGGAAAATACAGTCCTTTCTTTCTTTGTAAAAGCTGTAGATGGCGGCATTCCAATGAAGCACTCTCTCATCCCCGTCTATATTCATGTAGTACCTTCTGAAACCGTTTTACCGGCCTTCATCCAACCGCAATACACATTTATGGTTCCTGAAGATTCTTTAATCGGAACTACAATTGGCTTATTTCAGATCAACCCGATCCAATTTGTGACATTTAATATAGTCAACGGGGAACTTGCTGAAAACAACAAGAATGGCATTTTTGTCATTGATAGAGAAACGGGAGTATTAAAGCTCGATAAAAAAGTTGACCATGAATTGGTTCCTGTGTTCATTTTCAAAGTCGCTGCGTCTGTACCCTTAGATATGGTTGATATTTTTATAACCGTTGATGTAGAGGTGAAGATTTTGGATTTAAATGACAACAAGCCAGTATTTGTCTCCTCCTACTATGAAGCTGTCATAATGGAAGGTATGCCCATTGGAACTAATATTATCCAAGTTAAAGCAACTGATGCCGATTGGGGAGCTAACGGCCAGGTAACATATAGTCTAGTTCCGGAAAGAGAAGAAGACAAAATCTTGGAAACCTTTACCATTGACTCCAACAGTGGATGGATTAGCACACTCAAGGACATGGACCATGAAAAGCATCCTACTTACATGTTTACAGTGGTGGCATCTGACCTTGGAGAAACCTTGTCCCTTTCGTCAACGGCAATTGTATCTGTGACTGTCACTGATGTTAATGACAATGGGCCTGTGTTTGAACATGAAGTGTACAAGGGTTCTGTGAAAGAAAGCGACACCCCAGGAGAGGTGGTGGCAGTGCTCAGTACGTGGGACGAAGACACATCTGAGGTTAACCGTCAAGTGAGCTACCATATCACAGGTAGGTAACCTGAGTGTTATCACTCTATAAGAACAGACATGGAGTATGATATAATTAACTTATGGGTATTATATAATATCTTGCAAATTCTTTGATAAAAAATATTTTTTTTTTATTAGGGTAATAGATAGGAATGAGGAAAGGTAACTAAAGCTTGATAGTGTTATATATAATAACCAAGGACTGTGACCAAAATAACCATGGATTGTTGGCCTTCCACCCAATTAGTGACGATTCTTCAGAAATCTTTCAACCTAAAACTGACCCTAACCCGCTATTTCCCAAGCTGCACCCAAACCAACCTAAAATATCTTCTACATACCCACCCAACTTTACTATCTGATTACACATACTGTATATGGACAGGATTAGCCTTTATAGGAAAAGGATCCGAACTGCAAGTTAGTAGTGATGAGCGAATCTGTCCCGTTTTGCTTCCCCATAAAATTCGCAAAACGGCAAGAACATTCACGAAACGCATTTGTTGCACGATTTTTTTTTATGCGCAGCAAATTTTTCCGTGGTGAATTTTCATAGAAGTTTTGCAAAACAATTCGCCAATGACAAAATGCGGAAATTCGCTGCGCCTCCATGCCTGCCAAAAAAATTCACTCATCACTACAAGTTAAGGTGGCCATACACGGGCCGATTCTATCAATATCTATTAAAATCGGTCCCTTAGACCGATTCAGCAGCTTCTCGGCCCATGTATGGACACTAACTACAGGCCTGCCCGACATCTGGCCTGCAATATCGATTGGGCAGGTTAAAAAATTTAGTCCGATCAGTGAACCGCAACAGCTTTTTCATGCGGTCCCTGAACCGACTTTGCCTATACCCGTTGTTATAATTCAAATTATAAACCAAATTATCCTGGATTCTCCCAATATTGCCCACCCATAGGTGGGGGATATTGGGAGAAGATCCGCTCGCTTGGCGATATCGCCAAGCGAGCAGATCTGAAGGTGTATGGCCACCTTTAGTCTACCACTCCAGTGATGAGCATGTCAGATATTTTTTAACCTAACCCCAACCCTAACTCCCTCCTTTCCAAGCCACACCCAAACCAGCCCCAAATCCACCTCTACTTCATGACTCTACTTCATGCACCTGGGCTGGTTACCCATATGTTGTGAGGAATACCCATCATAGGGAAGGAGTCAGGCTTAAAATTTGACCTGCGACACAACCAGACATACACTTGAGGTTCATTTCCTTGGACCAAACCCAGGTCACCCATGATTTAGTGAGGGGGCCCTAAAAATGTTTTTTGTTCGGATGGGGTGCTTAGGCCCTGAACAAGACCAATGAGCGCACCACGTTGTTGACTACACTAAAAACTTTGCATGGACACACCTAATTCATTACTCAGTTGGTTCCACCCACCAAAGGGTGCAGATAGTTCTTAAAAGAGCATACGCAAGATAGTTTGGGCCAACAGGATTAGAGGGAACATTTCTTTCAGACAGATCCAAGATAAAGGCTTCACACAACAACATTGCAATAAACAGTTGCACTCTAGTTATTCTGCTATTCGTGGAATTTCATGGCACCGATAATGAACTATTCAAGTCGGGCTCGAGCGGAATCTCTAAACAGATGAGTATATGTAAATAAATAGTGTTTGTGCTGTCAGCTGGTACCAGCGAGAGAGGAATTTGGCATATGCGCCTCGGGGAACATAACGCTGAAGGATGTGCAACGTAATCTGATTTGTAATGCCTTTATACTTGTGATGAAATTCATAGTATGTATTTTAATTGAAGCAGCCAGCTCCTGTCAGGCACCCTACCTGGTAAATACTCCATTTAAATGATGGTTAAAACACAACTGCAGCCTTTCTAGGTTTTTTTTCCCCTTCTAATATAATTGGAACCGGCATGTTGCCTGGAGTTAAACACTCAATCAGCTCCAACGGCGGAATCACTTGAGCTTATTTTAAAACATTCATAGTGTCAGCGTTATATCAAATCATTTCCATCAAATAAAATGACATTTCCCCTTGATAGGGATGCACCGGGATAGGTATTCGGTTCGGGATTTGACCAAGATTCAGACTTTTTTAGCAGTATCCAAGGCTCCTGGCCGAACCGAATCCAAATCCGTAAAACCATGTGACTTTTTGTTGCTTTGTTATTCAACCAAATCTTTTACAAAGGATTCGGGGTTCAGTAGAATCCAAAAATAGTGGATTCGGTGCATCCCTACTTGTTGATGGTAAAACCCTAACATTATGGGGCAAGTTTACTAGAACTCTAATATCTGCCATTGACTTCTACATGATCTCGACAAGCTTTAGCTGGAAAATTATTGGATTAGTTTCCATCAGGGCCGGAACTAGGGGTAGGCAGAAGAGGCAGCTGCCTAGGGTGCAATGATTGGGGGGCACCAGGCAGGAGCCTTTCCTGCCTACCCCTAGTCTGCTTTCTTTAGTCATTGCCCCAGCCGCTTGTCATTCAGCAATGATCCATTGCATCGTGAACCCCCCCTGCGCGACTGCGCATGCACGCCAAATCATACTGTGGGGGGGGGGGGGCAAGGTGGACGACCGAGTTGCCTAGGGCACCCGGTCGGCTTGGCCCGCCCCTGGGTTCCATAGAAAGCCTGTAAGGGAAAGGGGTTTCATTATTTCTGGAGGACTAGGGTTGCCACCTCTGCTGGCCTTTGTTGCTGGGCAGGGGGAGGGAAGTGACATTACGGGGGTGGGAAGAGATGTGGCTGTGACATCATGGGGTGGGGCTGTGACATCACTGGGCGGGGCTATAATCAATCTCAGTGAGTCCTGCCCGGTTTTCCTAATTTGAAACCCGGAAACCCCCTCTGAAAACTGAGCTGTCTGGGGCAAAACCGGACAGGTGGCACGCCTATATAGTACTGCAAAGTCAGACTGCCCTGTGGGGATGCCGGGGTGGAAAAGTTATGCCCTTTGACCTTTTTTTTGAGCACAAACTATTAACTCTTTTCTGCTTTTTGTTGGTTCTGATTGTGTTTTCATTACTTTATTCTGCTTGTGTTTCATTTATTGTTTTGAAAAACCATAGTATATTGGTTATATAAACAGTTACATTTGAGCAAGGAATCTGTCAATCTAGGGATATAGGGGCTTTAGAATAAAGGTTTCAGAGCTCTGGTTGGTGAGCCTTTTATATCAGCTTCTCTGCCTAATGGGCTCTTGGTGCCCCATTGTAACACTTTAGGGCTGCTAGTACTATACCCTAGGAAAAGGTTTCCAATTATATTCAGGTTCAGAGCTATACTGGCTCTTTAATAGGACTTTATATAGGGGCCAATTTGTAAAGTTGCATAAAAAATCATATATCACAGCCTGCACACTAGCGATACTGGGGGTCTTTGCACTTTCCACCCCCAAATAAATATAAAAATAAAAAAATAATTCTTAATAAGTCTCAGTGGGGTGTGTTCAATATTTAGACCAATATAATTATAGTTCAAGTCAATATCTGGTATTTTTCTAATGACTAACTGAAGATTATTACAAATTCATTGTTTTTTTGCGGAATTTAATCTTCTATGTGTTTTTTGCAATGAATAATTTTTTATTTCTGCCCTGCCCTTAAGATCAAGGTCAAGAATTCTGCCGTCTTTTAGTTCTAATTAAGAGCTGGTGTGAGAGGAGAGGGGTACGGGAAGGGCACTGATCAGCTGATTGGCAGCTGCATTGTCGTAAGCCTTCTAGCGAGGGCTGATGGGTAGCTCGTTACATACAGGAGCTCTGTAATAATAATGTTTCACCCCGTGACATTAGGCATGGACAGGAAGCCTTCCCTTCCGTATATGTTAATAAGGCAGAATGTGACAGTATTGTGCAGTGCTGAACGAATGATGAAAGTGTTTGCAGTATTTATACCTTCTGTAATGGCCTCATCCAGTATCATTAAGTCTTTCCCACCTGCCAGGCTGGGGATCTGGGGAGTTGTAGTTTAATAACAGCTTGGGGGCAGCTTGGGGCATTTTTCCTCCATGTTGTGAAACTCTCCTTACTTGACTATATGTTGGTCTAGCCATAAAAATTTAATAACAGTCTGGCTATGGGTTGCCGTAGAAATGTGAATATCCTAATGCTCTTGTTGGCTAGACGTTGGTCAAGCTACAGTATATAAGTATTATAATAAACTGGCTACAGGTTGCTGTTGGAACGAGAAAATTCTAATGCCCTCCTTGGCTACATGTTGGGCTAGCCATGTAGAAATTCAAATGCACTGGTTGGCTACATGTTGGGCTAGCCATGTAGAAATTCAAATGCACTGGTTGGCTACATGTTGGGCTAGCCATGTAGAAATTCTAATGCCCTCCTTGGCTACATGTTGGGCTAGCCATGTAGAAATTCTAATGCCCTCCTTGGCTACATGTTGGGCTAGCCATGTAGAAATTCAAATGCACTGGTTGGCTACATGTTGGGCTAGCCATGTAGAAATTCTAATGCCCTCCTTGGCTACATGTTGGGCTAGCCATGTAGAAATTCAAATGCACTGGTTGGCTACATGTTGGGCTAGCCATGTAGAAATTCAAATGCACTGGTTGGCTACATGTTGGGCTTGCCATGTAGAAATTCTAATGCCCTCCTTGGCTACATGTTGGGCTAGCCATGTCAAAATTCTAATGCCCTCCTTGGCTACATGTGGGGCTAGCCATGTAGAAATTCAAATGCACTGGTTGGCTACATGTTGGGCTAGCCATGTAGAAATTCAAATGCACTGGTTGGCTACATGTTGGGCTAGGCATGTAGAAATTCAAATGCCCTCCTTGGCTACATGTTGGGCTAGCCATGTAGAAATTCTAATGCCCTCCTTGGCTACATGTTGGGCTAGCCATGTAGAAATTCTAATGCCCTTCTTGGCTACATGTTGGGCTAACCATGTAGAAATTCAAATGCACTGGTTGGCTACATGTTGGCCCAATCCTGTGAATGATCTGATAAGGGACAGGTTGGCCTAGCTTTATGAATGGTCTAATATTTTTAATAGCTAGAAGTCGATTTATCCCTTTGAATGGTGATTCTCTAAAAGGCTACAGTTTGGTCTAGCACTCTTATGGTGGCCATACACGGGCCAATTGTACCTGCCGATATCGTTCGCTTGGACCAATTTGGCAGCTTGTTGGCCCATGTAGGGGCAGAAACGACGGCCATACCCAACTGACATCTGGCCTGAAATTGGCCAGATATTGATCGGGCAGGTTAAAAGATTTAATCGGATTGGGGACCGCATCGGCTTGTTGATGCGTTCCCCGAACCGACTGTGCCATTGCCGCCATTAGAATTCGATCATTTGGCCCCTGGGCACCTTTTCTGTTCTTATGGATGGGGGTTAATATAGCCCTGTGAATGTCTAGTGCTTTGATTGGCTCCAAGTTGGTTTAGTGTTATCAATATTCTAATGCACTGATTGAGTACAGGTTAAGCCAACCCACGTGAATAATCAAATGCTCTTGAAAATGTTCTGGTGCTCAGATTGGCTACAGATTAATCTACATTTGTTAATTTTCAATGTACAAAGAAGCTGCAGGATATTCTAGCCCTGTGAAGGTTCAGATCTCAGGGTGGTATAGACTGACGTCATGGGTTCTATCCCCATTCACAGTACAATTGTTTATATAGAGATACATGGAGCGAAGGAAGCAATTTATCCCTCGTGCCCGTTCCCATTATTCTCGCCAAGCCCGTGAATCGATTGCAATCCTAAATATAAGTGGTTAGACTAAAGCTATGTGCAAAATGAAAGATATGTCAGTTGTTAGCAATAAAACCTTACCAGAAGCCAGTTGTTCAGGAGCAAATGACCCAACGGATAAAAGTTCAGCAGCTGCAGAACGGAATCTTCTGAAAATGAAACAAGCAGCTTCCTAACGCCCATTGCATATCATGAGAATATCCTGAGTGGGGCATTTAGTGATTTATCTCAGCATCCTCTTGGATCACACACGGAGTTAAAATAACGCGTGTGTGTGTAATGTTTTCATTATTTCGTTAGTAAGGACTGAGTCTCAAGACAGAAATATCTTACTTAAACATTTCCATTCCCAGGCCCCACTAACATCAAAAGTAAGGAAAATAGGTGTAAATGTATTTTCTGATGATAAATATTGTACATTCAAGTGCAGTCTGCACAAACAGGAAAAGATGAAGAAGCTGAACTACCACTGTTTAGTGATGGGTGAGCTGAAGCCTAGGCATCTACATAGGGTTCTATTTGGGTGAAGGACACAATGGGTCAGTGCACTGCTCTGGCTCCGCTGGTTTCCCTGTACATAACCACCAATGATGGTGAGATTAAGCAGAGGCCAGCTCCCTCAGACATCATCTTTGGCATTACTATAGAGGGTTTTTTTTTTTTTTTTTATTAAAGAAAAGATTAATGTAACTCAGACCAACATGCTGGCCAATAATTTCAACTTAAATGTTACAACCAAAATCTCCCCTCCCCAGTCAACTGGCCAAATGTCCTGATGAAGAACCTGACCATTGGACAAAAGCAGTCTCAGTCCTAGGAAGAGTCTATGCCTTTGCCATGGATATCCATAAGGGGACGTTGGAAAAGCAGAACTATTTACATCCATAGGAATTTGTTGCTCCCGGTGGTCTGAAGGAGCAAAATCCAAGGGTAGAAGGGGAGGTGCAGTTTGGGAAATACCTGACCAACACATCACTACTCATGCTCTTGTAGAGATGTGGGACATTACTTTGCTAAGGGTGTTTGTCCTGAAATGGTATTTTCCTGAGGTGAAAGCTTAGGACAGTTATGCCACACCCTGTGGGAGTGGCTAGAGGAGCCCTGCAAATATAGAGGTAGGATTAGGTGACTATCTTCATGTATAAAAAACAGGAGAAGATGAATTATTCACGTTCTCCTGTATAAGCTTCAAATCTTTAGTGCCGTGCACCTTTATGATCTTCTCAGCAGTAAATCTCTTGTAATAAATCAAATCAACTGGACTTGCTGTGTTTTTCTTGAAGACGTTTCCTTTTCAGTTCAGAATGTCCATCCATCTGCCAGGACAGGGAATCCAACTGAGAATCCAATCCATTCTGAATTGGATTGGATGACTGGCGAAATGTCTTCAAGAAAAACACAGCAAGTCCAGTTGACTTATTCCTACAGATATTCCATGACCTGCATGAATGAGAATCTTCACAAATATATTCTCGGCAGTAACCATTTATTTGTTTCCTATCATTTCTGGGGATACTGGAGGGTCAAAGGTTGGAGATGAACAAATTTAATTTTTTTTCTCTGGGATCTAGGTTTTCAAGTCCCCCAGACCATGCACAATGATGTATTGGTCGGTACTGAGCCCTTTATACCTAGGGTTGCCACCTCTGCCGGCTATGAAAGGCAGGCAGGCAGGCGTGATGTCATGGGGGGCGGGAAGAGGCGGGGCTTTGACATTGTGAGGTGGGGTGGAGGGGATTGTGATGTCATTGGGGGAAGGGCTATGACACGGCGATCAGGGAATCATTACTGAGTCCAGATTTCCTAATTAGGGAAACCGGGCAGGAGGTTTTGACTCGGGCAGCCCTTCGGAAAACCGGACAGTTGGCTACCCTATCTATACCACATATTCCAATATTTTCCATTTAGCTGGATTAGTCCTGACTCATGGACCCAAAAGAGGGTGCAGTTTGACCAGACATGGTGAACTATTCATTTTCAAATATTGGGTGTTATGCTGGGCCCCCAGCAATCACTTATTTCTAGTGGGTTGTAATAAATGAATTAAAAAAGTGCATTGCAAACCTATTAGGTCACTAACAACTCATTGGCCAACTGGAATAAACATTGTACTTTAGTTTGTTTGCTCCAACCATCCAGAGGCAGTGCACAAGTACATTTAAAGGAGAAGGAAAGGCTAATAAAGAGTTAATCTCAAGCTGCAGGCTTACCGTCAGTTCTCTCAATAGTGCCCTTTAGTCTCCCCATATTTCTCCCGTTTAGATGATCAGAAGCCAAACCGGAAGAAAAAATGCTCAGCTGTGTAAAGAAAGTTCCCATAATGCCTCCCTCCTGCACAGACACGGAGACCAAGTGAACATGCTCAGTTAGTAAGACTATGAGTCAGTTTCCTGCTGATTGGCTCAGATCCACATTCCTAAGGGGGGGTGAGTTCTTAGCATTCTTGAGGGAGGGGGGAGCAGGAGAGAGGAGAGAGCAGAGAGCTGCGTGTCTCTGGCACAGGAATTACAGACACAAGAAATCTTTTGATGTATTTACATAGACCTTTCTGATGAAGCTTACTTCGTTTTTACCTTTCCTTCTCCTTTAATCGTGTTCAGTTCTTGGATGTTTCTTTTCCTATTTTCTGCTTTAAAAATTAAAAAAAGAGGGAATAAATACAATTGCTTTGGGGAGTAGGCAAACGTTCCATCATAGGCTGGGTAATAATACTTACGGCACCAAACCGGCGCATTCAATCATTTTTACATTACAAGATTCGACTTAAAACCCCCATAATACTTGCATGAACGCGATGCACTTGGTTTGTTTTAATGGTGATTACAAAGGAAAATGATAAGATGCTATTTGCACACCTGGGCGAATGATCCCAGCTCTGCGCCTATAAACGCTATTTAGCTTATGATTTATTTGGGGGGGGGGGGGTAAAAATCCATGTGCTATTTAATCAAAACTGCCGCTGATTCCTGAGTTTCTTCGAGTACATTTTCCAACTAAGCAGCTTTCACCACCAACGGCTTTTAATTGGATTTTATTCCAGCCCCCCCTGTAAGTGCCGGTACTTTTGCTGCTGACTTGAACAGACTACTTGAAATTAATGAAGTATTGTTAATCACGCTCTTTCAGTGGAGAACGGATTTTATGTTCTCCGGAGACGTAGCAAGTGGTTTGAAAAATGGCATCCGAGGTGAAGGGAAATGCACATTGCACTTTGCTTAGGTCGCAGGCTTGCGTCTGTCAGGGGAATCTCAAGGCCGCCGGGATATCAAGGGCGGATGGTAACAGCCATAAAACCAGACACAAATAGACATTCCAGAAAAGCTCATTCAAAATAACCCCTCCCTGTCTAAGGGGCCCATTTACTTACTCACGAACCGGCCGAATGCGTCCGATTGCGTTTTTTTTTCGTAATGATCGGTATTTGGCGTTTTTTTCGGAAAATTATCGCGACTTTTTCGTTGCCATCCGAATGTTGCGTAAAATCTGGCGATTTTTTCGTAGCGTTAAAACTTGCGCGAAAAGTCGCGCCTTTTTCGTAGCCATTCCGAAAGTTGCGCAAAATGTTGCGATTTTTTCGTAGCGTTCGGATTCATTCAAGCTTCAGTATGGTGACTTTTCTTGGGCCAGGTTGGAGCTGCAGGGTGCCATTGAGTCCTATGGGAGGCTTTCCTTGGGCCAGGTTGGAGCTGCAGAGTGCCATTGAGCCCTATGGGAGACTTTCCTTGGGCCGGGTTGGAGCTGCAGAGTGCCATTGAGCCCTATGGGAGACTTTCCTTGGGCCGGGTTGGAGCTGCAGAGTGCCATTGAGCCCTATGGGAGACTTTCCTTGGGCCAGGTTGGAGCTGCAGAGTGCCATTGAGCCCTATGGGAGACTTTCCTTGGGTCGGGTTGGAGCTGCAGAGTGCCATTGAGCCCTATGGGAGACTTTCCTTGGGCCGGGTTGGAGCTGCAGAGTGCCATTGAGCCCTATGGGAGGCTTTCCTTGGGCCAGGTTGGAGCTGCAGAGTGCCATTGAGCCCTATGGGAGACTTTCCTTGGGCCGGGTTGGAGCTGCAGAGTGCCATTGAGCCCTATGGGAGACTTTCCTTGGGCCGGGTTGGAGCTGCAGAGTGCCATTGAGTCCTATGGGAGGCTTCCAAAATCATGCTAAGTCTAAAAGTTTCGGGCGCCGCTTACGAGCGCTCAATACGAAAAAGTCGCGACAAGATACGAGCGAATCGTAATGGCTACGAAAAACTTGCGTTTTTTCGCGAAAATCGTATTGGTAACGAAAAAGTTGCGACAATTTCTGAAAAGTCGTAAAGGCGAAAAAATCACAAAAAATACGAAAAAGATGCAAAATGTTCGTTTTCCAATCTGAATTTTTCCAATTCGGATTCGAATTTGTGTCTCAGTAAATCAGCCCCTAAGTGTCAGTCAGAGATTCAGTTGGAGAATTTGAGAATTTCAGAGAATTATAATGGACAGACTTGCTATAGCTCTCAGTAGTTTAAACTTAATGGATGTATATTGGAAGGTTGCTTGAAGGAGAAGAAAGGCATTTTGGCATTTCACTGCCACAATAGTGCCACCTAGAACACTATATTCTGCAGAAAGCATTACCATACCTGAGTAAACAGCCCTAGAAGCTCCCTCTGTTTGTTTAAGATAGCAGCTGCCATTTTAGCTTGGTCTCAGTAGCTTCCGTGCTGCAGCTCTAGGGGCTGGTAGCTCAGATCGCACATTCTGATGGGAGGGGGAGTGAATTCTTATGAATTCTTATGGGAGGGGGGAGCAGGAGAAGGGAGAGAGGAAAGAGCTGTGCAGACTTCGGCCCCAGGAATGAAGGATGTTTCTGAGAGAGGAAGTCTGATACCTAAGAACATGTTTACGCAAAAGAAGACAAGACATCCTGTGTTTCTTTTGATAGAGGACTCTGTAAATGCTTATGGTTGTATTTACATAGACCTTTCTGATAAAGCTTACTTAGTTTTTACATTTCCTTCTCCTTTAAAACTAGTACATTTTGTAAGAAAACCCATAAAGGTATTGTCTAGAGACCCTTATTATGCTGATAATACATTTTTCTTACTGTAGTCTTAGTGGAGGTCCTCTTGCCATCTACACTACCCTATGGAATGGAAGATATATACAGTATTTAATAGACAGAAGTTTACATTGACTGTATATTTATTTATACATGTGGTAGTTATCCCCCATTAGGTGCCTTTTTTTAGGAAGATTAACCATCAGTCCTGTCATTGTAGGTCCATTACATAGAAGATGACATAGAAACACTTGGAGGACTTCCACAGTAATGCTGGGAATATGGGAAAAAAACACTGCACTATAAGTTAAAAAAATGCACCTAAATACAATACAGGGTGAATTGTGGGATATAAATTGACATTTTTTTAACCTATAGTGCAGTGTTTTTTCCCATAATCCCAGCATTACTGTGGATGCCCTCCAAGTGTTTTCCACCGCAGTTGTGCCAGGTTCGTCCAAATTGTTGTAACTGTATTTGCATTGTGATGCTAACAAGGTGCACGAGGTTCATGATGGCATTTGCATTTGATTCACTGGGAGCAAGCCTGGTTTGCCTATTTACACAACCTCCTTTTCAAACCATGGAGCTAATGCAGGGGTGGGCAAACTACAGTCTGGGGGAAGGATGCCTGGGGGGGAGCTGGAGGATGCTGGGAAGTGAAGCTGGAGGATGCTGGGGTGTAGAGCTGGAGGATGTTGGGGAGGATGCTGGGGTGGGGAGCTGGAGAATGCTGGGGAGTGAAGCTGGAGGATGTTGGGGAGGATGCTGGGGGGAGCTGCAGGATGCTGGGGAGTGGAGCTGGAGGATGCTGGGGGGGAGCTGAGGGGCCTGTGATTTCTGATGGCAGCCCTGGGCGTAACGCTGGCCCGGCCCTGCTCGGCTGTAAGTCAATGTGGCCCCTGAGCCAAAAACTTTGCCCACCCCTGCTTATGGCTGGTCTGGTGGTGGCTATTGGGTTTCCCATCATCAATAGGTACCATTCATCCGAAGAGACAGAATTAATGCGGAACCATGTGGAAGTGCAGGAGTGTGTTTGGATGCAAGTACCTTAATAAATATGTCAATATATGCTCACCATTGTGTCCATTTTAGAGCACACACACCTACAGATTAGTGATGTGCGGGCTGAGCCGACACCCACAGGACCTGCGGGTTCAGGCCGATTTCTGCACACCATCGGGTTGGGGGCGGGTTTGGGTTGAGCTTTTTTTTCCACTCTACCCGTCTATGACCTCACTGTGCTGACTTCCACCTCCGGTGAACGCCTTTTATAGACTCACCTTGGCCACGGCCCTTCCATGACATCATAGCAGGGCAGGCATGGGTCTGTAAATTCAGAATTACGCCGGGTTAGGTTTGGGTACGGGTGATGGAGCAGTAGGTTAGGGTTGGGTGCGGGTCGACAAAAAGTCACTAAAAAATACATATCACTATTTAAGATGTGTTTGTAAACGAGCCCTTTATTCTGTTGGAATGCAACCAATGCAACAATGAGGTGGTGGTTACAATCTGCAAGGAGTTTGTAATGTGTTTGTGTGGGTTCCCTCTGGGAACAGGGACAGCTTAATTGGCTCCTAATGAGACTGAGCCTTGTGTGTGAATGTGATAAGGGCCATGGTCTGTAAGCTTCACTGAGAAAGGGACTGGGGTGAATAATGAGTGTAGCATGTTGGCTCTATATAAATAGATCATAACAAAAATATATCAATATTTGAAGGTTTTTGGAAAGAACATCTGGCCCACGTGCCCTGTAGCTTGTTCTGTGTCTTTCAGTTTTATGGCAGAAGAAGAAAAAGTTCCATCCAGCCCACACTTGTTTAGGAGCAGGATTAGCAGCACTGTCATATTTCTAAGACTAATCATCCATCCAAATCTTCTTCTCCACGTCCCACTGCCTTCAAAGATTGTCATACGAGAGGCCTCCTCCATTATACTTATGGCCGGCTCTCTTCTATACATGACGTTCCCTTGGCCAGTGAACTTAAAAATCATGTCCCTTCTCCAAGGAGGATTTGTCTCTGTGTAGTTTAATGATGTGGAAAAGTGTTATTGCCACTCTCAATGTCAGTGTTCCGGCTTAATAAAAGGTTGTTCTGCTTCATCTCTTCCACTTCTGAGCAGCCCTTCAGTCAGATAAATTCCATCTAATTACTGTGCTTTCCTTTCAGCTGCTCCTTAAATGACCCCTCGTTGGGGCTATTTAATACCTCAGTGTCATCTCAACTTTTTCAACATTTTTTCCCTGCCAAACTAGTAATTAAGCAAACGGCACGGCTGTATGATAAAACTTTCATTAAATAATTCCTAATCAACAGCTAATGAAATATTCTATGTAGCGAGTACTGTGGCAAAGTGCACCCTCTCCCGAGACTCGACTTTTAGCAGTGATTATATAAAGCCGGTCTGTTTGATTGTTCTCTGCTTGAGTCCAGTTTTTATCTACGGATAAATGGGAGGAGTTCCAGAAAGTCTTGAAGGAGGTGTGTGCCTCAAATTGAACTTCTTCTTCTGTATGTTTTAGGACTTTAGTATAAAGCTGTTTCCAGAAAAGCTGATGGCACAACAGGAGCTTTTTTGGGACCATTAGAAGTCCTGCATAAGGACCTTTTAAAGGAGAAGTAAAGGTAAAATCACAGGGGGCTACCAAAATGCTAGACACCCCCTAGTGATTGTAGTCACTTACCTTATACCCAGGGCTGGTGTCGCACAAGCGATCCTGTTCCTCCTCTCGTCTATCTTCAGAATCCAAGGGCCGGCCAATGAGCAGTAGAGTGCCAGAATTTTTGTTAAAGTTTGGCTTTTCACTTGCTACACAAGCATCGTGAAGACAGAGAAGGAAGAAGATCACTCTCTCGCATCTATCCCGGGCTGGTGTAGTTTTCTCCTAACAGGAGCACCATTTTGGGGTATAAGGTGATTACAATTACTGGGGGGGGTCTAACATGTTGGTACCCCCAAGTGATTGTACCTTTCCTTCTCCTTTAAAAGCCACTGCTACCAACTCAAGTATTTACTCTCTCCCCCAGACGCTTGGGCATAAGGCATTGATTAACATTTAGATTTTCGTGGTTTTATAGTCTTTTTTAACTACTACTAAACTCATGTCCACGGATGTCAGTCATTTATACAATGTTCTGAACTGAAAAAGCACAAATGATAAAAGGATGCGGGAAAAAAGGTGAAAACTGTGACTTTTCTGAATTGTTGCACAAAAAAATGCGACTCTCATTGTCGCAGAAATGTTAGTGTCAACCCCACCCCCCAAAACCTCTAAAACCATGAAGCAAAGAAAGATTTTCCAGTTGTAGAATGGACATCTGCCATTGATTTCGAGAGGTTTTAGATGGTGTATTCCTTCTTTCGGATTTTGGTGTGGCTTTGCCGCATAATAATCAAGAAAAAAATGAATTTTTCCAGTAAAAAAAATCATATTTTGGTGCCAAGAAACCCTAAAGAACGATTCATGGAAGCTCACACTTTGTATTAGCATCAGGATCATGGGTGACATCAACAGAAGTTGACCAGGTCCACTGGATATTGTTTAACAATAAAAATAGTATACAAGCAATTATGGAAACCTCAATACAGGCCAAAGTTGGAAAAGTAAATCTTCAGATCTTAAAAACAGTATATTCAGCATCTACAATGAATGGAAGAATCATGATAGTTCATTTACCAAAGGAATTACTAGCACAACATGTACTCTACAGGTGTTTAGTTCCCTCGTGCCCAAGTGTACTGTACTCTACTCCTTGTGTCTGTGTGTCACCAACCTTGGATAACACTGAAACAATGAAGGGTCTAATTAGTCATTGGACTAAGTTGCCTTATAGGCTAGGTGCTACCGTTAGACCATAGTTCATTTTGTTTTGTTTTTGACATTATTCCAGGAGGGAATCCCAAAGGGAAATTTGCCTTGGGGTTAATACAGAACGAATGGAAGGTGTATGTCAAGAGGCCTTTGGATCGGGAGGAACAAGACCTGTATCTTCTCAATATTACGGCAACTGATGGTCTTTACGTATCTCAGATGGCGGTGGAGGTGATGGTCATTGATGTGAATGATAACAGCCCAGTTTGTGAACAGGTTTGTAACCAGAATATGTTTGTTTATTCTTACGTTGCTTGAGTTTCTTAATTGGCCTTGGCAGTCGCTGGAGGGCTCAAATGCTGATTCCTATTTATATATAAATAGTGCCACCTCCATTGTAGGGATTCACTGCACAATATACCCTTCCCATAAAGTTATGAACAGATGGAGCAGTCTTGGTCTAGCTCAACATTATCACACATTTTTTCCTTTGAAATGAATGCTGATGCATTGTATGATGGAAATACAATGGTTTCTCCATATGTTTGTTGCAGAAAGTGACTTTTGTTCCATTTACAGGTAGCAAATTTTGCATCATTTCCAGAAGACATCCCTCCTAATAAGATGATTATGAAGATTAGTGCCAGAGATGCAGACATTGGGGCCAATGCAGAAATCCATTACTCTCTTCATGGACCGGGCTCTGATCACTTTTACTTAGACTCTGAGACCGGTGAGTAATTTACGATTGTAGATTTTGTGGATGAAGAAAATGCATTTCCTCCAAGCTAGTCTGAGAATATCAAAAATAGAGGCCTGGCTAGCACTGAACTAAGCTCTCTCATTACCCGAGGGTGTATTCCATTTGGCCCTGGTGCCCTGTTCACATTAACTTTGAGTAAATGGTAGTTAGTTTTAGCCTCTGCTGCAATGTGCTCCTCATTTTCTATCTTTGCCTTCCGGATAGCTGTTTTACAACACTTACAATAGTGTTTATGTTCATTAACAGCAGCTTCTGTACCCACTGACTTCTTTACTTCTGAATTTAGCCACAAAGTTGGTTCTTAATGCTTCCACTGCTCCGGAGCAACCACAGGCAATGGCCAGTCTAGTGGGGGGTGGAGAAGGAACAGTGGAGGCTAATGAGGGAGGAAGCTGAAGCGTAGGGAGGCTGGACAGGTTGTACAAACCAACAAATTTGCTATTTTGGGTGAAGATGGAGGGGGGGGCAGCTCTGAAGTGGCATGTATGAAGCAGGCTGACTCTCAGAGAACCCATAGGAAAGGAAAATGGGGGAGAAGACTTGCCAATATAAAGTTGCGAATTAGGGAGCTGAAGGCTTATGGGTTGAGCTTTTCACAGATAGTAAAGAGTCCAGCAAATTAATGGTAGGGGTATGCTATAGTCCCCCCCCCCCCCCAATGTAAGGGAAGAGTAGGGGTGTGCTATAGACCTCCAATGTAAGGGAAGAGTAGGGGTATGCTATAGACCCCCAATGTAAGGGAAGAGTAGGGGTATGCTATAGACCCCCAATGTAAGGGAAGAGTAGGGGTGTGCTATAGACCCCCGATGTAAGGGAAGTGTATTGGTATGCTATAGACCCCCGATGTAAGGGAAGAGTAGGGGTATGCTATAGACCCCCAATGTAAGGGAAGAGTAGGGGTATGCTATAGACCCCCAATGTAAGGGAAGAGTAGGGGTATGCTATAGACCCCCAATGTAAGGGAAGAGTAGGGGTATGTTATAGACCCCAATGTAAGGGAAGAGTAGGGGTATGCTATAGACCCCCAATGTAAGGGAAGAGTAGGGGTATGCTATAGACCCCCAATGTAAGGGAAGAGTAGGGGTATGTTATAAGTAAAGAGGAAGAGGCTCAGCTCATGTTGCAAACAAAAAAGGCTGTTAGTTTGGGGCAAATAATATAAATGGAGGATTCTAATTACCCTGGTATTGACTGGATCAATAGTTTTGCCTGGACAGTAAGTGGGAATTTGTTGCACAACTTTATGTCACAGGTTGTTAAGGGACCAACCAGGAACCATGCTATATTGGATCTAGTGTTCTCCAATGACCCAGAACGTATAGCAAATGTGCAAGTGGTTGAACCCCTGGGTAATAGTGACCATAATGTTATTTCATTTGATGTTTGGTGCAGGAAACACATTTACACGGGGGCAACAAAGACCCTGAATTTAAGCAAATTTTAGCTCCTTAAGGGCAGCGCTTCAGGGCATAGATTGGGGCATTATGTTTTCTGCTAAAAACACAGAGCAGAAATGGTTGTCATTTACACTGTACCTGCTACTGATCAAGGAAAATACACAGAGCAGGAATATTCTATGCACACAATAAGCCGCGTCCTCATATCTGTTTATGTAACCAATAAAAATGAACTATAAGCCCCTTTATAAATATGGTATATGTTCTTTAGTCTGATCTGACAGTTCGCACCTTAGGTTCCAATACTTTTCCTTTGTTGCAATGCTCTTCCTTCATTCCAAAGAATCCAAGAATCCTACAGACAGCGGGTTGTACCATTCAAAGGGCAGTTTCACAATGCAGTCTGTTCCTCAAAGCATTTCAGGCTTTTTTCTTGTGCTGGAAATGTTTGGCGCCTGGGGATGTGTGAGAGTGCGTAGCCGGCCCGTATTGTGCAAACTCGCACTCAGGAGGAAGCCTAGTGTGTGTTACAACAATATCTGTCATTGATAATAATGCCATTGCTTTCCCATCAATTGCAGGTGAGTTGAAAACCTTGTTGCCGTTGGACAGAGAAACAGTCCCGGTGTACAACCTGTATGCCCGAGCCACCGACGGGGGAGGAAGATATTGCCAGTCTGAAATCCGTTTAATCCTCGAAGATGTCAACGATAACCCCCCTATGTTTTCATCAGAACATTATAGCGCGAGTGTCTATGAGAACACGGTCACTAAAACGCTGCTAACGAGGGTACAGGCCAACGATCCAGACGTCGGTACGTAAACTATTCCTTTAGATATTCCTTTCCATATGAAGGTTTTTACAAAAGGAATGCAGATGGATGATAATGGTTAAAATTAAGGGTAAACTAAACCACCCTGCTTTATCTAAATAAACCATTTTCAAAAAGCCATACTTTTTTAGTAGTATGTGCCATTGGGTAATCCTAAATAGGAAACTGCCATTTTACTAATTAAGAGCCGCCTCCTTGGATCATAGGAGTCACAGTGCACACAAACAAGCCAAGGCACACATACATGCTAGGCCCCATCAGCCAATGAATGGGCAGAGTTCTGTCTTTTACTCCCACACTACTTCCTGTTACAGTTAGAGCTGCATCACTTCCTGTCAGCTGATCTCTGAGGGGGCACACAGCCCATCACTAAATGGCGGCTCAAGGGAAAGGATATAAAAGGGCAATATTTACTGATATATATATTCCAGTTTGGCGTAGTCAATAAACTGGAGCATAGTGCATTGTTTATGACAATTTCACACTCATAGCAACCAGTCCACACCCATAGCAACCAATCAGGAGGTAGCATTTACTGGTCACCTGTTTAAAAGCAAACATCTTATCGGTTGCTATGGGTGACAAACTTAGTGCCTTTTTTTACATATGGGGGGGAAATCGGGAAGCTTGAAAACCATATAAAGCTTATGTCATACCAAGCATATTATGGCTTCTATAGGAAAGAATGTAATATAATGTAACTACTAATTGTAAGACATTGATTTTCTACTGGTGTATCAGAAACCAATAATGGGTGCCATTTCTGTTTACCAAGGGACAGTCCGATGACCCTGAATACAGTGAAGTTTCTTCTACATTAGAAAATAAAATATTGGCGTAAATAGGGCCACCAAAAACACTGCCTAAAAAATATTCATTTTTGTGTAGAATATTATAACTCAAGTATCTAACTTTAATTTTTATCCCAGAAATAGTATACATCCCAAAATATGCATTAAACTGGAATTTTGCTCATAAGTCCCTACTGTCATTCAGACTGATATAATGCAACTCTTGCTGTGGAACTGTTTGCCTCTCTATAAATCTGCCAGCAAAGCCGGTTTGAAGCTCTGCTTTGAATGTGAAGAGGATTTGTTCTATTGAAGCAGTATGTGTCAAGGGTTTATTCATTGGATTTTGTGCATCTGGAGCCGCTTTGCACGGTAGATGTATCGGCCTAAATCTTGTGTAAAGTCATGGGGATGTCCTTTAACCAAATCTCACTCAATATTCAGAACATAAAGTTTACCTAGATTAAATAAACCCAATAGGGCTGTTCTGCCCCCAATAAGGGGTAATTATATCTTAGTTGGGATCAAGTACAGGTACTGTTTTATTATTACCGAGAAAAGGGAATCATTTAACCATGAAATAAACCCAATAGGACTGTTCTGCCCCAATAAGGGGTAATTATATCTTAGTTGGGATCAAGTACAGGTACTGTTTTATTATTACAGAGAAAAGGGAATCATTTAACCATTAAATAAACCCAATAGGATTGTTCTGCCCCCAATAAGGGGTAATTATATCTTAGTTGGGATCAAGTACAGGTACTGTTTTATTATTACAGAGAAAAGGGAATCAATTAACCATTAAATAAACCCAATAGGATTGTTCTGCCCCCAATAAGGGGTAATTATATCTTAGTTGGGATCAAGTACAGGTACTGTTTTATTATTACAGAGAAAAGGGAATCAATTAACCATTAAATAAACCCAATAGGATTGTTCTGCCCCAATAAGGGGTAATTATATCTTAGTTGGGATCAAGTACAGGTACTGTTTTATTATTACAGAGAAAAGGGAATCAATTAACCATTAAATAAACCCAATAGGATTGTTCTGCCCCCAATAAGGGGTAATTATATCTTAGTTGGGATCAAGTACAGGTACTGTTTTATTATTACAGAGAAAAGGGAATCATTTAACCATGAAATAAACCCAATAGGGCTGTTCTGCCCCAATAAGGGGTAATTATATCTTAGTTGGGATCAAGTACAGGTACTGTTTTATTATTACAGAGAAAAGGGAATCAATTAACCATTAAATAAACCCAATAGGGCTGTTCTGCCCCCAATAAGGGGTAATTATATCTTAGTTGGGATCAAGTACAGGTACTGTTTTATTATTACAGAGAAAAGGGAATCATTTAACCATGAAATAAACCCAATAGGGCTGTTCTGCCCCCAATAAGGGGTAATTATATCTTAGTTGGGATCAAGTACAGGTACTGTTTTATTATTACAGAGAAAAGGGAATCATTTAACCATTAAATAAACCCAATAGGGCTGTTCTGCCCCCAATAAGGGGTAATTACATCTTAGTTGGGATCAAGTACAGGTACTGTTTTATTATTACAGAGAAAAGGGAATCATTTAACCATTAAATAAACCCAATAGGGCTGTTCTGCCCCCAATAAGGGGTAATTATATCTTAGTTAGGATCAAGTACAGGTACTGTTTTATTATTACCGAGAAAAAGGAATCATTTTTAAAAAATAGAATTATTTTCTGATAATGGAGTCTATGGGAGATGGCCTTTCCGTAAGTCAGAACTTTCTGGATTATGGGTTTCCGGATAACGGATCCCATACCTGTATATATGTATATATATATAAGTGAAGAGGGGTGACGGCACTCACAGGAATTTTCAAGCTTGGAGACATCAGATGAGGTGTAAAAATTGAGGTTTTTATTTAGTCCGACGTTTCAGTTCCTCTTGGAACTTTCATCAGGGACAACAACAGTGAAATGCAATGTGAACGCTATTTAAACCCAAAACGGCGCCAAAATCGTTGCTAGGCAACCCCCATAAACAGTGAATGAGTGTCAGTATAACATAAAAAAACAAAAATTGTCAGTAAAATAAAATATATAATACAAGAACTGGAGCCAACAGGCAAATCATAATAAGCACTTAGTCACACAAGATCAGTTCATATGACCCACGAGCGCAATCTCGTAGCGCTACAAAACGGATCATATTCAGAGGAGAACGCCATAAAGATCCCCAGGTATACCCCGTGAGTTACGCACAAAAATTGGAATCGCGTCAGGGGCTTATCGATAATTGTAAACGCATCAAGGGCTTACCGGTTAATAGCCTTGCACTGGCAAAGTCCTATGGAGACCCGTACGGGCACGATCCTGTTAAGCACACATACTTGCGGTTGCTAGGCAACCCGCCAGCGGTGAGCCGGTTATATAGACCGACGTGCATTAGCATACACATTAGGCACACAGTCTGGACCCGGGCCGGGTCCTCAGAACGGGGGTTGCAGCCGTACATCTCAGTACACTTTGTGTCCGGATGTCAGCGCATACCCCCTGCACTCATAGCGGCCAACGTACTCCCAAAGGGGATTGTATAAAAGTTAGTGTTGCCTTCTGCACTGCTCACATGGGGGTTGCAAGAGGGAAAGTATTTGCCCTGCGCAGGGCATCAAGAGTCAATTAAAGAATCGCTAGGGACTTGCACGGGCAAAGGCGTTAGGCCGGCAGTTATCAAGTGGTACCAAGCGGGGCATTATGCAAAGCAAAAGAACAAGGAGAAGGGCACACCTGCTGCCCTCCCCTGTGTGCGTAACGGAAGGGGAACCTGTATATGGCGTGGGAAACAATGCAAAACATTAGGACAGTGTAACTAAGTGTAAACGTTCAACAAACCCAGCAGGAAGGATACAGAAATTGTTGCAACCAGAGATAATTAGTATACATTGTAGCAAAATATATGGGACACAAAGTAATTGTAGATAAAGCAGCACAGCCAAGTTCATGTAGTTAACACGCGGCAGAGAGTAGATTCCTTAGATAAAGCAGCCAAGTGGCAGGGTCTCATTAAGACCTCGTGGGGCCACACAGTCAAGTTTATGTATCCACCGTGATTCTCTTTGGAGCAGGGCCAAATCTCTGTTGCCACCCCTAGGCAGGGGGGGCTGTTGGTCAATTGCCATGCATTTAAAGGTTGGGAGGGTATGTCGCATCAGAAGGAAGTGTCTTGCGACTGGTTGATTAGATTCTTCATCTTTAAGAGCCCTGCTAATGGCCGATCGATGGTTGCTGATTCGTTCCCTCAGGGTGGTCACCGTCTTGCCCACATAATATAAACCACAAGGACAGGTAATGATGTACACTACATAGGTTGACAGACAGCCAAGTCTCGAGTGTATTTTTAGTCTTTTGCCAGTATGGGGGTGCGGGAAATCAGGACCAGTTAAGAGGCACCTGCAAGTAACACAGTCTGGACATTTATAGCAGCCCAATTTCTGTAGTGAGGATAGCCAATTCTGTGGCTTGTTACTAAAGCCTTTGAAGTCCGTTTTCATTAACAAGTCTCTTAGACTCCTACCCCTTTTATAGCCCATTCGAGGTTTCTGGGCCTGATATAGCGCCAAAGTTTCATCTTGGTTGACCATTGGCCAGTTCCTGTTTATGCTCTTAACAAGGGCTTGAGAGGTGGAGGAAAAAGTTGTAGTAAAGATGAGTGGTATTTGTTGTTCCTTCTGTCCATGCGTCTTGTTCAATAAAGATTCTTGGTTATGTGCCAGGGCCCTCTCCAACTGTGTTAGCAGTAGATTCTCAGAGTAGCCGCGGTCCAGGAATCTATTCAACATCTCTTGTAGCTGAGATTTAGCTGTATCAATCGAACTGTTATTCCTGATAACCCTCAGGAATTGAGAGTATGGTATACCCCTAATGGTAGCTGGGGGATGGTGGCTAGAAGCATGTAGAATAGAGTTCCGATCCGTCGGTTTCCTAAACAATCTCGTGCCCAACTTGGAATGGTCCTTGAAGATGTTGAGATCTAGAAAGTCGATATTGTCTTTGTGGTAATTCAAGGTTAGTTTTATAGGACATTCAAGATTGTTCAGGTATTGATGAAAGGTAAGTAGTGCTTCCTCACCCTCAGTCCAGATAAAAAACAGATCATCAATATAGCGAAAGTATGCCAAAATTGATTTGTGTAGTAAAGGAAATACATGAGTGGTTTCAAAATCCGCCATATATAAATTGGCATATGATGGTGCCAGGGCACTACCCATGGCGGTGCCCGAAAGTTGCAGAAAGAACTGGTTTTCAAACCTAAAAAAGTTTCTTGTTAAAGTGAGTTCCAGTAGGTGTAGTAGAAACTCTGTTGGTGTTTTGCCGGTATTTGTGGTGAGTGCCTCTTTTATTGCTCTAATACCCTGGTCATGTGGTATCACAGTGTATAAGCTAGTTACGTCCATGGTGACTAGAATGCAATCGTCAGGGATGTCGCCCAATGTCATAAGTTTCCTAATGACATGTGTGGAATCCTGGGTGTATGAACTCATGGTTTTGACCAGGGGTTGTAGAAAAGAGTCCACAAAAGTGGAGACGGGTTGGTATAGGGAACCCACAGCAGAGATTATTGGTCTGCCTGGAGGCGAAGACAGAGACTTATGCACCTTAGGCAGAGTGTAGATGATGGGGGTGCGGGGGTGCTCCGTTACCAGAAAATTATAGGCATCATTAGTGATCCAGCCTGCATTATAGGCCAAGGAAAGGTATCTGTCGAGTTCAGACTTAAACTTAAAAGTTGGGTCACCAGGTAAGGCCTTGTATGTGTGTTCGTCAGAGAGTTGGCGTAAAATCTCTTCTCTGTAATACGTATAATCTAGTAGTACTATGGAGCCCCCCTTATCTGCAGGTCTGATGACTAAATCGCGGTCATTTTGTAATGTCTGAATGGCTTGTCGTTCAGCTAGAGACAAATTGTGGTGTACCCTGCATGTAGTACCCGTCTGTCTAGCTTCAAGTGATAGAACTTTACCAAAAGTGCGTACAGTGGGAGGAGTGTTAGGAGGTTCAAAGCTACTCTTGCCTTTAAATCTCGAGTATTGTTGTTCCTGAGAATTTCTGAAGTGCTCCTTTAGTTTAAGTTTTCTCTGGAACCTATGTATATCAATTAATGTATCTAAGGTATCCGGTTGGGAAGAGGGGACAAAAGAGAGACCCTTAGCCAATAGAGATATTTCACCCTCTGTCATTATGTGTTTGCTGAGGTTGAAAATTATGTTCTCTTTCCCTTTGGTGGTTTGTTTCTTATGTTTCCTCCCCCCTCTTCTTGTGTACCTTCGCTTTCTTTGTCTTTTCTCGAGCGGGTGGTTACCCCTAAAAAAGTTTTGGGAGCTGAGGTATTGTCGGAATCAGTGGATTGCTCTGAACTGTCCACTGTATGCAGAGATTTAGGCAGTCTCTTTTTTCTCAGAGGTCTGGAATAACGGGTATCTGGCTTAATCCCAATTAACCAACCGTACACACGTTTATTTTTGTAGTCATCAGATACTTTCTTAAGTTTGTTCTGTTTAAAGTTAGTCAAGTCTTGTTTATATTTATCAACGCTAAGTTGTAGTTTGTTTAACCAGTCAGTGGTATTGTCGGTTTTCAATAGGTCAATATGTTGTGTCTCTAGTTGTTGTAAGTCACCTCTTACTGTAGAGAGTTCTTTACCAACTTGTTCTACTACCAGGAGCAGTAGGTCAAAAGAGCAATGATTGAGGATACCACACCATTTACTGCAAAACTCAGGATTGTTACGGCCAATGGTTGGAATGTTGTTTATTCTGAATCCTCTAGGGATTAGTCTCTGTCTATGGTAATTTGATAGATAAATCCCATGCAATTGTAGGTCTAGTTCCCTTTTCTTTAAGTTAAGAATTTAAGCCCTTGATGCGTTTACAATTATCGATAAGCCCCTGACGCGATTCCAATTTTTGTGCGTAACTCACGGGGTATACCTGGGGATCTTTATGGCGTTCTCCTCTGAATATGATCCGTTTTGTAGCGCTACGAGATTGCGCTCGTGGGTCATATGAACTGATCTTGTGTGACTAAGTGCTTATTATGATTTGCCTGTTGGCTCCAGTTCTTGTATTATATATTTTATTTTACTGACAATTTTTGTTTTTTTATGTTATACTGACACTCATTCACTGTTTATGGGGGTTGCCTAGCAACGATTTTGGCGCCGTTTTGGGTTTAAATAGCGTTCACATTGCATTTCACTGTTGTTGTCCCTGATGAAAGTTCCAAGAGGAACTGAAACGTCGGACTAAATAAAAACCTCAATTTTTACACCTCATCTGATGTCTCCAAGCTTGAAAATTCCTGTGAGTGCCGTCACCCCTCTTCACTTTTGCATTTTGCTATTCTGCACTGGCACCCAGGTAGTATCTATTGCTATTGGTGTGCAGCTTAGAAACTGTTTGTATTTACATTTGTGATTGAAGCAGCACCCAGCTACGCCTTGTACATTATACCAGTACTGGTACTATTAAGATATCATCTATCAATTAAGTGGAGGTTTTTTTACGGTACTGCTACTTTACCCAGCAAAAGATTGGATTATTATTCAGCCCAAAGTGTCTACACACAGAGAGAATGGACGAGGGTTGCTCGCAGCTGACCTTTGCAGTGGACACCAGCCAAGACTTCACCTTTAACACCACAGACGCCGACAGAATTCTATTCGCAGAAACTCCTTTGGACATCGCCGTGAGTAAATCCTCTATAGACATTTACCATGAAATTCTTAACTTAAAGAAAAGGGAACTAGACCTACAATTGCATGGGATTTATCTATCAAATTACCATAGACAGAGACTAATCCCTAGAGGATTCAGAATAAACAACATTCCAACCATTGGCCGTAACAATCCTGAGTTTTGCAGTAAATGGTGTGGTATCCTCAATCATTGCTCTTTTGACCTACTGCTCCTGGTAGTAGAACAAGTTGGTAAAGAACTCTCTACAGTAAGAGGTGACTTACAACAACTAGAGACACAACATATTGACCTATTGAAAACCGACAATACCACTGACTGGTTAAACAAACTACAACTTAGCGTTGATAAATATAAACAAGACTTGACTAACTTTAAACAGAACAAACTTAAGAAAGTATCTGATGACTACAAAAATAAACGTGTGTACGGTTGGTTAATTGGGATTAAGCCAGATACCCCTTATTCCAGACCTCTGAGAAAAAAGAGACTGCCTAAATCTCTGCATACAGTGGACAGTTCAGAGCAATCCACTGATTCCGACAATACCTCAGCTCCCAAAACTTTTTTAGGGGTAACCACCCGCTCGAGAAAAGACAAAGAAAGCGAAGGTACACAAGAAGAGGGGGGAGGAAACATAAGAAACAAACCACCAAAGGGAAAGAGAACATAATTTTCAACCTCAGCAAACACATAATGACAGAGGGTGAAATATCTCTATTGGCTAAGGGTCTCTCTTTTGTCCCCTCTTCCCAACCGGATACCTTAGATACATTAATTGATATACATAGGTTCCAGAGAAAACTTAAACTAAAGGAGCACTTCAGAAATTCTCAGGAACAACAATACTCGAGATTTAAAGGCAAGAGTAGCTTTGAACCTCCTAACACTCCTCCCACTGTACGCACTTTTGGTAAAGTTCTATCACTTGAAGCTAGACAGACGGGTACTACATGCAGGGTACACCACAATTTGTCTCTAGCTGAACGACAAGCCATTCAGACATTACAAAATGACCGCGATTTAGTCATCAGACCTGCAGATAAGGGGGGCTCCATAGTACTACTAGATTATACGTATTACAGAGAAGAGATTTTACGCCAACTCTCTGACGAACACACATACAAGGCCTTACCTGGTGACCCAACTTTTAAGTTTAAGTCTGAACTCGACAGATACCTTTCCTTGGCCTATAATGCAGGCTGGATCACTAATGATGCCTATAATTTTCTGGTAACGGAGCACCCCCGCACCCCCATCATCTACACTCTGCCTAAGGTGCATAAGTCTCTGTCTTCGCCTCCAGGCAGACCAATAATCTCTGCTGTGGGTTCCCTATACCAACCCGTCTCCACTTTTGTGGACTCTTTTCTACAACCCCTGGTCAAAACCATGAGTTCATACACCCAGGATTCCACACATGTCATTAGGAAACTTATGACATTGGGCGACATCCCTGACGATTGCATTCTAGTCACCATGGACGTAACTAGCTTATACACTGTGATACCACATGACCAGGGTATTAGAGCAATAAAAGAGGCACTCACCACAAATACCGGCAAAACACCAACAGAGTTTCTACTACACCTACTGGAACTCACTTTAACAAGAAACTTTTTTAGGTTTGAAAACCAGTTCTTTCTGCAACTTTCGGGCACCGCCATGGGTAGTGCCCTGGCACCATCATATGCCAATTTATATATGGCGGATTTTGAAACCACTCATGTATTTCCTTTACTACACAAATCAATTTTGGCATACTTTCGCTATATTGATGATCTGTTTTTTATCTGGACTGAGGGTGAGGAAGCACTACTTACCTTTCATCAATACCTGAACAATCTTGAATGTCCTATAAAACTAACCTTGAATTACCACAAAGACAATATCGACTTTCTAGATCTCAACATCTTCAAGGACCATTCCAAGTTGGGCACGAGATTGTTTAGGAAACCGACGGATCGGAACTCTATTCTACATGCTTCTAGCCACCATCCCCCAGCTACCATTAGGGGTATACCATACTCTCAATTCCTGAGGGTTATCAGGAATAACAGTTCGATTGATACAGCTAAATCTCAGCTACAAGAGATGTTGAATAGATTCCTGGACCGCGGCTACTCTGAGAATCTACTGCTAACACAGTTGGAGAGGGCCCTGGCACATAACCAAGAATCTTTATTGAACAAGACGCATGGACAGAAGGAACAACAAATACCACTCATCTTTACTACAACTTTTTCCTCCACCTCTCAAGCCCTTGTTAAGAGCATAAACAGGAACTGGCCAATGGTCAACCAAGATGAAACTTTGGCGCTATATCAGGCCCAGAAACCTCGAATGGGCTATAAAAGGGGTAGGAGTCTAAGAGACTTGTTAATGAAAACGGACTTCAAAGGCTTTAGTAACAAGCCACAGAATTGGCTATCCTCACTACAGAAATTGGGCTGCTATAAATGTCCAGACTGTGTTACTTGCAGGTGCCTCTTAACTGGTCCTGATTTCCCGCACCCCCATACTGGCAAAAGACTAAAAATACACTCGAGACTTGGCTGTCTGTCAACCTATGTAGTGTACATCATTACCTGTCCTTGTGGTTTATATTATGTGGGCAAGACGGTGACCACCCTGAGGGAACGAATCAGCAACCATCGATCGGCCATTAGCAGGGCTCTTAAAGATGAAGAATCTAATCAACCAGTCGCAAGACACTTCCTTCTGATGCGACATACCCTCCCAACCTTTAAATGCATGGCAATTGACCAACAGCCCCCCCTGCCTAGGGGTGGCAACAGAGATTTGGCCCTGCTCCAAAGAGAATCACGGTGGATACATAAACTTGACTGTGTGGCCCCACGAGGTCTTAATGAGACCCTGCCACTTGGCTGCTTTATCTAAGGAATCTACTCTCTGCCGCGTGTTAACTACATGAACTTGGCTGTGCTGTTTTATCTACAATTACTTTGTGTCCCATATATTTTGCTACAATGTATACTAATTATCTCTGGTTGCAACAATTTCTGTATCCTTCCTGCTGGGTTTGTTGAACGTTTACACTTAGTTACACTGTCCTAATGTTTTGCATTGTTTCCCACGCCATATACAGGTTCCCCTTCCGTTACGCACACAGGGGAGGGCAGCAGGTGTGCCCTTCTCCTTGTTCTTTTGCTTTGCATAATGCCCCGCTTGGTACCACTTGATAACTGCCGGCCTAACGCCTTTGCCCGTGCAAGTCCCTAGCGATTCTTTAATTGACTCTTGATGCCCTGCGCAGGGCAAATACTTTCCCTCTTGCAACCCCCATGTGAGCAGTGCAGAAGGCAACACTAACTTTTATACAATCCCCTTTGGGAGTACGTTGGCCGCTATGAGTGCAGGGGGTATGCGCTGACATCCGGACACAAAGTGTACTGAGATGTACGGCTGCAACCCCCGTTCTGAGGACCCGGCCCGGGTCCAGACTGTGTGCCTAATGTGTATGCTAATGCACGTCGGTCTATATAACCGGCTCACCGCTGGCGGGTTGCCTAGCAACCGCAAGTATGTGTGCTTAACAGGATCGTGCCCGTACGGGTCTCCATAGGACTTTGCCAGTGCAAGGCTATTAACCGGTAAGCCCTTGATGCGTTTACAATTATCGATAAGCCCCTGACGCGATTCCAATTTTTGTGCGTAACTCACGGGGTATACCTGGGGATCTTTATGGCGTTCTCCTCTGAATATGATCCGTTTTGTAGCGCTACGAGATTGCGCTCGTGGGTCATATGAACTGATCTTGTGTGACTAAGTGCTTATTATGATTTGCCTGTTGGCTCCAGTTCTTGTATTATATATTTTATTTTACTGACAATTTTTGTTTTTTTATGTTATACTGACACTCATTCACTGTTTATGGGGGTTGCCTAGCAACGATTTTGGCGCCGTTTTGGGTTTAAATAGCGTTCACATTGCATTTCACTGTTGTTGTCCCTGATGAAAGTTCCAAGAGGAACTGAAACGTCGGACTAAATAAAAACCTCAATTTTTACACCTCATCTGATGTCTCCAAGCTTGAAAATTCCTGTGAGTGCCGTCACCCCTCTTCACTTTTGCATTTTGCTATTCTGCACTGGCACCCAGGTAGTATCTATTGCTATTGGTGTGCAGCTTAGAAACTGTTTGTATATATATATATATATATATATATACAGACAGAGTACCGCACACAGAGGGACTTTGTAGAGAAAACAAAAATATTTATTTCTCTACAAAGTCCCTCTGTGTGCGGTACTCTGTCTGTCTACCAAATTGTTTGACCAGCACCAAGGGCATTTGCTTTATTTATAGGGTGTGCTCCTCTTTTGTTTTTGTATATATATATATATATATATATATATATATATGCTGAGGTTGCCATGTTGTTTGCCAGAGGCAGAAGCATTCTACAAAAGTTCAATGAAACAGCACCCACTTTAGATTTGTTAATTCTAGGTAGAGCAAGCCAATATAAATCAAGCCCCTTTGGAATATACAGGATAAGAATATCTAGATATATACAATTCTATCATATTTTTTAAACCTTGAGTGGGACTTTATTATAATCCCTATTTCCCGTGCTGCAGCAAAGCGGCCGTGTCCCGGAGCGAAAGATCTCCTTTTATTCTCAGCCACTTCTGCCGGAACTCCTTATTCTCGCAGTTTAATCAAAAGAAGCCGGCGTCATCGAGATCCGCTCCTACCGAGGCTATTGCAACGACACTTCTGTAGACTTTTTCTGACAAGATGTGTCTCTTACAGAAAAAAAAAAGTGACACGTTCTTCACAGGAATTTGACAGAAGTTTAAAATATTGCTAAAAGCCTAAGGAAAAAGGAATCTTAATGGAATCGGCTGATACAGATGAGAAATCTTTTGAGGGCAAGTAGATGTCACGGGTTTCTTTATCTAACACAAAAGGCCCATTTATTAATCAGAGTTTTATCAGGTGAATATAAAACCAGAAAAAGCCGACATTTCATGTAAATTTGATCTGTTTTTAAAGCAAATGTGTCCAATTATTAAATGTTCACACCCCAAAGTCTAAAACATCATTACCACATAAAAAAAGACAGATTAAAAGTAAATTGGCCCTTAAGTCCTCTTCTAAACTGGCCATATATGTTACAATTATGATCCATATAAGCTCCAGAGCTGAATGGTGGAGGTAAACAATAGGAATTCTACCCCTGACCATTCAGCCCTAAATGCAGCTTTTGCTCAAGCCCCTTCAACTGCACCCAATCAAAATCTTTTGTCCCACCCGATCGACGAGACGACCGATATCCAAGGCTTTTGGTGATATTGGTTGCCACGTCAATCCACCATACACGCACCGAATATGGTACAAAACCTTGTTTGATATGATAATAATATTGGTGCGTGTATGGCCAGCTCTAATGCTTTAGCCATGTCAAGGTTCTAGGGTTCTGATTGGCTAAAATCTTGTCTAGCCAGGTCAATATTCCCATGCTGTGATTAGCTACAAGTTGGTCTAGTCATGTCAGTATTCTAATGCTTTTATGCTCTAGTCATGTGAATATTCTAAAGCTCTGATTGGCTACAAGTTGGCCTAGCCATGTGAATATTTTAAACCTATGATTGGCTAAAAGTAGGTCTAACCATGTCAGTATTCCAATTATCTGATTGACTACAAGTTGGTCTAACATAAATATTTCAGTCTACCAGTTGGCCTAGCCATGTGAATATTATAAACCTAAGATTGGCTATGTGTTGGTCTAGCCATGTCAGTATTCCAATTATCTCATTAGCTACTAGTTGGTCTAACGTAAATAGTCCAGTCTACCAGTTGGCCTAGCCATGTGAATATTTTAAAGCTATGATTGGCTACAAGTTAGTCTAGCCATGTCAGTATTTCAATTATCTGATTGAAACATTTATGTTAGACCAACTTGTAGCCAATGAGAAAATTGGAATACTGACATGGCTAGGCCAACTTGTAGCCAATCATAGCTTTAAAAAATTCACATAGCTAGCCCAACTGGTAGACTGAAATATTTATGTTAGACCAACTTGTAACCTGTCTACCAGTTGGCCTAGCCATGTGAATATTTTAAAGCTGTTATTGGCTAAAAGTTGGCCTAGCCATGTCAGTATTCCAATTATCTCATTGGCTACAAGTTGGTTTAACATTAATATTCCACACTACCAGTTGGCCTAGCCATGTGAATATTTTAAACGTATGATTGGCTACAAGTTGGCCTAGCCATGTCAGTATTCCTATTATCTCATTGGCTACAAGTTGGTCTAACATTAATATTCCAGTCTACCAGTTGGCCTAGCCATGTGAATATTATAAACCTAAGATTGGCTATGTGTTGGTCTAGCCATGTCAGTATTCCAATTATCTCATTAGCTACTAGTTGGTCTAACGTAAATAGTCCAGTCTACCAGTTGGGCTAGCCATGTGAATATTTTAAACCTCTGATTGGCTACAAGTTGGTCTAGCCATGTCAGTATTCCAATTATCTCATTGGCTACAAGTTGGTGTAACATTAATATTCCAGTTTACCAGTTGGCCTAGCCATGTGGATATTTTAAACCTCTGATTGGCTACAAGTTGGTCTAGCCATGTCAGTATTCCTATTATCTTATTGGCTACAAGTTGGTCTAACATAAATATTCCAGTCTACCAGTTGGCCTAGCCATGTGAATATTATAAACCTAAGATTGGCTACAATTAAGGGCATTGCCATACCTACTGTAAAAACATAGTACGGCAACTCTCATTAATATACAACAAAAATATAATTTATAGTGATTTATGCCAATATCGTTCACTGGTCTCATCCATTAAAATAAATAAATGAAATAATGTAATTTTCCCATTTACTTGTACAAACATCCCTATGTTTTACCATTAAGAGTGAACTTTGAAAAGCAGTTAGAAGCCCAAACGTATCAGTTTCTATCTCTGTGTGTTTCTGCTTGAGACCAAAAGATCGTTAAGAATTAGTTTTAGTGCGCTGATGCTACAAAGTCGATTTTGATTGGTAGCATTCTGCAAACCAATCAGAAAACAAGATCATGCTTATCCGACGGCTTCTGCGTGCCCTGCCAAAATGATAAACGGGACTTTATTATCCCTGAGACTTTTGGGCCTTTCTAAAATTGTTTTATTGATCGGAATGGCAGGTTCCTTCAGCAATAGTCAGTTAGTCGTGAAGCGAGCAAATATTTCATCGATCAACAGACCTTCTCTGACAGACGTTCCTGCCGAATATAAACGTCCGGCACATAACAGTTTGTCTTCTGTGGCGAAACAAGAATAGAGATGTAAGCAGATACGGAGCTGACGTTTCATTGCTTTTATAAATTACATTCTTCAAGGTTCCGACTTGACATTGCTTGATATTCCATCAATAACTTTATAACCACCGTGTAACTGCTGCAACTAAATCTCATCCTGTGATTGATGGCACTTAAACAATATTATGCATCTGTCTAGACCTCAGCTCTTCTTCATAGGGGTTTTACTAAACAAAAATGTATAATTGTTACGAGCCTATTGCTCGCTTTGGTCTTTTGGGGGATATGACGAAGACAAAATCATTAGTTGGACATTTCATTCCGAAATGCAGTTAAATAGGTAATTTGGGGGTCTGTATTTGAATACACTTTTGTAAGTTACTTTTGAAGACCCACATACTTTGGTGACCAACATGTTGCCCCTGAGCCACTGGTTGGGGTCACTGGTCTTGGTGGGTCAGTGATTATCAGTTCTTATTAAAAATTTCCATTGGTCAGCCAAAAGTATAGTAAAGACATAGCTCCTCTTAACTTCCTTCTATTCCAGTTGTTTATACACTTAAATGATATCTGCTTGGCTCACGTGTAGTCGGTCGGGTGCCACATTGGTAGCCCCTTATATAGTCACTTTATATGGTATGAGTAACACCATATAAAAATAATTTAATAACTCAATCACTTATCCATCTCTCCATTTGTACATGTTACACCAGTGATCCCCAACCAGTGGCTCGGGGGTAACATGTTGCTCCCCAACCCCTTGGATGTTGCTCTCAGTGCCCCCAAACCAGGGAGTTATTTTTGAATTCCTGACTTGGGGGCAAGTTTTGGTTGAATAAAAACAAGATTTCCTACCAAATAAAGCCCCTGTAAGCTGATAGGGTGCATAGAGGCTGCCTAATAGCCAATCACAGCCCTTATTTGGCTCCTCCATGAACTTTTATGGTGCTTGTGTTGCTCCCCAAGTCTTTTTACATTTGACTGTGGCTCACGAGTAAGAAAGTCAATGCCAGTATGCGTGATGCTTGGTATAAATTAATGAACAAAAGAAAACATGAAAAACCAACCTGATTTTCAAGAGTCACCCATATTTGTACCCCTGGTAGGAGGGGAACAATGGCTTGGTTGGGGATATTGGATAATGGGTAGTAGCCTTGGGCACAGCCAAGTATCAACAAGATTTGCTTCCTGGACATCTTTGTAGATCTTAGCACCATAAACTGTACAGATATGCACATATATACAGGTATGGGATCCCTTATCCGGAAACCCATTATCCAGAAAGCTCCGAATTACGGAAAGCCTGTCTCCCATAGACTCCATATTTTAAAACTGATTTCCCTTTTCTCTGTAATAATAAAACAGTACCTGTAATTGATCCCAACTAAGATATAATTACCCCTTATTGGGGCAGAACAGCCCTATTGGGTTTATTTAATGCTTAAATGATTCCCTTTTCTCTGCAATAATAAAACAGTACCTGTACTTGATCCCAACTAAGATATAATTACCCCTTATTGGGGGCAGAACAGCCCTATTGGGTTTATTTAATGCTTAAATGATTCCCTTTTCTCTGTAATAATAAAACAGTACCTGTACTTGATCCCAACTAAGATATAATTACCCCTTATTGGGGGCAGAACAGTCCTATTGGGTTTATTTAATGGTTAAATGATTCCCTTTTCTCTGTAATAATAAAACAGTACCTGTACTTGATCCCAACTAAGATATAATTACCCCTTATTGGGGCAGAACAGCCCTATTGGGTTTATTTCATGGTTAAATGATTCCCTTTTCTCTGTTATAATAAAACAGTACCTGTACTTGATCCCAACTAAGATATAATTAATCCTTATTGAATGTAAAACAATCCTATTGGGTTTAATTAATGTTTTATTGATTGTTTAGTAGACTTAAGGTATGGAGATCCAAAGACCCCTTATCCGGAATGGGTCCTATACCTGCACATATATTTCTTCATCACATTTATTAACAGCTTAGCCTCATAACCCCAATATGTATTATCCTACCTACTAGCCAACCTTAAAAGGCAAAGTCTGAATTTCCCATAGCTTGAGTCAAATGAAAGGAGATGATTTTTTTTTTCTTTTTGCCGTGACAAAACACAGCTGCTCTGGGAATAAAAGCTCCTCACCAATATTAATCTTACGGTGCTAAAATCTGTTCTAAAAAAAAGGCAGTTTTCACTCACGTTCAGCAGATAATTGTTGATTTCATGCACCTACACAGGAGAAGCTTAGGAATGTCTCACCTTGCAAAGCCACAAAATGCAATTGACTAAAATTATGACACCAAATAAATTATCGCACGGAGCCGGTATGCGATGTTGTTATAGCTTTCAGCTTTAATTAGCACTGAAACAGCTCCGGCAGTGTGGGAGCGGCACACACACATGAGCCGCCTTCCCTTCACATCTCATTAGTTTAGGCTGCCTTAGCAGATCTGCATTACAAAGCATTGGGGGTATAGAGCAAATAAATTCTTTGCTAAATCTGCCAGGAATTTGTATCGGAGAGAAAATGTGTGTCAGCTAGAAATGGACTTGGTAATTGAAGTCTGGTGGCAAAGTTTATACAGATTTATTTTGCGAATTAGTAATGTTTGTAAGCAGAGTTTATTCTGAAAATAACAGTACGTTGTATAAATTTATGATTAGAAGATTTTATTTTTATATTTCAAAGGAGCTGCCATAATTGCATGTTTTTTTAAGGCTGCAAGTCCTGGCGTAACCAGTAGGTGGGGCCTGTGCTCTATTAAAGTGCTATTACTACTGATTCTAACTAATGGCAATGAGTCTATAAACAGAAGTTAGCTATCCCCAGGGTTAATCTGACCAGCAGAACCATGTGGCCCTATGCTGCAAGCCACGCTGCTACAGTTGTGGCCATACACAATACCTGCCTGACATTATTTGGCTGAGATAGGCAGGTTTAAAGATCTGAGGGGGTTCGGCATAGGCCCATATTATGATCTGATCTTGGCCAACAACCCGAGGAACCACATTGAGGATAGATCTTGTTTGGTCAGGTACAGGTTTGGCCAAGTTAATGGTCAGATTTAATGTTTTAAATAGCAAGTTGGGGTTTTTAGTTTACATGGACGGCACGGGAAAGTTGTGACTGTATACATGCCCCACAGTGGGGCACAGAAATGGGCACAGAATTGCACTAGTGAAATGCCCCTGGTTCAGTGTGCTGGTTGCTATGGACAATAGGCACAAGGTGCAGCATGCTCTGATGCAAGAGAGCCAGCAGGGCCCACAAGCGTCGGGGCCCACCGAGTTTTTTCCCCAATGTTCCACCGGCCCAGTCTGACTGTGCCCAGTCTGACCCTGGGTGCCAAACATGGGCAAAGGGCAAGGCAAGTTCCATAGGTATAACTCTCTGCTTAGTTCCCTTCCACATATCAGACTTATTAGTATTGGCCGGTGGCTAATTAGCAGGACCCTTCAGACCAATTGGGCATCTTATCTTCCTATGTATTGCCCCTCCAATATGCCTACCTGACCGATATCTGGCCAAAAATCCCATCAGATTGAGAACCGCAATGGCTTGTTGATAAGGTCCTTGCTCTGATGGCTCATATTCCCGTCATTGTAATCCAATTGTTTGCCCTCCATAGTGGGGGAAAGATTGGCAACTTCACCAAACCAGCAGATCCTATAGTGCAGCGGTTCTCAACCTGTGGGTTGGGACCCCTTTGGGGGTCAAACGACCCTTTCACAGGGGTCACCTAAGACCATCGGAAAACACATATTTCCGATGGTCTTAGGAATCATTTTATGGTTGGGGGTCACCACAACATGAGCAACTGTATTAAAGGGTCGCGGCATTAGGAAGGTTGAGAACCACCGTAATGGTGTATGTAAAGCTTAAAGCTGCTGCACTGTTATTTCTCAGCCTATGAATCAGGTATACAGTATGGCAAAAGTGGTGAAAATTTGTTCTGCGGGTAAGTGATTATCAGAACTTGCAAAATGCAATAATTTATGATGAAAGGACTTTCCAGAAGATATAGAATTGTGATAACGTTTAATGATGTGGTCCCTGATGTGTGTGTTACTGGGACTAAGCTTAGCTTTGCCTTTATTAAAAGTAGAAAGCAAATTAAACCGGAAACCATCTAAAAATCAATTTGTTGCTTTTATTTTGGGAAAATACAAAGAAATAAAAAGCTCTTCCTTTATGATGTTTGTACGTGTATAGAAACCTCTCTGCTTGCTTATTGCTTGGAAGAAAAAGCCTTCGCTACTAAAATTGTGGTTTATTTTTCTCTTCTTTTTCAGGAATAAATAGAAAGGTTGTATATTCTCTAGTGGACTCAGCCGATGGGCATTTTGCCGTAGACATGTCATCTGGAATCATCATTTTAGAGCAACCTCTTGATCGGGAATTACAGTCTTCTTACAACATTACAGTAAAAGCCTCAGATCTGAGCCCCGTCTTGACCTTGTCTTCACTTGCCTTTGTGACCATAACAGTCCTGGATGTTAATGACAACCCTCCTATATTTGAGCGGAGAGACTATTGGGTCACCGTTGCTGAAGACACCACGCTTGGCACCAAAGTACTGTCTGTTTTTGCCGCAAGCAAAGATATTGGAACAAATGCCGAAATATTGTATAGCATTAGGTCTGGAAACGAGCATGCACAGTTCTTCATCAACCCAAAAACAGGTTAGTAGGCATCCTCGTATTGTTTTATAAATGTCTTGATTTATTATTATTATTATTATTATTATTATTATTATTATTATTATTATTATTATTATTATTATTATTATTATTTTTGGATTTTTTTTAGTAGTAGGTCAGTCAAATCCAAGTTTTTGAAAGATCTCTACATATTTGCACAGTGTTCCTTACACTAACTCTTGGTTTGTACACCATATTTGGGAATATGCAGGGCTGTGCTGGGGAGGTCCTTGGGGCCCAGGGGTGGCCAATACTTCGATCATGGTCCACCAGTCGATCCCCCGTGGATTTCTGGTGGACCCGGATCAAGACGGGGATGCGGAAGTGCTGCATGAATGCGTACGTATGCTGCGTCGTGTATGTACGCATTCACGCCGCACTTCCGCATTCCGCATCGGCCCGGTCGATCACGACCACAAAAAGTCTGGCCACCCCTGTTATAAGCGATCAATGAATATGGCCTCCAGACGAATATCTCATGAATTTCCTTGGATCTAGGAAGTTTAGGAAAACAGTACAATGGTATTATGGGAACCTAAACCCCCTACATAAGCAGTCATGGTTCACTGTTTGGTCACCTACATATAGTGTTTGTCATTGAAAAAGTTGGTTGTTTGAATAAGACATGAATACTAATGGTTCTTTGAGAAGTATGGACCTTAGACTCCAAGTCACCCAGACATAGCGGTATATTTATCATGCTGTGTGAAAAGTGGAGTGAAGCATTACTGGTGATGTTGCCCAGGGCAACCAATCAGCCATTAGATTTCAACTGTTAGAAAACCAAAGCAAAGCATCTGATTGGTTGCTATGAGCAACATCACCAATAATGTTTTACTCCACTTTTTACACAGCATGATAAATCTACCCCATAGTGTTTGTCATGGAAAAAGTATATAATGTGAATAAGACATGAATGCTACTGTTTTTTGAGAAGTATGGACCTCAAACTCCAAGTCACCTTCATATAGTGTTTGTCATGAAAAAAAGTATGTAAGACATGAATGCTACTGGTTCTTTGAGAAGTATGGACCTCAAATTCCAATCAACTAAATTGGTGGTAGGTATGGCAACATACAAAGTGCTAAATGTGCCTATAAATGGACAGATACAATCACTTGGCAGTTGGCCAAACAACCAGATCACTTGAAGTAAGACTTGAAGTAAGTGACTGCCTATTTGAGATAATTGGTTGAAAAGAATTTCCAACATGTCCTATCAGAAACCATTCCATGTTGATTATTGAGTCCATTTGGGCTAAAAGAAAAAGAATATTGACCCATTTGTGGACACCTTAGGGCAGGGGTCGGGAACCTTTTTGGCTGAGAGAGCCATAAACACCACATATTTTAAAATGTAATTCCGTGAGAGCCATACAATATGTTTGGCCACGGATGCTGCGGGGCAAGGCAGGGTGGGTCCCAAGGATGCCGGATGTGGATGCGATGCAGAGGAGGGCGTGGCCTGCGCTCGGAGGATAGAAGACGTGTTCTAAGGCCTAGAACATGTCTTCTATCCGCCGAGCGAAGGGGCAAGGTAGGGTGGGTCGCAAGGATGCCGGATGCAGATGCAATGTGGAGGAGGGCGTGGCCTGCGCTCGGAGGATAGAAGACGTGTTTTAAGGCTTAGAACATGTCTTCTATCCGCCGAGTGCAGGGGCAAGGTAGGGTGGGTGCCAAGGATGCTGGATGTGATGCGGAGGAGGGCGTGGCCTGCGCTGGGTGGATAGAAGATGTGTTCTAGGCCTTAGAACATGACTTCTATCCGCCAAGTGCAGGCCACGCCCAAATTATTTTTTTTATTAAAGATTTGGCAGTGAGCCAGATGCAGCCATCAAAAGAGCCACATCTGGCTCCCGAGCCATAGGTTCCCTACCTCTGCCTTAGGGTCAGGGAAGAATGTCTGTCCTTATTTAGCTCTTTGCATGTACAAATAAAGCTACATCATTTGAAAGTACCCTGCAATGGTACAATGACTGTGCTTTTATCACTTTATAGTTAATTGTTATTACCAAGTCTCATTTTTCACCCCCCCAGGAGCCATCTCAGTGGTTAATACCCTGGACTATGAAAACTGCAAGCGTTTTTATCTGGTCGTTGAGGCCACAGATGGAGGATCTCCCCCACTCAGCGCCGTAACGACGGTGAACATCAATTTAACCGATGTTAATGACAACGCGCCCGTGTTCAGCCAAGAGGTTTATAGCGCAGTCATAAGTGAGGATGCTTCTGTTGGGGATTCTGTCGTTATGGTCAGTGTTACATCTTCAATATCTAATGGTTTATTTTATTTCGCTGCAAAGTGCCGTTTATGGGTTTTTTTTTATTTTAATCACTTTTTTTTTTTACTATTTACTACTCCCGCGGAGGGTCGCCAACGTGGCGCTTCTGCTCGCTGGAAGGTCAATTTATTTTGATATTGTTTCGAACGTCGCTAAAGGAGGCTAAACATGTATTTGTATCTTAACGTTGTCATATAAAAATATAACCAAAGCTTTTATTAAATGATTGCTTTTAGAGAAGGCAATTGCATTGACACAAAAAAAAGCCGCAGTGTTTGTTTGTGCAGTAAAATGTACTTAACCAATTTCAGTCGCGAGTGTAAAATACTCTGAAGCTCCATTTATGCAGCGAGGGTACAAAGCAAATAGAACTTCCAGCGTTTGCATGTTTTGAAGGTTTTATAGCTCTACCCTGTGCTCATTACTAATTGAAAGCGGTACAGGTATGGGATCCCTTATCCGGAAAACCGTTATCCAGAAAGTTCCGAATTACGAAAAGGACATCTCCCATAGACTCCATTATAAGCAAATAATTCTAATTTTTAAAAATGATTTCCTTTTTCTCTGTAATAATAAAACAGTACCTGTACTTGATCCCAACTAAGATATAATTACCCCTTATTGGGGGCAGAACAGCCCTATTGGGTTTATTTAATGGTTAAATGATTCCCTTTTCTCTGTAATAATAAAACAGTACCTGTACTTGATCCCAACTAAGATATAATTACCCCTTATTGGGGCAGAACAGCCCTATTGGGTTTATTTAATGGTTAAATGATTCCCTTTTCTCTGTAATAATAAAACAGTACCTGTACTTGATCCCAACTAAGATATAATTACCCCTTATTGGGGCAGAACAGCCCTATTGGGTTTATTTAATGGTTAAATGATTCCCTTTTCTCTGTAATAATAAAACAGTACCTGTACTTGATCCCAACTAAGATATAATTACCCCTTATTGGGGGCAGAACAGTCCTATTGGGTTTATTTTATGGTTAAATGATTCCCTTTTCTCTGTAATAATAAAACAGTACCTGTACTTGATCCCAACTAAGATATAATTACCCCTTATTGGGGCAGAACAGCCCTATTGGGTTTATTTAATGGTTAAATGATTCCCTTTTCTCTGTAATAATAAAACAGTACCTGTACTTGATCCCAACTAAGATATAATTACCCCTTATTGGGGGCAGAACAGCCCTATTGGGTTTATTTAATGGTTAAATGATTCCCTTTTCTCTGTAATAATAAAACAGTACCTGTACTTGATCCCAACTAAGATATAATTACCCCTTATTGGGGGCAGAACAGCCCTATTGGGTTTATTTAATGGTTAAATGATTCCCTTTTCTCTGTAATAATAAAACAGTACCTGTACTTGATGCCAACTAAGATATAATTCATCGTTAATGAAGGCTAAACGATCCTATTGGGTTTATTCAATATTTGAATGATTTTTTCCATGTTATGTTATGGAGATCCAAATTACGAAAAGATCCATTATCCAGAAAACCCCAGGTCCCAAGCATTCTGGATAACAGGTCCCATACCTGTACAATATAAAAATCCTAATGAATTTTAGATGAACTTGCATTGCATGTGTCCTTGTAACGTTTTTTCTTCCCCCTCCCTATGTGATGATACTGTAAATCTTACAATACGTTTTGCTTGTAATGCAGGTGTTTGCTGAAGACCTGGATAGCCCCCCAAATGGACGAATTAGCTTTTCCATAGTAAACGGTGATCAAGATAATCAGTTCGTGGTTGATCCGATTGTGGGCCTTATCAAAGTAAAGGACAAACTGGATAGAGAAAAGGTAATGACCCTATTCCAGGCAGGCTAATTATAGAGCAACACAGTAATAAATAACTCGGTTGCAGTTGCTGAAGCTGATAATTCCTAAAACATGAATTTCTACTTGACTTGACTAATTTATCACCCAATAGAAAGACCTTATTCCTTAAGGTGGCCATACACAGGCAGATTTAAGCTGCCATTTGGCCCCTTCACAACTATTTGCCAGCTTATCTGGCCCCCCTGTATAGATCTCTGCCCACAAGGTGGGCATATCATTGCAAGATCTTTAAGTGTATGGCCAACTTTGGACAGAAATGGAAACAAAACTGATCATCTTTTTGCCCCATGTTTCATGGCACTCCAAAACTTGGGATCATAATAGTAACATAGTAAGTTAGATTGAAAAAAGACATATGTCCATCACGTTCAACCATAATGCCTATATATAACCTGCCTAACTGCTAGTTGATCCAGAGGAAGGCAAAAACCCCATCTGAAGCCTCTCTAATTTGCCCCAGAGGGGAAAAAATTCCTTCCTGACTCCAAGATGGCAATGAGACCAGTCCCTGGATCAACTTGTACTAAGAGCTATCTCCCATAACCCTGTATTCCCTCACTTGTACTGAGAGCTATCCCCCCTACCCCTGTATTCCCTCACTTGTACTGAGAGCTATCTCCCATACCCCTGTATTCCCTCACTTGTACTGAGAGCTATCTCCCATAACCCTGTATTCCCTCACTTGTACTGAGAGCTATCCCCCCTACCCCTGTATTCCCTCACTTGTACTGAGAGCTATCTCCCCTACCCCTGTATTCCCTCACTTGTACTGAGAGCTATCTCCCCTACCCCTGTATTCCCTCACTTGTACTGAGAGCTATCCCCCCTACCCCTGTATTCCCTCACTTGTACTGAGAGCTAACCCCCCTACCCCTGTATTCCCTCACTTGTACTGAGAGCTATCTCCCCTACCCCTGTATTCCCTCACTTGTACTGAGAGCTATCTCCCCTACCCCTGTATTCCCTCACTTGTACTGAGAGCTATCTCCCATACCCCTGTATTCCCTCACTTGTACTGAGAGCTATCTCCCATACCCCTGTATTCCCTCACTTGCTAAGAAGCCATCCAGCCCCTATATAAAGTTATATAATGTATCAGCCAGCACGACTGGTTCAGGGAGGGAATCCCACAACTTCACAGCTCTCACAGTACAAATAAATTAACCTCCGATATTTTGACTTCCAAAGGACCAACTTAATGATGAAACAGTCCAGTACTTTGGCTAAAAGTTGATTTTGCACCATAATTGTTCTACTGTCCCATTCCATCCCAATAGAAAATGGGCTACACACTGACAAAAAGGGATCACAACTTTCACACTTTAGTAAAAACACTGTAAAACAATCAATGAATCCCAATATGTAAGGTATGTTAGCGCTCATATGAATTCCTTAGTATTGTGAGTAGGAAACTACAAAGGATTGGCTGTAATGGAAACGGTAATAAGATAATTCATCAATGTATCTTAACAAGGGTGATCACAATTCCTGATAGCCACCCAATACTACCAACATCTGCAGAGTGCTTTCCTTTCATTTACATAGTAGTGCAGGTTGGGAGGGGTACATTTGGCCACCACGGGTCTCCATACAAGCTGAATATTGAGCTGTTATAGTCAGAAGAAGTTTTTATATGTTGAATAAAACAATCCAACAGGCCAGACAATAACAGAAGTAAAACATTTAATGGGATGGTTTCTGGTGACCTTAAGGGCCAACCAAGTGGGATTTTCACAGAGTAGTTCTTTCTGGAGTTATGGTTGAATACCAATATCCACTTTTTACTCTGTTCAAAAATAAGGCAAAGCCAACCATTATTCTCACTAGTAGGAATACATGGACAGGCAGTACTAATAATTAGCGATGAGCGAATTTCTGCATTCCGTAAAAATTTGCCGCAGAAAAATCCGTCGAGCAGAATTTTTTTTTGTGCTGCGTCAAAAACAAAAATGCACGGTCGCGGCAACAAAAGCGCGGGCGACAAAAAAAATAGACCCGAGCAACAAAAAAGATGCGGGCGACAAAAAAAGTTGTGCAACAATTGCTGTTTCGCAAATTGAATGGCGAAGCTCATCACTACTAATAATATTACAGTGTTTGATGATTCAGGTGTCAATTCTTACCAAAGTACCCCAACCCTTTTTACCCATAAGCCATATTTAATTATAAAAAGAGCTGGTGAGCAACATACACATACAATGTTCCTGAAGGTACCAAATATGGGCTGTGATTGGCTAATTGGTAGTCCCTATGTAGCCTGACAGCCTATAGAAGGCTCTGCTTGGAGCTACTGTTTTGTGACCATAGCTTTAGACCATAATTATCTTATAAGAAAGGAAAATTGCCTCTTCTGCTCACTTTTCATGGTTTCCTTTACAGGTATCAGGCTACTCGCTCCTCGTTCAAGCCAGAGATAGCGGCGCCCCCGCGTTGTCATCGACAGTAACTGTGAATATTGACATTTCCGATGTTAATGATAACAGTCCTCAGTTTACCCCAGCAAACTACAGTGCGGTTATCCAGGTCAGTGGGAAGTGTTCTTGGGTCAACCAGCAGAAATGTTACTGCCATACTTCTTGTGGCCATAATGGAAGATACAATAGATAGTATCTAGAAAGGGTAGAAGGCTTGTTGGTGGTAGTGTAATACTTGTTTTGGGATAAGGCTTTACTCTATAAAACAAAGATATTCAGGATATGCCCCATTTATGAACCCACGTACAATGTAATTGGCACTAAAGAACATTCAGTCGCCATGTTTTTTTTTATGATAGAGCCTCGAGGCTCAATCAGTAACTTGTCACCAAAGCAGTGAAAATGCGTTTTCCTCTTGAAGGTAAAATAAATTGGTTGATGTTGGGTTGAACGCCAGTAATGGTGTCTGGCCCTGGGTAGCAAAATATTCAATTTCCTCTGTGTATATGATTGATCACATCAGATACGTGAGATAAAGAGCTGGCTGCCGGCCATAGTGATTATGGGCAAATAAACAGAAACTCTCGCCGCATAGACCTCTTTCGAGATAGACACAACCTTGGCTGTGAAATGAATGAGACTGTCATCTTTCCAGCAAAGCATAATGAGATTGTTCTCTCTTTTGCTATGGAGAAACTACACTTGCTTGGTGTTATTTGGCAATAAGGAATACATCTAAAATCAGTGCATACCAAATAAATCAGAACCCATCAACCCATCTGGAAGATGATCATCTTCCTCCATTGGTTCCTTTCCATTACTTAGTTGCCAGACTTCAACTGTTGTAATATACAACTCCAAGAGAGCTCCTATTTCTTGTTAATTACAACTGACTGCAGATGTTATACTTGTAAATCTGAGCATATTTATAGTGTTGGTTGGCAGTAAAATGTCTCTCTGACCTTCTGTAAACTTGCTGACTTTTCTTACTCGAAGTAGAATAAAAAGACTAAGGCATAGAGATGGCAATATAGGTGAAACCTAGGCAGGATGAACACTAATTGACTGATATTTTCCATTTGCTTTCCAGGAGAACAAGCCGGTTGGCACAAGTATTGTGCAGCTTGTAGTGACAGACAAAGACTCTTTCCACAATGGGCCGCCTTTTGAATTCACTATTATAAGTGGCAACGAAGGTGGAGAATTTCTACTGGACCAGAGTGGGGTTTTGCGATCAGCTGTCGTTTTCCAACACACCATATCAGATGAGCATCTTCTCTGTGTACAGGTGATGAACATATTTAATTTTTTTTTCCATTTGAAAGGATGGAGCTATGATTTATATTCTTAAGTTGGCCATACATGGGCAGATTTCAGCTGCCGATTCTGGTCCTTCAGATCGATTTGGCAGCTTATCTTCTTGTGCATAGGCACCCCCACCGGCCTACCCTACATCTGGCCTAAAATTGGGCAGATCTTGATTGTGCAAGTTTGATCTCCCATTGGAATGGGGACCATATCAACTCGTTAATGTGGTCCTCTGCCCGACGGCACCTATGTCTACCATTGTAATTTGAACTTTTCGCCCTAGAGCCTAGGTGGGCATATCGAGAGAAGATCCATTCGTTTGGTGACCTCGCCAAACTACCAAATCTTCCCTTTGTATGGCCACCTTTACAATATAGTAATGTTGACTTAGAATAAGCTTTGATCTAACCATGATTTGAAACCAAGTGGCACATCGGGTCTTGTGTTTCTTACACATACATGTAGGGGCCTATTCATCAAAGTACAATCGCTCCAAATACAACTAATTTGTATTTTTCCGTACCTTGCATATTTTTTGCCATTTTTTTTCATTATTTTGTGCGACTTTCTCTTACTGTGCGTCAAAAATTATTCATTCAAGCTTCGGTATGGTGACTTTCCTTTGGCTGGGTTGTAGCTGCAGAGTGCCATTGAGCCCTATGGGAGGCTTTCCTTGGGCCGAGTTGGAGCTGCAGAGTGCCATTGAGTCCTATGGGAGACTTTCCTTGGGCCGGGTTGGAGCTGCAGAGTGCCATTGAGCCCTATGGGAGACTTTCCTTGGGCCGGGTTGGAGCTGCAGAGTGCCATTGAGCCCTATGGGAGACTTTCCTTGGGCCGGGTTGGAGCTGCAGAGTGCCATTGAGCCCTATGGGAGACTTCCTTGGGCCGGGTTGGAGCTGCAGAGTGCCATTGAGCCCTATGGGAGGCTTCCTTAGGCCGGGTTGGAGCTGCAGAGTGCCATTGAGTCCTATGGGAGGCTTTCCTTGGGCCGGGTTGGAGCTGCAGAGTGCCATTGAGTCCTATGGGAGGCTTTCCTTGGGCCGGGTTGGAGCTGCAGAGTGCCATTGAGCCCTATGGGAGGCTTTCCTTGGGCCGGGTTGGAGCTGCAGAGTGCCATTGAGCCCTATGGGAGACTTTCCTTGGGCCGGGTTGGAGCTGCAGAGTGCCATTGAGCCCTATGGGAGACTTTCCTTGGGCCGGGTTGGAGCTGCAGAGTGCCATTGAGCCCTATGGGAGGCTTTCCTTGGGCCGGGTTGGAGCTGCAGAGTGCCATTGAGCCCTATGGGAGACTTTCCTTGGGCCGGGTTGGAGCTGCAGAGTGCCATTGAGCCCTATGGGAGACTTTCCTTGGGCCGGGTTGGAGCTGCAGAGTGCCATTGAGCCCTATGGAAGGCTTTCCTTGGGCCGGGTTGGAGCTGCAGAGTGCCATTGAGCCCTATGGAAGGCTTTCCTTGGGCCGGGTTGGAGCTGCAGAGTGCCATTGAGCCCTATGGGAGACTTTCCTTGGGCCGGGTTTGCGCTACAGAGTGCCATTGAGCCCTATGGGAGGCTTTCCTTGGGCCAGGTTGGAGCTGCAGAGTGCCATTGAGCCCTATGGGAGACTGTCCTTGGGCCGGGTTGGAGCTGCAGAGTGCCATTGAGCCCTATGGGAGACTTTCCTTGGGCCGGGTTGGAGCTGCAGAGTGCCATTGAGCCCTATGGGAGACTTTCCTTGGGCCGGGTTGGAGCTGCAGAGTGCCATTGAGCCCTATGGGAGACTTTCCTTGGGCCAGGTTGGAGCTGCAGAGTGCCATTGAGCCCTATGGGAGACTTTCCTTGGGCCGGGTTGGAGCTGCAGAGTGCCATTGAGTCCTATGGGAGGCTTTCCTTGGGCCGGGTTGGAGCTGCAGAGTGCCATTGAGTCCTATGGGAGGCTTTCCTTGGGCCGGGTTGGAGCTGCAGAGTGCCATTGAGCCCTATGGGAGGCTTTCCTTGGGCCGGGTTGGAGCTGCAGAGTGCCATTGAGCCCTATGGGAGACTTTCCTTGGGCCGGGTTGGAGCTGCAGAGTGCCATTGAGCCCTATGGGAGACTTTCCTTGGGCCGGGTTGGAGCTGCAGAGTGCCATTGAGCCCTATGGGAGACTTTCCTTGGGCCGGGTTGGAGCTGCAGAGTGCCATTGAGCCCTATGGAAGGCTTTCCTTGGGCTGGGTTGGAGCTGCAGAGTGCCATTGAGCCCTATGGGAGACTTTCCTTGGGCCGGGTTTGCGCTACAGAGTGCCATTGAGCCCTATGGGAGGCTTTCCTTGGGCCAGGTTGGAGCTGCAGAGTGCCATTGAGCCCTATGGGAGGCTTTCCTTGGGCCAGGTTGGAGCTGCAGGGTGCCATTGAGCCCTATGGGAGACTTTCCTTGGGCCGGGTTGGAGCTGCAGAGTGCCATTGAGCCCTATGGGAGGCTTTCCTTGGGCCAGGTTGGAGCTGCAGAGTGCCATTGAGCCCTATGGGAGGCTTCCTTGGGCCGGGTTGGAGCTGCAGAGTGCCATTGAGCCCTATGGGAGACTTTCCTTGGGCCGGGTTGGAGCTGCAGAGTGTCATTGAGCCCTATGGGAGGCTTTCCTTGGGCCGGGTTGGAGCTGCAGAGTGCCATTGAGCCCTATGGGAGGCTTTCCTTGGGCCGGGTTGGAGCTGCAGAGTGCCATTGAGCCCTATGGGAGGCTTCCTTGGGCCGGGTTGGAGCTGCAGAGTGCCATTGAGCCCTATGGGAGACTTTCCTTGGGCCAGTTGGAGCTGCAGAGTGCCATTGAGCCCTATGGGAGGCTTTCCTTGGGCCAGGTTGGAGCTGCAGAGTGCCATTGAGTCCTATGGGAGACTTTCCTTGGGCCGGGTTGGAGCTGCAGAGTGCCATTGAGCCCTATGGGAGACTTTCCTTGGGCCAGGTTGGAGCTGCAGAGTGTCATTGAGCCCTATGCTAATTGTTTTTTTTTTTAATCTTTAAATTGTATATGTGACCTATTAAAAAGTGGGATTGTTATCTCTCTCTCTGTATTTTACAGGTAAAAGATTCAGGGAAACCAGCCTTGACTTCCCAATCCTTCCTCCATATCAGAGTCATTGAGGAGAGTGTCCATAAGCCCTCGGCTATCCCTCTGGAGGTTTACATTGTGACCATGGAAGATGACTTTCCGGGGGGCGTCATAGGCAAGATCCACGCCACAGATCAGGATATCTATGATGTGCTCTCGTACAATCTGAAGTCGGAACAGAAAAGTTTGTTTAAAGTGAACAATCACGATGGGAAGCTTATTGCTCTGGGGGGACTCGATGGAGGCAAATACACCCTGAATGTCTCCGTGAATGATGGCCGATACCAAGTATCGATAGATGTAACCGTTCACGTGGAACAGTTGCGACAAGAAATGCTGCAAAATGCAGTTACTATTCGTTTTGAGAATATCTCTCCCGAAGACTTTGTTGGCCTTCACATGCATGGGTTCCGCCGCACCCTGCGCAATGCGGTCCTGACCCAAAAGGAGGACAGCCTCTACATTATCAGCATTCAGCCGGTGGCCGGAACTAACCAACTTGACATGTTGTTTGCGGTGCAAATGCAAAGCGGGAGCTTCTATAAACCTGCTTATTTGATTCAGAAGCTTTCAAATGCAAGGAGACATTTGGAAAATGTGATCCGTATTTCGGCTATCTTGGAAAAGAATTGCTCGGGATTGGACTGTCAGGAGCAGCACTGCGAGCAGACGCTGTCTATAGATTCCCATTCGCTAATGACGTACAGCACAGCAAGGATTAGTTTCGTCTGTCCTCGCTTTTATAGAAATGTGCGCTGCATATGCAATGGTGAGTGATGTTATACGGGCGCCTTTTCATCTTTAACTGTCTGTTACACCATGTGGAGATCCTAACAGATAAGGGTGTCTATTCATTTTATTAAGGGTAAGGTGGGGCTGATATATTAACATCGGTTTTAACCATCAGTGCACCACAGTCATTACATTAAAACATGATTACGAAGGGGTTGTTCACCTTTGAGTTAACTGGGTAGAATTATGTAATTACAGAACATTAGCTTAGTACAGGTAGGGGATCCCTTATCTGGAAACCTGTTATCCAGAAAGCGCCAAATTACGGAAAGCCCGTCTCCCATAGACTCTTTTCTAATCAAATAATTCAGAATTTTAAAACTGATTCCCTTTTCTCTGTAATAATAAAACAGTACCTGTACTTGATCCCAACTAAGATATAATTACCCCTTATTGGGGGCAGAACAGCCCTATTGGGTTTATTTAATGGTTAAATGATTCCCTTTTCTCTGTAATAATAAAACAGTACCTGTACTTGATCCCAACTAAAATATAATTACCCCTTATTGGGGGCAGAACAGCCCTATTGGGTTTATTTCATGGTTAAATGATTCCCTTTTCTCTGTAATAATAAAACAGTACCTGTACTTGATCCCAACTAAGATATAATTACCCCTTATTGGGGCAGAACAGCCCTATTGGGTTTATTTCATGGTTAAATGATTCCCTTTTCTCTGTAATAATAAAACAGTACCTGTACTTGATCCCAACTAAGATATAATTACCCCTTATTGGGGCAGAACAGCCCTATTGGGTTTATTTAATGGTTAAATGATTCCCTTTTCTCTGTAATAATAAAACAGTACCTGTACTTGATCCCAACTAAGATATAATTACCCCTTATTGGGGGCAGAACAGCCCTATTGGGTTTATTTCATGGTTAAATGATTCCCTTTTCTCTGTAATAATAAAACAGTACCTGTACTTGATCCCAACTAAGATATAATTACCCCTTATTGGGGGCAGAACAGTCCTATCGGGTTTATTTAATGGTTAAATGATTCCCTTTTCTCTGTAATAATAAAATAGTACCTGTACTTGATCCCAACTAAGATATAATTACCCCTTATTGGGGGCAGAACAGCCCTATTGGGTTTATTTCATGTTTAAATGATTTTTAGCAGACTTTCGAGTATTGAGACCCAAATTTTGGAAAGATCCCTTATTCAGAAAACTCCAGGTCCAGAGCATTCTGGATAATAGGTCCCATACGTATACCAATAATATTGCTTTGTATAGTGATTGGCACTTCAACCAGTCCTGACCAATATTGATGTACTATGGATATTGGATACTTTGGGGATCAGGCTAAATGGGGCCTACACTACAAGATCCATTTTTTTGGCAAGGCCACCAAACGAGAGGACCTTTTCACCGATATGCCCACTTAAGGTGGGTGATATTGTAGTAGTCCAATTGTTTGGCCTGAGAGTTACACCAACGGGAAAAGGACCCAACGGCGCGAGGTTCACATCAATGAGCTGATGCATTCAAAGATCCGATGAGAAAATCAAACCTACCTGATCAACATCTAGGCCAGAAATCAGTAGGGTAGGCCTGTTAAGCTTATCATGGACTGATAAGTTGCTGAATTTGTGTGAAGGACTCGAATTGGCAGTTTAAATCTGCCCGTGTATGGCCAACTTACGAATGCAGTGAAGAGATGCCACAAGCTCCTCTCCACTTCCGTTTGTTGCAGGAATGATCAGAATAATAGGTAGGCAACTGTACCATGTGTGGCCCCTCGTACCTATATGTTCCTGACCCAAACTTCTATTATATAATAAAGTCTAAAAAGACTTTATCTTGTAGATAAATCCAGTATTAAAGTAATTACAGTGTTCACGGCCCAGATGATGACTAGGACATTTGAGGCCTCAATGAAGGAACGTAAAGATCTCTCTGCATTATTGGGCTGCTTATGGCCACGGGGCTTTCTACTGAACAGCCTTTACTAAATGTTCAACTTGCTCTGCAGGAAAAGCCATACAAAGCATCATTTTCATTCATAATTTATAACTGAAATATACTGTATAATGTCCATATAAAGTTGACTTTGGCACCTAGAGAGGGAAACCATCTTCCCTAGGTTTGTAAGGAACGTAAAGTATTTTTTTTTCCCCATAATTCTTGCAGAAAAATCTGCTGTGGGATTTGGAGAAAAATAATTGTTGTGTTTTAGATTCCTGTCCTGCTGTTGATGATTGTAGGTTTTTGTATTTCTAGAAAAATCAGCATAAAACGGTGGTAGCTGTCTGGATTAATTACACACTCCTAGAAAGGAGTAGGGCCACCACAAGTGCTATAAGTAGATTTGCAGCTGTGGAACTATGGTTTCATCATTCATCGTGTTTGCTGAGCTGGGGGGGATCGGGAGGGTATATTTTTGCTGTGTACAAATAGTAAGCATTGCAGAACGCTTCAGCCTAGATCAGTGATCCCAGCGTAGCGCGGTGCAATTTAGAGTAATTGTTTTTCTTCCTCTTTGACTTCAAGGTTCATTTTTTTCAAAATGCAGTCAGATTTTCATGTTTCGGCCTTAGTTTCACACTCGTGGTTGAGAGCAGGCTACTAAAATTCACTAGAATGTATATTGGGGACTCCTATATAGGGAATAAGGACTACAATGAGAGATTGCTATCAAAATGCAAAGCACACCAATAATATGGTTCCTTTCTCACGGTATTACTTCTTTGAGGGGTGGGGTACTCAGTCTGTATCCCTTTTCCAGTCCCCCAAGATCCCTATTTTGCTTGGTTTCCAATCAAGGAGGTGTAGTGACCTAAAGCTGCTTACCTACCAAGCCCCATACATCCATCCTACAGAGCACCTTAACCTTACATGTAGCCATCATTGTGACCACTCAACTTAATCTTCTCCTTGTGCTTCCTGCCCCATGCTCTTGATATAGATTGATCTTCTTGTATTACTGGGATCTAGAGGATGATGTAGATACTTACACAGCCTTATATAACTTGTATACTCATGGGCATAGACACTAAACCACGTGTATCCAAAGGAGATATCTGTTTGAAAATGAAGGACCTGCTTTGATGGGTCTAACTACTGTTTCAGTGAACCCCAAAAAGATTTACTTTATCTGGGGGCATTAATAAATTATAGCAAGAGGCATGTGAATACCTTCTCTAACCTCACCAGTTCCTTTAAACTATCTACCTAATAAAAACCCAACAGTATCAATGGCCAAATGTTGTGGTCAGCAATGACTTACAATACTTTATACTGTATTTCTGTTTGCCGTTTTTTCTCAGATAGCTAATGTGTTTTCTCCTATACTTACCCTAACCAGACTGAGAGAGAAATTTCAGAGTAGAATCCAGCAGATTTGAAGAATGGACCAAGGCAAATCTTATTTTGCCATGAAAGTGCCCTCATAAAACCGTGTTAGCTTTAAATCCACAGCCACTCCGAGCCCACTGTTACATCTTCTAATCGAGTTTAGCAAAGACACATGAAAATCTAAATTAACCCTAATCTAGAACATCTTGCTTTGATATTATCCACATGCCACAGATGGGCTGCATTCAGAAGAATAAAATGCGGGTCATTGAATTCTACTTAGAGCGTAAAGTTGTGCAGATTGTTTCTTTATGGCGTTCTGCATGGTGCCGGAATGGCTTATGTGCTCACAGCTGCTTCGTACTCAAAACAATATTGTGGTGTTGATTCTGGTTCTGTATTTTTAGTAATAAGTACTCTCTAATCAATATCATTAATTATAAGAAACAAGAATGAAACAGTAGAGGGGAAATTGTTTCTTATATAGAAAATATAAATTATCGAGGGCCAAAAGTTTGAAGGCAGAAAGTGCAGTTGTCCTTGGGCCCCCATATCCAGAGTAACTCCACTGGCCAGAAATCACTTTAGTTCCAGTATAAAACCCCAATAACCCTGGAAGCTACAGGTTGAATGGCCACAGCATGGATATCCCCTTTCTCTATAACGTTGATCTCTAAAAATATTTAGGGTGATAACTTTTCCACTTTTAGACTGAATTCATGGTAGAAAATGGGTGGTCTTCCCAGGAAAATGGGTAAGTCGTTAGGACAGACAAAGTCATGACAGTGGGGGTCTTGCTGGACATGTTGCCAGGTTTGCCCGTTTGGGTTCTCCACCTGTGCATGATTCAACTGTCACTTATTCCTTCTTTGTAATCCTTGATCTGCATTATAATAAGATTACGGCTTACTTCTCTGTTGCCTACAAGGATAATTGCACATTGCTTTATCATCGTAGTTATGAACATACATATGGGGCACCATGATATATAGAGATGCCAAGTGACACCATTTAGTTGGGGGCTTTTCTACCCTACTATTAGCTTCACTTCATGGACAATGAACCTCTATCCATGATGCCTTTACCTCTTCTAATATTAATGCAAAAAGCTGACTGTGCACTTCCACTAAGTTGCCTTTCTAGTTGTGGCTGGTTAGGTTTGGGCCCTATCTGATACAATGTGCTCAAACCTGAACCAAGTCAAGTAGATGTAGAGCTCAGTACTGATGTATTTTGGGGTTGAAGTAGCTTGTGACAGGGCTGGTACAGAGACATCTTGGCTAGGTTCAATCCAATAAGCTGTAACCAGTTTGCTGTAGAAGGGCCGTGGAGACTACAAGGTTGATGGTTCCTGAGACTGCCTTTTTGCCCTGCTGTGATGGAGAACAAGTGGGGCTCAGCAATAGACATCCTGTTATTTTTGGATTCCTTGGGTGCAATGTAATGATAGGTGAACATTTTGCTACAGGCCTAGTAACCCAAATTAACCAATCTGTAGGTAGCACTTACTAAGTACCTATTTGAAAGCTACTAGACTATTACATTGCCTCACTTAGTTCTTCTCTATTACAGCATTAGGAGCCACAGTGCTTCCAGGCAGATATGCAGATAACAAGATAGGGATAACAAGCTCTTTTCATTAAGAGGATTCCTAAAACTGGATATCAGTAAATCCCTAAAGTATGATTAGCATGGTCTGTTCAGCAGAGAGATTAGTGCAGATCTAGATGGAGATTACCGTCATCCAGGCCTGAGATGACCCAGTTGCAAGTTAATATTCTATTTGCTGTTCCTAACACATGGGGTGTCTCGGAATTCCATTTCCAGATGTGTCCTCTTAAGTTCACAGAATGTTGTATATAGACAAAGACTTGAACGCTGGCTGTGGCAAGGTTGATATCTATTCCAGCGTTGGCTCACAGCAGTAGATGCCAGCCTTTTTATCTCTAATAACATAAAGGGGGGACTAGAGTCAGGATGAATGTTTATAGATTAGAACGATGTAGGGTTTACATGCATTATTATCAGGGCTTTTACAGGTTGAGGGCACCAAGTAGGACCAATGGAGGACTATTCAACCTTTGGCTCTTCAACTATTCTTGAAGTATACAATTCAGCAACCCCAACACTTATATCCAACCTTCCTTTCCTAATATTGCCTTCAGGGCTGTAGCAATGGCCCAATGCCCACCAGGACTGGGGGCCCACCATCAGACTTTCATCCTCTATAACTTTTGACTGAAGCATCCCCCAGACCCCTCATTTTAATCAGAAGAGCTTGACTTATTTTCCCTAATCTTCTATTAGGACAAATGTTCCTACAGGATATATCTTTAATAAAAAGCTGCCAGTTGTGATCACAGTTGATCTTTTCCCGGCACCATAGGTAGAGAAAGCCTGGTCCTCATGTCTATTTCATTAAGCACAGAAGACTTTCTTTCTGTATTTCTTGCCTTATTGTAGTCAAGTTCCTCCGCTTGAAGGTAGTCCTATTAGAAATTTAATGGAGCAGTTGTGGGGGTTCAACAATGAGCTCTTTGCCCTGGGCCCACTGGTACCCTAAAGTGGCCCTGATTGCCATCCTACTTTGCACCCATTGTCCCTACCTACAGCTGCAGGGCCCCACTATTTACTTCTTCCCCGAGATGGATATAGTGCACTTCTTATTTATAACAACACAAAGAAAATCCAGGCCGAATCTGTGACGGAGGCTTTATCCCTGGCTCGTTCCTGATTTGGCTTTAAATGAGCCCATTTCTCTAATCCGTCCAGAGAGTTTTATTCTCAAGGCGGCGGAGAGAGAGCAAATCTCTGTAGAAAACCTCAGCCTGTCAGCCCCTGAAGTACTCACTAAAGACCTCAACTGGATTGGTAACTGAACCATGTCATTTCTGAAAACAGTAATTTCCCCATTTCCAAAGAAAATATATCTTTCATTGTAATATGAGGCCAGCCTTGCGCTATAATGGCACTTATTTCCATTTAAATACCACGGTAGCTTTCCTGCTCAACTATTGTAATTGATTATACAGTAACTTGTAAATATCCCTGCCAGATGGCACTCATTTAAGTAAATGATTGACTGTATATATTTTCCCCCTTTTTTTTTTTTTACATGGCTGGCTGCAGTTTATGTATTTTACCTGTTGGAAATTTCATTTTCCGGAGAAACGTTCGCACGTATTAAAAATCATTCTTTCTTTTGGAATCGGTGGCACAGAAAGCAATTAACTCTTGTTGGGCTGAGAGCAATTCATGGGTAACCTCGCAGGCACGGTACATTGATTGCTTCCGACTGCTGCTGCCAATATGGTCTTCCAAATGGAGGAGGTTGTTTGTATTGAGCTTGTTCCTGCCGGGGTCGGACTTGGGTGCCAAGGGCCCACCAGAAAACCTTAGACCAGTGGCTTGGGGATAACATGTTGCTCCCCAACCCCTTGGATGTTGCTCCCAGTGACCTCAAAGCAGGGGCTTATTTTTGAATTCTTGGCTTGGAGGCAAGTCTTGGCTGCATAAAAACCCAATATAATGCCAAACAAAGCCTCCTGTATAGGCCTGTAGGCTGCCAGACCACATAGGGGCGCTTAAATAGCCAATTATTGCTCTTATTGGCACCCCCTGGAACCATTATTATGCTTGTGTTGCTCCCCAACAATTTTTCCATTTGAATGTGGATCATGGGTAAAAAAAGGTTGGGGATCCCTGCCTTAGACCTTAGGCCCACTCTCCCCTTCTCTGTTCACTCACTTTCTTTAGTATCTTAATTACTTCTTTTTATATACTATTATCTATCCTTTCCTCCATTTCTTCTGTTTCTTCTCATATAGAATTGAGTAATGGCCATGGTATAGGCATACAAGGCAAATGGTTGGCTGAGCAGGAGGGCCCACTGACCCCTGGGCCCACCGGGAGTTTTGGTATGCTGATGGGCCAGTCCAACACTGGTTCCTACTGCCCCTTTAATCATTAAGTTGGTGTAGACACCATGGTGGCACGGTTATTGTATTGCATACATGGAGAGCTGAGGTCCTACGTTGATTTTTGACCAAGGTATGGGGTTGCAAGGGCCCATTTATGATTCATAGGCTCAGAATCATCTCCCCTTCTCCCATACATACTGTAAATGGCCATGGTTTAGGCATACAAGGCAAATGGCTGGTTCCTACTGCCCCTTTAACCATTCAGTTGGAGTAGACACCATGGTGGCATGGGGAATGATATTGCTTGCATGGAGAGCTGGGGTCCTAGGTTGATTTTTGACCAAGGTATGGGGTTGCAAGGGCCCATTTATGATTCAAAGGCTCAGAATCATCTCCCCTTCTCCCATACATACTGTAAATGGCCATGGTATAGGCATACAAGGCAAATGGTTGGTTCCTACTGCCCCTTTAATCATTCAGTTGGAGTAGATACCATGGTGGCACGGTTTATTGTATTACATGGAGAGCTGGGGTCCTGGGTTGATTTTTGACCAAGGTATGGGGTTGCAAGGGTTCATAGGCTCAGAATCATCTCCCCTTCTCCCATACATACTGTAAATGGCCATAGTTTAGGCATATATGAGTATAGGGTCCATTTGTCTGCCCAGGACAATTTTAGATTACATGCCCTATAAGAAAATAGACCTTTCCAGCCCTATAGTTAAGGAAGACCCCCCAGCATCAAGGTTAGCGATATTACTAATTGGGGGTGTCCAATATAGTGACAACAGCAGGTGTAATTACAAAGGAATTCTGGGAAGGAATATAGAGAGCCGGTGGGGAGAAATCATGGTTCAGACTGTTTGTAGTTTGCTCTTGATTAGGAAATCTGTTTTTCTCATCATTGTGATTGGGAAATTAAATTGCAAACCCTGCTAATGGCTGAAAAGGCAAATACCAGTAGGCAGTTAATTTGAGGCTCCTCCACTATTTTAATGTAATCTTTTTCATTCTTCTAGGTGGGCTTTGCCCAGGATCTGCTGATCCCTGTATGAATAAGCCGTGCCCTGAGGATATGCAGTGCATTGGGTATGAAGTGAGCCGGAGGCCTTACATCTGTCAGTGCCCGCCGGGCAAGCTTGGCGAATGTTCAGGTAATGCATCATTAAAGTGCAACTATGGTTTGGAACAGTTCCCTAAGCCCCACCCCCTGTTCCCCTGCTGATTGGCTGGCTACTTTGTGACTCAAATAAAATGTAACAGTAGTCGCCTGCCCTCAGCCTGCCTTCAGCCTGCCTCCTCCCAATCCCACAATCCCCTGCTGCACACGTGATGTCAATAAGGAAAGGGACATCCCAGTGCAATGCATTGTGGTTTATGTAGTTCCTGCATGCTGTCTGTAAGCTATGGAGAAGTTGTTACAATTTGTAACATCAGTGTTTTAGTCCCTCCTCCCCTGCCAGGATTTCAAATGATGCAGAAAGAGAAGAACTGTTTTGCAGCTGGATTTCAGCATATAAAAATGGTATTTATTTCTACTGTTTGAAGGAACAGATTACAATGATAATTATATTACAGGGTTTCTGTGGGGTTCTTTAACAAATTTTGGTTCAGCGTCCCCCATTATGAGCAGGGTGTCACCCCATTATACGTCTATAAAACCCGTGTATGTTTATTTAGCGATAATGATCGCTTTATTATTGCCCATCCTACCGTATTCCTCCCACTTTATGATATTAAGCATCTGGTAGCGGCGCTCACTTCAGAAATGAATGACCCACAAGCATCAGCACTTCAGCATGGAATGATTGTGTTCTCAATGGCTTATTAATGATTGGCTATGCAACGAGAGCCCTAGAGCCCGGCTTCCCTTGGAAACAATTGCAGCCCTTGTACATGTTTAGTCACTGATACAGGTTGTGTTTGGGGATAGTTCAGTGTAATAGGGGCTTTTATCTTCCTATTTACATAGCAGAAATGATACAGGCCCTTATGTTTAGTATTTGTTATATTTTGATTTACTAGAAAGACTCACAATGAGAACTAAAAATGTTGTGAAATGGTACCAGTTGTTTTCTGCAGAGAATGAGGTTTTTTTTAGGATGTAAATCTCCACAATTTTTATTCCACAAACCCAGCACAGGGTCGGACTGGGCCAGAGGGACACTAGGAAAAACCTGTTGGGCCCCGTTGAGCCAGACTTGGTCTCCTCCTGCTGGGAAGGGGCTGGTAGTGGGTGAGCTGGTGGGTGGGGGCCCCTGGGTAGCAGCCCTAGTGTAGGAATGGAGTGACTCCTGTGGCAAATGGGTGGGGTCAGTAATGGTATCAATGTTGGGTTGCTACCTGTCCGGTTTTGACCCAGAAAACCTGGTTTTCAGTAGGGATGTCCGGGTCAAAACTACCTGCTCAGTTTTCCCAATTTGGAAAACCAGGCAGGATTCTTGTAGATTGACGTGGCCAATCCCTGATTTCTGTGTCATAGCCCTGCCCCCATGATGCCACCTCCCTCCTGCTGATGTTCCTCCCCCTGGACACTGATGAAGAGTTGCCCCCACTCCCCTGGGCAGGCAAAGTGGCACCCCTACATCAGGGTCCAGTGTCCATGGGCTCAGTCTGCTAGGGGAACCCTCAAATTAACACAAGATTAAGGCTGGTGGATGAAGGAGAACGTTGGCACTTGGGTGCAAGTGGTCGAAGCATGTATGGGTGCAAGTGGTGGGAGCATGTATGGGTGCAAGTGGTGGGAGCATGTATGGGTGCAAGTGGTAGGAGCATGTATGGGTGCAAGTGGTAGGAGCATGTATGGGTGCAAGTGGTAGGAGCATGTATGGGTGCAAGTGGTAGGAGCATGTATGGGTGCAAGTGGTGGGAGCATGTATGGGTGCAAGTGGTAGGAGCATGTATGGGTGCAAGTGGTGGGAGCATGTATGGGTGCAAGTGGTGGGAGCATGTATGGGTGCAAGTGGTAGGAGCATGTATGGGTGCAAGTGGTAGGCGCATGTATGGGTGCAAGTGGTGGGAGCATGTATGGGTACAAGTGGTAGGAGCATGTATGGGTGCAAGTGGTAGGAGCATGTATGGGTGCAAGTGGTAGGCGCATGTATGGGTGCAAGTGGTAGGAGCATGTATGGGTGCAAGGGGTAGGAGCATGTATGTATGGGTGCAATTGGTAGGAGCATGTATGGGTGCAAGTGGCTTTGGAAGACCTCAAGGAATAGGAGATAAAACATTAGATGAATACATATTGCTGTAGAGCAGGGGAGACAGCAGGGATAACTAAACAAGCATTATTTGTAATAACTGTGGAACCACCCAGTAGTAGAGAAAAAAGGACCATACACAAAGCTTTTTCTTCTATGGGAGACAAAACATCTAACCTTGTATGAAATACAGTAGTAAGGGATATAAACTTGAACCAAACCAAGCCTTTCCCATATATACAGTAGAAATAATATCCCTCGGGCAGGCTGCAGGGTGAGGAATGTGGGCCCCATGGTGCTGTGTTACAGAGTGATGTGGCCATGGGAGCCCCATGCATTTCTGCTTTACATTTTTCTTTTATTAATCTGAATAAGAGATTTGAAAAGTGACCTCTAGACACAGTAATGATCCTGCGTCCATAAAATCACAAGGCATGTTCAGCGATGGAGACGTAGGAAGATTAATGACCTGGCAACAGAGGTCTGGTATAGAGGCACGAATACGTTAGCTCCCCTGCCTGGCACGGATTGGGCACCGCTATTACACAAGGGGACTCATCCAACGCACACTAATTCAGATTAAATTAATATTGTGAAAATTATAATGTGACTTTGGAATTCTGTACAGTGTATTGTGAGTGGGTCCCTATCCCAGGTGACCAGTGCCAGAGCATGTGAGGATGGGGGCTACTGGGGGGCATCTTGGGGGCACAAATCATCACCACTAAAGGGCTGCGGTGGCCTCGGGCTGGTACAGAAGCCCCAAAACACAGATGAGCAATTTTCGAGTTTGCGGATTGGAGAGTTTTTTCTACGGTGAATTTTACAAAAACTTAATTGTTTGCCTATATATTAAAAAAAATCCAAATATGAAAACTCGCTAAAATAAAAACAAAAACTCAAATGCTTCGAATTGGTGAGTTTCCAAACTTGAAAAAAACAATTGAAAATCTTGAATTGAAAATACGGCTTGTTTTTGCCTAGGACAACTCCCATTACCTTCTGTATAAACCAGGGTCGGACTGGGCCACTGGGACATCAGGAAAAAACCCAGTGGGCCCCGGCAGCCCAGACCCGACCCCTCTCAGCACTCCCCTGCCCTCAAGTGTCCCTCCCCTGACGCGTTTCACTTACGTGCGATCAAGGGAGGACATCAGGCAGTGGCTGGGGCCGTTGTTTGGGGGATTAGGGGGCACGGTGGGAGCCACTGCGGGGGACACATCCGGCACCTTGGGGGGTGTGGGACCCCTGGGACAGCAGCCCCGATGGGTCCTTCACACTCCCAGTCCGACCTTGGTATAAACTCTCAACCTTTTAGATGGCTTTATTGCTGGTGATGAGCCAATCTGTCCCATTTTGCTTCACCGAAAAAATTTGCCAAACGACCATAAATTACTTGATGCGACCAAAGCTTTTTTTTAATGCGACCGCGACTTTTTCCATTTACCCATCACTATTTTTTGCACTTAAAAAATATATTACATTTGAGTTTTTGAACCATAATTCAAATATTGGGAGTTCTGGAGCAAAAAAAACGCTGATAAATCATCCCCAAAGTGTTGGTTCTAGTTCTTTGTTGAGTTCTCCTTTAAATCCTTCAGCTCCCGAGTGTTACCGTTATTATCAGCAGTTTTACTGAGACGGAATATCTATTGTTCCAAACACACAAACTGCGCATCTGGTATGTTCTGGGTCTGCTAAACAGACGCGCTGGAAAGCAGCTTTGGCCCGAGATCTGTAACCTCTCTCTGTGTCGTTCCAGGACATACCTCTCTCAGCTTCTCTGGGAACAGCTACATCAAATACCGGGTCTCGGAGAACAGCAAGAAGCACGAGTTCAGTTTGGCCCTGCGGATGAGGACGCTGCAAAATAACGCCATTATCATGTACACCAGGGCCAACCCATGCATGATTCTCAAGGTAAATTTTGTATTGTTCAACCTAGAACTTAATCAGCATGATGTCCCCGTGTATAGGGGACAGTCTTGGCGAGTCTATGAGAAGGTGAGTTTGGTGCAGACGGATGGGGGTGTACCCACTATGGGACAATGACATTGTGCCATTTTTCTAAGGGGAATTTAGGGCAGGCCTGAAAAGGGCCATGGATAAAAGCACAAAGTGTAGAACAATTTTTAGATATTTTTTAGTATCTCCAGCAGAGAATTTGTTCAGGTTGCAGGGTTTTGGGTTGAACATCTGTACTACAAGTATGGGATCCGTGATTCCCTTTTCTCTGTAATAATAAAACAGTACCTGTACTTGATCCCAACTAAGATATAATTACCCCTTATTGGGGCAGAACAGCTCTATTGGGTTTATTTAATGGTTAAATGATTCCCTTTTCTCTGTAATAATAAAACAGTACCTGTACTTGATCCCAACTAAGATATAATTACCCCTTATTGGGGCAGAACAGCCCTATTGGGTTTATTTAATGGTTAAATGATTCCCTTTTCTCTGTAATAATAAAACAGTATCTGTACTTGATCCCAACTAAGATATAATTACCCCTTATTGGGGCAGAACAGCCCTATTGGGTTTATTTCATGGTTAAATGATTCCCTTTTCTCTGTAATAATAAAACAGTATCTGTACTTGATCCCAACTAAGATATAATTACCCCTTACTTTTTGAATTTACTTTTTAAATTTTGGGTTGGAAGTTGGAGTTCCCCTTTAAAATGGGGGTTGTATCCTCTCCCACAACATCTGCGGGTTCAATGGGAAAGGTTCGGCTGTGTAATGAGATTAGAGCATTTCAGGCCGGGATCTTCGTTCATCACCTTCAAGATCAGTCAGAAATAACCTTTTTTTTTTTTCATTGTTTTTGTTGTATTTTCGCTCTTCTTGGCGTGCAGCTTGGGCGCTGCGATACCCAATGTGGTTCTACTTTTGCTTATTAAAACTTCATCCCCTATTCTGGCTGGAACCAGCAGTGCTTGGAACGTCTCCCAGTAGGGACTTGGGCTTGAAATAAGCAACATTGTAATTAGATACACCAGCCCTAAGGAGTCCGTATGGAATGTGGCTCCCCCTATGGCTCCCCTGGTGCCTTGCACCCAGGAAAGGAGATGGCCAGTGTACGGCTAATGTACTCCCCAAAGAACTCCCTTTTTTATGGGGTGTTAAATAAATAATGATATGCAGAAGCTGAAATGGGTTTTATCTGACTCGGTTTCTAAGCTTCTCTCCAAAAATACACAATTAGGCCTTATGTAACTGATTAATGCTCTGTCTTATTAAATGTCAGAGTGAGCCGAGGGGCTTTGCCCAGTTACCCCCCCCAGCGCAGAGCTGCGCCTTTGTTCTACGATGTGTCCTACAGCACCGCAACCTCACTGGGACTGAAGCTTCCCATGCACATAAACTTCCCATTCTTATTGTGTGTGATGAGACTCTTCACAACCCTGACCCTGCAGTGCCACCTTCAGGACAAATAGGGTAGTTAGCAGCTTATCCATGTAATACTCACAGAGACTGTATTTGTAGGGGGATCATCACTGATAGAACTGGGTATTTTATTAAACCATTCTAAAGCCAGTTCATAAGGCACTTAATTCTACTGTAGCCCCCTGCGCGGTCCTCTGGCATTGGAGCCTGAACGCCCCTTGGTGGACATTGGGTGTAATAGCTTTTTGCCAGTCTAGATGCACCCAAAAGCCCAAACCTTAAGGCCGATTAAGGTGAAATTTGGATTAAAAATATATTTGCCCCCCTTTATATTACTGGAACTGTAGCTGAATGGCTAATAGTCTAAGGGGGCCCAACCTGAAGGCCAGTTAGGGGGGGATTTGGGGTTTATTTGTACCCTGGGTACCCCTGGAACTATAGGGGTGACTGTTACCCCAATGTTTCTATATATCTGTAACCTTGTTATGGGCTAAGGGGGCCCAGCCTGAAGGCCAGTTAGGGGGAGATTTGGGGTGAGTGCTTATTTGTGCCCTGGGTACCCCTGGAACTATAGGGGTGACTGTTACCCCAATGTTTCTATATATCTGTAACCTTGTTATGGGCTAAGGGGGCCCAGCCTGAAGGCCAGTTAGGGGGGGATTTGGGGTGAGTGCTTATTTGTGCCCTGGGTACCCCTGGAACTATAGGAGGGTGACTGTTACCCCAATGTTTCTATATATCTGTAACCTTGTTATGGGCTAAGGGGGCCCAGCCTGAAGGCCAGTTAGGGGGGGATTTGGGGTGAGTGCTTATTTGTGCCCTGGGTACCCCTGGAACTATAGCGGGGTGACTGTTACCCCAATGTTTCTATATATCTGTAACCTTGTTATGGGCTAAGGGGGCCCAGCCTGAAGGCCAGATAGGGGGAGATTTGGGGTGAGTGCTTGTGCCCTGGGTACCCCTGGAACTATAGCGGGGTGACTGTTACCCCAATGTTTCTATAAATCTGCAACTTTGTCTGCTCATATAATAACCCTTGTAATTCTCTCTCAGATGGAAATAAATGGAGTATAAATAGAAGATAAGAATAGTTGCCTGTATTTCTTCACTGGTTGCTGAGTGTTTAGCTTTTGGCCACCCAGCCGCCTTCTGGTCTCTCTCAGGCTTCTCCCCCAGACATATATTTCACGTTCGTGTTTACTTTCTATACATCTACAAATTCGCATTTTTCACATTCTGTTTCGCAGATCGTGGACGGCAAGCTGTGGTTCCAATTGGACTGTGGCAGCGGCCCAGGAATCCTGGGAATTTCTGGCCGGACGGTGAACGATGGGAACTGGCACTCGGTTTATCTGGATCTCAATGGGAACTTCACAAGCTTGTCCCTGGACGACAGTTACGTGGAGCGGCGCAAGGCCCCCTTCTACTTCCAGACCCTGAGCCCCGACAGCGCCATTTATTTCGGGGCGCAGGTGCAAGTGGAGAACGTCCGCAGCCTCACCGACAAGAGGAACACGCAGGTCCTGGGCGGCTTCCAGGGGTGTCTGGACTCCGTTGTCCTGAATAACAATGAGCTGCCCCTCCAGAACAAGCGCAGCAGCTTCGCAGAAGTGGTCGGCCTGACGGAATTAAAGCTTGGCTGCGTTCTCTATCCGGACGCCTGCGAGAGGAAACCCTGCCAGAACGGAGGCAGCTGTACCAACGTGCCCTCTGGTGGTGAGTAGCTGCAACTGCAGGCAAACACCCATACACAGCTTATTGAAAAGTAAACATAATTTCAAGCAACTTTGCAATATACATCAATTAAACAATATGCAGCTATTTAATAATGTTTAATGTGATAATCTGGTTTGGAACAGTTCCCTAAGCCCCGCCCCCTGTTCTCCTGCTGATCAGCTGACTACTTTGTGACTCAAATAAAATGTAACAGTAGTCGCCTGTCCTCAGCCTGCCTCCTCCCAATCCCACAATTCCCTGCTGCACACGTGGTGTCAATAAGGAAAGGAACATCCCAGTGCAATGCATTGTGGGTTATGTAGTTCCTGCATGCTGTCTGTAAGCTGTGGGAGAAGTTGTTACAATTTGTAACATCAATGTTTTAGTCCCTCCTCCCCTGCCAGGATTTCAAATGATGCAGAAAGAGAAGAACAGTTTTGCAGCTGGATTTCAGCATATAAACATGGTATTTATTCCTACTTTTTGAAGGAACAGATTACAGGGATAGGAGAAGCCGTTTAGGCTAGAGTTCCCCTTTAATGCTTCTTGTATCCCATATCCCGTATACGTGGGTCACTGACCCCCATTTCAAGACAGAAAACCATTGCTCTGTGAGGCTCCAGTTTTATTGTTATTGTTACTTTTTATTCCTTATCTTCCTATTCAGCCCCCCTTATTCCAGTTTCTGATTCAAACCACTCTGTGGTTGCTAGGGTAAATAAGACCCTAGAAACCAGATAGCTGCTTCAATACAAACATTCAAAGCTTCTGAACAAAACAGATAAACCAAAACCATTAAGTAATTAACAATGAAGACCAATTGCAATAACACCACAACGTGCACCTGTTTCTGGCGGGTATAGAGTTCCGGGAGTGAATGAGACCTATTGTTTCTATTACTGAATTGGCAAAAAATATATCCAAGGCTATTGTGATACTAATATCTACAGTTAGTATTAGTGGTTGTATATATAGTTTATGTATGTGAGTGTATAGATTGGTAGGTGTGGGTGCTGGGTTTACTTTGAAGGGTTGAACTTGATGGACTCTGGTCTTTTTTCAACCCTATGTAACTATGTAATGAAGACCAACTGCAATAACACCACAACGTGCACCTGTTTCTGGCGGGTATGGAGTTTGCGAGTTGAACGAGACCTATTGTTTCTATTACTGAATCGGCATAAAAAAAAGAAAAACACCAAACAGAGAAATTGTTATCTCTTAAGGCAACGAAAAAATAAATGTGCCGTCGCTTTGCAGCTCATTCTGAGAATAAATAGGTCAAGTACCGTCATGCGGGAACAGCGGAGCCACTCGTTCTACTCGTTGAGTGGAATCATTCCCAAACAGGCGGCGCTGAGATCCTGCCAATAAACTGCTGGGCAATAGAGCTGCGAGAGCCTTCACTGTATCTACTTGAGTTAAAGGGGAACTACACCAACAACCTTTTGTTTTGCCCAATGGAAGAAGATGGAAGTCTGAGCAGCTTTCCAACATGCATTCATTATAGATTCCGGTGGTTTTGCCTTTATTTGCAACTATAATTGCTACTGGTAACCGTATGTGCGAGGCCATTTCTGCTCCATTGATACAATGTAGCAGGATTCAGCCTCAGCTGCTTTTGTTACATTGTTTCAAAAGACAGAGCTTCCAGGGCAGAGACTAAACATGGCTGAAAACACTCTGCTTTTAGTAGCAATTACAGCTACAAATAACTTTAGAACCATTAACAGTGTTTAATGAATGTATATTGGAAAGTTGATTAGAATTACATATTCGTTCACTGGGCAAAAAAATGGTATCTGGGTGGAGTTCCCCTTTAACCAGCAGTAGTAGTTCAACTATGGCAAGGATAGAATAATACTTGGTATTCCCAGTCTTGTTATGGGAAACCAGCTCAATGTTCCTGCTGGATCAGCATTTGGTAAGAAGTGAAATGAAGATCTTGTTATTATATGTGTCTGGTCGGTGGATGCGGTACCAACTACTGCACGATTCAGTGACATACACAGGGGCCTGTACTGAGATTATTCTGGGAACATTCACACCGATAGTGCCTACAAATTGCCCAGCAATCATGAAACTGGCGGAGGAGAGGGTCAGTAGGGCTGTGCTACACTGATAATTGCATTGAAAGTGAATTTGTAGAGTGTAAGCTCTTTTGGGCAGGGCTCCCTTCCCCTCCTGTATCGGTTACTGATTGCTTTATATGTTACTCTGTATGCCCAATGTATGAAATGCAGTAATTCCTTGTAGAGTGTAAGCTCTTTTGGGCAGGGCTCCCTTCCCCTCCTGTATCGGTTACTGTTTGCTTTATATGTTACTCTGTATGCCCAATGTATGAAATGCAGTAATTCCTTGTAGAGTGTAAGCTCTTTTGGGCAGGGCTCCCTTCCCCTCCTGTATCGGTTACTGATTGCTTTATATGTTACTCTGTATGTCCAATGTATGAAACCCACTTATTGTACAGCGCTGCGGGATATGTTGGCGCTTTATAAATAAATGTTAATAATAATAATAATTCATTTTGTTACTCTTGCCCCCCCCCCATAATGTTTTCCACATTCACATGAAAACCCAGACACACAACGTATCATATAGTTTGTTTGCAGCGCCATCTAGTGGTCATAACTGGGTAATAATTAGGATTGAGCTCTTAGCGCTAAATGCAACAATGCATGAATCCCGGTAACACCGTTAACCATGGCACCTAAGGAACTTGTATTATTATTATTATTAACATTTATTTATAAAGCACCAACATATTCCGCAGCGCTGTACAATAAGTGAGTTTCATACATTGGGCATACAGAGTAACATATAAAGCAATCAGTAACCGATACAGGAGGGGAAGGGAGCCCTGCCCAAAAGAGCTTACACTCTACAAGGAATTACTGCATTTCATACATTGGGCATACAGAGTAACATATAAAGCAATCAGTAACCGATACAGGAGGGGAAGGGAGCCCTGCCCAAAAGAGCTTACACTCTACAAGGAATTACTGCATTTCATACATTGGACATACAGAGTAACATATAAAGCAATCAGTAACCGATACAGGAGGGGAAGGGAGCCCTGCCCAAAAGAGCTTACAATCTTGTACATCTTAGGGCAATGGTACATGGAGTGGTTAGCCAACCAAAATGCTGGAAATTTAATTAATTAGATTGCCTGGACCCTACTAGAGCCAAAGCCGGAACTAGGGGTAGGCAGAAGAGGCAAGTGCCTAGGGTGCAAAGGTAGTCTAGGCCCTTGCCCCCCCCCCCCCCAAGTGGCGCCTTGGTTGCCTAGGGATCCTGGCCAGCTTGGTCTGGCACCGGTCCATACACTCACAAACCAATTAACTCTTGCAAACACAGAAGCATTTACCAATGATAATCACCTGAACTGTGAGTTCATGGGCAGCTAAAGAAGGGGCAGTGCTCAGCATTGTGCCCCCCTAAGCCGACAATCACACCGGTAAGAAAATGCCATTTGCTGTAGCCCTTTAATATAAGCAATGAATTTACAATAATGTATGTATGTATATATTTATTTATAAAGTGCTACTTATGTACCCAGCGCTGTACAGTAGAATACATTAATACAAACAGGGGGTTAATAAGATAATAATAGATAAATACAAAGTACAACAATAAATACAAATAAATACAGTTGCAATACAATACAATAATTAACTGATATTTACTCCCAGATCTCATTCCGCTCAGTGCCTGATGCTGCCAGTACAGACGCACCAGAATCTATTGGCAGCTGCACTTTGCCATTCATATTTTCCTCTTTTCACGGTGACTGGAGTAGAAGTGACCCATTTTGGGCAGTAGGTGTCGCTGTTGAGTCACAGTTCGGCGTTGAAATACTGGCAGATTTTGCGGCTGGAAATTCAGACGGCGCCTATTTATTAAGCTGTGTAAAATATTTTAACGGCGTAAAAGAGATTACCGACATTATCCATTAGAAAGGGCTAATTGCTGTACAGTGTTTATAAAGGTGCCATTAATAACCCTATTATTTTACACTGCTTTCAACCCCACCCACCTATATCATCTGCCAATCAATCTATTTTCATTTGCTATTGACCCCTATGCACGTGCAGCTCTCTGTGTATTACTGCCCTATTGATCCCCCTCTCCTTTCCCCCATACAGGCTATCAGTGCGCTTGTCCATCTCAATTTATAGGGAAGAACTGTGAGTCGGAGATCACGGCCTGCTACCCAAACCCATGCCGGAATGGGGGGACCTGCGACCCCATAGGGAGCTCCTTCATCTGCAGCTGCAGGACGGGCCTGAGGGGCTTAACGTAAGTAACAGCAAGATGGGGGCAATAAATATCAGACTTTATTATAAATAGTATTTAACTTGCATAAAACGTATGCATTTAATATTCAGCATTTATAGTGTTAATTAGGGCTGACATTCAAATAATAAACAGCAGTGTCTAGCTGCACAGTGTATATATATATATATATATATATATATATAACATATAATGTTGTGTCATCCGGAAAAATAGAGATGTCGCTTTTGTGCCTCTGGATCGATAATAAATAGATTGAAGAAAATAATGCACCGTGCCAGCGCTTGTTCCCTTCCACTGATTCCTTTCACTGTTTTCTGGAACCTGTTTCTTCTCTAAATATACACTAGGAAGCAGATTAGAGTTTTCCTTGCTATGATCAGGCTTGGGATAATAGCCTCTGGGAAGGGACTGGGGCTGTGGGATAGCAGGTATAGTAGGGAGAGATGGTGCCTATAGTAGCAGTGGGGGGATAATAGCCTCTGGGAAGGGACTGGGGCTGTGGGATAGCAGGTATAGTAGGGAGAGATGGTGCCTATAGTAGCAGTGGGGGGATAATAGTCTCTGGGAAGGGACTGGGGCTGTGGGATAGCAGGTATAGTAGGGAGAGATGGTGCCTATAGTAGCAGTGGGGGGATAATAGCCTCTGGGAAGGGACTGGGGCTGTGGGATAGCAGGTATAGTAGGGAGAGATGGTGCCTATAGTAGCAGTGGGATAAAAGCCTCTGGGAAGGGACTGGGGCTGTGGGATAGCAGGTATAGTAGGGAGAGATGGTGCCTATAGTAGCAGTGGGGGGATAATAGCCTCTGGGAAGGGACTGGGGCTGTGGGATAGCAGGTATAGTAGGGAGAGATGGTGCCTATAGTAGCAGTGGGGGGATAATAGCCTCTGGGAAGGGACTGGGGCTGTGGGATAGCAGGTATAGTAGGGAGAGATGGTGCCTATAGTAGCAGTGGGGGGATAATAGCCCCTGGGAAGGGACTGGGGCTGTGGGATAGCAGGTATAGTAGGGAGAGATGGTGCCTATAGTAGCAGTGGGGGGATAATAGCCTCTGGGAAGGGACTGGGGCTGTGGGATAGCAGGTATAGTAGGGAGAGATGGTGCCTATAGTAGCAGTGGGGGGATAATAGCCTCTGGGAAGGGACTGGGGCTGTGGGATAGCAGGTATAGTAGGGAGAGATGGTGCCTATAGTAGCAGTGGGGGGATAATAGCCTCTGGGAAGGGACTGGGGCTGTGGGATAGCAGGTATAGTAGGGAGAGATGGTGCCTATAGTAGCAGTGGGGGGATAATAGCCTCTGGGAAGGGACTGGGGCTGTGGGATAGCAGGTATAGTAGGGAGAGATGGTGCCTATAGTAGCAGTGGGGGGATAATAGCCTCTGGGAAGGGACTGGGGCTGTGGGATAGCAGGTATAGTAGGGAGAGATGGTGCCTATAGTAGCAGTGGGGGATAATAGCCTCTGGGAAGGGACTGGGGCTGTGGGATAGCAGGTATAGTAGGGAGAGATGGTGCCTATAGTAGCAGTGGGGGGATAATAGCCTCTGGGAAGGGACTGGGGCTGTGGGATAGCAGGTATAGTAGGGAGAGATGGTGCCTATAGTAGCAGTGGGGGGATAATAGCCTCTGGGAAGGGACTGGGGCTGTGGGATAGCAGGTATAGTAGGGAGAGATGGTGCCTATAGTAGCAGTGGGGGGATAATAGCCTCTGGGAAGGGACTGGGGCTGTGGGATAGCAGGTATAGTAGGGAGAGATGGTGCCTATAGTAGCAGTGGGGGGATAATAGCCTCTGGGGAGGGACTGGGGCTGTGGGATAGCAGGTATAGTAGGGAGAGATGGTGCCTATAGTAGCAGTGGGGGGATAATAGCCTCTGGGAAGGGACTGGGGCTGTGGGATAGCAGGTATAGTAGGGAGAGATGGTGCCTATAGTAGCAGTGGGGGGATAATAGCCCCTGGGAAGGGACTGTGGCTGTGGGATAGCAGGTATAGTAGGGAGAGATGGTGCCTATAGTAGCAGTGGGGGGGATAATAGCCTCTGGGAAGGGACTGGGGCTGTGGGATAGCAGGTATAGTAGGGAGAGATGGTGCCTATAGTAGCAGTGGGATAATTGCCTCTGGGAAGGGACTGGGGCTGTGGGATAGCAGGTATAGTAGGGAGAGATGGTGCCTATAGTAGCAGTGGGGGGATAATAGCCTCTGGGAAGGGACTGGGGCTGTGGGATAGCAGGTATAGTAGGGAGAGATGGTGCCTATAGTAGCAGTGGGGGATAATAGCCTCTGGGAAGGGACTGGGGCTGTGGGATAGCAGGTATAGTAGGGAGAGATGGTGCCTATAGTAGCAGTGGGGGGATAATAGCCTCTGGGAAGGGTCTGGGGCTGTGGGATAGCAGGTATAGTAGGGAGAGATGGTGCCTATAGTAGCAGTGGGGGGATAATAGCCTCTGGGAAGGGACTGGGGCTGTGGGATAGCAGGTATAGTAGGGAGAGATGGTGCCTATAGTAGTAGTGGGGGGATAATAGCCTCTGGGAAGGGACTGGGGCTGTGGGATAGCAGGTATAGTAGGGAGAGATGGTGCCTATAGTAGCAGTGGGGGGATAATAGCCTCTGGGAAGGGACTGGGGCTGTGGGATAGCAGGTATAGTAGGGAGAGATGGTGCCTATAGTAGCAGTGGGGGGATAATAGCCTCTGGGAAGGGACTGGGGCTGTGGGATAGCAGGTATAGTAGGGAGAGATGGTGCCTATAGTAGCAGTGGGATAATAGCCTCTGGGAAGGGACTGGGGCTGTGGGATAGCAGGTATAGTAGGGAGAGATGGTGCCTATAGTAGCAGTGGGGGGATAATAGCCTCTGGGAAGGGACTGGGGCTGTGGGATAGCAGGTATAGTAGGGAGAGATGGTGCCTATAGTAGCAGTGGGATAATAGCCTCTGGGAAGGGACTGGGGCTGTGGGATAGCAGGTATAGTAGGGAGAGATGGTGCCTATAGTAGCAGTGGGGGGATAATAGCCTCTGGGGAGGGACTGTGGCTGTGGGATAGCAGGTATAGTAGGGAGAGAGGGTGCCTATAGTAGCAGTGGGGGGATAATAGCCTCTGGGAAGGGATTGGGGCTGTGGGATAGCAGGTATAGTAGGGAGAGATGGTGCCTATAGTAGCAGTGGGGGGATAATAGCCTCTGGGAAGGGACTGGGGCTGTGGGATAGCAGGTATAGTAGGGAGAGATGGTGCCTATAGTAGCAGTGGGGGGATAATAGCCTCTGGGGAGGGACTGTGGCTGTGGGATAGCAGGTATAGTAGGGAGAGAGGGTGCCTATAGTAGCAGTGGGGGGATAATAGCCTCTGGGAAGGGATTGGGGCTGTGGGATAGCAGGTATAGTAGGGAGAGATGGTGCCTATAGTAGCAGTGGGGGGATAATAGCCTCTGGGAAGGGACTGGGGCTGTGGGATAGCAGGTATAGTAGGGAGAGATGGTGCCTATAGTAGCAGTGGGGGGATAATAGCCTCTGGGGAGGGACTGTGGCTGTGGGATAGCAGCAGCTCTTATTTTGATGCGCTCAAAAGTTTCAATCTCGTTCATCCACTTTCCTTTACATTATAAATATTACAGTGAGTTCCTAGAATTCTGCTTTGAAAAAGTTATCTTTTGCTGAAAATTCCATGAACTATTATTATAGCCCTTGATACGTTGGGCTTATGGTTTCTTGAATAGGACACAATATTTTGGGGATGGTTTGGCTGCCTGATATTAGTTTTACCTCCAGTAGTATCTTTTGTTGGGGTGGCAATGGGCACCAGGTCCAACATGGTTGCCCACATGGAGTGAATAAGTCTATCAAGAAAACATGCAACAATAAGCTTTCATTCTTATTGTTAGTCATGAGAACATCTGTAGTAGCAAAATGTTACTATGTAACAACTACTCAAGCTAATTGTTTTGTATTTTGTGAAGGTGTGAAGAAGATATCAATGAATGTGAAAGGGAAGACTGCGAAAATGGCGGAACTTGCGTCAACGTATTTGGATCGTTTTTCTGTAACTGCAGTCATGGATATGTTGGACAGTACTGCGGCCTCAGACCGGTAGTAGTGCCCAATATACAGGCAGGTCATTCCTACGTCGGCAAAGAAGAGCTTATTGGCATAGCGGTGGTGTTGTTTGTTATCTTCGTCCTTATCATCCTCTTTATTGTATTTCGGAAGAAGGTATTTAGGAAAAACTACTCTCGTAATAACATCACTCTTGTGCAAGACCCGGCCACTGCAGCCTTGCTCAACAAAACCAATGGCATTCAGTTTAAAAACTTGCGTAGCGGTGGAGACAGTCGGAACATATACCAAGAGGTTGGTCCTCCACAGGTGCCTGTTAGACCCATGGCTTACACGCCCTGCTTTCAAAGTGATTCAAGAAATAACCTGGATAAAATGGTAGATGGCCTTGGCGTAGAGCATCAGGAAATGACAACTTTTCATCCTGAGTCTCCTCGGATACTGACAGCTAGAAGAGGTGTGGTGGTGTGTAGTGTGGCTCCAAATCTTCCATCAGTGTCTCCATGTCGGTCAGACTGTGACTCCATCAGGAAGGGGGCCTGGGACACAGGAAATGACTGTAAGTAAAAAAATAAAAATGCAGGAAATCATATGGCACTTTTTTTTTAAAAAAAACCCATAAAAGTCCATTAGTTTTGTACTGATGGAAGAAAGGGCACGGAGAAAACACGGGTATTGGTGGGGAGGAGGCAGAGTTGGGAGAATGAATTGGGAGGTGGTGAAAAAGTCATAAAGCTGGTGAGAGGAAGTGGTGAGGAGGCAAAAGGGACAGAGGTTTGGGAGAATGAGTAGATAGATACTGGAGAAGATCACAAAGTTGGTGGGAGGGAGTGGAGAGGAGGCAAAGGGGACAGAGGTTTGGGAGAATGAGTAGGTAGATACTGGAGAAGATCACAAAGTTGGTGGGAGGGAGTGGAGAGGAGGTAAAGGGGACAGAGGTTTGGGAGAATGAGTAGGTAGATACTGGAGAAGGTCACAAAGTTGGTGGGAGAGAGTGGAGAGGAGGCAAAGGGGACAGAGGTTTGGGAGAATGAGTAGGTAGATACTGGAGAAGGTCACAAAGTTGGTGGGAGGGAGTGGTGAGGAGGCAAAGGGGACAGGTTTGGAAGGATGAGTAGGTAGATGTTGGGAAAGGTCACAAGACTAATGGGAGAAGTAAGGTGGAAGCAGAGAGGGTTTGGAGAAGGAGAAGGATTAGTAAATAGATGTTGGAGAAGTTTACAAAGCTGGTGGGAGGTAGCAGGGAGGAGGCAAAGAGGGTACTGAGATCAATGTAGAAAAGAACGTGCCAAGTTTCTTGGTTGCTACTGGCTCTGCCCAGGTTATATTACACTCTTGTAGGATTTCGTTAAAATGAGCAGATAGCGCCCAGGTCAGGCTCAGACTCAAGACCCCAGGCTGCAGTGCTCACCATTTGCCCAACACATGTGACATAAAAAACACGTGACTAGAGAATCCTGATGGCATTTTTGCTTTTATCCTTACGTGTACAGGTAAGGGGCTGGATGCCACTGAAGAGGTGACCTGCTTTGTGGGAAGCAATAAAGGCAGCAACTCTGAAAACCAATCTCTAAACTCCTTTCAGTCAGATTCGTGTGATGATAATGGTAAGAAAATGACTATTGGCTTTTCCATGTGTCTTATTTTAGCGTCATCGGAAGCATTTGAGAATATAACTTCTGTGATTCTTACATTCCTGACATTTTGAGGGACACACTTTTTTTTCAATTCTCTTTGTATTTCAAATACAGGGAATATTGTACCCCCTAGTGTGAGAATAAGGATATTAGAAATTACCAAGGGATTCTGTGACCATTAATGGTTTATTTTCTCTCTTGTGTACCTGCCCCTTCATATTGTTATAGCAGTGGAGAAGGGATGCAGATTACCACTATACTCCATTAAAGATTTGCCAACTACATTCCTTGCCCATTCCATAATATTAGTGAACTGTTTTCTATGCTATCTATCCCCTAATAATCCTTTCATTTACTATCGTTTCTTAAACCAATTCCTCACGCCAGTGCTTTACTGGTTTTCTAAATTCTGCCCAACCCCGGATGCAAATGCACCTCAGTTCGGAGTGAGCCAATATATCGGGTTTGTACCAAATGGGCTATTCTGCACCAATTGACGCAGGGGGCACTGTAGAAACCCTGGAGCTAGTGCCTGGCCCGGAGGTGGCAGTAGCTCCAGGGTTCTCCTACGTCAATAGGCGGCATGGAAGGCAGAAAGGACTGGGTGGCACAGAGCTCAACTATAGGAAGACGCAACTGACAGTGGAAAAAGGCAAACGTTTCCCACTGTACTTGTGGACGTAAATGAGCCCTAATATGATTTACCGCCTTCTCCTTCCACCGCAATTGCTACAACCAAAATCTGTGAATTCTACATACACCGGAAGTGCTTTCAGTTTCACTTGTCTGTACTATTTAGTGCAACAAGTATAAAACAAAACATTGATATTCTTTAATGAAATGCTAAGCACAATATATGTTAAAACCAAATGTAGAACCCATGTAGAACCCCGGTATATGTTGGCTCATTAGATCTCTTCCCTGAAGTTGCATGCCCAGGTACCCCAACATGGCCTTGCCTGTGTAGCACCCCTTTATTGTCCCAACACTTTCCTTTTTGGAACCTTCTGATTAACCAATCAACTGATTTCTTTGACATCTTATGTTTTACTGCTGACTTCCCCCGCCCTGATAGCTGCTTGTATTGTGCAACCTTGTTCCACGCCTGAGATATAATTGCTTGGATGTAGGATTTTCCACTGACACAATCACCTTCTAACACTGAAGCTCACAGCATGGTGCATTTATGCTTGTTATGCCCTTCTTATTATGTATGGGGAATGTGCAGCTCTTCAACTCTTATTTCTACCAGCCACTTCATTTTACTGTGTGGTTTTAAACCCCCCTAAGATGCTGTCAATTTAGTAAATTATGGGTAAATAATCTCTTGAAGATATCTTTACTGTTGGTCATGGTGACCTTCTCAAGGTAAATCCATGGTGATCGTAAAAACCTCTTGGCCGTCACTTCCATAATGTATGGGAACCAGTTATAATGTATGGGAACCAGTTATAATGTATGGGAACCAGTTATAATGTATGGGAAGTGCTTGGTCTGTATTATGAGAAAATAAAGCAGCTGATGGTGGCTCAGGGTTCATGTTCTAGGTTTTATTGAGAAGCCACAGTGAGGAAACCTTTGGTGTTCCATAGTCTTTTTCAGTACTGGTGTTACACCAGATAAAAACCTGATTGGACTCATAAGTGTGATGGTTTTAAACCAAGACTCACCCATTCAGCCATTAGAATTAATTAGAATTAAATGACTTTTCATGAGAGGAAAATTGTTCTAGATCACAGACAATTGGAGAAGCACAGGACAGCCATTCTAAAGATGTCAAAAAACACAATACCCAATCAGTTGTATGAATTGTTGTCTCATATGTAATAAAAGGCACTAATGTAGTTTGGAACACTTTTTATCACCTGTAGCAACCGATCAGCAGGTGGCATTTATTGGTTGCTATGGGTTACTGCTCCTGGGCAAACTGTGTGCCCTATATTACATATGGGGTTGATTTGCCCAGTAGCGGTAACCCATAGAAACCAGTAAGATGTTTGCTTTCCAACAGGTGACCAGTAAATTCTACTTGCTGATTGGTTGCTATTGGTTACTGCTCCTGGGCAAACTGTGTGCCTTTTATTACATATGGGGGTAAGTTTGCCCAGGAGCAGTAACCCATAGAAACCAGTAAAATGTTTGCTTTCCAACAGGTGACCAGTAAATTCTACTTGCTGATTGGTTGCTATTGGTTACTGCTCCTGTGCAAACTTAGTGCCTTTTATTACATAACCGCCCTAGGTGACTTTCCTCATCTGACACAATAAAATACTATGATGCCATACACAAGGGGCTTGGTTTGTGCCAAAAATATGGTCTCCTAGCAAACCAAACCTGTTTAGCAATAGACTTAAATGGGTTGTTCACCTGTGTGTTAACTAAAGAGATATTGCAATTGGTCTTCATTTTTTATTTGTGGGTTTGTTTTTTCATACCAGCTCTCCAGTTTGGAATTTCAGCAGCTATCTGGTTGCTAGGGTTCAAATTACCTTAGCAACCAGGAAGTAGTTTGCTTGAGAGACTGGTATATATTTATAGGAGAGGGTCTAAATAAAAAAAAATCGTAATACAATAAAATTCTAGCCTCACCCAGAAATATATATATATATATATATATATATATATATTGGCTTCTGGCATCAGTGACCCCCATTTGAAAGTTAGAAAGAGTCAGAAGAAGAAGGCAAATAATTCAATAACTATAAAAAGTTTGGAATTTCAGCAGCTATCTGGTTGCTAGGGTTCAAATTACCTTAGTAACCAGGGAGCAGTTTGCATGAGAGACTGGTATATATTTATAGGAGAGGGCCTAAATAAAAAAAATTTGTAATACAATAAAATTCTAGCCTCACCCAGAAATATATATATATTTTTTTTTTTTTTGGCTTCTGGCATCAGTGACCCCCATTTGAAAGTTGGAAAGAGTCAGAAGAAGGAGGCAAATAATTCAATAACTATAAAAAAATAAAGACCAATTGAAAAGTGGCTTATAATTGGCCATTCTGTAGTATAATAAAAGTTAACGTAAAGGTGCACCACCCCTTTGACCAAAATATAGGAGTGCACGGTATAAGTTGTATATGTATGAATACTTGTCTGCATAGATGTGTAAATAAGAATAACAGCAGCAGTGCATTGTGGGAGTTGAGTACTAACCTGTCTGTTGTGTTCCCTTTCCTTCCCTATGTCGTTCCTCTCCCCCCCCTCAAGCCTCCATAGTGACTGTCATACATCTAGTCAACAATGTTGTTGATACTGTTGAAAATGAAGGTATTTACATCTTTTCCGTAACCTTTTGCATCCTATAGAATATAAATGGCCGCTCTCTATGGTGTTGAAGCTGTTGTGCTGTAAACTGTGCATGCTCATTGACCGTAGAACTCTGCATGCGCGGGGGGCGGGGCTTCACAGCAGTCTGTTTGCATAACCAATCACTGGGCGCCCTTTCCCGGCACGGACTCCATGTTACTTGCCGAATTGGCGTACAGCAAAGAGAACTTGTGTTATTAGTTCTGCTCACAACTATACCCCCACAATGAATACGTAACCAACAGATAGTTTATATCATATTAAGTGGCCTATTAAAGAATCTCGCCAAACTGGAATATATATATCAGTAAATATTGCCCTTTTACATCCTTTCCCTTGAGCCGCCATTTAGTGATGGGCTGTGTGCTCCCTCAGAGATCAGCTGACAGGAAGTGATGCAGCTCTAACTGTAACAGGAAGTAGTGTGGGAGCAAAAGGCAGAACTCTGCCCATTCATTGGCTGATGGGGCCTAGCATGTATGTGTGCCTTGGCTTGTTTGTGTGCACTGTGAATCCTATGATCCCAGGGGGCAGCCCTTAGTACTTAAAATGGCAGTTTTCTATTTAGGATTACCCAATGGCTCATACTGCTAAAACAGTATGAAGCAGGGTTACATATAAGCTGTTTATACAATATATTTGTATAGAGACCTACATTGTTTGGGGGTATAGTTTCCCTTATACCTGAAAGCAGAATCTTCGCCCTCCTGTTGGCTAAGCGGCCCTGAGTAAAGTTATGCAAACACATTGACATTCTATTGAAAGAAAAGTTCTAATAAAATGTAATTATGGGTTTTTACATCTAAAGTTTGAACATTTGTCACGAATGTATATCGGGAAGTTTATAAGAATTATATTTTCCACCATTGTGCTTCATGTTTATGTTTATATCCAGTGCCATAATACAAAAAAGAGAACAACTGAGGGGTATTAGAACCTCAAAAATACAAGCAAAGGAGTGTAAACAAGGCCCCAGTATGGGGTTACCACTTCTCCTGCCCAGGAACTCCAGGCAGGGAGGCGGGGCCTGACATCACGGGGGGCGGGACGTGATCCTGGATCCTAAACCTGTATATAATTAGTGGTACCACGAGCAGCATTAAGAAACCATTAGCAAACTTAATATGCCCCTTAGCCTATGCACTAATGAAATGCAAATTATGGGTATATTCCGGAGTCCAGTCTTTACAAGTCAGTCCCTAAATAAAGGGCCCCATCCAAAAAAGGTTTAAAATGACTTCCTATGAAATCTGTTTCATCCCTTCATAAAAGTGCACACATTTGCTGACTGGTGGTGTCTAAATCATTTGTGGGGGATAACACAGTAGCTATTGTTGCCCTATATGAACTAATTATATACAAACTGTATGTTTAGATTAATGGCAGCTCTTGCTGACATGAAAAATGTTCATAAAAATAGAATTTGCAGGGTTTTAATAGATAACACCTCTTGCATTGTTTCCTACGTACGTTTTCACACCATTGTTGTATGACCTTCAAAGTGTTGGCAGCCTTGGATTGTCCTCCATTCTACTGAAAAGGACACTCTTGTCTTCCAAAGGAGGAGGACACATATTTTGACTGTTGCCATAAGCAGCCATAAGGACTTAGGATGGAATTGCCACCATCAGGCGTCACAGAGCAGGCAGGAGGGGCAGAAGTAGCTGTGTTTACTTACCCATAAGTAAGGAGAGCTGTTTGGCCATGGCTATGCCGGCGTAAACGCATGGAGAAAGCACCAAGGCGGCTAGTAGATAATATGTGCATACTAACTAGGCATAACCATTGGTGGGCGGAGGTGAGGGAGAGAGAGGAGTTGGGGGTCAAACAGAAAGAACAAAGGGGAAAAGGCTATGCATATACTATAGGTGACTTTTTGGGTTATATAAGGGCAATGGCTCTTAGTTCTCTTGCGCTACCATCCAGGGCAGTGTTGGACTGGGGTATCTGGGGCTATCACTGCAGGGACCACCAACCTAGTCAACCCAACTTGCCGCCAACATACCCTTAACCCTTCGCCCCACGACTGTGCGTGCTGTGTTCCTCTTACTTGTGGCCGTGATAGTGGGTGGGAGTAGCAGTGCCTGGCTTGGAGTGAGGCACAGGCCTAGGTTGACTGGGCCCATTGGGTTTTTTTGACCAATGTCCCGCCAACCCTAATCCAGGGTTTAGGTAAATGACCCCTGCGGACCTATCTTAGCCAGTGAGGAAAAGACCAATACACTTGTGCCTGCTGTCATTGATTAGAATGGATATTGACATGACTGGGAAAAGGCGGTTTTCAGCCCACTAATTCCAGTGGAGAAATGCTACCTGAGCCATTAGCCTTAAAGTTGAGGAGATATAACAGAAGTGGCACCTTGGTGCAGTTATATTGAACTATTTCACCCCCAGACCCTCTAATTACCCTCTAATTAATTACCCCAGCATACCCATCAAATCAAAATGAACCTTCATTATATATATATATATTGTTTACTTATCGAGCAATATAGCCTTCACGTTAAGCCTTTACACGGGGATTGTAGGAATCCTGTGAGTCAGTTGTGAAGTAATAATAATAACAATTCCTACTTTGCATCAAAATGAGCCGGAGCTTGGGCCAGTGAGCTCTTATCACTAGAGACAGCTTGAGAGTGTTCAGATTTATAGTTACATACATAACTTGTCACTATAATATCCCTTTGAGAGCTATTAAGAGATGACTGTTTATGCTTATTTATGCCTACTATCTGCTTATAACTGACTGAATTCAACCCCAGCTATTCATTGGCGGCTGCATGCAGAACCGGTATAACGTGTCCCTATGTCTTTCACTGATTATAAACCTTCTTTTTCTTTCTCTAAACCAAACAGCTTCGGTTGTGGACCAAGGACAAAATTACAACAGAGGTGAAATGTGTAGCTCTGGCCCATCTGCATTTTGCTGTTGCCTCACCAGTATTTTTGTACTCACGAACTTGTTGTGCTCTTGAAATGAAAATGTTTTTGAAAGCTTTGCCTTTATTTCTGCCTCCCCGCTTATTGTCACTCATCTGTTCAGCACGTGCCAACGATCCAATGCACTTCCTTTACAGTTCAGGTCCTAGCATGCAGTAACATTTCATCTAATATGATATGATTAGTTTTGCCTTCTTGTAGAGTCTGATAATACACTGATGTTGCTACTAAGAGATGGCTGCCTCCGCGTGTGCCCATAAACATGATATTGAAACAGCATGGCTTTCTTTTATTAACAGGTGCATGCCTCACAGCAACCATTATCCCCACTCTTGGACGGTGTATTAATCTTTCATTCCTTTGTTCCAGCCTATCATTGGGACACGTCGGACTGGATGCCCAACGATCGCCTGTCTGACATTGAAGAGGTTCCCAACTATGAAGCAACCGATGGAACATCAGCTCACCATGGAAGCACGCGAGAACTGGAAACAGATTATTACCTGGGTGGTTATGACATTGACAGTGACTACCCGCCTCCACAGCATGAAGACTATTTAAGCCAAGATCAGCTTCCGCCTCCACTTCCAGAAGATTTTCCAGAACATTATGACACCCTACCTAAATCCCAGCCAGTGTCTGTGGCAAGCACACTTAGTCCTAATTGCAGACGGCGGCCACAGTTCCATCCCAGCCAATACCTTCCACCCCATCATTTATCCAATGAAATTGAGACAGCTGTTACACAACCTGGCCACTCGTTTAGTACTTTTGCTCCAGGCCCAAACCAAAAATTGGAAAAGACAAGCACAGATAATGTATCTTTAACCTTGCACAATTCCGTGGGTGCTTCTTTATCAGATGTCTCAGCGAGCTGTGGGTTTGAGGATACAGAATTAGCCATAAGTGACTATGAAAGTTTGGATGACTTCAACATGGATCACTCTCACATTCCCTACATGGAAACCCAACATCAGACACAAGTGTAAAGATACATATGACTTAGATATGACGAGGAGATCGTATAGACAAAAGTGCAATGCAAAAAAAAAAAACGCATAGTGTAACACTCCTTTGCCAATGACGATGATGATGATGATGATCAAACAAACCCACTTGTTTGTATCTTACAAATATAACTGTCGAGAGCGCAAACAGTATTGGGTAATAAAATTCCTTCATCTAAAAGGTCCAAAAGGACCTGATTTATTATTTCACTTTGGGAAAAAGTCAATTGTTGACGGTAATAAACATATAAAATATCAAGCATTCATAGAAAATTGATGACTAAAAGCAACTGGAAGGAGTATAAAGATAACGCATTACATTAAGCACTAAGGCTGTGTAAGGACGGCCCACTTTAGAAATGTTTACTGGAATAGCACAAAAATGAAAAAAAAAAAAAATGCTTCAATGGGTGCTGAAAATAGAATTTAGAAATTGAAAGCATTGTGTTACTTTACCCAGGAAGTCTTCTGCTCCAAGTGTTTAATGGATACGCTACTAACGGCGGTACTATATGTGTGTATGTATAGGACAACTAAATGCTAGCCATAATAGTATGAATACTATTTAAAGAATGTGCGTGCCTTCTCCGTACTGGCTTTATTTGGTTCATTTGGTCCATTTCTACTCTTTAAAAGCAATAGGTGTCACTTGTCCTAGAAGCTCCGTGGTGCCAACACCTGGAGATCTTACAGTCGTGGCTTTTTTTCCTTTGATCTTGGCGGGCAGCGCGGCAAGGTCCAACGCCAAAGGGTTAAGCCTTTGTTTTAAACCATCGAAATAGTATTTCGAATATGACTGCCAACCTGGGCATCTGAAATGATGGAAGCAATAAAACTGGGTACGTTGTATTGTCTGTTGGTGGTAGTCGTTGGCAGTATTGTACATGGCAGATTGTTCCTTTTATCAGTATTTTTGTACAGATTTCGTTTCAATTCGAAGAAACACGAGGGTGGAATTCTTAAGACAGTAGACATTTATTTTATTACAAGGGGGTGGGGGGGAATGGTGTCATCCCAATGTGCCACACTAGACTGATCAAAGCAAAGTGATTTATGGAGGTCAAAAATACATTCACGGTTCCTTCAAAATCTGTGAAACGGCTCAAATCTGTACGACAAAAGTGCCGAGTTCAAATGTTTAATTCCATGTTGTTATTATTTTATGTATTTTTTTTTCATTTTCTGCTTTTATAAACACAACATAATATATTGATCATTTCATTTTGAAATCATTCTCAATGGCCTGATCTGGTCGGCAGCTGTCTACAAAAAACTTATATACAGAGATGCTGCTATAGTAGTTTCCAGTTTGGTTTATGGATTTGACTGATTGCCAAGCTGAAAATAGGGAGAAGACACACAGAGCTACTAGTAGCAGCTACTTGTCGTGGCTACAGAAATTGACAATGCTGATTGTTTACTGATAACTCTCGATGTGTGTTTTAGCAGAGGCAATTCTCAGTATTGTCTATGGCAAGGTATTTTCTGGGGTTTAGTAGCCATGAAAAAGTAGCTGCTACTACCTAGCTCCGTGTGTCTTCACCCTTAAGGGAAAAAAAGGCTCTCATTTGGCTGCGTCCCAAAGAGGGAACGGCTTGACGACAGCAGGGATGTTTTGATATTGTTGGCATCTCCAAAATGGCCACTTTGGGATCTCATTGACTTTAGTACTAGAATAGACTAGGGGAGAATAGAAATTCTTCTAGTACACATTGCCTAATCGATAAAAGATGTTACGATGGTGGTGGGATCTTCAAAATGTGCAAAACGTGCATTCGTATTGGATTGATTGCTTGTTTTGGAGGTTGCTGATCACTTGTAGATTCCACTCACCTTAGTGGGGGAGAATGGGAATTCTCTTAGTAAGCATTGCCTTCATTTGCAGGACCTTCTAGTTTCATCTGACGGTCCACCATCCAAGACAACTTCAAAAGAAAGTCTTGTTATATTTCATACATTTTCTTCATCCTTTTAATATTTTTTCCCCAAAATGCTTACATTTTTCTTCTTTTTTTGTAATTATATGAGAAATATTTGGATTAATGAATGCAATTTGACCTCACACACAAAGGAGCATCTTACCAAGGTGGTACACCTTTAGACATGCTTTTCTTGTCCATTCTAAAAACAAACTATATGAAGGGAATAATAAGAAGGGAACAATGCTTTCCACTGTCATTGTGTTGTGACATTTGCAAAATTGTTTGGTATTTTTTTTTTATAAATTCAAGGGGACAAAAGGAATAAACCAAGGATTATTCTAGAGATCAGTAGTTTTAAGCTGGGAGCAGTGTCGGACTGGCCCACCAAGATACTGGGAAAATTCCCTGTGGGCCCAGGTGTCAGTGGGCCCTTCTGCTCCTGACCATTGGCCTGTTTCATTATCATTCCCTATTTCTGAATGGGGATAAAGAGGAGAAATAGACAGGGTCGGACTGGCCCACCAGGATACCAGGAAAACTCCCGATGGGCCCAGCTGTAAGTGGGCCCTCCTCCTCCTGACCATTTGGCCAGTTCCATGGTCATTCCCTATTTCTAAATGGGAAGAAAGGGGAGAAATAGACAGGGTTGGGCTGGCCCACCAGGATACCAGGAAAACTCCTGGTGGGCCCAGGTGTCAGTGGGCCCTCCTCCACCTGACCATTGGCCAGTTTCATGGTCATTCCCTATTTCTGACTGGGAAGAAATAGGAGAAATAGATGTAAGAGTAGATGCTAGCATGGAAATAAAAGAGACTGGGAGAATAAAGAGGTTGGGTGAGGAAAAGAAGAAAAATAGTTTGGAAAGCGGGCCTAGGGTCTAAGGTTTTCTGGTGGATCCCTGGGGTCCTAGTCCGACACTGGCTGAGAGGGTGAAGAGACGGACATATCAATATAATTTATAATTTCTGAAAAATAACACAAATAAATGGCTGTTTTTACAATATCACTGGTTACTATAAGCCCCAATGGCTTCTTTAGTCCCAATGGCTTCTTTAGTATGCAGTTGACGTACCTTTTTATCTATAAATGTTATGGGAGATCTCGAGCACAATCTGTGTGGGATCTTAACTAGGAATGGATGTAGTAATTAGCTGACTTTGATTAGATGAGAAGTAGATCATTACTTTTAGTACAGTGATGGATGTGCAATTCCATTGTAGCTGAGCAGGATAGAATATGTAGGTTTATACGCCGCGTATAGTGACTGGAAATGGTGCAAAAGAAGTTCCGACAGTGCAACTCTCACGGTTCTTTTGGTTTCGATATTTGTTTTTCCTTCATGCAGAACTTGTAAATAGGATTTGCCATTAATAGTAGCATCTCATCTGATTGCTTGTGATTGGTAAAGATGCCGTATGCAACACACATTAGAATGCATAACCAGGACAGTTATTTAATAAATGTCATATTGCTTTGTCCCACATGTTAATAATAATAATGTGTCTTTGAGGCCCACGTAATTGCCATTCAAATGAATGGACTTAAAGAAAATTGATGGAATCCATTAGTAAATATATCAGTAAGCCAGTGCCTACTTATTCATAGTTAAACCCAAATGAGACTTTCCAACCCCTGTTCTGACCAGTACGACTGGTTCCTTTTTTGCTTTTTCTAAGGGGCCCATTTATTAACCATCAATTTTTTTTTTTAAACAATTTTTTTGCACAAAGGAGAGAAAAATGCGGTGACAAGATTTACTATGCGTCTAAAAATCCAAACTCGACATTTCGCCGGGTTAAACTTGTCGAGTTCATGTAGGCAAAGGTCCCTTCCCTTTCCTTGAAGTTCTTTCATCTCAAAACTTCCTTTTGGGTTTTTTTAGCAACTTTTACCTTGTGACTTTTTTTTTTAGTAAATATTAGACATTCAGGAAAACGAGTTTAGTCGAGTTTGAAAATAAAAAAAAAAGAAATCATGGAGTTTTAGTAAATCTGCCCGTAAAATGATGACAATCTAACTGAACACTAAAATACAGGTGCCTTGATATGATCTTGTCCATTCATGTGAGCCCCGGCTTTACAGATAATGTTATAGAACATATTTGTTGTAACCGTTTTTGAGGATTTTTAAAGGAGAAGGAAAGTCATTTTGGCATTTTACTGCCAATAGATTTACCACATTAGTGCCACCTAGAACACTCTATTTATTCTGCAGAAAGCTTTACCATACCTGAGTAAAGAGCCCTAAATGCTCCCTCTGTTTGTTTAAGATTGCAGCTGCCATTTTAGCTTGGTCTTCATAGCTTCCTGCTGCAGCTCTAGTCGTTATAGCTCAGATTACACATTCCTAAGGGAGTTCTAGTGCCACCTAGAACACTATATTTATTATGCAGAAAGCTTTACCATACCTGAATAAAGAGTCCTAAACGCTCTCTCTGTTTGTTTAAGATTGCAGCTGCCATTTTAGCTTGGTCTTCATGGCTTCCTGCTGCAGCTCTAGCTGTTATAGCTCAGATCACACATTCCTAAGGGAGTTCTAGTGCCACCTAGAACACTATATTTATTATGCAGAAAGCTTTACCATACCTGAATAAAGAGTTCTAAACGCTCTCTCTGTTTGTTTAAGATTGCAGCTGCCATTTTAGCTTGGTCTTCATAGCTTCCTGCTGCAGCTCTAGCCATTATAGCTCAGATCAAACATTCCTAAGGGAGTTCTAGTGCCACCTTGAACACTATATTTATTATGCAGAAAGCTTTACCATACCTGAATAAAGAGTAAACGCTCTCTCTGTTTAAGATAGCAGCTGCCATTATAGCTCAGTAACTTCCTGCTGCAGCTCTATAGCTCAGATTACACATTCCTAAGGGAGTGAGTTTTATGAATTCTTATGGGAGGGGGGAGCAGGATAGAACTGTGCAGACTCTGCCCCCGGAATGAAGGATTCTTCTGAGAGAGGAAGTCTGATACCTAAGAACATGTTTACACAAAAGAAGAAAAGAAATCCTGTGATTCTTTTGATAGAGGACTCATGACTAAGTGCTTATGGCTGTATTTACCATTACGATTATAACGATTACTTAGTTTTTACCTTTCCTTCTCCTTTAAGTGAACCCCATAGTAGCTCCTAGTGGAGCGTAGAGGTTGGACAGCGCAGCCCTTGGTAAATCAATGAACAGGTACACGTGGAAGCAGACCTTCTAACAGTATCAATTCAAACACAACATTTAAGATGCATAATGCAGGAATCCAATCATTTTCCTAGAAATGTAACGGCAATAAAATAAGTTTCTCTAACAAATCTATTTAAATGTAGAAAAATGCGGCATTTTCAGTTATACAATGGATTATTGAACAAAACTGGCCTTTTGACCAATTCAAGAAATGGAATATTGACAAATGAGTCTGAAAGTTTTCCACAACCAAAAAACCACAAGGTTATGAATATTATTTATGATTTATGGGCTTGTTCTTTAAAGGGAAACTGTCACCCACAAATAAAAAGCTGTATAATAAAAGTCCTTTGAAAATTATACATGAAATCCAAATTCTTTTTCAATTAAATCATCCATACCTGTTATAATGAATTTAAAAATCAATCATATATGATTGACAGCTCAGATTTTTAATTACAATTACTTTCACTTTCCATTCAGCACTTCCTAGATATCACCTAGTTTTGCCTTAATAACAGTGTATACAAAATGGCGCCGGCCTGCTGGCTGTAATCATGAATTCCAAGACTGAATTGAAAAAAAATTAAATAATCTATATAGTGTACGTGAAGTTTATTTTGCACAGCAAACATAATACAAAAGGATTGGGAATTATTTCTTAGGGTGACAGGTCCCCTTTAATAACTCAATACCCGATGAGCTAGTCTTACGAAATAAGATGTATTAAACTACGATAATCAACTTATCTCTGGTTTTTAAACTAGAAATTCAGCAGTTTGGCTACACATAGGGACAGATTTACTAATCCACGAATCCAAATCCCGAAAGGGAAAAAATCGTATTGGAAATGAAAATTTTGCGACTTTTTCGTCGCCGTCGCGATTTTTTCCTATTGACCAATAGTAAACGGGGGAAAAACCAATACAATTTTTTCGCGATGGCGACGAAAATGTCACAGAAAATATACGAAAAAGTCGGCGGCGACGAAAAAATCGTGGGACATACCAAAAAGTCACGACGGCTACGAAAAAGTTGCAAAAAACCCGATCATTACGAAAAAAAACGCGTTCAGGCGCTTTCGGTCCGTTCGTCGATTAGTAAGTCTGCCCCTTAGATTAGTGGCGAGAATAAACATATCAAAGCAGATGAAGTCATTCATTTTACTGTTCAAAAAGATTGATAAAATGAATAATAGAAATGAGTGATGAGCAAATTTTTTCAACAGTGAAATTTTTTTTCCCGACAGGCATGGATTTAAAGTGAATTTCTGCATTTCGCCATTGGCGAATTGTTTCGCGAAACTTCCACGAAAATTCACAGTGAAAAAAATTAGTCTTGTGTCTAAATGGGCATGGCAAAAATAGGCACGTTTGCGGCAAAAAAAGACCCATGTGACAAAAACTTTACGCGCCACGCGTTTCACAGATTTTTTGCCATTTCTAAAATTTTCCTGTCGTTTTGCAAATTTTTTGGAGAAACTATACATTATTATAATTATAAAAAAAATTATACATTATAAAAAATGTTTGCATATTTAATTGCATGTTTTTTTTTAGATAAACCCAGGGCCAATAGTCAAGAAAAGACTGGATATAAATATAATACAATTAATCATGTTAAAATAGGATCTTTTATGGATCTATTAATACAAAAATATTTATAATTTTTTTTCCATTTTGAAAGATGTATCAGATAGACACTCAAATTTAATAACTACTAGTGATGGGCAAAATAATTCGCCAGGCACGGATTCGCGAATTTCCGCATTTCGCCATTGGCTGATTTTTTTTTTGCGAAACAGCCGACAAAATTTTCACCGACGCAAAATGGGACAGATTCGCTCATTATTAATAACTACTCCAATGAATGTCTGAAATAATTCACTTCATTGTTCATGAAAATAGAAACAATAAATTAGAAATAAATATATATGGAGTCCAGGTGCTCAAACCTCAAAAATCCTAGCCCACAGGAAAAATACCACAAAAATGAGAAAAATAAGGCTGGCACTAGACTGGTCCAGTTAAGACAAACGTGGTTCAATTAAAACATGTTTGTTTTTTATTTAAAGAAAAAACATCTCAAACATAAACAGCCTGACGCATTTTGTGCAACTTGATTAAGTGGGCACTTGATCATAGGCTCAAGGCTTTAGATGGCTTGGCTTTCAATTTGTTCTCTCACGTTCTAACGCGGTCGAGTTGCTCTTTCACGTTCCTACATGGTCAAGTTGCTCTTTCACGTTCCTACGTGGTCGAGTTGCTCTTTCATGTTCTTACTCAGTCGAGTTGCTCTTTCATGTTCTTAAGCAGTCAAGTTGCTCTTTCACGTTCTTACATGGTCAACTTGCTCTTTCATGTTCTTACATGGTCGAGTTGCTCTTTCACGTTCTTACGTGGTCAACTTGCTCTTTCATGTTCTAACGTGGTCAACTTGCTCTTTCACGTTCTTACGTGGCCGAGTTGCTCTTTCATGTTCTAACGTGGTCGACTTGCTCTTTCACGCTCTTACATGGTCGAGTTGCTCTTTCATGTTCTTACGTGGTCGAGTTGCTCTTTCACGTTCTTACATGGTCGAGTTGCTCTTTCACGTTCTTACATGGTCGAGTTGCTCTTTCACGTTCTTACATGGTCGAGTTACTCTTTCACGTTCTTACGTGGTCGAGTTGCTCTTTTACGTTCTTAGATGGTCAAGTTGCTCTTTCACGTTCTTACGTGGTCGAGTTGCTCTTTCACATTCTTACATGGTCGAGTTGCTCTTTCATGTTTTTAAGCGGTCAAGTTGCTCTTTAACGTTCTTACTCGGCTGAGTTCATCTTTTACGTTCTTACACAATCGCGTTTTTGCTCTTTCTTACGCAGTGGAGTTGGCCTTTCACGTTCTTACTCCGTTGAGTTGCTCTTTTACGTTCTCACACAATCGAGTTTTTGAAATGCAAGTTTTTCAATAAACAAGTACACATTTCCGTTTTTCGAGTTTTTGCATTTACTCAATTGGGAAACAACTCCAAAATACGCTTTTTTGATAAATCGGCCTCTACTTCTTGAAATGAACCCATTACACCAGGATATTTAGAAATCATTTTTTCTTACGGCACTGGTCTAAAAGTATAAAGTAGAGCGATAAGGAACACAACACGCGTAGGGTTAACTCATTACACATTTGTCACAGGGTATTGTGTTTACCGCGCTATAGAAACGCTGCATTGTGAACCGATCTTAATTAGAATATAGATTGCTATTTGTTCCAAATCAGTTGTAAGCCAAGATACCCGGTGCCGGATATAAAACTGGGCCAATGTGACAGTTTCTAAAGCGGGGGGATATACGCTTATTCTCTTAGCAAAAGGTAATAACGCATTGCATAATCCCTATGCAGCATTTCCTGGTATGAAAATGAGTAGATTGGAATGACTGTTACTATAGTTGCATTGTATCTGTTATATATATATATATATATATATATTCATGCTATCCGACTCATTTCTAAGCCCATTGTACTGCAATGTCGGCCTTCGTTTGTGTTTCAGAAACATTTTTTTTTAATGCACTGTATCAGATAAAAAAAACTGATCTTGTAAATGTTTTCCTGTTGTAAACAGGCTGGTTTTTAAAAGATGTATGTTCCGGTGTTGAAAAATATTTGTAAAAATACGATGTAAAATGTATATATAGTGATTTTGCTTTCGGCGCTTTTGTAGATATTTAATGGCAGCGAGATTCGATTCTCTAAAGGAGTCTTCTGGGTCATAAATCTCGGCTAAATCACAACCTGCGTCCATGTGTAGAGATGTAGCGAACTGTTCGCCGGCGAACTAATTCGCGCGAACATCGGGTGTTCGCAAGTTCGCAAACTTTTTGCGCATGTTCACAATTTGGGTTCGCGTGGCGTTTTTCCGCTGCGTTTTTTCTCGGCCTAAGAACGCCGCAGAAGCCACACATGGCGTTTTTCAGCAAATCCCGTTTCCAAGGTGCTAATAGTGCGAAATAGCAAAAAACGCAGCATATTTCTTCTAGGTCTGCCAGCTGCCTTTGCGGTTTTACGCAACGCTGTGTCAACAACGTATTTTTCAGAGAAATTTTTGCCCTTGATCCCCCTCCAGCATGCCACTGTCCAGGTCGTGGCACCCTTTCAACAACTTTAAAATCAGTTTTCTGGCCAGAAATGGCTTTTCTAGGTTTTAAAGTTCGCCTTCCCATTGAAGTCTATGGGGTTCGCAAAGTTCGCGAATATTTGCGCTTTTTGGCGTAAGTTCGCGAACTTTTTTTTTGAGGTTCGCTACATCCCTATCCATGTGTTATTGCGCAAAACATATTGTAATTATTTGGATCAATTCTTGCATTTAACCTTTTTTTTTTTTTTTACATATTTCATTAAAAAAAATGTTTTGCACAGCTCCTTTATTACGAAATCGATACTGTTTCAAATTACCGAATTTTTGCTATGTAATTTCTTTTGAAATGATTAAAAAAAAAAATGAATTATGCAAATCAGAGGGATGGACCAGTCCTAGAACTTGTCACAGTGGGATGTTTACGGTTCCCATGTGTATTTTGCCATTAAAGTATTATGGTTTTATTTTCTTTCTTAGAAACTGTGTACAGATTTGATAATATTGATGGTTAACAAATTTCCAATAAAAATGAAATTGTGTTTCGCTTTTTTTTATTTTTTTTTTGTGAATTTCCCATTGTATAGCATGCCATTATGTTGGTTCTTTCTAAATAAATCATTTTATGTTACACCCATGGTAGGTTAATGTATACAATTTCTATATATTGAGATTTTACCTTTTTTGCATTTTCCCACATTAGTGCCACCTAGAACGTTATATTTATTCTGCAAAAACCATTACCATACCTGAGTAAAGAGGCCTAGACGCTCCCTCCGTTTGTTTAAGATAGCAGCTGCCGTTTTAGCTTGGTCTTCATAGCTTCCTGCTGCAGCTCTAGCTGTTATAGATCACACATTTCTAAGTGAGCTTTATGAATTCTTATGGGAGGGGGGAGCAGGAGAGGGGACAGAACAGTGCAGACTCTGGACCCCAGAAATGAAGGATTTTTCTGAGAGAGGAAGTCAGATACCCAAGAACATGTTTATAAAAAGGAGACAAAATCCTGTGTTTCATTTGATAGAGGACTCAGTACAACTTTTCTGTGAGTGCATTTTCGCAACATCAGAGCCACCTAGAATGTTATATTTATTCTGCAGAAAGCATTATCATACCTGAGTAAAGAGCCCTAGACACTCCCTCCGTTTGTTTAAGATTGCAGCTGCCATTTTAGCTTGGTCTTCATAGCTTCCTGCTGCAGCTCTAGCCGTTATAGCTCAGATCACACATTTCTAAGGGAGAGGGAGTGAGTTTTATGAATTCTTGTGGGAGGCAAGAAAAATGTGCAGACTCTGGGCCCCAGAAATGAAGGATTTTTTTGAGAGAGGATGTCAGATACCCAAGAATATGTTTACAAAAAAGGAGACAAGAAACCCTGTGTTTCTTTTGATAGAGGATTCAGTGCAGCGTTTCTGTGAGTTTTTATGGCTGTATTTACATAGACCTTTCTGATAAAGCTTACTTAGTTTTTACCTTATTATACACATTACTTACTATAATTCAATATCTTCTTGAACCCAAACCCAAAACTCCAGCACTGCTAACTCCTTTGACAATAGACAAAGCAAAAAAGACTCAATATTCGACAAGGATTGCAAAAGTTACTCTTGCATAAAAACAAAGCATGACATAAAGCTTCTCCTTTTTGTAAATGGTTCCACCAGGATTCATAAAGCAAAAATAATACATTGACTTTTAGAGAAGAGCTTCAAACCTCGTAAAGGGGCGGAAAATTTAAGTTATGAGCATTTTTGTCAATAAAATAGAAAAAATGCAGATGTCAATTTATTTTTATGAATAAAAAATTGCATTTTGTTGTGAGGCGTTCTGTCTTCTGCAATTTTTTGTTGGAAAGTCCTTGAGTCAACTGATATTAGTTTCTAAATTGCTACATTTGGCAATATTAACCTTAAAATTGACTTTATTGTGTAGCAGATTTTTTACAGCCCAGTGTTTTTCAACCAGAATAATAGTGGGCACCCACTGAGTAGCACCCTCCTTAACTTGCAAAGACAATAATGGCATTAGCAGTAGATTTCCTTGGAGGAAGTCTGTTGTGGCTATGGGCATAAGCCAATAAAGGAACCCCCAGGCATTACTGCCAGGTCCATGATGCCAATAATTCCATGGTACCCCTGCAGCCATGAACTCAATGGAACACATTTCATTAGATTGGGCTGGGAGGGCACATTGGCCCTTGTTTAGGAGTGGGTATGGAAGCAAGTGACATTGAATTTTGCATCCGTTTTACTGCTTTACGATACAATTGTGTTCCTGAATAAGCCCCCCCAAAATCTGCAGGCTATCTTAAATTAGGAGATCACCTGCCTGAAGCTAAATTGTGCCGAGTTGTTATATACCTTATGCCGCAGGCTTGGGGCAATTAATTATTGTTCTTGGTGAGTCTCTCTAGTCATTGTAGGCCGTGGTCTCTCATACTGTGCTCCTGTAATGCTGACACACTTGGGAGTCAGAAATAGTATGGTGGTGTAGATCCTGAGGCCATAATGTACGTCTGGGGTTGATAGACTTCAGGTAGTTGGGGAAGGATTGAGCATAAGGTTTAAGAGTAACAGAAGGTGACATATACCTTTAACTGGACTAATATAGACAACTAACATGGATAGTCAACCAAGGAGTTAGCCAACATGATATATAGGTATACAGTAGATTCATGTGCGAACAGGTTAATTCTTAAACAGCACTGATGGGGTAATCTAGAATTTATTGTTCCACTTAAATCTCCTTTGTTCAGTTGGGACAGTCCTGAAATGGAGAGAGCAACTAAGCTGATAAAGGGTATGGAGAAAAGTTATGAAGAAAGGCTGGCCAAGCTAGGATTATTTGCACAATGAGTCAGGAATAAAATCACTCTAAAGGTGGATATCACCAAATGAGCGGATCTTCTTCCGATATACCCAACTAAAGGTGGACGATATCTGGTTAAGTCGATCCTTTGGACCTGGGGCCAAACAATTAAATTACAATGGTGGTCATAGGTGCTATGACCACCATTGTAATTGGATTGTTTGGCCCCAGGTCCAAAGGATCGACTCAACTTGATATCTCCCACCTTTAGGTGGGTATATCGGAAGAAGATCTGCATGATTTTCCCAAGAGGTTTGCATCAGCTCAGGGGAAAATCAAACTTGCCGATCAAGATCTGGCCAACTTTAGACCAGATCTTGGTTGGGTAGGCCCGTCAGGGGTGCCCATACTTGGGCAGATAAGCAACAGAATTGGTCTGAAGGACCTGAAACAGCAGCTAAAATGCCTGTGTATGGCCACCACCGTATGTAAAGACGTTAATCTGATTTAGACAAGTTTTGGGAATTAAGGCTGACCCACCTATATGGTTGTATTACCCATTAACAATCATGTAGACAAAGAAGCAATAAATCCAGCCCTTTGTGTGTTTGCATTGAGCTGCAACTCTGGCCTTATAATTCTTTCCCCATCCCTATTTACTGAAATATAGGACAGTAAATGGTCAGGTTGAAATTACAAAGTCAGGAAAGATTATTTCTTCCTTGGAGACAAGTTCAGGAGGCAGTAGGAAGCATTTACTTGGGCTGAACTTGAGGAACCTTTTTTCAAAAACAGCTGCCATGGACTGTACCTACGAATTTCTAAGCAAAGCGTAGTCGTTAAAAAGAAGCTGTTACACTAAACTAAATAGGTATGTTGTCTTCCACTTGACATTTATTGAGTGCTTCAGCGTCGCAATGGAAATCAGTCTCTTTATGCGCCGTATGTCATGGTTCAATAGATGGAGGCTACTGATGGGGCCTTTTCTGTTAACGCTCGGTATTTATTCCTCTGCATTCCTTTCAATAGCTTATTAAACCAGAATCATTTTATGTTTGTACCTATACGTAGGTTCTATACAGGACAAGGACATGACAGGGGAAATAATACTCGAGAGAATATCCACAATAGCCGTCCTGTTACAATAACATTCTTTATGTATAGAGTGGATTAATACTGGCGCTCTGAAGTGGGTGGGGGTGGAACACATGGTTATGTAAGAGGAAAAAAAAAAATCTTTCAATAAAAAAGTATGCTGGGAAATTGTTAAATAATCCACATTTCTTATAATGCCACATGCAAAGGCAAACGTACTATGTTTCTCTTAAAGAGCAACTAGGTTTTCTTCCCTCTTTGGGTTGAGCCCACCTACGAATGCGCTAGGTCTTCACAAGGGGGGTTTTGCCCCATTGTTTGGGTTCCACTGCTTTGTTTCCATTGTTTTTTCCTGCTTATTCTAGGCCAGGGATCCCCTACCTTTCTGACTCGTGAACCACAGTCAAATGTAAAAAGACTTGGGGAGCAACACAAGCACCATAAAAGTTAATGGAGGAGCCAAATAAGGGCTGTGATTGGCTATTAGGGGCCTCTATGCACCCTATCAGCTTACAGGGGGCTTTATTTGGTAGGAAATCTTGTTTTTATTCAACCAAAACTTGCCCCCAAGTCAGAAATTCAAAAATAACTCCCTGGTTTGGGGGCACTGAGAGCAACATCCAAGGGGTTGGGGAGCAACATGTTACCCCTGAGCCACTGGTTGGGGATCACTGATATACTGTATCTCCTTAAATCATGCTTTCCACAAGCTCATTAATATCTATGGGTTAAATATAATCAATACTGTAGAACTCTGATTTTACATTTCCCTGGGGATGGTGTGAAAATGATGTTAATTCTTGGAAAACATAAAATCCACGGAAAAAAACCACCACTATTCCTGCAAAGTGTAAAGGTGGCCATACACGGGCCGATTGTAGCTGCCGATATGGTCCATTCGGCAGTTTATCGGCCCGTGTAGGGGAACAACGACGGGCCTGCCTGACCGATATCTGGTCTGAAATCGGCCAAATATCGATCGGGCAGGTTAAAAAATCAGCTTCAGCTCATTGATGTGGTCCCCGAACCAGCTGTGCCTATTCCAGTTGTTATAGCCAAACGACTGAATAGCCTAAATTCCTCTGATATCATCCACCCGTAGGTGGGGAAATCGGGAGAAGATCCGATCGCTTGGCGACCTCACCAGGCGACCGGATCATTACGTGTATGGCCACCTTAAGTTCTTGGTACATAAATTCAGGGTTCTATTGTATCAATATATTTACCAGATAAAGAATGTAGAAGAATGGAATATAAAATGTAATAGGAAAGGGGGTAGAAGAGTAAGAATATGAGCAGCAGTATATTATTATTTGTAAAAAATAAGATGTAGAAACGTCAAGAAAGGTCCCGTTAGTGTAGTATCTGAATTAGCAGATACTGTTTGTTCAGCAGAAATAATGTTATATTCAGCGTAATACGGTAATACTGAACATCTCCAAGAACAAGTGATACCTTTCAATGGACCAGTATAAATAAAAGATAAAATACTGAGCTTTTGAGGTTTTCTTGGTTTGTTAATCAACTGGCCGGACCTCTCATTACTCGTTCCGAGGCAAAAAATCTGGCGATTCAGCTGAGTGAGATAATGGATTTGAAAGGCTGCATTTACACCTGACTTAATAAGAGCGGGCTTGCTTTCTGCAATCAACTGAATAGCCTCTAGCCAGAAATCATATTATTTTCAAAAAGGTGGAAAAAAAGACAAATTAAAGTGGAAATAAAAATGATGCCCTTTTTTGGTTATTCATACCTCGCTGGATTGATTAGGACGTGAGGCAATAACATTTTTTCCCCCCAAAACGTTTCCCTGTATGACGCGTAAGAAATTATCAAATGGGAATAGAACGATAAAAATGTAATTTCAGATAGATGATCATCACGGTTCAGTGGTTGCCTGAATTAGTATAGAACGATAGCAGCTCCTGACGCAATATATATATATATATTTTATACAGTACAGTTATGGGATCCCTTGTCTCCCATAGACTCCATTTTAATCAAATAATTCAGAATTTTAAAACTGATTTCCTTTTTCTCTGTAATAATAAAACAGTACCTTGTACTTGATCCCAACTAAGATATAATTACCCCTTATTGGGGCAGAACAGCCCTATTGGGTTTATTTAATGGTTAAATGATTCCCTTTTCTCTGTAATAATAAAACAGTACCTGTACTTGATCCCAACTAAGATATAATTACCCCTTATTGGGGCAGAACAGCCCTATTGGGTTTATTTAATGGTTAAATGATTCCCTTTTCTCTGTAATAATAAAACAGTACCTGTACTTGATCCCAACTAAGATATAATTACCCCTTATTGGGGGCAGAACAGCCCTATTGGGTTTATTTAATGGTTAAATGATTCCCTTTTCTCTGTAATAATAAAACAGTACCTGTACTTGATCCCAACTAAGATATAATTACCCCTTATTGGGGGCAGAACAGTCCTATTGGGTTTATTTAATGGTTAAATGATTCCCTTTTCTCTGTAATAATAAAACAGTACCTGTACTTGATCCCAACTAAGATATAATTACCCCTTATTGGGGCAGAACAGCCCTATTGGGTTTATTTCATGGTTAAATGATTCCCTTTTCTCTGTAATAATAAAACAGTACCTGTACTTGATCCCAACTAAGATATAATTACCCCTTATTGGGGGCAGAACAGCCCTATTGGGTTTATTTCATGGTTAAATGATTCCCTTTTCTCTGTAATAATAAAACAGTACCTGTACTTGATCCCAACTAAGATATAATTACCCCTTATTGGGGCAGAACAGCCCTATTGGGTTTATTTAATGGTTAAATGATTCCCTTTTCTCTGTAATAATAAAACAGTACCTGTACTTGATCCCAACTAAGATATAATTACCCCTTATTGGGGGCAGAACAGCCCTATTGGGTTTATTCAATATTTAAATGATTTAGCAGACTTAAGGTATGGAGATCCAAATTACGGAAAGATCCCTTATCCGAAAAACCCTAGGTTCCGAGCATTTTGGATAAAAGGTCCCATACCTGCACTGAAATCCATCCATTAAAGTGGACCTGTCACCCAGACATAAAAATCTGTATAATAAAAGTCCTTTTTAAATTAAACATGAAACCAAAATTCATTTTTATATTAACACATTCAATCCCATTTTAAATGCATTTAAAAATCCCAGCTGTCAATCATATACTGCCTGCCCCACCTCTATGCCTTAGGCAGACAAGTACTTAAACTTTCCATTCTGCACTCACATTGTCCCTACCTTCTCACTATCTAATAGAGTAGCCAGTGCATGGGCATGAGCATCTGGTCCCATTCTGGCTCATACACAAGATTTTGGGGTGATACAAAGCATGCCTTAATAACAGTGCCCACAAAATGGCAGCTGCCTGCTTGCTGTGATTGTATATTCCCAAGACTGAAGGAAACAAGATCTATATCATTTAAATAGTATGTTAAGTTAATTTTGCTCAACAAACACAATAGAAAAGAAATTGGAATTATTTCTTAGGGTGACTGGTCCACTTTAATATGCCTTCCAACTCGCAGTCCCACAAACCCTGCATTGACTGCCATGTCCAGAAGGAAAACAAAGGAACACATTCCTATTTCTACGTTATTGTTACATTTACCTGTCCTTGGTCTCCAATCAAGTGCCCAATCCATACAAGCAATGCGCAGTTTAATACTCTAAAAGCTCCGAAGGCAAAACAGGTAACGGATCATTCTCTGCAAAGCGGCGCCCCCACAAAGGGACAAAGAAGATTTGTTCTCCGTCTCTGTGCAAGGAACTCCTTATCAAGCCCTTTGCAAACATAGCGACAATGTTAGGAATACGGCTTTATTCCCCGTGTATATCTGCCACAACCTATTACTAAAGTATTACAATTAAAAAGTAACTGGGAAATGAAAAGGAAGAATTATTTCACTATTTATATAACTCAAGTATTTGCTGAATACGGGAAAGAATGAGTCGATTTGTGAAAAGACTGTCCTGAAAACTTAGGGCAAGAGGCAGAAATGGGAATGGAAATAAACTTTAATAGAGTTTGCTTTAAAGATTCTTTTTTTTTTCTCATCGTGCTCAGGCCTTGAGATTAGTCTAGTGGCCACCTGGCCTGTATTTCATTGGCCCAGCAAGTAACATACCAGCAAAGCCTGGGCCGGTATTATACATTTACCGACAATGTATTAACTGGTAAATTTGTTCTGCCTCTAGCCTGCACCCAATCTAGTTTCCAAGTCAGCCTTTTCTCTCCTGCCCCTCTATCTCTCCACCCAATCCAATAAGTATGAATTATATCTTAGTTGGGATCAAGTACAGGTACTGTTTTATTATTACAGAGAAAAGGGAATCATTTAACCATGAAATAAACCCAATAGGGCTGTTCTGCCCCCAATAAGGGGTAATTATATCTTAGTTGGGATCAAGTACAGGTAATGTTTTATTATTACAGAGAAAAGGGAATCATTTAACCATTAAATAAACCCAATAGGGCTGTTCTGCCCCCAATAAGGGGTAATTATATCTTAGTTGGGATCAAGTACAGGTACTGTTTTATTATTACAGAGAAAAGGGAATCATTTAACCATTAAATAAACCCAATAGGGCTGTTCTGCCCCCAATAAGGGGTAATTATATCTTAGTTGGGATCAAGTACAGGTACTGTTTTATTATTACAGAGAAAAGGGAATCATTTAACCATTAAATAACCCCAATAGGGCTGTTCTGCCCCCAATAAGGGGTAATTATATCTTAGTTGGGATCAAGTACAGGTACTGTTTTATTATTACAGAGAAAAGGGAATCATTTAACCATTAAATAAACCCAATAGGGCTGTTCTGCCCCCAATAAGGGGTAATTATATCTTAGTTGGGATCAAGTACAGGTACTGTTTTATTATTACAGAGAAAAGGGAATCATTTAACCATTAAATAAACCCAATAGGGCTGTTCTGCCCCCAATAAGGGGTAATTATATCTTAGTTGGGATCAAGTACAGGTACTGTTTTATTATTACAGAGAAAAGGGAATCATTTAACCATTAAATAACCCCAATAGGGCTGTTCTGCCCCCAATAAGGGGTAATTATATCTTAGTTGGGATCAAGTACAGGTACTGTTTTATTATTACAGAGAAAAGGGAATCATTTAACCATTAAATAAACCCAATAGGGCTGTTCTGCCCCCAATAAGGGGTAATTATATCTTAGTTGGGATCAAGTACAGGTACTGTTTTATTATTACAGAGAAAAGGGAATCATTTAACCATTAAATAAACCCAATAGGGCTGTTCTGCCCCCAATAAGGGGTAATTATATCTTAGTTGGGATCAAGTACAGGTACTGTTTTATTATTACAGAGAAAAGGGAATCATTTAACCATTAAATAAACCCAATAGGGCTGTTCTGCCCCCAATAAGGGGTAATTATATCTTAGTTGGGATCAAGTACAGGTACTGTTTTATTATTACAGAGAAAAGGGAATCATTTAACCATTAAATAAACCCAATAGGGCTGTTCTGCCCCAATAAGGGGTAATTATATCTTAGTTGGGATCAAGTACAGGTACTGTTTTATTATTACAGAGAAAAGGGAATCATTTAACCATGAAATAAACCCAATAGGGCTGTTCTGCCCCAATAAGGGGTAATTATATCTTAGTTGGGATCAAGTACAGGTACTGTTTTATTATTACAGAGAAAAGCTGTAGTTATAGTAAATAATACATTGGAAACTCTGTGCACTTGTAATCAGGCCGAAATATTGTTCTACGACTCCTGGTCAGTGCTAATGACTTTGCCTATGGATATAACAGAATGCTTTTGCTATATGGAACATTTGAAATGGATGTTTAAGTAATTTATTTCCCCCAAGAGAGTATAGTAAATGTTATACATTGCTTTCAGACACAAATACAAGCGTACTGTGCTAAAGTGCTACATTATGGCCATTGTGTGGGATGGCAGGAGTCGGGATTCTGTGCCGCGCATCAGGCAGTGTCGGTTGCTGAAGGAGCATCTAATTGCTATTAGTACACAACCATGAGCATAATAGCTGGGTAGAAGGCAACGCAGACAGCACTTTATTATTCATAATCCCAGCCGATACATTCCCTAGCACAATGCCGTCGCAATGATACCGTTAGTGTGTAGTCAACAAAACAATTAGACTGCAGAACTGTAAATGCAAATAATCACAATTTTTTTTATGTTGCAGCAGGTTCTTTATTCACTTGTTTATGCTCTTTGCAATGATACCTGCCTTCCCCTTTGGTGTTGTTTAAAAAACTACCAAACTCTTAAACTCATCTGGAAAATGGTGTATAATATGTGGGATTATTCTATATTTCTATTCTGCCTTAGTTCTATTGTATCAGTGTACTGGCTATGAGATGTTTCACTGATATAGAGAGTGCAATTTACAATATCCATGTATCTGGCCACTCCTCTAGCGATGCTGAGCCACGCCTCTCTGCTGCTAGGCCATGCCCCTTTTTGGCCTTCTTGTAATAGGATTCCAACACAATAGGAGGCCTATGGAAAGTGATAAGGGAGCTTGTAGCTAGCCTCCTAGAGAGACACAGGGCTTTGATTGCCCAGACATATAGGAAAAGGAAAATAAATAATTAGCTCTTAATATTTTCAACAAATGTAGAATGATGTAGAAAATGCTATACTGAAACAATTTGCAGTTGGTCTTCATTTTTTATTATTTACAGTTTTTGAATTATTTGCCTTTTTGTTCAGCAACTCTCCAGTTTGGAATTTCAGCAGCTATCTGGTTGCTAAGGTCCAGTGTAACCTAGCAACCAGACAGTGGTTTGAAGAAAGACTAGAGGAGGGCCTAAATAGAAACATAAGTAATAAAAGTAACTGGGAGGAGGAAGTCATATAACAGAAAAAATACAAAAATAAATAAAAAATGAAAACCAATTGAAAAGTTGCTAAGAATAGGCCATTGTATGACATACTAAAGGATAACCTGAAGGTGAACCACCCCTTTGATATTAATATTTTGTTGACAAATCGTTTGGTAAATAAATAACAAAGTTATAGGGGAATTTAATAAGGATTTGGGCTTGGGTAGAACTGACGTATGTGCTAACTGGCACAAATGCAATAGCCAAAAGCAGCCAATCGGGTCTTTGCTTTCATTTTTTAACTTGTAATAGACTGCTTATAACTAACTAGCAGGAAAGGGTTACATATCTTTGTTCATATACCCAGTACTGTCCCCGACTATGGGCTTATACAGAGGGCTATTTCTTGGTCGTATTTGGGATACTTCAGGTTAGGAGGTAATGATTTCTTTCTCCCTAAATGATACACTCATACACGCAGTATCTATCTAATGTTCTGTGTTTGTTGCTAGGGTGCCCGTGGTTAGATGAGGATGGGATGAGATGATTGTTGAGAAGGGATTTCATATATCAGCTATAATTGGATGCCCCCTATGTGCAAATAGGAGAACAAAGATACAATTCTTGGCCTTTAGGGACCTTTGATTTTTCTCTCATCTCTTGTCAACCCTGTGATCCTGCCGTAATGATCCCCGGACATATACTGTTTATTTTGGCACAGTATAGCCAAACGGTGGCAGTAACCAGCAGGAATTAATATTACTAACCTCAGGAGCTATACAATGACAGATATTTTTGGACATTATTGTTGTTGCAGTTAGCCTAGATAGATAGATGATAGATATATTGATAGATCGATAAATAGATGATAGATAGATAGATAGATAGGTAGATAGATAGATAGATAGATAATAGATAGATAGATAGATTGATAAATAATAGATAGATAGATGATAGATAGATGATAGATGATAGATATATTGATAGATCGATAAATAGATGATAGATAGATAGATAGATAGATAGATAGATAGATAGATAGATAATAGATAGATAGATAATAGATAGATAGATTGATAAATAATAGATAGATGATAGATAGATGATAGATATATTGATAGATCGATAAATAGATGATAGATAGATAGATGATAGATAGATAGATAGATAGATAAATAATAGATAGATAGATGATAGATAGATAGATAGATAGATAGATAGATAGATAGATGATAGATGATAGATATATTGATAGATCGATAAATAGATGATAGATAGATAGATATATAGATAGATTGATAAATAATAGATAGATAGATGATAGATAGATAGATAGATAGATAGATAGATAGATAGATTGATAGATAGATAGATAGTCAGATAGATATATAGAGAAATAGATGATGGAAAGAAAGAAAGATAGGAGGAAAGAAAGAGATGATAGATGATAGATAGATAGATAGATAGATAGATAGATAGATAGATAGATAGATGATAAATAGATAGATTGATCGATAGATAGATACATAGATAGAAAGAAAGAAAGAATAGATAGATTTGATTATTAGATAGATAGATAGATAGATAGATAGATAGATAGACAGACAGACAGACAGACAGACAGATAGACAGACAGTAGATAGCTAGATAATATAAAGAAAGAAAAAAAGAATAGATAGATCCAGAATATACTGCACTTCATATGGGGATATGATATAACCAAATTACAGTGTAACTAAGCATTCAATGGACAGAATAAATGGACCATCTGTTTCTTTTCTGCTGGAAAATTCTTTGTTTCTCTTTTATCTCCAAGGAGGATTTGTCTCATGGGGGCTCTGCACACAGTAGTAATCCCCATGGTAATGTCCCAATGAAGCTGATTTGTACAAGAATTCCTAGCACATCTTACTAGTGACAGTATTTTGGACCTGCGTTCTTAGTATGTTGCATTGGCGCTGTGTGTAAAAGGCTGTTATATTGAGTATACAGGTATGGGATCCGTTATCCAGAAACCCATTATCCAGAAAGCTCCGAATTATGGAAAGCCCGTCTCCATTCGTAACCATTTAATGAAATGGTTAAGAATTTTAAAACTGATTTGCTTTTTCTCTGTAGTAATAAAACAGTACCTTGTAATTGATCCCAACTAAGATATAATTACCCCTTATTGGGGGCAGAACAGCCCTATTGGGTTTATTTAATGGTTAAATGATTCCCTTTTCTCTGTAATAATAAAACAGTACCTGTACTTGAACCAAACTAAGATATAATTACCCCTTATTGGGGCAGAACAGCCCTATTGGGTTTATTTAATGGTTAAATGATTCCCTTTTCTCTGTAATAATAAAACAGTACCTGTACTTGATCCCAACTAAGATATAATTACCCCTTATTGGGGGCAGAACAGCCCTATTGGGTTTATTTAATGGTTAAATGATTCCCTTTTCTCTGTAATAATAAAACAGTACCTGTACTTGATCCCAACTAAGATATAATTACCCCTTATTGGGGCAGAACAGCCCTATTGGGTTTATTTAATGGTTAAATGATTCCCTTTTCTCTGTAATAATAAAACAGTACCTGTACTTGATCCCAACTAAGATATAATTACCCCTTATTGGGGGCAGAACAGCCCTATTGGGTTTATTTAATGGTTAAATGATTCCCTTTTCTCTGTAATAATAAAACAGTACCTGTACTTGATCCCAACTAAGATATAATTACCCCTTATTGGGGGCAGAACAGCCCTATTGGGTTTATTTAATGGTTAAATGATTCCCTTTTCTCTGTAATAATAAAACAGTACCTGTACTTGATCCCAACTAAGATATAATTACCCCTTATTGGGGGCAGAACAGCCCTATTGGGTTTATTTCATGGTTAAATGATTCCCTTTTCTCTGTAATAATAAAACAGTACCTGTACTTGATCCCAACTAAGATATAATTACCCCTTATTGGGGCAGAACAGCCCTATTGGGTTTATTTAATGGTTAAATGATTCCCTTTTCTCAGTAATAATAAAACAGTACCTGTACTTGATCCCAACTAAGATATAATTACCCCTTATTGGGGGCAGAACAGCCCTATTGGGTTTATTTAATGGTTAAATGATTCCCTTTTCTCTGTAATAATAAAACAGTACCTGTACTTGATCCCAACTAAGATATAATTACCCCTTATTGGGGGCAGAACAGCCCTATTGGGTTTATTTCATGGTTAAATGATTCCCTTTTCTCTGTAATAATAAAACAGTACCTGTACTTGATCCCAACTAAGATATAATTACCCCTTATTGGGGCAGAACAGCCCTATTGGGTTTATTTCATGGTTAAATGATTCCCTTTTCTCTGTAATAATAAAACAGTACCTGTACTTGATCCCAACTAAGATATAATTACCCCTTATTGGGGGCAGAACAGCCCTATTGGGTTTATTTAATGGTTAAATGATTCCCTTTTCTCTGTAATAATAAAACAGTACCTGTACTTGATCCCAACTAAGATATAATTACCCCTTATTGGGGGCAGAGTTAAAGTCAGGAATCCTTCCCCTTTGTGTTGTGTGCAAAGGAGAATCTATGTGGGTATAGCTCATACACACTGCCGGCACCAACCCAGTACTCTTTAAGAATTTTAAGAATTAAGGGCCGCCCCCTGGGATCATAGGATTCACAGTGCACATAAACAAGCCAAGGCACACATACATGCTAGGCCCCATCAGCCAATGAATGGGCAGAGTTCTGCCTTTTACTCCCACACTACTTCCTGTTACAGTTAGAGCTGCATCACTTCCTGTCAGCTGATCTCTGAGGGAGCACACAGCCCATCACTAAATGGCGGCTCAAGGGAAAGGATGTAAAAGGGCAATATTTACTGATATATATATTCCAGTTTGGGGAGATTCTTTAATAGGCCACTTAACATAATATAAACTGTTGGTTACGTATTCATTCTGGGGGTACAGTTTTCCTTTAATGCAAAATAAATTCTAGAACCACTGATCCATAGAAAGTAAAAATGGTGAAAATGTATAGACTTAGCAATTTATAGTGTTCCGTGTCCTTGATAAATGGAACCCAATGTATGCTGTAAGGCTAAACCAAACTGTTTTATTGTGAGCCCCACGGATCAGACTGACGCCACGTATACTACAATATATTGTGTTTTTGAAAAAATCTCAACAATATATGAAAAGCCCTTTTTTCCACATTTACTTGTAATTTATCTGAAACTTTCAGACCTTCAATACAATGATATATACCAGATAGAAGCCTTGGAGCGATAAGTGCTTGGCCTCCTCTGACTCCATTATGTGACTCAGTCTGTGTCTAGTTGTGTCTGCTGCTGATTATTCTTTTGATATTGGATGGTAACAATGGAGTATACAGGTATAGGACCCATTATGCAGAATGCTCGGGACCAAGGGTATTCCGGATAAGGAGTCTTTCTGTAATTTGGATCTTCATACCTTAAGTCTACTAAAAAAATCAAAAAAACATGAATTAAACCCAATAGGGCTGTTCTGCCCCCAAATAAGGGGTAATTATATCTTAGTTGGGATCAAGTACAGGTACTGTTTTATTATTACAGAGAAAAGGGAATCATTTAACCATTAAATAAACCCAATAGGACTGTTCTGCCCCCAATAAGGGGTAATTATATCTTAGTTGGGATCAAGTACAGGTACTGTTTTATTATTACAGAGAAAAGGGAATCATTTAACCATTAAATAAACCCAATAGGGCTGTTCTGCCCCCAATAAGGGGTAATTATATCTTAGTTGGGATCAAGTACAGGTACTGTTTTATTATTACAGAGAAAAGGGAATCATTTAACCATTAAATAAACCCAATAGGGCTGTTCTGCCCCCAATAAGGGGTAATTATATCTTAGTTGGGATCAAGTACAGGTACTGTTTTATTATTACAGAGAAAAGGGAATCATTTAACCATTAAATAAACCCAATAGGACTGTTCTGCCCCCAATAAGGGGTAATTATATCTTAGTTGGGATCAAGTACAGGTACTGTTTTATTATTACAGAGAAAAGGGAATCATTTAACCATTAAATAAACCCAATAGGACTGTTCTGCCCCCAATAAGGGGTAATTATATCTTAGTTGGGATCAAGTACAGGTACTGTTTTATTATTACAGAGAAAAGGGAATCATTTAACCATTAAATAAACCCAATAGGGCTGTTCTGCCCCCAATAAGGGGTAATTATATCTTAGTTGGGATCAAGTACAGGTACTGTTTTATTATTACAGAGAAAAGGGAATCATTTAACCATTAAATAAACCCAATAGGACTGTTCTGCCCCCAATAAGGGGTAATTATATCTTAGTTGGGATCAAGTACAGGTACTGTTTTATTATTACAGAGAAAAGGGAATCATTTAACCATTAAATAAACCCAATAGGACTGTTCTGCCCCCAATAAGGGGTAATTATATCTTAGTTGGGATCAAGTACAGGTACTGTTTTATTATTACAGAGAAAAGGGAATCATTTAACCATGAAATAAACCCAATAGGGCTGTTCTACCCCCAATAAGGGGTAATTATATCTTAGTTGGGATCAAGTACAGGTACTGTTTTATTATTACAGAGAAAAGGGAATCATTTAACCATTAAATAAACCCAATAGGGCTGTTCTGCCCCCAATAAGGGGTAATTATATCTTAGTTGGGATCAAGTACAGGTACTGTTTTATTATTACAGAGAAAAGGGAATCAGGTTTAAAATTCTGAATTATTTGATTAAAATGAAATTTATGGGAGACAGGCTTTCCATAATTCAGAGCTTTCTGGATAACAGGTTTCCGGATAAGGGATTCCATACCTGTACTGCTAACCAACGTACTCATTTTATTGCCATATTATTGCTTTAACTTATAAACCTTTTGTTAACTAGATTATTATTGCTTATTCTTTATAAATATTTCCCTTGTCTTAAAAGAAGGAGTCATGAGGATTGGGCTTGGATTATTCTCCCGGATGCCTTTGCTTCTCTCTCCTATGTTCATATGAAAGTTCAATTTAATTATACTGGGTCTTTAATAAAACGATGACGCTGTACAATATATACCTTGTTCATTTGGTGTTTGTATATGAACACAGCTTATATTTGCATTAAAAGCAGAGAAGTAGTGATGAGTGAATCTGTCCCACTTCGCTTCTCCATAAAATCTGCGAAATGGCGAGAAAATTTGCGAAACCTCGAAAAATTTGCGAAACCTCGAAAAATTTGCGAAACCTCGAAAAATTTGTGAAACACATTTGTCGCGCAATTTTTTTGTCGCCCGCATCTTTTTTTTGTCGCCAGGTGTATATTTTTTTTGTCCCCCACATGACGTGACCGCACCTTTTTTTTACGTGACTGCGCCTTTTTTACGTGACTGCACCCTTTTTTAACGTGACGCGTGCGCACCCATATTGGACGTGCAAAAAAAAAATTCCACACGCCGAATTTTTCCGGTGCAAATTTTCACGGAACGATTCGCCAATGGCAAATTGCGGAAATTTGCTGCTAATCCATGCCTGGCGAAAAAATTCACTCATCACTACTGAGAAGAGCTTACAATTACCCTTTCACAGCCAAGGCTACCTACACTCCCTGTTGATATATACAGTATATAAGCTATAGACTTTGTGGAACTCCTTTGCAACTGGGTTTCCACCCAAACACCTATTGGGACAGACCCTAAGCAAAGTATTGTCTTAAAACAACAACTATACCCCCATAAAAAAAAGGCACAAGGAGCTATGGAACATTCCAAATGATCAGAAAATAATTCTATAAACTAGAAAATTCCTCTTTGAATTGGCCCAACGTCAGAAAGGATGACTGTGTTAAAATGAGCCCTTAGTAAGCTATAGGTAGCGTTATTATAAGGCAATTTTATCAGGAGGCTTTATGGAGGTGCTAATAACCAGGTTGCCTTGATGCTTTCCTAGTAAGCAAGAATGCTTCTGGAATGTTCTTACCATAGAAGGTGTCACCCATCTACGTTTGACTGGACAGATCTGCAGTGTTTCCTATTCATTTAAATGATGTAACCCAAGGTGACACAGCCCTTGAAGGTCCAAACGTTTGCCTAATAACAGGATTGATTTTGTGCTGGAATCCATTCTCAATATTCCATTCCTTGATTCACTTGCTCCAACATGATTGACACATAAAGACCTCTCTGTCTGTCCCCACTGAACCCTGGGCTTGACCTGCCAGATTTGTTTTTTTTATAATAAAACTGGTGAATTCTTTCTCTATATCCCAAGGTTGACAAAAGAGAAAATTTATTCTTAATGATTCATACTGATTTTAAGTGAAGCTTCATATACCTATCCTAAAAAAATAGCAATGTTTGCTAACATTAACTGCAATATAATATATCATTCAGCAATATAAAGTCACAGGGATTAGAAGAATCCTTACACTTCTATTTAATTAGAAGAGGGTTTCTCTGCTTGCCTGTTCCATCAGTGAGACTAGGGTATTATCTTCAAGACCTTCAAGAAAGTCTGAAATCAATAACATACACCACCAGTGGGATACTTCACTGAATTCCTAATATTTGTCAGGAAATCCCTCAGGGCTACAGACAGGTTAGATAATGAGTCCTTTAGGCAGGGAAAGCATACAATATAGGGTCATACGGAGATAGAAAGGAACAACAATCAGAGAACTGCTACATACAATGATATGAAGGAACCTAGTAACAAAGATCAGAAATCAATGAAGAGGATGAAGATCAGAGAAGGAATGCTGGAAAGCAATGGGGAGGATGAAGGTCAGAGAAGTAATGCTGGAAAGCAATGGAGAGGATGAAGATTAGAGAAGGAATGCTGGAAAGCGGTGGAGAGGATGAAGGTCATAAAAGGAATGCTGGAAAGCGGTGGAGAGGATGAAGGAAAGAGAAGGAATACTGGAAAGCAATAGAGAGGATGAAGGCCAGAGAAGGAATGTTGGAAAGCAATAGAGAGGACGATGGTCAGAAAAGGAATACTGGAAAGCAATGGAGAGGATGAAGATCAGAGAAGGAATGCTGGAAAGCAATGGAGAGGATGAAGGTCAGAGAAGGAATGCTGGAAAGCAATGGAAAGGATGAAGGTCAGAGAAGGAATGCTGGAAAGCAATGGAGAGAATGAAGGTCAGAGAAGGAATGCTGGAAAGCAATGGAGAGGATGAAGGTCAGAGAAGGAATGCTGGAAAGCAATGGAGAGGATGAAGGTCAGAGAAGGAATGCTGGAAAGCAAATGGAGAGGATGAAGATCAGAGAAGTAATGCTGGAAAGCAATGGAGAGGATGAAGGTCAGAGAAGGAATGCTGGAAAGCAATAGAGAGGATGATGGTCAGAAAAGGAATGCTGGAAAGCAATGGGGAGGATGAAGGTCAGAGAAGGAATGCTGGAAAGCAATGGGGAGGATGAAGGTCAGAGAAGGAATGCTGTAAAGCAATAGAGAGGATGATGGTCAGAAAAGGAATGCTGGAAAGCAATGGAGAGGATGAAGGTCAGAGAAGGAATTCTGGAAAGCAATGGAGAGGATGAAGGTCAGAGAAGGAATGCTGGAAAGCAATGGAGAGGATGAAGGTCAGAGAGGGAATGATGGAAAGAGATGGAGAGGATGAAGGTCAGAGAAGGAATGCTGGAAAGCAATGGAGAGGATGAAGATCAGAGAAGGAATGATGGAAAGAGATTGAGAGGATGAAGATCAGAGAAGGAATGATGGAAAGAGATGGAGAGGATGAAGATCAGAGAAGTAATGCTGGAAAGCGAAGAAGAGAATTAAGATCAGAGAAGGAATGCTGGAAAGCGATAAAGAGGATGAAGGTCATAAAAGGAATGCTGGAAAGCGGTGGAGAGGATGAAGGAAAGAGAAGGAATGCTGAAAAGCAATAGAGAGGATGAAGGCCAGAGAAGGAATGCTTGAAAGCAATGGAGAGGATGATGGTCAGAAAAGGAATGCTGGAAAGCAATGTAGAGGATTAAGGTCAGAGAAGGAATGATGGAAAGAGAGGGAGAGGATGAAGATCAGAGAAGGAATGATGGAAAGAGAGGGAGAGGATGAAGATCAGAGAAGTAATGCTGGAAAGCAATGGAGAGGATGAAGGTCAGACAAGGAATGCTGGAAAGCGAAGAAGAGAATTAAGATCAGAGAAGGAATGCTGGAACGCAATAAAGAGGATGAAGGTCAGAGAAGGCTAATTGGAACAAGAAATGAAAAAAGTGAGAACCATAACTAGACACAAGATGAGGACAGGGGCCCTGCAGGTGCCCGCACCACCCCCCTCCCCCCCCCCGACAGGGGCCCTCCTAACCCCCCTCGCAGGGCCCCCCACCCGACATCCTCCCACGAGTGTGTAAATTTAAGTGTCAGGGGAGGAGCGGTCGGGCAGGGGGAGCTCTGGCAACTATCGAGTCTGGGCCGCCGGGGCCCACTAGAACCGGGGATTACACAGGCTGGCAAGAACTAGGGACACTGCCTCAATGTTCAAGCATCATAGTGGTAAAGGATAGGTAGTAAGAAACCTTAAAAAAAGGCTGCATTTGAGTAAGTAATTAGCCAGATGAGATTAATTATACACTGCTGAGATAGCAGATGGTACAGTAGAATTCACCTGAAATGTGTCTTCTACTTTTTGAGCCTGCTAGCTGAGGAACGGAAGCCAGAAACAGAAAAGGTCCTTGGTTCAAATCCTAGCAGATCCTTATAGCTGCAAGCTACACAGCTGTTTCTGTACTTGGTTTTCTCTTTAACACTGCATTATGCTTTATGTTTCACATTTTAGAGGTTTTTAAAGGTACAGTAGTGGTAAATAACTACAGTAAAGGACATGGCCCCTTTAATGATTTACTCACACCTTACTTATACCTACTAATGCCACTCTTGCTAACCCCATCTGGTTCTTGGAGGGGTCCCCTATTTGTACCACCTAAAGGCATGGATTGAATATGTAGACTAACAATATACTTATCTCTAGTGAATAGTGATGAGCGAATCATTCAAAAGATCCGCGAAACGGCGAAAAATTCGTGAAGCGGCGAAAAATTGTTGCCTGCAGCTATTATTTTGTCGCACGGCTAGTGTTTCGTCGCCCACGGCTATTATTTTGTCGCGCGGCTATTGTTTTGTCGCCTGTGGCTATTATATTGTCGTGTGGCTATTATTTAGTCGCCCGCAGCTATTATTTTGTCGCGCGGCTATTATTTCGTCTCGCTCGGCTATTATTTTGTCGCCCGCAGCTATTATTTTGTCGCGCGGCTATTATTTCGTCGCCCGCGGCTATTGTTTTGTCGCCTGCGGCTGTTATTTTGTCGCACGGCTATTATTTCATCGCACGGCTATTGTTTTGTCGCCCGTGGCTATTATTTTGTCGCGCGGCTATTATTTTGTCGCCCGCAGCTATTATTTTGTCGCACAGCTATTATTTCGTCGGCCGCGGCTATTGTTTTGTCGCCTGCGGCTGTTATTTTGTCGCATGGCTATTATTTCATCGCGCGACTATTCTTTTGACGCCCGCGACTATTCTTTTTTGACGCCGACGACAATTTTTGGACATGCGGCGAATTTTTGTTATCAGTTTTGCGAAACAAACCGCCGATGGCGAAACGCGGAAATTCGCCGCAAATCCATGCCTGACGAAACATTTCGCCCATCACTACTAGTGAACATTTTATGGGAAGCTGGGTTTCCTTGACATTCTCTCTATCAATGTAAATATAGGTAATTATCAGTCCCTTTATATTTCCCTCTGATTTATTATCTCAATTGGTGGTAGAGGGAGAATACAACATTAATAAAAAAATAGAGCATGGTCATCCCTCCTAACGATGATGACACCACTGCTTTATGTTAGACTGAAAGGGATATGAAAAACAAGTTATATGTATGCCATTAGACTGAATTCCAGCAATTATATAAACAGAAAGCTTACACATTCACATCCGGTCGTGGAACATTTACATAACCAGAGTGGGTGGTACGTTTTAAGTCAAATTACGTTACAAAACATTATAACTGGGCGATTGTGTAACCATTTAAGTTGTTTATTTTGAGAATGAAGATGCCTGGATATAAGTAGTTGGGATTCTATGGTAGAATTATCCTTATATGGACAAGGATGTTATGGACCTAAAATATACAGTCTACATTATATTTCTAAGCTTCCTACACATAGAATGGTTTAATAAAGTGCTGAACTCATTGTAGGTGCTACAGCCTGGTCATGGATTCCCAAAGCATGGTCAGCACCCCATCCAACACGGCAGTAGGTGGTTCCTTGGTCCTTGTCATGATGATGCCACCATTGGCAATAAGACAATAAGACAATAAGATGAATACATCATTAGTCTGCCAAAAGATAATATCTTCATGAAGTCAATGGATTAAAAGAGAAGGAAAGTCATTTTGGCATTTTACTGCCAATAGATTTGCCACATTAGTACCACCTAACGCTATATTTATTCTGCAGAAAGCTTTACTTTACCTGTGTAAAGAGCCCTAGAAGCTCCCTCTGATAGCAGCTGCCATTTTAGATTGGTCTTGGTAGCTTCCTGCTGCAGTTATTGCCGTTAGAAGCTCAGATCACACATTCCTAAGGGTGGGGGAAGTGAGTTCTTATGCATTCTCATGGGAGGAGGGAGCAGGAGAAAGGGGGGAAGCGAGAAGAGAGAACTGAGCAAGCCCCAAACCTGAAGGAGACCTAAAAGAGAGTAAGTTAAGCTGAAGTAAGCTGAAATGGCTGTTGTTGTTCTCCTTCTTCTTTTCGGAGTTAAGTTGACTTTGGAGTTAAACATACTGCTAGGGAAAATACCTGACCCTTTGCCTAAGTCCTATTGGCTACAGAATACGGGAATAAGGGAAGGGATCCAAATGAATGAGCCATTGATTGATTCTTGTTACACTATACTTTCATGTATGCCCTGCCATAATAATTTGCACTCTATCATAGACTGGAAGTTGTTAACTTAACAACAGAGTCCATGATCCTGAGGTTCTGTTCAAAACCCTAGCAAAACCCCTGCAATGAAATATTGCTTACTATTTGTTTCAAAATAACTCTCTTCTTTTCATGGTTCATTTCAAAATGCAATAGTTGATAAATATAATAAGGTATGAAGAAAGTCCCTGTAGGTAATATTAAATACCTCCTAGAGTTCATTCTCCATTAGTAGCTTATCTTCTTGTTTGGTTAACGAGACCCAGAGGTCTGAATTATGCAGGCAGTACCTTCATTAAAAAATCTGGGTTACGTCAATCAATTAGCTCATGTTACAGCACATCGTCACTTTGCAGCTACTCTAATGTACTATTCATGGAGATGAATTACCATTCTAGGTTAAGAAAATGATGGTTCCAAAGAGGAACCTCAAAAGCGCATGAATTGGTATTTAGGCCAGGGTATGAATGTAATCTTAGGTCATTTTAGATTAGATTTCAGATAATGTTTTGTAGATGTATTCTTCTTTTTTGTATGTAGCCCTATTGTCCATTTGTTGAGTGGGAGAATGCATATGGGAAATGATATCACAATAGACACAATACCACATGTGACATCTACTCCCATGCAGGGGTCTTCCACTTTTAATTATGGTTACCTACTAGCAGAGTGCAAATGGTATCTCTAGAATCTACTGTTTAAAAGGACTCCACCGCTTAAGAGATAATGGAAACATCTCCATTTGTGTAGGTGGAGATGTGGGTTAATGGAAAATATTAACCTTGCTTCAAATCCAGGTTCTTCTTGAAAGAATCTTGAGTACCCAGTTAATTTAAGGTCTGTATAATAAGTAATTATATGAAGTGAGTAGAAGCAACTATTAACTTCCATAGATGGGGGGCTGGACAGTAACATGACTTTCTTGACTGTAGGTTCTTTTTCTCTGCCATCATTTTAAAATGATGGGACTCATAATACTTTTCCAGTGGGGTTCAGTTAGTGAAGAAAATAGAGCTACCTGCCCCATGTACCTTCTGTCATTGACATGAGTGAACACCACCATTTAGCACATGTACATGTGGTTCAAGAGGGACTCTTCATCCATAGATAGAGTTGGGATGGGGTTTGGCAGACATTTCTCCATGTATAATGCCTCAAGCTTTGTGATACATACATTTTTGAGTCACTTCACTTACATTATCACAGACCAGTTGATAGATGTTCTTGATAGATACTCAAACCTAAGACCTAGATGTACAGTATATATACTCTAATGTACTATTCATGGAGATGAATTACCATTCTAGGTTAAGAAAATGATGGTTCCAAAGAGGAACCTCAAAAGCGCATGAATTGGTATTTAGGCCAGGGTATGAATGTAATCTTAGGTCCTTTTAGATTAGATTTCAGATAATGTTTTGTAGATGTATTCTTCTTTTTGTATGTAGCCCTATTGTCCATTTGTTGAGTGGGAGAATGCATATGGGAAATTATATCTCAGTAGACACAATACCACATGTGACATCTACTCCCATGCAGGGGTCTTCCACTTTTAATTATGGTTACCTACTAGCAGAGTGCAAATGGTATCTCTAGAATCTACTGTTTAAAAGGACTCCACCGCTGAAGAGATAATGGAAACATCTCCACCATTTGTGTAGGGTGGAGTGGGTTAATGGAAAATATTAACCTTGCTTCAAATCCAGGTTCTTCTTGAAAGAATCTTGAGTACCCAGTTAATTTAAGCTATGTATAACAGGTAATTATATGAAGTGAGTAGAAGCAACTATTAACTTCCATAGATGGGGGGCTGGACAGTAACATGACTTTCTTGACTGTAGGTTCTTTTTCTCTGCCATCATTTTAAAATGATGGGACTCATAATACTTTTCCAGTGGGGTTCAGTTAGTGAAGAAAATAGAGCTACCTGCCCCATGTACCTTCTGTCATTGACATGAGTGAACACCACCATTTAGCACATGTACATGTGGTTCAAGAGGGACTCTTCATCCATAGATAGAGTTGGGATGGGGTTTGGCAGACATTTCTCCATGTATAATGCCTCAAGCTTTGTGATACATACATTTTTGAGTCACTTCACTTACATTATCACAGACCAGTTGATAGATGTTCTTGATAGATACTCAAACCTAAGACCTAGATGTACAGTATATATACTCTAATGTACTATTCATGGAGATGAATTACCATTCTAGGTTAAGAAAATGATGGTTCCAAAGAGGAACCTCAAAAGCGCATGAATTGGTATTTAGGCCAGGGTATGAATGTAATCTTAGGTCCTTTTAGATTAGATTTCAGATAATGTTTTGTAGATGTATTCTTCTTTTTTGTATGTAGCCCTATTGTCCATTTGTTGAGTGGGAGAATGCATATGGGAAATTATATCTCAGTAGACACAATACCACATGTGACATCTACTCCCATGCAGGGGTCTTCCACTTTTAATTATGGTTACCTACTAGCAGAGTGCAAATGGTATCTCTAGAATCTACTGTTTAAAAGGACTCCACCGCTGAAGAGATAATGGAAACATCTCCACCATTTGTGTAGGGTGGAGTGGGGTAATGGAAAATATTAACCTTGCTTCAAATCCAGGTTCTTCTTGAAAGAATCTTGAGTACCCAGTTAATTTAAGCTATGTATAACAGGTAATTATATGGAGTGAGGAGAAGCAACTATTAACTGCCATAGATGGGGGCTGGGCAGTTACATGACTTTCTTGGCTCTAGGTTCTTTTTCTCCATACACTAATTTTTAAAATGATGGTACAGTTTTCCAGTGGGGTTCAGTTAGTGAAGAAAATAGAGCTACCTGCCCCATGTCCCTTCTGTCATTGACATGTATGAAAACCACCATTTAGAACATGTACATGTGAGCTCAAGAGGGGTTCTTCATCCATAGATATGACAAGTAGAGTTGGGATGGGGGTTGGCAGACATTTCTCCATGTATAATGCCTCAAGCTTTGTGACACATACATTTTTGAGTCACTTCACTTACATTATCACAGACCAGTTGATAGATGTTCTTGATAGATACTCAAACCTAAGACCTAGATGCTCTTGATAGATGCTCAACAGACCACCAACCACCTACCTTGCTCAAATAAAGTTTTCATTCATCTGGACTTTAAAAAAAAAATCCAATTTTGGAGACAGACATTTCAGGTCTCTCACGGTTTCCCACTATACACCTACATATTCCAAGACTGAATCATTCATCTTCATGAAAACCATTGCAAATTGCTTGTAAAGCTCTATAGTTTTAAAGATATGGGTGAATTCATTCAAACAATAATTAATATATGAAGAATGGTTTGAATATGATGGATGAGCTTCAGCATTAATGTCACCCTCTGTCCTAGATAAATAGATACTTTCTGCTGGTCGTTTTGTTTGTTCAGGAAACAAATCACATCAGATTTTTCAGATGATTTAACAACAGATTGAGGCTTAGCAATCATTGATCATAAATCTGCTTTATGTCCTGCTAAGTGCATATTCCCATCGATACTGATACAAGGCAGCACTTCGCTTGTTTTTACCAAACCTCCCCCTCCCACACCACTACCATTTAGTTCTCAGCCAGTTTGGTCTGTAGAATTAGATTTGAACTTGTTTCTAACAACACCATGAAACCTAGAGATAATAAATGCTAAAATGAAACTGGAGAGCAGTCAGTGAACACATCACACAATTAAAAGAGAAGTAAAGGCTAATAAAGAGTTAAGGTCCCCATACACGGGCCGATAGAAGCTGCCGATATGGGTCCCTTGGACCGATTCGGCAACTAATTGGCCCGTGTTTGGGCAGAAACGAGCGGCCTGGCCGACCAATATCCTCGCCTGAAATTGGCCAGATATCGATCGGCCAGGTTTGAAAATCCAGTCAGATCAGGGACCGCATCGGCTCGTTGATGTGGTCCCCGAACCGACTGCCCCATGGCCGGAAATGTATTTTTTTTTAAAGCCACTTGCTACCCGATATCGCCCACGAGCGGATCTTATAGTGTATGGGGACCTTTAATCTCAAGCTGCAGGCATACCTTCAGTTCTCTCAATAGTGCCCTTAAGTCTCGCCATATTTCTCCCGTTCAGATGATCAGAAGCCAAACAGGAAGAAAAAACGCTGAGCTCTGTAAAGAAAGTTCCCATAATGCCTCGCTCCTGCACCAACACCCAGACCGGTGTACATGCTCAGTTAGTAATACTATGAGGAAACTTCCTGCTGATTGGCTCAGATCCACATTCCTAAGGGGGGAAGGAGTTCTTAGCATTCTTGAGGGAGGGGGGAGCAGGAGAGAGCAGAGAGCTTTGTGTTTCTGGCAGAGGAAAACAGACACAACAAATCCTTTGACAGAGGACTGTCAGTGCAGTGTTTCTGTAAGTGCTTATGGCTGTATTTGCATAGACCTTTCTGATAAAGCTTACTTAGTTTTTACCTTTCCTTCTCCTTTAATTAAACCCTTAGGGCAGTAGTTCGTTGGTTGGGGGGGGCCTGCTTCTTTTTTGGGCCACCTTAAGCTCATAACAAGCCATCGTTTCTAGAATATATAGGATAGAAAACAAGTGTGCACCCCAAACTTCTCCCTAATTGACCTTCTGCCTGGAGGTATATGAAAACATTGCTGTAAAAGCCATTCAGCAACAATGATCACCCCAAATCTTACTAAACTGACCTTCAAGATGTTTTTCCAGGAGAATTTATGAGAACATATTGGCATCCTTGGTCTTTAGACTTCCACTTCTACTGCTCCATGTCACCTAGGTGGGTCAGCCATAAGGTAAAGTTGCTTTATTAGGCACTTATTAGGTGACAAGTGCTTGCTTCCAGGTGCCTCGTACAGAAGAATGGGGGTGGTTCCAGGTGTTTTAGAGCCACATTTATTAGAATTCTTGTGGCACCTGTAAGCCTCTGTGTAATTACCCTTAGCAATATAAACTCTCAGGTAACAAAGGTACAAAAATATAATAGTGGAGCTCTCCTAAGCAACTCTCCTTCTCTTCTTTGCCTAAGTTTAGGCATATCCAGAGAATCACCACAGGAGTTTTTCCAATTGTTTTTATTCATTGCAATCTCAGTTCTGGATCTATATCTGCTTTAAAGGAACAGTTCAGTGTAAAAATGGGTAAAATAGACAGACTGCACAAAATAAAAAATATTTTCAATATAGTTAGGCAAAAATGTAATCTATAAAGGCTGAAGTGGGCCGATGTCTAACATAATAGCCAGAACATTACTTCCTCCTTTACAGCTCTGTAAGCTCAATCAGTGACTTAAGGCGGGGCTATATGGTACATAACTGTTCAGTTAGATTGCTTTTGAATCTGACCTGCCTTCTCACAGTCAGACAGGCAGTTATATCCGATGTGCCCCCCCCCTCCCCATGAGGTTAGAGAGCTGTAAAGAAGGAAGTAGTGGTCTGGCTATTATGTTAGACATCTGCCCACTCCAGCCTTTATAGATTACATTTTTGCCTATTAACTATATTAGAGATATTTTTCATTTTGTGCCATCTATCTATTTTTCCCAGTTTCATTTTTACACTGAACTTTTCCTACAATTGTGCAGTTATGTTTATAGTATTTTGGGTTTTGTTCTAATAGGCACCTGTTTATTTCTAGCTGGTTAGTGAGCTGAGTTAGGAGTCCTGAGATGCTCAGGATCACGTTGGGTAAAGTGGAGTAACTATTTTAAAAAGATATTTGTAGAAAATGCAAGCAAATTGGAACTTGTCCTAACCTAGCCTAGAACTTGTCCTAATGCAGCATCGTGGTCCCAGTAAAGGGCTGCAGTTGTGGAAGTGCCGCTAGGCTAATTAATGTATAATGGAAGTGCCACTCAACTAGTTTAAAATGTTTCAAACGCACACAAAATAAGGTTAATCAGTGCACATTCCTCGGCTTCATTTAATTATTTCCACACAAGTGCATATATGATAATTAAATTGCTGAGCCAACGCACCTAGATTGAAACCTCTCAATGAACCTCATATCGTGACCCCAATCATTTACTTCCAGCCACAGTTTACATTGCTTGGTTCAATACAGGACGGTGGCTTTGACTGAGCAAATGTGAATTTTGATTTTACTCATACCCCCATCAAGGGTGTAAATGCCGGGGAATTCCCTACCAGTCATTTGAACTGAAGAAGCAACTCGGACGAGTGGAGAAACGTTTTCAAGAAAAAGTCCAGTTGTTTTAGACTTAATTCTACTAGGTACTGTATATCATGACCTGGATGAATGAGAATCTTCATAGACACATACCCCCATATGTAATAAAAGGTACAGGTATAGGACCCGTTATCCAGAATGCTCGGGACCAAGGGTATTCCGGATAAGGGGTCTTTCCGTAATTTGGATCCCCATACCTTTAGTCTACTAAAAAAATCAGTAAACCATTAATTAAACCCAATAGGATTGTTTTGCATCCAATAAGGGGTAATTATATCTTAGTTGGGATCAAGTACAGGTACTGTTTTATTATTACAGAGAAAAGGGAATCATTTAACCATTAAATAAACCCAATAGGGCTGTTCTGCCCCCAATAAGGGGTAATTATATCTTAGTTGGGATCAAGTACAGGTACTGTTTTATTATTACAGAGAAAAGGGAATCATTTAACCATTAAATAAACCCAATAGGGCTGTTCTGCCCCAATAAGGGGTAATTATATCTTAGTTGGGATCAAGTACAGGTACTGTTTTATTATTACAGAGAAAAGGGAATCATTTAACCATTAAATAAACCCAATAGGGCTGTTCTGCCCCAATAAGGGGTAATTATATCTTAGTTGGGATCAAGTACAGGTACTGTTTTATTATTACAGAGAAAAGGGAATCATTTAACCATTAAATAAACCCAATAGGACTGTTCTGCCCCAATAAGGGGTAATTATATCTTAGTTGGGATCAAGTACAGGTACTGTTATATTACTACAGAGAAAAAGAAAATCAGTTTTAAAGTTTTGAATTATTTGATTAAAATAAAGTCTATGGGAGACAGGCTTTCTGTAATTCGGAGCTTTCTGGAAAATGGGTTTCCGGATAAGGGATCCCATACCTGTGCTAAGTTTGCCCAGGTGCAGTAAACCATAGCAACCAATAAGATGTTTGCTTTTAAACAGGTGGCCAGTAATTTCTACCTGATGATTGGTTGCTAAAGGTTACTGCACCTGGGCAAACCTAGGGTCCTTTATTACATCAGCTTCCAAGACTTAAATGTGAGTTTTAGATATTCATCCATTTCTGTGTGTTTTTCCCACCGGAGCTGACGATCGCATATTTTTATTGTGTGGGTTTTCTCAGAAGAGTAGCATAGTATAAATTAATGCAATACGTGGCGTGGCAAATGCAATAGAGAAAATAGTGTGAAATGATATTCAGTGGCTATCCTGTATCAGTTCTGTAGTAACATGCGATGATCATTTCTTGGCCATTCACTCAAGTACCATTAGCCTTTCCTATTGTAAGAATGTGCATTTCCTTCATATAAGAGAGAGGTGTAGGGCCTTAGATATGTTTCAAAAGACTTCTACACTCATCAGCACTCATCATATGATTGCTAATGGACTTCTGTGATGGCACTAAAGAGAATATTAATAGAAGCTCTTCAGAGATCTGTAGCTGAAGATGTTCTGTACACTGTTAACCTTCAGACTGAAGAAGGAATATAGGCTGCCCGTTTGTATTAATGTGCTAGAGATCAGCCCAGTAACAAATATCTCCTTTTAATTCAGCTAGCAAGTATCCATATCAACAAGGCATTTTGTATAGTTACTTAGTAGCATAAATAGGCTGAAAAAAGACACATTTTCATAGAGTTCAACCTTCTACATCTATAGAAAACTTGCCTCTGGAATTTGCCTCAGAGGGGGACAAAATTCTTTCCTGACTTCAAGATAACAATCGATCATTCCCTGGATCAACCCCTACCAACAGCTATATGGATCTGATCCTATAAACCAGTAGTTCAAAACTGTGGAGCTTGGGACTTGGGAGACCCAAAGAAATCAGTGGGGTGCAGAAGCAGTATTCATATACTGCCATGAAAACTATCTTTAAGTAGGAATTCAAATACAGGTATGGGATCCCGTATCTGGAAACCTGCTATCCAGAAAGCTCCGAATTACGGAAAGCCTGTCTCCCATAGACTCCATTTTAACTGATTTTCTTTTTCTCTGTAATAATAAAACAGGACCTTGTAATTGATCCCAACTAAGATATAATTACCCCTTATTGGGGCAGAACAGCCCTATTGGGTTTATTTAATGGTTAAATGATTCCCTTTTCTCTGTAATAATAAAACAGTACCTGTACTTGATCCCAACTAAGATATAATTACCCCTTATTGGGGGCAGAACAGCCCTATTGGGTTTATTTCATGGTTAAATGATTCCCTTTTCTCTGTAATAATAAAACAGTACCTGTACTTGATCCCAACTAAGATATAATTACCCCTTATTGGGGGCAGAACAGCCCTATTGGGTTTATTTAATGGTTAAATGATTCCCTTTTCTCTGTAATAATAAAACAGTACCTGTACTTGATCCCAACTAAGATATAAATAATTCTTATTGGATGCAAAACAATCCTATTGGGTTTAATTAATGGTTTATTGATTTTTTAGTAGACTTAAGCTATGGAGATCAAAATTACGGAAAGACCCCTTATCCAGAATACCCTTGGTCCCGAGCATTCTGGATAACGGGTACTATACCTGTATAACAACATGGCACTGTCCAATGTTTGTGAAGTTTATTGAGATCTCAGCAAACATTTTGGGGCAACCCTCTTCTTCAAGTACTTGTGAAGAAGGAGGTTACCATAAAAGGTTTGCTTGAAATTGACAAAGATTGCATGCGTAGTTGTATGAGTTTAATAAGTACCAAAAAGCCAAAGTACCAAAGGCTAAGCCTCCCCAAACCTCACCCTCTTCCGCTGTTACCACTCCCACTTGTACTTCATCATGGTTCCTACTGACGTTAGTGGAAGTTACAAGACTTAGTAGGGGGGTTAGTAGCAACACCATTGGCCGCTACATATGACATTAGCTTTAATTCGGTCTCTGTATGGCAAACTTTAGCCTCCCCAAACAAAAAATCCACCCTCCGTCTATGGGTTGGGGTAAATGACTAAATGACTCCGACTCACCCAACCATTGGGCCTTTTATGCTTTTACCCTGGCCATTGATTTATAAGAACAGAGAGAATGGAAGGAGGAATAGATGAGATTGAATGAAGGGATTAGGAGGATAAAGAATGTAAATGACGCAAAAGAATACCCCTCCCCCCACCAGGCTTCACTAATTCACAGTACTGCTGGGATATCCTTTCAATAAGTATTGACCCTCAGCAGAGGGACCTTGGGCCTTCAAATGGTGACTGTACAGCATGAAAGTACACAAAAAGGGGGGTTGTGGGAGCAATCCAAGGCTAAGTAAAATATATAAGTGCAATGGAAGTCAACTGATCTGGCCGGTTAGCTACAAGCATACAGTAGAAAGGGGATTTGATCAATGCACATTCCCTGGTTCAATGCTTATTTAGTAATTTAGTATCTATACAAGTGCATGTATTTACAAAAACAGGGGGTTTTAGTTACAAAGCTACGATTGCAAAATGTTTAAGCCGCCATATCATGTCCAGGGAAACCCCATGTACTTCCGGTCATATTTTTCTTAGGCTGGCACCTCCCTGCAGGGTTTCATTTCTTGAAATAAGTGACCCCTGACATTTATCTCATAGAGTTCAACTTTCTATATCTATATAAAATTTGACGTTCTGAAGCCTCCGGAATTTGCCTCAAAGGGGGACGAAATTCCTTCCTGACTCCAAGATGACAATCGGACCATTCCCTAGATCAGTGATCCCCAACCAGTGGCTCGGGGGCAACATGTTGCTCCCCAACCCCTTGGATGTTCTCTCAGTGCCCCCAAACCAGGGAGTTATTTTTGAATTCCTGACTTGGGGGCAAGTTTTGGTTGAATAAAAACAAGACTTACTACCAAATAAAGCCCCTGTAAGCTGATAGGGTGCATAGAGGCCCCTAATAGCCAATCTTAGCCCTTATTTGGCTCCTCCATGAACTTTTATGGTGCTTGTGTTGCTCTCCAAGTATTTTTACATTTGACTGTGGCTCATGAGTAAGAATGGTTGGGGATCCCTGCTCTATATCAACACCTACCAACAGCTATGGATCTGACCCTTTAAAGCAGTGGTTCAAAACTGTGGAGCTTGGGACTTGGGAGTCCAAAAGAAATTAGTAGGGTGCTGAAGCAGTATTGATATACTGCCATGAATCCTTATGAAAACTATGGAAGAGTGTTTTTTTTTTATATTTCTAAACTCAATGGGGCTTTGAAAGTCTACTCAGAGAAGAGACGTTGACACCTATTTTATCTTTAAGTAGGAATTCAAATATAACAAAATGGCACCGTCCAATGTTTGTGAAATTTATTGAGATCTCAGCAAACATTTTGGGGCAACCCTCTTCTTCAAGTACTTGTGAAGAAGGAGGTTGCCATAAAAAAGTTTGCTTGAGATTGACAAAGATTGCATGCGTAGTTGTATGAGTTTAATAAGTACCAAAAAGCCAAAGTACCAAAGGCTAAGCCTCCCCAAACCTCCCCCTCTTCCGCTGTTACCACTCCCACTTGCACTTCATCATGGTTCCTACTGACGTTAGTGGAAGTTGCAAGACTTAGTAGGGGGGTTAGTAGCAACACCATTGGCCGCTACATATGACATTAGCTTTAATTCGGTCTCTGTATGGCAAACTTTAGCCTCCCCAAGCAAAAAAATCACCCTCCGTCTATGGGTTGGGGTCAATGACTAAATGACTCCGACTCACCCAACCATTGGCCCTTTTATGCTTATACCCTGGCTATTGATTTATAAGAACAGAGACAAGAGAATGGAAGGAGGAATAGATGAGATTGAATGAAGGGATTAGGAGAAAAAAGAATGTAAATGAAGCCAGGGAAACCCCATGTACTTCCGATTATATTTTCCATAGACTAACACCTCCCTGCATGGTTTCATTTCTGGAAACAAGTGACCCCTGACATTGATCTCAGTCACAGGTTTCCACAGATACTAAATTACTCATGAATCACTAATGAAACAGGGGACCAGGCAATGGATATTGATCGCTTTTGTACGACTGTACAGTGTAGTTTCCGCCCACAGGACATAGGTTAGTAACTAGGGGGAAGTTAACATTTAAGGCCCCCTACACATACATACAATCGCTTAAGGTCCCCATACACGGGCCGATTCTAGCTGCCGATATGGGTCCCTTAGACCGATTCGGCAGCTAATCTGCCCGTGTATGGGCACTACCGACGGGCCTGCCTGACCGATATCTGGCCTGAAATTGGGCAGATCTCGATCGGGCAGGTTAGAAAATCTAGTCGGATCGGAGACCACATAACGACTTTGCCTATACCCGTCGTTATAATTTGATCGTTTGGCCCCAGGGCCAGATAGAATTAGCCTGGATTCTCCCGATATCGCCCACCCGTAGGTGGGCGATATCGGGAGAAGATCCGCTCGCTTGGCGACATCACCAAGCGAGCAGATCTGAAGGTGTATGACCTTCAGTCTAAGGGGCCCATTCATGAAAGCACGATTTTTTTTTTCAGAAACACAACTTTTTCATGGTTTATGTAACTTCTACAAAAAAGTCATATTTTTCGCAACGCCTACGACCATTTCGGAATTCATTCAAGCTTCGGTATCGTGACTCTCTTTTGGCCAGGTTGGAGCTGCAGAGTGCCATTGAGCCCTATGGGAGACTTTCCTTGGGCCGGGTTGGAGCTGCAGAGTGCCATTGAGCCCTATGGGAGGCTTTCCTTGGGCCGGGTTGGAGCTGCAGAGTGCCATTGAGCCCTATGGGAGACTTTCCTTGGGCCGGGTTGGAGCTGCAGAGTGCCATTGAGCCCTATGGGAGACTTTCCTTGGGCCGGGTTGGAGCTGCAGAGTGCCATTGAGCCCTATGGGAGGCTTTCCTTGGGCCGGGTTGGAGCTGCAGAGTGCCATTGAGCCCTATGGGAGACTTTCCTTGGGCCAGGTTGGAGCTGCAGAGTGCCATTGAGCCCTATGGGAGGCTTTCCTTGGGCCGGGTTGGAGCTGCAGAGTGCTATTGAGCCCTATGGGAGGCTTTCCTTGGGCCGGGTTGGAGCTGCAGAGTGCCATTGAGCCCTATGGGAGACTTTCCTTGGGCCGGGTTGGAGCTGCAGAGTGCCATTGAGCGCTATGGGAGACTTTCCTTGGGCCGGGTTGGAGCTGCAGAGTGCCATTGAGCCCTATGAGAGACTTTCCTTGGGCCGGGTTGGAGCTGCAGAGTGCCATTGAGCCCTATGGGAGACTTTCCTTGGGCCGGGTTGGAGCTGCAGAGTGCCATTGAGCCCTATGGGAGACTTTCCTTGGGCCGGGTTGGAGCTGCAGAGTGCCATTGAGCCCTATGGGAGGCTTTCCTTGGGCCAGGTTGGAGCTGCAGAGTGCCATTGAGCCCTATGGGAGACTTTCCTTGGGCCGGGTTGGAGCTGCAGAGTGCCATTGAGCCCTATGGGAGACTTTCCTTGGCCGGGTTGGAGCTGCAGAGTGCCATTGAGCCCTATGGGAGACTTTCCTTGGGCCGGGTTGGAGCTGCAGAGTGCCATTGAGCCCTATGGGAGGCTTTCCTTGGGCCGGTTTGGAGCTGCAGAGTGCCATTGAGCCCTATGGGAGACTTTCCTTGGGCCGGGTTGGAGCTGCAGAGTGCCATTGAGCCCTATGGGAGACTTTCCTTGGGCCGGGTTGGAGCTGCAGAGTGCCATTGAGCCCTATGGGAGACTTTCCTTGGGCCGGGTTGGAGCTGCAGAGTGCCATTGAGCCCTATGGGAGACTTTCCTTGGGCCGGGTTGGAGCTGCAGAGTGCCATTGAGCCCTATGGGAGACTTTCCTTGGGCCGGGTTGGAGCTGCAGAGTGCCATTGAGCCCTATGGGAGACTTTCCTTGGGCCGGGTTGGAGCTGCAGAGTGCCATTGAGCCCTATGGGAGGCTTCCAAAATCATACATTGAAGTTTCAAAGCCAGAAATGTTTACAATCGTTCGTATCTGAAAATTTAGTGACTTTCGGGTCACAACCACGTTATTTTCGTACGACCAAAAAAAGAATTTTCGTGACATTTTCTCACATTTTCGCTCCGAATTTTTTCCAATTGTGCTTTTAACCACACAAAATTCGGGGTTTCATGAATGGGCCCTTAAGTATCAGGGTGATCCGCCATATATACCCATACTCACCCAAGCAATAAGAAAAATTCCATATTAGCTTTGTTGTGGTTCACGCTTTCTTATTCCAACCTGACAGTCAGTTTTTATCAACATGCAGAACACTCACACTGCAACTGTCAGTCCGACGCTGCCCTTCACTAAATACATTTAACATGCAAGACAGCAGGGCCTGTGGATAGAATGTGCTGACCCGGGGCTGCTCCAATATGAACCTTCTAATCTATTGTATTGTATCTATTTTATTTTTTAAGAGCTGGGCTTTACTGCTGTACTGTATGGGCACAGGTGTCAGTATCCGGCACTGACAGACGCAATGGGTAACAGAATAGGATCCCGTGCTAGTGTGGTCAGGGTGACATTAGCAGTAATTAGCCAATATTTATTTTCCCTCAAAACTGCTCTACTAAACACTGTACATAATTTTCAGATATAAATACAAAGGTTTATGTTAATGATTGTGCCCTTTTAATTGGATTTATGCTTGAAAAATCAATTCTTATCGATTTAACCCGTTTAAGTGGCTTTAGCCGCATGGATTTTATTCAGTAATGGTTTTCGAACCGCAGCATTAACATTAGTTACATTTATATTATCTTAAATCTATAATTGTTTTATTGCGACACTGTCCGCTGCGCTCTGATCATTCCAAAAATAGGTTGTGATAATAGGGGTGTCTCTTCCATGGGGCTTCTCTCAGGGGGTGGCAAAAAGCACCTGCAGCACAGTTTCCCGAGCTTTAATAATGGGCTGTATTTGCAGAGATAGAGTTGGGCCAAAACCATGGGGCACCCAAGGCAAGCCCCCAGCCTCACCCTGCACTCCCTTCCCCCTGCAACTCCCCTGTCCTTCCAAATCCCACTCACTGCTCTCTCCTACCCACTTCCCACTCATTCCTCTCTCCTACCCACTTCCCACTCACTCCTCTTTCCTACCCACTTCCCACTCACTCCTCTCTCCTACCCACTTCCCACTCACTCCTCTCTCCTACCCACTTCCCACTCACTTCTCTCTCCTACCCACTTCCCACTCATTCCTCTCTCCTGCCCACTTCCCACTCACTCCTCTTTCCTACCCACTTCCCACTCACTCCTCTCTCCTACCCACTTCCCACTCATTCCTCTCTCCTACCCACTTCCCACTCACTCCTCTTTCCTACCCACTTCCCACTCACTCCTCTCTCCTACCCACTTCCCACTCACTCCTCTCTCCTACCCACTTCCCACTCACTCCTCTCTCCTACCCAGTCCTCATGCGCTACTCTCTCCTATTTTGGCAGCAACTCCTCTCTCCTATCCCCCTGGCACCACAGGGTGGAAATTAGAGGAGGCAAAAAAAGTAAGTGCTTTGGGTCCTAGCACCCCACCACCAGACTTGCACCCTAGTGCCTCTTCTGCCAATCCATAGTTCTGCACAACTGCCCCTTCCCCCTGCAACTCCTCTCTCCTACCTAGTCCCTGCTCACTCATCTCTCCTACCCAGTCCCCATTCACTTCTCTCTCCTACCTGGTTCCTACTTACTCCTCTCTCCTACCCAGTCCCCATTCACTTCTCTCTCCTACCTGGTCCCTACTCACTCATCTCTCCTACCCCGTCCCCATTCACTTCTCTCTCCTACCCTGTCCCCACTTACTCCTCTCTCCTACCCAGTCCATACTCACTCGTCTCTCCTACTCAGTCTCCACTTACTCCTTTCTCCTACCCGGTTCCCACTCACTCATCTTTTCTGCTTAATTCCCACTCACTACTCTCTCCTATTGAAATGCCTCTCCCCCTAGTTTGGATTTGCCCTACTGCATAAAAATGACTGTAGATTTAACTGTAGCTTATGCTACAGTTGTATAGCTGTGGGTGCCAAGTCGGATATGCTTATATACATAGCAAGCTACCATAACCCCTTTCTAAAGAGATGGTCAAGCTTCTCATACTCTTACTAGCAACAAGGGGCCATGTGGTACGTCTTGATATTGTGTTAGCCAAAGTACAGTTGCATATTGCTGGTTGACCTTAATGCAAGAATGGTCAAATAGAATGCTACTCTTACACTTTAACATTGGGCCAGCTATAGACTGTGTTATGTGCAGCCTGAAGAGTCACTTGGGTAGAAAAAGCTCTTCAGGAAGTTCTGTTGATCTGGTCCAAGAATTGTTGATTGGGACTTAGGGAAAAAAAAGACTTTAAAGGGAGCCATATTTATATAAAGAAAGAGCGCCCAGCCTCCATCCCATCCATCCACTCTCAGCTTTGGGTAGATAATGGGATGGAATTGTTCTTCAATAATAACTGAAGGGCCCCAGGTTGGGCAGCACTGGTTTAAAGTGCTACTTCTTCCCATCTTGTTTCACTGTCTCCATCTTGTCCTGCTGTACCTTCTATCCTCCACTCTTCCTACACAAAACATCTGCCCCTGGTGCCCCACACTGTGTGTGAACTTAGGGCTTAGGGTATAAACCCTACAACCAACACGCTCAGCTTTTGTCACTTTTCCATATATATTTGTACAACTGTGTTTCATGGCTACTTAGTCAGACTAATGTAGTATAACAACCCCTGCCCATATGTAGACATGTAGATGTGTAGGGAAGAAATATTTCTGTTGCTTATTAAAGGCAACATATAAACAAAGGAAAAAAACGTAGTGTATATTAATAACATTTTTTTCTGTTAAAAAGGACTATTAACCTTCAGAATCTTTAAGAACTGGATCCCTACGGATATAAAATATACCATTATTCTCCCTGTCAAATCAATCAAATATTGTTCTTCTAAAGCTCTGCAATTACATAAGCTGGAAAGCAGTTATATAACACCTCTTAGCATTAAAATGAAAATGCCGCTAGCCGTGTCACGTAACCTCTAAACAATCATATATATCTCTCCTCTCTATTTCCGCTCCGTTAATTATCCTTTCCACCTCGCTGTATTTCTCCTTTGTCCGGCCCTGCCGTATAAATCATTCACTCCACATTGTTCTCATGTATCATCTCATTTCAATTATTGCCTCTGCCCTAATCAACCACCGCAGCTTCCTTTACTTTTGCCACCTCCATCAAATATGACTTTACTTGTACAGGTATGGGATCCTTTATCCAGAAACCCATTATACAGAAAGCTCAGAATTACGGAAAGCCCGTCTCCTATAGACTCCATTTTAATCAAATAATTCAGAATTTTAAAACTGATTCCCTTTTCTCTGTAATAATAAAACAGTACCTTGTAATTGATCCCAACTAAGATATAATTACCCCTTATTGGGGGCAGAACAGCCCTATTGGGTTTATTTAATGGTTAAATGATTCCCTTTTCTCTGTAATAATAAAACAGTACCTGTACTTGATCCCAACTAAGATATAATTACCCCTTATTGGGGCAGAACAGCCCTATTGGGTTTATTTAATGGTTAAGGATTCCCTTTTCTCTGTAATAATAAAACAGTACCTGTACTTGATCCCAACTAAGATACAATTACCCCTTATTGGGGGCAGAACAATTATATTTTGTTTATTTAATGGTTAAATGATTCCCTTTTCTCTGTAATAATAAAACAGTACCTGTACTTGATCCCAACTAAGATATAATTACCCCTTATTGGGGGCAGAACAGCCCTATTGGGTTTATTTAATGGTTAAATGATTCCCTTTTCTCTGTAATAATAAAACAGTACCTGTACTTGATCCCAACTAAATTATATTTTGTTTATTTAATGGTTAAATGATTCCCTTTTCTCTGTAATAATAAAACAGTACCTGTACTTGATCCCAACTAAGATATAATTACCCCTTATTGGGGGCAGAACAGCCCTATTGGGTTTATTTAATGGTTAAATGATTCCCTTTTCTCTGTAATAATAAAACAGTACCTGTACTTGATCCCAACTAAATTATATTTTGTTTATTTAATGGTTAAATGATTCCCTTTTCTCTGTAATAATAAAACAGTACCTGTACTTGATCCCAACTAAATTATATTTTGTTTATTTAATGGTTAAATGATTCCCTTTTCTCTGTAATAATAAAACAGTACCTGTACTTGGTGCCAACTAAAAATGTACAACTACTGTCAGTGGAGCAACAAGAAGAGATGCTAAAAATGTCCCCAAATTTTTAATTGACTATATCCTTTACTGTTCCTTTTACATAGCAATATCTAGTTTTTAAGTTATTTAAGATTCATTGGGCCTGATTCACTAAAGGGCGATAAAACGTGCGCTATTTTTATTGTGCACTAAAATTTTTACCGCAACTTAATTTTGGCGATTTTTCGCACAATTCACTATAAGCATACTTGCGCTTTTTTACGCGCGATATTGCATGCGTTATTTAACTCGCGAAGACTATTTCAATGCAGTATTTGCTGGTACATGTGCTAAATTACGCCCGCGAATAGTTGCCGCAAATGAATGGTAGCATAGAAATGGTGTATATAAATATTAGCCACATATAAATGGTAGCATTTAAATAGTAGCATATAAATAGTAGCATATAAATGGTAGCATATAAATAGTAGATGCTTATAAATAGTAGCCACTAGTGATGAGCAAATGTGTTCTGGTTTCTTTAGTGAAAAATTAGCAAATCTTTCGAAAGATCCACGAAACGGCAAAAATGTTGTGCGGGCAAAAAAATTGTTGCTGTGACTATTATTTTTTGACACTTGTATCAATTTTTGTATGTGCGGTGAATTTTTGCGTGGCGAATTTTTTCACGCGTTTTGCCATTGGCGGATTGTTTTGCGAAACGCAGGAAAAATACCCGCCGCAAAAAAATTCAACGCACGTCCAAAAATTTGCTGCGAATCCATGCCTGGCGAAACATTTCATCACTTGTAGCCAAATATAAATAGTTGCGCAAATGAACGCACGCCATGTTAGCCATACACCCCAATACTTGCAGAAAATTACTGTATTAAAAATGAACATTTCGCTGCAAACTGGCGCCTGCGTCACTCTGGGGGAAACACAGACTTGAATAAATAACACTGTAAGTCCATATTTTATTGCAAAAAATCATTTACTGTACTTTTCTATAATTTTTCGCCTGCCTGTAGTAGGTGTTAATTTTCGCATAGGCAAATGCGATATTTAGCGCGCAAAAGTTATAGTGAATCATGTGATCGTATTCTTTTCAGCGTGGAAATTAACGCATGCGGTAAAACTAGCGCGAGAAATAACCCATGCGAAAATGGCGATTTTTCGCACGCGATAATACATTGATGAATCGAGCGCAAATTATTTTGCTTTTTTTAACGCAAAAAAGCGTGCGATAATTTTTATCGCACTTTAGTGAATCAGGCCCATTGTATGATAGTTCCCCTTTAAGCCCAAACTGGTTATTGTTTTTAAAGGAGAAGGAAAGGCTAATAAAGAGTTAATCTCAAGCTGCAGGCATACCTTCAGTTCTCTCAATAGTGCCCTTAAGTCTCCCCATATTTCTCCCGTTCAGATGATCAGAAGCCAAACAGGAAGAAAAAACGCTGAGCTGTGTAAAGAAAGTTCCCATAATGCCTCCCTCCTGCACCAAGACCAGTGTACATGCTCAGTTAGTAAGACTATGGGGCACATTTACTAATCCTCGAATCCGAATCCCGAATGGGAAAAAAACGGATCGGAAACGAAAATTTTGCGATTTTTTTTCTTCGTCGTCACAATTGTTTCGTATTTGTCGCGACTTTTACGGCGCCGTCGCGACTTTATCGTATTTTGCTCAATTTTTTTATCGCCATCGCGATTTTTTCATATTGCGCTATAGTAAATGGCGGAAAAACCAATCCGAATTTTTTGCGACGCCGACGAAAAAGTTGCAACAATTCGCGAATAAGTCGTGACGGTGACGGAAAAAGTCGCGCCAATTTGCAAAAAAGTCGCGCCGGCGGCGAAAAAAATCCCCAAAATACCGATCATTACGAAAAAAATGCATTCGGATGTTTTCGGACGTTGAGTTAGCTTCCTGCTGATTGGCTTAGATCCACATTCCTAAGGGGGGGGGTGAGTTCTTAGCATTCTTGAGGGAGGGGGAGCAGAAGAGGGGAGAGAGCAGAGAGCTGCGTGTCTCTGGCAGAGGAAAACAGACACAACAAATCTTTTGACAGAGAACTCAGTGCAGCGTTTCTGTGAGTGCTTATGCATAGACCTTTCTGATAAAGCTTACTGAGTTTTTACCTTTTTTTCGCCTTTAAATTTGATCTGTGCAGGGCCCACCAGGGCTGCCGCCCCAGGAGCCCTTATACCAGGGGCCCCTGCTGCCTGTACAACCTCCCCTCCCAAGCACATGTACATTAAACTTACTGTATCTCAGCTGGAGAGCACTGGCGGGATTGGGTCTGGGTCACTGGGGCCCATGAAGGCCGGAGCCCACCCGTTTTTTCCCCATGGCCTGCTGGCCCAGTCCAACCCTGTCTGAAAGGTCTAACCCCCAGTAGCATCACGATCCAACTATCTGAAATCACTCCTATATATGTATATATATATATTTACATTAGCAATTTCAAATGTTTGGATTTTCTAGGTATTTTCATTCCATAGGAAACCTTGATAATTCATTGTTGTTATATAACGCATTCTCCATTAGAGTGACTACACCACACAAGGGCTCCACCTCTTCTCCACTATAAAAGAAACTACTGTCGCTTATGTAATTCCATTGAACGCAATTGAATACAGGACCCAGAGATATTATTTAACCCCCTCTTTAGTTATAGTAAGGCTATGTTTTCCTTCTGTGACAAAGAAGTACTTGATATGAGATGTATCACACTTCTCCATCATATTATGACTGTATTAAAACAATGAAGCCCCCGCTTTCTATTTAATCAAAGCCAATGCCGTTGTGCAGCAGAAGAAATAATGTCAATAACTCTAATATGTACCCGATATAAGGGTATAAGTCTTAGTGAAGGTTATTTGAATGTCTTATTGGAAGGTTGAGTTACTGCTTAATGCGGCAGGCAACGTTCTACACATTTAATTTGTCTTCATGAAACATCTAATAAAACATTTCATTTGAGAGTAATATAAGGGCTTCTCCATGAGGACATTAGTATTTCTGACATATTCGTAACCCCCAGTCGGGCAACAGTCTTCGTAGCAAAACAAACATGAGTTCTTTTTTTAGACTGTGATAGAATCATTTTGAAAATTCCCTTAATGCACTATACAATGTATTTCATAGGCATACATACTACATTATCAGCACCAATTCCTTGAAGATGATTAGAATTTGTAGAGAGGTCCTCAAGGAGCTTTGACTACTTGAGTGAGATTGTGTGTGTGTAACCCGGTCGGGATGCAAGATATTACGTGGCTAGAAATGTCATATTTTATATACTGAGCTTATTGAATCAGCCTAAAGGTTCAGCATCTCTTTAGTAGTAATGATCCGGGACTTCAGGTGTTAGAGGGGCTCCCCATATTAGATTTTGTTAGGAGAGTCAGTGGCCCTGCACGTGCTCAGTGGGCAGCTGCTGAGACACTAAACTATGTTGACATATATATTCTATATGTACAGTATATTGTGCCATTTATATTCTATATATAGAGTATAGTGTGACATTTATATTCTATATATACAGTATAGTGTGACATTTATATTCTATATATACAGTATAGTGTGACATTTATATTCTGAATATACAGTATAGTGTGACATTTATACTCTATATATACAGTATTTTGTGCCATTTATATTTTATATATGCAGTATAGTGTGACATTTATACTCTATATATACAGTATAGTGTGACATTTATACTCTATATATACAGTATAATGTGCCATTTATATTCTATATATACAGTATAGTGTGACATTTATACTCTATATATACAGTATTGTGTGACATTTATATTCTATATATACAGTATAGTGTGACATTTATATTCTATATATACAGTATAGTGTGACATTTATATTCTGTATATAGAGTATAGTGTGACATTTATACTCTATATATACAGTATTTTGTGCCATTTATATTTTATATATACAGTATAGTGTGACATTTATACTCTATATATACAGTATAGTGTGCCATTTATACTCTATATATACAGTATAGTGTGACCTTTATACTCTATATATACAGTATAGTGTGACATTTATACTCTATATATACAGTATAGTGTGACATTTATATTCTATATATACAGTATAGTGTGACATTTATACTCTATATATACAGTATAGTGTGCCATTTATACTCTATATATACAGTATAGTGTGACATTTATACTCTATATATACAGTATAGTGTGACATTTATATTCTATATATACAGTATAGTGTGACATTTATACTCTATATATACAGTATAGTGTGACATTTATATTCTATATATACAGTATAGTGTGACATTTATACTCTATATATACAGTATAGTGTGACATTTATATTCTACATATACAGTATAGTGTGACATTTATACTCTATATATACAGTATAGTGTGACATTTATATTCTATATATACAGTATAGTGTGACATTTATATTCTATATATACAGTATAGTGTGACATTTATATTCTATATATACAGTATAGTGTGACATTTATATTCTATATATACAGTATAGTGTGACATTTATATTCTATATATACAGTATAGTGTGACATTTATATTCTATATATACAGTATATTGTGACATTTATATTCTATATATACAGTATAGTGTGCCATTTATACTCTATAAATACAGTATAGTGTAAGTGGGTCCCTAAGCTCAGATAAGTGACAGCGGCACAGAGCATGTTCAGTAAATCAGCAGAAAAGAAGATGGGGGGGGCTACTGGGGGCATCTTTGGGGGCACAGATCTTCCCATCTAAAGGGCTGTGGGTGCCTTGGGCTGGTACAGAAGCCCAAAACATAATGTACAACATTTCAAGCCTACACTACAGGGAGAGATACCTCCAAAACTACCAGTCCTATGTAGGAGCTCAGAACCGCTCTTTATAGCTCAGCCCTAACTGCCTTACACCCCTAGAGTGGTACTGGTACGGGGGCTCAGCCCTAACTGCCTTACACCCCTAGAGGGGTACTATACAGGGGCTCAGCCCTAACTGCCTTACACCCCTAGAATGGTACTGATACAGGGGCTCAGCCCTAACTGCCTTACACCCCTAGAGTGGTACTATACATGGGCTCAGCCCTAACTGCCTTACACCCCTAGAGTGGTACTATACAGGGGCTCAGCCCTAACTGCCTTACACCCCTTGAGTGGTACTATACGGGGGTTCAGCCCTAACTGCCGTACACCCCTAGAGTGGTACTATACAGGGGCTCAACCCTAACTGCCTTACACCCCTAGAGTATTACTATACAGGGGCTTAGCCCTAACTGCCTTACACCCCTAGAGTGGTACTGATAAAGGGGCTCAGCCCTAACTGCCTTACACCCCTAGAGTGGTACTATACAGGGGCTCAGCCCTAACTGCCTTACACCCCTAGAGTGGTACTATACAGGGGCTCAGCCCTAACTGCCTTACACCCCTAGAGTGGTACTGATACAGGGGCTCAGCCCTAACTGCCTTACACCCCTAGAGTGGTACTATACAGGGGCTCAGCCCTAACTGTCTTACACCCCTAGAGTGGTACTATACAGGGGCTCAGCCCTAACTGCCTTACACCCCTAGAGTGGTACTGATACAGGGGCTCAGCCCTAACTGCCTTACACCCCTAGAGTGGTACTGATACAGGGGCTCAGCCCTAACTGCCTTACACCCCTAGAGTGGTACTATACAGGGGCTCAGCCCTAACTGCCTTACACCCCTAGAATGGTACTGATACAGGGGCTCAGCCCTAACTGCCTTACACCCCTAGAGTGGTACTGATACAGGGGCTCAGCCCTAACTGCCTTACACCCCTAGAGTGGTACTGATACAGGGGCTCAGCCCTAACTGCCTTACACCCCTAGAGTGGTACTATACAGGGGCTCAGCCCTAACTGCCTTACACCCCTAGAGTGGTACTGATACAGGGGCTCAGCCCTAACTGCCTTACACCCCTAGAGTGGTACTGATACAGGGGCTCAGCCCTAACTGCCTTACACCCCTAGAGTGGTACTATACAGGGGCTCAGCCCTAACTGCCTTACACCCCTAGAGTGGTACTATACAGGGGTTCAGCCCTAACTGCCTTACACCCCTAGAGTGGTACTATACAGGGGCTCAGCCCTAACTGCCTTACACCCCTAGAGTGGTACTATACAGGGGTTCAGCCCTAACTGCCTTACACCCCTAGAGGGGTACTATACAGGGGCTCAGCCCTAACTGCCTTACACCCCTTGAGTGGTACTATACAGGGGTTCAGCCCTAACTGCCTTACACCCCTAGAATGGTACTGATACAGGGGCTCAGCCCTAACTGCCTTACACCCCTAGAGTGGTACTATACAGGGGCTCAGCCCTAACTGCCTTACACCCCTAGAGTGGTACTGATACAGGGGCCCAACCCTAACTGCCTTACACCCCTAGAGGGGTACTATACAGGGGCTCAGCCCTAACTGCCTTACACCCCTAGAGTGGTACTATACAGGGGCTCAGCCCTAACTGCCTTACACCCCTAGAGTGGTACTATACAGGAGCTCAGCCCTAACTGCCTTACACCCCTAGAGTGGTACTGATACAGGGGCTCAGCCCTAACTGCCTTACACCCCTAGAGTGGTACTATACAGGGGCTCAGCCCTAACTGCCTTACACCCCTAGAGTGGTACTATACAGGGGCTCAGCCCTAACTGCCTTACACCCCTAGAGTGGTACTGATACAGGGGCTCAGCCCTAACTGCCTTACACCCCTAGAGTGGTACTATACAGGGGCTCAGCCCTAACTGCCTTACACCCCTAGAGTGGTACTGATACAGGGGCTCAGCCCTAACTGCCTTACACCCCTAGAGTGGTACTGATACAGGGGCTCAGCCCTAACTGCCTTACACCCCTAGAGTGGTACTATGCAGGGGCTCAGCCCTAACTGCCTTACACCCCTAGAGTGGTACTATACAGGGGCTCAGCCCTAACTGCCTTACACCCCTAGAGTGGTACTATACAGGGGCTCAGCCCTAACTGCCTTACACCCCTAGAGTGGTACTGATACAGGGGCTCAGCCCTAACTGCCTTACACCCCTAGAGTGGTACTATACAGGGGCTCAGCCCTAACTGCCTTACACCCCTAGAGTGGTACTATACAGGGGCTCAGCCCTAACTGCCTTACACCCCTAGAGTGGTACTGGTACGGGGGCTCAGCCCTAACTGCCTTACACCCCTAGAGGGGTACTATACAGGGGCTCAGCCCTAACTGCCTTACACCCCTAGAGTGGTACTATACAGGGGCTCAGCCCTAACTGCCTTACACCCCTAGAGTGGTACTGGTACGGGGGCTCAGCCCTAACTGCCTTACACCCCTAGAGGGGTACTATACAGGGGCTCAGCCCTAACTGCCTTACACCCCTAGAGTGGTACTGATACAGGGGCTCAGCCCTAACTGCCTTACACCCCTAGAGTGGTACTATACAGGGGCTCAGCCCTAACTGCCTTACACCCCTAGAGTGGTACTATACAGGGGCTCAGCCCTAACTGCCTTACACCCCTAGAGTGGTACTATACAGGGAGCTACACCTGCCACTATCTAATGCCTCATTCACGGGGCCCTGTTCCCCGACTTCACTGGGCCTGGGCCCATGCCCTAGGCTCACAGCAGCCATACACCCTGTTCCTCAAGTGGAAACAAACAGGAAGGTGCCACTCCTTTCCCAGCAGTATACCAAAGTGTGTCAGGAAGTGGTCACCATACCTGCTAGCCAATAGCACACATATGTTAATAAACTTACTTAGATACATTCCCTTCTGCCCAGTAACTAAGGTAACTGAACCTGTAGGGATTTAAAGCCATAGGGGCCATTTAACCATATGGGTCCCTACAAAGGTAACACAGGACTTTGCCAGCCACTGGTCTTTTCCACTCACAGCAATTTGCCGTTCCCTCTCTAAGACGTTTTCTTGCTTTTGATTTGTCTGTGTTCAGTCACACCATGGCCTTTTTGCTGCCCTTCTCTTTCTTTATATCATTCTCTCCATTCCCCCTTTCATACGATAGGATTTGATTGCTGCTCTTTTATGGTTAATTCAAGCCTCTCGTATGGTGTCTTCTCATTTGTTTTGCATTTCGCTTTTATTGCCATCCATCGATTTCTTTAAACTCATCAATTCCTCAGCCCGACAGAGAATAGCTAACTGCTCAATTTACTATTTGTTACTAGGGGGGTCATTCATGACTGCAAGTGGCAATGCCGCTAATTTCTCCACTGTTGTGCAAAAAAAATCAAATTTATTATTATTCATTCATGTATTTATTATTATTAAGGTACTTGTGCCAAAAGCCACTCCTTGCACTTTCACAAACTGGGGCAAAAATTCATCACAAAAACAATATATAGGACACTAAGGGGCTGATTTACTAAGACACGAATTCGAATCCGAATTGGAAAAATTCCGATTGGAAAACGAACATTTTGCGACTTTTTCGTATTTTTTTCGATTTTTTCGGCGCCTTTACGACTTTTCGGAAATTATCGCGACTTTTTCGTTACCAATACAATTTGCGCTAAAAAACGCAAGTTTTTCGTAGCCATTACGGCTTGCGCGAAAAAACGCGAGTTTTTCGTAGCCATTCCGAAAGTTGTGCAAAATCTGGCGATTTTTTCGTAGCGTTAAAACTTGTGTGAAAAGTCGCGCCTTTTTCGTAGCGTTAAAACTTAAAAGGCGCGACGTTTCGCGCAAGTTTTAACTCTACGAAAAAATCGCGACTTTTCGCGCAAGTTTTAACGCTACGAAAAAATCGCCAGATTTTGCGCAACTTTCGGAATGGCTATGAAAAACTCGCGTTTTTTCGCGCAAATCGTATTGGTAACGAAAAAGTCGCGATAATTTCCGAAAAAATCGCAAAATACCGATCATAAGTAAGTGTTTAGCCTAAATATCAACCTAACTGACCTTCAAGATGGAATTTGAAGAGTATCAAGTGAGGCAAATTGTAAATTGTGTCATTATTTTACCTTAACTGGCCATGAAGAAGGGCCCCCAGACATTACTTTGGGACCCAATTGGGACTAGTCCTACAAACACTTTCCACAATTATCTGTCCTCTGTTCCAACCCTCTGCTCCCACATATTCTGGGCCCCAGATATTACTTTGGGACCCCCAATTAGGACTAGTCATACCAACTATTTCTACTTTTGTCTGTCTTCTGTTCCAACCCTCATTTGGTCCTTATGTTTCACCAACTTACTATAAACCATTAGGAGCCAGGCAGTCCAGCCCCCTTCCCATGGAGTATGGTCGATTTGGTTCAGTTTGTCTTAAAACATCCACAATGTATCAAGAGCATCGAGTGAAGCAAATTGTCAGTCTCTCATTATCTGACCTAACTGTCCATCAAGAAGGGCCCCCAGACATACTTTGGGACCCAATTGGGTCTAGTCCTACAAACACTTTCCACTTTTATCTCTTCTCTGTTCCAACCCTCATTTGGTCCCTATATTTCACCCTCTTGTTATACACCATTAGGATCCAAGCAGTCCAGCCCCCTTTCATTTGCTAATTGATAATAATAAATAATGCATTTATTAATGAAATCTGAGAGCATGAGATAAATCCATGGAGATTGATCGGTTTTGTTCAGTTTGCTTTAAAATGCACCTAGTTTTTGTTAAATAATTCAAGTTTCTCCATGCCCAAAAGGAGTTCACTGTGATACCAACTTAGCCACCAGAAATCTGCACCCTGCAACATTACTGCCTTTTGGCTCCCCATGTCCCTGAAAGGGTTAATATGTTTCCTTGCAGAAGCCCTAAAGACACAATGGGCATATGATTAATTTAATATTATTTCCTACATCTAACGATCTGTTTTATCTGGGGGGACTGGATATAAGTTTATGGGTAACCTCCTAGGAATTCTATTGGCTGTAAATATTTCATTCACATTGAACAGGAAATAATATGAAACCTATTAATGGGCTTTAAAAGATTAAAAACCATAGAGAGGGTAAAGCTACTGTACTTGTTCTCTGGATGGAAGCTGGGGAAACACACCAACTACATGGAATGGAAAGAACATGGTGTTTGTATAGTCTCTCCGATGGTGAGTTGGTTGGGTTTCCTCTGGGCACATTCATCAACTTTTACAGTTCAAACAAACTCTGGTTTGTTAATTGGGTCCTACTGAAACTTAGTTGTGTGCATTTGTATCTGTGTGTCTCTATGTCTTTACTTTTGTGAGTCTTTGGTAGGGAAATCACACTATAAACTCTTCTTGGGCAGGATCTGAAACGTTGAGTAAAATAAATATAAACACATTACTGGGCCCCAGGCATTACTTTGGGACCCCCAACTGGGACTAATCATACCAACTATTTCTAATTTTATCTGTCCCAACCCTCACTTGGTCCCTGTGTTTCACCATCTAGATCATTAGAGTCAGCTCACTCCTTTTATACCTCTACATTATGGAGGGGCTTTACCCTGTAGCCTTCACACCAAGTCAGTTTCCTTCTCCAACTGAGTTTTTTTTATTTCAAGAACATGATACTGCCTTTTTGTTTGTTTATAGGCATTTTCGATGGATCTCATTTTATCTTTATTATTATGGTGGATGCCTTATTTTGGGTGGGGGAAGGGGTTAGGGTGGGTGTGGGCTGTGGACATTTTGGTTTGGTGGAGGTGAGTGGAAGCCAAATTGGACAAAGACAAGACTTTAAACTGGCTATCCATTGGGTGTTGTGGGATTGTTGAGGGTGTTGGAAGGGGAGGCGGTCAATATGGACAAAGGGGTGGACTTTGATATTTGGCCATCCTCATATGGATGGAATGGGGAGGGAGTCTGCTGGTGGTGGGAATCACAAGTGGACAGTTCCATGGTTAATTCAACTCATCATTAGTTTTGATTTGTTAGTATAAGAATTGTATTATTTTTTGTTTCTTTATTGTAAGCATTTTTATTTTTAATAAAAATCCCTATGTTTCACCATCTTACTATAAACCATTAGGAGCCAGGCAGTCCAGCCCCCTTTCCATGGAGCATGATCGATTTTGTTCAGTTCGTCTTAAAACATCCCCAATGTTTGCTTGCAGAAGCCCTAAAGACACAATGGGTATATGGGGGCCACATATTCTGAAATTGTAAATGAATTATTATGGTTTTTATGTAATAACCCCCATGTTTTACTTTGCCCCACAAGTTGTTCTCCTAGGTACAACGCTTCAGTGTCCCAGTACGGGGAATAAGAGTTGCACTACTCTAACTGACTTTGTAGGCTTCTAGATTGGGTGGTAATTGGGCTGCATAAAGGTGCCCCCTGGAACACTCCCTAGCTTCAAAGGAGTCCCCTGGAACACTCCCTAGCTTCAAAGGTGACCCCAGAAACACTCCCAAGCTTGTGTTTTGTTCAGATGTTGGATCACATGACACTGGAGAGCCATATATTGACCAATGTGGAAGGCATTATGTAAAATGCTCTCTTGTGTCTGCCAGAGCTTCTCTGTGTACCTTACAGCCTGCTCATACCATTGTCCCAGGTGCAATGATCCAGGAACGAATCCTATGGTGACCAGTATTGTGCCTATTGGTTCTCTAGAACCTGAACCTGGTTAGTCAAGCCCATTGTGTCACTTTAGTGCTTCCAGATATATAGATGGTGGTGACAGAATCATGGACCAAGTCATGACCCCAACCTAAAAGCAAAATTCAGGCTAAGAATTCCCAAAAGTAGCAAGCAATCAGTTACTGTCTCTAATCAGTCAACTGTAAGATTCAGAATGGTTACTACTTAATACTTTGGAGTGGTGCTTACACCTGTTGTGATAATTTTATCCATTCTATATCAAACCACTTGGAAAATTTTACACAAACAGAGAGTTAGTGAGTGAATGAGAACATTTCCATTGTTTCCTTCTCTTAACTTGTATCCTTCTGGATCTGGATCAAGCTAAAAACCACTGTTAAATGCAATTAAGCCCAATCCACTCCTTGAGCATGCTTCTCCTTGATCAAAAGTGAATTATGCAGATACGCCTTTGGGGGAAACTGTGCCGAGTCTTGTCAAGTTGATGCCTTTCTGACTTGAATTTCATTCTGCTCATTGTATATGTCCAGGTGAATGATGCGGTAGTCATGGCAACACCTTGTAATGCTCAGTGGTTGGTCAAAAATGTGTGAGTGAGATGCATTATGGTGAAATACACTGATGAGGCATGTCCCATTATGTGACATGTATTGCTCATTCAACTGGACAAGCTGTGCCGTGCAAACCACAAGGGTTTATGTCTGTCGGAAATCAATGAAACAGTTGACAGCCATTGCTTACATCCTTTCATCCCTTCCTTCACTTTCAACTTTTTGAAAAGATGTAGTTCCTTTCTCCATTCAGGAGACTGTCTGAACTTCTGGCAAATACAGTAGTCCCGTCATGCTTTATGGCAATGATTATTGATACTTAACTCTAGATCAATGGTCATGCAAGATCAATGCCCCTCTTTATCTGAAAGTCTGAAAGGCTACATTATGTATGGAGCAAAGCCTGTTGACATCTTGAGTGTGATATAATGTATATACATACATATACAGTATCTTGATTGATTTTCAAGGTGAGATGATCCATATGTTCCATACACTAGTACTTTGGTCAGGCAGTGTATTTGGAATGCTCTCATAAAACGGCATATAAAGGATTTGGGTTTCTGTATACAATACTAAACAAAAGGAATTCTGGGAATGAATTCCAAACAAGCTCTTAGAATTAGTTTGAAATTCATTCCCAGAATTCCTTGTGTTTCTTTGTATCTGTATGAGGCAGTCTCCTCAACCCCAATGATTTGTTTGTGTATACAATACTGTACTTCAGTGGAGTACAATTAGGATTAAAGAAGAATGATGATACTGATGCTGTTGATTAGGATGATAATGCTGCTGATGATGCTGCTGATGATGATGCTGCTGTTGATGATGATGCTGATGATGAAGATGATGCTGATGATGATGCTGCTGATGTTGCTGCTGATGATGATGATGCTGCTGCTGCTGATGATGACGATGATGCTGCTGATGATGATGCTGCTGATGATGATGCTGCTGATGATAATGATGCTGCTGATGATGATGCTGATGATGATGCTGATGATGAAGATGATGCTGCTGATAATGCTGCTGCTGCTGAAGATGCTGCTGATGATGCTGATGCTGCTGATGATGATGCTGATGCTGCTGCTGATGATGTTGCTGATGATGATTATGGTGATAATAATAATAACAACGGTGATGATGATGATGATGTTGATGAAAGGAGAGTCAGGCAGATGAAGAGCATGTCCATAACAAACAAGGACTGACAATCTGTGTTGCACATCTCAGTGACAGCTCCCTATTTATTGCACACAGCCAACTGACAGAAGTGACAAGTGAAATTGGCAATTAAAACAGCCCAAAAACAGGGTAATTATACTTTCATTACATACCTCATGGTGCCCTTACCCAACCGCAAGTCATGGCATCTGATAACAGGTTAGCATTTTTAAACAAGAGCAAATACATTACATTTTGATGGTAATTTGTCGGAACTTGTTTTCCGAGGTTATCGTCGAATTGAAAGCCAAACACCATCACAATAAACTTCTCCTTTGCTCTAGCTCGGCTAGTCCCAATGCCTACATTTAAACTGGTGCTCGTGATTATTTTCGAATAAAAATCAGACTTAAACCTTTATTAACAATTTTGGAAATTCAAGTTACAATGAACTACATAGACGCTAAACTGGGGCTTCTCCAGGATGAAGATTAAGCGGAACCATTTCATAGAGTCATGATATACAGTAGCATTTTTCTATCTCAGACACATTACTTCTGCCTAAGGAACTTCCAAAAAAAGACTCCCATCCACTTTTTGTACCTACGTGGGGCTAAAACCTACTTTATTAATGTTAAAATATGTTGGGGTGTACACTTAGACCAGCTGCCCATTTGCAGAGTGCTCTAAAGTCTTAATGATTAGTTGATGATTGTAGTGATCCTATACTAAATAATAGTCATAGCTTTTGCTAAGGTTATCTTCCCCTTACTTCTGAAACTATGTCGGCATTCACCGTATAATAACAATATTTTTATAAAACGCAGCTCAACCAGAAGAACCACAATTATACTCCAGTGCTAATAGTTGAGTCCTGCACTAGTGAAGGAGCACACAAGGATTCCCAATCCGTAAACGCAGCTCTACAAAGGCAGTAACTCATCTGATTCTTATGGTGCCAATCCCCCTAACCCGTAGCCAGAGGGGAACTCACCACTTTCATTTGTAAAAGGCTTGCAAACCAGACAAAAATGTAGAAACCTTTATTCCACATCAAGATAGTAAAAACTACCCAACGCGTTTCATCCACAACGGACTTATTCATAGGCTAAAGTTGGTGTTCACCCTTGCCCCTTAACAGAGGTTAAGCTCCTTGATCTACTCTATAAATACAAGGCACTTATCTAAGATAATACACCAAGCTTGCACTCACTTACACCTCACTTGTCTCTCTACATTGTATTTAATGTGTATAGAACAATAAAGTAGCTACAGGTTTATACATAAATGAGTTGTAATTTCCCTTTAGAGATACAAGTTGTCCCACTGAGCGTGCGTAAGTTGACAGATTGTAGGGCACCTGCGTTTCTCACCCTTCCTGAGCGGAGAAATTGTTTTTGGCTTTGAAACTAGAAAGTGACTTTTCGCTGTCCTGTTTTGTTGCAAAAAGATGATGTAACTCAGCTACGTTCCTCTAATGAATTGATACTTGTCACTATACAATTCAGTCTGTGCTTGTTCTGCCATTGATCCCTTATGTTGTAATGTGTAATTCCTCAAGATTTCTGTCAGTTCCGCTGAGAACTTGGACATGTTCCTGGGTTTTGGCCCTGGCCATTATCCCAGAATCCGATCCAAGTGAGCATAGTGCCAGCTCCTCGTCTGGAGTCCTGATTCACATTGGGGGCACCACCTGTTTTGTTAACCACTTACCTGGGATTTGTCAGTAGAACATAATAACTATTAATATTTGTACAAAACCAAAAAACACACACAAAAAAATATAAAATCCATTTCAAGGTCAATCATGCCACCCACTATACACAACATATAAGCGGCTATCTATAAATGCACCCACAAGTGGGTATCCTCAAATGGACATAATGGAAAGCAATTCATTAAAGTATTTATGTCCAACACACTGCTGCATTTCCATGGTTGGTAATAGGGGTAATTCACATGCATAGTGCAATTGACCTATTTACCAATTTGCCCATACTTACAGCACAATTGTGAGTTGTATTCTCTGCACTTAAATCACCTTTGCATCTGATTCAGTGGCACAAGTCTGTTTTGCCTATTGCCGTAACCCACTTTTGGAACCCTGGAGATACCACCAGGTCCATGGGGGCAGTAGTTTCAGGGTCCTCAGCATCAATAGACGCAACTGGGCCCATTTACCAGAAGAGGAAGAATGGACAGCACCAGATTTGACTGTAGGGCACCCAGAGCCCACCCCCATTCTCAAAAATCCAAAAGCTCTAAAGTTTCCAGGCAAAAGAAGGATCTTTCAGGAAAGGGAAGGGACATCTGCCATTGACTTCTACATGATCTCAGTGAGTTTTAGCTGGAGAATTGTTGGATTTGGATTTTTAGCCTTATTGTTGCATAGTAATCTCGAGAAAGTCTCAAATGGCCCCTATCAATGTGTCCATCGTGCCTCCTTTCATAAATGTTATGCGCCTGTGCCTTTTGGTACTGGGGAACTCTCGAGATACCACCACCTGTGACCTGCTCCTGCTGCATTGTTATGGTGCATACTCTAGCACTTTCTCCCTGGAGACAGGTAAATGACCCCTTTTGGGTTTCTTCACCAAACCCATTTGACATTCTTCTTTGAAAAGTCCTTGACATCCTTCAGCAATGGTTCTAATTGTCATGGTCAGCCTAGTTGTGTAACCTTCTTCTAAAGTCTTCTTTGTGCTACTGGTTGAAAAGTAGCGGGCCATAGCATGCACAACCTTGCATGTACAGAGGCAGCCAGTAAGCTTTCACATTTTGTCTCCCCGTGTCCAGACACCATTTTTTGAGTGTTAAATCCTGCCTCTAGATGGTGCTAGAGTGCAAAGACTTGCCAGCAAAACACAATAGAAAACACCATAGACCATGCACAACCTGGTGGCAAATTTTGGTATTTTTTTCCCCTGTATTAACTGGAAGAGACATAATACAATAATATGGTAAAGGAACTTGGCTGCATCTGTATATGTGTATTTTCTGGTTTGTTGCACAATTGACCAGTTTTTATGGTTTCCAGCAAGTCTTTAGTTAAAAAAAAAACAAAGCAGATGGCTGCAGGCTGAGTTCTAGAGGAATTGGGATTTCTGAGTATTAATTATGTATAATATGGAATATTGTTTATGAAAGTTCAGTCTTCATAATTACACTGAGATTGAATTGAACATTAAATGGCACAAGTGCCCATGCATATTAATAATATAGAAACCCCTTCCGTAATATAATATTTCACTTAACTACTTCTACTTTGTTCAAATAAATACCATTCAATTAGTATTGTCTTTAATCACTAGAATAAATCATTGTTTATTGCTATGTTGGGGATAGTAAAAATCTTTTAAAGATATCGGGAAACCTTATTCTTCACGTTTTGTGCAAAACTCACCGAAGGACAAAGGACAAATATCTCCAAATACACTCTTTATGTGTAAAACATTCTTGAAATGCTTTTCATTGGACAATATTTTCTTTTATTATTATTATTATTAACATTTATTTATAAAGCGCCAACATATCCCGCAGCGCTGTACAATAAGTGGGTTTCATACATTGGGCATACAGAGTAACATATAAAGCAATCAGTAACCGATACAGGAGGGGAAGGGAGCCCTGCCCAAAAGAGCTTACACTCTACAGGGAATTACTGCATTTCATACATTGGGCATACAGAGTAACATATAAAGCAATCAGTAACCGATACAGGAGGGGAAGGGAGCCCTGCCCAAAAGAGCTTACACTCTACAAGGAATTACTGCATTTCATACATTGGGCATACAGAGTAACATATAAAGCAATCAGTAACCGATACAGGAGGGGAAGAGAGCCCTGCCCAAAAGAGCTTACACTCTACAAGGAATTACTGCATTTCATACATTGGGCATACAGAGTAACATATAAAGCAATCAGTAACCGATACAGGAGGGGAAGGGAGCCCTGCCCAAAAGAGCTTACACTCTACAGGGAATTACTGCATTTCATACATTGGGCATACAGAGTAACATATAAAGCAATCAGTAACCGATACAGGAGGGGAAGGGAGCCCTGCCCAAAAGAGCTTACACTCTACAAGGAATTACTGCATTACATACATTGGGCATACAGAGTAACATATAAAGCAATCAGTAACCGATACAGGAGGGGAAGAGAGCCCTGCCCAAAAGAGCTTACAATCTATAATAATATCTTTATTTAATGCCCCAATGCTGGGGCTCACGTATGTCCACTAGTGATGAGTGAATCTGTCGCGTTTCGCTTTGCTAAAAATTAGCGAAAATGCTAAAAAATTAGCATTAAATACTGCATAATTTTTTTGACACGCCCAACTTTTTTTTGATGCAACCCCAAATTTTTTTACGTGACTGCTAGTGATTTTGTCCCGAAATGCAGAAATTTGCCACGAATCCATGCCTGGCCAATGGATTCACCCATCCTTAGCGACTAGCGATGAGCCAATTTTTTCGCCAGGCATGGATTTGCAATGAATTTCCGCATTTCACCATTGGCAAATTGTTTCGCAAAACTTCCGTGAAAATTCATCACGGAAAAATTTGCTGCGTGTAAACAAGAATGTGTCACGTGGCAAACTGGGCATGCCCGCGGCAAATTGGTCAGTTGCGTCAAAAAAGGGCGAGGTTGCATCAAAACAGGATGCGGTCAAGTCAAAAAAGGGCGCAGTTGTGTAAAAAAAAAAACGGTCAACAAAAAAATGCGAGCGACAAAGTGCGACAAATGTGTTTCCCGAAATTTTCACCGTTTTGCAAATCTTCTTGCCACTTCTCAAATTTTATGGTGAAGCGAAACGGGACAGAATTGCACATCACTACTAGCGACTGCAACTTGTTTTGACACCACCCCAACCATTTTGACAGGACTGCGACTTATTTGATGCAACTGACCTTTTTGACGCATCCGCAATTTTTTCCTCACTCGACAAATATTTTCAGTGGTGAATTTTTGTGGCAATTTATTGTGTAATGTCATGACGTTTGGATTCCTTATATGTTTTTATGAGATATATTTAATTGTGTTCTTGAGTTATAATTGTGTCTTTGGGGGGAATGGAATGTAAGTTGTAAACTGAAAAAAAAATTGCTCAAATAAGAATAAAAAATTTGCATTTAGCAATGTAATATGGTTCGTTGTTATTACATTGCGAATTTTATTTGTGCATTGCAAACTTTTTAAGGCACGCTTAAAGGTGCCGTAATCGTTTTCATTAAGAAGTGTTATTACATACACTGCGCAGTTTCGCAAACAATAAAATTCGCAAAGTAGTCGCTAAAAAGATTCCGCGTGTGCAAAGCCCATATTAAATTGGTCAAAGGCACATTTGTTCACACAGAGGCATACAATTTTGCAATGTGAATCATTTTTCCATTGCTGACTTTTATTACATTCTCTCCGTAGTTTCTTTCAAGAATTCCATTTGTTTTTACATTGGATGAATATCTGTTCTAAATGGGGCATTTACTAACACTTGGTCCTTTCGGTTTGGGTTTTTTTGGGGCCAAAATATAATATTGTCATGGACAAATGACTTTTTTTTCTGTGATTTATTATGCAACAAAGCCACAACTAATCCAAAAGCAAAAATCCACCATCTAAACCAACGGTTCTCAACCTGTGGGTGGGGACCCCTTTGGGGGTTGAACGACCCTTTCACAGGGGTCGCCTAAGACCATCAGAAAACACATATTTCCGATGGTCTTAGGAATAATTTTATGGTTGGGGGTCACCACAACATGAGGAACTGTATTAAAGGGTCGCGGCATTAGGGAGGTTGAGAACCACTGCTCTAAAACCTGTTGAGATCATGTAGAAGTCAGTGGCAGAGGCCTCATTTACAACTGGAAGATCTTTTTGGTTTTAGAGGTTTTGGAGGTTTTTGACATTGTCATTTGTACGACAATAGAAAAAAGTTGTGGTTTGCATGTTTTTCTGTGTCTTTTTAGTTCGGATCTTTTGACACCTCCTATAATAAATACTTTTATAACAGGTATAGATGGTTTAAATCAGGGGTGGGCAAACTTTTTGGCTCAGGGGCCACATTGACTTACAGATGGGCCGGCCTGGGCCAGCGTTACGCCGTTTCTGCTCATCAGTCCCCAGACACCAAGGGGCAGATTTACTAATCCATGAATCCGAATCCCAAAAGGTAAAAAATCGTACCGGAAACGAAAATTTTGCGACTTTTTTGTTGCATCGCTATTTTTCATATTTGTCGCAACTTTTTCATCGCCGTCGCGACTTTTTCGTATTTTGTGCGCCTTTTTCGTTGTTGGCGATGAAAAAGTCGCAGAAAATATACGAAGTAGTCACGACGGCGACGAACAAATCGCGGGACATACGAAAAAGTCGTGACGGCAACAAAAAAGTCGCAAAAATACTGATCATTATGAAAAAACGCATTCGGACGCCTTCGGACCATTCGTGGATTAGTAAATCTACCCCCAAATCTTGCGTGATGAGACTTGCGGAGTCAGCAGGCCGGATTAAAAAGATCGACGGACCAGACATGACCCACGGGCTGTAGTTTGCCCACCCCTGGTTTAAATAAACATTTAATTTGCAAAGAACTTATTATACAGCATTTTATGTGTGGGCCATTTTTTTGATGCATGTCCAAAAAATAACACGTACAACACTTTTTTAGACGCAGGCGACAATTTTTGGAAGCGGGTCACAATCTTTTGATGCAGGCGACAATTTTTTGACACACGGCAAATTTTGACGCCTATTTTGCAGAAAAATCCGCCAGTGGCGAAATGCAGAAATTTGCATTTATTATAGGAGGTGTCAAACTTATTATACAGCATTTTATGTGAGGGCGACAGGTCCCCTTCGTTAAAAAGGGCTTCTTCAACAGCATTACATTTATTAAAACTCTATTTCTAATTTTTTTTAAAAAACTGAAAAGGTCCATGCAGGAAAAAGTAACAGAAAACAAAATTTTTCAAATTGTTACACCAAATCCTCTACTTTTTCAAATTGTTGCACAAAAAAAACGGCATCCGAAACCTCTAAAGTTTAGAAGCATACGAAGGGTCCTCCAGGGAAGGGACATCTGCCATTGACTTCTACATGATCTTGGTAGGTTTTAGCCAACGAATTGTCAGATTTAGATTTTTGGTGTTTTGTCGCATAGTAAATTTTGAAAAATGTAATGAAAAAATTTCTGTGACTTTTAGCACAAACAAATCAGAATCAGCTCTTGTTTACAAGATCATAGACCAAAGGGATTCTGGGAACCAATTCTCAAAGTCTCCAAAAAAAATCCATTTACATGGGTTTATCCTATAGGCTACAGCTCCCCCACTGGGTTTAAAGCAGAAGGCAGAATAATAGCTGATCAGATTCCCAACTACAGACCAGTTTCACCCTTCTTGGGGCTCATCAGTGCAGTGCAGGGTTTTCTGATCAGCTTAGGAGTTGTTGAATAAACAGTGAAATAATTTTAAAAAACACACGCAAGTAAAAAAAATGAAGATCATTCATAAATTGTTTTACAATATTACTGTCTGCATCATACTAATAGCTGGTTTAAAAATAGACTGAAAATAGGGGTGCACCGAACCCACTTTTTTGGGTTCAGCCGAAGCCCCAAACCCACCCTGAGGGATTCGGCCCAACCCCCGAACCAACCCTGAGGGTTTCGGCCCAACCCCCGAACCCACCCTGAGGGATTCAGCCGAACCCCCGAACCCACCCTGAGGGATTCAGCCGAACACCCCGAACCCACCCTGAGGGATTCAGCCAAACCCCCGAACCCACCCTGAGGGATTCGGCCCAACCCCCTAACCCACCCTGAGGGATTCGGCCCAACCCCCTAACCCACCCTGAGGGATTCGGCCCAACCCTCGAACCCACCCTGAGGGATTCGGCCCAACCCCCGAACCCACCCTGAGGGATTCAGCTGAACACCCCGAACCCACCCTGAGGGATTCAGCCGAACCCCCGAACCCACCCTGAGGGATTCGGCCCAACCCCCGAAACCCACCCTGAGGGATTCGGCCCAACCCCCGAACCTACCCTGAGGGATTCGGCCCAACTCCCAAACCCACCCTGAGGGATTCAGCTGAACACCCCGAACCCACCCTGAGGGATTCAGCTGAACACCCCGAACCCACCCTGAGGGATTCAGCCGAACCCCCGAACCCACCCTGAGGGATTCAGCTGAACACCCCGAACCCACCCTGAGGGATTCAGCCGAACCCCCGAACCCACCTTGAGGGATTCGGCCCAACCCCCGAACCCACCCTGAGGGATTCAGCCGAACACCCCGAACCCACCCTGAGGGATTCAGCCGAACCCCCGAACCCACCCTGAGGGATTCAGCTCAACCCCCGAACCCACCCTGAGGGATTCAGTCGAATCCAGAACCGATTCCGAATCCTAATTAATATATGTCAATTAGGATCAAAAGGGGTTAAAAATCGCCGTGCGATGAAAATTTGTTTCCCCTCACCATTAACCATTTCCGAATACTAATTAGCATATGCTAATTTATGCTAATTATGATTCAGATTCGGTTCGCCCGGAACCGGGATTCGGTGCATCCCTAATTAAAATCCATGTATTTTATCTAAATTTTTATAGTGGAATTGTAAAGATGTTCCCTGTTATTGTTCAAATGTGGGTTAGAATTATACAGGCTACTTTCTAAAACATACAGAAAAATTATGAAAAATTTGCAAAAATAGTTTAAACATTAAAAAAATATAATTATTGATATTTGTCTTGATTTCTGATTAAAAAAGCAAGATTTCAGTTCTTCCCTGCCTTCTCTTTCCCGACGGAAGGTTATTTGGCTTTTGGCTGACTTCCCAATGTCAGATTTACGTTGATCCAGCCAAGTCCCATGAACACAGAGACCTTTCCCCTATAGTTTCCGTTGGAAAAACCGCAGGCGCTTTCATTTTTGCAAGCACTCAGTAATGTATTAATGCAATTCATGCACATTAATGGGCTTATTTAGCAAATTTCCAGTTTGTGAATTTGAGTTTGTTTCTCTAAATCGAAAGAACTCACATATCGAATGCTCGCTTATTTATTAATAAGTAGTGATGGGCAACATTTTTTTGCTAGACATGGATTCGCGGCCTGCCGCCCACAGCCTTTTTTTTTTTTACCACGTGCCATTTTTTGGCAAAACAGGATAGATTCGCTCAACACTAGTGATGGGCGAAATGTTTCAGCAGGCATGGATTCGCAGCAAATTTCCGCGTTTCGCCATTGGCGGATTGTTCCACGAAAGGGATAAAAAAATTTGGCGCATGTCCAACAATTGTCTCAAGAAAAGTTGTGCGTCCAAAAATTGTCGCAAGAATAGTTGCAGGCGTCAAAAGAATAGTCGCACGTCCAAAATTGTCCCAAGAATAGTCGCGTGTCCAAAAAATTGTCGCAAGAATAGTCGTGGGCGTCAAAAGAATAGTCGCACGTCCAAAATTGTCTCAAGAATAGTCGTGGGCGTCAAAAGAATAGTCGTGCAGCCAAAATTGTCGCAAGAATAATCGCAGGCGTCAAAAGAATAGTCGCGTGGCAAAAATTGTCGCAAGAATAGTCGCAGGCGTCAAAAGAATAGTCGCATGTCCAAAATTGTCCCAAGAATACTCGCCCGTCCAAAAAATTGTTGCAAGAATAGTCGCGGAGGTGTCAAAAGAATAGTAGCGCGGCAAAAATTGTCGCAAGAATAGTCGCGGGCGTCAAAAGAATAGTTGCACGTCCAAAATTGTCTCAAGAATAGTCGTGGGCATCAAAAGAATAGTCGTGCAGCCAAAATTGTCTCAAGAATAGTCACAGGAGTCAAAAGAATAGCTGCACGTCCAAAATTGTCTCAAGAATAGTCGCGGGCGTCAAAAGAATAGCTGCATGTCCAAAATTGTCTCAAGAATAGTCGCGGGCGTCAAAAGAATAGCTGCATGTCCAAAATTGTCTCAAGAATAGTCGCGGGCGTCAAAAGAATAGCTGCATGTCCAAAATTGTCTCAAGAATAGTCACAGGCATCAAAAGAATAGTTGCACGTCCAAAATTGTCTCAAGAATAGTCACAGGCGTCAAAAGAATAGCTGCACGTCCAAAATTGTCTCAAGAATAGTCACAGGCGTCAAAAGAATAGCTGCATGTCCAAAATTGTCTCAAGAATAGTCACAGGCGTCAAAAGAATAGCTGCATGTCCAAAATTGTCTCAAGAATAGTCGTGGGCATCAAAAGAATAGTCGTGCAGCCAAAATTGTCTCAAGAATAGTCACAGGAGTCAAAAGAATAGCTGCACGTCCAAAATTGTCTCAAGAATAGTCGCGGGCGTCAAAAGAATAGCTGCATGTCCAAAATTGTCTCAAGAATAGTCGCGGGCGTCAAAAGAATAGCTGCATGTCCAAAATTGTCTCAAGAATAGTCGCGGGCGTCAAAAGAATAGCTGCATGTCCAAAATTGTCTCAAGAATAGTCACAGGCATCAAAAGAATAGTTGCACGTCCAAAATTGTCTCAAGAATAGTCACAGGCGTCAAAAGAATAGCTGCATGTCCAAAATTGTCTCAAGAATAGTCACAGGCGTCAAAAGAATAGTTGCACGTCCAAAATTGTCCCAAGAATACTCGCCCGTCCAAAATTGTCCCAAGAATTGTCACGCGTCCAAAATTGTTGCAAGAATAGTCGCGGGCATCAAAAGAATAGTCGCACGGCCAAAATTTCGCCAAGAATAGTCGCGGGCATCAAAAGAATAGTCGCACGGCCAAAATTTTGCAAGAATAGTCGCAGGCGACAATTTTTTTTCCGCACAACATTTTCACTGTATCGCAAATCTTTTGAAAGATTTGCAATTTTATTGGTGAAGCGAAAAGGGACAGATTCACTCATAACTACTCATCTCTATTAATAAGGAAAACTCGCTCAAATAAAAAACTCGAATACTAGTTAGCAAACTCCCATTGACTTCTGTAGAAACTCGACAGCTTTTAGATGGCTTTACATTCGCGGTTTTAGCATCTTTTGTAGTGATGAGCAAATCTGTCGGCTTTTGCTTCGCCAAAAAATTCAAAACAGCGAAAATGTCATGTGTAAAAAAATAAATTGTTGCGTGCTTCATTTTTTTTGTCGCTCAACAATTTTGTGACGCGTACATTGAAATAATTACATGCATAACAATTTTTTGGCAAATGGCAATGGCAAAATGCGGGAATTCACTGCGAATCCATGCCTAACAAATTGTTTCGCCCATTACTAGTCTTTTGAACTCAATAAATACCAGACATTTGAGTTTTTGAAACTCGAATTGTGTAAGTTTTAGCGCAAAGAAACAAAATCAAACAAGAACGTTGATATATAATCCTCATGATTGCTACCTGTAATTAGGGATAGTGTCGCTGTACCTGTAATTAGGGATAGTGTCGCTGTACCTGTAATTAGGGATAGTGTCGCTGTACCTGTAATTAGGGATAGTGTCGCTGTACCTGTGATTAGGGATAGTGTCGCTGTACCTGTGATTAGGGATAGTGTCGCTGTACCTGTAATTAGGGATAGTGTCGCTGTACCTGTAATTAGGGATAGTGTCGCTGTACCTGTAATTAGGGATAGTGTCGCTGTACCTGTAATTAGGGATAGTGTCGCTGTACCTGTAATTAGGGATAGTGTCGCTGTACCTGTAATTAGGATAGGTCGGACTTAGTAGGTCGCTGTACCTGTAATTAGGGATAGTGTCGCTGTACCTGTAATTAGGGATAGTGTCGCTGTACCTGTAATTAGGGATAGTGTCGCTGTACCTGTAATTAGGGATAGTGTCGCTGTACCTGTAATTAGGGATAGTGTCGCTGTACCTGTAATTAGGGATAGTGTCGCTGTACCTGTAATTAGGGATAGTGTCGCTGTACCTGTAATTAGGGATAGTGCCGCTGTACCTGTAATTAGGGATAGTGTCGCTGTACCTGTGATTAGGGATAGTGTCGCTGTACCTGTAATTAGGGATAGTGTCGCTGTACCTGTAATTAGGGATAGTGCCGCTGTACCTGTAATTAGGGATAGTGTCGCTGTACCTGTAATTAGGGATAGTGTCGCTGTACCTGTAATTAGGGATAGTGTCGCTGTACCTGTAATTAGGGATAGTGTCACTGTACCTGTAATTAGGGATAGTGTCGCTGTACCTGTAATTAGGGATAGTGTCGCTGTACCTGTAATTAGGGATAGTGCCGCTGTACCTGTAATTAGGGATAATGTCGCTGTACCTGTGATTAGGGATAGTGTCGCTGTACCTGTAATTAGGGATAGTGTCGCTGTACCTGTAATTAGGGATAGTGTCGCTGTACCTGTAATTAGGGATAGTGTCGCTGTACCTGTAATTAGGGATAGTGTCGCTGTACCTGTAATTAGGGATAGTGCCGCTGTACCTGTAATTAGGGATAGTGTCGCTGTACCTGTGATTAGGGATAGTGTCGCTGTACCTGTAATTAGGGATAGTGTCGCTGTACCTGTAATTAGGGATAGTGTCGCTGTACCTGTAATTAGGGATAGTGTCGCTGTACCTGTAATTAGGGATAGTGTCACTGTACCTGTAATTAGGGATAGTGTCGCTGTACCTGTAATTAGGGATAGTGTCGCTGTCCCTGTAATTAGGGATAGTGTCGCTGTACCTGTAATTAGGGATAGTGTCGCTGTACCTGTAATTAGGGAGTGTCGCTGTACTGTAATTAGGGATAGTGTCGCTGTACCTGTAATTAGGGATAGTGTCGCTGTCCCTGTAATTAGGGATAGTGTCGCTGTACCTGTAATTAGGGATAGTGTCGCTGTACCTGTAATTAGGGATAGTGTCACTGTACCTGTAATTAGGGATAGTGTCGCTGTACCTGTAATTAGGGATAGTGTCGCTGTCCCTGTAATTAGGGATAGTGTCGCTGTACCTGTAATTAGGGATAGTGTTTGAAAAATTTTTATATTCTTGGAATTTTTATATCGATGTGTGTATATGTGGAGAGTATGAGAAATGATCATTAGTTTGTGTTCTTCAATTCTCTTTCTAGTTTTTATAGGAATGGACAAAAAAAAACCCCAAAAGCCATTCAGCTTTGTGTTTTGTTCTAACTTTGGATTTGTTGGCCAGGTTTGTTTATCAGAATTTGAATCCTTCAGCTGTATATAGTTCTGTTTTCTCTTCAGCATCTTCAGGGCCTCCGCGGCAAAAACCTTGACTTGACTTTGGACTGAGACGCTAAGATTTACAGTCCTTCGTCAGGATATCTGCCCAGTGGACTTGGGAGGAGGAAAATGTGATTGTCAATAATATTTGTGCTGTTAGTCAACATGTCAACCTAAGCTCTGTTAATTATATTTCGTAAAGTTTTCAATAAACAATATAAAACCCTTCCCAGAGGGTAATTTCCCTAGTGTTCCAGGTTTTAGCTTATCCTACAATCTACTATCCTACTGTTTCCCACCCACGGGTCTCTTATTGCTAAAGATATAATAACTTGCACCCCTACTTACATCTACATTTCTGTAGTCCAGTGATCCCCAACCAGTGACTCAGGGGCAACATGTTGCTCCCCAACCCCTTGGGTGTTGCTCTCAGTGCCCCCAAACCAGGGAGTTATTTTTGAATTCCTGACTTGGGGGCAAGTTTTGGTTGAATAAAAACAAGATTTCCTACCAAATAAAGCCCCTGTAAGCTGGTAGGGTGCATAGAGGCTCCTAATAGCCAATCACAGCCCTTATTTGGCTCCTCCATGAACTTTTATGGTGCTTGTGTTGCTCTCTAAGTTTTTTTACATTTGACTGTGGCTCAAGAGTAAGAAAGGAGCCAGATAATGAAGGCTTCCCTTTTAATATACCCAGTGCTAGTAATTTAGCTACTGGCGCATGGGTCACTCAGGAGGAAATTCAAAAGAGACTTGAACATGTAAAGGTAAACAAAGGTCCAGGACCGGATGGGATTCATCCCAGGGTATTAAATGAGCTGAGCGCTGTGATTGCCAAGCCTCTTCACATAATTTTTCAGGATTCGTTGAGGTTTGGCATGGTGCCGAGAGACTGGCGGATTGCTAATGTGGTGCCGTTATTTAAAAAGGGATCTCGTTCTCAGCCTGAAAACTATAGGCCTGTTAGTCTGACATCAGTAGTAGGAAAGCTTCTGGAAGGGGTAATAAGGGATAGGGTAGTTGAATACATTGCAGTTCACAATACTATTAGTTTGTGCCAGCATGGTTTTATGCGTAACAGATCTTGCCAGACTAATTTAGTTGCCTTTTATGAGGAGGTGAGCAGGAACCTTGATGCTGGAATGGCAGTTGATGTCATCTACTTAGATTTTGCTAAAGCGTTTGATACAGTACCTCACAGAAGGTTAATGATCAAATTGAGGAATATTGGCCTAGAACATAATATTTGTAATTGGATAGAAAACTGGCTGAAGGATAGAGTACAAAGAGTGGTGGTAAATGGAACATTTTCTAATTGGGCCAGTGTGGTTAGTGGAGTACCGCAGGGGTCAGTCCTTGGTCCTTTGCTTTTTAACTTGTTTATTAATGACCTGGAGGTGGGCATAGACAGTACTGTTTCTATTTTTGCTGATGACACAAAATTGTGCAAAACTATAAGTTCCATGCAGGATGCTGCCGCTTTGCAGAGCGATTTGACAAAATTGGAAAACTGGGCAGCAAACTGGGAAATGAGGTTCAATGTTGACAAGTGCAAAGTTATGCACTTTGGTAGGAATAATATAAACGCGAACTATCTACTGAATGGTAGTGTGTTGGGGGCATCCTTAATGGAGAAGGATCTAGGGGTTTTTGTAGATCACAAGTTGTCTAATTCCAGGCAGTGTCATTCTGTGGCTACTAAAGCAAATAAAGTGCTGTCTTGTATAAAAAAGGGCATTGACTCAAGGGATGAGAACATAATTTTGCCCCTTTATAGGTCCCTGGTAAGGCCTCACCTTGAGTATGCAGTGCAGTTTTGGGCTCCAGTCCTTAAGAGGGATATTAATGAGCTGGAGAGAGTGCAGAGACGTGCAACTAAACTGGTAAAGGGGATGGAAGGGTTAAACTATGAGGTTAGACTGTCGAGGTTGGGGTTGTTTTCTCTGGAAAAGAGGCGCTTGCGAGGGGACATGATTACTCTGTACAAGTACATTAGAGGGGATTATAGGCAGTTGGGGGATGTTCTTTTTTCCCATAAAAACAATCAGCGCACCAGAGGTCACCCCTATAGATTAGAGGATTGGAGGTTCCATTTGAAGCAGCGTAGGGGGTTCCTCACGGTGAGGGCAGTGAGGCTGTGGAATGCCCTTCCTAGTGATGTGGTAATGGCAGACTCTGTTAATGCCTTTAAGAGGGGCCTGGATGAGTTTTTGAACAAGCAGAATATCCAAGGCTATTGTGATACTAATATCTACAGTTAGTATTACTGGTTGTATATATATAGTTTATGTATGTGAGTGTATAGATTGGTTAGTATAGGTTGTGTGCTGGGTTTACTCGGATGGGTTGAACTTGATGGACAATGGTCTTTTTTCAACCCTATGTAACTATGTAACTATGTAACTATGTAAAGGTTGGAGACCCCAGCTGTAGTCCCATTATGTGTGGGGCCAAATCATTGCTTGAAACTGCGCTGCCTGATTCTGATTTTTTCTAGCAACAATACTGGATATTTCTGCAGATAGAATAGCCATGATCAGTGTCGGACTGGCCCAACAGGATACCAGGAAAACTCCCGGTGGGCCCAGGGGTCAGTGGGCCCTCCTGCTCACCCACCAATTTGCCTTGTATGCCTATACCATGGCCATTACTCAATACTATATGAGAAGAAATGGAGGAAAGGATAGATAATAGTATATAAAAAGAAGTAATTAAGAGACTAAAGAAAGTGAGTGAACAGAGAAGGGGAGAGTGGGCCTAAGGTCTAAGGCAGGGATCCCCAACCTTTTATACCCGTGAGCCACATTTAAATGGAAAAAGTGTTGGGGAGCAACACAAGCATGAAAAAAGTTCCTGGGCTGCCAATAAGAACTATAATTGGCCACTTAATAGCCCCTAAGTGGACTGGCAGCCTACAGAAGGCTCTGTTTGGCATTATACTTTGTTTTTATGCAACCAAAACTTGCCTCCAAGCCAGGAATTCAAAAATAAGCCCCGGCTTTGAGGCCCCTGGGGTTGGGGAGCAACATGTTGCTCGCGAGTCACTGGTTGGGGATCACTGGTCTAAGGTTTTCTGGTGGGCCCTTGGCACCCCAGTCCCACACTGGCCGTGATTCCTGGCCACACATTTTTTTTAAAAATCATTTGGTAATTGCAATAGTTTTACTGACAAACGCTACTGTATTTAAGTAACCAGTTTTTCCCAAAGAAACCCATTTCCCTCTTTCTAGGCACCACATGTTTATATACTGTACGTTTCCATACTGTGTTCCAATTGTGCACAGAGAAGAGTTAACCTGACACCTTTGCCTCCATTACCCGGTTTATTGACTTTTCTGTTCCAGATAGGATCTCGACTGCTTGTTTCTGGTACGTCTTTTTCTCTCCTTCGTCCAATTTTTCATTCTGCGCTCGCAGTGACGTGTTAATAATGCAGCCCTGATACCTGCGCGTTGCCCGGAACGTGTTCGGAAACCAGAATGTTTTTACGTTTCAAGGAAATATCCCCGTGATAAAGAAATCTGCCCCTGGATTGTTTTCCTTCTGCTTAGTAAATCAAGCACAAAGAAAACGGAATCAGCAAGTGCAAGAGCCGATGTGGAAAAAGTGTCCGTGTAATGACATTGTATTGTCACTTCCCGGCGAGCCGGCGGCTAATCAGAGAGATTCTATGGAACACAAACACGGGATCTCATACACAAGTAACGTAAATGCATTAAAATGAGGCCTATTCTGACAGTGCCCTCCGGCTCTTGTTTTATTTAACACAATCCTATATGTTTTATTATAATTTATTAAACAGCCAGAACACTTTGAACTGATTTACTTTATTGGAAATAAGTGTGGGAGGTTTCCGGCATTATGATTAACGATGTTTATTATTACACACATATATATATATATATATATATCTTTGCTTATTTAGCAATGCAAAAAAACAAACAAGCACAGTTTCTAAACGCACACGTGGCAATATTTAATATTTGCAATATTTGCGTCTTACAAATAAAGGCAGGATTCTGTTAACTCTAATTAATAATTAAGGATGAAGTAAGTTTTTACGCTGCGTATTTTCTGCGTATTTTCTAATTCTCTCGGCGGCTGAAAAACGCCCGATATCATCATCCATAGAAATAACTTGAAAAGACTCGAAGGAAACCACACAAAGGGGCTGATTTACTAATCCACGAATCCGAATCCCGAATGGGAAAAAATCGGATTGGAAGCGAACATTTTGCGACTTTTTCGTATTTTTTGCGATTTTTTCGTCACCGTCGCGACTTTTTCGTAGCCATTATGACTTTCGTGAATTGTGGCGACTTTTGCATAGCCATTATGACTTTCGTGAATTGTGGCGACTTTTGCATAGCCATTATGACTTTCATGAATTGTCGCAACTTTTGCATAGCCATTACGAAAAATTTGCGACAATTCGCGAAAAAGTTGCAAAATATCGATCATTACGAAAAAAACACATTTGGACGCTTTTCGGATGTTTGTGGATTAGTAAATGTGCCCCAAAGCATAAATACGCTAGAAAACGCCTTAGCACGGATTTTTCAAGCGTTTGCCGAAATACGCCGTTATTTGCACAGCAAGCTATTCCTATGTATACACAAAGGCAGCTGGCAGACCTAGCGGAAATACGCGGCGTTTTTTACTATTTTGCACTATTAGCACCATGGAAACGGGATTTGCTATGTCACCAGTACTAGGCTGAAAACCGCCATAGTCAGGGGTTGTGTGGCTTGTGCGGCATTTTTAGGCTGAGAAAATACGCAGCGTAAAAACGCCATGTGTGGCATCAGCCTAAAATAAGCAGTTTCCCATTTTGCAAACAAATTATAATAAGGGAATCAGCTGGTGTCGCATTCCAGACATGAAAATGGGCTGCTATAAGTACAGCACAGGTATGGGACCTGGGGCTTTCCAGATGAGGGATCTTTTCCGTAATATGGATCTCCATACCTAAAGTCTACAAAAAAATCATTTAAAAAGGGGTAGTTATGGTAACTACGGGGCAGGAACCTCCTTCCTAATGTGTCTCATACCCCATGGCACTTACTCCCTGTGTATTTATACTTATTTATTGTATTTATTATAACACTCCCTGTGTGTAATTCTGTATATTGTAAGACTGTACAGCGCTGCGTACCCTTGTGGCACTTTATAAATAAAGTTATACATACATACATACATACATACATACATCCAAGGCATTAACACCTAAGTCCTCTATTTCTTTAAAGGCTCTGGCACACGGGGAGACAAATCTCCCTGTTCGCGGGCGACTAATCTCCCCGAGTTGCCATCAGTTGCCATCCCACCGGTGAAAATGTAAGTCTCCGGTGGGATGGCACACGTGGCGGCGCGATTTCAGCAAATTGCCGAAAATGCTTTCCGAGGCAACTTCGGCGATTTGCCGAAATCGCCTGCGCAACGTGCGCCATCCCACCGGCGACTTACATTTTCGCCGGTGGGATAGCAATTCAGGGAGATTAGTCACCCGCGAACAGGGAGATTTGTCGCCGGCTACTAATCTCCCCGTGTGCCAGGGCCCTAAAGCAAATAAAACCAAAACAGACATTTACCCTCCATATCCCCATATCTGCCACATATCTAGCACCAATAATCCCTTTTTCTGTAGAAGAACCAACATTCTGTAAAGTAACCCTTTCAACACTTCCCGCTTCAACGCATCAATCCAGCAATTGAAAAACCTCAGGAGAAGTGAAAATAAAAGCAAACATTTACCCTCCTTATCCCCATATCCGCCACATATCTAGCACCAATAATCCCTTATTCTGTAGAAGAACCAACATTCTGTAAAGTAACCCTTTCAACACTTCCCACTTCAACGCATCAATCCAGCAATTGAAAAACCTCAGGAGAAGTGAAAATAAAAGCATTTACCCTTCCCCGCATTGTTGTATTAATGTGTAAGCCAGTAATACTTTGAAGAATCAATCTCCGGACAATGTTTTCCATATGGGATCCCATCAGCTGCCTCAGCAAGAATCTTTCATCATTACCTCACCCAAACGTATCTGCATACAACGTAGAATTCAATACATGGGAATGCACTTAGTTCTCAAAGTCATTGAAACGGTTGGTTATAATAAACATACATTGCTGTAATATCAATAGGCCTTATACCAAATTACAAAATAAATATCAATATATTAAATCCTAATGAAGGCCAATTCCTCTGTAGTATAAACATATGTGTTTTCAAAGGTTTTTACGATGGGGTCACATTAGCGCCCATGGAGGCGCTTGGAATTTCGAAGTTATTTATCTCAATTTGTAGAATTTCCCTTATTAATGTTATCAGGTCAAGGCTGGATTTTTTTTTATGAATTCAAGCAAACTCTTTTATTTATCTGTATGGGATATTGGTTAATATTTAAAGTCTTAGGAATTTTATAAAGTGCCATTTTTCCAAGTATAAGTGATGAGATGGCAAGCCCCAGGCTGAAGAGCAAGCATTAAAAGTACAGGTATGGGACCCTTTATCTGGAAACTAAGATATAATTACCCCTTATTGGGGGCAGAACAGCCCTATTGGGTTTATTTAATGGTTAAATGATTCCCTTTTCTCTGTAATAATAAAACAGTACCTGTACTTGATCCCAACTAAGATATAATTACCCCTTATTGGGGGCAGAACAGCCCTATTGGGTTTATTTCATGGTTAAATGATTCCCTTTTCTCTGTAATAATAAAACAGTACCTGTACTTGATCCCAACTAAGATATAATTACCCCTTATTGGGGGCAGAACAGCCCTATTGGGTTTATTTCATGGTTAAATGATTCCCTTTTCTCTGTAATAATAAAACAGTACCTGTACTTGATCCCAACTAAGATATAATTACCCCTTATTGGGGGCAGAACAGTCCTATTAGGTTTATTTCATGGTTAAATGATTCCCTTTTCTCTGTAATAATAAAACAGTACCTGTACTTGATCCCAACTAAGATATAAATAATCCTTATTGGATGCAAAACAATCCTATTGGGTTTAATTAATATTTTATTGATTTTTTAGCAGACTTAATGTATGGAGTAACAAATTACAGAAAGACCCCTTATCCGGAATACCCTTGGTCCCGAGCATTCTGGATAACGGGTCCTACACCTGTACTTGAACGCTCTTGGCCATGTACTGTACATTGATTCCATGCAATGAAAACAATACCCACTAAGTCTAAACTTAGACAAAATCAGAGTCTGGTGTAGTGGTATCCAAAATATAGGGCTGGCCTACCTGGGGAAGCTGGAGCAGTAGATGTGGGGACCCAGCCTGAAGGTTTAGATTGGGAGAGAATGCTTATTTGTGCACATAAATACTCCTGGGGGCACAATTGGGTTACACTTGGGATGTGTTTGCTGAATGGCTGACACAGCAATGTTTTCCTATATCTGTAATCCTGTTATGAGCTAAGGGTCACCAAATATTGAACCTCAAAAGAGGACTGAGCCAAGAAAAAGTCTAGGATCCACTGCTCTACATGGATTTCTTATTATAGTTACTGACTCCATTTTCAGCTTGAAATAATCTGCTTGGTTTCTATGAAACGCTCTATCAAATCAGCACAAAAATGCCTTAATATACTGTAAATACAGTAGTGATGAGCGAATCTGTCCTGTTTTGCCTCGCCGAAAAATTTGCGAAGCGGCAAAAATGTTGCACGTAAAAAAAATTTGTGCGCGACTATTTATTTAGATGCCGCAACTATTTGTTTTGACTGTGACTATTCTTTTGACGCCCGCGACGAATTTTTTGACGCGCGATTATTTATTTTGACTCCATGACTATTTATTTTGACGCCGCGACTATACTTTTGACGCCGCAAATATTCTTTTGACGCCACGACTAGTGATGAGCGAATCTGTTCCGCGAAAAATTCGCGAAACGGCGAAAATGTTGTGCGACAAAAAAAATTGTCGTCCACGGCTATTATTTTGTCGCGCGACTATTGTTTTGTCGCCCGGCTATTGTTTCGTCACCCACGGCTATTATTTTGTCGCCCACAGCTATTATTTTGTCGCGCGGCTATTGTTTCGTCGCCCGGCTATTGTTTCGTCGCCCGCGGCTATTATTTTGTCGCACGGCTATTGTTTCGTCGCCCGCAGCTATTATTTTGTCGCGCAGCTATTGTTTTGTCGCTCGCGGCTATTGTTTTGTCGCGCGGTTATGATTTCGTCGCCTACGGCTATTATTTTGTCACGCGGCTATTGTTTCGTCGCCCGCGTCTATTATTTTGTCGCGCGGCTATTGTTTCGTCGCCCACGACTATTCTGTTTTGACGCCAGCGACAATTTTTGGATGTGCGGCGAATTTTTCCGCGGCGAAATTTTTCATCCGTTTCGCGAAACAATCCGCCAATGGCGAAACGCAGAAATTCGCCGCAAATCCATGCCTGGCAAAACTTTTCGCCCATCACTAGCCCCGACTATTCTTTTGATGCGTGGCTTTTTATTTTGACGCGCAACTATTCTTTAGACGTCCAGGACAATTGTTTCATCCATTTCGCGAAACAATCCGCCAATGGTGAAACGCAGAAATTTGCCGCAAATCCATGCCTGGCGAAACATTTCGCCCATCACTAAAATACAGTAATACCAACCAGAGAATATTCCCGTTAGCACCATTATGAGAAGTGTGCATTCTTTTCTTACGTGAAACATGTATTTACAAATACACACATAACTCTGAGTACTTACTATAGAGCTGAGAAATAAATGCTCTGTGTCTATTGTTATGAAGTGTTCTGGTAACTGGAGGTTTTTCAGTGTGTCTTTCCTTCCAATGAAGCAGGGAACAATAGAACAGCTCGCCAATTCACTTCTACAGGAACAGGCAACAAGGTGTGTATTATGAGCATAAAAACCTTGTTACAGACTCGCCAACTCAAGCTAGAGGGCATAGAATTCAGCATAAAAATAATAAGCTCATTCATATCCCTAAGGATCAGGGATAAGCTCATCAATTCACAAGGCATGGATTCGCGTGAAATTCCATGTATCACCACCGGCAATTTTTTATTATTTTTTTTGCAAAACTGCAGTAAAAATTCAACATGGCAAAAAATTGCTGAAAAAAGTCACGTGCGTAAGGAAACGTTGAGCGGTAGGAGTGAAAAAAACGCCCATAGACTTTAATGCATTTGGAATGAGAAAAAACTTGAGAAAAAACACCCATTAACTTTAATGCATTTGGAGTGAGAAAAAAAACTAGAGAAAAAGCGCCTATTGATTAATGCATTTGGAGTGGAAAGAAAAAATGCCCATTGACTTATGCATTTGCAGTGGGAAAAAACTTTAGAAGAAATGCCCATAGACTTTAATGTATTTGGAATGAGAAAATAACTTGAAAAAAACGCCTATTGCTTTATGCATTTGGAATGAGAAAAAACTTGAGAAGAACACCTATTGACTATTACATTTGGGGTAAAAAAAAAAAAAAAAAAGGAGAAAAAACGCCCATTGACTTATGTATTTGGTTGGAGTGGAAAAAAAAACGAGAAAAAATGCCCAGTGACTTATGGTTTTGGAGTGTAAAAAAAAACACCCATTGAATTATGCATTTGGAGTGAAAAAAAACGATAAAAAACATCCACTGACTTATGCATTTGAAGTAAAAAAAACGATAAAAAACACCCATTGAATTATGCATTTGGAGTGAAAAAAAACGATAAAAAACACCCATTGAATTATGCATTTGGAGTGAAAAAAAAACAAAAAAAACCACCCATTGACTTATGCATTTGAAGTGAAAAAAACGATAAAAAACACCCATTGAATTATGCATTTGGAGTGAAAAAAAACGATAAAAAACACCCATTGAATTATGCATTTGGAGTGAAAAAAACGATAAAAAACACCCATTGACTTATGCATTTGGAGGGAAAAAAAACGATAAAAAACACCCATTGAATTATGCATTTGGAGTGAAAGAGAAACAATAAAAAACACCCATTGACTTATGCATTTGGAGTGAAAAAAAACCCGATAAAAAACACCCATTGACTTATGCATTTGGGGTGAAAGAAAAACAATAAAAAACACCCATTGACTTATGCATTTGGAGTGAAAAAAAAAACAATAAAAAACACCCATTGAATTATGCATTTGGAGTGAAAAAAAAAACAATAAAAAACACCCATTGACTTATGCATTTGGAGTGAAAAAAAATGATAAAAAACACCCATTGAATTATGCATTTGGAGTGAAAAAAAAAACAATAAAAAACACCCATTGACTTATGCATTTGGAGTGAAAAAAAATGATAAAAAACACCCATTGAATTATGCATTTGGAGTGAAAAAAAAAACAATAAAAAACACCCATTGACTTATGCATTTGGAGTGAAAAAAAATGATAAAAAACACCCATTGAATTATGCATTTGGAGTGAAAAAAAAAACAATAAAAAACACCCATTGAATTATGCATTTGGAGGGGGAAAAAAAGATAAAAAACACCCATTGAATTATGCATTTGGAGTGAAAAAAAATGATAAAAAACACCCATTGAATTATACATTTGGAGTGAAAAAAAATGATAAAAAACACCCATTGAATTATGCATTTGGAGTGAAAAAAAATGATAAAAAACACCCATTGACTTATGCATTTGGAGGGGGAAAAAAAGATAAAAAAACACCCATTGAATTATGCATTTGGAGTGAAAAAAAACGATAAAAAACACCCATTGACTTATGCATTTGGAGTGAAAAAAAACGATAAAAAACACCCGTTGACTTATGCATTTGGAGTGAGAAAAACCTTGAGAAGAAATGCCCATAGACTTTAATGTATTTGGAATAAGAAAAAACTCAGAAGAACGCCCACTGACTTATGCATTTGGGGGCGTATTTATTATGCTGCGTAAAACTAATTTCGCCGGAAAAAAGGAGTAAAAAGCTGTGTAAAATAAATGGAAAAGATCGTCATCTGAACGCCGGATATTACGCTGTTATTTTCCATAAGTTCCGGTGGTAGAAAAAACGCATAAAACAATTACGCCGATTTTACACCGTTTTTACGCCATTTTTGCACGGCGAAGCCTGGCGGTGTGTGGTGAATTTTCTCATCGTTTTTTACACAGCATAATAAATATGCCCCTTGGAGTGAAAAAAAACACGAGAAAAAACACCCATTAACTTATGCTTTTGGAGTAAAAAAAAAGATGAGAAAAAACGCCCGTTGACTTATGCATTTGGAGTGAGAAAACCCATGAGAAAAAAATGCCCATAGACTTTAATGCATTTGGAATTAGAAAAAATTGAGAAGAACGCCCACTGACTTATGCATTTGGAGTGAAAAAAAAACGAGAAAAAACACCCATTGACTTTCTCAAGTGAGAAATTTCCATAGACTTTAATGTATTTGGAGTGAGAAAAAAGTTGCGCATGTAAAAAAATTGCTCTGTAGCCACATAAAAATACCTTTCGACTTTTGAATTTCATGACTTTTTCACCATTTTGTGAATTTTTCAGTAGTTTTGTGAATTTCTCGGTGCAGCCAAATGGTGCAGATGTGCTCATCACTACTAAGGATTCCTTACACTGACCTACACCAAAACTTCCTAATTTGTGAAATGCGACTTTTTTGACGTGCGTGACAATTTTGGCCAATTGCTTATTTATACTTAAAGAGATTCTGTCAAAACCCATCAGTTAATAGAGCTCCTCCCACAGAATCCTGCATTGTAATCTGTTGTTTAAAAACACAAACAGGTTTTTTAATATTTAATATTGAAATGTCCCATGGGGCTAGCCATATTCTTCATTTCCCAGGGTGCCACAGCCATGTGACTTGTGCTCTGATAAACCACAGTCACACTTTACTGCTGTAAGGTTATGAATAGTGATGAGCGAATTCTTTCGGCAGGCATGGATTTGTAGCTAATTTTACTCATTTTGCCATTGATGAATTGTTTTTGCAAAACTTCAGAAAATCCACAGCGTCAAAAAAAAAAGTTGCGGTTGTGTCAAATTGGGTGTGGTCTTTTCAAAATAGGCAAGGTTGTGTCAAAATAGGTTGCATCAGATTGGGTGCAGTCATGTCAAAATGGGTGAAATGTTTCGCCAGGCATGGATTCGCGGCAAATTTCCGCATTTCACCATTGGCGGATTGTTTCGCGAAATGGATGAAAAATTTGCGGAGGAAAAATTCGATGCGTGTCCAAAAACAATAGCCACGGGCGACAACAGAATAGCCGCGGGCGACAAAAAAATAGCCATGGGCGACAAAACAATAGCTGCGGGCGACAAAAGAATAGCCGCATGACAAAACAATAGCCGCGGGCGACAAAAGAATAGCCGCGTGACAAAACAATAGCTGGTTTGGGGGCACTGAGAGCAACACCCAAGGGGTTGGGAAGCAACATGTTGCCCCTGAGCCACTGGTTGGGGATCACTGGCCTAAGGCTACGTGTCTATGAAGGTTTTCATTCATCTAGGTCTTGGTATATCTAGTAGGAGTAAACCTAGAGCAACTGGACTTGCTTTGGAATCACTGAAGACGTTGTACCTCACAGCATTATGTTTGTGAAGATTCTCATTCATCCAGGTGATCCAGGTAAATCTGCAGTAATAAGTCAATTCAACTGGACTTGCTGTGTTTTTCTTGAAGAAGTTTTTCCCAGTCATCCGCCATTCAGCTCTCTGAAGAGTTACAATGCACCATTGTGATTGGATTAGTGGAAGAGTTTATATGCTGAGGACTTTATATGCTGAGGACTGACCCATACCAGTCAGTTGAACTGAAGAAGCTGCTCAGATAAGTAGTGAAATGTCTTCAATGATTACTGAGCAAGTCCAGTTGCTTTAGATTTACTTCTACTAGATACTCCTAAGGCCACCAGGTCCTCCAAAATGTATCCCCCTAATATCAATGCAGGTCCTCTTGCATTTTCATGTAAAGATATGGGAACTGTTACCCAGAATGCTCAGGACCTGAGGTTTTCCAAATACATGTTTTTTCTGTAATTTGGATCTCCATACCATAAGTCTACTGAACAATAATTTAAACATTAATTAAACCCAATAGAGTTGTTTTGCCTACAATAAGGGGTAATTATATCTTAGTTGGGATCAAGTACAGGTACTGTTTTATTATTACAGAGAAAAGGGAATCATTTAACCATTAAATAAACCCCATAGGGCTGTTCTGGCCCAATAAGGGGTAATTATATCTTAGTTGGGATCAAGTACAGGTACTGTTTTATTATTACAGAGAAAAGGGAATCATTTAACCATTAAATAAACCCAATAGGGCTGTTCTGCCCCAATAAGGGGTAATTATATCTTAGTTGGGATCAAGTACAGGTACTGTTTTATTATTACAGAGAAAAGGGAATCATTTAACCATTAAATAAACCCAATAGGGCTGTTCTGGCCCAATAAGGGGTAATTATATCTTAGTTGGGATCAAGTACAGGTACTGTTTTATTATTACAGAGAAAAGGGAATCATTTAACCATGAAATAAACCCAATAGGGCTGTTCTGCCCCCAATAAGGGGTAATTATATCTTAGTTGGGATCAAGTACAGGTACTGTTTTATTATTACAGAGAAAAGGGAATCATTTAACCATTAAATATACCCAATAGGGCTGTTCTGCCCCCAATAAGGGGTAATTATATCTTAGTTGGGATCAAGTACAGATACTGTTTTATTATTACAGAGAAAAGGGAATCATTTAACCATGAAATAAACCCAATAGGGCTGTTCTGCCCCAATAAGGGGTAATTATATCTTAGTTGGGATCAAGTACAGATACTGTTTTATTATTACAGAGAAAAGGGAATCATTTAACCATTAAATAAACCCAATAGGGCTGTTCTGCCCCAATAAGGGGTAATTATATATTAGTTGGGATCAAGTACAGGTACTGTTTTATTATTACAGAGAAAAAATAAAACATTTTTAAAAATGTGAATTATTCACTTATAATGGAGGCTATCATTGATAAATATTTTGTTACTATATAATTCAGTGTTTCCCAGACTAGACTTACCCTTACTTACTCTGCATTACACAACAGAAATAAGTCCCTTGATCAAGAAGCACCAAGATCAAAACCGTAACACTTTCCCCATCGTACATAACTAAAAAGAGAATGAAATGCCAAGACATGAAGGCCCCCATGATAGAGTCGGCTTAGCAATACTTTATCATGATGTTGCTATGAAATGAACTCGGAATGTATGTGAAGAAAGTGCTGAAAGAGTTGGGCTGAATAATTTACGCCAGAATCAAGATGGAGCAGGAGTATCCAGAGAGATCCCATATTCAATATACAGGAAAGATGTTGAGAGCCTTGAATGAAGTGGGAGTTAGATTATATTTACAATTAATAATTCATTAGGTGGGAAGTCAGCGGCGCAAAGTAATTGATCTCAGAATATGTGACGCGACTCAAAAAGTAATTGAAAAGAGTCGGAGGAGTGTAAGTCGCGGCTATGTAGGCCACTTACCAGGGAGTGGGCACAAAGCTGACGTGTGAGATAATTGCAGCTGCGGGACATTAGCGAGCACGGGAGTTACTGGGGTTTTACATTCCTCCCTCTTCTACTACAGGATTAATACGGAGGCACGAGGAGCTGTCAGTGATGCCTGGGAGGGGAACGAGGGAGAATAGGGCCTAATAGGGATGAGCACTAAGCTACAGCCTCTGAAAGAAGCCCAAGTGGCACTAAAAGTCTCTTCATCTTGAAATGATAAGTGATGAGCGCAACTCATTGCAACAAAAAACACAACTTCTTAACAAAGACAATGATTTCTTTCTTTTTCTCTCTTTCTTCCATTCTTTCTTTCTTTCTTTCTTTCTTTCTTTCTTTTTCTCTGTCTTTCTTTCATTCTCTTTCTATTTCTTTCTCTCCTTCTTTCTTTCATTCGTTTTTTTCACTTTCTCTTTATGTCTCTCCGTCTTTCTTTCTCTCTCCCTCTCCTTCTTTCTTTCTCTCTCCCTCTCCTTCTTTCTTTCTCTCTCTCCCTCTCCTTCTTTCTTTCTTTCTTTCTTTCTTTCTCTCTTTCTTTCATTCTCTTTCTTCCTCTCCTTCTTTCTTTCTCTCTTCCTCTTCTTCATTCTTTCTCTCTTTCTCTTTCTTTCTTTCTTTCTTTCTTTCTTTCTCTCTTTCTTTTGTTCTCTTTCTTCTTCTCCTTCTTTCTTTCTCTCTTTTTCTTTCTTTCTTTCTTTCTTTCTTTCTCTCTCTCTCTTTCTTTCATTCTCTTTCTTCCTCTCCTTCTTTCTTTCTCTCTTCCTCTTCTTCTTTCTTTCTCTCTTTCTCTTTCTTTCTTTCTTTCTTTCTTTCTCTCTCTCTTTCTTTTGTTCTCTTTCTTCTTCTCCTTCTTTCTTTCTCTCTTTTTCTTTCTTTCTTTCTCTTTCTTTCTTTCTTTCTTTCTTTCTTTCTTTCTTTCTTTCTTTCTTTCTTTCTTCCTCTCCTTCTTTCTTTCTCTCTTCCTCTTCTTCTCTCTTTCTCTTTCTTTCTTTCTTTCTTTCTTTCTCTCTCTCTTTCTTTTGTTCTCTTTCTTCTTCTCCTTCTTTCTTTCTCTCTTTTTCTTTCTTTCTTTCTTTCTTTCTTTCTTTCTTTCTCTCTCTCTCTCTCTTTCTTCCTCTCCTTCTTTGTTTCTCTCTTTCTCTTCTTCTTTCTTTCTCTCTTTCTCTTTCTTTCTTTCTTTTTCTCTCTCTCTTTCTTTCGTTCTCTTTCTTCTTCTCCTTCTTTCTTTCTCTCTTTTTCTCTCTCTCTTTCGTTCTTTCTTTCATTCACCTATCTATCTATCTATCTATCTATCATCTATCTATCTATTATTCTATGTAACTAACTATATAAAAACAATTAAACATTAAGAGACCCCCCAAACAGTGAGGCTGGACAAAGCAGCAGATACAGGACTCAGCTATTATTAAAGAACACTTAGGGGCTGATTTACTTACCCACGAACGGGTCGAATGGAGTCCGATTGCGTTTTTTTCGTAATGATCGGTATTTTGCGATTTTTTCGTATGTTTTGCGATTTTTTCGGATTCTTTACGAATTTTTCGTTACCAATACGATTTTTGCGTAAAAACGCGAGTTTTCCTATCCATTACGAAAGTTGCGTAAAAAGTTGCGCATTTTTTGTAGCGTTAAAACTTACGCGAAAAGTTGCGCATTTTTCGTAGCGTTAAGTTTTAACGCTACGAAAAATGCGCAACTTTTCGCGTAAGTTTTGGCCTATTGAAAAAGTGTGGAAAAACATGATTTGGTTGCACAAATTAAAGCATCAACCCCCCCCCCCCAAAAAAAAACCTCTAAAACCACAAAGCAAAGAAACTTTGGCCTATTGAAAAAGGGAGTCTCGCGCCAAAAAAAATTGTCTCTCGTGTCAAAAAAAATTGTCCCTCATGAAAAGAATTGTCACGCATCAAACATTTTCCGGGCGACATTTTCCCTGTTTCACTAATCTTTTAAAAGATTCGCAAATTTTTCAGCAAAACAAAATGGGACAGATTCACTCATCACTAATCACCTTGATGCGAAAGTTATTGTAGCCCATACATGGTCCGAAAGCAGCTTTGTAACGATATATCTGTGTGTGTGCGGCCAGCTTAAGTCGTAGTAGCTGCTGTCGTACAAAGCTTATTTTTAGGGTTAATTCAAGACAATAAATATCAATTATCAATACATTTTATCAATAAAGTCATCATTAGCAATTTATGAATGTGTTACCGAATGTAATTATGTCCAATTAATATCAGTCCTTTATTTCCGTGATAATATTTTGCGTAAAGTCTAATACAGACGTGATATTCTTAGGGGTTAATGGTGTAAGTATGTTGAGTATTGGCAGAAAGGGACCATTCCCACCATGATAAATACGCTGCTGTCTTCATAGCATGTACTGTAGGTAATAATCATCCTGTTAGTATAGATTTTTTGAAAGGATTTCTTTTGTCGACATGTGTTTACAGCAAACAATAAAGGAAACAGAAAAGGAATACGGCAGCAGTACAATAAAGGCAGTCGGTGCAATCATGTACAGAGAATAAGCGATTGTAGTTCCCTTGCCCATAGTATGCAGCACCCAACAATAATGCCAAGCAAATCATTTCATACTGTCATGGTTACCGGCTATTGGTGGCCTTCGTATCTAGTCAGATTACATAGGGTTAACATCAAGACTCCTTTATTTTCACCAGGTTTCAACAGAACTTTAGAAATTGTCTGATCATCCAAAGGATAATAATTAGTGATGAGCGAATCTGTATATCCATATAATTCGCAAGAAAATCCGCGAAACGTATTTGTTGCGTGATTTTTTTGCCCATTCATCATTTTTGTCACCCAGCGTCTTTTTTTTTTGTTGCCTGCGCCCAATTTGATGCGACCGCGCCCTTTTTTGACGTGACTGCGCCCAATTCGACACTACCGGTTTGCCACAACCACGCCTACTTTGCCGCAACAATTTTTTTTTTTTAAGCGCGATGAAATTTTCCGCAACAAATTTTTGCGGAAGTTTCACCAATAGCGAAATGTGGAAATTCGCTACGAATCCATACCTTCCGTAAAAATTCTCTTATCACTAATAATAATGACCTTCTTGATATGAAGAAAGGTGTATATTTAAGCCGGCCATTTAAGCATGGCTACGGTGCTACTTTTTTGACGCGCGTGACTTTTTTGAACGCGACCCCAATTTTTTCGACGCAACAGTGACTTTTTGATGCGACCGCAATGTATATGACGCATCCGCGACTTTTTGATAAAAACACAATAGATTCACTAAGGTGCGTTAAAACGAGCGCTATTTATAGCATGCGTTAAAATTTTTATCAAGTCTTATTTTTCGCGTCTTAACGTACGATTCACTAAAAAGATACTTGCGTTAATTTTGACGCGATGCTGTTTGTGTTATTTAAGTCGCGAAGACTATTTTCGTGCGGTATTTGATGCAACGTGCGCTAATTAACGCAGCATGCACAAATTGTCACCATGTACGAAAAAACTAATTAACTGTAATTTTCTATAATTACCGCCTGGCCCAAGTAGGGGTTAATTTTCGTACAGACTAATGCGATATTTAGGGCGTCTAAGTGTTTGTGAATCGTGCGTTAATACTATTTCTATTCGCTAATTAACGCAATGCGTTAAAATTAACGCATTCAGTTGCGCCCTATTTAACGCACGCGATAATACTTTAGCGAATTGCGCAATTTTTTCCCGCGTCAATTTTAACGCAAAAAAACATGCGATAACGCTCATCGGACTTTAGTGAATCAGCCCTAATGTATTTGATGCGTCTGCAACTGCTGCTTTTTCCTCACTTTTGCGCCCATTTGGTGGAAAAAATTCACCAATGGGGAAATGTGGAATTTGGCAGCGAATCCGTGCCGGGTGAAACATTTCGCTCATCACTATTGCTAATGGGCGAGCGCAGAGGGCCTCTTGTTGCTGTCCTTGGACAAATAGGAAAACGTATGAGATACAGTGGGCGTTTAGTAATTATAAAGGCTGAAATAGCAGCCCGGTTCAATTCTTGTTTCTTTTCCTTGTGATCTAAGCACGTCGATTTATCATCCTGCCCCGTGAACACAGACAATTAGATTGCAAGGTCTGTAGGGAACGGAATCACCAAACCATTCCATGTGCAGCAGAAAATAGCAGCATTGCGTGCAACGTATTGACTTTAGTTTATTTATAAATAAAGAATCCCATCCCGGTGCTTTCATAGTACAGGGGTAACACGTGATAGGCATGATCAATTATTTTATTGGTTTTAAAGGCAAACTAAACTCAAAATACAACTATTTCCATATACGAAGCAGTGCATTGGCTTTTATTAATTGTTTTTTCCCCAGTGCTTTGACCTTGACACAATTCTAGTCCATCCCATTCATTGAGTCTATGTATTAGATTTTAATTATAGGACAAGATTCCAGTATCTACTTCATGTTACGCTGATTTGGCTCCACAAGTCCCTTCGACATGATGTATGGGGGGCGTTAATACAATACTGGGTTTCATTTGCAACAAACTGGGCCCCATTGACTAATGGCGGGTGTGCAAAGTGCAAAATAATTGCTCAGAAATAGCACAAACATAGCTAAAGCCCCTTTCAGTGCTGTGTCCCCTGGCTTATGGCTACGTTACACCAATAGGAAGACAGATGGACCATCAGTACCTAGCCATTAAGAAGATATTCTTCATCTGCAGATATTCTTCATCTTCATCTGTTTGTACAGGTATGGGATCCATTTTCCGGAAACCCGTTATCCAGAAAGCTCCGAATTACAGAAAGACTTTCTCCCATAGACTCCATTTTAATCAAATAATTCAGATTTTTAAAATTGATTTCCCTTTTCTCTGTAATAATAAAACAGTACCTGTACTTGATCCCAACTAAGATATAATTACCCCTTATTGGGGGCAGAACAGCCCTATTGGGTTTATTTAATGGTTAAATGATTCCCTTTTCTCTGTAATAATAAAACAGTACCTGTACTTGATCCCAACTAAGATATAATTACCCCTTATTGGGGGCAGAACAGCCCTATTGGGTTTATTTAATGGTTAAATGATTCCCTTTTCTCTGTAATAATAAAACAGTACCTGTACTTGATCCCAACTAAGATATAATTACCCCTTATTGGGGCAGAACAGCCCTATTGGGTTTATTTAATGGTTAAATGATTCCCTTTTCTCTGTAATAATAAAACAGTACCTGTACTTGATCCCAACTAAGATATAATTACCCCTTATTGGGGGCAGAACAGCCCTATTGGGTTTATTTAATGGTTAAATGATTCCCTTTTCTCTGTAATAATAAAACAGTACCTGTACTTGATCCCAACTAAGATATAATTACCCCTTATTGGGGGCAGAACAGCCCTATTGGGTTTATTTAATGGTTAAATTATTCCCTTTTCTCTGTAATAATAAAACAGTACCTGTACTTGATCCCAACTAAGATATAATTACCCCTTATTGGGGGCAGAACAGCCCTATTGGGTTTATTTAATGGTTAAATGATTCCCTTTTCTCTGTAATAATAAAACAGTACCTGTACTTGATCCCAACTAAGATATAATTACCCCTTATTGGGGGCAGAACAGCCCTATTGGCAGTGGCGTAGCGTGGGCTTTCGTCGCCTGGGGCCGACCGGAAATTTGCCGCCCCTCTATTTAGTTATTCTTAAAAAGTTCCCCCAATAGAAAGTGCCCCCATACACAGTGCCCCCATAAACAGTGCCCCCAATTGCCCCATACAAAGTGCCCCCAATAGGAAGTGCCCCCATACACAGTGCCCCCATAAACAGTGCCCCCAATTGCCCCATACAAAGTGCCCCCAATAGGAAGTGCCCCCATACACAGTGCCCCAATTGCCCCATACACAGTGTCCCCAATAGGAAGTGCCCCCATACACAATACCCCACAAAGACCTGGCCCCCCCCATGGAAAGTGCCCCAATTTCCCCATAGACAGTAGCCCCCACACAGTGCCCCCAATTTCCCCCATAGTACATACCCCCAACAGACCATCGGCGGCGGCTCCTTCTCTCTTACAGGCAACAGGCGCTTCTATAAGGTTGCGCCTCGTCGCTGACGTGTGACGTCATACGCACGGGCGCAACCTTATAAAAGCGCCTGTTGCCGCGCCATAAGAGAGAAGGAACCGCCGCCGATGGTCTGTTGGGGGTACATTAAATATAATGGTGATTGCCGCCGCCCCTTCTGATACGCCGCCCGGGGCCATGGCCCCCTCGGCACCCCCCTCGCTACGCCACTGCCTATTGGGTTTATTTAATGGTTAAATGATTCCCTTTTCTCTGTAATAATAAAACAGTACCTGTACTTGATCCCAACTAAGATATAATTACCCCTTATTGGGGGCAGAACAGCCCTATTGGGTTTATTTAATGGTTAAATGATTCCCTTTTCTCTGTAATAATAAAACAGTACCTGTACTTGATCCCAACTAAGATATAATTACCCCTTATTGGGGGCAGAACAGCCCTATTGGCTTTATTTCATGGTTAAATGATTCCCTTTTCTCTGTAATAATAAAACAGTACCTGTACTTGATCCCAACTAAGATATAATTACCCCTTATTGGGGGCAGAACAGCCCTATTGGGTTTATTTAATGGTTAAATGATTCCCTTTTCTCTGTAATAATAAAACAGTACCTGTACTTGATCCCAACTAAGATATAATTACCCCTTATTGGGGGCAGAACAAACCTATTGGGTTTAATTAATGTTTTATTGTGTTTGTAGTATCAGTAAGGTATGGGGATCCAAATTACGGAAAGACCCCTAATCCGGCTTAACCTTGGTCCCTAGCATTCTGGATAACGGGTCCTATACCTGTACCGTATTTCTGCTGCGCAGGCAGATGAGCAAGTTCTTTTACCTCTTGTTCTCATTTTCCTTCCTCCACTCACCCCTTAGTTTTGTATTAGCTTCTCCCCTTCTTCCCTTTTTGGGAGCAACAAACATGGAGTTGCCAGGTTAAGGCAGATCAGTGGTGTAACTATAGAGGAAGCAGACCTCATGGTACTGGGGGAGCCTGGACTGGAGAATGTGCTTTCTCTATAGTTGTAGAGTGGATGGGATGGGGGTGTAGTAGTAAGCACCAAGCCCCCCCAAATATTTTGCAGTGGGGGCAGCACTTGTTAGGTCTTGAAATAGAGCTAGCTACACCATAAGCCTTGTGGACCTTCTAGAGCTCTAGTATAGCTAAACACAAGTATCCTTTATCAAATTGTGTCACCCTTCTGGACCCATTTTGCCTCTTGAGATTGTAAATGAGCCATTGGTGGGGTATCCATAGTCTGGGCTAGGCAGGCCTCAATAAAGGTCAAGCCAGGTATAGTAGGGAATAGCCAGATTGAATGCTATATGTCTACAGTAAGTTATAATTCTGCATCTGCACTAGGTAGATAGGGTGGAGTAGCCGTGCAGCCCTATGGGCCAATGAGCAGAGGTATTGAGGTTCAAACTGTTGGGGTCACTGAGGAGACAAATTGGGTTTAGTAGGATGGGTTCAACCAGAATAAGGTTCACAAGTACAGTGTAGAGTCTGATTCAAAGAGAGTTTAGAGGTTCCCAGTATGTCGGTAGGCAGTACATCCCTGACGGTGATTAATTCCAGCAACATAAATGGGTGAATGAGCACTGAAAGAATCCACAAGGTCACCAGAGTAATTCCAGCAACCTGGTTATAATAAATGGGGGCTCATCTTTGGTGTGTCATTTACTCTACTATACAGCCAGCCAATGGGGGCGTTAGAATCCCCCCGTCAGCAATTGCATTACATTTTAATTACACATCTAACGGCGTGGGAAGACATGAAACTATTTAAATACATATTTAGGTGCTGTGTAAATGACTTCCGTTTGCTTAAGGCCCCATGTACAGTAGATCAGCAATATGTTTTCGACAGCGTATTTACATTACAATGAATGATCCTGAATCCGTTAAAAAGGAAAAAAACATTTATTCATTGTACCAACACGTATGTAATAACAACCGTGTGAATATGCCTATTAGGTTCCATGTATTTATGGTGCAAGGATAAGAGAAAAGCCGCTGGATGTCATCCGACGTGTGTTAATTCATTTTCAGGCTTACAATTCAGAAAAAAATATCATTTAATTTGACAATATTGGGGAGTTAATATTAAAGGGTAAGTATACAGCGCTTACAAGTAGTGTCTATATGCTGTTTGTTTTACCTTGAACAGGGGCTATTTGTAATTTTTGTGCCATTAACACACTTTCAAAAGTTTTTATTATGGTATTATTTAGTATTACAGGTATAGGACCCATTATCCAGAATGCTCGGGACCAAGGATAAGGGGTCTTTCCGTAATTTGGATCTTAATACCTTAAGTCTGCTAAAAAATCAATAAACCATTAATTAAACCCAATAGGATTGTTTTGCATCCAATAAGGATTATTTATATCTTAGTTGGAATCAATTACAAGGTTCTGTTTTATTTCTACATAGAAAAAGGAAATCAGTTTTAAAATTCTGAATTATTTGATTAAAATGGAGTCTATGGGAGACGGGCTTTCCGTAATTCGGAGCTTTCTGGATAAGGGGTTTCCGGATAAGGGGTCTGATACCTGTATTCCAAGGAACCAGAGGTATAGAGTGACTTACATGAAAGGGCATTAATGGGGGATTCCTATGAATTCAGATCGTCAGCCTCAGGCACCCCCGCAGCACAGAATGCGTGCATAGACAGGTTGCAGGTTTACCCATGGGTCAGGCAGGTTTGGCTTGGGGCACCAATTTCCTAGTGGATTTTGGATGAGTTGAACTGACGGCCTAGTGGCCATCACTTTTTTATATAAACTTGTGCATGTCCCGTCACCTCCATTGACATCACAGGGGGCTGGGCAGGCAATATAAGTAAGGATGGCACACTGGGTCAGTATCAGGCTGAGAGCAACTGGGTTAGGGTCTTGTGTTGGACTACCTAATCACTAATGGACAGCATACATTGCAGTGCCTGGCATTTTGGGTAGGATAACTGGGGGTATTTTGGGGATATTTGGGGATAACAAAGTGCAGTAGGGTAAGACGGTGGCAGTACAACATTTTATGATTTTTGTCCAACTTTGGGTTTCTCAGTTGTTGTTGAAGTACCGTTCCCATAACCCTCATCTGAAAGATATTTGGTGCTTTGGGTTGGACAAACCCTAGGCCCTTCCAAGTTATTAGCTATATATTTTTGCTATAAAAAAAATATGAAGTTCTGAAGTTTTGGGGAGACCTGAATATCCTGAAACAGGCAAATGTGTATATATATATATATATATATATATATGTCATGACTTGATAATCACGTAATGGTCTATTGATGGGGATTGGGCACAATTTCATTGTTTGTATTGAGAGTGTATTTAATTTGGTTTAGACACTATTGTACTATCCTTGAAAAAGGTTCTGTTGAGGACCAAAATGTTGAAACTACTTTTGTGAAATGTGTTTTTTACATAGGGTGTATCAGTCGTGAAATAATTTTGGTATACATTTAATTTGGCTGTGCACCCCGCTATATAATTATTTTTGGCATTAGAGTGCAGACACTCCAAGGACTGATATATATAATATTTATATATGCAAAGTCCTTAAAAAAGGAAGAAAAAGTGATAAAATGGTCATATTTGATGCACAAGAAGGAAACAATCACACTGATCACACCTATTTCCCTCCCCCATTTGCCTATTTCCCCTCCCCCTTTTCAGCCCCATCTACCTTTTTTCTGCCCAGCCTGCCCATTTCCCCACCCCATATGTCACAGCCGTCCCCCAAGTGATGTCACAGCCCCCCGAATACTGAAGGCTGGTATTAGTAAAGCAAAAAAAAAAAAGGCAATCCTATCTATGATCTATTTTATGATCTTCTAGGATGTATATGGTTGAAAATCGCATAGTGGGGTGAACTATGTAAGTGTAAGTAGGGGTGTAAGTAGCTTTTAATCCACGCAGGGCCTGGTGAGCAACAGATCTAGGCTATTTTATTTGTTTATATAAGCTAGTGGTAAAGTGCATAAGGGCTTTATACCAGGCCCAGACTGGCAATCTGTGGGTTCAGGCAAATGCCAGAGGGGCTGCTGTAAGATGCCACAGACAGTCACTATTTATTGGGCCGGTGGAGGGCTGTTTGGGCCTCTGTGTACTTGGAATGCCAGGGCCTATTTTAAATCCCAGTCCAGACCTGGTTTATACTTACTATGTAACTGGATTGTTGGATTAATGTCAGTGTGGAAGAGCTACTAACCTCTGGCGTCAGACTATTGAGTTCAGCGTCACAAAAAATTCTAGTTCTGAAATGTAATATATAAAATATCGCGCATCATTTATGTTTTGTAGATCTACTAGAGGCTTCTATGCTTTATCTGAGAGCAATTTTAGTGGCCAATTTTCTTCTTCGGCTCCTCTTCATCTGTTGTGCATAAATGCCCAGATAAGTACGTGCCACCATATTATGGCTACCTACGTGTTGTACCCTGTCCTTCCCTACATGACGCGAGTAATTGACGGGAAGCATTTAACACCGCAGCGAACCTCATATTGTGCAATACTGAGATGCAGTGGACCAATGTTCAGGCAATTAAACCTTAATCTTAAGTGGCAATGGATTAGGAGGAGTCAACAGGGAGGTAGATGATTGCCTTACCCTTTTATAAAAATACTTAACACAATGGAAAGGATACGTCATACTCTACGGTTGGTGGTTTTAAGTAGCAATGAGCCACTTTCAGTGCCTTCGTGTATCCTTCATTCCCATTCGGCACGGGGGCAATCAATATACAATATTTTAGGCTACGGCTCATTGAGTTTAGACAGGATCAGCAGAGAGACAGATGAAAGACAGATTACAGAATCCTTATGGCTCATCTAGAAAGCATTTTGTGTAGCAAATAACCCATCATCAGCAAAAAATATCTTTGCACCAGAAGGGAAAGACCTCATTTATTCATAGGTATGGATTTATGGAGAGCGAACCATTTCCATAACTGCCAAGAACAACCCTAACGACAGATTGGATCGCTTGTTTTTGTGGGTGATTGGCTATGGAATTCTGCACTTGAAAGCTTCGTTTCTTGTTATCGTTACGGTAATTAGCGTTTATTTAGGCAGTCTGTCTGCATGGAGCTTCACTTCACGTGTACCAAAGTTTGTCCCTTTAAGTATTCTGCATGGTATGGCCTTATTGTTACATTTATATGCATTTTCTATCTAAGATAGTACTCCTGTATTTGGCCATTTAAAGCAAATTTAAATACTGTTATGCATCCCAACTAAGATATAATTACCCCTTATTGGGGGCAGAACAGCCCTATTGGGTTTATTAAATGGTTAAATGATTCCCTTTTCTCTGTAATAATAAAACAGTACCTGTACTTGATCCCAACTAAGATATAATTACCCCTTATTGGGGCAGAACAGCCCTATTGGGTTTATTTCATGGTTAAATGATTCCCTTTTCTCTGTAATAATAAAACAGTACCTGTACTTGATCCCAACTAAGATATAATTACCCCTTATTGGGGGCAGAACAGCCCTATTGGGTTTATTTAATGGTTAAATGATTCCCTTTTCTCTGTAATAATAAAACAGTACCTGTACTTGATCCCAACTAAGATATAATTACCCCTTATTGGGGGCAGAACAGCCCTATTGGGTTTATTTAATGGTTAAATGATTCCCTTTTCTCTGTAATAATAAAACAGTACCTGTACTTGATCCCAACTAAGATATAATTACCCCTTATTGGGGGCAGAACAGCCCTATTGGGTTTATTTCATGGTTAAATGATTCCCTTTTCTCTGTAATAATAAAACAGTACCTGTACTTGATCCCAACTAAGATATAATTACCCCTTATTGGGGGCAGAACAGCCCTATTGGGTTTATTTAATGGTTAAATGATTCCCTTTTCTCTGTAATAATAAAACAGTACCTGTACTTGATCCCAACTAAGATATAATTACCCCTTATTGGGGGCAGAACAGCCCTATTGGGTTTATTTAATGGTTAAATGATTCCTTTTTCTCTGTAATAATAAAACAGTACCTGTACTTGATCCCAACTAAGATATAATTACCCCTTATTGGGGGCAGAACAGCCCTATTGGGTTTATTTAATGGTTAAATGATTCCCTTTTCTCTGTAATAATAAAACAGTACCTGTACTTGATCCCAACTAAGATATAATTACCCCTTATTGGGGGCAGAACAGCCCTATTGGGTTTATTTAATGGTTAAATGATTCCCTTTTCTCTGTAATAATAAAACAGTACCTGTACTTGATCCCAACTAAGATATAATTACCCCTTATTGGGGCAGAACAGCCCTATTGGGTTTATTTAATGGTTAAATGATTCCCTTTTCTCTGTAATAATAAAACAGTACCTGTACTTGATCCCAACTAAGATATAATTCATCTTTATTGGAGCCAAAACAATTCTACTGGGTTTATTTAAACATTTTTTTTGGTGACTTAAAATAGAATAGATACAAATTGCATAAAAACCCTTATTTGGAAAACCCCAGATCCCAAGATAGGAGATGTGGATAACAGGTCTCATACCTGTACTTCATTTTATAAACCCCCAATATATTTTGTATTGTTTTATATATATCATTCAATATCAAGGCAGAACTCTGTCCATTCTTTGGCTGATGGGGCCTAGCATGTATGTGTGCCTTGGCTTGTTTGTGTGCACTGTGACTCCTATGATCCCAGGGGGCGGCCCTTAGTACTTAAAATGGCAGTTTTCTATATAGGATTACTCACTGGCATATACTACTAAACAAGTATATTTTTCTGAAAATGGTTTATTTAGATGAAGCAGGGTTTTATATATGAGCTGTTTATGCAGTATATTTTTATAGAGACCCACATTGTTTGGGGGTATAGTTTCCCTTTAAAATGAAAAACTGGTAGATCAAGTTGGCAACTGCATGTCAAGATGGGTTTCCTAACCAGCAATTGCCATTGGTTCCAAGACAACCTCCATTTTTGTTTTAGTAAAACCCCACTATAAAGGCTGGGTAAGTAGAATGGCTTTCCAGCAGAAGTGGTAGCGGCCAATAGAGCAAAGCCTTTCCCAGAGCAGAAATAAGAAATATTAACAACAAAAAGCAAAATGTAATGTTCTATAATTAAATATGATGTTCTTTTTTTAATCCCTGTTTATACGACACAGAAGCCCAAAGTGAGGAGAAGAGACATTTTCTCTCTGCGATTCAAAGACTTCAGCGTATTTAAACATGGGCTTTGAAGCCCGGCACCCACAGCACCAGAGTTCAAAACATATATTCCTTTTTTATTTTCTCCTAGCGAGTCTCCTTTGGTCTGCGTGGCGCCGGGCGATGGCTGCGCAGGACATTTTCTCTTTGTTTGATGTGGAAAAAAAAGATGAAAACGTGTCATGAAAAAAGAGCTCGTGGGGCACCGAGAGGAGGAAGGCGACGGCGCGGGAGACGGGATCAGAAGTTTCAATTTGTCAGAAACGAATACGTTTCCAGAGGAGCCGAGAGGAGAGATGAAGTGGATGATGGTAAAATAGGATATCTAGATGGGGCCTTACCAGTGCTCTGTAAAGGGGAAGAATAACCCCCTCCTCCCGTGAATCTATACCCCTTTTAATACAGCTCAAAACCTTGTTTGCCCTTGCAGCTGCTGCCTGGCATTGCTTGCTACAGCCAAGTTTATTATCTACAAGGACTCCAAGCTCCTTCTCCATTATGGATTTGCCTAGTGCAGTCCCATTAAGGGTATATGGGGCTTGCATATTTTTACATCCCAGGTGCATGACCTTACATTTATCCACATTAAATCTCATCTGCCACTTAGCTGCCCAGATTGCCAGTTGGTCAAGATCCTGCTGCAGGGATGTCACATCCTGGATAGAATTGACTGGTCTGCAGAGTTTTGTGTCATCTGCAAACACTGATACATTACTCATAATACCCTCCCCTAAGTCATTTATGAACAAATTAAACAAAAGTGGACCCAGTACAGAACCCTGAGGGACCCCACTGAGAACCTTATTCCAAGTAGAGAATGTGCCATTAACAACCACCCTCTGTACCCGATCCTGTAGCCAGTTTTCTATCCATGTGCAAACGACTTCACTAAGACCAATAGACCTTAGCTTAGAAAGCAGTCGTTTGTGGGGAACGGTATCAAATGCTTTGGCAAAATCCAAATAGATTATATCTACTGCATCCCCACTGTCCAGCTTCTTACTTACCTCATCATAAAAAGCAATTAAATTGGTCTGACATGACCTGTCCTTCATAAAGCCATGCTAATTCCTACCCATAATGCCATTCTCCAGTGCATAATTGTGTATGTGATCCCTTAACAAGCCTTCAAATAACTTGCCCATGTCAAACTAAACTTTAACCATGAACTTTAACTGAAAAGTAGTTTCTCACAATTTTTGGAGCACGTGGTCTCCAAATTATCATCCCTATAATTTTCATACCATTGGTGATTGGTCGTTTAGTCGACCAGACAGGTTCAAAAATTTCGGTCCATTAACGAATATCTGCGCATGTATTGCCCGATGATATCCATGGGGGACCCGCAATGTATTTCTGGGACATCCCTTTTGTATGACTGTAAAAGTCAGTGTGGCAAAAAGTTGTGAAAATCCATCATTTTTAAACTTGTCGCACAAAAAACACAACTTTTTCAAATTGTCGCGCAAAAACCAGTGTCGAAAATCAGAAAACCTCTAATGTTTCGAAGCAAAAGAAGGATCCTTCAGGGAAGGGACATCTGCCATTGACTTCTAAATGATCCCGGGGCAGGTTTCATCTGCCGAATTGTCAGATTCCGATTTTTAGCCATTTGGACGCAAATATCGGAAAAGTCATGACTTTTTTTTTCTTTATATGCAACTTTTAACACTAAAAATCCAAATCGAAAACCAAAAACAAATCAGACGGTTAGTAAATGGCCCCAGAATGTTAGTTTTAGATGCATTTAAACGTACAATCAATATCTGAATGTTAGTTGGAAAAAACTAAAATCTGAACGTGTATGGCACGAAGGTGCCAGGAGTTGGAACTTCCAAATGTTTATTCTTTTCAGAGCCCAAGATGTTACTACAGTCACACACACCAACCAATAAATCTTTTATCAGTCAGGGATTCAGAAGGTGTTGTACAAACAAATTGCAGTTGATTACTCACAACCCTTTGAAGTGTTCTCTCCCCTCCGCTCTTACCACCACCCTTCAGTGTCACTCCAGGGAACCTGTCAGTACATTTCCTTCTTCAGGACCGAGCCCAAGACACCAGACTTGCCAGGCACTCCGATGGGTCCCAACACTTCCTTGGTCTCTTTCAAACTCCCAGAGGCTTCAGTACCCTGATCCTTCAGACTGTCACCCTACCTGGCGGGGTACCCCCTGGGAAGCTACTCCCACTCACTCCAGCTTTTAGCTGCCCAAACTCTCTGGCCTGAACTATCTCACACTACTAAGTGCACTTTAACACACCTATCCTATGGTGGCTAAACCTGTCCTACTCACTCTTGCACTGACATGGCTCTTCCTCACAAATGCTGTCCGGGTGATGTCCTTTCCATGACGTGTGCCTGGGCTTGTGTGTGCCTCCTTTTATACCCTCCTAGCCACACCCTTCTAGAACTTTCTAGGTGGTTCCCCTGTCTCTCATGCTCCCTCTGGTGGCTAGGATACCGAATTAGCCCGATATTGCCCTCCCATAGGTGGGGATATCGGGAGAAGATCTTAGCGTGTATGGCCACCTTACCTCAGGCCCCCTAACATAGTCTTTCTCAGGTGGCGCAGATAAAGTAGGACAATTTGCCTGACAACTCAGAAAAGAGTTTAGAACCAGGTCTGTGCCTCATTTTAGGCAACCTACCCTTAATAACATAGGGTAGCGCCCTTAATTTGTGTTTTCTTATTTTATTGGTGGGACAAAGACAATAACAACCTTGGTGGTTCATAAAACATCACCACGTGCCATAATTACCTTTATTTTAACCAAACTAACACTAAAAGGGAGCATTCACGGTCACTTTAACCTTATTTTTGCATTTTGCGAGGAGCAGTGCAATTTTGATTTCTAATGATCTCATTTATTTATGCTTCAATACTAGTGATGGGCGAAATGTTTCGCCAGGCATGCATTCGCCTTTCCGCGTTTCGCCATTGGTGGATTGTTTTGCGAAATGGATGAAAAAATTTGCCGCGGAAAAATTCGCCGCACGTCCAAAAAAGAATAGCCGCAGGTGACAAAAGAATAGCCGTGGGCGACAAAATAATAGCCGCAGGCTACAAAATAATAGCTGCGGGTGACAAAATAATAGCCACGTGACAAAATAATAGCCGCGGGCGACGAAATAATAGCCGTGGGAGACAAAATAATAGCCGCGGGCGACAAAAGAATAGCCGCGGGCGACAAAAGAATAGCCGTGGGCGACAAAAGAATAGCCGCGGGCGACAAAATAATAGCTGCGGGCAACAAAAGAATAGTCGCGCGACAAAAGAATAGCCTCGAGACAAAAGAATAGCCGTGGGCGACAATTCTTTTTGCCGCACAACATTTTCGCCGTTTTGTGAATTTTGCACCATTTCGCGGATCTTTTGAAAGATTCGCAAATTTTTCAGCGAAGCGAAACGGAACAGATTCGCTCATCACTACTCAATACTAAGGCCTCTTGTTCCTCAAAACCTTCATTTTCGTTACTAATTATGGTTTTAACTTGAATCAATTAAAAGCAAAGGTTAGCCTAATCACACTATAATTGTACAGTATTACAACTTGCATTGCCTAGGAAAGTGATAATTAGGCTGGTAATGAAAATGAGACGATTCTGACCAATGGAAAGGGAAAACACAAGTGAGTGTTCCGCCAAGGCAAAGTTAAACTTTAGTTGTTTTGGGTTTCTTTTTTTTAAATGGCTTTTAATAGCAGTTTTATAAATACCTAAATCTAAGCAAATTGGAGAGCAATTAAATGCATAAATATCTACATTATATAACAGATAATAAATAAAGCAACCAATTAGCAAGTACCATTTACTTGAAAACAAACACCTGAGTGCGGTTGCGTAAAAAAAACCGCAGGTGACAAAAAAAACTGTGCGATAAATGCGTTTCATGAATTTTTCACCGTCTCGCGAATTGTCTTGCCGTTTCGCTAATTTTATGGCGAAACGGGACAGAGGCTTCAGTAGCCTTCACCCTACCTGGCGGGGTACCCACTGGGAAGCTACTCCCACTCACTCCAGCTTTTAGCTGCCCAAACTCTCTGGCCTGAACTATCTCACACTACTAAGTGCACTTTAACACACCTATCCTATGGTGGCTAAACCTGTCCTACTCACTCTTGCACTGACATGGCTCTTCCTCACAAATGCTGTCTGGGTGATGTCCTTTCCATGACGTGTGCCTGGGCTTGTGTGTGCCTCCTTTTATACCCTCCTAGCCACACCCTTCTAGAACTTTCTAGGTGGTTCTCCTGTTTCTCTTGCTCCCTCTGGTGGCTAGGATACCGAATTACCCCGATATTGCCCTCCCATAGGTGGGGAAATCGGGAGAAGATCTTAGCGTGTATGGCCACCTTAACTCAGGCCCCCTAACATAGTCGAATTGCTCATCACTACCTGGGTGCCTTTATTACTTTACACTTATTGAGTGTAGTTCAGGTTGGGGAAAAGAGAGAATCCAAAGAGCAGCAGGGATGGACCCAGCACTCTGCCCAAGTAGCACTGATAGACCCCCGGGCTGTACCAAAACAAGGGATATAGGGGGCACTCCAATAGCTTCAGAAAAATAATGCACTTACAAGCTTTAAAAAGGCAGCAATGACTCCAGCCTGGTTTTCCTGCTTTTCTCTTAATAAAGCGTTTCACATATAACCGCACGTGGCGCGCTCTCCGGCTCTCTAGTAACAGGGAAAACTGAAATGAGAAATTTCGCTCAGGGGGGAATTCGCGCTGTCTGTTCTATCAAGGATGTCTCTGCGCTCGGGGAACAAATCCATCAGAAATCGAATCACTCACTAAGACTTCACTGTTTCACGGAAAATGTAATTTTCATTAAAAAACGCACATATATCTAGAAGCTTCATTAGCGCGGGTTACGGGGTTTCATCTGGCGAATTAACTTCAGGCAAGTGGCCAAGCGGCCATGTATGAAACCTGTATGTCTGCAGGACTTTTGGGGGCTGAATTGAAACGTAAAATTAGAATTCAATTGGTTTTACAGTGACAGCTGAACAAATATGTATAGGCCGTCCCCCCTGAATTGGTTTTAATGCAGATGAATGTCTATGACAATTTATCTTCTTATGCTGCCATAGTTTTATGGTATCTCTCTGTACAGGCTATGAGCAAACTTAGGGGGCTGTTCCTGCTGAATTGTGCTTAGTACAGGGGAATCCCTATGTGCCATAGTTTTATGGTATCTCTCTGTACAGGCTATTAGCAAACTTAGGGGGCTGTTCCTGCTGAATTGTGCTTAGTACAGGGGAATCCCTATGCTGCCATAGTTTTATGGTATCTCTCTGTACAGGCTATGAGCAAACTTAGGGGGCTGTTCCTGCTGAATTGTGCTTAGTACAGGGGAATCCCTATGTGCCATAGTTTTATGGTATCTCTCTGTACAGGCTATGAGCAAACTTAGGGGGCTGTTCCTGCTGAATTGTGCTTAGTACAGGGGAAATTTTTGTTTATTGAGTTCTTGCATCCTAATACAATAAAGCTTAAAATAACATAACAAATAAGCAAAAGCATTAAATAGATTTACATGCAGTAAACATAATTAGCTTATCCTATAAACGTATCCGCTTGCTCTGTGGGCAACTGTACAAATGTTACAAAGCTGATGTATAGTCGCACCTGAGCTACACAACGCTGCTCAATTTCCAACTTTAACTCAACTTCAATGAGCGGCTCAGCCTGGCTGGGGGCCACTCTACTATAAACAACTATATACACAAAACATGGCTCAGACTCCAGGAAGGCAAAAGATTGGGCTACTCACCTAAAACTGTATGAAGCCCCATCAGAAAAATACGACGAAGGCAAAAATCTAAGGGGGGTGAAAAGAACTAGCCCAACACCAAAGAGACATCAGAATTAGCAAGAGACTCACGGTGGGTCAAACTGAATGCCCCTCCACAGACCCTTCCACCTTGCTTCATCCATCCTTTGTCTCTCCAAAGAGCGTATCTTCCCGAGCTCACCCAGTACCATATCCACCACCACTGGACAGGGGAGGACTTCACGCCTGAGAGAAACCTTGCACCGTGTGTTCCAGGTGTAAAAGCGGACAACAGAGCTGACTAAGAAAAGAGTGCCCAAATCATACCCCCTGTGTCGCTTGAATGCCCCATAGGCCCACTCCTGGTAATTACAACCAGAGAGGCAAGGAATGCCCAAGGCAGCAGAGACTTGTTTGTAAACATCTATGTTAAAGGGGCACTGAAGCAAGAAGTGGTCCATCGTTTCCACTTCCCCAGAGCATTCCTCTCGTGGGCAGTCACGGTCATCAGTGCGTCTGTACTTTAGATTCCCATTAACATAGAGCTTCCCGTGGAAGGAGCGCCAGACGACATCCCTGAGCTTCGGGGGAACCCTTGGGGAATTGACTAAAGAGAGCCCTGATCTCAACACCTCGTCTGGACAGTCTTTCAGGGCCAGTGATGCATGAAAGTAGGAACCCAAGACTCTCCTATCGATATCCCTTCTTGGAGAAGCCCTGATCTCCCCAACAGACACACACCACCGCCTCATCACCTTCAGACTCATGGCAACATAAGGCGGGAGAGGGGCATGAGGAGCATGCACGCTCTTTACCAAGCCGCCTCTCTTCCAACACTCAAGAAAAGGAAGGGCCCAAACTCTGAAGATCTCCACCCACAAAGGAGGCTTCTCCAACAGGAGGTTGTTATAGTTATACTTAATAAAGGTGTTCACGAAGAACACAACGGGGTTCACCATACCGAGACCCCCCTCCTTCCTTTGTAGGTAGGTAATATTTCTTTTGATGAGGTTTGTCTTATTCCCCCATAACAGTTGGAAGAAGAGACCTTTGATCTTAACGTAGAAAGCTTCTGGCAAAAGGCACACATGGCTGAGATACAAAAAGATTGGAATCAGGTAGGTTTTGATAAGATCCACCCTTTCTCTGAGGGTAAATTTCAACCCTTTCCACCGGTTCACCAGAACAGATGCGGTTTCCAACTTGCCCTCCCAAATTTGCTTGGCATAATCGCCATGGCCAAATTCGATACCAAGAATTTTAATTTTGGGCTGGGCCACTGGGAAGACATCCGGAAGATCGAAGGCAGGATCTCCCTTCCCCATCCAGAAAGTTTTGCACTTATTCTGATTAATCAAGGACCCAGAGGCCCTTGAGTAGTCCCTTAGCACCCGTGCCACAGTCTCTGCCTCCTCCCCACTGGACACGACTACTGTGACATCGTCTGCATAAGCGGAGACCTTCAGGGCCCTCCCGGGAGACAGAGGAACCCCTGCTAATGCATCGCACTCTATCCGCCTTATGAGGGGATCAATGGCAAATACATAAAGCAAAGGGCTCAAAGGACAGCCCTGTCGGACCCCAGAAGAAACCCCAAAGCTCTCCCCGGACCAACCATTCACAAGTGGGAAACTCTCGGCCCCTTTATACAAAATCTTTAGCCAATTAACAAATTTACCCGGAAGACCGTACCTGTCAAGGAGCAACCAGAGATACTCGTGGTTTACCCTATCAAAAGCCTTTGACTGATCCAAAGTCAGCAGATACTTACCCCACTCGCAGATCCTGCACCGCTCTAGGACCTCCCGGATGCCAAGGACAGCGGAAAAGGTGCTGCGGCCCTTCACTGTGCAGTGCTGAGAGGGGGAAAGAAGCCTTTCTGCAAAAGGAAAAAGGCGGTTGAACATGACCTTTGCCAGAATCTTTCGGTCTGTATTGAGAAGAGCGATGGGGCGCCAGTTCTCAACCTTAGACTGGTCCAAACCCTTGGTGAGGAGAATAAGAGCTGAGTGTCTCATAGAGGGAGGGAGTAGGCCCTCTTCCAGGGTGCTATTGAATACCTCTGTGAGACGAGGGGCCAGGACATCAACAAACTGTTTATAAAATTCGGCTGTTAAACCGTCAGGCCCTGGAGACTTTTTGAGGCCTAAGCCTTCAATTGCCTTCCTGACCTCCTCAACTCCAATCTCACACTCCAATTCGTCAAAAGAAATATTCTCATCTTGCAGAATAGGGGTCTCTTCCAGAAAGGAAGACATACTGGCCCGGGAGAGCCCCTGCCCCTTCAGGAGTTTAGCATAGTAGTTCTTAACAACTCTGAGAATACCAGGGACCGAAGTCTCTAGCACCCCAGCCTCATTTTGCAAGCCATGTATGGACTTGCGGGAAAACACTTCCCGGCAGTTTTGGTAAGGGTCGGGCGAGTGGTGCTTCCCGTAGTCCCTCTCCAAAACCAGGGAAGAGTACCTGTCATACTGATACTCCTTCATGAGGGCACGGACCCTGGCAACTTCCCCACCTTGGGCCCCATCAGACACCAGTCTGTCTAACTTTCTCCTGAGAGATTGGTAGGCACGATCTTTATCAATTTGTATCTTGTTTGCTAGGCCTCGAAAGAGTCCTGCTGCCCTCTTTTTGACCATCTCCCACCACTCCGCCTTAGTGTTGCACAGATCTAATAAGGATTCCTGAGCCTGAAAGAACTCCCTGAAGGACTGATTTACACACTCCTCCCCCAGGAGGGCCGAATTCAGGCGCCAAAGACCCCTTCCCCTCTGAGGGGACTCTGAAACATTCAAGGACACACTCACCATACAGTGATCGGAGAACTCCACGGCTGTCACCTCAGGAGGAGACACTATGAAGTCCTGTTTAACAAAAAACCTGTCTATCCTACTTCTACATGTTCCTCTATAAAAAGTGAAACCCGTGCGGTCAGGGAAGTGGCGAATGTGCACATCCTCTAGGCCGGCCTGACTAACTATGCTATTCAGGTAAATGCTATCGTAGCCCAGCCGACCTGCGGCACCTCCCCTATCCATAGGCCTAGTCACGGTGTTAAAGTCACCGCCAAAAATTATCGGCCGGGCTGTAAAAAGAAAGGGCTTAATCCTGCTAAACAGGTCCCTCCTCGCCTTTAGGGTCTGAGGACCGTACACATTAATAAGGCGAAGATTCTGCCCATTCAGCAGGACGTCTAAGACCATACATCTGCCCATCTCTACCTCAATCACCCGTTTGACTGTTACCTTACTGGTCTTAAAAAGGACCGCCACTCCGCTGTACATCTCGGCCGCAAGAGACCAGTAAGAAGGACCGTGCACCCATTCCTTCTTGGCCCTATGGAGCACCTGAAGATTGCATAATCTGGTCTCTTGCAAAAATAAAATGTCTGCCTCAACTCGGGAGAGAAAAAAGAAGGCCGTGTCTCTTGCGCCTACAGACTTAACGCTCGCGACATTAATGGTCACGACGCGTATCGGAGGGGGAACAGCCATTTACAGGGTGATTAAGATGAGGAGGTTTCCACCCTCCTTTTTACCTTCCTATCATCGTCAGAGCATTCCCTCTTTGCAGAGAGACCAGATGGAAGCTTTTCAGCTTCAGCCGGACTTATGTACTCAAATTCCGAAGAGGAAGAGTTGGCGTTATCAGACCGTGCCAGCTCCCTGTTTAGCTCCTCCTCCTCCTCCAACTCTGCCCTCTCCCCCCAAGATAAAGGAGCAAATCTGTTTACAGATAAAGGAAAGGGATCAGCCCCCTCCTTTGCATGGGCACCCTCTGCCCTTTCCTCTTTCTTCCTGTGATTCCCCCCACTCGAGTTGGTAGCCTTTTGTTTGGCCAAGGTGGCTTTCTGGGGTTCGCCTACTTTAACCCAATCCCCCAATGTGTTGTTAGCCACACTAGGCCGCTCAGAAGGGGGGGTCTCCTGAACTACCCTTTGGGACATTAGTGACCGTCCACTAGGTTGCCCTCTCCCTCTGCCCCTTCCCCGTGTTGCCCTAACGGATGTGAAGGACTGCGGGGCCTGGGAAGACTGCAGGGCCCGGGAAGACTGTGGGGCCTGGGAAGACTGCAGGGCCCGGGAAGACTGTGGGGCCTGGGAAGACTGCGGGGCCCGGGAAGGCTGGGGGCCCTGGGGAGGCTGGGGGCCCTGGGGAGGCTGAGATGAATTATGGGGGATGAACGGGTCAGGATCAGGCACAGGCTGAGCTTCCCCAACCACCTGACCCTGTGTGGCCTCGGACTCCAGCACCCCCATTTCCTTGCGGTATTCCTCCTCAATGCTTTGCCACGACATAGGACAGGAACCATACGCATGGCCGAGCTCTCCGCACAAGTTGCACCGGATACTTTTGGGACAGTGCTTTGCCACATGACCTACGCCAAGGCACATGGCGCATTTCAGTACATCGCAACTAATACTGAAATGCCTGGTGGAGCCGCACTTCCAACATTCCCTGGGCTGCCCGGGATAAAAGCAGCAGACTAAATCCCGGCCAATGTATGCGGAGCTGGGGATGTGCTGGGTGACATTGCCTACTGTGCGTAGGCGCACCTTAGCCTGCCAGCCCCCCGTCCATATCCCCCTGTACCCAAAGTCCCTCTCCAGCTCCCCTATCACATCCCCATACCTCCTCAGCCAGATCTTAAGGTCTGCGGGGGGGATGGACTCGTTCTCTATGAGAATGGTGACCTTGCAGACCCCAGGCCTAGACACGGGCACTGCCCGAAACCCCTCCCACATCCCTGTGGCATCCCTAAACTTTTCCCAGAACTCGTCTAGCTCCTGGGGCCTCATGAAGCTGATGGTATAATCTTTGAACACTTTGTTATGCACAAAACAATAAATATCATTTGCAGTGAAGCCCATATCACAGATCTTATCAACAACATTATTTCCTTCAGGCAAGGGACCCTCCCCCTCCCACTGCAACCGCACCACATTCCTGCGCCTCCCCGAGTCTGCGGGGTAGATCCTCCCACGTCGGGGGTAATTCCCCACTGCAGGTTTGTCACTCACACGCGCCCCACTCACTGCCACCTTCGCCACATTCACACTGCCAGGCCCTTTAGCCTTGCCACGGACAACATTAGCAAAGCTTTGGCCACTCACTCCCGCCACCTCATTCACTGCACTCACACCCGCCGCTGTGGCATTAACTGCACCAGTTGGGTCATTCACCCCTGCACCCACAGCTCTTGTACCTGCACCCACAGCACTTGTACCTGCACCCACAGCACTCGTACCTGCACCCACAGGTCTCGTACCTGCACCCACAGCACTCGTATCTGCACCCACATTCACCTCTTGCACAACAGCATTTGACCCTTGCACTGTTGGACCTGAGCCCCCCAACACTTTCCCCCCAGACACATTTACACCCACAGAATTCACATTCCCAGTGCACTCACCAGCCTCAGGCAGTCGCTCACCGATCCCCTCACTGCAGTCACGCCCACACACACTTGCACCATTGGAAATGGCAGCAGTTGGAATTGCTGAACTACAAGAGTCCGCTGCAGAGTCTTTTGCAGCCGCCTTCTTCCTGCCAGATTTAGGAGCAGGCTTGGTCTCCTTCTTCTTGTTTCCCTTTCGCTGTTCCTCCTGCTGCTCAGCGACTGCAGCTTTGCCTTCATGGTTCCGCTCCGAGTTGTTCCCATCACAACTGGCTTTTTCCTGGTCTGGGAGAGACACAGTAGTGGATGTAATGGCCTCTGGCTGCTGTGAGATGTCACCCTCAGGGCCCGCTTGTTGTTCTGCACCGATGTTTGCAGCAGTGTGGCAAACTGACTCCCTTTCAGCCATTTTCTGCGCCGGCTGCCCTGCATTACTCCCAGATGGCAGATTCTCACTTTTCCCTGCTGCAGCCACATTGGCATTTGCTTTTTGTGCCCAACTGGCCAACGCAGCAGGGGCTGACTGCACCCCAACATCCTCAGCTGACTGAGGGGCAGCCTGGGAGACACCCATAGACATAGGCTGATTTTGGGGTGAGGGCAGGACAGGGAAATCAGATTCTGTGTAGACAAAGCTACTTACTTCCAGCTGCTGTTTCTTTTCCTTTGCTTTCACCTTTTCCTTGGGGTCAATATCATCAATTTCTTCCAAAGAAAAGACCATTTTTTGCGGCCTCAGGGAGCAAGGAGACTCCACCTGCCTGATCTCCCTTAGGAGGCCCGGTGTACCTGAGGGGGTACCAGTGGGGGTACCAGTAGGAGTGCCAGTGGGTGTTCCTTGGCACTTTGGAGCTGGCCGGTTTGGCTGGAGGGCCCCAGAGCTTTCAGGCTCCTCATCGCTGGACACCTCAGTAATGGCTCTGCTTCTCAGCGATGCCCTGTATTTTTCCTCCTGGCGCCTCTGCTCCATCTCCCGGAACCGCTCGGCATTATCAAACGATTCCTTTACCGCACCGATTCCCTTGCCAAGGAAGTCCAGCTCCCACTCCAGAGTGCGCTGTTTGTCGCACAGGGCAACAATCTCTACCTTCTTGCGGGGCCAGGCCAGGCTGTAGGCCTTAGCGCACTCATACCTCTTGGTCTTTATTAGAGATTTCAGAGCCGCAAGCTCAGCCCTTTTCTCCTTAAACTTCTGAATTCCCTTGGCCAGATTTTCCTGGAATCCCGGTTCATGCGGCAGCATATCAGGGTCAAACCCCGCAACTTGCACTGGGGACTCCGCTTGGGGCCCCTCAGAAACTCCTCCTTCTGCAGAAGCACCCCGAGGCCTAGGTGACTCAGATGAGGCCTGGGGCTTTCCTGGATCAGCATCCTTGGGCGCACCACACCCTCCAGGGCTGCAATTGCTCATGATTGAGCTCAACGAGCACCACACAACCTGCGATCAGCACCCAGCAGCACACACGGTCAGGTGAGCACTAGTGGGCGGTTCCTGCTGAATTGTGCTTAGTACAGGGGAATCCCTATGCTGCCATAGTTTTATGGTATCTCTCTGTACAGGCTATGAGCAAACTTAGGGGGCTGTTCCTGCTGAATTGTGCTTAGTACAGGGAATCCCTATGCTGCCATAGTTTTATGGTATCTCTCTGTACAGGCTATGAGCAAACTTAGGGGGCTGTTCCTGCTGAATTGTGCTTAGTACAGGGGAATCCCTATGCTGCCATAGTTTTATGGTATCTCTCTGTACAGGCTATGAGCAAACTTAGGGGGCTGTTCCTGCTGAATTGTGCTTAGTACAGGGGAATCCCTATGCTGCCATAATTTTATGGTATCTCTCTGTACAGGCTATGAGCAAACTTAGGGGGCTGTTCCTGCTGAATTGTGCTTAGTACAGGGGAATCCCTATGCTGCCATAGTTTTATGGTATCTCTCTGTACAGTCCATACAGGTATGTGTCCCTGCTAAGGAACATTGATAACTATGCTAGATCATAGCAGAAAACATGATATTGGCAGCGGTTTTTCTCTGTTAAGGTTCCTGAGCACTTAGCTGGACCCAAATAAGCCTCGTTCTCTCTCTCCAGAGATAAAAAATCGATTGAAAAATTGCACAGAAGAGCATTTAGTTATTATTTACTTTTTTGTGTTCCCTTTGGATGCGGAGTGGGCTATTCTTGCTTCCACTAATGGGCCCTAAGCTGGCACGGTGCCTCCTCAGAAAGTGACTGATTGTAACATAATTGAACAGTGCAGAAAATTGTATATTTGCTTTTTTCCCCCAGGCCCACATTTGTATGGTGTATCCCCCTCATTCAGCGTGAGTGCAATCAATCAGGTTTGTGGTAAACAGACTTGGACTAAAGTTTTAGTCACCAAAATATTGATAATCAGGGCAAATAAAAAAAATTAAAGCTACTCCATCTTGGGTCCTCACAAGCCAGTTAATTAAGTTCCCAGAATAGGACCCTCCTCCCTTTGTTGTGACTGTTTTGTAAGCAGGAGTCCGTTATGCAGCGGGACTATGTGTGCACTGATAAATAAATTATCTGCCTCGCAAGGAACAAACATGGAGGAGCTTCAGTTTCCCTGTTTAGCTCAAGAAATAAAGTATTAAAAGTATTAAACAACAGGAGAAAAGTACCGTATATACTCGAGTATAAGCCGATCCGAATATAAGCCGAGGTACCTAATTTTAATTAAGAAAACTGGAAAAATTTGACTCGAGTATAAGCCTAGGGTGGGAAATGCAGCAGCTACTGCTAAGTTTCAATAATCAAAATAAATACCAATAAAATTACATTAATTGAGGCATCAGTGGGGTATATGTTTTTCAATATTTATTTCAAAGAAAAACAGTAAACTAGCTCTGTAAGCGGAGAAGAGGGTCAACAAAAACAATATGAGTACTACCCCACGCTCATTGCACATTGGCAAACTGGCAGCAGACCCAGTCCCGGAGGAGATGTAAGGGGAAATAAGTATTGCTAGTGGGAGCCTAGGCCAGGGCACTGGAGGGTCTGGTTGTGGGGGGCCTAATTTGCACACAAAGGACAGAGGGTGCTAGTCTGGGGGGACCCATGGCACCCGACTCGAGTATAAGCCGAGGGTGACTTTTTCAGCACATTTTGGGGGCTGAAAAACAAGGCTTATACTTGAGTATATACAGTATGTCCAGACCAAGCTCTATTTGTAAAACTTGTTGATCAAGGGCAATACTGCCTGGACTTTACCCCAACCAACAACTTGTGTTTAGTGATGAGCAAATCTGTCCCGTTTCGCTTTGCCAAAAAATTTGTGAAACTGCCAAAAAATGAACAAAGCGGTGACTTCATGGAATGCGGCTACTGTACGACTGCACGACTTGTTTTAATGCAACAGTGACTTTTTTGATGCATGCAACTTTTTGACACAACCACAACTGTTTTAGAATTTTTCCTCACTTGGTTAGTTTTTGGCATGGAGAATTTATGATCCAGCTTATGGAAAAATATTCACCAATACTGGAATGCGGAATTTCACAGCGAATCCATACCTGGTGAAAAATAATCGTAAAAAAAGATAATATGTGCCCAGTTTTACTCTATGCCAATCATCTGGCTCTTGAACTGAATACCTAAAAAAAATAGTTCAGGGCCATTAAGTACATGTATGGGACCTATTATCCAGAAAGCTTGGGATGTGGGGTGTGGGGGGCAATGTGGGGGGGGTGGAGATAAGGGATCTTTCTGTAATTCGGATCTCCATACCTAGTCTGCTAAAAATCATTTAAACATTAAATAAACCCAATAGGGCTGTTCTGCCCCCAATAAGGGGTAATTATATCTTAGTTGGGATCAAGTACAGGTACTGTTTTATTATTACAGAGAAAAGGGAATCATTTAACCATTAAATAAACCCAATAGGGCTGTTCTGCCCCAATAAGGGGTAATTATATCTTAGTTGGGATCAAGTACAGGTACTGTTTTATTATTACAGAGAAAAGGGAATCATTTAACCATTAAATAAACCCAATAGGGCTGTTCTGCCCCCAATAAGGGGTAATTATATCTTAGTTGGGATCAAGTACAGGTACTGTTTTATTATTACAGAGAAAAGGAAATCATTTAACCATTAAATAAACCCAATAGGGCTGTTCTGCCCCAATAAGGGGTAATTATATCTTAGTTGGGATCAAGTACAGGTACTGTTTTATTATTACAGAGAAAAGGGAATCATTTAACCATTAAATAAACCCAATAGGGCTGTTCTGCCCCCAATAAGGGGTAATTATATCTTAGTTGGGATCAAGTACAGGTACTGTTTTATTATTACAGAGAAAAGGGAATCATTTAACCATTAATTAAACCCAATAGGGCTGTTCTGCCCCAATAAGGGGTAATTATATCTTAGTTGGGATCAAGTACAGGTACTGTTTTATTATTACAGAGAAAAGGGAATCATTTAACCATTAAATAAACCCAATAGGGCTGTTCTGCCCCCAATAAGGGATCATTTGCATCTCAGTAACTGAAGAAAGGTTGTAACTTCAGAGACAGAGAAATGTATTATCCCAGGGCTGTTTTGGACTTTTGGGCATAAGGGACCAACCCTGACAGTTTATTATAAGCTTCATCCAACTGAAATAAGAAACTCTAAGTATAATCATTTGAAAATTCTGTACCATTTCTGAAATAATGAAGTTAGGGTTCACTATCCCCCCTCTCAACAATCTTTCTTTTCTATTTCAGAAACAGTATAATTTTCATCTGATTAATATTTAGAACTTTTCTTATTTCAGTGAGATGAAGTTTATATTAAATTTTCATTTTCATAATAGTTCCCCTTTAATGACTTTTTAGCATTAAATAAGCCATGGGCACAATCAGAGACTAAACCAGACAAAGAGAAGCAGCTGGTGGAATTTAGGGATATAGGAAGCAGTGTGTGTAAAAGAACCAGCCAGTAGTGATGAGCAAACTTGTCGGCAGTCATGGATTCGAGGTGAAATTCCGCATTTCGCCATTGGTGGGTTTTTTCGTGAAATGGGTGCAAAAATTCACTTGCGGAGAATCTGGTTGCATCAAAAAAAAGTTGCAGCTGCATAAAAAAAAGTTGTGATCGTGCTGATAAAAATGCATGAAAAAAGTCAAACAAAAGTCGCAAATTTTTCACCATTTCGCTAATTTTTTCACAATTTCATAAATTTTTCGCCAAAGCAAAACAGGACAGATTCACTTATCACTAGTAGCCAGTGGTACCCCAAAAGGAATTATGTGAAACGGGCACCAAAATTCGCCTTGAGCCATTATAAACTAATTACTAGGGATGCACTAAACCCACTGTTTTGGGGTTCACCGAACCCCCGAACCCACCCTGGCAGATTCTGCCGTATCCTGAAGCAAATCCTAATTAGTATATGCTTATAGGGTTCGCATTGGCCGGGACCGTGAATTCACCCGAAACCGAATCCATCAAAAAAGGTTGGATTCAGCGCATCTCTACTAATTACCCCCAGTGAGTGTAGGAAAGAAAATCAGGCCAAATATCTAGTGATAAGCGAATCTGTCTGTTCGAGAAATGGCGAAAATGTCACGGACAACAATTTATGTTACGCGGACGACAAGTTTTGGTTGAACAGCGAATTTTTCCGTGGCGTATTTTGTCGCCAAATCATTTTTTTGACAATCACATGTTTTTATTTTGTCGCCCGTGTCTTTTTTTTTTTGTCACCCACGTCTTTTTTGGTCGCCAACATCTTTTTTTGTCGCCCCTACGTCTTTAATTTTGTCGCCCAAATCTTTTTTTTGTCACCCACATCTTTTTTTTTTTTTTTGTCGCCAACATCATTTTTTTGTCGGCCACTTTTTTTTTTTCTGTCGCCTGTGCCCAATTTGACATGACCGTGACTTTTTTTGACGTGCAACAAATTTTCCTGCGGCAAATTTTCTCAGAAGTTAGGCAAAATGTGGATTCAGCCCGAATCCGGGATTCGGTGCATCCCTACTAATTACCCCCAGTGAGTGTAGGAAAGAAAATCTGGCCAAATATCTAGTGATGAGCGAATCTGTCTGTTCGAGAAATGACAAAAATGTCACGGACAACAATTTATTTTATGCAGACGACAAGTTTTGGTTGAACAGCGTATTTTGTTGCCCATTTTTTAAAAAAAAAACGCCAATGGCGAAATGCGGAAATTCGCCACAAATCCATGTCTAGCGGAAAATTTCGCCCGTCGCCACAAATATAACTTTGTGGGAATTTCTAGCTCCAGATGAGCAATTTCTAGCTCTCATAATGTAATTCCAATAAACATATCACGTTATTATGGGAAATAATACTGCCATTGCTTCAAAAATCCAGCGGATATTTAGCCCATCCATTTAAGGCTCATTAAACAGTGATATGTGCCGACAGAATGTCTAATTCTTTGCCTCGCGCGGCTCGACCTGTCAAATGCCCATAACTGTCAGGGCTGGGGGTGGAGGATAAGCACAGCAGAGAGTTAAATATAAATATGTATGTCTCCAATCTATCACGGCGGATAATTGCTTTCGGTGCTCTATGTCGTTTGCAAAATCTCAAGTATCTCCTTGGCTATTCATGAGGAGGCAGGCCGGCGTCCCACAGCTGGGGGGGAAAGTGGGAAAAAAATGAAAATGTTAATAACCGTTAAACAAATGCCCCTGTTACAGTGCAGGATTAAAGACTGATTGTAGGGTTGATATATGAATGGAGAAAATATTTGGTATAATGGCAGGCAAACATGGCGCGTATGGAGAGATTTAAGGTTCCCAAATGGGTCACTACACAGTGACCTGTTACTAATAATATATAGCCACCGAGCTTCCTTATCTAAATGGGAATGTTCCCCCCCCATATTTGCCAAAGTGATATAAATCTACAGTATATGTGTATATTAATGGTAGTGATGGGTGAATCTGTCCCATTTCGCTTCGGCGGAAAATTCACAAAACAGCAGAAAAATTTGCAAAACAGCAAAAAATCCGTGAAACATGTTTGTTGTGTGACTTTTTTGTTGGCTGCATCTTTTATTGTCCCCTATGTCTTTTTTTTTGTCGCCTATGTCTTTTTTTTTGTTGCCCGTGTCTTTTTTTTTTTTGTCGCCCGTCTTTTTTTTGTCGCCAATATCTTTTTTTTTTTTGTTGCCCCCCACGTCTTTTTTTTTTTGTCGCCAACATCTTTATTTTTGTTGCCCCCCACGTCTTTTTTTATTGTCGCCAACATCTTTTTTTTTTGTCGCCCTCATGTCTTTTTTATTTTTTTGTCGCCTGCGTCTTTTATTTTGTCGCTCACGTCTTTTTTTTTTGTCGCCCGCGTCTTTTTTTTGTCACCCACGTCTTTTTTTTTTGTCGCCCCTACGTCTTTCATTTTGTCGGCCAAATCTTTTTTTTGTCACCCACGTCTTTTTTTTTTTTTTTTGTCGCCAACATCATTTTTTGTCGGCCACTTCTTTTTTTTCTGCCAATTTGACATGACCATGACTTTTTTTGACGTGCAATGAATTTTCCTACAACAAATTTTCTCAGAAGTTAGCCAAAATGTGGAAATTCCCTGTGAATCCATGCCTGGCGAAAAAACTAGCTCATCACTAATTAATGGGTATGAATTAATTTTTAGTCTCTCATTCAAACCTCTGCCTGGTTGCTAAGGTAATTTAAACCCTAGCAACCAGATAACTGCTGAAATTTCTAGAGAGTTGCTAAACATAAAGTGAAATAGTTACAAAAAACCCCACAAATAAAAAATAAATAATATTTGCAAAATTCTGACTATAAAATGTAGGGTTTGCAATAGAAACCAGTTCTAACCACTTGAGTCCCTACAATCTGGCAGGTACTGCCTGGGTGACTACCCTACACTACTCAATACGGCACAGGACTGTTCTTGCTAACTAAAATGCCTATCTCTAGGGGAGAATGCTAAACAGTGATAAACTGTCACAAAACAGAAGATTTCATGCACAGGGTCCCTCTCCTCAACTTCCACAAAGGTGTCCTCCATACATTTGGGTCCATTCCAGTCTTCTCCTTTACCCAGGCCTCCTGCCTCAGGCTCTTCGGCGCTATCCACCCTCTTCCTCATGAGAAGAACTTTAGGAACCCCTTCATTTTTAAGATAGCGAGAACCCATAACTTCCCCAGGCCAGTAAGGATTCCTTCCCTCCACAGGGCATGTCTACACCAGGGGATTTGTTACTATACTCACTGATAATGCCATTACTATAGCACTGTAACAGTGAATGAGCCCCAGTGTTGACTTTTGCAGTCACTCCCGTGCCCTATGTGCACTAATGGGTGTAAAATTGCACCCATCAGAACCTAATACACCTAGGGGCACATTTACTAACCCACGAACAGGCCAAATGCGTCCGATTGCGTTTTTTTTCGTAATGATCGGTAATTTCGCGATTTTTTTTTTTGTGTAAAAACGCGAGTTTTTCGGCGTCTTTACGAAAGTTGCGCAAAGTCGCGATTTTTTCGTAGCGTTAAAACTTGCACGAAACGTCGCGCCTTTTAAGTTTTAACCCTACGAAAAAGGCGCGACTTTGCGCGCAAGTGTTAACGCTACGAAAAAAATCGCAACTTTGCGCAACTTTCGTAAAGACGCCGAAAAACTCGCGTTTTTACGCAAAAATCGTAAAGACGCCGAAAACTCGCGTTTTTACGCAAAAATCGTAAAGACGCCGAAAAAATCGCAAAAAATACGAAAAAGTCGCAAAATGTTCGTTTCCAATTGGAATTTTTCCAATTCGCATTCGAAATCGTGTCTTAGTAAATCAGCCCCCTAGACTTGCACCTATTGCAAAACATATATGCTCTGCACCCCTTGTGCCGGTAGTATGTCCATCTCAATGAGCAATTACAGAAGCCATTGGGCGGCACTGCCAGGCTCAGCTCTTTGCACTCTATTCCGGAAGCACAAATACTTACTCTGGGCCCACATGGATCATTAGACTCCTAGATGGAACAATGAAACCAGTTTGTAGATAGCTGTCAATATTAGCCCTCTATTAGCCCTCTATAAGATAAGCCTTAGGACTTCCTATCTATACCCTGGAATGTCCACTTGTTTGGAAAGGTCAAGCAGGTTACTACCAGATTTGGCTACTTAGTGGCTTTTAAAATCCACCTGTCCTTTTGGGTGCCAAAGGCTAATAATGAATGGTCTTGGGATCCATATTCCCTGCCTAACATACTTCTCAAACCTTCCCAGTCAATACTGGAATGAGCCTAGATTAGTAGTAATCTCCGAGGTCACGTAGCTGGTAACTGGGGACAGACTACCAGGCTATAAACATGTAGTATGAGGAATAATTGGCCCAATACACGTAATAAGTTTGGCAGCACTCATATAGTATAGTATAGATTATTTTGTCTCCCACCCTGATACTTTGACTGATTTCAGCGTTAATTAATGTATTGAATATTAATGTCACACTGTGTATGTCTGTAGGTAAAAGTGTTATAATGCATTCCTTTATGTTTACTTGCGGCTGGCTGAGCAATGCAATGTGTGAATGTCATTATCTCTGGGAGTAATTGATATTGTTGTGTGTGTTTTGCTGTTGATGAATCACTAGTATGGTACAGGCCATTGTGTGTGCTTCACCAAGCAAAATTCAAATAAATGTAATAAGAAATGAGCTGCAAGCAGAACCTACCATGGTGCATGGTTCCCAAGGCTGTACGGTGTTTATGAAAGTGGCGTTGAGAGGTTGAGAGGCAATTTTCACTGGTCCAGTAGCTTGTGGCTGCATAAATGTGTTGGTGCTATAACTGATAATAAATGAAATAAATCACAAGCCTCCCTGACTGACCAATGAGAAGGTCCGGACTGGGCCCCACCAACCCAGGTCCACTTCCCACCAGAAGCAGTAGGAGGAAGGGGAAGTACAAGGTACCATTGGGCAGGCAGTGCATTGGGTGGGCAGGCTGTGCGTTGGCAGGGGAGGCTGTGCGTTGGGTGGGGAGGCTGTGCATTGGGTGGGGAGGCTGTGCATTGGGTGGGGAGGCTGTGCATTGGGTGGGCAGGCTGTGCATTGGGTGGGCAGGCTGTGCATTGGGTGGGGAGGCTGTGCATTGGGTGGGCAGGCTGTGCTTTGGGTGGGCAGGCTGTGCGTTGGGTGGGGAGGCTGTGCGTTGGGTGGGGAGGCTGTGCGTTGGGTGGGCAGGCTGTGCGTTGGGTGGGCAGGCTGTGCGTTGGGTGGGCAGGCTGTGCGTTGGGTGGGGAGGCTGTGCGTTGGGTGGGGAGGCTGTGCATTGGGTGGGGAGGTTGTGCGTTGGGTGGGGAGGCTGTGCATTGGGTGGGGAGGCTGTGTGTTGGGTGGGGAGGCTGTGCATTGGGTGGGGAGGTTGTGCATTGGGTGGGGAGGTTGTGAATTGGGTGGGGAGGCTGTGCATTGGGTGGAGAGGCTGTGCATTGGGTGGGGAGGTTGTGCATTGGGTGGGGAGGCTGTGCGTTGGGTGGGGAGGCTGTGCATTGGGTGGGGAGGCTGTGCATTGGGTGGTGAGGTTGTGCGTTGGGTGGGGAGGCTGTACGTTGGGTGGGCAGGCTGTGCGTTGGGTGGGGAGGCTGTGCATTGGGTGGGGAGGCTAATAGGCTGATGTGTGGAGGGAAGTTTTAGCAGTAAACATTGATGTTACAAATTGTTGCACCTTGTCCACAGCTTACAGACAGCATGCAGGAACTACATAACCCACAATGCATTGCACTGGGATGTTCCTTTCCTTATTGACATCACGTGTGCAGCAGGGAATTGTGGGATTGGGAGGAGGCAGGCTGAAGGCAGGCTGAGGGCAGGCGACTACTGTTACATATTATTTGAGTCACAAAGTAGTCAGCCAATCAGCAGGGGAACAGGGGGCGGGGCTTAGGGAACTGTTCCAAACCAGATTATTACATTAAACATCATGAAAAGGCTGTATATTGTTTAGTTGATGTATATTGCAAAGTTGCTTGAAATTATGTTTACTTTTTCAAAAGTTGTGTTTGGGTGGAGTTCCCCTTTAATTAGCAAGCAGGGTTGGGATTCTAGATTTGTTACTTTTCAGGGAATAGGGAATATTGTTAGTTTGAGCCGGTGCAGCTGAACCAAAGGGTAAGTGTGCCGTTCCCTCCCGTATGTGCGCACTGCTGAACTTGCTTATAAACACAATATTTCCATCTGCTCAGTGCTGATAAAGTGCCGCTGCTTCTCTGGTCGTGCTGAACTCTTTATTTATTGCGTTGGATACATTAGTGCTGCTGGATATAAACACACAGTGGGCACAGTCTGAAGTACAGCCGGCAGCATCCCCGGCATAGCACAGCTGGGGGGTACAGGTCAACAGCGGCTGAAGAGCCTCACTACAGAGATACATACCACAGAATGGGTTTTGTTAGTCACGAAAGCTCTCTAATGGGTAAATGATAATGTGTTTGCAGCAGCTGGAGGGCTGCCTATTGGTACCAGGTGTGTGATCCAAAAGCAGATTATTATTAACTCATTGCACCCAGGAACAGGAGAGGGCTTTTGTAGATTGTAAGCTCTTTTGGGCAGGGCTCCCTTCCCCTCCTGTATCGGTTACTGATTGCTTTATATGTTACTCTGTATGTCCAATGTATGAAATGCAGTAATTCCTTGTAGAGTGTAAGCTCTTTTGGGCAGGGCTCCCTTCCCCTCCTGTATCGGTTACTGATTGCTTTATATGTTACTCTGTATGCCCAATGTATGAAATGCAGTAATTCCTTGTAGAGTGTAAGCTCTTTTGGGCAGGGCTCCCTTCCCCTCCTGTATCGGTTACTGTTTGCTTTATATGTTACTCTGTATGCCCAATGTATGAAATGCAGTAATTCCTTGTAGAGTGTAAGCTCTTTTGGGCAGGGCTCCCTTCCCCTCCTGTATCGGTTACTGATTACTTTATATGTTACTCTGTATGCCCAATGTATGAAACCCACTTATTGTACAGCACTGCGGGATATGTTGGCGCTTTATAAATAAATGTTAATAATAATAATAATAGGAAGTAAAGACCCATCTAATCCACAAAAAGCTAGTTGCCAAATGCAGCCTGATGTAATGAGTTCTTGGGGGCCCTTAGAATACCCCCAAATCCAAAGCTTTAATGCTGCACCCTGTGAGAGTAGAATAAAAGTGACTAGGGGGTTAGATTCTCTATTAGTTAAATAGAGATTAGAGATTAGATTCTCTATAATTAAATACCCAGCATGTTCCCCATAGGAAGTAAAGACAGTTTGGAGTTAGTCCCACTCCCCCAAAATACAGTATACTTAGAATACACCTTCATGAAGAAGTTTTGGGATGACTTAGGGTGAAGACACACTGGGTTACTAGTAGCAGCTACTAAACTCCAGAAAATCCCCTGCCATAGACAATACTGAGAATTGCCTCTGCTAAACACACGTAGAGACAGTTATCAGTAAATGATCAGCATTGTCTATTTTAGTAGCCGTGACAAGTAGCTGCTACTAGTAGCTCTGTGTGTCTTCACCTTAGACTGCTCCTACTATAGCAACCTCTGGACTATCCCATAATAGCCAGCACACCCTTTATGTCACACAGTGGAACACCCAGGGGTAGGGCTGGCTTAGGCACCTCCAGAAACATCAGCAAATTACCCAGACATCATTCAGTATATACCCTGTAAGAGGAGAAGTAAGAAGTCTGTGCCTTAGGGAACCCCCAAATCACCAGCAGACAATTCTCCCGAAAATGCCCCCCAAGATGATAATAAATAAAGCTTGTGATGCCCCTAAATCTGCTCCATGTGTAAATTGGAAAGCATCACCCTCCCTATTCTGAGAGCCCCCAGAGCCCCCCATCCCCAGACAGACAGGCAGACACTGAGCGCAGACAGACTGAGCGCAGACAGACAGACAGACAGACACTGAGCGCAGACAGACAGGCAGACACTGAGCGCAGACAGACTGAGCGCAGACAGACAGACAGACAGTGAGCGCAGACAGATAGACGGGCTAATGCCCCACTGGTGTGTTCCTGAGCAGAGACAGCAGGGTGCCTGGGGGACTGAGGATGATGATGATGATGAGAGAGTGCTGCCATGTGTTCCACTGGTCACATCCCACCGGCGGCTCAGCGCAGAGCTCTCCCATTCCCATCCCGGGAGCCGGACCCAGCAGCAGCCCAGCAGCACCGCTCTCTCCCGGACTCTCACTCTCCGCTATGGGAGTCTCCCCACTCGCCAGCCCTGGTCCTCCTTGCCTTTAACTCCTTCCCTCCCGGCTGCTTCTCACCCCCACCCACTCTGAATGGCTGTGACTGCTCTCCCTGCACCCATACCCACCCACATGGTTATCCTCTGACGCCCTGAATACTAAACGAGTAGGCAGATCCTGCAGGACATGGGGAGTCAGCTGACCGCCCAAACCCCTTCCACCCTTACCTATATCCTTGGGCACCCAGCCAGTCAGCACCCACAGCCCCCTTACCTGTCCGCACTTTGGGAGAAAGAGGCTGAGCAACTTCCACTCTGCAGCGCTTGGCGCTAAATGTTAGCGATCACCCATGAGAGGGAAGGCGACCAAAGCGCTAGCGATGCCCCACAATGCGACTTTCCCCAGGAACTGCTGCGACCTGGACAGAGAAGACTTGCGCGACCCCGACGCCCCCCGGGCTGCCTGGCTGGTAACGGCGCTGTCCAGCGTCCTGATATTTACTACTGTGGTGGATATCATCGGCAGCCTGCTGGTCATCATCTCCGTGCTGAAGAACAGAAAGCTCAGGAACTCAGGTAAGGGGGCTGCAGGGGGGCTGAGGGGCTGCAGGGGGGCTCAGGTAAGGGGGCTGCAGGGGGGCTGAGGGGCTGCAGGGGGGCTCAGGTAAGGGGGCTGCAGGGGGCTCAGGGGCTGCAGGGGGGCTCAGGTAAGGGGGCTGAGGGGCTGCAGGGGGGCTCAGGTAAGGGGGCTGCAGGGGGGCTCAGGTAAGGGGGCTGCAGGGGGGCTCAGGTAAGGGGGCTGCAGGGGGGCTGCAGGGGGGCTCAGGTAAGGGGGCTGCAGGGGGCTCAGGGGCTGCAGGGGGCTCAGGTAAGGGGGCTGCAGGGGGGCTAGGGGGCTGCAGGGGGGCTCAGGTAAGGGGGCTGCAGGGGGCTCAGGGGCTGCAGGGGGGCTCAGGTAAGGGGGCTGAGGGGCTGCAGGGGGGCTCAGGTAAGGGGGCTGCAGGGGGGCTCAGGTAAGGGGGCTGCAGGGGGGCTCAGGGGCTGCAGGAGGGCTCAGGTAAGGGGGCTGCAGGGGGGCTCAGGGGCTGCAGGGGGGCTCAGGTAAGGGGGCTGCAGGGGGGCTCAGGGGCTGCAGGGGGGCTCAGGTAAGGGGGCTGCAGGGGGCTCAGGGGCTGCAGGGGGCTCAGGTAAGGGGGCTGAAGGGGTGGCTCAGGTAAGGGGGCTGCAGGGGTGGCTCAGGTAAGGGGGCTGCAGGGGGGCTCAGGTAAGGGGGCTGCAGGAGGGTTCAGGGGCTGCAGGGGGGCTCAGGTAAGGGGGCTGCAGGGGGTCTCAGGGGCTGCAGGGGTGGCTCAGGTAAGGGGGCTGCAGGGGGGCTCAGGTAAGGGGGCTGCAGGGGGCTCAGGGGCTGCAGGGGGGCTCAGGTAAGGGGGCTGCAGGAGGGCTCAGGGGGTTGCAGGGGGGCTCAGGTAAGGGGACTGCAGGGGGCTCAGGGGCTGCAGGGGGCTCAGGTAAGGGGGCTGCAGGGGTGGCTCAGGTAAGGGGGCTGCAGGGGGGCTCAGGGGCTGCAGGGGGCTCAGGTAAGGGGGCTGCAGGGGGCTCAGGGGCTGCAGGGGGGCTCAGGTAAGGGGGCTGCAGGGGGGCTCAGGGGGTTGCAGGGGGGCTCAGGTAAGGGGACTGCAGGGGGCTCAGGGGCTGCAGGGGGCTCAGGTAAGGGGGCTGCAGGGGGCTCAGGGGCTGCAGGGGGTCTCAGGTAAGGGGGCTGCAGGGGGACTCAGGGGCTGCAGGGGGACTCAGGGGCTGCAGGGGGGCTCAGGTAAGGGGGCTGCAGGGGGGCTCAGGTAAGGGGGCTGCAGGGGTCTCAGGTAAGGGGGCTCACTTAAGGGGGCTCAGATAAGGGGGCTCAGGTAAGGGGGCTGCAGGGAGGCAGTTAAGGGGGCTGCAGGGGGCTGCAGGGGGCTCAGGTAAGGGGGCTGCAGGGGGCTCAGGTAAGGGGGCTGCAGGGGGGCTCTGGTAAGGGGGCTGCAGGGGGGCTCTGGTAAGGGGGCTGCAGGGGGCTCAGGTAAGGGGGCTGCAGGGGGCTCAGGTAAGGGGGCTGCAGGGGGCTGCAGGGGGCTCAGGTAAGGGGGCTGCAGGGGGGCTCTGGTAAGGGGGCTGCAGGGGGGCTCCAAGTATCGGCAGCCAGAGAGCAAATGGCTTTACCAAGGACAATCAGCCAACCGTCCAGCCTGTAAGCATAGAGCCCTGCGGAATTACAGCCAGCTCCCTATTATTAGCATTCCTGAAGTAATGGAAGGGCAACATGCTCTATACTTCCTATTATCTATTGCTTTGTTCATGAAACTGTCCCCTATTCCTAATGTATAAATAACCATTTATTCAGCTGTTAAACTCCCTCAGATCCCTAATGGGCAAATAATCACATAGCTGGTTAACTTGGTTACTTGCTTTATGTTTTATCCAAGGTAAGGGCAAATGCCTATACCTAGTGCACCCTTGCCTTCCAATTTTTGCCTGTATGTTACCCAACCACTTAGATTGTAAGCTCCTTCCTACTGTGTCTCATACCACAGGGCACTTAATCTCTGTGTATTTATACTTATTTATTGCATTTATTATGACACTTATACTTCCTGTGTCTAATTGTGTATATTGTAAGATTGTACAGCTGTGTATCCTTGTAGCGCTTTATACATTAATTTATACATACATACATACATACAATACTTCAATACGTTGTAGATCAGAAACGTGCAAAGCTTCTGATGTAGTCAAAGTACAGTTGTACCTTTGGATCATATGGCATTATGGGAGCTGTAGTTTATATAACTATAACTAACTCTAATAAAAGGGGCTTGAATGATTTCTTGAGCAAGCAGAATATCCAAGCCTATTGTATACTAAAATCTACAGTTTGGGTGTATATATATATATATGTGAGTGTATAGATAGGTGAGTATAAGTCTATATATGTGCACTGGGGTTTGCTTGGAAGGGTTGGACAGAATTTGGTCTTTTTTCAACCCAACTTAACTATGTAACTATATAACAGCTAGAGGGGAAAAAAAAAATAAATATATATATATATATATATATATATATATAAGTAACTTTGTGATTGGCTTTTGATTCTGCAAGAGTATATAACTCCCCCTATGCCTGCGTTGGTTTGCCCCAGGGCAGGTTAATTGGCCACTGATGAAACAGACCCCTGTGTGTGAGTGAATGCTTTGGGGAATGTAGATAGTAAGCTTCGCTGGCCCGGGGCTGATAAGAACCATAAACAATACCTGTAACTCAAAGTGTATATCAGCATAATATAATCATTATTTAGTATTGATTTGTATGTAATAATAAATCATTTTACTGTCATGTAATGGATTGAATAAAGAAGTTGAGTGATGGAATATCTAGATACCTGACATTAATATACTTGCTAATGGGTGGGTTAGTTCTTGACCCTGGCCAATGGGCAGCAGGTTAAATAGCAGGTTTACAAAGAATATAATATAATATCAGCCACAAGAGAACAAAATAAAGAGCAGTGGTTAACCTCCCCCTTATTTGTACTTGTGGGTGAATTTGTCCTTTATTTATTTAGTTGTTCAGTTTTGGGCTAATAAAGCCTGTCTGCCAATAGCGGTGATTCAATCGCTGGCACGGAAGTGTCTGTGTTGCTAGAAAGTTTCTGTCTAGGAATGAGGCACCTGAATGGGATGTGGGTACTAAGCAGCCGTAGTACAGACGCTCTGCGCTCCCCTCCCTGCTGTAACAGGAGAAACGTCTGAGGGTTCAGCCGGAAACGTGATGGGATCCCCCCAGCTGCATAGCTTGAAGCCCCCTCATTAAGCCTGGCTAAGAAATGGTTACTGGTGCTGTGTTTAAATATCTGTCTGTTAGAAAGTTCTGTGTGTCAGGTACAAATAGAAAGATCTGTCAGTAGTGTTGCACTGCCCTGTGGGATTAGTGGGGGTTATTTTGAAGATAAAGGGGTCTCTACCCCAATACTGTCTTGTTGTGGGGGGGGGGGGTTGCCTATTGAAAGAACAATTCCAAGCTTCCATCCAATATCCCTTTATTACACACTTCCAGTCTTGTAAAGTTATTTGTAAATGTAATTGCCATTAAAAGCAGTTAATCATTGGGGAGTCGGAACCAGCAGCGCAGAGAATTTAAACAGCCAGACAATGAGCTGCTTTCAGTAGCAATTCCATTTACAAATGAACTTGAAAATGATTGAATATAAGTAATGAATGTAGGAAAATGGCACTTTTTTCCACTATGCATTGGGTAAGGATCATATATTATTGATTTCACTTACAGTTTATGCACAAATGTGGCATTTAGGTCAATGCAGAGACTTCTACATTATAAAAGAATCAGTGGTATCTCCATGAGGTGCCAGTTGTGCCAGGCTGTACTTGCCTGGCAGGTTCCATTACTCAGAGTTAAGCAGCTGTAAAAACCCAACAAGAACTTGTTTCGGAATGTAAAGCAGTTTCCGTAACGCGAGTGATTGTACCGGAGAGATAAAGTACAACTCGCACACTGACAACCTCTGTTTGTGTTTGTAATTGCTCCCAAAGTTGGCAGCGCAGCATGGCACTTAGTAAGGGGACTTCAACTTCCAACCCTGTCTCTTTTACTGCCGGATAAATCTGTGAAAGGGATTGTGATTTGCCCTGCTATACCCTACAAATACAGCACTCCCTGGACAGATGATAGATAGATAGACAGATAGACAGATAGATATATAGATCATGGATATATTTATATAGATAGATCGATGATAGATAGATAGATGAGAGATAGATATGGACAGTTATGAGGACTATATAGATACAGATAGGTAGATAGACAGACAGACAGACAGAGAGACAGACAGACAGACAGATAGACAGATAGATAGATAGATAGATAGACAGACAGACAGACAGACAGACAGATAGATAGATAGATAGACAGACAGACAGATAGATAGATAGATAGATAGATAGATAGATAGACAGACAGACAGACAGACAGACAGACAGACAGATAGATAGATAGATAGATAGACAGACAGACAGACAGATAGACAATAGAAAGATAGATATGAAAATTGTCAGCTGCATATTTTAATGTGTTCTGGGGTATTTATGTACAATTATGAGGACTATATAGATACATAGATACAAACAGATGTGATAGATAGATAGATAGATAGATATATCTGCATATTTGAATGTGTGGGGTAATTATGGACATTTACTAGCACTATATAGATACAATTATACAGATAGATAGATAGATAGATGATAGATAGATAGATAGATAGATGATAGATAGATAGATAGATAGATGATAGATAGATAGATAGATAGATAGATAGATGATAGATAGATAGATGATAGATAGATAGATAGATAGATAGATAGATAGATAGATAGATAGATAGATGATAGATATGAAAATTGTCAGCTGCATATTTTAATGTGTTCTAGGGTATGTATGGATAATAATGAGGACTAAATAAATACATAGATACAAATAGACATGAAAGATAGATAGATAGATAGATAGATAGATAGATAGATGATAGATAGATAGATATATGGTAGATAGTCAGCTGCATATTTAATGTGTGGGGTAATTATGAACAATTAATAGCACTATATAGATACAATTATACAGATAGATAGATAGATAGATAGATAGATAGATATAATTATGGACAGTTATGAGGACTATGTATGTAATCCTAGCTCTGCATTTTCCCAGCCGTGGGTTCTGGTGTATTATACATGGAGCTGGTTCCCAAATAGCTATTAAGGGATCTGTGTAGAAACAGTATTCCCAAACCAAAAAATGACCCTCCTCCTAGAAAGCTTCTCCCAGTAGAGACTCAAATATAAATTTCAATATATCAGGCCCCTCAGCATCATTCCATCTCTTATTTAAGGGGTGGTTAACTGTTAAGTTAACTTTTACTAAGTTATAACATTTCCTTTCCCTAGCAACGTTGCAATTGGTCTTAATTATGTATTTGGTATCGTTTTTGAATTATTTGCCAGCTTTCAAAATCGGGGGCCACTCACCTCAGCAGTCAGACTGTGTGAGCTTATAATTGTATCAGTATTTTTATTCCTTATCTTTCTGTTCAGCCTCCCTCCTATGTACATTCCAGTCTCTCATTGAAACCACAGCCTGGTTGCTAAGGCAAACAGGACCCTAGCAACCTCAGCAGTCAGACAATGTGAGCTTATAATTGTATCAGTATTTCTCTTCCTTATCTTTCTGTTCAGCCTCCCTCCTACGTACATTCCATTCTCTCATTGAAACCACAGCCTGGTTGCTAAGGCAAACAGGACCCTAGCAACCTCAGCAGTCTGACAATGTGAGCTTATAATTGTATCAGTATTTTTATTCCTTATCTTTCTGTCCAGTCTCTCTCCTATGTACATTCCTGTCTCTCATTGAAGCCACAACCTGGTTGCTAAGGCAAACAGGACCCTAGCAACCTCAGCAGTCTGACAATGTGAGCTTATAATTGTATCAGTATTTTTATTCCTTATCTTTCTGTTCAGTCTCTATCCTATGTACATTCCAATCTCTCATTTAAGCCACTGCCTGGTTGCTAAGGCAAACAGGACCCTAGCAACCTCGGCAGCCAGACAATGTGAGCTTATAATTGTATCTGTATTTTTCTTCCTAATCTTTCTGTTCAGTCTCTCTCCTATGTACATTCCAATCTCTCATTTAAGCCACTGCCTGGTTGCTAAGGCAAACAGGACCCTAGCAACCTCGGCAGTCAGACAATGTGAGCTTATAATTGTATCAGTATTTTTATTCCTTATCTTTCTGTTCAGTCTCTCTCCTATGTACATTCCAATCTCTCATTTAAGCCACGGCCTGGTTGCTAAGGCAAACAGAACCCTAACAACCTCAGCAGTCAGACAATGTGAGCTTATAATTGTATCAGTATTTTTATTCCTTATCTTTCTGTTCAGTCTCTATCCTATGTACATTCCAATCTCTCATTTAAGCCACTGCCTGGTTGCTAAGGCAAACAGGACCCTAGCAACCTCGGCAGCCAGACAATGTGAGCTTATAATTGTATCTGTATTTTTCTTCCTTATCTTTCTGTTCAGTCTCTCTCCTATGTACATTGCAGTCTCTCATTGCCTGGTTGTTAAGGCAAACAGGACCCTAGCAACCAGATAGCTGTTGAAATTCCAAATGGGAGAGCTGCAAAACAAGAAGCGACTGCAAATTGTCACGGAATATCACTGCCTATATAATACGAAAGGTTAATTTAAAGGTCAACTACGCCTTGAAATAGGCTACTGGAAATCATAGTGGGATACTGCTGAAAAAATAGTTCCATTAATGTGGATATTAGCGCTGCATGTAGTTTGTACTCAGGACAATTGCACGTTCCTCTGTTTCTTGTACCGTGGCGGAACTTATTGGACCAATGAGCACTCAGTAAATCAGCAAATGAGTCTCGGTACCCACGCAGTCTCTCCGAGGTTCACGTGACTTTCCCGTGTCTGGGGAGCTGGGGAGAAGTCACATTTCAGCTGCGAGTGACTCAGGATTCATTACATTGAAGGGGATTAGGTAATACTGTGTGACAAGTGGAGCCAATATATTTTTCACACATGTCAAGATTCAGTATGTACCTTCTGAATAGAAATATGTGTATCTATATATTTATTTATTTCTTTATCTTTCATCGAATATCAGGGGAAGTGAACAAAACTGCTTCCATAAATGAGCCTTTCAGTTGGCCAATTTTTTCAAGACCTGTGAGAGACTTATACTAGTTGGTCTCAATTAGAGATCAGCGAATCTGCTCCGTTTCGCTTCGACGAAAAATTAGCGAATCTTTCAAAAGATCCGCGGAACGCCGAAAAATTCGCGAAACGGCAAAAATGTCGTGCAGCAAAAGAAATTGTCACCCGCAGCTATTCTTTTGTCTCCCGTGGCTATTATTTTGTCTCCCGTGGCTATTATTTTGTCTCCCGTGGCTATTATTTTGTTGCCCGCGGCTATTATTTTGTTGCACGGCTATTCTTTTGTCACACGGCTATTATTTTGTCGCCCGCAGCTATTATTTAGTCGCACGGCTATTCTTTTGTCACCCGTGGCTATTATTTAGTCGGGCGGTTATTCTTTTGACACCCGCGACTATTCTTTTTTGATGCCCGCGTCAGTTTTTGGACATGCGCCGAATTTTTCCTCTGCAAATGTTTTCATCCATTTCGCGAAACAATCCGCCAATGGCGAAACGCGGAAATTCACCGCAAATCCATGCCTGGCGAAACATTTCGCCCATCACTAGTCCACTAGAGCCAGGATTTTTCCCAGTGTCCCGGCGGCCCAGTCCAACCCTGTTCCTACTGGATCTGGAGATATCTGCTAAGTTAAAAAAAATGCCCCAGGGCAGTAGATCCCTACTGCATCAGTAAAGAGTCCCACAGCTGTAGATACTTACTGCCTAGGTAATGTCTAGTAGCCTAATAGTTTCCTACTTTAAAGGGGAATGCTGCAGAATTTGAAATCCTGGCAGGGGAGGAGAGACTAAAACATTGATGTTACAAATTGTAACAACTTCTCCACAGCTTACAGACAGCATGCAGGACCTACATAGCCCACAATGCATTGCACTGGGATGCTCCTATCCTTTCTAAAGGAACAAAGGAAGTAACTAAAAGAGCTGCAGCTCAGCTGCTTGTAATGGAAAAACAAAAAGATTTCCATACAGGGAGAAAGGTATGTTGGTATGTTATTCTGGGACAATTTGTAACATCCTACTGGATCTGGAAACATCTGCTAAGTTAAAAAAAAAATGCCCCAGAGCAGTAGATCCCTACTGCATCAGTAAAGAGTCCCACAGCTGTAGATACTTACTGCCTAGGTAATGTCTTAGCCCCTTCTCAGTAGTTTCCTACTTTAAAGGGGAATGCTGCAGAATTTGAAATCCTCGCAGGGGAGGAGGGACTAAAACATTGATGTTACAAATTGTAACAACTTCTTCACAGCTTACAGACAGCATGCAGGAACTACATAACCCACAATGCATTGCACTGTGATGCTCCTATCCTTTCTAAAGGAACTAAGGAAGTAACTAAAAGAGCTGCAGTTCAGCTGCTTGTAATAGAAAAACAAAAAGATTTCCATACAGGGAGAAAGGTACGTTGGTATGTTATTCTGGGACAATTTGTAACATCCTACTGGATCTGGAAACATCTGCTAAGTTAAAAAAAAAAATGCACCAGAGCAGTAGATCCCTACTGCATCAGTAAAGAGTCCCACAGCTGTAGACACTTACTGCCTAGGTAATGTCTAAGCCCCTTCTCAGTAGTTTGCTACTTTAAAGGGCAATGCTGCAGAATTTGAAATCCTGACAGGGGAGGAGGGACTAAAATATTGATGTTACAAATTGTAACAACTTTTCCACAGCTTACAGACAACATGCAGGAACTACATAATCCATAATGCATTGCACTGTGATGCTCCTATCCTTTCTAAAGGAACTAAGGAAGTAACTAAAAGAGCTGCAGTTCAGCTGCATGTAATAGAAAAACAAAAAGATTTCCATACAGGGAGAAAGGTACATTGGTATGTTATGCCGGGACCTGTACAGAGTCATTTTAGTGGATTTTAAAATAAAAGGCTTACTTGTCCTTTGTGGCATTGTTTTTTTCTTCAACAAGAGATATTCAGGGAGAAAGAGGTTTCTGTAGAGCTCAGTGGCTTGTGTGCGGCGCATATTAATGCTCGTTTTCCCAGAAAGCACGAGGGATATCTAATTAAACAATTTGTCATTACTTGAAGGTGTGCGAGATGAATAGTTCCACCTTTATAAATAATCCCCGGTGACATTTAACATATAAAGTGCCCCCGTTATAGAACACCAAGTGCCATCAGCTGGATCGCAAAACAACCGGCAGGGATTAACAAGGAAGAAGCCAAAGAATGTTCTAAGATCTATCAGTGTCCTAATGAGGTCCCATCGGCACAATAAAGCCTTGTATGGACTCCAGCACAACAATGTAATTACCAGTGCTTAATCATTCTTGGGAGGGAGGGTGGTAAATCCCTAGTTAATAGGTTTTGCTAATCATGCTGAACTCTAAAGTGTTACATACCTAGAGAGATTGGAAATGATGTTCACTCATTCATTTCGTGTCCGGATTCAAAAACATTGGCAATTCTTTAGACCGGAGTAGAGGAAACTTCTCAGCTCCAATAGAGATGTAGCGAACTGTTCGCCGGCGAACTAATTCGCGCGAACATCGGGTGTTCGCAAGTTCAGAAGTTCGCGAACTTTTCGCGTATGTTCGCAATTTGGGTTTGCCGCTTTTTTTTTTCCGCTGCGTTTTTTCTCGGCCTAAAAACGCCGCACAAGCCACACATGGCGTTTTTCAGCCAAGTACTGGTGTAAGCAAATCCAGTTTCCATGGTGCTAATAGTGCGAAATAGCAAAAAACGCTGCGTATTTCCGCTAGGTCTGCCAGCTGCCTTTGCGGTTTTACGCAACGCTGTGTCAACAAAGTATTTTTCAGAGAAGTTTTTGCCCTTGATCCCCCTCCTGCATGCCACTGTCCAGGTCGTGGCACCCTTTCAACAACTTTAAAATCAGTTTTCTGGCCAGAAATGGCTTTTCTAGGGTTTAAAGTTCGCCTTCCCATTGAAGTCTATGGGGTTCGCAAAGTTCGCGAATATTCGCGCTTTTTGGCGTAAGTTCGCAAACTTTTTTTTGAGGTTCGCTACATCCCTAAACTCCAATACAGTAGGGCTTAATAAAGACCTCCTATATTACCATTCCAAATTAAAGGGGTTGTTCACTATAGCTTCCAATTCTTAGAAACTTTTGAATTGGTCTCAAATGGAACTCACTGACCCCGGCAGCCAAAACACTCTTGTTATTCTATTCTATTCTGACCCTCTCCTATTCATGTTGCAGTCTCTTATTCAAACCACTGCCTGGTTGCTTGAGTAATTTGAACCCTAGCAACCAGATAAGTGCTGACATTCCAAAATGGACAGTTGAACAAGAAAGGAAATAACCCAAAAACCACAAACAATAAAAAAAGAAGACCAACTGCAAATTGTCTTAGAACAGGGGCCAATGCCTATGATTAAGTGCACAAACGCACAAAACGCATCAGGCGTTCTGGGTTTTCAAAGGATGTGAATAAAGACTGAACTTTTATTGATTCTCTGGCTGTCAGTGGTGCTTCGAGAGCCATTTTGAGAGATTTGAATTTGGGCTATGGGTTCGGGGCTCAAAGCACCCGAACCAAACGTTGGTGTTGGTGAGTTGCTATTTACTGATGTGACCTCCATTGTTTGTTTGTGCCGGCTTTTGAAAATTATATAGTGGAGGACCTGGGTTATATATACACCCAGGTCAGCATTTATCTTAGGTAAATTTTGGCCATCGTCCATGGGCTTGTTAATAATAATTTTCCGATGCAAGTATATCAGCATCGTATGTATAATTTGTTAATTTGAATAGGTGTGTGTATTGGGGTTTAGTTAGAACAGGGACCCCAACCTTTCTCAGTTGTGAGCCATAGTCAGATGTAAAAAGACTCGGAGAGCACCATAAAAGTTCATGGAGGAGCCAAATAAGGGCTGTGATTGGCTATTAGGGGCCTCTATGCACCCTATCAGCTTACAGGGGCTTTATTTGGTAGGAAATCTTGTTTTTATTCAGCCAAAACTTGCCCCCAAGTCAGGAATTCAAAATTAACTCCCTGGTTTGGGGGCACTGAGAGCAACATCCAAGGGGTTGGGGAGCAACATGTTACCCCTGAGCCATTGGTTGGGGATCACTGTCTTGGAATATCACTCTCGACATCACTAATGTAAATTTTTAAGGTGAATAACCCCTTTAAAAATGAGCTAGAGGGCATTCCAGGGGGGGCCATACCTTTATATAAATGCATTCAGACAAGACAAAGCTCAGAGAGCCCAAGAAGCTGGGCTAAAATGCTAAAAAGCCATGGCTCTATGCAACAGTTAGTAGCACTTTGCTCTATGCCCCTGTATCCAGGATTAACATATATATATATATATATATATATATATATATATATATATATATATATATATATATATATACAGGTATGGGATCCCTTATCCGGAAACCCATTATCCAGAAAGCTCCAAATTACAGAAAGCCCGTCTCCCATAGACTCCATTTTAATCAAATAATTCAGAATTTTAAAAATGATTTCCTTTTTCTCTGTAATAATAAAACAGTACCTTGTAATTGATCCCAACTAAGATATAATTACCCCTTATTGGGGGCAGAACAGCCCTATTGGGTTTATTTAATGGTTAAATGATTCCCTTTTCTCTGTAATAATAAAACAGTACCTGTACTTGATCCCAACTAAGATATAATTACCCCTTATTGGGGGCAGAACAGTCCTATTGGGTTTATTTCATGGTTAAATGATTCCCTTTTCTCTGTAATAATAAAACAGTACCTGTACTTGATCCCAACTAAGATATAATTACCCCTTATTGGGGGCAGAACAGCCCTATTGGGTTTATTTAATGGTTAAATGATTCCCTTTTCTCTGTAATAATAAAACAGTACCTGTACTTGATCCCAACTAAGATATAATTACCCCTTATTGGGGGCAGAACAACCCTATTGGGTTTATTTAATGGTTAAATGATTCCCTTTTCTCTGTAATAATAAAACAGTACCTGTACTTGATCCCAACTAAGATATAATTACCCCTTATTGGAGGCAAAACAATCCTATTGGGTTTAATTAATGTTTTATTGATTTTTTAGTAGATCCAAATTACGGAAAGACCCCTTATCCAGAATACCCTCGGTCCCAAGCATTCTGGATAATGGGTCCTATACCTGTATAGATATAGATATATATACTGTATATATCCAGATATGATCTCTCTTTGCCTCAGAAACAGCAAGCATTGAGCCAAATTAGTTACATATTTCTCAAGGTACAGCAGCTACAGTCAATAGTCCGTCATGCATAACTCCCCCAAGGTCCTGCCGCAAAGGCTTTCTCCATGATTCCGTCAAAGCGCAGAAATTTCCTTCCCAACTTGGAACAATCCTGGATCAAGTGTTTTCCGTTGAATGTATTAGAACTGTATTATCTACTGTAAAGGACAGAACTGGCTCACATTATAGTTTTGCTCTGGTTCAGTCAGTCACTATAGAAGCTGACTGTGGGAGCTGTCACATAGACCCCCCCCTTTTCGCTCATCATCAGTCATTGAGAGAGAGAGAAAGGGAATTCTCTTTTTTTCTTTCAAATGAATGTACTTAAACATTTCGGTCATGCCTCTGCCGCCCGTTCTGCATACACCGTGTGAGGATGGAATTAATCAAGGAGCAGGCAGAGCCGGTAACCTGCTGTATTTGGCGATTCCCTGACCGTTTCAATCTCCCTAAGTACAATAATAGAATTTGCGGGCAGATAAAAACCAATTGGTTTATCCAGTCTCTCCCTGGGATTTGTCTGAGGCAAATCATATCAATTGAATGGTTATTTTTTTTCTCTTTTGCTTTACTGGCCAGCAGATTCTGTGAAGGTTTAGTTCATGCTGCGGCTTTAGCCTTGTCTATGCGGCTGCTGTTTCTCTGGCTGGTCTCAGGGTCCGTATCCCTTCTGTTGTGTTAGATTCCCCTTCATAAAAAGGGTGAATGGACCATGGCCTCGCAGCCCAGAGGGACATTCAATATGGCATCACCTGGGGAGCAGCTAATGGAACCAGGTTCTCGATTCGTTGCAAGGAGAGCCTCTTCTTGTATACAGAATTCTGTAGAAAAATATAATGGTGAAGTCATTGCTTTATAATCTTATATACATCATACACTCATGAGGGTTCATTTACCATTGGAACAAGCTCAAGTCCTTGAGTACTAAGGTTTGTGAAAGGTTGTTTGTACAAGGCTATGTGTACATCTACCAACAGTGCTCTGTGCCTTGCACCAGTGCTCGCATAGATACACCACAGCTCATACAGATGCACCACAGCTCATACAGATGCACCACAGCTCATACAGATGCACCAGAGTTCACACAGATGCACCAGAGTTCACACAGATGCACCAGAGCTCAAACAGGTGACTACAGCTCACACAGATGCATCACAGCTCACACAGGTGCAACTCAGCTTACACAGATGCACCACAGCTCATTCAGATGCACAGGAGCTCAAACAGATGCACCAGAGTTCACACAGATGCACTGGAGCTCAAACAGGCGACTACAGCTCACACAGGTGCAGCACAGCTTACACAGATGCAGCACAGCTTACACAGATGCACCACAACTCATTCAGATGCAGAGGAGCTCACACAGATGCAGCAAAGCTCACACAGATGCACCACAGCTCATACAGATGCACCACAGCTCACACAGATGCACCACAGCTCATACAGATGCACCAGAGTTCACACAGATGCACCGGAGCTCAAACAGGCGACTACAGCTCACACAGATGCACCACAGCTCATACAGATGCACAGGAGCTCAAACAGATGCACCAGAGTGCACACAGATGCACAAACAGGCGACTACAGCTCAGACAGATGCACCACAACTCACACAGGTGCAGCACAGCTCACACAGATGCACCACAACTCATTCAGATGCACAGGAGCTTACACAGATGCACAGTAGCTCACACAGATGCAGCAAAGCTCACACAGATGCACCAGAGCTCAAACAGATGCACAGGAGTTTGCAAAGATGCACCACAGCTCACACAGATGCATCAGAACTCAAAGAGATGTACAGGAGCTCGCACAGATGCACCAGAGTTCACACAGAGCACCGGAGCTCAAACTGGTTCACCACAGCTCACACAGATGCACCAGAATTCACAAAATGTACAGGAGGTCACACAGATGCAGCACAGCTAACACAGATGCAAGGGAGCCCTTTGGCAAGCTGTAAGTACAGAGCTTCTTGGCACATAGTAGATTTTGCCACTGGGTATGCCAGGGGGTGCTCCTGTACTTCCCATATAATACAGATTGCCAGTTGTGTCTGTAGCTGACACATGCAAAACCCAAGGAGGCTAGGTGCTAAGTGTAAAAACCACAATACTTTGCGCCACGACTATTACTTGGCCCAATTGTCTAATCTCTTAACAGAGCAGTGATACGTTATATTTACATGTCCCTTCCCTCTCTGCCCGGCATTTGTGCCATGAAACAGATGAGTGCACCCATGTGTTGTGCCACATAGTGTAGTTTGTTGGGGGTGACTGGAATTCAGATGTTGCCTGACCTTAAGGCATAAGGGCAAATCTGCAACCCCTACTATGTGCATATAAAAGAGCTCTGTGTATTACACCCTATTCATAGTGTTCTAATAGAGCAGCAATGAGACCTTTCTAGGGTTGGTGGAGATATCTGGCCTGGGTTCTAGCATCAGAAGCCACCTTGGGGCACCTAACAATAAAATATAAAGATAAAAGTCCAAAGGACATATTATATTATGTATCAATTGCAAGAAATGCTTTCTATGAATATCCCAGATGTCCAACCTATGTTGGGTGCTTGTAACTGTGGCGCTGGAGCCCTACACTAACTCAACTGGGACCTAACTACATTTTATTGTTCTTCAGCCTCTATGTGCCAACTAATGTTATAAATTCATAGGGAATATATCACAGAAGGTCATTAAAGAAACAGTCAGCATTTAAGAAAAAAAAACCCTTAATAACTTGCTGTAATACTTGGAAACCTTCCAAAGCTATGGAGATAAATATTGACTTCACCTTGGGTTCCATCCAAATGCTTCTCCTCTTGGATTAAACCAAAGCATTTGCTACTGTAGAGAAAAAAACCCATTTGGGTTAATCATTTTCATAGAAGAAAAAGTTGATACATGATCTCTAGAGACTTTTGATGACATCAAGTTCTTTGTGTGTTACTATGGCAAACGGCAGTGACATAACATCTCGTGGCCATTGCGCATGGAGTGGAATCGACTTACAAAACATTGTTTTCCGGAAAATCAACACTCCTTCTGTCAGCCACATTATGAGATTAGCAATTTAGCAAAACAATGCTACGTAGGAGCGTCTATCGATGACTTATTTTTATATGAGATTTTATTATGGAAAAAGGTCTTTAGCTGGGAAAGGAAAATAAGTAGTCTCGTAATATTGGGGGAGTGAGAAATATATAGAAAATAGGTCAAGATAGCATGGAAATTCTCCAAAATGAGGCACTGGTAAATGTTGAGCAGTGAACTGGAGGCAAGTGGGCCCCGACTTTGCATTGGGCACCCCTCTTCATTGTCATTCACATTGACCCAATACTCATCCTGTGACAGAATCAGGGTTGGATATCTCTATAGTCATAGGGTTGCTGTAGCTTTGGGTTTGATAGCAGGCTCAAGAGTGTCTCTCAGTAAGTTACCCCAAGAAATGAGAATTGTGGGGGTACAGGACTTGGGTTTTTACCTGTTAAGTGGAAGCAGCTGCAAAGGTACTTTGGGGAATGTAGTTTTAAAGATGGACTTTGTTTAAAGCCCAAACATCAGCCATATTGTTATTAAAGGGGCAGTGTTAGCCAGTCAGATAGTCTTTGCTATTGTAGGCAGCCATATAGACCATGTCTGTCCCCATTTGTAAGTTTTGTACTGTTGTATAAGATGCTTGTTTGAGTCTTCATATTCTATAGAGAGTTTATTATAATAGCTATATTGACATGTGGGACCCCAGGGGTTGTGATTACTGGAATCCATCAAGTTAAGGCACTAGGCGTCTTTTATGAAAGTACACTGCTGTGTGCCATGTACAATTTAGGATGCGTCTAACATTTTCATAGTGGGCATTGCGTCACTTCCACAGTGTTGGTTCCAAATGGTGTTTTTATTTGATTCACACTCTAAATCAGGGATCCGCAGCCTTTTATACCCGCGAGCCACATTTAAATGGAGAAAGTGTTGGGGAGCAACACAAGCATGAAAAAGGTTTCTGGGGGTTCCAATAAGAGCAATAATTGGATACTTAATTGCCCCTATGTGGACTGTCAGTTTACAGAAGGCAACTAAAACTTGCCTCCTTACCAGAAATTTAAAAATAAGCCTTTGCTGTGAGGCCACTGAGAGCAACATCCAAGGGGTTGGGGAACAACATGTTGCCCCCCGAGCCACTGGTTGGGGATCACTGCTCTAAACCCTGGAGCTACCGCCACATCTAAGGGTTCCAGTCAATAATGCCCCATTCATTAGAAGAGGCAGGACGGACACATTGACAATGTCAGTTGAACTGAAGAAGCTGCTCGGATGAGTAGTGAAACGTCTTCAATGATTACCAAACAAGTCCAGTTGCTTTAGATTTATTTATACTAAATATACCATGACCTGGATGAATGAAAATCTTCATAGACATTGACAACCATGTTGAAGGGCTGGAGTGTGTTTGGGTTCAAGTACCCTGTTGTGCTCTCTGTTGTGTCCGTTCCAAAGCACCCGCAGGTACGTTGTAAATGAACCCTACTGTGCATTACTGAACCTAGCTCACTAGGGTGTCCCCCTAATACTATATGTTGCTCTCCAGGTTTGCCTGACCGCTAGCAGTGCCCAACATCTATTGGAGTGTAACCTGCCTCTGAGACTGTGCCAGGCAAGAGTTCCATAATAAATATATGAAAGCCTGCATCTATTAGTAAGGGAAATGCTTCTGTTTATAGAAGAAATACATAAAAGAAACCACTGGCTTCAACCAAGTTATCAGTTTCCATTACACTGGCGGCTTTGAAAGAGCCAGAAAGTTTAGGATGAAGTAGGATGAAAGGAGCCAACCCACTGTTCATAAGATACAATAAAGCCTTCTTATAACAAAAGGAAAGGCACGTGCCTCCTTCTGCACACACAGCCTTGCCTTAAAGCTAAAAATCAGAGACTTTAACCCTCAGAGGGTTTATGGGCCGAGACATGTAAATGATTCCTTTATGTCCCAGTGGCCAACAGAAGCGCTGCTTTATTAGTATAGAGGCAACCTGAGAATTCACAGCCATACTTTCTAACTTCAGAAATCTCATATCTCATCGGTGCAAATACTGGAACATGTATTCTGAGGGGTAGGACTCGAAACAGCTCCATGACGGAATAAGAGAATACAAGACATATCCTAATATGATGGGCGATGTTTCGCCAGGCACGGATTTGCGGCGAATTTCCACGTTTTGCCATTGGCGGATTGTTTCACGGAAAAATTCGCAGCGCATCCATAAATTGTCGCAGGAATAGTTGCGTGTCCAAAAATTGTCACAAGAATAATTGCAGACGTCAAAATACAGTAATAGTCGCGAGAATAGTTGCTGGCGTCAAAAGAATAGTCGTGCGTCAAAAGAATATCCACGGGCGACCATTTTTTTTTCCCGAGCGTCATTTTCACCATTTTGCGAATTTTTCACCGTTTCTCAAATCTTTTGAAAGATTTGCAAATTTATTGGCGAAGCGAAACGGGACAGATTTGCTCATCACTAGTATTCTCTTATTCCGTCATGGCGCTGCTACGAGTCCTACCCCTCAGAATACATGTTCCAGTCGGATTTCTCCTTTTATATTGTAAACTCTTTTGAGCGGGGGACAAACTGACCTCTCGTATTGGTTGTAGTTTTGTATGTAATCTGTATATTCGTTGAATACACCCATTCATTCTACATACACACGCTAATAATTATACTGGTAATAATAGAAGCCCAGCGATGTACATTAAATACTATAAAAGCCTTTATATATTTAATAAAAGGCAATAAAAGGCCCAGGAGCAGTGACCCATAGCAACCAATCAGCAGGTAGAATTTACTAGTCATCTGTTTCAAAGCAAACATCTTATTGGTTGCTATGGGTTACTGCTACTGGGCAGAGTTATTGCCCTATATTACATATGGGGGTTTGTGGCTCATTTATTATTGCTCCCAAAGCAACATTAAGGGATGTAAGACACACGGCACAGAGTGCAGCCCCCCAATGCTGTATTGTAGTGTTTATATAGGACTCTCCTGTACCCTGTTGCCTCTGGTGCTCCCTAGTGTGCATATTTAGAAGACGTGCAACCAACATGCCACCCAGCTCGTGCCAAATGAAGGCAGCTGTGTATATGGAGAGAGGAACTTTGCACTCTATTCTGAGAGCAAAAAGGACTGTGTCTTCAGATGCAAAGAGCAGGGCCATGTACAAAGTGTAAAGTTGCTGCTTATTGCATTATACATTGCCCCAAGATCAATAAATGGGTTCTAAGCACAGCATTGAACCCTAAATACTGAACATAATACTGAGAGTATGTGCCAAAGCCTATAGTAGCCATATTAAGCTCTCTTTAAAGCTTCCTATGCAGCGGAGCTTATTATAAAGCCTCTATTCCATTTTTCCACCTGTTCAATACAGACAAAAGCAGTCTGGAAGGCATCCTTTCATCCATCACATACCCCTACCCAGTCCTGCTGCTGCCTAGTTTGGGCTCTGTTCTAAGGGTGTACCCAGCTGCTATAATTCTTCTATACCAGATGATGACTAGGAGTTTGAGCTCATCAGAGCTGGAAACAACTGCACTGGGAGGGTGGCTTACAAATATATTTATGTAACATTGCCCCTCATCCTTGCCTGATGGGAAGACTCATGCTTCCTGCCATTTTAGTTTTGTATTGAGTTGACTACCCATAACAAGGGCGGTGCCCAGTTAATACGACCTACCAATGCAAAATCTATTACCAGTAGGCCACCAGTTACTGGAGCTTGACCCTCATTACCACTACAGGGCCCATGGTTCTCACCAAAAAAAATGACATTTACACATTGACTGAGCACAATGAATAGAACAATTGATCTGGATATCAAGGAGTAACCCAGTTACCTTCTGTCCTATTGCCATTCAAGTTTTGTTTTATAATTATTCCACTATCTTTCACAAGGGCGGTGCCCAGTTAATACCACCTACCAATGTGAAATCTATTACCAGTAGGCCACCAGTGCCTGCAGCCTGACCCTCATTACCACTACAGGGCCCATGGTCCTCACCAAAAAAAATGACATTTACACATTGACTGAGCACAATGAATAGAACAATTGATCTGGATATCAAGGAGTAACCCAGTTGCCTTCTGTCCTATTACCATTCAAGTTTTGTTTTATAATCAGTCCACTATCCTTCACAAGGGCAGTGCCCAGTTAATACCACCTACCAATGTGAAATCTATTACCAGTAGGCCACCAGTGCCTGCAGCCTGACCCTCATTACCACTACAGGGCCCATGGTCCTCAACAACAAATAGACATTTTGACACGTTGACTGAGCACAACGAATACAACATTGGGCTGGATGTCAAGGAGTAACCCAGTTACCTTCTGTCCTATTGCCATTCAAGTTTTGTTTCATAATCAGTCCACTATTCTTCACAAGGGCAGTGCCCAGTTAATACCACCTTGCAATGTGAAATCTATTACCAGTAGGCCACCGGTTACTGCAGCCTGACCCTCATTACCACTGCAGTGCCCATGGTCCTCCCCCAAAAAATGACATTTTGACATGTTGACTGAGCACAATGAATACAAGAATTGAACTGGATATCAAGGAGTAACCCAGTTAGCCAGACCCTCATTATTATTATTATTTATATAGCGCCATCAGTTTACGCAGCACTTTACAGAATAAAGGGGTACCAAAGACAGAACAGCTAACATGTATATATAAACACTTCACAAAAATGGGTTATAGTTACATTTGGATGAGGATCGGAGACACTAGGGGGAGGGCCCTGCTCACAAGAGCTTACATTTTAAAAGGGAGGGCTGAGATATGAGGTCAGGGTAACTAGCCTGGCGTTAGAGTTCATGTTGGTGTGTAAAGTGACAGTAAGTGCGGAGTGAGGGGTGAAAACCAGTGGTTAGTGAGTGTTTGAGGGAAGATTAGGGGTGCTCAGTGGATAATCTCATTTCTCAATCTCATTACCATCACAGTGCCCAGGGTCCTCACCCTGAGTAACCCCACCTTAGAACAAAGCACAGCGAAGACAACATTGGACTGGATATCAAGGAATAAATCAGTTAGGTTTTGTCCTATTGAGCCTTTCAGCCCATTTTCACTGTGTGTGCCATTGTACTCAGCGCACTTTGCCACAATGACAACTGCACAAAAGGACTTGAGTTGAAATGGGCAGCACCACCGAAAGCTCTGAAATAGAAGGGGCTGCAGCTTGATGGAGGGAGAAGTAGAGAAATAAGGAAAAGAGTAGGACCCTTTGAAGACAGCAGGGGGAATAGATCATAGTGAGAGATCTGGGTTGCCCTTTAGAGCTCCGCTTTAATGTTCAGATTTTCTAATCTCTAATATCGGAGAAAAAGTTGATCGTGGCAAAATGTGCAGTGCCAGCTGGAGATGATAGGCTGATTATGAGTTGCACTTTACTGCTGATACTGCTCCACCACTATCTGAACTCCAAACAGGCACATATTCAGTGCGCACTATACATGGTTAATGAACAATTTATTCTGATGCTGGAGACGGCACGGGTTTCACTGGAGCCGTTCACAGTGCATCATTAATTAATGGCTAATTAGCTTTCCAGCACGTGCCTGTCTTTAAAGGCATGAATTGACATATCTCTCAATGTGTTTTACATCAGCGAGCACTGCTAGCAGATAAAGCCTTTGTACATTTAGTGCCACATATTGAATTTGCCCTTTTTTGAAGTCTGATGTCCCTCGGGCGCCAGAGGAAAGCTGAATGCTTTTAGGACATGGATGCGATCAGACTGGGTTTCAGCATTAAATCACATCTCCACTGGCCCCATAACAGTGTCACTTCTGCAGCTGGACAAAGAAAAAGGAAAACTATGTGAAACACTCATCCAAGTAGGGACCTGTCTGCTCTATTGTAGGGACCTGTCTGCTCTATTGTAGGGACCTGTCTGCTCTATTGTAGGGACCTGTCTGCTCTATTGTAGGGACCTGTCTGCTCTATTGTAGGGACCTGTCTGCTCTATTGTAGGGACCTGTCTGCTTTATTGTAGGGACCTGTCTGCTCTATTGTAGGGACCTGTCTGCTCTATTGTAGGGACCTGTCTGCTCTATTGTAGGGACCTGTCTGCTCTATTGTAGGGACCTGTCTGCTCTATTGTAGGGACCTGTCTGCTCTATTGTAGGGACCTGTCTGCTCTATTGTAGGGACCTGTCTGCTCTATTGTAGGGACCTGTCTGCTCTATTGTAGGGACCTGTCTGCTCTATTGTAGGGACCTGTCTGCTCTATTGTAGGGACCTGTCTGCTGTATTGTAGGGACCTGTCTGCTCTAGTGTAGGGACCTGTCTGCTGTATTGTAGGGACCTGTCTTCTGTATTGTAGGGACCTGTCTGCTTTATTGTAGGGACCTGTCTGCTCTATTGTAGGGACCTGTCTGCTCTATTGTAGGGACCTGTCTGCTCTATTGTAGGGACCTGTCTGCTGTATTGTAGGGACCTGTCTGCTGTATTGTAGGGACCTGTCTGCTGTATTGTAGGGACCTGTCTGCTGTATTGTAGGGACCTGTCTGCTCTATTGTAGGGACCTGTCTGCTCTATTGTAGGGACCTGTCTGCTCTATTGTAGGGACCTGTCTGCTGTATTGTAGGGACCTGTCTGCTCTATTGTAGGGACCTGTCTGCTCTATTGTAGGGACCTGTCTGCTCTATTGTAGGGACCTGTCTGCTGTATTGTAGGGACCTGTCTGCTCTATTGTAGGGACCTGTCTGCTTTATTGTAGGGACCTGTCTGCTCTATTGTAGGGACCTGTCTGCTCTATTGTAGGGACCTGTCTGCTGTATTGTAGGGACCTGTCTGCTCTATTGTAGGGACCTGTCTGCTCTATTGTAGGGACCTGTCTGCTGTATTGTAGGGACCTGTCTGCTCTATTGTAGGGACCTGTCTGCTCTATTGTAGGGACCTGTCTGCTCCATTGTAGGGACCTGTCTGCTCTATTGTAGGGACCTGTCTGCTGTATTGTAGGGACCTGTCTGCTCTATTGTAGGGACCTGTCTGCTGTATTGTAGGGACCTGTCTGCTCTATTGTAGGGACCTGTCTGCTGTATTGTAGGGACCTGTCTGCTGTATTGTAGGGACCTGTCTGCTCTATTGTAGGGACCTGTCTGCTGTATTGTAGGGACCTGTCTGCTCTATTGTAGGGACCTGTCTGCTCTATTGTAGGGACCTGTCTGCTCTATTGTAGGGACCTGTCTGCTCTATTGTAGGGACCTGTCTGCTCTATTGTAGGGACCTGTCTGCTCTATTGTAGGGACCTGTCTGCTCTATTGTAGGGACCTGTCTGCTGTATTGTAGGGACCTGTCTGCTCTATTGTAGGGACCTGTCTGCTCTATTGTAGGGACCTGTCTGCTCTATTGTAGGGACCTGTCTGCTCTATTGTAGGGACCTGTCTGCTCTATTGTAGGGACCTGTCTGCTCTATTGTAGGGACCTGTCTGCTCTATTGTAGGGACCTGTCTGCTCTATTGTAGGGACCTGTCTGCTCTATTGTAGGGACCTGTCTGCTCTATTGTAGGGACCTGTCTGCTCTATTGTAGGGACCTGTCTGCTCTATTGTAGGGACCTGTCTGCTCTATTGTAGGGACCTGTCTGCTCTATTGTAGGGACCTGTCTGCTCTATTGTAGGGACCTGTCTGCTCTATTGCTCCAAAATCAAACAGGCTGATTGGCCAAAGGACTGTATTTGTATTTAAGGGAAAGCAAAATGTATCTGGTATGAGGGATACAATTATTTTCAGATGTGTTGGTGACTTCCAGATGGAGTAATAAAAATACATTTTCACCCACACTAATTTTATTTATACCTACAAATGGGCATTAATTTGAATGTAACCAATAAAAGTTACATTTCAGTCTAGTGCTTTGGTCGATCAGCCTGTTTGATTTTGAATCAATGGTGCAAACTGTCTAAGGCTGATGCCACACAAGGCGTTTTTACGCTGTGTATTTTCTAATTTTCTCAGCGTCTGAAAAACGCCCAATATCATCTTCCATAGAAATAACTTGAAAAGACTCAAAGGAAACCACACAATGCGTAAATACGCTAGAAAACGCCTTAGCACGGATTTTTCAAGAGTTGGCCGAAATACGCCAGTATTTGCACAGCAACCTATTCCTATGTATACACAAAGGCAGCTGCCAGACCTAGCGGAAATACGCAGCGTTTTTTGCTATTTCGCACTATTAGCACCATGGGAAACGGGATTTGCTACGTCACCAGTACTAGGCTGAAAAACGCCATAGTCAGGGGCTGTGTGGGTTGTGCGGCGTTTTTAGGCCTTTGGTCATGGACCCCCTTGGCTCATAACAAGTTCAAAGATAAAGGAAACATTGGTATAGCAGTTCCACAACAGCAAGTTCTAAGACAGCAAAAAAGTTTTCAGTCTCCTCCCCACCACTGATCCAGATCCAGTCTGAGCTTAACTAAGGGAACTTTTAACTTGACTTTAGCCAAGTTCAAAGATAATGGAGAGGAAATAAGATTTCACCCCTTTGACCTTCAAGATGAGCTTTCAGGTGCATCTAGGAGATCAAGAAGAATGTAGGCTTAATGCCCAATCTCACCCTTATAGGCCTTTAGGCTGAAGACACACAGAGCTACTAGTAGCAGCTACTTGTCGTGGCTACTAAAATAGACAATGCTGATCATTTACTGATAACTGTCTCTACGTGTGTTTTAGCAGAGGCAACTCTCAGTATTGTCTATGGCAGGGGATTTTCTGGAGTTTAGTAGCCATGAAAAAAGTAGCTGCTACTAGTAGCTCTGTGTGTCTTCATCTTTATGCTGAGCCCCCTACTACCAAGCCAGCCCCATATTTTGTAAAACACTGCCCTGTGTGCTTAACACAAACAACACATGAGACAACAATTTAAACTTTTTCTTTTCTTTTAGAGAGAATGAAACCATTTCAAAAATAGCTCTTCCTTCCATAAAGAACTACTTACCCATGTCATAAAGGCCGTTAGTAAAGTACAATTAATTAACAAATCCGTAGGAGCAAAAGAAGGCTTAAATATGCATTTGACATTGTCAATAGCAGAGCAGAATGTCTTCAACTGGTTATAAACCAATCTATTTTTGTTTATCACCTACTGCAGTGATCCCCAACCAGTGGCTCGGGGGTAACATGTTGCTCCCCAACCCCTTGGATGTTGCTCTCAGTGCCCCCAAACCAGGGAGTTATTTTTGAATTCCTGACTTGGGGGCAAGTTTTGGTTGAATAAAAACAAGATCTCCTACCAAATAAAGCCCCTGTAAGCTGATAGGGTGCATAGAGGCCCCTAATAGCCAATCACAGCCCTTATTTGGCACCTCCATGAACTTTTATGGTGCTTGTGTTGCTCTCCAAGTCTTTTTACATTTGACTGTGGCTCACGAGTAAGAAAGGTTGGGGATCCCTGACCTACTGTATAATTGCAGAGAATGACAATTAGAGTGCTGACGGCCTCACTGACGGCTAATTAAATTGTTATCAGCCATTAAAAAAAGTAGTCGTCGCTCATTATTTAACCGATTTCTCTTAATCTCATAGGCGAGTTTGTACGTATTTTTGGCAAGAGAAACAGAATTATTAACAAATAATCAGATGTGGGGAAGTACCTGGGAATGCAAAGAGCATGGAGGGCTTTCATATGGAGCCGCGCTTCAATGCAAATCGCTTGCGGACGTGGGAGACTTTGAAATGTTACGGTATGGATTTCAAATCCAATTAGGATCGTGAAATTTCTCCCTAGAATTACACCGTCAGCAGTTTTGGGCTTTGAAATCCGAAGTGCGCCGTGTGATGATGCAAAGAGAGAGCCCGCTCCCTTCCTTATTAATACTTTAGCTGCCCGTGTTTGTGACCTAATTGCACAATATCCAGTCAATAAGCCCCTGGATAGATCAATAGCTCCCCGTGTGTAGCCACCAGACTCATCAGCGGATATCAAAGATGAAAGAGAAGACAAGACCGGCTATGGTCGTATTTATTCATTCAAAAGGAACACGAGTTCTGGATAAACTTATTGCAGCGCAATATGGTATAGGGAATAAGGCTGCTGCAGTGGGTCCCAGGGAAAGAGAAATGAATGGCAAACTCCACCCAAACACAACTTAAGCTTTTTGAAAAGTAAACATAATTTCAAGCATCTTTGCAATATACATCAATTAAACAATATGCAGCCTTTTCATGATGTTTAATGTAATAATCTGGTTTGCAACAGTTCCCTAAGCCCCGCCCCCTGTTCCACTGCTGATTGGCTGACTCAAATAAAATGTAACAGTAGTCGCCTGTCCCTCAGCCTGCCTTCAGCCTGCCTCCTCCCAATCCCACAATTCCCTGCTGCACACGTGATGTCAATAAGGAAAGGAACATCCCAGTGCAATGCATTGTGGGTGATGTAGTTCCTGCATGCTGTCTGTAAGCTGTGGGGAAGTTGTTACAATTTGTAACATCAGTGTTTTAGTCCCTCCTCCCAATCCCACAATCCCCTGCTGCACATGTGATTTCAATAAGGAAAGAAACTAGGGATGCACCGAATCCAGGATTTGGTTCAGTATTCGGCCAGGATTTGGCCATTTTTGGAAGGGTTTGGATTCGGCCAAATGCATGGTCCTGGCCGAACCGTATTCGAATCCTAATAAGCAGAAAATAGCATATGCTAATTAGGATTTTGAAGGGTTAAATGTTAAAAACAATAAAAATGACCTTTTATCCCTTCCTGATCCTAATTAACATATGCTAATTAGGATTGGGATTTGGTTCGGTATTCGGCCGAATCCCTTGGAATGGATTTGGGGGTTCGGCCGAACCCAAAAAACTGGGTTCAGTGCATCCCTAAAAGGAACATCCCAGTGCAATGCATTGTGGGTTATGTAGTTCCTGCATGCTGTCTGTAAGCTGTGGGGAAGTTGTTACAATTTGTAACATCAGTGTTTTAGTCCCTCCTCCCCTGCCAGGATTTCAAATGATGCAGAAAGAGAAGAACTGTTTTGCAGCTGGATTTCAGCATATACAAATGGGATTTATTCCTACTGTTTGAAAGAACAGATTACAGTGATAGGGATATTAGGGGTTTCTGTGTTGTGTGGGGCTCTTGGGGAGCCAGAGTTCCCCTTCAAGAAGCATTCGCACATTTCACAATGAAAAATCAGTGTTTTGTTACTATTATTCCAAATTATCACATTGGTTGATAATTATTTTTAATACAGATGTCCATCTAGGCCAGGGGTCCCCAACCTTTCTTACTCGTGAGCCACAGTCAAATGTAAAAAGACTTGGGGAGCAACACAAGCACCATAAAAGTTCATGGAGGAGCCAAATAAGGGCTGTGATTGGCTATTAGGCTGCCTACATGCACCCTATCAGCTTACAGGGGCTTTATTTGGTAGGAATTTGTTTTTATTTCCTCCATAAAAAAATGCTCTCCACAAAGTTTTCTGAAACTTTGTAAAATTCCATAAGAACAAATACATTTTGCACTTGACAAATCGACATAACTTTCTTCAATGTTGTGATGGGAGCAGCTACAGGTGGGGGGGGGGGATTTTGTTCTGACTCCCATTGTGCTTACATACAAAGTATATATAATGTCAGTGGGATATTGGTGCCTGCCCTGGGTTGTAGCAATCAGAAATATGTATGCGAGGAATCTGCAATGTGTGTGTCTATTATTTATGGCTCAGCGGCAACACAACGACTAAATATTGAGTTGGAAATCCAAATGGCAGCATCAATAGAGGGAGTGAATTGGCAAGCAGCACCTTGGGGCAGCGCAGAATGGCTGGAGAATAGTAAAATAAACGTACTGTAGGTGCCACTAAGAAGTGAGATTTAATAGCAATGAAATGTCCGTAGCGCTTGTATAAAGCATGCACCAATGAACAGAGCTCCATCCACCTCATTTCTGAGGGTCATTTCTTTTATTCTCTCAATTATATATATATAATGCACCAACCTGTAAACTGTAACCTTATAAATTGTGCATTCTGACATTGGAACTGCTGTCGGCACTGCTCTGGCACAGCAATCATGTCGGTGTTTCATTTCCGCATTACAAATAAGGGCTAGGAGATGGGGGGGGGGGGGACTAGGAGTGGGGCCTGGTGCTACGAATTGAGCATTAAACTAAAGGGTGTCCAAGGCAATAGAGAAGCTGGAAGGAGTTGGGGGACCTGTTGCTATGAACTGAGTGTTACAATAAAGGTTATCCAAGGCAATAGAGCAACTGGAAGGAGTTGGGGGACCTGTTGCTATGAACTGAGTGTTACAATAAAGGTTATCCAAGGCAATAGAGCAACTGGAAGGAGTTGGGGGACCTGTTGCTATGAACTGAGTGTTACAATAAAGGTTATCCAAGGCAATAGAGAAGCTGGAAGGAGTTGGGGGACCTGTTGCTATGAACTGAGTGTTACAATAAAGGTTATCCAAGGCAATAGAGGAGCTGGAAGGAGTTGGGGGACCTGTTGCTATGAACTGAGTGTTACAATAAAGGTTATCCAAGGCAATAGAGGAGCTGGAAGGAGTTGGGGGACCTGTTGCTATGAACTGAGTGTTACAATAAAGGTTATCCAAGGCAATAGAGGAGCTGGAAGGAGTTGGGGGACCTGTTGCTATGAACTGAGTGTTACAATAAAGGTTATCTGAGGCAATAGAGCAACTGGAAGGAGTTTGGGGACCTGTTGCTATGAACTGAGTGTTACAATAAAGGTTATCCAAGGCAATAGAGCAACTGGAAGGAGTTGGGGGACCTGTTGCTATGAACTGAGTGTTACAATAAAGGTTATCCAAGGCAATAGAGCAACTGGAAGGAGTTGGGGGACCTGTTGCTATGAACTGAGTGTTACAATAAAGGTTATCCAAGGCAATAGAGAAGCTGGAAGGAGTTGGGGGACCTGTTGCTATGAACTGAGTGTTACAATAAAGGTTATCCAAGGCAATAGAGGAGCTGGAAGGAGTTGGGGGACCTGTTGCTATGAACTGAGTGTTACAATAAAGGTTATCCAAGGCAATAGAGGAGCTGGAAGGAGTTGGGGGACCTGTTGCTATGAACTACAAAGGAAGTATTAAAATGGAGGTTGCCCAAGAGAAGCTGGGCAGATGTCGGAGGTGGAGGGGCCTGCTGGGATTTGTGCATGATGGTGTAGGTAGTTGTGCATGACAGTAACAGTGATTAAGAGAAGTTTTTTAGGATGTCTAGACTTTGCCATGGTCACTCAAAATGAGATGAGTTGAGTAAGGGGGGAGCTGGACCTTGCAGATGTGAAAGTGAAGCTGCAGGGCGTTTTGCATGATCATAAAGCAACTAGTGGAAAGGGGGGGGGGGCTCATTGCAAAGAAACTCAGAAACTCATGGGAAGCAGGAGTGAGAAGGGCCTGGTAGTAGAACTGAGCATTACAGAGAAGGTTGTCCAAGGAAATAGAGGAGCTGGAAGGAAGCTGTGCGGATGTTAAAGATGGCGGTGCCAGGAGCTTCCACTTTGGATTTGTCGGTGTTAAATCAAAAACGGCGTGGTGCCATCATTGCATTGATGAGTGGCATCATTGTACTGCGGTTTGGCGCATATTCACAATAAAAGGACGCCAAGGACACGAGTTCAGTGCCAGAAAATTGGTTTACTTTTTGGGTCCGCCTAAATGATGGTTTTGTCTTGATGTCTTGGTTCCTGACTTTCCGCTTTGATTCTGACCATGTGGATTGTTGCCTGCCCCAGTCTTTTGCCTGAATACAACTTTGAGCTTTCTTAACCCCTTGGATACTAAGAATTGTAGTTTCTGTACAAAGCTTCCTTCTTGGTTCAGACTTCAACCCCAGTAAGGGCCCTCAGGCCTTGACAGGAGGGGCCTGTAGAACAGACAGTACAACTTGCAAGCAATGAGGGGATGGGAGATGCTGGTATTTGTGTATGAAAGTTAAGAAAGATCAATGTTCAAAGTACAATTTTGAACATAAGCCACCATGTTGGCTACCCACAATGCAGCATTTTCTCCTTATGATTGTAGCCATGATGAGAAGATATGCCTGATGCAGTTGTGTCCAATGCATCAAAACACATGCAGTGCAAGGAGCAGCTTTGGACAGGGTTGGACTGGGGGGTGCAGGGCCCACAGGGGCTCCTGCCTTAGGGGCCCTGCAGGTGCCCCTGCTGGGTGCATCCCCTAACTTCCCCCCCACCGGGGCCCCCCAAACCATCCACAGGGTCCCCCACCTGACGTCCTCCCCTGAGTTTAACGTGTCAGAGGAGGAACGGTGGGGCGGGGGAGAGCCGACAAGGGTAAGGTCTGGGCCACCAGGGCCCACTGGATTTTTCCCGGCCCAGTCCGACCCTGGCTTCGGACAACTGCAACCATTTTAGGTACCAGAGGAGCCATGAATTCCGCACCACTTTATTGCCATGACCTAAAGCTTGTGGATTGTAAAGAATAATGTAACACTTCAGCAAAATGTAAAATGCTATTAAAGTCAGCTCAGAGTTCCCTGGCCTGTTACCTTATATGATCAAGGGGCTCCTTGGGGGCTTGTAATAACCTTGTAAATTACAGCAGGGGGTCCATTCTACTCTATACAGTATCCTGTAATACGTGCCAGAGCGTACAGATAATAAAAAATCATTTTGTAAGAAAAGCAAAAGGCAGGGCGCATAAATGTAATATTTATCATCTTCCATTTTTCCATTATTTGGATTTACGCCTGTCAAACACATTTACCGTCTCGTGTTTGTGATTGTGTTTCGCGCGAACACGTACGGCGGCATGTAATACAATAAAGGAGAATATAAATGCATACTCTAGCTTAAATCATAGCATCCTGTATAATGTGTGCTTGCTATGCTTTGGCCGTACGTGGCCGGCACCTAGAGACGCTTACAATAATACATATTTATGGAAGGGTTTAGGATAAAAAATGGCAGTTGTGCTGGGTCCCCAGCATGGAAGGGGGCCATTGGGTGGATGAATATACATAAATGTTAAAGGAGATATTGTATTATATTACAATTGTTAATTATTTGCAGCTACAGCTGTCACGTTCTTCCGCCATGAAAATGAAGCTCCCAGCATTCCCTTGACATTAATACTTGATTAAAGGAGCAGGAAAGGCTACATGACTGGGGGTGACTAATCGCTTAACCCCCGGGCAGTGCTCCTGTTAGGAGAAAACTGCACCGTCCAGGGTGTATGCCTAGTTAGTATGACTAGCTCTGGTCAAGCTGTTTGCCATACGTATGAAGGGAAACAAGCGCACAGCCCCAGCTTCTACTCTTGAATGGGTTGTTGATAGTGGGTAGTGATGAGCAAATCTGTCCCGTTTCGCAGAAAAATTTGAGAATCTTTAAAAAAAAAAATTGGCAAAACTGCGAAAATGTTGCACGTCAAAAAAATGCCACTATTCTTTTATCGTGAGGCTATTCTTTTGTCGCCCGTGGATATTCTTTTGCCGCCCGCGGCAATTCTTTTGTTGCGCAGCTATTCTTTTGTCGCGCAGCTATTCTTTTGTCGCCCGCGGCTATTCTTTTGTCGCCCGCAGCAATTATTTTGTTGCCTGTGACTATTCTTTTGTCGCCCGCAGCTATTCTTTTGTCGCACAGCTATTCTTTTGTTGTCCACGGCTATTCTTTTGTCGCCCGCGGCTATTCTTTTATCGTGAGGCTATTCTTTTGTCGCCCGTGGATATTCTTTTGTCGCCCGCGGCTATTCTTTTGTCACGCAGCTATTCTTTTGTCACGCAGCTATTCTTTTGTCGCCCGCGGCTATTCTTTTGTCGCCCGCAGCAATTATTTTGTTGCCCGTGACTATTCTTTTGTCGCCCGCAGCTATTCTTTTGTCGCGCGGCTATTCTTTTGTCACACAGCTATTCTTTTGTTGCCCGCGGCTATTCTTTTGTTGCCTGCGGCTATTCTTTTGTCACCCGCGGCTATTCTTTTGTCGCCCCCCTGGCTATACTTTTGTCGCACGACTATTCTTTTGACGCAACTATTCGATGGGGCGACAATTTTTGGACGTGCTACATGTTTTTCCATGGCAAATTTTATCATCTGTTTCGCGAAACAATCCGCCAATGGCGAAATGTGGAAATTCGCCGGGAATCCATGCTTGGGAAACATTTCATCCATGACTATTGTTCACCTTTAAATTAACTTTCAGTATGATGTACAGAGTTCTGAGACACTATGCAATTGGTCTTCATTTTTTTATTATGTGTGGCTTTTGAATTATTAAGCTTTTTGTTCAGCAGCTCTTCAGTTTGGAATTTTAGCAGCTATCTGGTTGCTAGGGTCCAAATTACCCTACCAACCAAGCAGTTGTGTGATTGAGCTGCTGGAATATGAATAGGAGAGGCTTTGACAGAAAAATAAGTAATAAAATACAACAATAACAATAACAGATTTGTGGCTTCTGGGGGTCAGAAAAAAAATGGGAAAGAGTTGAAAGAAGAAGACAAATAATTACAAAACTAAAAAAAAAAAAATAACGAAGGTACACTACCTCTTTAAGGAAAGAAATTGGAGGTTTGAGTGTAGGACATTGGCATCATTGGCTCTCAATATATTGGGATATTTCAGGCAGAATCACTGTAATCTGGAATTTTTTCTTCAGCCAAATGATACCCAGTTTGGCTACAAACATACTTTACTTTGACCAGTTAATTAGTGCAAATTGATTTATGTATTGAATCCCCGCTGATCTGTTTGTCTTTACACCAGGCCAATAGCCGCCCCCTGTCATGCTCTGTAATTCATCAGCTATAAATCCTCAGTGCCGCAATGGAAACTGATAGCTATGGCCACCCCCAAGCCTGTGCGCTTATTGACACTTACATATACAACTGCCACTTCTCAGAAGATACATCAGGTTTTCCCCGCAGAGTCCATAAATTCTGATTTTCGCATGCTGTAAGTTACTTGGCCAACTCGCATTCACTCGCTTTTACTGTTCCAAGCTTGGAATACTTGCCCTTTGTCCTGTCACAAGTACAATATTAGTGGGATGTGCCAAATTTGAAGCAGTGTCCTTCAGAGCTGAAATGCTGCACTTATTGTTATTGGGTTCTCTTGGATAGAGAACTGGCTGAAGGATAGATTACACAGAGTGGGGGTAAATGGAACATTTTCTATTTGGACCAGTGTGGTTAGTGGAGTACCGCAGGGGTCAGTCCTTGGGCCTTTGCTTTTTATCTTGTTTATTAATGACCTGGAGGAGGGCATAGAGCAGGGGTCCCCAAGCTTTCTTACTTGAGAGCCACAGTCAAATGTAAAAAGACTTTGGGAGCAACACAAGCACCATAAAAGTTCATGGAGGTGCCAAATAAGGGTTGTGATTGGCTATTAGGGGCCTCTATGCACCCTATCAGCTTACAGGGGCTTTATTTGGTAGGAAATCTTGTTTTTATTCAACTAAAACTTGCCCCCAAGTCAGGAATTCAAAAATAACTCCCTGGTTTGGGGGCACTGAGAGCAACACCCAAGGGGTTGGGGAGCAACATGTTACCCCTGAGCCACTGGTTGGGGATCACTGGCATAGAGAGGACTGTTTCTATTTTTGCTGACAATACTAAATTGTGCAAAACTATGCAGGATGCTGGAAAAACTGGGCCACAAAATGGAAAATGAGATTCAAGGTTGAGAAATGCAAGGTGAATGCGAGTTATACCCTAAATGGCAGTGTTTGAGGGTCTTCTTAATAAAAAAGGATCCAAGGATTTTTATGGATAACAAGCAGTGTAACTCTAGGCAGTGTCAGTGGCTACTAAAGCAAATAAAGTGCTGTCTTGTATAAAAAAAGGCATTGACTCAAGGGATAAAAACATAATTTTGCCCCTTTATAGGTCCCTGGTAAGGCCTCACCGTGAGTATGCAGTGCAGTTTTGGGCTCCAGTCCTTAAGAAGGATATTACTGAGCTGGAGAGAGTGCAGAGACTGCAACTAAACTGGTAAAGGGGATGGAAGGGTTAAACTCATACTTAGCTAGGCATGATCAGGGGTGGGAGGTCAGTGGGGAGCAAGGTAAGTCATGCACCGTGGACATTGTAATTGAAACAAGGGGCGAATAAAACCCTAAAGCTAATATTTAGTGCTGACCCTACAGATACTGGCACTTTAAGCACCACAGTGCAGCACATACAGCCAATATAATACTTATATTTAAATATGATTTATGGCATAACACACGTCCTTACGCTATCCTTCAATTGTTCATCAAAAGTAATATTTTATAACAGCGTCATCCAATTGCATACAGATTCCTATCCTCAAACATCCTGAGCTTGTAAATGGAATAAACTGTCCCCGGTGCATTATACCTGTCCCGGGGGACCTCGGGGGACTCATGTCACACAATTACCTCCCATAAGTTGAACATACCGTAAGGATTTTTCATTAACTGGAGGTATTTCCATTAGAGGTTTCAGTACAAGCCTTGAACAAGCTTCAGATGCATTAGAATAAACAGCAGACACGACGCGCTACACTTTCTCAGTACATAATAGCCCATTCAGATCTGTGTTTACCCTGTCAACTTATTTATTGTGTATAAATCATTTACATTGTAACGTCGGGTCAGGGGACAAAAGGAAACAGAAAAACTGCTTTTGTAAAACATCGACATCTACCAAACATCTACCTTCCAGATGTACAAAATAAAAGCAGAATGGCAGTGACGACTTCTGAGCTTTTATGGATGAACAACACAGTATTTGAAGTCCTCACATTATACGGAAATGGGCAAAATATAATAAAGGGACAAGATGTTGTACCTTCAGATGCAGCGTCGGACTGGATAGCCAGGGGCCCACTGGTGCCATGTACTGGTGCAGCATCAAGGCCCCCCTTCCCATGTACATGCCTCCCCCACCACTGCCATAAGTGCCACGTTGTTTATATTTTACCTCACTTACGGCTGTGATCGGGCAAGAGGGAAGGAGCATCTGCAGTGCCATGGGGGAGCAGACCCGGGTAGTTGTGGGCCAACAGGTTTTTCCCTGGTGCCCCATCTGCCCAGTCTGACCCGGTTTAGATACCATGAAATTTCATTCTCTACACAAACTTTAGACCAGGGATCCCCAACCTTTCTTACTCGGGAGCCACAGTCAAATGTAAAAAGACTTGGGGAGCAACACAAGCACCATAAAAGTTCATGGAGGAGCCAAATAAGGGCTGTGATTGGCTATTAGGGACCTCTATGCACCCTATCAGCTTACAGGGGGCTTTATTTGGTAGGAAATCTTGTTTTTATACAACCAAAACTCACCCCCAAGTCAGGAATTCAAAAATAACTCCCTGGTTTGGGGGCACTGAGAGCAACATCCAAGGGGTTGGGGAGTAACATGTTACCCCCCGAGCCACAGGTTGGGGATCACTGCTTTAGACACTTTGGGGTCGATTCACTAAAGGTCGATAACGCTTGTCGCATGCTTTTTTGCGTTAAAAATCATGCGATAATTAAGTTCCAATTCATCAAAGTCATTTTGCATGTGTTAAGACACATATCACATGCGCTAAAAAAACGCAGTTATTTCTATTGCATTGCGTTCTTTAGCAAATAGAAATAACACTAACGCATGATTCACAAACACTTAGACACACTAAATATCGCATTAGTCTGTGCGAAAATTAACCCCTACTTGGGGCAGGCGGTAATTATAGAAAAGTACAGTTCCTGAGCTTTTGGCAACACAATATGGACTTTGCAGTGGGATTTATTCAAGTCTGTGTTGGCCCCAGAGTGATGCAGCCGCCAGTTTGCAGGGAAATGGGCATTTTCAGTACAGTAGTTTTCAGAAAGTAACGGTTACGTGTGTAAATATCGTGCACGCGACGAAATATAGCAGCGGGAAATAACACACACAGCGGAAAATAACGCAAGAAAATCACTCATCACAAGTCAAATAACGCAAAGAACATTGCTTCTTAAGTATGGTGTGTGTCCTTTTAGTAAACTGAGCGTTAAGTCACAAAAAATAAGAAGCAATAAAATAGCACTCGTTTTATCGACCTTTAATGAATCGGCCCTACGTCTATAGTATGTCAACATCATTTCTAACTGGATCTCCATACCTTGAGTCTGCTAAAAATCATTTAAACGGTAAATAAACCCAATAGGATTGCTTTGCCTCCAATATGGATTAATTATATCTTAGTTGGGATCAAGTACAGGTACTGTTTTATTATTACAGAGAAAAGGGAATCATTTAACCATTAAATAAACCCAATAGGGCTGTTCTGCCCCCAATAAGGGGTAATTATATCTTAGTTGGGATCAAGTACAGGTACTGTTTTATTATTACAGAGAAAAGGGAATCATTTAACCATTAAATAAACCCAATAGGGCTGTTCTGCCCCAATAAGGGGTAATTATATCTTAGTTGGGATCAAGTACAGGTACTGTTTTATTATTACAGAGAAAAGGGAATCATTTAACCATTAAATAAACCCAATAGGGCTGTTCTGCCCCCAATAAGGGGTAATTATATCTTAGTTGGGATCAAGTACAGGTACTGTTTTATTATTACAGAGAAAAGGGAATCATTTTTAAAAATGTGAATTATTTGATCAAAATGGAGGCTACGGGAGATGTTCTTCCTGTAATTTGGAGCTTCCGGACAACGGATCCCTCACCAATTGAATAGAAAAAAGCTCTGATAACGGCTGATTTATATAGAGTTACATGGGGACATGATGAGCCTTGAGAGTCATCAGTGTCTACAGTAAGTTGACTTCTTATATATATTCTTCTTTTGAGTTATTTTTTATGACTGAATTACTGGCTTGGCTTGCAGTTTTAGCCTTTCCTTATTCAGGGTTGGCCACAAGTGTCCTTATCATCTTCTACAGGTCTCCAAGCAGAGTTCAGCGTTATTTTATAGTGCCCAATACATTAACATGACCTGTTTTGCACAAGCTTGATGCTACCTTTGCTGCTTTCCAAGATGGACTCTATTGCTTTGGTTGAAGTCCTTCCAAGCTCATACCTTTCTGTCTATAAAAATGTCTTGCAGAGAAGAAGATAATCACAAATGTCTGTTGCTGCTTGTCTTCTTCTTGTCTTGTCTTCCTGCACATGAATTTCCCTGGCTTTTAGTCCTGCAATCAGAATGTCACCACTCTTAAAGCAATAGTTCAGTGTAAAACTGGGTAAAATAGACAGACTGCCCTAAATAAAAATGTTTTTAATATAGTTATTTAGGCAAAAATGTAATCTATAAAGGCTGGAGTGATGTCTAACATAATAGCTAGAGCACTATTTGCTCCTTTACAGCTTTCTAAGCTATAAACAGTGACTTGAGAGGGGGGGCATATGGGACATAACTGTCAGTTAGTTGCATTTGAATCTGCGTGCTCACAAACTAACTGACAGTTATGTCCCATATGGCCCTCTCTAAAGTCACTGACTAACAAAGAGGTTAGAGAGCTGAAAGCAGGAAGTAGTGTTCTGGCTATTATGTTAGACATCTGCCAACTCCAGCCTTTACAGATGACATTTTTGCCTAACTATATTAGTAATATTTTTTTAATTTTGCACAGTCTGTCTATTTTACCCATTTTAATTTTTACACTGAACTATTCCTACAGATATACTACAGATATGTACAAAGTCTCTAGCCTGAAACTCCTAAGGTAGTTGCTCTGCAATGGTGGCTCTGGTAGAGAACGTCAAATAAACTCCATATCACAAGCATCCCACCTGCTATGGCTCCTAGAGTGTTAGATTGAATTAGTCCAGGGCCGGAACTATGGGTAGGCAGAAGAGGCAGCTGCCTAGGGTGCAACGATTGAGGGGCGCCAGGCAGGAGCCTCTCCTGCCTACCCTGAGTGCTACTTTGTCATTGCCTCCGCCACGGAGGCAATGACCGATCTAATCGCACCGCCCCCCCCTGCACCTCCTCCTGTGCTTTGGCGCGCATGCGCCGTTCGGGGGGGAGGGGAGGTGGGCTGGAGTTGGCCGACCGGGTTGCCTAGGGTGCCCGGTCGGCTTGGCCCGCCCCTGAATTAGTCGTATATTTATATATATATATATATTGATATATTTATCATATAAGTTGCCCATAGGTTCTCTTGTATAAGTCATATTTCCTATATTGAAGCAGGCATACTACTTTTTAAACAAACTCATAGCGCAATATGTTTTTACATGTATTGAAAGTCATTTTAGGAAACACAAGTTACGTAAGCACTTCCCAGTTATCATTCCCTGTCATAACAAGAAACTTTGAAATGTAGGGGTGTTGGCGCTCAGGGACCTGCTCTTAGGAAGAGGGGACGCCAACACAATGCCTCTTTTATTCTTACGGACCTAAATAACTGACGCTTTGGGGAATTTAGAATGTTTCCCCTGCTTTTAGTCTATCAGACATGGTAAAAAAATATGGGATTTAAAAGCAGACCCTGTGGTAACAGCTACACGGGAAACCCTATGGTTGTCTGAGCAATACGTCTGTGCACACTGCCATTTTGATAATATTTTGTGACAGCACAGGATTCTTAAAATTCTTATTGTTATATATTCGGGGGGGGGGGAAATGTTCAGCTCTCAGGGAAAGTCTTTCAAAAATATCCTTAGCTATGGATCATGGGACACCCCAGTCCCATATTTATATATATATATATATATATATATATATATATATTACTGTATATTATTGCCACATTTTATTTACTATATTGATTTAGAAGTAACTAGAAGAGATTCTTTTCACAATAGAATCATTTTAGGGCCCTTCAAAACTTCCAAAAGTTTACCTTTTTCACAAACATACATTTAAATGGGTGTAGAGCAGTGATCCCCAACCAGTGGCTTGGGGGTAACATGTTGCTCCCCAACCCCTTGGGTGTTGCTCTCAGTGCCCCCAAACCGGGGAGTTATTTTTGAATTCGTGACTTGGGGGCAAGTTTTGGTTGAATGAAAACAAGATTTCCTACCAAATAAAGCCCCCTGTAAGCTGATAGTGTGCATAGAGGCCCCTAATAGCCAATCACAGCCCTTATTTGGCACCTCCATGAACTTTTATGGTGCTTGTGTTGCTCCCCAAGTCTTTTTACATGTGACTGTGGCTCCCGAGTTAGAAAGGTTGGGGATCCTTGGTGTAGAGTAAGGGCCCCACCGGGCCCTGTACATTCCTTGACCCTCTCCCCAATAAGTGCCAGTGTTTGCTTCTCCTATCATTATACCCCAGGTAAGGGCTAGTGTTATTAAGGGGCATATTTATCATGCTGTGCAAAAAGTGGAGTGCCCTGGGCAACCAATCAGCAATTAGATTTCAACAGTTAGAACACCAAAGCAAAGCATCTGATTGGCTGCTATGAGCAACATCACCAGTAATGTTTTACTCCACTTTTTACACAGCATGATAAATAAAAGTCTAGCAACCCATAGCATCAATCAGATGATTGTTTCTAAAGTAGTAACTGCTACATGTTATGGTTGCTAATGGTTACTAGGTCTAAGGCAAACCCTGCCTATTATGTCTAACGAGTTATTGCGTAAAACAAGAGTACAGGTATGGGTTCCATTATCCAAAAAACTCCGTCATATCTGTACAGTAGTTTCTCCTCTGTCATTACCCGTTCACTGGTAACCTGCAGGTAATAGATCTACCTCTTGATTGGCCACGTGGTCTTTACTAGGAAGACCCCATTTTTTAGGAGACTCTTCTAGCTACATGGCTGCAGCTTCAGAGCAACCGTCTGCCTTAACAGGGGCAACTAGTGATAAGCGAATCTGTCCCGTTTTGCTTCGCCATAAAACTCATGAAACGGTAAAATATTAATGAAACACATTTGTCACATTTTTTTTTTCGCCAGTGCTGTTTTTGGTCGCCTGCTTTGTTTTGTCGCCCACGCTTTTTTTTAAGCTACCGCGCCTTTTTGTGACACAACCGTGCCCAATTTGATGCGACCCCACCCTTTTTGACACGATTGCGCCCTATTTTGCAACCTCGCCCCATTTTGACGTGTCTGTGCCCACTTTTGGCGTGACCACACTTACTTTTTGACGCAAACACGCCCAATTTGACGCGTGACAATTTTTTTGCAGCGAATTTTCACTGAAGTTTTGTGAAACAATTCGCCAATGGCGAAATGCGGAAATTCGCTGCGAATCCATGCCTGGCGAAAAATTCGCTCATCACTAGGGACAACTGAAAGGAACAGTCTTAGAAATTCATAGATACAGTATGACTGGTACATAGCAGAACAATGGACAATCTATGATGTTCCGTGAAGCCAATATGCTTTAAGGATAGAGTGCAGGCAGTCGTGTTTTTCCCACTCTGACGTACGCGATGATTTTTCTTTTTAATTAAAATTATTAAGCTTAGAATTTGTTGGACGTCGGATGCGCAAACACTTAGGATCAAACAGAAGTGCTCCCAGGTGATTTACACTATTTGAGAAGTTATTATAACAGTCTCTGCAGCTTGCATTAATGAGCCCTTTACCTTCACTTTACATTTCCTTTGTATTTGTCTAATGGAAATATTAGAGGGGAATGTATAATTTCTGTCTATCTTAGTCTTTTCTTGTTTCTATGGAGGTGTTAGCAGCTCTGCTGGCAGTTTCAACCTCTATTCCTGCCTCCTTCTCATCAGACCTATCATTTTCAATAGAAATATTGTTGTACCATAGTCAACATTTTGTATGGTTTAGTGGCCTGATGAAGGGTTTGATGTTGGTGGGGGCATGGACAGATGAAAATAGGCACCAAACTGTTGAAAGATGGGCGTACACATTCCCCATTCCCCCTTCATGATCCATTGGAGGCCAGTTAAACTAGGGTGGGCACGTGATTAATCTTGTTGGACACTGGTTTAAAGGTAACCACCATGACCCTAGATTCTAATGAGTAGGGTTAGTTTCAAGGCCTGGAGCAAGAGGTCCAGGCATCATACTGTGGCCAGATAATAATACTGCCACTGGCTTGGTCAGGGCTACTTACGTGGATACAGGTATGGGAACCATTATCCTGAAACCCGTTATCCAGAAAGCTCTGAATTATGGAAAGCCTGTCTCCCATAGACTCCATTTTAATCAAATAATTCAGAATTGAAAATTGATTTTCTTTTTCTCTGTAATAATAAAACAGTACCTGTACTTGATCCCAACTAAGATATAATTACCCCTTATTGGGGCAGAACAGCCCTATTGGGTTTATTTCATGGTTAAATGATTCCATTTTCTCTGTAATAATAAAACAGTACCTGTACTTGATCCCAACTAAGATATAATTACCCCTTATTGGGGCAGAACAGCCCTATTGGGTTTATTTAATGGTTAAATGATTCCCTTTTCTCTGTAATAATAAAACAGTACCTGTACTTGATCCCAACTAAGATATAATTACCCATTATTGGGGCAGAACAGCCCTATTGGGTTTATTTCATGGTTAAATGATTCCATTTTCTCTGTAATAATAAAACAGTACCTGTACTTGATCCCAACTAAGATATAATTACCCCTTATTGGGGGCAGAACAGCCCTATTGGGTTTATTTAATGGTTAAATGATTCCCTTTTCTCTGTAATAATAAAACAGTACCTGTACTTGATCCCAACTAAGATATAATTACCCCTTATTGGGGGCAGAACAGCCCTATTGGGTTTATTTCATGGTTAAATGATTCCCTTTTCTCTGTAATAATAAAACAGTACCCTGAGCCACTAGTTGGGGATCACTGAGCTACATAGACTGTTGATGGTGAAGCTCATGAAGACGTGGCTTGCTATAGGCCAGCTGGTGACATGGCCAATGGTTCCATCAGTAAGGTGCCTATGAAAGAGCTGGGTACTGGCATTTGTCATGAAACATAACCATGTTCCAGTAGCCATGCCAGCTAGGTATATGCAGCCCCCAGACAATGCATACAATGAATCAACCAAGCAACCATATAATACGACATAAGTTTCTAAGAACTCCGCTGGGCGGATTACATTACAGGCTAACCTGTAAGAGAACATCTCCTACTCAAGTTTAGATTCCGTATTCCCTTTCTCATCATCTTGGCAAATGCCTTTTTCCATTTGAGTGACGGCGCTGCCTTTGTGCGCATTGTACCCCAGCGGTAGGCAGGGCTGCTGGTCAGTATTGACATTAATAATACAAACAATTCTGCAAGGTTAATATATATGAGGGGTTTTTTTACTGAGCCATAACCTTCAAGAATAAAGACGAGCTGCTCACATTTTCCAGGAATTCGCATTAGCTAATCTTTTCAAATATCAACTTTTACGCTGCTGACTGATACCTCTGTGTGTGTGCATATCTTAGCATAGGCCGGCCATCTTTCACTGAACAGACAGCAAAGGCCATATTAGCGGAATTTCTAGATTTTACTGGGCCCACAGCCAATTAATGTTAGCCCTTCTGTAATCTATTTTAACAATATATATGGAAATTCTTAATTAATTAGGGCCCTGCGGGGCCCTCTACACTTGTGTATAGACTTACATTACATTTACGCTTATTCCATTAAATAATGTGTTGCTACAGCACCTCCTGTAGTTACGTGTACCATAATATATTATTTCTCCCATCATACATTTGCTGTTTCTTGGTACAGGTATGGGATCCGTTATCTGGAAGCCCTTTATCCAGAAAGCTCCGAATTAAAAGAAGGCTGTCTCCCATGCATTGATTTATAAGCAAATAATTTACATTTTTAAAAATGATTCCCTTTTCTCTGTAATAATAAAACAGTACCTGTACTTGATCCCAACTAAGATATAATTACCCCTTATTGGGGCAGAACAGCCCTATTGGGTTTATTTAATGGTTAAATGATTCCCTTTTCTCTGTAATAATAAAACAGTACCTGTACTTGATCCCAACTAAGATATAATTACCCCTTATTGGGGGCAGAACAGCCCTATTGGGTTTATTTAATGGTTAAATGATTCCCTTTTCTCTGTAATAATAAAACAGTACCTGTACTTGATCCCAACTAAGATATAATTACCCCTTATTGGGGGCAGAACAGTCCTATAGCTCCCTATTAAATATATTTTGTGTAACCCCCTCTCCCATACATACAAACACCTTATATCATCCATTAAACATATTCATTTTTCAGGTGTTAACTTGTATTCCTTGCAGCATAGGATTTATTTTTTTATCTAATTACACAGCAGTATTTGTAGTCCTAATTCTCCCACAGACTAATTCTCTTGATTTTGCTTTATATAGTAAAGTTCATCAGGTGAAGATTTTACTGCCGAAATCCCATTGGGTTTGTACCGTACTGAATTACTGATTGCAGATAATATTCCGATTTCTAATTACAGTACATCTAAAGTCCCCGCATTCTTCTGATAAAAAAAAAATGTAATTTTAAAGGTCTCCAGCATATTACTTTGCTCAGGTCTCTCATGTATGTTCCTTAATCAAGAAAGGAAACAGGCAACTTATATAATCAGCACTATCAGCAATTATTTATGACAATGTGGATGGTATACTGTGTGAATATGTTTAGAGAAAAACAGATAATCAGAAGGGAATGTTCAGTACCCAATCATTAGCGGGGTACAGCGGGTTATCTGGGCTGTTTTACTGATATCAAAATAATACTCAGAAATTGAATAGGCACACATCTAAATGGATAGTGTTTGATTGAATCTGTATTGCAATGATTAGAAGGGGGGGCGAATGAGCTTCCTTCATTTACCACTCTGTTGTGACTTCTCTCAGCCGGGCCCTCGCAATGTGTTGGGGGAAAGGTTTCATGCAGAACAGTCCTATTGGGTTATTTAATGGTTAAATGATTCCCTTTTCTCTGTAATAATAAAACAGTACCTGTACTTGATCCCAACTAAGATATAATTACCCCTTATTGGGGCAGAACAGCCCTATTGGGTTTATTTAATGGTTAAATGATTCCCTTTTCTCTGTAATAATAAAACAGTACCTGTACTTGATCCCAACTAAGATATAATTACCCCTTATTGGGGGCAGAACAGTCCTATTGGGTTTATTTAATGGTTAAATGATTCCCTTTTCTCTGTAATAATAAAACAGTACCTGTACTTGATCCCAACTAAGATATAATTACCCCTTATTGGGGGCAGAACAGTCCTATTGGGTTATTTAATGGTTAAATGATTCCCTTTTCTCTGTAATAATAAAACAGTACCTGTACTTGATCCCAACTAAGATATAATTACCCCTTATTGGGGGCAGAACAGCCCTATTGGGTTTATTTAATGGTTAAATGATTCCCTTTTCTCTGTAATAATAAAACAGTACCTGTACTTGATCCCAACTAAGATATAATTACCCCTTATTGGGGGCAGAACAGTCCTATTGGGTTTATTTAATGGTTAAATGATTCCCTTTTCTCTGTAATAATAAAACAGTACCTGTACTGAAACCCCAGGTCCGAAGCTTTCTGGATAACAGGTTCCATACCTGTAATGGCAAGAAGAGCCAACTTGCCCATTTTGTTTGTCCATTAGGTGCTTATTTTTAGTTTTTTTTTTTAGTATCTATCCCATGTTTAAATGCCTTTACTAAACCTTTATGTTGTCCTCCCTACATCTGACCATCCTCCACTACTGGGAAATACTCCCTCCCCCCCCAAACTAATTCCCTTGGTGTATTTGAATGTATCTTTCATTTCACCTTTCCCCTATTCTGTTCATATAGAGGTCTTGGAGCCTTTCCTGATATTCTTTGTTATTTAGACCATGAATCATTTTAGTTGCTTAGTTGGCTTCTCTGGTTTTCCATTTCATTAATATCTTTCCTAAAACTTGACCTCAGCAACTAAACACAATATTCAAGGTAAGGTCTTGCCAGTCATCTACAAAGTGTCAGTATAACCTTGCTCTTTCTACTAATACCTTGACCATTACAACCTAATATTTGATTGGCCTTTCCTGTCTCTTCTGTTACTATTGATAGTAAATACTCTCATTCACCAGATACTGGTCTCCTCCAACTTATTAATCTCAGTGATGAGTCCAGCCCTTTATACACCACCGCTCAAGTGTATCATTGCACAGATATCCATTAAAGAACAATGACCAAGAGGGCATTCTTCCACTGTTATTCTTTATTGCCACACAACACTTAACTTAGGAGAAGACCCTGAAACATAAAGTGTGGCAAAGGCAACGTGTGTTTGTTCTTTAATGGTTTTATATTGATAGAAAATTATGTATTTGGGATTGTTTTGTTCTATGTGCATTGTTCTTCATTTTGTGTTAGTAATCAGTGTACCTACATTTGTTTCCATTCTATAGCTTTTACGTGAAGTCCTAAACCTGGTAGTTTCTGAATCATCTTATTGTGTTGCACCATTGTTATAGATATTGTTCCACCTTGGTCTACCTTTATCTCGAATGAGTTTGCCATTATCTTTCCCTGGTAAATCCATGCTGCCTTGAGTGTTGCTTCTGCTACTTTCCCTACTAATGATTGGAGACTTATGGGTACATTATATAGATCCTATGACCCACCAAACTATTGTTTGTCTAAATAGTCCTTCTCCAGGCAGTAGGAACCACTCCTTTCATCACTGACCAGTTAAACCCTTCAGTCAATGCTGCTGTAAGAATGTGCCTTAATTAACACCCTTGGATGTATGCCATCAAAACCAATGCATTTGTCTGCTTGTGTTTCAGAAAGCTCTGGCACAATTTCCTCTGCACTAAATGTTTTGGTATCTACAGTGCTACAGAATTCTTTTCTCTTACTTTGTGGTAGCTGCAGGGGGGCATTTAGTTGCAAAAACGGAGCAGAAATAATTAGGTCTGCCATGTCTTGGTCTTCCTCAACATATATTCTGTATCTCATTAGAGAGCACATTTACACATCAATGCAAATGCACATATTAAAGCTGTTCATTAAAGGTGTCCAAACATGCTCCTTGCATTTCCGTATAGTTGCCTTTAGCTCCAGTGCATCCATCCTGCCGCCTCTTTGGCACAGAGCAAAGAAGCCTGGAACCAGGGTCGGACTGGGGGGTGCAGGGCCCACCAGGGCTCCTGTCCTAGGTGCCCCCGCCGGCCGCATCCCCTAACCCCCCCAGGGTCCCCCCTAAACCCCCACAGGGTCCCCCACCCAATGTCCTCCCCTGAGCTCGCATAGATTTAGCACGTCAGGGGAGGAACAGTCGGGCAGGGGGAGCACCGGCAAGGGTCGGGTCTGGGCCACCGAGACCCACTAGGGCCGAGGCCCACCAGGATTTTTCCCGGTGTCCCGGTGGCCCAGTCCAACCCTGCCTGGAGCTACCACCACCTTAAACTTATCAGTAATTCCGATGACAATTGATATCACAACAGACTTTGAACCCAAAAAATCACCTGCTTGGTCTTTCCAAAATAAAGCCAAATAGAGCCTTTTGTGACAAACCCTTGGGATGGGAAAACTCCCTCTAAAGGACAAGAAAAGTCAAATTTACTGGGGTGCCTCTTTGTAAAATAACCCAACCTGAATACAAATGCTTACTTTTTATGGTCAAGGACTCTTTTTCTGTAAAAAACGTACCAGTCCAGAGTTCTTCCCAGTACCATGCTACCGTCTTGTTGCCCTTTCCCTTGGATCCCTTGTTCCTGCCCTGGCACTCTGGAACTTGACTGTCGGCACTGACTATTCTACAGTCTATGGCACATGAAGTGTTACCTCAACAGAGCCACTGACTGTATATCCACTGGCATTGAAAGGAACCTGGTGGGGGGAACGACACAGTACGGGTTTAATTCACTGTCCTTGATATTTAATCATTCAATTTCCCACTCACTAACCAAAGCTACGCAACTTACCCTTTTCTGCTGTAAACGCTTAGCCAGTAGAATAGCTCGCTCAGCTACAAAGGAAACCAACACATATTTATTCCAATACAAATAGGTTCTTGTTTTTGTTCAAAGAGCGGGTTAATAGAGGACACTGGACTGAAAACCATGGAGTAATTGAAACTGCATTACCCAAGGCTATAATTTTCGTATATTTGATGTCCACCAATACATTTACGCTACTCACGCGTTGCCCTGAAAGCTTTTTTTTCCCCTCCCCTCTATGGTGAAATTCAAATTAGAATATGGAAAAATAAAAAAAATAAAAAAAATAGTTTCCTACTTAAATGTTTTATTTATATATCATCATTTCATGCTTGGAGTCACCCATTTTCTCTAAGTGTATGGGATTATTATTCCTACCTATGTTATTCATAGAAATCCTATTAAAGAGGTGAAGTGTACAAACTAATCCTGGAAAGAATGGCAGCCAGGTATCAGTTGTGGCTGTTGTTTTGCTGAAATGCCAGGTTTTGTTGTTGTTGTTGTTGTTGATTTTAAAGATCCAACGTTACTTTGATTTTTTTTTTCATTGACGCCTTTGTATTTTGTTTAATATAAATATTAAGAGGTCAGGGTATAACAATTCCTTCTTATTTTCTTTTGCCTTTCTTCTTTGAGGGTTTTAGTGTCTCTGCTTGCAGACTCAGCTTTGCATAAGCCTCCATTGTCCCCAGCCTAATTATCCCTGACCATCTTTACAACATCCCATAGCCCTCCGATCATAATCCCCTTACAGTTACATGGCACAGCTTAGCCATTGGCACTATAGGATCTGCAGTTACTTGGACAGCTGGTAACGACTCAAATGGAAGCCCACTGTGTTTGTCATTTTCTCTGTAGAGCCGGGATATTTCAGTTGGAAGTTTACCCGGGTGTTGTTATTAGACATTTATTTCAGTTCTGAGGTCTGCAGGGATGTCTTTCTGGTTCTGCTTGAAGGTGTTTGAAGAAGTCACATATCTAACTAATGTACAGATTTCAGTCAGTTTGTTTTTCTGCTCACCCCATACCCTTATTATTCCTACTCAAGTCTCTGCTTCATTACTCTGTTCTGCTTCTCCCTTCTCACCACCTTCATCTGTATTTCTTTCTCCTTTGCCTCCTTGATGTTGTCTTCACTCTTCTTCTCTGCTCTCTGCTCCCCCTCCACTTAGGTTTTTGCCTTCTCTCCCTATATATTATGCTCCCGCTTGTGTGCATTTTTCATTCTGTTTTTTTGTTTTCTTTGAGGTCTCCCCTTTTCACCCAAAATGCTGTTCTTTCCCTTCCTCACTTCACCCCAACAACATCCCTTCTGCTCTCCCCTTCTCTCCTATTCTCTCTATTATCTACCCTTGGCTTTTGCTTTATTTCTGTCGCACACTAATTTAGTTGCTCAGTAGTGATGAGTGAATCTGTCCCGTTTGGCTTCGCCAAAACATTTGCGAATCTAACAGCGAAAAATTCGCGAAAATGTCACGCGTCAAAAAAAATTGTCGCCCGCAGCTTTTCTTTTGTCACCCGCGGTTATTCTTTTGTCGCACGGCTATTCTTTTGTCGCGCGGCTATTCTTTTGTCACCTGCAACTATTATTTCGTCGCCAGCGGCTATTCTTTTGTCACGCGGCTATTATTTTGTGGCCCGCGGCTATTACTTCGTCGCCCGCAGCTATTATTTTGTCATCTGCAGCTATTATTTCTTCGCCTGCGGCTATTCTTTTGTCACGCGCCTATTATTTTGTCGCCCGCGGCTATTATTTTGTCGCCCGCGCCTATTATTTTGTCACCTGCAGCTATTATTTCATCACCCGCGGCTATTCTTTTGTTGCGCGGCTATTATTTTGTCGCCTGTGGCTATTATTTTGTCGCGCGGCTATTCTTTTGACGCCCACGACAATTTTTGGATGCATGCCGACTTTTTCTGCGGCAAATTTTTTCATCCGTTTCGCGAAACAATCCGCCAATGGCAAAACGCGGAAATTCGCAGCAAATCCATGCCTGGCGAAAAATTTCGTCCATCACTATTGCTCAGCCATTTCCAGATGGTGTCATTTCTGACTCAGTGTCACAATAACATCTGCTGCACCAGATCCTTAGCTGCGACGCAACACAGAGTGGGAACCCTGGAGCTGCAGTTCAGGGGTGCCATTGTATCAGTTGGAACACTTGCACAGGATTCTTCTAAACAAACTGGCAGGTGAATTAGCCCTTGGTGACAAAATAAGGTTACCAGATTGTGAAATTCGGGGACAAATGAGAAAATGGGGACACACAGTAAAATTGTTCTGTGGCAAAATTATTAGACCACACCCACTTTCTTCACACCCCCAATAAACCACTCCCAATTTTCCACTTACACACCTGATGATTATACCTAAGCAGCACCCCTGCATCTGAGGGTGGGGGAAGCCATAGCTGAATACCAGACTGAGCCCTGTAGGACCCTGAGGGAGATTGGCTGAGCAGGACCCAGAGCACATTATACTGTGAGAGCAATAGCATACAGCACAGTATAGCAGGTACATAATGCACATAATATACAGTGAGAGGCAGCAGGCACTGACACTCAAAGTCCATAATACACAATGAGAGGAACCAGGTATTTGAAACCCCAGATTATATACAGTTAGAAGACACCCAGCTTAAGTACATTACACACCGTTCATTAATAATGCCCCCAGAACATTTAGCAGAACTTTTATATATTATTCTTCTAGAAAACAAAGTAGAACAAACCAAGTAGCAATTGTGTATATAAAGCCACAAAACACAAGGAGGGTAACTGACAGCACAAAACACCCGGTGGCACAAGTCTGCACATTACAGATGGAAATAACTCCTTTCCTCCCTTTGTATTTTTTCTCTTTTTTTCTTTTCTCCTAATTTGTGTATCTTTTCTTCTTCCATTTTTTACTTTTATTTGACTCCATTTCATTCACGCACTTTTCATCCCCATAACTGTTCTCTCTCCCACTCTTTCTCACTTGCCTGGGAGGTTCTAGCTTTAATGGAAAATAAATTATACATATCTGCTCTTTATCTTCTCCCACCTTTTCACTCTTTTCTTGCCATTTTGCTTCCCCCTTCCTATTTTTTCCATCTCAAATTTTCCCCTTTACTCGTGGTCCCTCTTCCACACTCTCTTTAAGTTGTCCTACCATTCTCCTGTGGAAAGTTGAAATAATACAGTTGTGCTCCATCTTTATATGTGGTGAATCGCAATGCCCAAAATAGCCCACTGTAACCTGCACTTGTGCCCGCTCGCAGCAAGGATTTTCTTTTGCACAACCCAAGCCAAGGCTGAGCAGAACCAGAAACTTTTAGCCAGCATGAACACACTGCACTCACCTCTGTCTTTATTATTACTCTTTGGTTCAGTGCAAGTACCCTAAAGCTATAGAGTAGACGATGGGGAAGAGTAGACGGTTTAAAATCATGGAGCAAATTTGATGAACATAACTTAGGGAAACATGAGCAAAGGAGAGTCTGGTGAGTGCGATAGGGAGATGGGAGCTTTACTGGGCAGCTAATCTGGTCTGTATGTGTATCTATAGAGTATAGGAATAAGCAGAGTGAAGGGATTGGAGAGTTTTTAGGGGGTTCAAAGACTAATAACCTCTGCCGTATGATAGAGATACACACAGACCAAAGTAGCTGCTAATAAATATTTCTATCCTCTTTGTTCTGGTGCTTAGTGTGCAGGGGAATCAGTGTAGCGGGGACCTTGAAGGGTTATGACAAGCAAGCAGGGATGTTTACTAGGGACAGTTTTTCCTGGGGGCCAATGATCTGAAACAGGGCCTGCCCCACAGAATTTTCCAAATTGGGAAGACCCAGGCAGCCCAGCCAGAAAACTGAGATGTCCAGGTCAAAACCGGACAGGTGGCAACCCTACTCCCACTTTAAATCAAATAAATGTAATAGAAAGTAGTTGAAGAGGAATGAATGATTTCCCTTCTCTATCACAGTAGAACACTGTTACATTGGGACTCCCTCTCCCAGATGGGCCCTCTCATGAGTTTGATGCAGCTGAACCGTAACTTATACAACATATACACCTTATGAAGAAATAATTAGGTTCTTGATCGCAAAGGTGATTTATCAAATGACAGTAATTTGAACAAGGTACTTCCCGAGTACAACAGTGGTGAGGCAATTTGAAAACATGGTGATATAGCAAAAATAAGCAGTTTACAGAGGTTCATACATCATTACCCATAGGAGATGATGGGAAGGAACTTTCCCACTAGTAATGAAATGTTCCCCCAGTGAAATGATTCCCCTCCAGTGGAAACCACTTAGGAATCAAAATAGCCATAGTCCTCTTTATCATGTGGTTCCTTCACATAGTCAGGCATCACATGGTGAGCCCAAACTACTTCTCCTCAGTGTAACAAAGTACTGCTCTTTCTAAGCTGACCATGTTATTCCTGAGGTGATCACCTTAAAGCTCAAAGTTTGAACCTGGTGTCTTATTCTCCAGGCTACCAGCACATCCAGCCCTGGTACTAGGTGGAGACCTAAGAGAGAAAGCCATGTGTGTCTTTATATAAACTACCCTGGGACAACTAGGAAACCTCATTCCAACAGACACTGGTTAGAGAGCATGTACTTCCTGAGAAGTAGGGAAGAGTAACCTTTTTGGAAGGGGCAAGCCAAGTCGTAGGCAACCTAGTCGGCCACCTCACCCCTGCACCCTCCCACCCATGCCCAGTGCCCTGTGAAGGGGGGGAGCTGCAAAATAAAAATCATCAGGGACAATTACAAGGGAGCATGGACTAGGGGTAAGCAGCAGTGCCCCCCTAGGGTTGCCACCTTTTCTGAGAAAAAAAAATACCTATGTTTTTATCTTTTTCTCTATTAATAACATAGGGATCAAGCATCATTTTTACCGGCCAGGCCAGTAAAATACCACCCAGGTGGCAACCAAAGCCCCCCCTCCTCATCATTGCACCCTAGGCAAGTGCCTACCCCTAGTTCCAGCCCTGTATTTGGGTACCCACCATTAACATGTGTAATCCTTTCAAAACAAAGTGCAACCTTTTCAACACAGGCATGGTCTAAAGTGGTGTGTCCGACTATAGGAATTATGGCAGAGATTTCTAGCAAAGAGGGGATAAAATGTTGTATCCCCCCTACTAGGATCAACTATGCAAAGAGCGCAAAAAGCTCAGCTGTTACCTTCTGGAGCACTAAAACATTATTTTGCCCAGTCCTGCGCTTAAGGGCAAATGCCCATACCTGGTGTTACCTTCCAGTTTGTGCCTGTATGTTACCCAACCACTTAGACTGTAAGCTCTACGGGGCAGGGACCTCCTTCCTACTGTGTCTCATACCACATGGCACTTGAATTATAAAGTGCCTTTGTGTTTTCATCATCCTTCCTATGTAGGCACCAGAGAGCACTTCATTGCAGATGGGTCCCTTTCTTTAGAAACTTGTCCTTTCTCGCCAGCCATGTTTGAAACAAAGGAATTATCACAAATGTACCAAAAATGTTACTGGATATTTCAATGCTGTGGCTTCATGAGCTTTTGACTAGGGAGATGCAGATCTATACTCTGTAGTGTGTTTCAGCTAATATGACAGGTACAGATGGAGCGAGAGCTTTGGGGAAAAGAACACTCTATGTCCTTTCCACGCTCTTTGACGGAAACAAAGAGATTAAAGGAATATTGACAGGTTGTGGCAGAAACATGCGCTGTATAAGGTCAGGCCGCGCGATAAAACCCATCAGCGCCGCTAAGTCAGCTGGCGGAAATGTAATAAAATGTAATTATTCAGCCAACAAAACACAAATGGAGTAATACCATTTATTTATCAGCTTTACCTTTCTAATGCTGACATTTATGATGTAACCAGGGGAAGGTTGGGCATGGCGGGTAATAGGATGACAGCGTGGTGTAATTACTGGCACCAAAATGATTCCACTGGCATTAATGACAAGTGAATCTGTCCTATTTTGCTTAGAGATGTAGCAAACTGTTCGCCAGCTAACTAATTCGTGCGAACATCGGGTGTTCGCAAGTTCGCAAACTTTTCGCGTATGTTCGCAATTTGGGTTCGCGTGGCGTTTTTCCGCTGCGTTTTTTCTCGGACTAAAAACCCTGCACAAGCCACACATGGCGTTTTTCAGCAAATCCCGTTTCCAGGATGCTAATAGCGCGAAATAGCAAAAAACGCCACGTATTTCCGCTAGGTCTGCCAGCTGCCTTTGCGTATACATAGGAATAGCTTGCGTTTTTACACAACGCTGTGTCAACAAAGTATTTTTCAGAGAAGTTTTTGCCCTTGATCCCCCTCCTGCATGTCACTGGCCAGGTCGTGGCACCCTTTAAACAACTTTAAAATCAGTTTTCTGGCCAGAAATGGCTTTTCTAGGTTTTAAAGTTCGCCTTCCCATTGAAGTCTATGGGGTTCGCAAAGTTCGCGAACATTCGCACTATTTTTTTGAGGTTCGCTACATCCCTAATTTTGCTTTGCTGAAAATTTGGCAAAATGCACAACTTTTTTAACACAAGCACAACGTTTTTTGACGCGAACGCAACTTTTTTTGACACTACTGCAACTTTTTTTGACACGACTGCAACTTTTTTGATGCAACCCCAACCAGCACCGGATTTCTGTTTAGGGCGTCCAGATGGTTTATTTAGATGAAGCAGGGTTTTACATATGAGCTGTTTATGCAATATATTTTTATAGAGACCTACATTGTTTGGGGGTATAGTTTCCCTTTAAATAGAGCTCTGCCGAAAGCAGACAGTACTCTGTTTAAGGAGGAAACCACAGGTCCCTGTGTCCAGTAAGGAGTGCAGAGACATACAGCAATGAATTAAGGCAGTGTCCAAAGTGTAAAAACATGGGTGCAGCCTTTGCACACTAAATAACCCCTATTTTGATGTTATTACCAACGGTGTATACCCCATAGCCATTTGCAGCTAGTGCCAGTTTACCTGCTCTGATGAAGGAACCCTGGAAATACCAGAAAATTGCTATCTTAGTTGGGATCAAGTACAGGTACTGTTTTATTATTATAGAGAAAAGGGAATCATTTAACCATTAAATAAACCCAATAGGGCTGTTCTGCCCCAATAAGGGGTAATTATATCTTAGTTGGGATCAAGTACAGGTACTGTTTTATTATTACAGAGAAAAGGGAATCATTTAACCATGAAATAAACCCAATAGGGCTGTTCTGCCCCCAATAAGGGGTAATTATATCTTAGTTGGGATCAAGTACAGGTACTGCTTTATTATTACAGAGAAAAGGGAATCATTTAACCATGAAATAAACCCAATAGGGCTGTTCTGCCCCCAATAAGGGGTAATTATATCTTAGTTGGGATCAAGTACAGGTACTGTTTTATTATTACAGAGAAAAGGGAATCATTTAACCATGAAATAAACCCAATAGGGCTGTTCTGCCCCCAATAAGGGGTAATTATATCTTAGTTGGGATCAAGTACAGGTACTGTTTTATTATTACAGAGAAAAGGGGATCATTTAACCATTAAATAAACCCAATAGGACTGTTCTGCCCCCAATAAGGGGTAATTATATCTTAGTTGGGATCAAGTACAGGTACTGTTTTATTATTACAGAGAAAAGGGAATCATTTAACCATTAAATAAACCCAATAGGGCTGTTCTGCCCCCAATAAGGGGTAATTATATCTTAGTTGGGATCAAGTACAGGTACTGTTTTATTATTACAGAGAAAAAGGAAATCAATTTTAAAAATCTGAATTATTTGATTAAAATTGAGTCTAGAGGAGAAAGGCTTTCCGTAAATCTGAGCTTTCTGGGTAATGGGTTTCTGGATAACAGTATACCTGTACTTTGGTGAATAAAGCCTTTTGGTTTCTAGTTGGGAGAATGCTAACCTCTGGCAGAAATCCCCTGCCCCCTCGGCTTGGTTAGCAGGTATTAAGCATCCCATTACTGTGCAAATGCCTATACTAAGCTGCCAGCCCGAGTTTCCTGCTTCCTGGTAAATTAGAAGTGCTCTAATGCTGTGATGCCTGCTATTGGATTGGAATGGTTTAGATGGGAGCCTTATCGTTCCTCGCCTGTGTGGGAGATCCCTGTTTAATTTATTGTCGCAGCTGGTATATGGCAGCTGTCAGTAAGATTCCTCAATGGGAACTGAGCTGTGAGTGATGGCTACGGCAGGACCCCCCGGCCATTTGCACATCTGTTCTCTACAGCCCCTCTCCTCATGTATTCACTTTCTTTGTCATTCCCCAAGATCCAAGTCCATCCTGGCTCCATACGCCATCATCCTGATCAAGGGACCTACTGTGCCCAATGATTGCTATGTTTCTTCACGCTCTTTTTTTACTATTTTCCCAGAGAAAAGTGTAAACCTCCCATAGATATTAAGGGCTAAGCACAAGCATCAGTGAATCATCTCATGATTGGCACAGCACTAAATTGGGCCTGATTATTGGCTCTGGTTGTTGCCATTCACTGCACAGTGGGCTTTAGCCGGCTCCCCTACCGGAAATGTTTGCGTCAACCGGCAGAAATGAAATTGACCGACAATGTGGTTTGAGTCACAGTTGGACACATTTAAATAATATTGAATGCAAGAAAATATTGTACTGTTGGGGGGATCGGCGTAATACGTGATGGGATATTTAAGTATGGAAATAGCAAATAGTAGAGTAATAGGGAGGGACGTGAATTAGAAAGATACATTAATATATATATGCATTTTCATAGAATGAACATAGAGCTGATGAGCAGTTCTGGCCCCCAACTCCAAAGGACAATAACAGAAAATTAAAAACTATTTATATTCTAGGGATTGTAAGCTATTACCTGGTATAACTAGGCAACTACCCCCATTTAATTTCATGTAAATTATAAGGGGTCAATTAGGAACGCAGTGGCAATTCTGGCGCTATGAAATAGGTGTTATGGAGAGAACATATTAATGCAATAAAGCTAGTACAGGCATAGGACCCGATATCCAGAATGCTTGGGACCAAGGGTATTCTGGATAAGGGGTATTGCCATAATTTGGATCTCCATACCTTAAGTCTACTAAAAAATCAATAAAACATTAATTAAACCCAATAGGATTGTTTTGCCTCTAATAAGGATTAATTATATCTTAACAAGGTACTGTTTTATTATTACAGAGAAAAGGGAATCATTTAACCATTAAATAAACCCAATAGGGCTGTTCTGCCCCAATAAGGGGTAATTATATCTTAGTTGGGATCAAGTACAGGTACTGTTTTATTATTACAGAGAAAAGGGAATCATTTAACCATTAAATAAACCCAATAGGGCTGTTCTGCCCCCAATAAGGGGTAATTATATCTTAGTTGGGATCAAGTACAGGTACTGTTTTATTATTACAGAGAAAAGGGAATCATTTAACCATTAAATAAACCCAATAGGGCTGTTCTGCCCCAATAAGGGGTAATTATATCTTAGTTGGGATCAAGTACAGGTACTGTTTTATTATTACAGAGAAAAGGGAATCATTTAACCATTAAATAAACCCAATAGGGCTGTTCTGCCCCAATAAGGGGTAATTATATCTTAGTTGGGATCAAGTACAGGTACTGTTTTATTATTACAGAGAAAAGGGAATCATTTAACCATTAAATAAACCCAATAGGACTGTTCTGCCCCCAATAAGGGGTAATTATATCTTAGTTGGGATCAAGTACAGGTACTGTTTTATTATTACAGAGAAAAGGGAATCATTTAACCATGAAATAAACCCAATAGGGCTGTTCTGCCCCCAATAAGGGGTAATTATATCTTAGTTGGGATCAAGTACAGGTACTGTTTTATTATTACAGAGAAAAGGGAATCATTTAACCATTAAATAAACCCAATAGGGCTGTTCTGCCCCCAATAAGGGGTAATTATATCTTAGTTGGGATCAAGTACAGGTACTGTTTTATTATTACAGAGAAAAGGGAATCATTTAACCATTAAATAAACCCAATAGGGCTGTTCTGCCCCCAATAAGGGGTAATTATATCTTAACTGGAGTCAAGTACAAGGTACTGTTTTATTACTACAGGGAAAAGGAAATCATTTTTAAAATTCAGAATTATTTGATTAAAATGGAGTCTATGGGAGACGGGCGTAATTTGGAGGTTTCTGGATAATGGGTTTCCGAATAACGGATCCCATACCTGTAGGTATAATAGCAATTAAGCTACTTGCGTCCAAACATTCTCCTGCAGTTTCCCACGGTTGCCCATAGGGATCATTTATGCTTGAAAATGCAATGTCAAGTGCAATTTTTGCCAATCCACACTCACCAGCACACCCTGGCCTTTCCACTCTGTTCCACCTGGTGCACAGTATTTAGAGAGACGTCTCCACTCTCCACAACGATCCAAATAGCACAAAATACCGGCACAACAGGATTTGTTTAAGCGGGATAAACCCTGCTGATTTTAATAGTAGCAAACCATGTAACGTTTCGGGGGCACGCCCCTTCGTCAGACATAACGACCAGTGCAGCAGTGCAATATTTAAAGTGTAGCAGCAATGACATCACACATTTAAATAACTCATTTGTTCCCAATAAAATACATAAAAACTAAGGGGTTAATTTAAAAAAAAGTGCAATTTTTGCCAAGTGCAATTTACCCACAATGCAAAGTTTTTTCCCCCCCGTAATTCAAGCATGAATGCGGTCACAAGGGTAAGATGCATCTGATTGTGGCTGATGCTTTACATGTGCACTTTGGCATTAATGGGTCACAATTTTGCCGAGAATCCAATGGCAGATATTGTCACTTATGGTGCTCCAAGTCAAAATGACCTGCGCTCCCAGTTCTTTAGGTGCAAGTGTTCCACTGTGGAAACCTAAAGATCCCTGGACCCTGAACCTACCGCCACCATGGGATTAATAGCAGAACTGTGCTCAATTTGGAGTAAGAGGTGCAACAAATGGAAGTACAAGGATTAAGATTGTAGGAATTTTTTTTGTGCAACGACTGAAGGCAAACTTGTGCCATTACACTAGTGGTCATGAATGACACATAGGGGGAGATTTACAAAGACGCTAACGCTCCGAGCGTATTCTCGCCGATTTTTTCGAGCGCCAGCGCGGAATATTCAAAAAGGCTCTGCCACTGTTTGCAATGGTTCGGTACATAAATTCCGTGACTTTTGGATCGCCAATACGATATTATTGTGACTAATACGATTTTTTCATAAGCATTTTCGTGATATTTGCAATCTTCAGAAATTTTCATTAGCATTCCAATCCGAATTTTTCCCATTCGGGATTCGAACTCGTGTTTTGATAAATCTGCCCCATAGTGTATTGATCCCGCCTCTTCTGAAGAATGGGGTGCGAATACACCTAGGGGCAGATTTACTAATCCCGAATAGGAAAAATCCGGATTGGAAACGAAAATTTTTGAAGATCGCAAATATCCCGAAAATGCTTACGAAAAAATCATATTAGTCACGATAATATCGTATTGGCGATCCGAAAGCCATGAATTTTTCGTACTGAACCATTGTAAACAGCGGTAAAACCTTTCCGATTTTTTCAATTCAAGCCTCATATTGAAGGCCCGATATTTGCTCAAGCCCCTTGACCCCTATGTACGTCATAAGGTGACATGTACATATTGTATATATCTTAACTTTCAGCCACTGAATTCCAAGCCACTCATATACCTAAACATTAAGATAACAAATTCAGCCCCATGTTGAGGTCCAATATTGGGTCAAGCCCATTGGCTCATAACAAGGTGACATTTACATACTGTATGTATCATAACTTCCAGCTTCTGAATTCTAAGCAACTCCCATACCTAAACATTAAGATAACAAGATTTATATACCTGTTCTCTCTACAGAATGACAAGTAGGTTCAAAAGTCCTAAGCCAGTAAGACTTTTTCAATTCAATCCTCATATTGAAGACCCGATATTTGGTCAAGCCCCTTGGCCCCTGTATGTATCTTAACTTCCAGCCACTGAATTCTAAGCAATTCCCATACCTAAACATTAAGATAACAAGATATATATACATGTTCTCTTTACGGAATGACAAGTAGGTTCAAAACTCCTAAGCCAGTAAGACTTTTTCAATTCAAGCCTCATATTGAAGACCCGATATTTGGTCAAGCCCCTTGGCCCCTATGTACGTCACAAGGTGACATGTACATATTCTCATATTCTATATATCTTAACTTTCAGTCACTGAATTCTGAAGCCACTCATATATCTAGATATTATCTAGATATTAAGATAACAAATTCAGCCCCACGTTGAGGTCCAATATTGTGTCAGGCCTCTTGGCTCCTAACAAGGTGACATTTACATACTGAATGTATCATAACTTCCAGCCATTGAATTCTAAGCGTCTCCCATACCTAAACATTAAGATAATGAGATATATATACATGTTCTTTTAGAAACCTAACACCTTACAGACTGATAAGAAGATTCTCAAAACCCTAATACAGTGTTTGTTGGACTTTTTCAATTCAAGTCTCATGTTGAGGTCCAACATTGGGTCAAGCCCTTCATGGCTTATATTAGGGAACATATATATACATATATACAGCATAACTGTGCTAATTCAGCCTTAATTCCATGAATATCTATGGCAGAAAACAAGAGCTCAGCCTTCACCTTGCTATAAATAAGTAAGGCTTACAGGAGAAAGAAGGTAGAAAATAGGCATTCGCCCCAATTCCTATCTTCAAAGTTGCTTCAGTCGGAACAGCGGCTATGGGCCCCTTGGTGGGGGCAGCCCCATTATTTAAGAACCACTGCCTTAAGCCTAAAAAGCCTTCATCCAACATATAACGGAGCCAAGAGCAGTGCAAGCCCTTTTTATTAAATCACATAATCAAAAATAGATTCCCGTGCCTTGCCCCAGGTGGAGTGGGAATATATTATGCTGCTACTGTACATAGAGGCCAAGGGTACACGGAGAACTCATAAAGCACAGAATACAAATGCTTATCTAAGATATAACTAATTGCAACCTCTCTACTTCTAGAAGTTGGAAAGCACTGTCACCTATGCCACTGTACTATTAAATTCCAGGAAACTCATCTACTCCATGGAGGATTTAGAGGAGGAGAAGTGAATAAGAGGATAAATCAAACTGAAACCAAATGGATATACCATGGCAGAACTAATGTGCCCCAATTTCTTCTGAATGAAAAATTGAATTTTAAAGCTTCTATGGGTTCTTTCTCCTTTTTTTTCTTCTTTATGTTCATTAATAGATAAGGGTAAATAAACCCACACACGGCATAGTCACGGAAATATATAGGAATAAATAATAAGCCAAGGGAATGGCATGTTCATCCAGTCACGGGGCATTAGGTACAGGTATAGGACCCGTTATCCAGAATGCTCAGGACCAAGGGTATTCCATAATTTGGATCTCCATACCTCAAGTCTACAAAAAAAATCAATAAACCATGAATTAAACCAATAGGATTGTTTTGCATCCAATAAGGGGTAATTATATCTTAGTTGGGATCAAGTACAGGTACTGTTTTATTATTACAGAGAAAAGGGAATCATTTAACCATGAAATAAACCCAATAGGGCTGTTCTGCCCCCAATAAGGGGTAATTATATCTTAGTTGGGATCAAGTACAGGTACTGTTTTATTATTACAGAGAAAAGGGAATCATTTAACCATTAAATAAACCCAATAGGGCTGTTCTGCCCCCAATAAGGGGTAATTATATCTTAGTTGGGATCAAGTACAGGTACTGTTTTATTATTACAGAGAAAAGGGAATCATTTAACCATTAAATAAACCCAATAGGGCTGTTCTGCCCCCAATAAGGGGTAATTATATCTTAGTTGGGATCAAGTACAGGTACTGTTTTATTATTACAGAGAAAAGGGAATCATTTAACCATGAAATAAACCCAATAGGGCTGTTCTGCCCCCAATAAGGGGTAATTATATCTTAGTTGGGATCAAGTACAGGTACTGTTTTATTATTACAGAGAAAAGGGAATCATTTAACCATGAAATAAACCCAATAGGGCTGTTCTGCCCCCAATAAGGGGTAATTATATCTTAGTTGGGATCAAGTACAGGTACTGTTTTATTATTACAGAGAAAAGGGAATCATTTAACCATTAAATAAACCCAATAGGGCTGTTCTGCCCCCAATAAGGGGTAATTATATCTTAGTTGGGATCAAGTACAGGTACTGTTTTATTATTACAGAGAAAAGGGAATCATTTAACCATTAAATAAACCCAATAGGGCTGTTCTGCCCCCAATAAGGGGTAATTATATCTTAGTTGGGATCAAGTACAGGTACTGTTTTATTATTACAGAGAAAAGGGAATCATTTGACCATTAAATAAACCCAATAGGGCTGTTCTGCCCCCAATAAGGGGTAATTATATCTTAGTTGGGATCAAGTACAGGTACTGTTTTATTATTACAGAGAAAAGGGAATCATTTAACCATGAAATAAACCCAATAGGACTGTTCTGCCCCCAATAAGTGGTAATTATATCTTAGTTGGGATCAAGTACAGGTACTGTTTTATTATTACAGAGAAAAGGGAATCATTTAACCATGAAATAAACCCAATAGGACTGTTCTGCCCCCAATAAGGGGTAATTATATCTTAGTTGGGATCAAGTACAGGTACTGTTTTATTATTACAGAGAAAAGGGAATCATTTAACCATTAAATAAACCCAATAGGGCTGTTCTGCCCCAATAAGGGGTAATTATATCTTAGTTGGGATCAAGTACAGGTACTGTTTTATTACTACAGAGAAAAAAGAAATCAGTTTTACATTTCTGAATTATTTGATTGAAATGGAGTCTATCGGAGACGTGCATTCCGTAATTTGGAGCTTTCTGGAAAACGGGTTTCCCATACCTGTAGTATGCATTTCTCAACCAAATTGTTATTATTTCAATTGTTTTGTATTTATGTTGATTTACTATGGAAATATTGATGTAGTGTGTTTGTAGGTTTGAAGTAACGACCCTGTGGCTGTAAAAGCTTCAGGCATCATGGGAACGTGTATCCTATATGTGCACCTTATAATCCTTGTTCCAATATCTGGAATTGGAAAATGATATCAGGCAATGGGATGTGTAACCTGGAATGGCTATATTTATATCCTAGTAACTTGCCTTCATGATGAATAGTTGACATATAAGCAGATATATAGGGAGATCTGAATGCCTCCATCTCCAGTTCAATTACTGAAGGCTAAACCTCTAATTCTGCAGCAAAGCAATGTGTACAGCGGGATGCCACACTACAATATGCAATAAGTAGAAAATGATGGATGTTCTGTAAGCGCTATTCCTAGAAAGGAAATCAAGAGCAGAAGCCAAGAATGTGGGAGAAGTATCTCCTCTCATAGTGAACAATTCCAGATGATTAAAAAGGTTCCGGCTGAAAGTATAGTGTTTACATGCAGTGGCCCCTCCGCTCGTCACCTGGAGAAACGTCTCAGCCAGATTTGTACCGTGCGAAATGCAATCATGTTTGAACAAAAACATAGGGGCCTATTTATTAAAGTACGAACTGGCCGAATACAACAAAATCATATTTTTTCGTACCTTGCGTATTTTCGCTGTTTTTTCCGTTATTTTATGCAACTTTTTCGTACTGTGTGGCAAAAATTACGCAACAAAATCGCATTGTCGCAACAAGTACGAAATTTTCGGATTCATTCAATCTTGGGTATGGTGACTTTCCTTGGGCCAGGTTGGAGCTGCAGAGTGCCATTGAGCCCTATGGGAGACTTTCCTTGGGCCGGGTTGGAGCTGCAGAGTGCCATTGAGCCCTATGGGAGACTTTCCTTGGGCCGGGTTGGAGCTGCAGAGTGCCATTGAGCCCTATGGGAGACTTTCCTTGGGCCGGGTTGGAGCTGCAGAGTGCCATTGAGCCCTATGGGAGGCTTTCCTTGGGCCGGGTTGGAGCTGCAGAGTGCCATTGAGCCCTATGGGAGACTTTCCTTGGGCCAGGTTGGAGCTGCAGAGTGCCATTGAGCCCTATGGGAGACTTTCCTTGGGAAAGGTTGGAGCTGCAGAGTGCCATTGAGCCCTATGGGAGACTTTCCTTGGGCTGGGTTGGATATGCAGAGTGCCATTGAGCCCTATGGGAGACTTTCCTTGGGCCGGGTTGGAGCTGCAGAGTGCCATTGAGCCCTATGGGAGACTTTCCTTGGGCCGGGTTGGAGCTGCAGAGTGCCATTGAGCCCTATGGGAGACTTTCCTTTGGCCAGGTTGGAGCTGCAGAGTGCCATTGAGCCCTATGGGAGACTTTCCTTGGGCCAGGTTGGAGCTGCAGAGTGCCATTGAGCCCTAAGGGAGACTTTCCTTGGGCCGGGTTGGAGCTGCAGAGTGCCATTGAGCCCTATGGGAGACTTTCCTTGGGCCGGGTTGGAGCTGCAGAGTGCCATTGAGCCCTATGGGAGACTTTCCTTGGGCTGGGTTGGATATGCAGAGTGCCATTGAGCCCTATGGGAGACTTTCCTTGGGCTGGGTTGGAGCTGCAGAGTGCCATTGAGCCCTATGGGAGACTTTCCTTGGGCCGGGTTGGAGCTGCAGAGTGCCATTGAGCCCTATGGGAGACTTTCCTTGGGCCGGGTTGGAGCTGCAGAGTGCCATTGAGCCCTATGGGAGACTTTCCTTGGGCCGGGTTGGAGCTGCAGAGTGCCATTGAGCCCTATGGGAGACTTTCCTTGGGCAGGTTGGAGCTGCAGAGTGCCATTGAGCCCTATGGGAGACTTTCCTTGGGCCGGGTTGGAGCTGCAGAGTGCCATTGAGCCCTATGGGAGACTTTCCTTGGGCCGGGTTGGAGCTGCAGAGTGCCATCATCTGTGCTGCATTGGGTTGGGTACCCTGCGAAGCAGCCGGATTTTGGTGGAAAGTCCCCCACAGTGTCCCGGTACCCCAGTGGAATGCAGGCTATATCCCCCCCACTTCCTTGAAGAAGAGATTTTTTTTTCCTTGACTTGGTTGATCCACCTCCAGGATGATGTCACTTCCTGTCCACAGTGACATCACTTCTGGTTTTGCATTCCCAGAGATTGGAGAAAATGAACCTTGAGGGTATGGTCAGAGGGAAATGCCTAATGGGTTGTGGGTCAGCAGGTCCAGGTCAGGCAAAGGGCCCGGGATCTCTGCACCACTAAACTACTCCAGGCCTTAAAAATACACTATGCACAATAACAATTTGCAATGCAATAACTTTCTATTGAAGAATATAACATTACAAACTGCAACTATTTATTTTCTATTTATTTTATGACATTTTTCCCCCTTGCTCTACAGCATTCCTATCAAATCTATGGGATTCTGGTGTCACATCATTAAAGACATTTCTATTTTAGAGGAATCCATGGAGGAAAAGTCTATAAATAAATATATATAAGCAGATTATCTCGGTTCTCATGACATCACATTCAGCTTTGTATAATATCCTCAGTTCCTCCATCTGAAGCATGCTAATCCCAAACATATATCTTTAGCCTTTTTCTGTGTCGGAAAAATAAATGCCATAAATTGGTTGTCATTCAACTTCCCCCCCCATTTTAGATTCTTTTGCCCATCACAGCGACAACGCGGCTTAAAACTACATCATACGCTGCATGTGTCGGGCATGTTGCATTTTTTTAGTCATTATTTTATGGCTCTTCTAGACAGATGTGCATCAAATGTCCCCTAATTCTCTTCCCCAGCAAATGGGAAATGGTTCTTGTATTTCATGGTATCCGGACAGGCGACAAGTACAGTATTAGCCGCCCGATCTTCTGCCCGGAATGTTTTGAAATCAGCCCCACTTTGTGCCGCTTTCAACTGCGATTGCTGTGCATCTCATGCGTGGCCGCATTCCCACGCTTCACGATTTCCACTTTTTTCTAAATAGAAGAGGAAAGAATTAGCCCCCTTTTGTCGTCGTTTACCATGAACGAGTGGAAAATTGCTGTATTGCATTTCAAAGAGTAAAGCGAATAGATTTTCTTGAAAGAAAGAAAAAAAAAAAAAAGAAGTGGCTTTGGAAATGAACAGCAATCGCGTTAGAACAGATATTGCTTTCTGCGCTGAAAAATTAAAAAAGGAAATATCAGCCGCTGGAACATAGCCATTATGGCGGAACATTTAGCAACTAAAAATTGTTCAAAGGCTGCTCAGAACAGTTATGGAGATAAAGCTGGGCATGTAGTGATTGGCTGTTGTGTAAACCCGTTGAATCCTTTGAGCAAGGGTTTCCTGTGTCCTGGTTTGGCCCATAACCAAGTGCAATTGAGTGAGGCGCACCCATTGGTGGGTTCTCCTCTGTCCTTCAGTGCCGCATCCAAAATGGCAAAGTTCTGACTATGATTGATTGCTGGCTGCCCTGACTTTTGCCTGAATACCACCTTGAGCTTCCTTATTCCCTTTGGATACCGTGTATCGGATTTTTTAAACAGACAATTATCAGTAAATGATCAGCATTGTCTAATTTAGTAGCCGTGACAAGTTGCTGCTACTAGTAGCTCTGTGTGTCTTCACCTTAATGGCTGTGAAAGATGGGGAGATTAGTCTAAATCTCCGTTGTCGCGGGCGACTAATCTCCCCGAAATGCCATCCCACCGGCTATAATGTAAATCGCCGGAGGGATGGCATACACGGCGCAGAAGTTTCCTCTCAAGGCAACTTCCGCGACTTTGGCAAAACGCGGCACCACATATGCCATGCCACCAGCGATTTACATTCTAGCCGGTGGGAGGGCATTTCGGGGAGATTAGTCGCCCGCGACAACGGAGATTTGACTAATCTTCCCGTCTATCACAACCCTAAGGTGTGACGTTTTAAAGTTCTGGAATTCCCTCCCCGAATCAGTCGTGCTGGCTGATACATTATATAGCTTTAAGAAGGGGTTGGATGGCTTTTTAGTACAAGGGATAGCTCTCAGTACAAGTGAGGGAATACAGGGGTATGGGAGATAGCTCTCAGTACAAGTGAGGGAATACAGGGGTAGGGGAGATAGCTCTCAGTACAAGTGAGGGAATACAGGGGTAGGGGGGATAGCTCTCAGTACAAGTGAGGGAATACAGGGGTAGGGGAGATAGCTCTCAGTACAAGTGAGGGAATACAGGGGTAGGGGAGATAGCTCTCAGTACAAGTGAGGGAATACAGGGGTATGGGAGATAGCTCTCAGTACAAGTGAGGGAATACAGGGGTATGGGAGATAGCTCTCAGTACAAGTGAGGGAATACAGGGGTAGGGGAGATAGCTCTCAGTACAAGTGAGGGAATACAGGGGTAGGGGAGATAGCTCTCAGTACAAGTGAGGGAATACAGGGGTATGGGAGATAGCTCTCAGTACAAGTGAGGGAATACAGGGGTATGGGAGATAGCTCTCAGTACAAGTGAGGGAATACAGGGGTAGGGGGGATAGCTCTCAGTACAAGTGAGGGAATACAGGGTTATGGGAGATAGCTCTCAGTACAAGTGAGGGAATACAGGGGTATGGGAGATAGCTCTCAGTACAAGTGAGGGAATACAGGGGTAGGGGGGATAGCTCTCAGTACAAGTGAGGGAATACAGGGGTAGGGGAGATAGCTCTCAGTACAAGTGAGGGAATACAGGGGTATGGGAGATAGCTCTCAGTACAAGTGAGGGAATACAGGGGTATGGGAGATAGCTCTCAGTACAAGTGAGGGAATACAGGGGTAGGGGAGATAGCTCTCAGTACAAGTGAGGGAATACAGGGGTAGGGGGGATAGCTCTCAGTACAAGTGAGGGAATACAGGGGTAGGGGAGATAGCTCTCAGTACAAGTGAGGGAATACAGGGGTAGGGGAGATAGCTCTCAGTACAAGTGAGGGAATACAGGGGTATGGGAGATAGCTCTCAGTACAAGTGAGGGAATACAGGGGTATGGGAGATAGCTCTCAGTACAAGTGAGGGAATACAGGGGTAGGGGAGATAGCTCTCAGTACAAGTGAGGGAATACAGGGGTAGGGGAGATAGCTCTCAGTACAAGTGAGGGAATACAGGGGTATGGGAGATAGCTCTCAGTACAAGTGAGGGAATACAGGGGTAGGGGAGATAGCTCTCAGTACAAGTGAGGGAATACAGGGGTAGGGGAGATAGCTCTCAGTACAAGTGAGGGAATACAGGGGTATGGGAGATAGCTCTCAGTACAAGTGAGGGAATACAGGGTTATGGGAGATAGCTCTCAGTACAAGTGAGGGAATACAGGGGTATGGGAGATAGCTCTCAGTACAAGTGAGGGAATACAGGGGTATGGGAGATAGCTCTCAGTACAAGTGAGGGAATACAGGGGTATGGGAGATAGCTCTCAGTACAAGTGAGGGAATACAGGGGTAGGGGGGATAGCTCTCAGTACAAGTGAGGGAATACAGGGGTAGGGGGGATAGCTCTCAGTACAAGTGAGGGAATACAGGGTTATGGGAGATAGCTCTCAGTACAAGTGAGGGAATACAGGGGTATGGGAGATAGCTCTCAGTACAAGTGAGGGAATACAGGGGTAGGGGGGATAGCTCTCAGTACAAGTGAGGGAATACAGGGGTAGGGGAGATAGCTCTCAGTACAAGTGAGGGAATACAGGGGTATGGGAGATAGCTCTCAGTACAAGTGAGGGAATACAGGGGTATGGGAGATAGCTCTCAGTACAAGTGAGGGAATACAGGGGTAGGGGAGATAGCTCTCAGTACAAGTGAGGGAATACAGGGGTAGGGAAGATAGCTCTCAGTACAAGTGAGGGAATACAGGGGTAGGGGAGATAGCTCTTAGTACAAGTGAGGGAATACAGGGTTATGGGAGATAGCTCTCAGTACAAGTGAGGGAATACAGGGGTAGGGGAGATAGCTCTCAGTACAAGTGAGGGAATACAGGGGTATGGGAGATAGCTCTCAGTACAAGTGAGGGAATACAGGGGTATGGGAGATAGCTCTCAGTACAAGTGAGGGAATACAGGGGTATGGGAGATAGCTCTCAGTACAAGTGAGGGAATACAGGGGTATGGGAGATAGCTCTCAGTACAAGTGAGGGAATACAGGGGTAGGGGAGATAGCTCTCAGTACAAGTGAGGGAATACAGGGGTAGGGGAGATAGCTCTCAGTACAAGTGAGGGAATACAGGGTTATGGGAGATAGCTCTCAGTACAAGTGAGGGAATACAGGGGTAGGGGAGATAGCTCTCAGTACAAGTGAGGGAATACAGGGGTAGGGGAGATAGCTCTCAGTACAAGTGAGGGAATACAGGGGTAGGGGAGATAGCTCTCAGTACAAGTGAGGGAATACAGGGGTAGGGAGATAGCTCTCAGTACAAGTGAGGGAATACAGGGGTAGGGGAGATAGCTCTCAGTACAAGTGAGGGAATACAGGGTTATGGGAGATAGCTCTCAGTACAAGTGAGGGAATACAGGGGTAGGGGAGATAGCTCTCAGTACAAGTGAGGGAATACAGGGGTATGGGAGATAGCTCTCAGTACAAGTGAGGGAATACAGGGGTAGGGGGGATAGCTCTCAGTACAAGTGAGGGAATACAGGGGTAGGGGAGATAGCTCTCAGTACAAGTGAGGGAATACAGGGGTAGGGGGGATAGCTCTCAGTACAAGTGAGGGAATACAGGGGTAGGGGAGATAGCTCTCAGTACAAGTGAGGGAATACAGGGGTAGGGGAGATAGCTCTCAGTACAAGTGAGGGAATACAGGGGTAGGGAGATAGCTCTCAGTACAAGTGAGGGAATACAGGGGTAGGGGAGATAGCTCTCAGTACAAGTGAGGGAATACAGGGGTAGGGAGATAGCTCTCAGTACAAGTGAGGGAATACAGGGTTATGGGAGATAGCTCTCAGTACAAGTGAGGGAATACAGGGGTAGGGGAGATAGCTCTCAGTACAAGTGAGGGAATACAGGGGTAGGGGAGATAGCTCTCAGTACAAGTGAGGGAATACAGGGGTAGGGGAGATTGCTCTCAGTACAAGTGAGGGAATACAGGGGTAGGGGGGATAGCTCTCAGTACAAGTGAGGGAATACAGGGGTAGGGAGATAGCTCTCAGTACAAGTGAGGGAATACAGGGGTAGGGGGGATAACTCTCAGTACAAGTGAGGGAATACAGGGGTAGGGGAGATAGCTCTCAGTACAGGTGAGGGAATACAGGGGTAGGGGGGATAGCTCTCAGTACAAGTGAGGGAATACAGGGGTAGGGGAGATAGCTCTCAGTACAGGTGAGGGAATACAGGGGTAGGGGGGATAGCTCTCAGTACAAGTGAGGGAATACAGGGGTAGGGGGGATAACTCTCAGTACAAGTGAGGGAATACAGGGGTAGGGGAGATAGCTCTCAGTACAGGTGAGGGAATACAGGGGTAGGGGGGATAGCTCTCAGTACAAGTGAGGGAATACAGGGGTAGGGGGGATAGCTCTCAGTACAAGTGAGGGAATACAGGGGTATGGGAGATAGCTCTCAGTACAAGTGAGGGAATACAGGGGTAGGGGGGATAACTCTCAGTACAAGTGAGGGAATACAGGGGTAGGGGAGATAGCTCTCAGTACAAGTGAGGGAATACAGGGGTAGGGGAGATAGCTCTCAGTACAAGTGAGGGAATACAGGGGTAGGGGAGATAGCTCTCAGTACAAGTGAGGGAATACAGTGGTATGGGAGATAGCTCTCAGTACAAGTGAGGGAATACAGGGGTAGGGAGATAGCTCTCAGTACAAGTGAGGGAATACAGGGGTAGGGGAGATAGCTCTCAGTACAAGTGAGGGAATACAGGGGTAGGGGAGATAGCTCTCAGTACAAGTGAGGGAATACAGGGGTATGGGAGATAGCTCTCAGTACAAGTGAGGGAATACAGGGGTAGGGGGGATAGCTCTCAGTACAAGTGAGGGAATACAGGGGTAGGGGGGATAGCTCTCAGTACAAGTGAGGGAATACAGGGGTAGGGGAGATAGCTCTCAGTACAAGTGAGGGAATACAGGGGTAGGGGAGATAGCTCTCAGTACAAGTGAGGGAATACAGGGGTATGGGAGATAGCTCTCAGTACAAGTGAGGGAATACAGGGTTATGGGAGATAGCTCTCAGTACAAGTGAGGGAATACAGGGGTAGGGGGGATAGCTCTCAGTACAAGTGAGGGAATACAGGGGTATGGGAGATAGCTCTCAGTACAAGTGAGGGAATACAGGGGTATGGGAGATAGCTCTCAGTACAAGTGAGGGAATACAGGGGTAGGGGGGATAGCTCTCAGTACAAGTGAGAGAATACAGGGGTAGGGGGATAGCTCTCAGTACAAGTGAGGGAATACAGGGGTATGGGAGATAGCTCTCAGTACAAGTGAGAGAATACAGGGTAGGGGGATAGCTCTCAGTACAAGTGAGGGAATACAGGGGTATGGGGGATAGCTCTCAGTACAAGTGAGGGAATACAGGGGTAGGGGAGATAGCTCTCAGTACAAGTGAGGGAATACAGGGGTAGGGGGGATAGCTCTCAGTACAAGTGAGGGAATACAGGGGTAGGGGAGATAGCTCTCAGTACAAGTGAGGGAATACAGGGGTAGGGGAGATAGCTCTCAGTACAAGTGAGGGAATACAGGGGTATGGGAGATAGCTCTCAGTACAAGTGAGGGAATACAGGGGTAGGGGAGATAACTCTCAGTACAAGTGAGGGAATACAGGGTTATGGGAGATAGCTCTCAGTACAAGTGAGGGAATACAGGGGTAGGAGAGATAGCTCTTAGTACAAGTGAGGGAATACAGGGGTAGGGGGGATAGCTCTTAGTACAAGTGAGGGAATACAGGGGTAGGGGGGATAGCTCTCAGTACAAGTGAGGGAATACAGGGGTAGGAGAGATAGCTCTTAGTACAAGTGAGGGAATACAGGGGTAGGGGGGATAGCTCTTAGTACAAGTGAGGGAATACAGGGGTAGGGGGGATAGCTCTCAGTACAAGTGAGGGAATACAGGGGTAGGGGAGATAGCTCTTAGTACAAGTGAGGGAATACAGGGGTAGGGGGGATAGCTCTTAGTACAAGTGAGGGAATACAGGGGTAGGGGGGATAGCTCTTAGTACAAGTGAGGGAATACAGGGGTAGGGGGGATAGCTCTCAGTACAAGTGAGGGAATACAGGGGTATAGGAGATAGCTCTCAGTACAAGTGAGGGAATACAGGGGTAGGGGGGATAGCTCTCAGTACAAGTGAGGGAATACAGGGGTATAGGAGATAGCTCTCAGTACAAGTGAGGGAATACAGGGGTATGGGAGATAGCTCTTAGTACTAGTTGATCCATGGACTGGTCCGATTGCCATCTTGGAGTCAGGAAGGAATTTTTTCCCCTCTGAGGCAAATTAGAGAGGCTTCAGATAGGGTTTTTTGCCTTCCTCTGGATCAACTAGCAGTTAGGCAGGTTATATATAGGCATTATGGTTGAACTTGATGGACGTACGTCTTTTTTCAACCCAACTTACTATGTTACTATGTTACTATGTTACTATGTTTTGCCTCGGGAAGCTTTGCCACACTTCGTGCAACTACGTCAGGTGTTTTTTTTTTTTTAGAAATACGCTTATTCACTAAAATGTAAATTTTTGTCGCAACTAGAGAACGCCTGCGAATTTTTGCCAATGATTTTTCGCCATTGCGTACTTTTCTAGCAAATTTTCTCTAGCGGCACTATCTTTCAGAGAAAATCCACTAGCGTATGTGAGCTAGTGTTAATTGCAATCAGTGGCTATATACAGGACAGATATATGTGTATTTATTAGTGATATTGCTGAACTTGCTGGAAGTGCCCAATTATTTTTCTAAATGTCCAAAGGAAGACTCACTATTATTCAGTCAGACGCATTATTATTGTTATAGTTCAGCCAGGGCCGGAACTAGGGGTAGGCAGAAGAGGCAGCTGCCTAGGGCGCAACGATTGAGGGGCCTCTCCTGCCTACCCCTAGTGCTACTTTGTCATTGCCTCCGCCGCTAATGACTAGCTGCCTACCCCTAGTGCTACTTTGTCATTGCCTCCGCCGCTAATGACTAGCTGCCTACCCCTAGTGCTACTTTGTCATTGCCTCCGCCGCTAGTCATTAGCGGCGGAGGCAATGACCGATCTAATCGCCCCCCCTGCACCGCCTCCTGTGCTTTGGCGCGCATGCGCCGTTCAGGGGGCGGGGAGGTGGGCGGAGTTGGCCGACCGGGTTGCCTAGGGCGCCCGGTCGGCTTGGCCGCCCCTGAGTTCAGCAATAACATTAATAAGAATAGATAATTAATTAATGACTTTAATTAACCACAAACAATTAAGATAATGTTATTTATTTATAATCATTTGAGCATTTAAAAAAAAAAAATCTTTGTGGGAGGGGCAGTCAGTATATGTGAAATGCAGCAAAAAAATATTTTACATCAAATATGTTTTACATTTACAGCTTATATATATAATACCACTTTAAATCTGAAGAAACGCATACGATTTGACGCAGGATATGACGTTTTTGTTGGAATGTAGGGTTTATATCACTGATACAGTCAGTTTGCGGAACTAGTTTCGTCAATTTGCAAGTCAGAAGCAGGCGAAATAGACTTTGGCGAAAGGGGGAACGAGGAGAAAATTTCACCCTTTGGTAAATTACCGAATTTTGCTTCTGCACCTGAGCGAAAATGCGCAAAGATACTCTAGCGCTGAGGTTTTTCACTAGCGAAATGTCTCCTTCACCTTTTGGTAAATTGGCGAATGTGCCCCATTGTGACAATATAATCCCTTGTCCAAGGAATTGTTCACCTTAAAACTAACTTTTAGTATGTAGAGGTTGCTATTCTGAGACAATCTGCAATTGGTCTTCATTATTAGTGATGAGTAGTGATGGGCGAAATGTTTCGCCAGGCATGGATTTGCAGCGAATTTCCGCGTTTCGCCATTGGCTGATTGTTTCGCGAAACGGATGAAAAAATTTGCCACGGAAAAATTCGCCGCACGTCCAAAAATTGTCGCCGGCTTCAAAAAAAGAATTGTCGCGGCCGTCAAAAGAATAGCCGCGCGACTAAATAATAGCCACGGGCGACAAAAGAATAGCCGCAGGCGACGAAACAATAGCCGCGGGCGACGAAACAATAGCCGCGTGACGAAATAATAGCCGCAGGCAACTAAACAATAGCCGCGCAACAAAATAATAGCCGCGGGCGACGAAACAATAGCCGCACGACGAAATAATAGCCGCGGGCGACAAAACAATAGCCACGCGACGAAATAATAGCTGCGGGCGACAAAACAATAGCCGCGCGACAAAATAATAGCCGCGGGCGACGAAACAATAGCCGCGGGCGACGAAACAATAGCCGCGTGACGAAATAATAGCCGCAGGCGACTAAACAATAGCCGCGCAACAAAATAATAGCCGCGGGCGACGAAACAATAGCCGCACGACGAAATAATAGCCGCGGGCGACAAAACAATAGCCACGCGACGAAATAATAGCTGCGGGCGACAAAACAATAGCCGCGCGACAAAATAATAGCCGCGGGCGACGAAACAATAGCCGCGGGCGACGAAACAATAGCCGCGTGACGAAATAATAGCCGCGGGCGACGAAACAATAGCCGTGCGACATTTGCCATTGGCAAATTGTTTTGCGAAACTTCCGTGAAAATTCGCTGTGGAAAAATTTGTTGTGCGTCAAATTGGGCACGGTTGCGTCAAAAAGCGGGGGTGACAAAAAAAGACGAGGGCAACAAAAAAAAAGATAAATGCGTTTCATGAATTTTTCACCGTTTCACGAATTTTCTTGCCGTTTCGCGAATTTTACAGCGAAGTGAAACGGGACAGATTTGCTCATCGCTATTCATTATTGATTATTTGTGTTTTTTTTTAATTATTTAATATTTATTATATTTATTTATTAACAGCTACTTCCTTTCTAGGGTCCAAATTACCCTAGCAACCAGAAAGTGGTTTAAATGTGAAACTGAAATATGAATAGGAGAGGGCCCGAATAGAAAGATAAGTAAGAAAAAGTAACAATGACATTGTGGTGTCAAAGAGCTATAGTTTTATGGGTGCTGGGGTCAGTGATCCCCATTTGAAAGCTGGAAAGGGTCAGAAAAACTATAAAAGATAAAAAATAAAGACCAATTGAAACTTGCTAAGACATGACCATTCTCATTATATAACATACTAAGGGGCCTGTTTATAAAAATTAAAATTTGTGGCGCTTATAGGCCATAGGGTTAAGGAAGAAAAAGCCTTGCCAAGGCTAGGAAAGCAGAGAGGATATGGTTCATCATGGGTTAACGGTGGAAGGCGTACCTTAGATTGCAAAGGAAATGGATCTAATTCTGGTGTGTCAGGGTAGAGAGCAGCATCTCTCCATCCTTCATCCACGGTTTGTTGGGGGGGTTTTGGAGTCACTGTTGGGAGGATCAGTTCAACCTCCTTGGCTAAGGGTCCCAGTAGGTAGGGGCTTAGACTAAGGCCTACCCTGCTTTCTTTTGCCTACGTTAGCTCAGTTGAGCTTGGTGGCCTACATGGCAGCTACTCCAGTAAAATAGGCCAGCATTCTTAATTTTCCAGTTTATTGATAACTGTGTTAACAAAGCAGTGACCTTTCACATTCATTCAGGATTGTTGGTGTGTTTTTCTTGGGGTTATAAAACCAATTTTAGTTGAATCTGAACAACCATATTCCTCGACACTGCCCTGATCATAAGTAATCACCTCAATTCTTACCCTCTGGGCTGCCCTTCACCCTCCATAGATGTCTTTCAGCCTTCCTAGGGAGACAGCCTTGTGGTGTGGAGAACATATAACTTACACCAAACAAACAAGAAAAATGTAAGGGGATCACATCTCTCAGTGGGGTAAGAACTGACAGATTTCTTTATATTTCATTGTCCTACATGTGAGGAATGTGGAATATAGACAGGCTATCAAGTTGCCAGTTTAATAAACATATAGGAAGTATATATAGAGAGGCTAAAGCTGCTGACACCTGGGATGGAATATATTCCTAGACCTTGTTTCTGAAACTTAATAACAAAGTCATAAAGCTTTTGGGAAAAATAATTTTCAAAAAGTTCTCGTGGTTGTTCATGTCCTGACACTTGTGTTGGTCACGATATTTCCTTACAAAACACAGCAGCCCTGTCTTGCTTTGCAAATAGGATTCAGAATATACAATAAGGCAGTGATACCCAACCAGTGGCTCATAAGCAATACTTTGCCCCCCAACCCCTTTGATGTCGCTCCCAGTGGCCTCAAAGTAGGTGCCATTTTTAAATCTCTGGCTTGGAGACAAGTTTTGGAAGCCCAGAGACACAGTTTTACTCCAAGCAGAGCCTCCTGCAGGCCAGCAGGCCCTATGGGGCTACTAAATAGTCAACCACAGTCCTTATTTGGCACCCCAAAGATTCATACTTGTGTGGCTCACCAACACTTTTTACATCTGATTGTGGTTCTCGAGTATAAAAGGTTGGGGATCCTTGGTGTAGGATGAAATAATTTTGTTTCAAGACCAACAACTGCTTTGTGGTTGAGGGCCTACAAAGTCGACACTACGGAACGGTCCCAAAACACCTTACGGCACCTCGTCTGCAAGAGTGGTGGAAGCTCTAGGGTTCCCTTTTGTCAATAGTTGCAATCAATTTGCAAGAGGAGGTGAGGATGGAAGTAATGAGAACAAACGGCACTATGTGGACGCACAAGGAGCTGCTGTAGACGGCAAGTACAGACGGATCATAAATGATCATGTTCAATGAAGCAGGGCAGCTGGGCTGTCCGTGCCGGTACCCCTTTAGCTATAAAAAGAGAACCGTATTAGCTTTGATGAGGTTTATCTAGTATAAATAAATCTAAAGCAACTGGACTTGTAAAGTAATCATTGAAGACGTTTCACTTCTCATCCGAGCAGCTTCTTCAGTTCAACTGACTGGTATGGGAAGCCCTCAGCATATATACTCTTCCACTAATCCAATCACAATGGCACTTTGTAACTCTTCAGAAAGGTGACAACTGAAACTCACAGGGATGTGAATGCTGTGGAGTTACTTTGAAATGATTACTTAACAAGTCCAGTTGCTTTAGATTTATTTATACTAGATATACCATGACCTGGATGAATGAAAATCTTCATAGTCATATGTGATGAGGTTGTTGGTTTGCATTACCCAGGCTCTTCAAACTGGAGTTGGATCATTAAGAAACACGTGAGCTCCAGTAAGTGGACCACAACATGATATGTTATACGTATATGAGTTATTGGAAGCAGTAGGAGGAAATGCAAGTGGCCACAAAAGCACTGGATCCCTACACGTGCTGTGTCCAGCATCCAGGGACCTCGCTGTAGAATGGATTTCCCAGTAAATGCTGATGAGCTGCATTTCAATGTGCTTTAATGCATTTCAGTGCTACTTATGCTCTGTTGCCCATGGTCTGATTTATTACCTTTCAGAGGAGAGTCGTTGGTTTTCCCTAAACAGTACAGGAATAATATCTATCTTGGACCTCTTAACAATATGTTGTAAGATATAAGAACCTGTTTCTGCCAAGTTCTGAGCATCGAGAATCTTCAGCTAAGAAAAAAGTCAATTCCGCAGAGCTTGGATATTCCCCTAGGGACACTGCAACAACTTCTTTGAACCATCAATTTATACTATTTTCTACAGGGCATCGGGTGAAAGACCATCCACCTACCGAGACAGGTGCTTATATCTGGATGGAGCACGATGTATTGGCTAATGCAGAATTCACAGGATGGACTTTGTCAGGACTTTGCTCCATTGTCCATTTCACAAGGCAATCTCATAGACCCTGCATTAAGTTCATCTCAGCTGTGAGTTCCTGAAACTTGTCTTTAATATCTTTTGTGGTCCAATTGGCCGTGAAGGAACCAGACAGCAGGTCTTGCAGCAGAATGTTCAGCATTTGCGTTTGTACATCAAACACTAGGCTGCCCCTTTAAGGTTGACGCAACCACAAACCAAACCACAACCTACTCCTGCCCAGAAGGCAACTAAGCACAAGGTTTTCCCTCTCCAACATGCTGGTCGGCTATTTTGATCCTAGTGTAAAACATCACAAGGAAGCTATGCATCTGTGTAGTAAGTGTCACCGAGGAGCTTCTATCTCCTCTAACTGGCGGCTTAGTGAACCGGAGGCAAGTACGGTAGATGGGTTAATTGGACACCAATGCACATGTTTGCCTAACACCTGGCAGACATATTGCTTCTCTTACCCCCAGAATCCTTCACTCTGCCACACTTTCTATTTCCTTCCAGGCAATACATGGTCCAATGTAATATCCTGGGCTCTGTCTGTACGCTCCTTGTGACTCAATGCAAGTAATGTCATATCTATCTGCTTTCAGGCACAACAAAGTCCATTTTAATATCCTGTGCTCCATCTGCAAGGTCCCATACGTTCTTGAAAACCGTATGCACGTCATTTTATATCACACCTTGTGTCTCAACCCTTTCTCCTTGTAGATTGTAAGCTCTTTTGGGCAGGGCTCTCTTCCCCTCCTGTATCAGTTACTGATTGCTTTATATGTTACTCTGTATGTCCAATGTATGAAATGCAGTAATTCCTTGTAGAGTGTAAGCTCTTTTGGGCAGGGCTCTCTTCCCCTCCTGTATCGGTTACTGATTGCTTTATATGTTACTCTGTATGTCCAATGTATGAAATGCAGTAATTCCTTGTAGAGTGTAAGCTCTTTTGGGCAGGGCTCCCTTCCCCTCCTGTATCGGTTACTGATTGCTTTATATGTTACTCTGTATGCCCAATGTATGAAATGCAGTAATTCCTTGTAGAGTGTAAGCTCTTTTGGGCAGGGCTCCCTTCCCCTCCTGTATCGGTTACTGATTGCTTTATATGTTACTCTGTATGTCCAATGTATGAAATGCAGTAATTCCTTGTAGAGTGTAAGCTCTTTTGGGCAGGGCTCCCTTCCCCTCCTGTATCGGTTATTGATTGCTTTATATGTTACTCTGTATGCCCAATGTATGAAATGCAGTAATTCCTTGTAGAGTGTAAGCTCTTTTGGGCAGGGCTCCCTTCCCCTCCTGTATCGGTTATTGATTGCTTTATATGTTACTCTGTATGTCCAATGTATGAAATGCAGTAATTCCTTGTAGAGTGTAAGCTCTTTTGGGCAGGGCTCCCTTCCCCTCCTGTATCGGTTACTGATTGCTTTATATGTTACTCTGTATGCCCAATGTATGAAATGCAGTAATTCCTTGTAGAGTGTAAGCTCTTTTGGGCAGGGCTCCCTTCCCCTCCTGTATCGGTTACTGATTGCTTTATATGTTACTCTGTATGCCCAATGTATGAAATGCAGTAATTCCTTGTAGAGTGTAAGCTCTTTTGGGCAGGGCTCCCTTCCCCTCCTGTATCGGTTACTGATTGCTTTATATGTAACTCTGTATGCCCAATGTATGTAACCCACTTATTGTACAGCGCTGCAGGATATGTTGGCGCTTTATAAATAAATGTTAATGTAATGTAATATCTGTCTTCCTCCAGTCACCACAAGGTCCCTCTTTAAGTTCCTTAAGATCTCATATAAGTCATTTCTCATGTCCCCACTAGTAGGCACTGATAAGTTCAATGTAGTATGCTGGGCTCCATCTGCAAGTTCCCATAAGTTCCTAATACACCACTGTTCTTTTAGGAACCACATGATCTTTAAGTTGCTTGGGAACTCATAATTCACGTCTCTACTTTTAGGCACCACAAGGTTCATTGCAATATCATGGGCTCCATCTGTAGGGCCTTATCACCTTATGAAAGTTGTATTATTTATAGCGATGAGCAAGCAGGCGAAGGCTATGGATTAGCAGTGAATTTCTGCATTTCAGTGAATGCAGTGAATTTTTTGCCAAATTGTGGAAAAATGTCACCGTGACAAAAAAGTCGCCAAGATAAAAATGTCTCCATGACAAAAAAGTCGCCAACACAAAAATGTCACCATGACAAAAAAGTCGCCAAGACAAAAATGTCACTAAGACAAAAAAGTCGCCAAGACAAAAATGTTGCTGAGACAAAAAAGTCACCATGACAAAAAAGCCGCCAACACAAAAATGTCACCGTGACAAAAAAGTCGCCAACACAAAAATGTCACCATGACAAAAAAGTCGCCAAGACAAACATGTCACCATGACAAAAAAGTCGCCAAGACAAAATTGTCACCAAGACAAAAAAGTCGCCAAGACAAAAATGTTGTCGAAACAAAAATGTTGCTGAGACAAAAAAGTCGCCAAGACAAAAATGTCACCATGACAAAAAAGTCACCAACACAAACATGTCACCATGACAAAAAAGTCGCCAAGACAAAAATGTCACTAAGACAAAAAAGTCGCCAAGACAAAAATGTTGTCGAAACAAAAATGTTGCTGAGACAAAAAAGTCGCCACAAAGAAAAACACTCATTGACTTTAATGCATTTTGAGTGAGAACAAAAGCCCCATTAACTTTTATTCATTTAGAGTAAGAAAAATGTTGCCCACATAAAAACTGGTTGTGAGTAAAAAATGTTGCCTGTTGACTTCAATGCGTTTCGTGAATTTTTCTGCGTTTCGTGAATTTTTCATCAGTTCCGTGACTTTGCCAGCGAAGCGAAACGGGACAGATTCGCTCATCGCTAATTATTTATACTGTACGTACTTGAAAAACCAGAAGGATTGTTTGCAATACCCTGGGCTCAAATCCCTTAAGACATTATACAAGTCCATATCTCTTGTCCCAGGTACCAAACATTAAACTGCAAGCTCTTGTGGTTCCTCAACTCTAAAAATAGTGTCAATGCAGCTTTAATTTCCCCGGCATACTACTGAGGGAGATAGCACGTTGTGGAGGTTTGTTCTACAGGCATTACCTTCTATTACATTTAAAAATCAGCAAGAGCATGTAATGTAAGAAAGATCCCCATGTAGCAATTAAATATACATGGCTGCCTTTCTTGATGTTCTAAGGTCTCCCCCATAGGAAATGACTATGGTGCTAGACACTGCTACCCATGATGTAACCACAAGCTGGAAATATTCCCAGCGCTCTGTGAAAATCTAAAAAACATGGAATGAATTTGCCTGGAAAAATATTTCCACCATTTTTCAATGGAAGTAACACTTCACCTTGTAATTGGCAAACTAATTAAACACACTAAGCATCTCCACATAGTCAAATATTTATAATTATGTTGTCATTACTTTACAAGTAGAGCGCACATATGTATTTATTTGTTGCTGTAGCAATCTATATATATATACATTTAGGCCTGATGATGGAGAGAGATACCAGAAAGCTGGCAGGTCGTTAATGCAATTAAGATGGCAAATGGCTCCATTCACTAAGCTGGGTTAATGGTTTAGAATGGATCTCCCTTCTGTGACTGATTACAGACTAACATCAATCTGGAAGGTCATAGTGATTATCCGATATGACAGTAACTAATTATCAGATGAATATCATTTGAGAATATGATTTTCAGTACCTCTCTCTGCAAATAAAGAATAGGGGTCATTTATGAAGTGCAAAAAAGGGCTGGCAGTCAATGTGCCTCTCCCCAAGGAGCAAAGTGCATAAAATGGGGGCAATCTGGGATTTTTTTATGCACTTCACCTTCATTTTAGTTGAATTGCCGCCCCCCCATGAATATAACACTGCCTGTGTTTAGTAATGCTGAGGGGCAACTGGGGATAGATACATTGCAGGCAAATAATAATAAAAAGACAGGTTAAGAAAGAGACTCTAGTCTTATCTCACTGATAGGAATCAGTATAATTAAATCAGTATAATTAAACCACAATTGTTTCAGTGAAATAAAAACAACATTTATTGGCTCAATATTAAACAAACAAATTCAAAAAAACCTCACATCACCTCCTCTGATGAAGCACCCAATGGTGCGAAACGCGTTAGGAGAGTGGGTACTGTGAGACACTGGGATGCACCTATCCATTGTTTGGGATAGATACATTGGCATTCCCTGCCAGCCCTTTTATATCTGGCACAAGAAGTGCTTTCTGTGTGAGCACTAAGGGGTTTGTGTCCATTAGTTCTCTTGCACTTCAGTCTGAGGTCCTCGTAAATGACCCCTAATATCTGAAAAGGTCTGGAAGCTCTAGTTGACTTTCAAGATTTTTTTGCATGTTTTTAAAGGGGGCCTGTCACCTTAAGAAATAATTCCAAATTTATCGCTAGTTGAGCAAAATAAACTTCACTTGCACAACTTAGACTGTAAGATCTACGGGGGCAGGGACCTCCTTCCTACTGTGTCTCATACCAAATGGCACTTACTCCCTGTGTATTTATACTTATTTATTGTATTTATTATAACACTTGTCCTCCCTGTGTGTAATTGTGTATATTGTAAGATTGTACAGCGCTGCGTACCCTTGTGGCGCTTTATAAATAAAGTTATACATACATACATACATACTACAGTATATAAATAAAATAAATATTGTTTTCTTCAGTCTTGGAATTACACAATCACAACAAGCAGGCAGGCGCCATTTTGTGGACGCTGTTATTTTGCATTATGCCAAAATCTTGTTTATGTGCCAGCATAGGGGGCTAGAAGCCCATATTTATGCACTGGTTACACAATTTGATGGTGAGGAAGGAGGGAACAAATGCGAATGGCAGTGACATCTAGGAAGGGCTGAATGGAAAGTAAAAGTTATTTCGCCACGCCTTTATACCTAAGACATAAAGGCGGGGCAGGCAATATATGATTGACAGCTGGGATGTTTAAATGCCTTTATAATGGGTATGGGTGTGTTAATAAAAGAAGGAATTTGGGTTTCATGTTTAATTAATACACTTGGAGAGTGTACCCATGTAATATATAAAAAAAATACAAGTTTTATAGTTGAATTCTAGCACAGAGTGGGGCTGGCAATGCAAACTGCTGGGCGTGCAGGTATATGCCCATGACCCAAACATTGCCGCGTCTGCAGGTTGTGGGCAAATCTGAGGCTGAACCATTTATGTACATGGCATTTCACTTCACTACTGTCACCTAGTGCCGCGCCACTTATTAAACATCTGTATTCGCTGTCCAACAATGCCCGGCGCTATTAATATCTATTTGCCATTCAGCGGAAAAGCTAAAGCCGGAACAATTAGTTGTTGAAATCAAATGTATCATTCTGGCCTTTCACTTACAAATGGTGTTAATTAGCCAAGCGGAATCTTTTATCGTGTTTAGAAAAACCGCCAGGAGAACAGACTTCCTGGCAGATCACACAAGAGAACTGATAACAACCTCCGTCTTTTCCACCCAGATCTTCTATTCAGCACAATGAGGACAACGGCACATACACTGCTTTAATAGATACATATGAGATAAAGGGGGAAAAAAAGTCTTATTAAATGCTAAAGCTCTCCATACACGTATAGCTAGTGCTTTATGGACTCCCTTTAGAAGTGCTACCTTTATTGACCAATTCTTCACAACCAGATTAATTAAGAACAGTGAGTTACACTGATTGGTCCTCAGTAGCATGGACTGTGCTGCCCCAACAGTTAATAGTTGTGTATTAGGTTTAAATATCATGGTTTATATGCATATTCATTGTTATACTGCCACCTAGTGACCAAGGACATATTGCAAGATGTTTATTAAGTCTGTAGACCCTCCCATTTCCCTTCCTTATATGTGATGTCACTTCCACCCATCATTCCTTTCCTGTTCCTGCTCTCCACATGTGAGGAGCTAGTCCAGGGGTTCGGAAAGCAATATTCTTTTTGACCTCCGGCATTTGTTCATCCACTCCAACATTTATATATCCACTCCATTTGCTCCAAATAAAGAACCTTTGTGGATTCCAAATGTCTCGTGGGTTCTGCAATCTGGTAAAGATTGCCCACAGTGGTTGTGCCCAGCTCCATAAGGTTGAAGACACATGGAGCTACTAGTAGCAGCTACTTGTCGTGGCTACTAAACAAGACAATGCTAATCATTTACTGATAACTCTCTCTACTTGTGTTTTAGCAGAGGCAATTCTCAGTATTGTCTATGGCAGGGGATTTTCTGGAGTTTAGTAGCCAAAAGTAGCTGCTACTAGTAGCCCAGTGTGTCTTCAACCTAAAGGCCCAGGGAGAGAGGTATCAGGGGAAACTCAGCCATTATCACAGCAATTGAAGTCAGAATATGGACTCTGGGCTTAACCTTTCCCTATTTACACACTGCCAGAACCATCCCCGTCCTCCTGGAAATATGCTGAAAGAATATGTGTGTAACACAGTAAAATGGATCCGAAGTATTATTACTACTGTCTGCAGAGCAATTTGACAAAATTGAAAAACTGGGCAGCAAACTGGAAAATGAGGTTCAATGTTAAAAAGTGCAAAATATATATAAAATATAATATAATTGCAAATTATACACTAAATGGTAGTGTGTTGGGGAAATCCTTAATGGAGAAGGATCTGGGGGGTTTTGTAGATCACAAGTTGTCTAATTCCAGGCAGTGTCATTCTGTGGCTACTAAAGCAAATAAAGTGCTGTCTTGTATAAAAAAGGGCATTGACTCAAGGGATGAGAACATAATTTTGCCCCTTTATAGGTCCCTGGTAAGGCCTCACCTTGAGTATGGGGGGCAGTTTTGGGTTCCAGTCCTTAAGAAGGATATTAATGAGCTGGAGAGAGTGCAGAGACTGCAACTAAACTGGTTAAGGGGATGGAAGGGTTAAACTATGAGGTTAGACTGTCAGGGTTGGGGTTGTTTTCTCTGGAAAAAAAAGGTATATGTAATTTTATTAATTTTCTTCATAAGCCATATATATAATTGGTTATTGTTGAACAAAGGGATGTATTTTAGGGAAAGTCTGCCCCTACCTACCTGGTCTCTGGTGCTTGTACATATTGAATTTCTTTTATATTACACCTCTGTGGGGCATATTGATAAATAATTGGGACAAAACAAATCACTGCAAAAACATTTTGTTATAGTTTTTATATTTATGAGTAGAGCTGGTCGGTATGACCAAAAATTTATATCACGGTATTTTTCAAAATTATATCGGTGTCACGGTATTTGACGGTATTTTTTTTTCCCATGCATGATTAGGTGTTAACCCCATTTCCTAATAAATTAGAGAATAATTACTGCAGTATTGAAAATCAGAGTCAGGCAAGCGAAGGATCGGCAACAGAAAGTCGTAAGGTAAATCAGGCAGGCTTAGTTTCCCAGGCAAGGCCGCAGACAACATAGCACAGGAGGAGGCGTTTGATAGCTTTAAATACCCCCCACGCATGCGCAGAACCGGCGCCGTCAGTGCGTCGCGGACGTGCACGCTTTGACATGTACGTGCGCTTTGACGCACGTGCACCTGGACGCGCGTGCGCAACGTCCCGCGGACAACGTGACGCACGCGCACACAAGGAGGCGCGCGAGACCGGGCCACACGGGTGAGTACCCTGACACCCCAGTATTGCGGTATCTGAAAAATGAATATAGTTTTAAAAAAAAAACACCGGTATTCGGTATTAAACGGTATATCGCCCAGCCCTAGGCATCTTGTATACAGTGGAGGAAATAATTATTTGACCCCTCACTGATTTTGTAAGTTTGTTCAATGACAAAGAAATGAAAAGTCTCAGAACAGTATCATTTCAATGGTAGGTTTATTTTAACAGTGGCAGATAGCACATCAAAAGGAAAATCCAAAAAATAACTTTAAATAAAAGATTCATTGAGTGAAATAAGTTTTTGAACAAAAAAAGACTTAATACTTGGAAAAACCCTTGTTTGCAAGCACAGAGGTCAAACGTTTCTTGTAATTGATGACCAAGTTTGCGCACATTTTAGGAGGAATGTTGGTCCCACTCCTCTTTGCAGATCATCTCTAAATCCCTAAGGTTTCGAGGCTGTCTCTGTGCAACTCTGAGCTTGAGCTCCCTCCATAGGTTTTCTATTGGATTAAGGTCCGGAGACTGACTAGGCCACTCCATGACCTTAATGTGCTTCTTCTTGAGCCACTCCTTTGTTGCCTTTGCTGTATGTTTTGGGTCATTGTCGTGCTGGAACACCCATCCACGACCCATTTTCAGTTTCCTGGCAGAGGGAAGGAGGTTTTCGTTCAGGATTTCACGATACATGGCTCCGTCCATTTTCCCGTTAATGCGAATAAGTTGTCCTGTGCCCTTAGCAGAAAAACACCCCCAAAGCAAAATGTTTCCACCCCCATGCTTGACGGTGGGGACGGTGTTTTGGGGGTCAAAGGCAGCATTTTTCTTCCTCCAAACACAGCGAGTTGAGTTAATGCCAAAGAGCTCTATTTTGGTCTCATCAGACCACAGGACCTTCTCCCAGTCACTCAAAGAATCATTCAGGTGTTCATTGGCAAACTTCACACGGGCCTGCACATGTGCCTTCTTGAGCAGGGGGACCTTGCGAGCCCTGCAGTATTTTAATCCATTGCGGTGTAATGTGTTTCCAATGGTTTTCTTGGTGACTGTGGTCCCTGCTAATTTGAGGTCATTAACTAACTCCTCCCGTGTAGTTCTAGGATGCTTTTTCACCTTTCTCAGAATCATTGACACCCCACGAGGTGAGATCTTGCGTGGAGCCCCAGAGCGAGGTCGATTGATGGTCATTTTGTGCTACTTCCATTTTCGACCAATCGCACCAACAGTTGTCACCTTCTCTCCCAGCTTCTTGCTAATGGTTTTGTAGCCCATTCCAGCCTTGTGCAGGTCTACAATTTTGTCTCTGACATCCTTGGACAGCTCTTTGGTCTTTCCCATGTTGGAGAGTTTGGAGTCTGCTTGATTGATTGATTCTGTGGACAGGTGTCTTTTATACAGGTGACTAGTTAAGACAGGTGTCCTTAATGAGGTTGACTAATTGAGTAGAAGTGTCTAACCACTCTGTGGGAGCCAGAACTCTTAATGGTTGGTAGGGGTTCAAAAACTTATTTCACTCAATGAAATGCAAATCAGTTGCTATCTTTTATTTAAAGTTATTTTTTCGATTTTCCTTTTGATGTGCTATCTGCCACTGTTAAAATAAACCTACCATTGAAATGATACTGTTCTGAGACTTTTCATTTCTTTGTCATTGGACAAACTTACAAAATCAGTGAGGGGTCAAATAATTATTTCCTCCACTGTATATAACATGTTTCCATGCATTAGTTTACTTTTTATAAGTTACAATATAACTCCCCCCCCCCCACCAATACCAGCCCCCATTGCCAATCATTCTGGCAAATACTCCCTATCACCAAAATGACAGCATCATTAACAGCAGACAGAACAAAGTTTGTTGCAGGTTACACCCTCGATCCAAATTGTCTCTATAATTATAAAGCTTTTCTTTTCAATTATCACTTTCAACCTAGAAGTTTTAATAGAAACGTCATAGCAAGGAGACTGTAAAAGGAAACAGCAGAATAACAGCAAATGATTAAACCAAGAGAATCAATTCTCCCTTTGTTGTATCGGACAATACTTGTCTACGAAAAGTGACAGCATTTATTAACATTGTGTTATATCCATTTGCTGCTGGTCTGGAAAGGCATTGTGCCTGACAGAGACTAAAGGTGGCCATACACGAGGCGATTTCGCTCGTTGTGCGATGAACGATTATATCGACAAACGATCGTATGGCGATCGAGTTCCCATACGATGTGCCATCCACGAGCAACGATAATTCGGGAAAGATTTCGTCGCATCATTATCGTAAAATACGTACGATCGTACATCTACGTACGATCGAATGTCGTTGACTTCCGCTGCTGGCAATCGTGACATGCGCAGAGAACAATCGTTGAAAGACAAATGTCTGACACTCACACCAACTGGCAGATTTTATCGTTAAACGACCAAAATTTTTAAACCTGGCCGATCGATTTTGGGGACGATAATGTCGGCTCGTTTAGTGGGACGACGATCGTTCGTACACCACCAACTATACGATAACTTAACGATAGCATCGGATCGTTCGGGAATCGGTCGTTTGTAAGTAAAAAATCGGTCCGTGTATGGCCACCTTAAGAAAATCTCTAATTGTTAAATAGTACATTGTAATAATCATGGTTCAAAGCACAAGTTCCTTGAAAAAGTAAAAAACAAATGCAGATAATGAGCAAAAAAAAGTTTAAATTAAAGACTCGTAACTTAAAATAAAAAATGTAATAGGAATTTTCTTCCTTTAGCCGTAATTTAACATAAACCAAAATGTGTTCCCAATAGTAATGAGCAAATTTGTCCCATTTCGCCGCAAAATTATAAAACCATGGAAAAATTCACAAAACACATTGAGGTCAATAGGTGTTTTTTTCTTACTCCAAATGCATTAAAGGAGAACTAAACCCTAAAAATGCTAAAAAGGCCATATGTTGGGCCTGATTCACTAAAGGGCGATAAAAATTATCGCACGCTTTTTCGCGTTAAAAAACGCAAAATAACTTGCGCGCGATTCACCATAGTATTATGGCGTGCGAAAAATCGCCATTTTCGCATGGGGTATTTCTCACACTAGTTTTACCGTTTTGCGTTCATTTCCGCGCTGAAAAGAATACGATCGCATGATTCACTATAACTTTTGCGCGCTAAATATCGCATTCGGCTATACGAAAATTAACACCTACTACAGGCAGGTGAAAAATTATAGAAAAGTACAGTAAATGATTTTTTGCCATAAAATATGGACTTACAGTGTTATTTATTCAAGTCTGTGTTTCCCCTAGAGTGACGCAGCCGCCAGTTTGCAGCGAAATGTTCATTTTTAATACAGTAATTTTCTGCAAGTATTGGCGTGTATGGCTAACATGGCGTGCGTTCATTTGCGCAACTATTTCTATTTGGCTACAAGTGATGAAATGTTTCGCCAGGCATGGATTCGCAGCAAATTTTTGGACGTGCGTTGAATTTTTTCGCGGCGGATTTTTTCATGCGTTTCGCAAAACAATCCGCCAATGGCAAAACGCATGAAAAAATTCGCCACGCAAAAATTCACCGCACATCCACAAATTGATACAAGTGTCAAAAAATAATAGTCACAGCAACAATTTTTTTGCCCGCACAACATTTTTGCCGTTTCGTGGATCTTTCGAAAGATTTGCTAATTTTTCACTAAAGAAACCAGAACACATTTGCTCATCACTAGTGGCTACTATTTATAAGCATCTACTATTTATATGCTACTATTTATATGCTACCATTTATATGTGGCTAATATTTATATACACCATTTATATGTGGCTAATATTTATATACACCATTTATATGCTTCGACAATTTTTATACACTATTTCTATGCTACCATTCATATTCGGCAATTATTCGCGTAATTTGGCGCATGTACAGGCAAATACCGCATTGAAATAGTCTTTCGCGAGTTAAATAACGCTTGCAATATCGCGCGTAAAAAAGCGCGAGTATGCTTATAGTGAATCGTGCGAAAAATCGCCAAAATTAAGCGGCGGTAAAAATTTTAGCGCACAATAAGAATAGCGCACGTTTTATCGCCCTTTCGTGAATCAGGCCCGTTATCTCTTATCTCTAAAATTACTCTAAACAATTCCCAGAATAACATACCTTCGCCCCTGCATTCAGTCTGATCTGGTTTCTAAATTATTAGTTTAAATCTCCAGCTCCTTTTTTCTACTTCCTGGTGCAGCATTAAGCCCCGCCCCTCTTCCTGTAAGCTGTCCTTATCACTTCCACTACAGGATAGGAGCCTTGTGCCCATGCCTGACAGTGCCACAGTGAAGTAGGAGCCAGTGTGCACTAGTACATTGCTGTCAGTCTGCATGGCTCACTGCACTGTAATGTACCAGCCCCCTTACTGAGTGTAAAACTGTAACTCCCTGCACCCTCAAGATACACCTTTTTGTGAGTGGTCACTCTTTTGGGGGGGTTAAAAGGAGCACTTTGTTATTGCACAGTTCATGCTGAGGGTATTAAACTGTGGCTATCATCTTTTGGAGGGGGGTTAAAAGGAGTCTCATTTAAATCCCAGTAAAAACTGGGTAAATGTGTAAATTCCATAAAAATTTTTTATCTTTTTTGGGGGGAGGAAGAAAGGGCATAGCTGGATATGAATAATACATACATAATATCTACCAAACATACCACAAAAAAGGTGTATCTTGAGGGTGCAGGGAGTTATAGTTTAACACCATTAGTAAGAGGCTGGTACATTACAGTGCAGTGGCAAAAATAAAACCTTTTTTGGGTGTCTATGAAGGTTTTTATTGATCCAGCTCATGTTATACACAATGTAGTAGCAACAAGTCTGAAGCAAGTGGCCTTGTTGAGTAATCATGGGTAATACATTCACTTATCCAAGTAACTCAGCCACTCACATGAGTGAATCATCCAGCACAAATAACATCCGTTTTTTAAGGGGTCTATGAAGGTTTTAATTCATCCAGGTCATAATATACAGTATCTAGTGGTCTAGTAGGGATTCACCAAATCGAGTTCGGTTCGGTATTCGCCTTGGTTTCGACATTTTTTGCATCAGGATTCAGACGAATCCATGGTCCTGGCCGAACCGAATCCTAAAAATCACATGACTTTTTGTCATGTTAACACGGAATTTGAAAACCCTTCGGTTTGGTGTTCGGCGGAATCCCTTAAGGTGGATTCGGGGGGTTCGGCCGAAGCCAAAAATCTGGATTGGGTGCATTCCTAGTCTTAGTGATGAGCAAATCTGTCCCGTTTCGCTTCGCCATAAAATTCGTGAAACGGCAAGAAAACTTGCGAAATGGCAAAAAATTAGGGAAGCGCATTTGTTGCGCAATTTTTTTGGTCACCCGCAGGTGTTTTTTTTATGTGACCGCACCCTTTATTGACGTGACTTCGCCCAATTTTGACGCAACTGCGCCCAAGCTGACACGACCGAGCCCAATTTTGATGTGACTGCAATCAATCTGACGCGACTGCTCCCAATCTTACGTGACCACGCCCAATTTTGACGCGACCACGCCCATCTGACAAAAAATTTTTATGTGCGGGGAATTTTCACGGAAGTTTTGCAAAACAATTCGCCAATAGCAAAATGCAGAAATTCACTGCGAATCCATGCCTGCCAAAAAAATTAGCTCATCGCTACAGTAGTTGGTATAAATTCATTATATCGCACATTACTTTTGTCTGATTTTAATGCAAAACTGAGTAAAAACATCCCGGCGGAGTTTGTTCTTGGCGTAATTCACCTGGTTAGTTCCGCAAAAAGCTTCCAGCTGCTTCTGACAGGTTCTTTTTAACGTTTTCTTCAGCTCATAAACCAGCTGCTTGGCTCCTCCATTTGTGACAGTGAGTTTGGACTCATAAGTGCTAATTTGTTAAGAGGCTTTTGGATTCGTGCCATTCTGCATACCTAACTGGAATAACATTGAACTGATGAAAAGCTACATGCAGCAAAAGTCTGAACAATACCGATAAACAGAATATTCGTATATTTTTATATATTTAACATAAAGGCCATACGGTGCAGAGTTAGGGTATATGGTGCCGACCACCAGAAACATGACAACTATGAAATATATATTTTACTTTCTTTTTTCTTATCTTTCTACCTCCTTCTTCTCATTTTCATTGAGAAATGTGCACAGTAATAAAGGGAATATGCCAACATGGAAAGAGTCAGCTTGGCTGCACTGTATGATGCAAGGGATTATTGCCCAGGGGTTGGACTCCAGTAGACATAACTTTGGCAGATATTGTAGATGGTTTTACTACTATAGAGCAAACATTAGTTTGCTATATACAGGTATGGGATCCCTTATCCGGAAACCCATTATCCAGAAACCTCCGAATTATGGAAAGCCCATCTCCCATAGACTCCATTTTAATCAAATAATTTAGAATTTTAAAACTGATTTCCTTTTCCTCTGTAATAATAAAACAGTACCTGTAATTGATCCCAACTAAGATATAAATACCCCTTATTGGGGGCAGAACAGCCCTATTGGGTTTATTTAATGGTTAAATGATTCCCTTTTCTCTGTAATAATAAAACAGTACCTGTACTTGATCCCAACTAAGATATAATTACCCCTTATTGGGGCAGAACAGCCCTATTGGGTTTATTTAATGGTTAAATGATTCCCTTTTCTCTGTAATAATAAAACAGTACATGTACTTGATCCCAACTAAGATATAATTACCCCTTATTGGGGGCAGAACAGCCCTATTGGGTTTATTTAATGGTTAAATGATTCCCTTTTCTCTGTAATAATAAAACAGTACCTGTACTTGATCCCAACTAAGATATAATTACCCCTTATTGGGGGCAGAACAGCCCTATTGGGTTTATTTAATGGTTAAATGATTCCCTTTTCTCTGTAATAATAAAACAGTACCTGTACTTGATCCCAACTAAGATATAATTACCCCTTATTGGGGGCAGAACAGCCCTATTGGGTTTATTTAATGGTTAAATGATTCCCTTTTCTCTGTAATAATAAAACAGTACCTGTACTTGATCCCAACTAAGATATAATTACCCCTTATTGGGGCAGAACAGCCCTATTGGGTTTATTTAATGGTTAAATGATTCCCTTTTCTCTGTAATAATAAAACAGTACCTGTACTTGATCCCAACTAAGATATAATTACCCCTTATTGGGGGCAGAACAGCCCTATTGGGTTTATTTAATGGTTAAATGATTCCCTTTTCTCTGTAATAATAAAACAGTACCTGTACTTGATCCCAACTAAGATATAAATAATCCTTATTGGATGCAAAACAGTCCTATTGGGTTTAATTTATATTTTATTGATTTTTTAGTAGACTTAAGGTATGGAGATCCAAATTACGGAAAAACCCCTAATCCGGAATACCCTTGGTCCCAAACATTCTGGATAATGGGTCCTATACCTGTACCTTTTTCACTAGTGGCCAAAAGATTTCTTCTGCTCTGAGCATTGTCTAGGTAGTTGACTCCCCATGTCCCAGGTCAAGCCATTGAAATAAATCATCATTAGACATATTTTTTTTTTTTTTAAATCAGTGCCGGTGTTCCGTGTATGCCATGATATTTCTTAACAATCCTTACTGCATGTGGTAAATTCAGCATGTTTTTTTTATAAGTCTTTGCAAAAGGCCAAAGTACTCAATGAGAAATGTCCTTCTCTACATGAAAGTCCATAAGTTCACTAAGTCAATTAATACACTTGCCCATCAGTTTTTAGTCAATTGATTAGTTGCTTGATTCGTTAGCTAATACACAATTTCAGATGCTTTTTGAGCCTCCGAGGGCTTCATTATTTTTAGCTTGAGGTTCTTATAGTCTTTGTTATAGAAAGACTACTTGTAGTGACCCGCTTTAAAGGAAAAGTAACATGAAATCACGAGTTCGAATCCCGAATGGGATAAATTCGGATTGGATACGATAATTTCTTAAGATCGCAAATATCACGAAAGTGCTTACGAAAAAATCGTTTTAGTCACGATAATATCGTATTGGCGATCCGAAATTTTCATACCGAACGATCGTAAGCAGCGGGAAAACCTTTCTGACTTTGATCCTTCTGTGCATGGAGATACAGAGATGCAGAAGAAGCAGAATCCACTATGCGACGATCGATTGATCGATCCTAGCCTGACTCCTTCCTATACAGAAGGAAGGCTAGGAGGAGAAGTCGATCATCTACCATTGTGATATCACTAGTCGATCATCTACCATTGTGATATCACTAGTGTATGTGAGATAGGTCACAATCACGTTTTTATTTTTTAAATAAACATTCAGACATCACCAAATGAGTAAAACATGGCAGAGATACTACGGATTCATAATAATAACAATAAGAGAAAAATTCCTTTACATTTGGGGAATATTCTTATCTTGTCTTTGTAATCATCAACTGCAATAAATGGTTGAGTAATAAAGATGAGATACTAAATAGGGAAATAATAAAAACATGCTTCCCGAGGTCAGAACATTGAATGGTGACAATGTACAAAGCACAAGGTTCAAGTAAGTCTTGGATAAAAGAAGAATATCTATACAGCTGTTGTTGAGCAGGGAACTTGCTATAATACATTGTGGCTAGAATATTGGCCAAGCTGTTTCACTGAATTCCCCCGAAGGCCCATCATGCCACGAGCAGTTTGTCAGTAAATTGCACATCATTTCTTGCCATTTCTTGTTTCAGAGAAAAATGGAACGCTCTCTAGTCTAAACACGCTTCATATATAGATGTCTCAGTGAAAAGATGCCGTTTGTGTGATTGCCACTTCTTATGTTTAAACTGCGTCCATCATTTCGAAGCAGTCAGCTATAGTAGATCTGTCAGCAATTTCATCTGCACCGAATGCTCCTCTCTAAACATTATTAAATCCATCTGCTTCGAGGAAATGGTGCACTTTGGTACCAATGACTTGCTTACTGTATATTGGTTTCAGATCAACATAAACATGTACAATAATGACCCCCCTATGTGAAGAGAAATATATTTCTGGGAAGCAAAGAGACCCTCAATGTTGGGTTAGGCCATGAGTCCATAGACATAGGGTGTCCACTGTCCCAAGAGTCATAGGACACATAGACATCCTATTATACACATCTCAGCAACAAAATGCCCATCTGTTATAGAGGTTCCACCAGGGTTAGGATATGATGGGGGACATCTAACCAAAACAAATTCTACCCAATCTCCCTCTAGCTGTTGCTAAACTAAAAATGAGAGCAAAAAGCTTGGGGCAAGGCAGGAGTGGTGTGTGCAGAGCCTTGGCCCATCAACCCTCCAACCCACAAACGTCAGCCTTATGTGTGTCTATGTGGGAGAAACTACATGGGGAGAGGAATGTTGAAGCCATAAATCACTAACTGCCCCAGTCTCCATTGATCCTAAGGTTTATTTATGCCTTGCATGAAGCTGTTCTTCTTGATATACATCAGCTCTTTGAAATGCAATTTTAAGTGGTACTGGGAAGCAAAGAGACCCTCAATGTTGGGTTAGGCCATGAGTCCATAGACATTTGATGTCCACTGTCCCAAGAGACATAGACATCCTATTATGCACATCTCAGCACTAAAATGCCCATCTGTTTTAGAGGTCCCACTGGGGCTAGGATACGATGTGGGACATCTAACCAAAACAAAGTCCATCCAATCTCCTTCTAGCTGTTGCTAAACTAAAAAATGAGAGCAAAAAGCTTGGGGCAAGGCAGGAGTGGTGTGTGCAGAGCCTTGGCCCATCAACCCTCCAACCCACAAACGTCAGCTTTATGTGTGTCTATGGGGAGAGGCCATAAATCACTAACCACCCCAGTCTCCATTGATTCTTAGGTTTATTTATGCCTTGCATGAAGATGTTGGATTCTTCTTCATATCTTTGAAATGCAATTTTACCCCTCCAACGCTTTAACCTGCCTATTTTCTTTATCTGGGGGTATTTAGCTATAGGCAGTTTACATTATCCATTTGTATTCAGCTTTACACCTATGCATAACTAGATGTAGCCCTCTGTGTCCCAACAGATCCAATGATTTAGTTAATAAAACATTCGCTTAAAGATTCATTAGTTAGTGCCTAAAATAAGAACATCACTTCGCAACTTAATTGCACAGTTTTGTACAAACTCGTTGAGGGGATGCCCCTTTGGACCACCAAGTGATGAATTACATTGCCGTAACTGAGACAAGGGGATTATGGGATCATTTGAGCAGAATAAGTATTCTCTAAACTGCACTTTTCACAGGTGTGTTTGTTGTAATATGTCATCTAAAAATAAATGGTATAGAAAATCCATGTGAGGGATTGGTACATGGGCAAACCCCCTATATATCGCTGTAATCTGTTCCTTCAAAAAGTAGGAATAAATCCCATTTGTATATGTTGAAATCCAGCTGCAAATCAGTTCTTCTCTTTCTGCATCATTTGAAATCCTGGCAGGGGAGGAGGGACTAAAACACTGATGTTACAAATTGGAGCAACTTCCCCACAGCTCACAGACAGCATGCAGGAACTACATAACCCACAATGCATTGCCAGGTTTTAGCTGCTGATTTTTTTTTTATTCCAGTTTTTACTGGTTCGCCATTTCATTTGGTCTTCATGATTTATTTTTTATAGTTTTTTTTTTTCCATTATTTGTCTTCTTCTAACTCTTTGCGCCTTTGAAACAGGGTTGACTGACTCCTAACCTAAGCTAACTGCTAATTAGGTTTTGGAAGGGTCAAATGTCAAATTAAATGAAATTAAATGTCAAATCTTAAATGAAAAATGTTTAACTTCCGTCACATGATCTTTAGGATTCTGATTCAGTTCGGCCAAGACCGTGAATTCGGCCAAATCCTGACGAAAAAGGCAGAATCTTGTCCGAATACCGAACTGAATCCTGGATTCGGTGCATTCCTAATTTAAAGTACTTATTTTTTTATTCAAGTCCTCTCCTATTCATATATCAGTCTTTTATTTAAACCATACACTGGTTGCTAAGGTAATTAGGACCCTAGCAGCCAAATAGCTGCTGAAACTCCAAACTAGAGAGCTGCTGAATAGTGATGAGCAAATCTGTCACATTTCGCTTTGCCATAAAATTCGCGAAACGGCAAAAAAATTCGCGAAACGGCGAAAAATTCGCAAAACGCATTTGTTGCGTGATTTTTTTGTCTCCCACATCTTGTTTAACACCCGTGTCTATTTTTTGTCGCCCGTGTCTATTTTTTTGTCGCCCGCGCCCAATTTGACGCGTGACAAAAAAAATTGCGCGGAACAAATTTTTCTGCTGTGGATTTTCACGGAAGTAATACATAGAAATACATAGACAATATGGAAATGCATAAAAAAATATTTTTATTTTTATCCAGGGACCCTTCCTGCACCTTTTCTCTCATTTACAACAAATGTGGCAGTAGAACCAATTAAACACAGTCAAAAAAAAATCCCATTAACAAAGGAGCCCTCTGACCCGCGACGCTGACCTCATGTACGTGACATTAAATCAAAGGAAATTTTTATCAATACATTGTTGTCCTACATTGACCCCAATAAAATATACATATTTTTCAACTTGTCTCCAATTATATAGACATAATACTTGATGAAAGGATTCAATTTGAAGCAGAGACACCACTTACTGTCGTTCCCCTGATGATGGAACTGTGATGTCTGGAAATGTGGTGGGAGGTCAGGGATATAAACCTAGAGGAGAAGGATTGAGAGAAAGGTTACCAGATAAAACTTAGTTGTGAAATACAATTCATTTAGTCTGACAGCAGGATGCTGGGAAAATGATATGGTCCATGGAGATAGGAAGCACCTAAAGCTGGACACACACACAGTTATTGCCGTTTACCAGAGGAATGGCTTGAAGACCAATCATACGGTGTATATAGATCAATCCATCATCAACATGAAGACTACAATCTTACAAATATGATTGCTTTGGGAAAAGAACTGTCATCATCTGGAAAGATTGTTGTATTATTGCAAGACTGGCCGTACCCGTTGTACAAACAAAAGGGATTCGGCCGATATCTCCAAACCTGTCCGGTTGCTAAAACAAGCGATGGCCATGGCACAATGTTTGCTTAACGCACAGGAACAGGTTATTGTACAAAACTTGTATCCGATGACAATATGTGTATGGGGACATTGATCAACTGTCAGATTTTCGTGGTTTTAGAGTTTTTTTTTAAAAAAACCAGGACTAAACACGTTTCCATGAATGATAGTCATTTATCGAAGATCCGAGCTGAAAAGGCACAGACGGGAAAAAACAAAGGAAAAAGGTGAAAATGAGACTTCAAACCTCTAGATTTGTTGCGGTTTTGTTCAGGGTCGGACTGGGCTGCCGGTATACTGGGAAAAAACCTGGTGGGCCCGGTGGCCCTGACCCTTGCCCGTTAAACTGCACGCTCAGGGAAGGACGTCGGGTGGGGGACCCTGTGGGGGATTAGGGAGGCTCAGTGGGGGTCCCTGTGGGGGGTTAGTGGGGGTGGGGGACACGGCTGGTGGGGGTACTTGCAGGGCCCCTGGACGGCAGCCCTGGTGAGCGCTGCACCCCCCAGTCCAACCCTGGTTTTGTTGCATAATAAATGACAAAAAAATGAATGTTAGTAAATGCCCCCCATGTGTATTTTGCAGCTTGAAGGTAATTCAATTGTTGCTTTGAGGTTTGTATAGGACCCACTAATGACTATCCATATAGTGTATGGAAATGTGGCCTTCGTTTGGGACATATGTATGCACTAATTATTTTAAAGGGGCCCTCAACTACATACATACATCTATATGTATAGACATTTACCATCTTTGCAGAGGTCTCTTCTCTGTTGACTTGTGTACAGTAAACCTGGAGCATCTTTTGCATTATTTTGGCCTTATATTGGCCTTATATTGGCCTTATATTGGCCTTATATTGGCCTTGACCAGTATAGAGACATCAGTCGTCCCTTATTCTCGTTGTTCATTCTGTTCTCCTCCTTCGGTACCTGGCAACACCAATCCATCTACCCATGGACTAATCACTGCACACCCATCATTTATGACTTATTATCCATCATCATTTAAATAATGGGCTTTGTGGAAAGCATTGACAATTTGTTATTGATTGATGGAGGAGGCTATTCATGATATAATTGTTATTGATTATGCATTGTTTCCTATCCATGTACAAACAACATTACTAAGACCAATAGACCTTAGTTTAGAAAGCAGCTGTTTGTGGGGAACGGTATCAAATGCTTTGGCAAAATCCCCATCTCCTGCCCCCCCACTGTCCAGCTTCTTACTCACCTCCCGGGCCCGGAGACTTTTCGCTTTAAAGGGGGCCCGGCCGTGATACAGTATTTTAAGCCCGGGCCCCCTTTAAAATTTCCGGGCCCTATGATTGGTACATTGGTGGTCAGTGGGTAACTTGATTGGTCGCGCCCCGTGTGACGCCAGTACGCACGGGGCGCGACCTTGTAAATGTGAGGATACAGTGGCGGTGAACAGGAGAATTCGGTGGGGCCTGGAGCGTTGGAGCGTGAGGGACACAGCAGGAAGCCGGAGCGAGGGAGCAGGAGAAGTTGGTGGACGCGGGGACCGGAAGCAGTTGGATGCAGTTGGACGCGGGGTGAGGGAGTTGGTGGATGCAGTTGGACAGGGGGTGTTGGTGGATGCAGTTGGAGGGGGGGTATTGGTGGATGCAGTTGGAGGGGGGGTATTGGTGGATGCAGTTGGACGGGGGGGGTGCTGGTGGATGCAGTTGGAGGGGGGGTGCTGGTGGATGTCGATATCGGCAGCTACAATTGGCCTGTGTACGGGAACCTTAAGAGTGTATTCCATATGGCCTTTGTGCGTTGGTCATATACTGTGTCAGCCACTGATTTGTTAGATCTGAGCCATTTTTGCCACTAGACCTGGACAAATGTTGCACCTTTCATTGCGTTGCCTCCTAGATTTCTCACAACAAAATGGTTACCAGAAAGACATTATACTATATTACTTCTCTGTGTGAAATGCATCTCAGAATCAATATTCATAAACCCAATTTGCCTTGTAGCAACACTAACACATCAGCAGTTAGAAGCCGCGGCTTGCGATGCAGTCTTCATGGAGTGTCTTTGCCTTTGAATGCGGAAGCCTAGGGTGAAGTGACTGTTGAGCATAATTGCCTTATTACGTAAAGACGTCATAGCAAGCATCACTGGTAGAACTGGCTGTTGAGCATTTATTTACGCCTTTTTAAGTCCACGTCGAGCACTTAAGTGATTGCTGCGCACGTCGAAACAATAACAATGAAGATCAAAGTTCAACTTTCACAGAACTGGAGTGCTACTGAGTTCTAATATCTTACCTTTTACAATAGGGAGGCATAGTATTCAATATATATAGTTCATTTTCAAAGGAAATGACATCAAGCATTAACCTATCCGTAGCCTCTAAAAACCCTTGGTCAATTCCTAGGGCTTGTGGCCTTGGACTAGTTACCATATCTCCCTGTGCCAATATTGAGATTGTGAGCTCTTTATGGCAGGGACCTACCGCCTTAAAAATAAGGGTACAGGTATAGGACCCATTATCCAGAATGCTCGGGACCAATGGTATTCCGGATAAGTCTTTCCGTAATTTGGATCTACATACCTAAAGTCTACTAAAAATCAAAAAAACATTAATTAAACCCAATAGGATTATTTTGCATCCAATAAGGATTATTTATATCTTAGTTTGGATCAAGTACAGGTACTGTTTTATTATTACAGAGAAAAGGGAATCATTTAACCATTAAATAAACCCAATAGGGCTGTTCTGCCCCAATAAGGGGTAATTATATCTTAGTTGGGATCAAGTACAGGTACTGTTTTATTATTACAGAGAAAAGGGAAATCATTTAACCATGAAATAAACCCAATAGGGCTGTTCTGCCCCAATAAGGGGTAATTATATCTTAGTTGGGATCAAGTACAGGTACTGTTTTATTATTACAGAGAAAAGGGAAATCATTTAACCATGAAATAAACCCAATAGGGCTGTTCTGCCCCCAATAAGGGGTAATTATGTCTTAGTTGGGATCAAGTACAGGTACTGTTTTATTATTACAGAGAAAAGGGAAATCATTTAACCATGAAATAAACCCAATAGGGCTGTTCTGCCCCCAATAAGGGGTAATTATATCTTAGTTGGGATCAAGTACAGGTACTGTTTTATTATTACAGAGAAAAGGGAATCATTTAACCATTAAATAAACCCAATAGGACTGTTCTGCCCCCAATAAGGGGTAATTATATCTTAGTTGGGATCAAGTACAGGTACTGTTTTATTATTACAGAGAAAAGGGAATCATTTAACCATTAAATAAACCCAATAGGGCTGTTCTGCCCCAATAAGGGGTAATTATATCTTAGTTGGGATCAAGTACAGGTACTGTTTTATTATTACAGAGAAAAGGGAATCATTTAACCATTAAATAAACCCAATAGGGCTGTTCTGCCCCAATAAGGGGTAATTATATCTTAGTTGGGATCAAGTACAGGTACTGTTTTATTATTACAGAGAAAAGGGAATCATTTAACCATTAAATAAACCCAATAGGGCTGTTCTGCCCCAATAAGGGGTAATTATATCTTAGTTGGGATCAATTACAAGGTACTGTTTTATTACTACAGAAAAAAAGGAAATCAGTTTTAAAATTCTGAATTATTTGATTAAAATGGAGTCTATGGGAGACAGGCTTTCCGTAATTCGGAGCTTTCTGAATAATGGGTTTCTGGATAAGGGATCCCATACCTGTACATAGAAATAGTTTAGGAAGGTAATTGTCCTGGCATGCAAGTGTCAATGGCAGCCTCTTGGTATTGATTTAGATTTTAAACACTTAGGTCAGTGATATTGAAACAGAAAGCCTTAGAATAATGAAGAGAATTGTGTAAAAACAGGGTAAGAATTGATTAATGCAGAAATTGGGGGCTTCAGCCTTGCTGCGGGGCCTTGGGATGTTCACCACCTCTGCATGTTCACCACCATGCGAATATATTGGCACAACAACAAGACTCAAAATAACAACAATACGTATGTTGATTAATAGTAAGCATGGACTTCCATATGGCCGAGAGTCGAGCAATTCCCTCCTTACAACGAGCCCACGTTTGCATGCAGATTGCACAAATACAAATGTTCGCCAGTGAAACTGAGCCAAGAAAGATACCTCTGTGCAAAAAAGCATTTCAAAATGAGGTTCTTTCTATTGCCATGCAAATATAGCATAAAGTAAATCACTTAATGCAATTTGCTTAGTAATACATAAATACCACTGGGCATAGTAAGTAACACATAAATACCTCTAAGCTAACCCAGCAATTTCTACAGGGTTTCTAAAGTTTTTCATCATTTACAAAAGGCAGAATTTAGCCAAAGTTCATATAAAAATGCTCCACAATGTATTACTCCACCTTGTGATCACTGCATGTAGGAGGTCGCCATTTTCAATGGATATGCAGAAGGGTGGGAAGGGTTAGCCAGTGGCACAGAGGTAAGACATAAAAATCAATAAAATAAGGATTGTTTTGCCTTCAATAAGGGGTAATTATATCTTAGTTGGGATCAAGTACAGGTACTGTTTTATTATTACAGAGAAAAGGGAATCATTTAACCATGAAATAAACCCAATAGGGCTGTTCTGCCCCCAATAAGGGGTAATTATATCTTAGTTGGGATCAAGTACAGGTACTGTTTTATTATTACAATGAAAAGGGAATCATTTAACCATTAAATAAACCCAGTAGGGCTGTTCTGCCCCCAATAAGGGGTAATTATATCTTAGTTGGGATCAAGTACAGGTACTGTTTTATTATTACAATGAAAAGGAAATCATTTAACCATTAAATAAACCCAATAGGGCTGTTCTGCCCCCAATAAGGGGTAATTATATCTTAGTTGGGATCAAGTACAGGTACTGTTTTATTATTACAGAGAGAAGGGAATCATTTAACCATTAAATAAACCCAATAGGGCTGTTCTGCCCCAATAAGGGGTAATTATATCTTAGCTGGGATCAAGTACAGGTACTGTTTTATTATTACAGAGAAAAGGGAATCATTTAACCATTAAATAAACCCAATAGGGCTGTTCTGCCCCCAATAAGGGGTAATTATATCTTAGTTGGGATCAAGTACAGGTACTGTTTTATTATTACAGAGAAAAGGGAATCATTTAACCATTAAATAAACCCAATAGGATTGTTCTGCCCCAATAAGGGGTAATTATATCTTAGTTGGGATCAAGTACAGGTACTGTTTTATTATTACAATGAAAAGGGAATCATTTAACCATTAAATAAACCCAATAGGGCTGTTCTGCCCCCAATAAGGGGTAATTATATCTTAGTTGGGATCAAGTACAGGTACTGTTTTATTATTACAGAGAAAAGGGAATCATTTAACCATTAAATAAACCCAATAGGGCTGTTCTGCCCCCAATAAGGGGTAATTATATCTTAGTTGGGATCAAGTACAGGTACTGTTTTATTATTACAGAGAAAAGGGAATCATTTAACCATGAAATAAACCCAATAGGGCTGTTCTGCCCCCAATAAGGGGTAATTATATCTTAGTTGGGATCAAGTACAGGTACTGTTTTATTATTACAGAGAAAAGGGAATCATTTAACCATGAAATAAACCCAATAGGGCTGTTCTGCCCCCAATAAGGGGTAATTATATCTTAGCTGGGATCAAGTACAGGTACTGTTTTATTATTACAGAGAAAAGGGAATCATTTAACCATTAAATAAACCCAATAGGGCTGTTCTGCCCCCAATAAGGGGTAATTATATCTTAGTTGGGATCAAGTACAGGTACTGTTTTATTATTACAATGAAAAGGGAATCATTTAACCATTAAATAAACCCAATAGGGCTGTTCTGCCCCAATAGGGGGTAATTATATCTTAGTTGGGATCAAGTACAGGTACTGTTTTATTATTACAATGAAAAGGGAATCATTTAACCATGAAATAAACCCAATAGGGCTGTTCTGCCCCAATAAGGGGTAATTATATCTCAGTTGGGATCAAGTACAGGTACTGTTTTATTATTACAGAGAAAAGGGAATCAGTTTTAAAATTTTGAACTATTTGATTAAAATGGAGTCTATGGGAGACAGGCTTTCCGTAATATCTGTGCCATATTTAAGGCAGGGACTAGAAAAATGAGTCTCCAAGAAACCTCTTTCCCCTACTTTCTGCAGCCATTTGGGTTCTATTTCTACATTGAGTTACATTATTTTCTATGCAGCTCTGGCAGAACCAGGAACTTCAAACAGTGGCCTTCTTCTACTTCTTCAATGACTTCTGAAATCTTTTATCCATTGTTTAAAAGAAAAAAATGACTTTGATCCATAACCTTTAATATGAGCTAAGTTTGGGAGCCTTCGGTTACGTCTTGCTTGAAGGGCAGATACACTCAACTTAACACTTGTTTCTTCTTGTTTCTTGCAGGTAATGCCTTCGTGGTGAGCCTGGCTTTGGCAGACCTCGTGGTGGCCTTGTACCCTTATCCTTTAGTGCTCGTGGCCATCTTCAAAAATGAATGGGCAATGGGAGAGATGCATTGCAAAGTGAGCGGCTTCGTGATGGGCCTGAGCGTCATTGGTTCCATATTCAACATCACTGGGATTGCTATAAACCGTTATTGCTACATCTGCCATAGTTTCGTCTATGACAAGCTGTTCAGCCTGTGGAATACAATACTTTATGTCTGTTTAATTTGGACCCTCACCGTCGTTGCAACCGTCCCGAACTTTTTTGTCGGCTCGTTAGAATACGATCCCCGGATCTACTCGTGTACTTTTGTTCAAACCGTAAGCTCCTCCTACACGATTACTGTAGTCGTCATTCATTTCATTGTGCCGATCACTGTGGTGACCTTTTGTTACCTCCGGATATGGATTCTGGTGATTCAGGTGAGGAGGAAAGTCAAGTCTGAAATCAAGCCAAGGATGAAACAAAGCGATTTCCGTAATTTTCTGACGATGTTCGTGGTGTTTGTTATTTTTGCCTTTTGTTGGGCTCCTCTGAACGTCATTGGCTTGGCAGTGTCCATCAGCCCAACAGAAGTAGCGCCCAAAATTCCAGAATGGCTCTTCGTTCTTAGCTATTTCATGGCCTATTTTAACAGTTGCCTTAATGCTATCATATATGGACTCCTCAATCAGAACTTTCGCAAGGAGTATAAACGAATCCTGATGTCATTGTGGATGCCGCGGCTTTTCTTTCAAGACATTTCTAGAGGTGGAACTGAATGTCCAAAAAGCAAGCCTTCTCCTGCTTTGAACAACAACGACCAAGTAAAAACGGACACGGTGTAAAGGTTTAGTAATAGAACAAATCATGTTGTAAGACTGCCGAATCAACATGGGGAATTCGCCATATCTTGGTGGGACTTAAAACACAGATGGAGCAAGATTTAACAATACATTTGGAATACACAATGTACACAACATGCCAATAATTTCTTGGGAACAACAAGTGCCAGATACTACTATTAAGCCTGTTTGATCTATTATATAGCAACGCATGTGCTTCTTTTCACCAGCATTGGGAAAACATTCTACCTGCACTGATAGATTCTGTTATTAGGGTTAGGGTTAACCCTTACTCTAATTAGCCCTAACTCTAGCAACCCTGGTTGGGTAGTAACAAGGCTGCCATGAGTAATTATGGAACCCCAGTCCTCCTAGGGGACCCCAATTATTAGCCCACTAGATACCTGAGACCCCTGGGTGGTGGTCCCTGTTAACAAGTAAAATAACTCATCAGGGAAAAATTAAAGCCCCTGTAGGCCATACCCCTGATCTGCATTGGTCACTCCCCAATTATGCCAAACCTGCCCATCCATCTTCTTTGTGATCTGCCAATCATGATTTTCCATCACAGGGCCCCTTCTGCCATTGGTTGGGTTGGGTAGTAACAAGGCTGCAATGAGTAATTATGGAACCCCATTCTTCTAAGTTGGCAGGGCCCTCCTCTTGGGGACCCCAATTATTAGCCCACTAGATACCTGAGACCCCTGGGTGGTGGTCCCTGCCAACAAGTAAAATAATGCATCAAGGAAAAAAAGTAAAGCCCCTGCATGACCATACTCCTGATCTGCATTGGTCACTCCCTAATTATGCCCAAACCTGCCCATCCATCTTCTTTGTGATCTGCCAATCATGATTTTCCATCAGGCCCCCCTTCTGCCATTGGACCCCTGGCTGCAGTATAACTGCCCCCTGATGGTGGTCCTAGGTAAAGATACTGGTTAAATTGCATATGCCCAAGCATTTTTAATGGTGCACTGGTGGTCTGTTACAATTTCTAACCACTCTGTTCACGCTAAGCCCACGGGGCATTAAGGGAGAAGGAAAGGTAAAAACTCAGTAAGCTTTATCATAAAGTTCTATGTAAATACAGCCATAAGCACTCACAGAAACACTGCACTGAGTCCTCTGTCAAAAGAAACAGGACTTGTTGTCTCTGCTTTCCTCTGCCAGAGACACACAGCTCTCTGCTCTCTCCCCTCTGCTGCTCCCCCCCTCCCTCAAGAATGGTAAGAACCCCCCTTAGGAATGTGGATCTGAGCCAATCAGCAGGAAGCTTCCTCATAGTCTTATTAACTGCATTATTATTATTAACTGCATTAAGCATGTATACCGGTCTTGGTTTTGGTGCAGGAGTGAGGCATTATGGGAACTTTCTTTACACAGCTCAGGGTTTTATTTTCCTATGAGGCTTCTGATCATCTGAACAGGTGAAATATGGGGAAACTTAAGGGCACTATTGACAGAACTGAAGGTATGCCTGCAGCTTGAGATTAACTCTTTATTAGCCTTTCCTTCTCCTTTAAATACATTGCTTTACTGGGCCAGATCCATGACATTTGTAGCACGATGTCTGCATAGAAGTGCATCTGTTATGGATAAAATACCACCAAAGCACTGTCAAATATCTGTGGGGTCATAAAATTGCAGCCGATTTCCATGCACAGTGCACCCTTCATACTGATTAGTGAGTAAAGTGATGGATGGTCCGGTTTGTCTTGGTTCCACGAGGTTCCCATTCCAGATGGTTACGTTTAAAGGTCACATTGAATTACAAATGACTGTACGGGCGGGTGTTAATATCCGTGATGTTATCGAGGTGGTCAATTACCCCTTATAATACTATTATTCAGACGCCTGACATAACTCAACCCTTCAACCCAAAATCAAGTCATTAAGGGGGAGCGGCCTGAGTAGGTAAATGATTGCCATTGAGTGAGCTGGGAGACCAATGTCTGTGAGTCAAATTGTCTCTATGGATTTCTCACTTGACTTGTGTTATACTGATTAACGCTTTCACCGAGCGGCCATTCATTTAGGCTGTTGGGAGGGAAAGTACATGTGTAAATTACCAGTGCTGGAGAAATTATTTCCCAAACTTCACCGAAGCGCTCAAGTAAATCTAATCTGTATTATTATAGAATAACGGCTGCTATTAGCAAAGTCTCTTATTATTATTATTATTATAAGCCCTTTGCTACAATATCTGCTTGTATTTAGCAGTTCTAACTCATATAAACCAACTGTGAAAGCTGAAGGGTCAGATAGAAAGACACATTTTGACTGTCCCTTTGTTAGGTGTAGTTTAAAGGGGAACTCCGCCCAAACACAACTTTGCAATATACAATAATTAAAAAATATGCACCCTTTTCATGATGTTTAATGTAATAATCTGGTTTGGAACAGTTTCCTAAGTCCCGCCCCCTGTTCCCCTGCTGATTGGCTGACTACTTTGTGACTCAAATAAACTGTAACAGTAGTTGCCTGTCCCTCAGCCTGCCTTCAGCCTGCCTCCTCCCAATCCCACAATTCCCTGCTGCACACGTGATGTCAATAAGGAAAGGAACATCCCAGTGCAATGCATTGTGGGTTATGTAGTTCCTGCATGCTGTCTGTAAGCTGTGGGGAAGTTGTTACAATTTGTAACATCAGCGTTTTAGTCCCTCCTCCCCTGCCAGGATTTCAAATGATACAGAAAGAGAAGAACTGTTTTGCAGCTGGATTTCATCATATAAAATAGTATTTATTCCTACTGTTTGAAGGAACAGATTACAGTGATAGGTATATTAGGGGTTTCTGTGTTTTGGAAGGCAGAGTTCCCCTTTAAAAAGCACCATTTTTTTTCCAGCATAAATAAACACCACCCAGTGCTTATTATGAAAATATTTTAGAGGAAATCTCAATAAATGTGATATATATATATATGTGTATATGTTTATAACTCAGAACAAAATGAATGTACCATAGCCGATTCTACTTATTTTTTTATAAATGAAATGTACAGTTTTAAATACTATTTATGAATTGAAAAGCCTTTATTCTTGGAACAGATGTTTCGATGTTATTTCATGTATGGCAAATATATGCTTGTTTAAATGTACCCATACAGTTAAGGTTTAAAGAGTATATATATATATAAATCATTTCTATTTATTGGACTTTACACTTATGGCAATACGTGAGAGTTACAATCACAATGACGCGATACTACAAACACTTTCTTCTGCATTATTGCAATCCTCTGCTTTCTTAATGCATTATCGCATTAACATTATTATACAGGTATGGGACCCATTATCCAGAATGCTCAGGACCCGGGGTATTCCGGAATTGGGATCTTTCCGTAACTTGGATCTCCATAACTTAAGTCTGCTAAAAATCATTTAAATATTGAATAAACCCAATAGGGCTGTTCTGCCCCCAATAAGGGGTAATTATATCTTAGTTGGGATCAAGTACAGGTACTGTTTTATTATTACAGAGAAAAGGGAATCATTTAACCATGAAATAAACCCAATAGGGCTGTTCTGCCCCCAATAAGGGGTAATTATATCTTAGTTGGGATCAAGTACAGGTACTGTTTTATTATTACAGAGAAAAGGGAATCATTTAACCATGAAATAAACCCAATAGGGCTGTTCTGCCCCCAATAAGGGGTAATTATATCTTAGTTGGGATCAAGTACAGGTACTGTTTTATTATTACAGAGAAAAGGGAATCATTTAACCATTAAATAAACCCAATAGGGCTGTTCTGCCCCCAATAAGGGGTAATTATATCTTAGTTGGGATCAAGTACAGGTACTGTTTTATTATTACAGAGAAACAGGGAATCATTTTTAAAAATTAGAATTATTTGCTTATAATGGAGTTTATGGGAGACGGCCTTTCCGTAATTCAGAATTCTCTGGATAACGGGTCTCCAGATAAGGGATCCCATACCTGTATTAACAAAGAGGGTTCAGTGTTAAACAGTGTGTGTTGCACAACTGGGAAGCGACAAAAGTCACACAGGGAAGTATTGGCAGCATTTTTGTTCTGTTAAAAAAGGCAAATTGTTGTGATTTCAATGATGTCCATTTTTAAAGGTTTATTCATGATACTTTGTCTCACTCAGTCCTTTTTACCCTCTCACTCTTTCAGAGGTAGGTCAGCAAGCAGTGGTTGTGAGTGGCTCTGTACCTGATGGGGGTTAGCCTAGGCCAATAATGCGAGTCCGTCAACCATTATCCTATTAGTATAGGATTAGTCAGTCAGTAGCACAGGTAGATCAGTGAGTAGCACTGGTGAATCTGTAACAGGCAATAATACTATCTATGTCCATGTAAATATGTATGAGTTTTCATTGTAAATATGTATTATAGGAAAAAATGGAACCAGAAAATGAATATAGGTAATCCATTCACTGAAAAGTAAATTAAAACAATACTGACATGGGAAAACATGTTTTTCAAAACCCATCAGTTAATAGAGCTTCTCCAGCAGAATCCTGCATTGTAATCTGTTTTTCCCATGGGGCTAGCCATATTCTTCATTTCCCATGGTGCCACAGTCATGTGATCTGTGCTCTGATAAACTTTAGTCAACCCCCCCACTAGCAGCCGATCAGCAGAACAATGGGAAGGGAGCAAGATAGCAGCTCCCAGTAGGTATCAGAATAGCACTCAATAGTAAGGAATCCAAGTCCAGCTTGGGACTCCTCCAGTTGCATGGGAGTAGGAGAAACAATAGGTTAGCTGAAAGCAGTTCTAATGTGTAGCGCTGGCTCCTTCTGAAAGCTCAGACTCAGTCACACTTTACTGCTGCGCTGCAAGTTGGAGTGATATCCCCCCCCTCCCAGCAGCCGATCAGCAGAACAATGGGAAGGGAGCAAGATAGCAGCTCCCAGTAGGTATCAGAATAGCACTCAATAGTAAGTAATCCAAGTCCAGCTTGGGACTCCTCCAGTTGCATGGGAGTAGGAGAAACAATACGTTAGCTGAAAGCAGTTCTAATGTGTAGCGCTGGTTCCTTCTGAAAGCTCAGACTCAGTCACACTTTACTGCTGCGCTGCAAGTTGGAGCGATATCCCCCCCCCCCCAGCAGCCGATCAGCAGAACAATGGGAAGGGAGCAAGATAGCAGCTCCCAGTAGGTATCAGAATAGCACTCAATAGTAAGAAATCCAAGTCCGGCTTGGGACTCCTCCAGTTACATGGGAGTAGGAGAAACAATAGGTTAGCTGAAAGCAGTTCTAATGTGTAGCGCTGGCTGAAAGCTCAGACTCAGGCACAATGCACTGAGATGGCGCCTACACACCAATATTACAGCTACAAATACATCTGTTGGTTCAAGAATAACATTTGGCAGAGTAAATTATTTGCTATGTAAACAGTATAATTAAAAAATAAAAAGTACCCCATAAAAATAATGACAGACTCAGACAAGTAACAGACAGGGAGCCGCAGAGTAAACCATATGTAGTTCCGGCAGGAGAAGCAACTGTAACATTATTTTGGCGATGATATACTTATATTCTGTATAACATTCAGGTGGTGAGCCTTAGACTGGACAAGCTGCAACTCCTGGTAGATTTACATGGGACTCTCTCTTTCATATGGGCCCTCGCTGTATTGGTGTAGGAAGGGTTAACTGCACTGAATCACACACCCAGAACAGTAACTTGGGTACCAAAGCTGTTTATATGATCTCTGGTGGTACTGCTCAGATGGTACAATATTATATACTTCAGACAACTTCATCCCCTGGATGGTATTTCCACAGGAATAATATTGGCAACAACACTGGATAGTACTCAATAGTGATGAGCGAATCTGTCTTGTTTTGCTTTGGCGGAAAATCCGTGAAATTACCGAAAAATGCACAAAATGGTGAAAAATTCCCAAAACGTTTTTTGTTGTGCTTGACTTGGCGCCTATTTTGATGCAACCGCTACATTTTCTGGACGTGCGATAAATTTTTCTGTGGCAAATTTTCACTGGCGTTTCGCGAAACAGTTTGCTAAATTGTCTGAAATTCAGAAATTCACTGCGAATCCATGACTGCCGAAAAAATTTGCTCATCACTAGTACTCAATAATAAGGGGACTAATCCCCAGTGCTAGCAGATGCTTACAGTGAAGTCTTACTCCAGTCTTACTCCAGGAATGTCTTATTTCTGAGCACTTGACTCCCTATACTGGTGGGTCACACCGCAGGGCACTAAGCCTTCTGGTCTCTTGGCTGGAGGCTTTGGCTCCTCTGCTAACTACCCTGATACTATCTCTCACTCCTAGAGTAAGCTATTACTGAAAATGTCCTAAAATTGTCTTCTCCTGCTGTGGCCCTTCCCTATCTCAGGCTCTATAGCTCCAACAACCCCCTCCAACTGGTGGGGTCCAAAGAGACCAAGTACATGGTGGCTTCCCCTGAAGCTGACACCCCTGGCCAACTACAGAACTGTAAAGGAAACAACCCCCCACCCAACTGTAAAACATGACTGTCCCGTTGCTAGATTAGCCCTAATGGGGACTGCGTAAAGTAATGGTGAGCAAAACCTTTACACTCCTACACAGGTATCTTCAGTCAGATCCATCACTCTATTACTCAAGAGATTGGTCTAGTTTTATCCTACTGTGTGATCCCCTCCTTACTAAACCTATGGGGGTTATTGACTTGGACCCTGGGCAGAAATTCAAGAAACCAAACGCACTCCCTTAGGACAAATCGCATAGAATATCCTTAATGCAAATATGGAGACTAAAGCTGGCCTTCAATGGGCCAACAGTGCCTGCTGATATTGGCTATGTATAGAGCCAAAATAACAGCCTGCCTGACAGATATGTGGTTGGGCATTGGCCAGATATCTATTGGGCAGGGTGTCATCTGGGTCAAGAATTAAGGCTTGGTGTTTGGCAACATTACCTGACAAGCAGAACTGCATGGGTATAGCTAATATAATCCATTGTAGGAACTGAAATAGATTCCTGGAATAGATCTAAAGAATGTGAAGGCTTGACAACATGGAAAGACTAGATGGGCCAGCTGTTACTCTTTAGTTTTTTCATTATAAATTATTGATCCAAATGGTGTGCTGTGTGCTGTGAGCTTATCATGAAACTGAGAAGTGCTGGTTAAACACCAGAAGGTAGGGCTGGAGATGACGGGGCCAATGGCAATGAGGAGCAACCAACATATTGGAAGTATATGCAAAATGGTGCTGGTTACTATGTCGAGAACTGCAGATTGTAGATTGTGTTCAAAAATGCCCTAAAGAGTAGAAGATTGCAATAAAGCACATCAATCCCAGGGTTGCATTCACAAGAGGCAGTGTATGTAGCCTGGGGCCACTATTAGCAAAGGGGAGGAATTAAATAAAGCAAGGGATTTACATTGTAGTCTTCCAGCTGTTAATAACCTACACATGCCCAGAGCTGGAGGCTACTGGGGATGGTGGATATTTAGCTGGGGGGCTGCAGGGTGGATATCCCTGATGTATGTACAGAAAATATCTAATAATTATTACCTATCACAATTTAATATGTACTTTGTGTTTTGATGTATTCCCTGTGCCCCAGAAGCCACCGGGATGCCATCAGCTCAGGGAAATGCCCTCTTTGGTTGAGCCCTGATCAGTACAGCAAAAATACCAAATCTTATACCAAATCTTAATTAAACATAAAATATTTTTTGTGCCATAGCCCTCCCCTTGGTTGCCAAATAAAGAGAGATGAATAGAGGGGAAATCATTTCTGTGTTTCATTTGTTTCAGTTCCTATATGTGTCTACTAAAAGCATTGGCCAACATGAGCCAACTCCTACTGTAAAAGCCTAGAAGTGCTGACCCACCAATGGACTGTCCCACCCATGGACTGACCCACCAATGGACTGTCCCACCCATGGACTGACCCACCAATGGACTGTCCCACCCATGGACTGACCCACCCATGGACTGACCCACCAATGGACTGACCCACCCATGGACTGTCCCACCCATGGACTGACCCACCAATGGACTGACCCACCAATGGACTGACCCACCAATGGACTGACCCACCAATGGACTGTCCCACCCATGGACTGACCGACCAATGGACTGTCCCACCCATGGACTGTCCCACCCATGGACTGTCCCACCCATGGACTGTCCCACCCATGGACTGTCCCACCCATGGACTGACCCACCAATGGACTGACCCACCAATGGACTGTCCCACCCATGGACTGTCCCACCCATGGACTGACCCACCAATGGACTGACCCACCAATGGACTGTCCCACCCATGGACTGTCCCACCCATGGACTGACCCACCAATGGACTGACCCACCAATGGACTGACCCACCAATGGACTGTCCCACCTGGGAAGGAGCAACAGAGCAAGTCAAACCATGGTGGATTGCTTTTATTTTTTTAATTTATAGAATCTTAATAAATTCTAACTCACCTCTACAATATTAACTGAGCAGAGCTGAAATCATTTATTTTTTGTGTTGCCTTTGAAGGTATTTATGCACTGGGAAACAATGGAAAACAATGGAAAACCTTTATTAAGCATATACAGGGAACTCTGAGTATCACTCATGTATTATAAGGGATAATGTACCCCCTACTGTAAATGATAAGGATATTAGCAGTCACTGAGGGGTTCTGTGCCCATATAAAGGCACAAGGCTGCAGGCTGAGTTATACAGGGAACTCTGAGTATCACTCATGTATTATAAGGGATAATGTACCCCCTACTGTAAATGATAAGGATATTAGCAGTCACTGAGGGGTTCTGTGCCCATATAAATGCACAAGGCTGCAGGCTGAGTTATACAGGGAACTCTGAGTATCACTCATGTATTATAAGGGATAATGTACCCCCTACTGTAAATGATAAGGATATTAGCAGTCACTGAGGGGGTTCTGTGCCCATATAAAGGCACAAGGCTGCAGGCTGAGTTATACAGGGAACTCTGAGTATCACTCATGTATTATAAGGGATAATGTACCCCCTACTGTAAATGATAAGGATATTAGCAGTCACTGAGGGGTTCTGTGCCCATATAAAGGCACAAGGCTGCAGGCTGAGTTATACAGGGAACTCTGAGTATCACTCATGTATTATAAGGGATAATGTACCCCCTACTGTAAATGATAAGGATATTAGCAGTCACTGAGGGGTTCTGTGCCCATATAAAGGCACAAGGCTGCAGGCTGAGTTATACAGGGAACTCTGAGTATCACTCATGTATTATAAGGGATAATGTACCCCCTACTGTAAATGATAAGGATATTAGCAGTCACTGAGGGGTTCTGTGCCCATATAAAGGCACAAGGCTGCAGGCTGAGTTATACAGGGAACTCTGAGTATCACTCATGTATTATAAGGGATAATGTACCCCCTACTGTAAATGATAAGGATATTAGCAGTCACTGAGGGGTTCTGTGCCCATATAAAGGCACAAGGCTGCAGGCTGAGTTATACAGGGAACTCTGAGTATCACTCATGTATCATAAGGGATAATGTACCCCCTACTGTAAATGATAAGGATATTAGCAGTCACTGAGGGGTTCGGTGACCATATAAAGGCTGCCGGCTGAGTAACCTATAGCAGCCAATTACTGTATCTATTTGGAAACAAATACCTGATTGGTTTTGTTAGTTACTAGACCTGAGCTAATGTTGACATGAGCAGAAACACAACATGCAGCCGGCAGTGAGAAAGCTGGAAGAGGTGACAATGAGGTACGGTGAACTTATAATGACGTTATAATCAGCTTTCACAGATGTCACAAAGAACCAGGGTCAGACTGGGCTGGAGGGGCACCAGGGAAAAAACCAGTGGGCCCCACCAAGCCAAGCCCACTTCCCTGCTCAGGCAGCCCCCTCTCCCCAAAGCCTGCTCCCCTGCCTGGGCTGTGACCTCCAGGGCCTTCCTCCCAATGTCTGCCCCCACACACAGAGCTACTTAGTAGCAGCTACTTGTCACAGCTACTAAACACCAGAAAATCCCCTGCCATAGACAATACTGAGAATTGCCTCTGCTAAAACACACGTAGAGACAATTATCAGTAAATGATCCGCACTGTCTATTTTAGTAGCCACAACAAGTAGCTGCTACTAGTAGCTCCATGTGTCTTCACCCTTAGGGAGTGGGTTTCTGGATAAGGGGTCCGATACCTGTACATTATATGACTTTATAGAAACACAAATGCCTTTCTTCTACTGACTGTTATTATGGGTTGGCCTCCTCCCTCTTCCATATACAAAATATGATTTTGAATGAGAGCAACGAAGCAATAAATACTTATGTTTTTGATGTGATCGTCGCCGCTTATGGTTCAGTGGGTACGAGCGGTGCTGGGGACGTTGAATTATTTTTCTATAAACACACACCAAAAGGGAAATTGTTGGGAAACCCATCAATCAGTATGAAAATAATGCCCACGGGCTCCAGTTGGCCTTTGTGAGAGAACGACTGGTGCTGAATGACAGGAAAGGCAAATGTAAAATCAAATGTCACAAACACGGGCAGATTACAGTTATTTGGGACACCGGTAATTTTGCATTGGGGAATCTGTTCTTCCCAGTCTTCAATGAGAAACCTTCATAGGTTATTAAAGTACATATTATCAAGCTGTCAGTCAGCCCTCCAATGGGAAAACGCTATGTGAGGCATGGGAGCAAGGGATTCATAGAGACAAGCAGCTAGGCAAGGGCAGCCCCCAGCATCCCCAGCATCCCCAGAATCCCCAGCATCCCCAACATCCCCAGCAAAGCAATGCTAAAGCAAACAGGTGAGTTCTTCCTGCCTGGCCATTCTACTAAACGTAGTTTCAGACTACGTTTAGTCTGCTTCTGAGGAAGTGGCAAGGGCCACGAAACGCGTCAAGCGAGCTACATAGATTTGTGATGTTTTTAACCTTGCTAATAAAATTGATATTTTAAACTAATAAACGGTCCCGGTGCTCCGTCTACACACTTTTTTGTAGTTTCAGACTGGCCTGCTAGAGAACCAGAGGATCTCCCAACTAGGCTTGCCACCCCGCCGGCCTAGATTCCCCAATTTAGAAAACCGGACAGATTGCTGTGTCATAGCCCCACCCCTGCAATGCCATATCCCCACCCACATGACATCATAGCCACACCCCTGCAATGTCATATCCCCACCCAGGGTCAGACTGGGGGGTGCAGGGCCCACCGGGGCTTCCGCCCCAGGGGCCCTGCAGGTGCCCCCACCGGCCGCGTCCCCTAACCCCCCCTTGGAGGGGCCCCCCTAACCCCCCGCAGGGGCCCCCACCCAGTGTCCTCCCCTGACCGTGCGTAAATTTAACGCATCAGGGGAGGAGCGGTCAGGCAGAGGGAGTGCAGCAAGGGTCGGGTCTGAGCCCCGGGGCCCACCGGAATATTTCCCGGTGTCCCGGCCAGGCCCGGATTTATGGAGAGGCCACAAAGGCCCGGGCCTAGGGTGGCAGAAACCTGGGGGCAGCATGCCGCCCCGCTGCACCAAAATTTTAAAATTTGTGTTCCCATACGGAACATGGCTGCTTGGATCCCCAACCCCTACCGCCCTCGCTGTTCGTGCATGCGTGCGCACCCCTAAAAACACCCCCCTTCGCGTTTGCGCACTCGGGGAGGGGGGCGTGCGACCGGGGGTGGCCTCGGGGCGGCCAGTTTTGAAATCCGGCCCTGGTCCCGGTGGCCTAGTCTGACCCTGTCCCCACCCACATGACATCATAGCCACACCCTATGGTGTCCTAGTCCCGCCCATGTGACATCACCGCCCCAAAAGATGTGAAGAAATAAGCTCCTGAGAGTTTTTTTATTTAAAAAAATTTGATCAGCGATTTATTTATGAAAAGCCACAATAATTTGTAAGTTGCTAGTGGAAAGTTTCTCAAACAAAATGGGGATTTTGGTGACAGTTTTACTAAATTTTAGAGAATATATTGCCATTGCTTGGAAAAATTGTGAAATTTAAATGCCTGTTCATTTCCATGAATCCTCTTTATTTTTCTCAAACAGGAAGTGCTCCAGCAGCCATTTTCCAAGCATTCTTGGAAAACAATAATGTGTTTAAGTTTTACTTCAAAGTGTGTGAAATAGAAAGCAATGATGGGATTAACTTCCCCCTGAAAGTGAGTGAAATAGAAAACAATCAGGGGATTAACTTCCCCCTGAAACTGGGTGAAATAGAAAACAATCAGGGGATTAACTTCCCCCTGAAACTGGGTGAAATAGAAAACAATGATGGGATTAATTTACCCCTGAAACTGGGTGAAATAGAAAACAATGATGGGATTAACTTCCCCCTGAAACTGGGTGAAATAGAAAACAATGATGGGATTAATTTACCCCTGAAACTGGGTGAAATAGAAAACAATGATGGGATTAATTTCCCCCTGAAACTGGGTGAAATAGAAAACAATGATGGGATTAATTTCCCCCTGAAACTGGGTGAAATAGAAAACAATGATGGGATTAATTTCCCCCTGAAACTGGGTGAAATAGAAAACAAAAATGTGTGTGACTTCCTCTTGAAAATGTGTCACTGACTATTCTATTTCTCTCCTAATCTAAGCCTCCATAGGACACAATCTCAGCAGTTTAAACCTGGCGTACTCTTTGTCATATACTCTTTGTAAATATACCTTTTTAGCAGTATGTGCCATTGGGTAATCCTAAATAGGAAACTGCCATTTTAAGTACTAAGGGCCGCCCCCTGGGATCATAGGAGTCACAGTGCACACAAACAAGCCAAGGCACACATACATGCTAGGCCAATGAATGGACAGAGTTCTGCCTTTTGCTCCCACGCTACTTCCTGTTACAGTTAGAGCTACATCACTTCCTGTCAGCTGATCTCTGAGGGAGCACACAGCCCATCACTAAATGGCGGCTCGGGGAAAAGATGTAAAAGGGCAATATTTACTGATATATATATTCCAGTTTGGCGAGATTCTTTAATAGGTTATTAAACATAATATAAACTATCGGTTGGTCAAGTAAACCAGCTGAAATGTAACATTGACCTTTATGGTGGGTATTTTATCAGCCCCCAGTGATGTTACAGAGGGGTTTAGCGTGTGGCTGTCTGACTGTAAGGCAGCATCTGTCTATGTGGCTTCAATAAGTGCCCGACGTCACTGTCCAACTGAGAAAATAACAATGCTAATTAATAATACAATTCCTTCTTAAAAGTCAATAGTAATATATCACAGGCTTAATGCCAGCCTCGTCTTCCTCGGGTCCCTTTTTACGAGAAATGTCACATGAAGTCAATCACGTTATTAAGGGCCCAGGTAGCTTAGACAGCCTTTTTACAATATCCCCTTAATCTCTCCAAGTGAAGTGGAATCTCTGACATTTTCATAAAGTAAATGCAGCCGTATTCCATTCCCATCACTTCTGTGTCTGCCAAGTGCGAGGATCTTTAACGATTATTCTAACTTTCTCTCCCGACGTACTTATCCAATCACGAACCATTAAACCTCTTTTTGTGAGTGGCACGTGACTCAGGGGTCAGCTGATGCAGAATCTTGGTGCGCCAATCAGAAATCCAATAGATAGTAACACAGGTTTGTTCCAATGTGGGATATTTAGCATCACTGTCTAAGGAACGAAACGATGGACCCACACGTGATTGGTCAAATTGGTCCCCTTGTTCCACCATTCAGATAACCAAACCTGACCAGTAGAGCTTTCCATTTCAAGAGTGTTACATGACATTGAGTAGACAATACTAATAATCAAACATATATATTTATGTATCATTTATCATTATAGGGTGTTTCGTGACAAAACAAGACAGTTTTGAGAAGCACTTCAATGGGTAACAAATGGATAAAGTGGTTGGAGTCAGAGCAGAGGACAAAACAGGATTTTCTGTCCTAGGGTTCCCTGCAAGTACATAAATTATGGAGTTGCCTTTTGGGTGCCGAAGCCTCCAGGCAACTTAAGTCCTTGTTAACATGAAGTAATGCCAATTAATGCCCCAATGGATTCTTTTTCTAATATGCAGGTCCCATCATCAGTAAATCTTTGACACTGGGGCTGGTACTTGGGTATATAAGGTATTCTCCCCTGTTTTGTTGCCTGCAGGGTTTTTTTTACCTGGTATTTTGCTCCAGCCCTTACCTCTATCCTACACAGGCAAGTTATAAGCATTGTCTTTCTTTGTATTGAAGTCTAACTATTTCAGTCTGCTTCCCAGGCTCTGCCAATTGCCCCCAGTTACTCTGTAAACAGGTGCAGTTGACTCCCAGAGACTTCCCAGCAGAGATCGCCCATATATACCCTTATATCTTGCATTGTCCCATTGCCAGTTTTTAGGTCTACGTCCCTGATGGTCACCCTGCCTGTGTTTGGTGCTTCTGTTACCCCTGTACCTTTATCTGTTCCTGGTACCTCCCCCTGTGTCAAGAGTCATTCTGTTGTGAGTGGGAGAAGGTAAGGTGAGTCTTTCAGGCAGGGGCTGTTATAGGATGGAGGAGGCGTGGACAGGACGTAGTGGGCATAGACCAGATGGGACAGGAAGGGACGGAGTGGGCGTAGACCAGATGGGACAGGAAGGGACGGAGCGGGCGTAGACCAGATGGGACAGGAAGGAATGGAGCGGGCATAGACCAGATGGGAAAGGAAGAGGCGGAGCGGGTATAGACCAGATGGGACAGGAAAGGGCGGAGCGGGCGTAGACCAGATGGGACAGGAAGGGGCGGAGCGGGCGTAGATCAGATGGGACAGGAAGGGACAGAGCGGGCGTAGACCAGATGGGACAGGAAGGGACAGAGCGGGCGTAGACCAGATGGGACAGGAAGGGACGGAGCGGGCGTAGACCAGATGGGACAGGAAGGGGCGGAGCGGGCGTAGACCAGATGGGACAGGAAGGGACGGAGCGGGCGTAGACCAGATGGGACAGGAAGGGGCGGAGCGGGCGTAGACCAGATGGGACAGGAAGGGACGGAGCGGGCGTAGACCAGATGGGACAGGAAGGGACAGAGCGGGCGTAGACCAGATGGGACAGGAAGGGACGGAGCGGGCGAAGACCAGATGGGACAGGAAGGGACGGAGCAGACAAAGGCAAGATCAGGCAGAACAGGAGTGAGGACTGCCAGCCTCACTCTTCCTGGATACTGTCAACCTCTAACCTTTGCACTGTGTTAACCCCCTGTTACTAACTTTGGACTTCCCCTGCCTTGCCAGTTAGCCTGCTAGCCTATTAACCCTGCAAGTTTTAGCCCCCAAAAAATTGAATCCTGGAAAAACAATTTTTTTGCACCAGAAATCCCAATATTAGAATTATGGTTCAAAAACTCTAATGCTCAAAGTGCAGAAAATCCAAAAACTCAAATGTAAAAGCTTGTGAGTTTATGTAGGAGTCAACGACTGAGTAGTGAGCGAATCTGTCCTGTTTCACTTTGCCAGAAAATTCACAAAACTGAGAAAAAATTAGCGAAATACAGGTACCGCGCATCTTTTTTGATGTGCATGACTTTTTTGACGTGACCACACTTTATCTGACACAACTGCACCTTTTTTGGTGCCTTTTTCTGTGCGGGCGCAAATTTTTCGTGCCAAAATTTTGCAGACGTTTCATGAAACAAATGCCAATGCGAATCCATGCCTGGCGAAAGAAAAACTCTCATAACTATCAATGAGAGTTGTCCTAGGCAAAATTCAAGCCATTTTTTCAATGCTAGATTTTCAAATTTCAATTTTTTTTCGAATTTCTAAGTTTGGAAACTTGCAAATTTGAGTTATTTGAGTTTTTTTTTTTCAATCAAATTTGAGTCTCCCCTTTAATGCTGATACGGTGTGATATTTATTGGAACAATACACTGTATTCTGTTTTTTCCCTATTCTCCATTTTTTCCAGTGGCACATCTCAAGTTAGGAACTTTTGGAGGTTGGAGAGTGTCTACGGGGTCTATTAATCAAAGTACGAGTTTGAATCCTAAATTGGGAAAAATCCGGATTAAATACGATTTCTGGTGATCGCAAATATCACGAAAATGCTTACGAAAAATTTGTATTAATCACGATAATATCGAATTCTGAAGCTTGAATGAATCGGAAACTTTCATACTTGTTGTGACAAATAAGATTTTGTCGCGTAATTTTTGACTCCTGGTATGAAACAGTCGCACGTGTTTTTTTAAAAAGTGAGTTTAGTCGTGGTAGAAAAAACTCTATAACACAAAAATACACAAATGTGAATTTGAAATAAATGGGCCTCCACCTGTAGGCGGGAACCCTCTAGATTCTAAAGTACCATGTAAAGGTCCTAGTCCAGGGGTCCCCAACATTTCTTACTCGTGAGCCACAGTCAAATGTAAAAAGACTTGGAGAGCAACACAAGCACCATAAAAGTTCATGAAGGAGCCAAATAAGGGCTGTGATTGGCTATTAGGGGCCTCTATGCACCCTATCAGCTTACAGGGGCTTTATTTGGTAGGAAATCTTGTTTTTATTCAACCAAAACTTGTCCCCAAGTCAGGAATTCAAAAATAACTCCCTGGTTTGGGGGCACTGAGAGCAACATCCAAGGGGTTGGTGAGCAACACAAGCACCATAAAAGTTCATGGAGGTGCCAAATAAGGGCTGTGATTGGCTATTAGGCAGCCTCTATGCACCTTATCAGCTTACAGGGGCTTTATTTGGTAGGAAATCTTGTTTTTATCCAACCAAAACTTGCCCCCAAGTCAGGAATTCAAAAATAACTCCCTGGTTTGGGGGCACCAAGAGCAACATCCAAGGGGTTGGGGATCATGGTCCTAGTCCATCAGGATAATCCTTACTCTACAAATATGTCCAGATGACGGCACAGAGACTCGCTCCACCCCCAGGCATCTCACATTTGAGTTTTACAGGGAACAAAGTCCTATTTTCTTTCTATTGATGGAGCTTCACATTTTCGTTTGGTTTCCTAGAAAGTGCAAAGCCTTTGGGGCTTAGTGGTGCAAAAATACGGAAAGCTCAAGGCACATTAAAATGCTATCCTTAATTATTATAGTAATACTCTTGGGCTTTAGCGCTGTGTATGTTTAATTCTAATTAAATCCATCCGCACTCAGCCGTGTCAGTAATCAAAGGCCTAATAAAAGAGAGCCTGAAAGCAAATATGCCCGAGTTACGTAAATATTGTTTCTGTTGCATTGTTCCCTGCCGCTGTTTGCTTCAAAGTGACAAGCTTCCCACTCATGAATAATTGTTTGGGATTTGCCACTTTCCTTGATTAAAATGTTAAGTTCATTGGCATAAAGAGGCGACGTCTAATTATTATGTGCCTTTCTTCGTTATGAAAAGACGACAATGATTCACGTGAGCCAGAACATTCATCCCCTAATGAAACTGCGTTCTTCAGCAGAGAAAATTCCAGAGGAATCAGCCGTTAATAATAATGTTGTGATTTGTGGAGATACATAAGCTGGTCTAATGTCTATACTGTGTGTATTCTGTATATACAGTGTGAGAGATACACTGGGCAAGGTAAAGGCTAATGCTGCACGGGGCGTAACCTCGGCAAACTGAAAAACGCAAGGAACAAAGGGAGTCGTGACCTGGCGGATGAGCGCTGAGAGGTGTCAGCAAGGCTTTAGGTGAAGCCCAAATGTTCACGAGTGTGAGAGTCACCACTGGGCCGCCATCAGGGGGGCACAGGGGGTACAATCATCCCAGGCCCGGACGATTTTAACTTTAAAAGGGGACCCAGCTGTGTTAAAGTTTTCTTAGTAGCTTGGGCCCCCTTTAATCAATTCCGGGCCCTGTCATTGGTGGTCACAGGGTGATCCTATTGGTCGCGCATCGTGCATACATGCACATCAGTACGCATGGGGCGCAACCTTATAAAAAGACCTGTCTTCTGTCGGCGCCGCGGTGTTATCCAGGAAGGACCTTGCCGGAAGGAGTCCGAAGCCACCGCGAAGGAGCCGCTGCTGCATAAGACGCCGGAGGAGCTGAACAAGACGCTGGCTACCAATGTATTGGGGGAAGGGGGGGCACTGCTGGCTACCAATGTACTGGGGGAAGGGGGGGCACAGCTGGCTACCAATGTACTGGGGAAGGGGGGCACAGCTGGCTACCAATGTACTGGGGGAAGGGGGGGCACAGCTGGCTACCAATGTACTGGGGGAAGGGGAGCAAAGCTGGCTACCAATGTACTGGGGGAAGGGGAGCACAGCTGGCTACCAATGTACTGGGGGAAGGGGGGCACAGCTGGCTACCAATGTACTGGGGGAAGGGGGGCACAGCTGGCTACCAATGTACTGGGGGAAGGGGGGCAAAGCTGGCTACCAATGTACTAGGGGAAGGGGAGCACAGCTGGCTACCAATGTACTGGGGGAAGGGGGGGCACAGCTGGCTACCAATGTACTGGGGGAAGGGGGGCACAGCTGGCTACCAATGTACTGGGGGAAGGGGGGGCACAGCTGGCTACCAATGTACTGGGGGAAGGGGGGGCACAGCTGGCTACCAATGTACTGGGGGAAGGGGGGGCACAGCTGGCTACCAATGTACTGGGGGAAGGGGGGCACAGCTGGCTACCAATGTACTGGGGGAAGGTGGGGCACAGCTAGCTACCAATGTACTGGGGGAAGGGGGGGCACAGCTGGCTACCAATGTACTGGGGGAAGGGGGGCACAGCTGGCTACCAATGTACTGGGGGAAGGGGGGCACAGCTGGCTACCAATGTACTGGGGGAAGGGGGGCACAGCTGGCTACCAATGTACTGGGGGGGGCACAGCCGGCTACCAATGTACTGGGGGGGGCACAGCTGACTACCAATGTACTGGGGGGGCCTGCTGGCTACCAATGTACTGGGGGGGCACAGCCGGCTACCAATGTACTGGGGGGGGGCACAGCTGACTACCAATGTACTGGGGGGGGCCTGCTGGCTACCAATGTACTAGGGGGGGCCCTGCTGGCTACCAATGTACTAGGGGGGCCCTGCTGGCTACCAATATACTAGGGGGGGCCCTGCTGGCTACCAATGTACTAGGGGGGCCCTGCTGGCTACCAATGTATTAGGGGGGCCCTGCTGGCTACCAATGTACTAGGGGGGGCCCTGCTGGCTACCAATGTCTCATGTCTGTGAGTCCTTTGTACTGGTGGGAGGGGGACCCAGAAATTTTTTTGTGAGGGGCCCCGTGATTTCTGATGGCGGCCCTGAGTCACCATGTATGTGTGAAAGCCCAAAAAGGTTCCAGAGTGTATAAGTTACCCTGGAAGGTGAAACAACAACAACAACAACAAACATTTGTAAAGCGCTTTTCTCCCGTGGGACCCAAAGCGCATAAGCTTGTCTCAGATAAGTTATGTGGCCATAAATGCCAGGCTAAACAGGTGGCTTTTCAGTTTTGATTTAAACGTGTCCAAGGTTGGAGCTGTCTTGATCCCGTTTGGCAAGGCGTTCCACAGGGTAGGGGCAGCATGACAGAAAGCTCTGGATCCAAAGGTTTTCAGTTGAACTCTAGGGATGGTCAGATTATTGGATTGGATCCATTTGATCTAAGATTGTGGGAGGTGTGACGTAGTTGCAGCAAGTCCTCCAGGTATCCGGGGCCCAGGCCATGTAGGGATTTGAATGTTAGCATTCCAATTTTGAAAAGGATTCTCCATTTTATGGGTAGCCAGTGCAGTGAGCGAAGGATTGGTGTTATGTGGCAATGGCGGGGTTGGCTTGTTAGCAATCTTGCGGCAGCATTCTGTACTAGCTGCAGGCGGTGTAGGTCTTTATTTGGAAGGCCTGCATAGAGGGCATTGCAATAGTCCAGTCGTGATGAGATGAAGGCGTGAACTAGGGTTGGAAGAACCTCAGAAGGAATGAGGTGTTGCAATATTCCTTAGGTGAAAGAAGGAATGTTTCACCACAGCTGAAATTTGGCTCCTGAAGTTTAATTCCCCATCAATTAGTAAACCCAAGCTGCGCACAGTGTTGCAGCTAGCAAGATCTGAGGTCCCTAACCTCAGTGGCATTGACTGTGTCTGGAGCTGCTTTGCTGTTAGGCGCTGGCCACCGATGACAAGAACCTCAGTCTTGTCAGCATTTAGTTTGAGCCAGTTTTCGTTCATCCACTCCTGAAGTTCAGCTAGGCATGTGTTTATTTTTGGGATAGGATCTGTCGTGTCAGGTTTAAATGACATATAAAGCTGGGTGTCATCAGCATAGCAGTGGTATGTCAGACCGTGTTTTTGAATGATTTTCCCAAGTGGCAGCATGTATATGGTAAACAGCAAAGGGCATAGTATTGAGCCCTGGGGCACGCCATATTTTAGTGGTACAGGGTTGGACTGGAAAGGCCTCAAGGCTACCCGTTGTGTTCTGCCAGCTAGGAAGGAAGAGAACCATTGGAGGACTAAGCCATCAATGCCACAATGCTCTTGCAGTCTGTTAAGCAAGATTTCATGGTCGTCTGTATCAAAAGCCGCTGAGAGGTCAAGCAATATCAGGATGGAGCACTCGCCCCTGTCTCTGGCCATGAGCAGGTCATTGCAAATCTGGACAAGGGCTGTTTCACAGCTGTAGTGCTTCTTGAAGCCAGATTGTAGGGGGTCAAAGATGTTGTTCATTGAGAGCCTGGCTTCAAGTTGGAGATATGAAGCCTTCTCGATAACTTTTCCCAGAAAGAGGAGGTTAGAGTCAGGTCTGTAGTTGCTTAGATTATCTGGGTCTAGGGATGGTTTCTTGAGTAAAGGCCTAATGATTGCTTCTTTCAGGCAGGTAGGAAACTTCCCTGCTTGCAAGGAACAGTTGACTATCTTGTGAAATGCTGGCCTGAGCAGATTAGGGCATTTCAGCATGAACTGTGTTGGGCCAGGGTCCAGGTCGCAGGTAGTCTGGCGGAGGTTTAGAAGGATATGTGAGATGACTTCTTCGGTAATTACCTGAAAGTCAGACCATGATGGTAGGTTGTTGTGGCATCCATTTTGAGGCTCTGCATAGGTTTTTGGTGTTGTGGATTTGATAGCAGACCGAATAGATGAGACTTTGTCTGTGAAGAAGAGGGCAAATTTCTCACATAGGTCCTTAGAAGATGTGATGTTGGGTTTCAGGCAGGATGGGTTGCATAGCCTGTCACAGAAGCTTTTGAGCAAGTTTGATGTATTGTGTTCCTGTTAACTTTATAATGGGAACAATTTGCCCTAAATAAACCTGTATTTTTGCCTGAAGAAATGTCCTTGTCTCTATGCGCCAGATCCTCTGCATAGCTAATTTCCCCCCAAAAATGACGTGTACAGGCAGTCACAACAGGTAGACAACAAGGCCATCTAATTATTAAAAAAGAATAAAGATATGCTTAGGGGTGTCACTACACAGCTGGAATGATGTGCCCCACAGAAGCTTACAATCTATTAGGAAAAGGAAACAAACAGAAGCAAAAAGGGGGAGGAGTATAAGTGCAAAGGACCAAAAAAAGTGTTAGTGTGGGCTTAGTTAGTGGGTTATTATTATTATTAAGATTTATTTATAAAGCGCCAACATATCCCGCAGCGCTGTACAATTAATGTACGAACGCTCCAAGTGTACTTTCTGCAACGATTTTGTACCTTGCAACAAAATTTGTATTGTCACGCCGAGTACGAAAGTTTCAGATTCATTCAAGCTTCGGTATGGTGCCTTTCCTTGGGCGGATCTTTTTGCAAAATTGTCGCCTGCACTGTACAACAATTGGTTCCTGCTTATCATACTGTACAACAATTGGTTCCTGCTTATCGTACTGTACAACAATTGGTTCCTGCTTATCGTACTGTACAACAATTGGTTCCTGCTTATCATACTGTACAACAATTGGTTCCTGCTTATCGTACTGTACAACAATTGGTTCCTGCTTATCATACTGTACAACAATTGGTTCCTGCTTATCATACTGTACAACAATTGGTTCCTGCTTATCATACTGTACAACAATTGGTTCCTGCTTATCGTACTGTACAACAATTGGTTCCTGCTTATCATACTGTACAACAATTGGTTCCTGCTTATCGTACTGTACAACAATTGGTTCCTGCTTATCATACTGTACAACAATTGGTTCCTGCTTATCATACTGTACAACAATTGGTTCCTGCTTATCGTACTGTACAACAATTGGTTCCTGCTTATCGTACTGTACAACAATTGGTTCCTGCTTATCGTACTGTACAACAATTGGTTCCTGCTTATCGTACTGTACAACAATTGGTTCCTGCTTATCGTACTGTACAACAATTGGTTCCTGCTTATCGTACTGTACAACAATTGGTTCCTGCTTATCGTACTGTACAACAATTGGTTCCTGCTTATCATACTGTACAACAATTGGTCCCTGCTTATCATACTGTACAACAATTGGTCCCTGCTTATCATACTGTACAACTATTGGTCCCTGCTTATCATACTGTACAACAATTGGTCCCTGCTTATCATACTGTACAACAGTTGGTTCCTGCTTATCATACTGTACAACAATTGGTCCCTGCTTATTCTACTGTACAACAGTTGGTTCCTGCTTATCATACTGTACAACAATTGGTCCCTGCTTATTCTACTGTACAACAATTGGTTCCTGCTTATCATACTGTACAAGAATTGGTCCCTGCTTATTCTACTGTACAACAATTGGTTCCTACTTATCATACTGTACAACAATTGGTTCCTGCTTATCATACTGTACAATAATTGGTTCCTGCTTATCATACTGTACAACAATTGGTTCCTGCTTATCATACTGTACAACAATTGGTTCCTGCTTAACATACTGTACAATAATTGGTCCCTGCTTATCATACTGTACAACAATTGGTCCCTGCTTATTGTACTGTACAACAATTGGTTCCTGCTTATCATACTGTACAACAATTGGTCCCTGCTTATCATACTGTACAACAATTGGTTCCTGCTTATTGTACTGTACAACAATTGGCTCCTGCTTATCATACTGTACAACAATTGGTTCCTGCTTATTGTACTGTACAACAATTGGCTCCTGCTTATCGTACTGTACAATAATTGGTCCCCACTTAATGCAAAGCTTACCGGAGTGTAAAACAATTATTTCCTGCTTGCTGTGATGTACAGCAAATTGTTCTTGTTTACTGTACTGAACAAGCATTTTTACCTAATTTCTGTACTGCGCAATAATTGGCTCCTGATTACTGTACTGTGTAACTATTAATGGATTACTATTATGTATTTTATTTAACAATAAAACAAACGTTTTCTCTTAGTATTTCTTTAAGACAGAAATAACTTTTTTCCGCCACTATTATTATTATTATTATCTAATTCTTTCTGAAATTCATCTCTTTCATATTTGTGAGCAAACGGTTACACAGATACACACGCGTTCGACTCCTGATTGGTTTGTTACATGTAGGTATGTGTGTTTTCCAAGAAACGTGTTTATTCACGCATAGCCCCAACGAATTCGCCCAAAGAAAATGAAAATGGAAGAATTTATGGACTTCACGTGACTTCAAAGTAAATTCTTATCTCACGTTGGATGAAAATTAAAAAAAAACACATTTCGAAGTCATTTTCTTTGATTTATTTTATTTTTTTCCGGCGCTATCGGAAAATGTTTATTTCGTATTTATTAAAATAAATGAAATGTCTAACGTCTGCTCATTTTGAAGGTAAGCAAATTAACATTTAATGAAATGCGTCCAATAGCGTTTCATGTGTCAGCGTATCGCTGCTTACACTTCTATTTTTAATAAGCAAATTGAAAATGACTCCAACATCAAAGATATCAAGTGGTGGTGGAATATTAATTGGTAATATGTAACTCTGCTAATAAACCCCAAAGACTATATTGCGTTTCACTAGGTAGGAATGTTAATCTCTTACTTCCTTGTACGCAATTATTTACTGGGAGAGTTCAACGCCGGTATCACTGGGGGAAATGAAAGGGGTCGTTCGTCTTTAAATTAACTTTTAGTGTGATGTCGACGGAGACAAGTTGCAGTTGGTCTTAATGTTTGCGTTATGCAGAATGCTCGGGACCTGGGGTTTTCCGGGTTTATTATTACAGAGAAAAGGGAATCATTTAACCATTAAATAAACCCAATAGGGCTGTTCTGCCCCCAATAAGGGGTAATTATATCTTAGTTGGGATCAAGTACAGGTACTGTTTTATTATTACAGAGAAAAGGGAATAATTTAACCATTAAATAAACCCAATAGGGCTGTTCTGCCCCAATAAGGGGTAATTATATCTTAGTTGGGATCAAGTACAGGTACTGTTTTATTATTACAGAGAAAAGGGAATCATTTAACCATGAAATAAACCCAATAGGGCTGTTCTGCCCCAATAAGGGGTAATTATATCTTAGTTGGGATCAAGTACAGGTACTGTTTTATTATTACAGAGAAAAGGGAATCATTTAACCATTAAATAAACCCAATAGGGCTGTTCTGCCCCAATAAGGGGTAATTATATCTTAGTTGGGATCAAGTACAGGTACTGTTTTATTATTACAGAGAAAAGGGAATCATTTAACCATTAAATAAACCCAATAGGGCTGTTCTGCCCCAATAAGGGGTAATTATATCTTAGTTGGGATCAAGTACAGGTACTGTTTTATTATTACAGAGAAAAGGGAATCATTTAACCATGAAATAAACCCAATAGGGCTGTTCTGCCCCCAATAAGGGGTAATTATATCTTAGTTGGGATCAAGTACAGGTACTGTTTTATTATTACAGAGAAAAGGGAATCATTTAACCATTAAATAAACCCAATAGGGCTGTTCTGCCCCCAATAAGGGGTAATTATATCTTAGTTGGGATCAAGTACAGGTACTGTTTTATTATTACAGAGAAAAAGGAAACCATTCTTAAAAATGTGAATTATTTGATTAAAATGGAGTCTATGGGAGATGGCCTTTCCGTAATTCGGAACTTTCTGGATAATGGGTTTCCAGATACCTGTAATAAAAACAACACCATAAAATCAAGACAGAATCCCATTAAACACTGGGAATCTATGCATTATCATGGAAAATTGTTACTTAGCAGAGAACCTATGTATATTCCCATGAACTAAAACACACATACAGTATTTAAGAGAAACTCATTTTTCAATTGGTTTTCCTCTTTTTTCAAATTTCCCCTTTATACAAGTCTCTATTCAGCTTCGTTCTGTTGGTCTCCCTATGACTCATATTAATCAGAGACTCATACGAGCAATGAGCCCCCCCCCTAGAGAAAGGGTGTAAGAGGTGGATAAGGAAAGTGGGGAAAAATAGAACATAACCAGTATCCAAGAACATGTCAATAACACAAACTGGCTGCATAATATAGGAAAACCAGATTGTAGCGTTGGAAGATGTGCAGATAAATAGGATTATGCAACTTTGCAGATTCGCTTGAAGAGGGAGGATTTGTGAAGGGGTTCCTGGCCAGATTCTCAGGAGAACAATGCAATGTGAGCAGGGCCTTATCTGCCTTCTCAGAGACGACTGGACTTCCTTCCATCTTCTGCAAGTGAGATAAACCTCAACGTAGCAACGTGTTTAGATATGAAATACATTTTCCTGTGCTCTCTTTATCACAAACTTACATGTTCCATAAATATTCTAGTAGCCAAAGGTTTGATCTCTCAAGGGATGGGTGGGGGTAGGCTTATAACAATTAATGATTTGCAAATGAATACAGTTAGTCTGCTTCTATTAAACACATAAAAGAAATATCATATATAATATTTTTAATTATATCAAGGTACAAAAGGTAAGTCTCTATACATTAAATACCATCTGTAGATAGGGAAAATGAGACTACGTTGTCCAATTAGAGTGGTTCCTTGCTTCCCTTGCAAAACAGTGGATGGTGGAGCCTAGCATGAAGGCCAGTTCAACTGCTGAATGCGTATTTGCTGTTTTGGATACCCCTGGACCCATAACAGATTCACTACATTTTCATAATATGTAACCTTGTCACTAACCAAGGGAGCTTGAACCAAAAAAAGTCTGAAGGCCTCTGTTTTAAAGGGATGCAAGTATATAGTAGCCTTGGTTAAAGGTAATATATGGCCATTAAGTTTGACCCTTCACCAAAGTAATCCCAACCTAGCTGTTAGATAATCCATAGGATATCCAGTATAAATAAATCTAAAGCAACTGGACTTGTTAAGTAATCATTGAAGACGTTTCACTACTCATCCGAGCAGCTTCTTCAGTTCAACTGACTGGTATGGGAAGCCCTCAGCATATATACTCTTCCACTAATCCAATCACAATGGCACTATGTAACTCTTCAGAGAGGTGACACCTGAAATTTATACTTCCCATACCAGTCAGTTGAACTGAAGAAGCTGCTCGGATGAGTAGTGAAACGTCTTCAATGATTACTTAACAAGTCCAGTTGCTTTAGATTTATTTATATTGGATATACCATGACCTGGATGAATGAAAATCTTTATAGTCATTATCCATAGGAAAAGCAAAAAAAATTAAATCTGTTCGTAGTTTTTATCAGGAGCAAAAATGACTTCAAGTAGTGATCAGATTTGTTTCTACAGTGGATCAACATTGTATTGTTTCAGTTTAAACAAGAAGTAGTATATCTTCTTACTTGCTAAACAAAAAGAATCTAACTCTTGAAATAAAATTAATATATCTGCCAGCAAAGCAATTTGTGAGAAAGAATTCAGCAGCTTCCCAGATACAACCACTAGTGCAGTGGTTTTCAAACTGTGGGGTCCCACTAAGGGGCCCAAGAGCCTTTGCTTAGGTTGCCCAGACTATAGGCCAGTTAGGACAAATTTAGGAAGAAAGTCTACTTTTTGCTTTAGATACTCTGGGAAGTCCAGCCTGAGGGCCACATCTAGTGGAACTATGAATGAATGGGGATTGTGTGCGCTGGAGAAGCCAAGTAGATAGGTGCTCTGTGCTCAGCCTTCCAGACCTCATGCATCTACCCCCTCTGCTGACATTGATCCAAAAAAAGCAAGTTGGGGGGAGCACAAAGAATGCAATAATGCAGCGCTGGAGAAGCACTGGAGAAGCCAAGTAGATAGGTGCTCTGTGCTCAGCCTTCCAGACCTCATGCATCTACCCCCTCTGCTGACATTGATCCAAAAAAAGCAAATTGGGGGGAGCACAAAGAATGCAATAATGCTGCAAAACAAGCTTTATTTCTATGCCATACATGACATGTTTTGGGCCCCTTCCGTGGCCTTTATCAAGAGTGAGCTGGAGAGGCCCACTGGTGTTTTTTTCTAGAACCCTGGCTGGTCAGTCCCATGTTCCCAGGGGTGTCCAGCCTGCAGCTCTCAAGCTATTTTACTGCAACCCTCACCATATCCCCAATAGGATGATTTATCTCTGATGGAGATCGGCTTCCAAAAGTATCAGGGGCAAAAACCAAATTAATTATGTGGTTATATTTCATTCCATTATGATTATTTTCCTGTTCAGTATCTCAGCCAGATAACAGTTTAAACTGCAAAGAACATGTAATAAGATAGGAATAAACTTATCCACATCATGGGACTATTCCCTTATGATGCTGATGATGATGATGAACCCTTAAATGAGGTTGACCCAACGTTAATAAATAGTAATAATGGAACAATGCCACAGGCTAGCAATAGCACAAAATTGAGTCCAATCCAAATTTTTTTTTACAAACGCATTTTGAACTGATTTATAGGCCTCCCTTGGGAACTTTTATAGACATCAATAAATATTCTTGTGTGTTTATCGATCCACGTGAGGAGTCCCAACTACCATTTCTAGTGTTTTCCTCTCTTTTTTTGCTTTCACACATTTATTTTCTCACATCAATTTTCCCACAATCCAATTTTGAACTGACATATCGGCCTCCCTGGGAAACTTTTATAGAAATCAATAAATATTCTTGTTTTTTTTTTTTTTATCAAGTCCTGTGTAAGGAGTCCCAACTATCATTTCTAGTGTTTTTCCTCTTTTTTTTGCTTTGTCACATTTAGGGACAGATTTATCAAAATGTAATAATTTAATACATAAATACTCATTTCCTACTCTCATACAATCAAAACCCACGTTCTATTCATTCCTATGGGATTTGTAGAAGCGTATTTATCAAATGGTGAGCTCTAACTTTCACCCAGTGATAAATACACTTCTAAAAATCCCATAGGAATGAATAGAATGTAGGTGAGTTTGTATGTATTAAACCCACATTTTGATAAATCTGCCCCTTATTATTTCTCACATCAGTTTTCCTACATACAAAGACGTTACTTGACATCCCTATGGGCTTCTACTAAACTGGCTAATTTACCAATTGGAGAATTCTTGAGTAAGACCACAAATAAATAAAAGGAATTCTGGGAATGAATTCCCAACTCCTAAAAAGAATCCAATTTACATGGGTTTATCCTATAGGCCAGTGCTGTCCAACTGGCGGCCCGCGGGACCCCCCTCTGTGTGGCCCCCCACCTGTCTGGCTGCTTTGATGACTTACCTTTAAGTAAGCTTTAAATAGTATCAGTACTGTGGTTAACTGCCCCCCTGCATGGTTCTCACCTCAGATTCAGGCTGTAATCAGGCTGTATTGTTTAAATATGTAATCCTCTGTGTTGTTCACACCTTTTAATCTCTGCATTGTTCACCCCCTGCAGTGTTCACACCTCAGGCTCAGGCTGTAATCACCCCCATTGTTCCCCTGTTCACACCTCAGACCCACAAATAATCCCACAAATAAACCCTACAGGCAGCATAGGGCAGGCAGAGTATGGCACACACAGGCAGCATAGGGCAGGCAGAGTATGGCACACACAGGCAGTATAGGGCAGGCAGAGTATGGCACACACAGGCAGGGTAGGGCAGGCAGAGTATGGCACACACAGGCAGGGTAGGGAAGGCAGAGTATGGCACACACAGGCCAAGTATGGCACAAACCAGCCAAGAATGGCACACACAGTAAAAGTATGGCACATGCAGGCACGGTAGGGAAGGCAGAGTATGGCACACACAGGCAGGGTAGGGAAGGCAGAGTATGGCACATGCAGGCAGCATAGGGCAGGCAGAGTATGGCACACACAGGCAGGGTAGGGAAGGCAGAGTATGGCACACACAGGCAGGGTAGGGAAGGCAGAGTATGGCACACGCAGGCAGCATAGGGCAGGCAGAGTATGGCACACACAGGCAGCATAGGGCAGGCAGAGTATGGCACACACAGGCAGGGTAGGGAAGGCAGAGTATGGCACACACAGGCAGGGTAGGGAAGGCAGAGTATGGCACACGCAGGCAGCATAGGGCAGGCAGAGTATGGCACACACAGGCAGCATAGGGCAGGCAGAGTATGGCACACACAGGCAGGGTAGGGAAGGCAGAGTATGGCACACACAGGCAGGGTAGTGAAGGCAGAGTATGGCAGGTTTTTGCTGTACTACAACCATTAATATGGGTGTGGTCGTGATAAAATGGGTGTGATTTCAAGTGGGTGTGATTTCAAAAAGGGGAGTGGTCAAAACTGGCTTCCATTATCGGCCCTCCACCACGTAGGTCGGAAAAATTCCGGCCCTCGGTACCACAGAAGTTGGACAGCACTGCTATAGGCTAAAGCTCACCCACTGGGTTTAAAGCAGAAGCCAGGATGATAGCTGATCAGATTCCCAACTACAGACCCAGTGGGTGAGCTTTAGCCTATAGGATAAACCCATGTAAATGGGATTTTTTTTAGGATTTTGGAATTCATTCCCAGAATTCCTTTTATTTATTTGTATCTGTATGAGGCAGTCTCCTCAACCTTAATGATTTGTTTGAGTAAGACCACTAAATCGTTCCATAAAAGAAATGCTGGTGTCCCATTGGATAGAATTTGGAGCTTAATACATAAAAACTCACCCACGTTCTATTCATTCCTATGGGATTTTTAGAAGCGTATTTATCAAATAGTGAGTTATAACTTTCACCCATTGATAAATACACTTCTAAAAACCCCATGGGAATAAATAGAACATGGGTGAGTTTTTATGTATTAAGCTCTAAACTCAAATTTTGATAAATCTGCCCCTTAGGGTCAGATTTACCAAAATGTAATTTAGAGTTTAATACATAAAAACTCATTTCCTACTCTCATACACTTAAAACCCACATTCTATTCATTCCTATGCGATTTGTAGAAGTGTTTTTTATCAAAAGGTGAGTTCTAATTTTCACCCAGTGATAAATACACTTCTAAAAATCCCATAGGAATGATTAGAATGTAGGTGAGTTTGTATGTATTAAACCCACATTTTGATAAATCTGCCCCTTATTATTTCTCACATCAGTTTTCCTACATACAAAGACATTACTTGACATCCCTATGGGCTTCTACTAAACTGGCTAATTTACCAATTTGAGAATTCTTGAGTAAGACCACTAAATCGTTCCATAAAAGGAATGCTGGTGTGTCCCATTGGATAGAATGGTTCAAGGCACTGGTGAGACAAATATTGTCCAAAAAAAAAAAAACTATTCATGTTTTTTTTTTATCAAGACCTATGTAGGGAGTCCCAACTATCATTTCTAGTATTTTTCCTCTCTTTTTTGCTTTGTCACATTTAGGGGCAGATTTATCAAAATGTAAGTTTAGGAGTTTAATACATAAAAACTCATTTCCTACTCTCATACACTCAAAACCCACATTCTATTCATTCCTATGGGATTTACAGAAGCGTTTTTATCAAATGGTTAGTTCTAACTTTCACCCATTGATCAATACACTTCTTAAACACCCATAGGAATGAATAGAATGTACGGTATGCACTAAACCCACATTTTGATAAATCTGCCCCTTATTATTTCTCACATCAGTTTTCCTACATACAAAGACATTACTTGACATCCCTATGGGCTTCTACTAAACTGGCTAATTTACCAATAGGAGAATTCTTGAGTAAGACCACTAAATCGTTCCATAAATGAAATGCTGGTGTGTCCCATTGGATAGAATGGTTCAAGGCACTGGTGAGACAAATATTAAGGTAAGATGGCTTGCTGTGAATGATACATTTATGTAATAGAACTTTATTTTTCTGAGAAATCAAATGTCAGTCCCAATACATGAACCTCCATGAACCTTCCAGATAAAACTTTAATGCCCTGCATGCCCCGTGCCTCCACCAAGGAGTCTTGCTGTGACTCTGATCTCATTTTTTCCTTTCACAGATAACTTCTCTTGAAGATAAAGTCTCTGGAAATGTTGGAACTTAAGCACAGTAGAAGCCTGCCCCGATAGATTCAATTTGTATTAATCAATTCAGTTATAAAATCACTTAGAGCCAATGGGAGGCTTTGAGACTTCTTTAACACAATAAGGGGCTTTAAACACATTCACTTTGGAACTGCCCATGAATGTAGGAGAGCCGGAGAAACCATCTGCTAAACCTAATTTCTAATATACATTATGTGCAGGAACATCTAATAAAAGTCCGCTGAATTGTTGACATCTCATGTGTCCTTCCCCTCTTTATTGGAGGATTATTATATACACATAAATGTTAAAAAGGTTAAGGTTAAAAAGCAAAGGGCGAAGGACTGACCCCTGCGGTTGGTTACACAAACTTCTATAACAACACAGTATATATAGATATATACAGTATAGGGGCACATTTACTAATCCACGAATCCGAATCCCGAATGGGAAAAAATCGGAATGGAAAGAAAATTTTGCGACTTTTTCGTCGCCGTCGCGTTTTTTTCCCGTATATTGCGCGATTGTTTAGTCGCCGTCATGACTTTATCATATTTTGCGCGACTTTTTCGTCGCAATTTTTTTGTATTGAGCAATTGTAAACGGCGGAAAAACCAATCCGATTTTTTTGCGACGGCGTTGAAAAAGTTGCCGAAAATATACGATAAAGTCGTAACGGTGACGAAAAAATAGCGGGACATACGAAAATGTCGCGACGGCGTCGAAAAAGTCGCAAAAATACCGATCATTACGAAAAAACGCGTTCGGACGATTTCGGTCTCCAAAGAGAGAGACTTCCGCACTCACAGGGACTTGGTGCAAAAAAAAAATCCAACGTTTTGGGCGCCAGTTATGCTCTTCATCACAGTCTTGTCCCTGAGGAAGAGAATGGCTGCAACTTGAAAAACTGGAATTTTTGTAAATAAAATACTTTTTTGTTTGAGTAGCTCTCAAGAGTGTGGTACTTTTTCTTTATATATATATATATATATATATATATATATATATATATATATATATATATATATATATATATATATATATATATATATATATATATATTATTCAATTAATATAATCTGCTTTTAATTTACCATGTGTCCTTATTTAACCACACACTGATTTAAAAAACGGCATACGGAATGTTTATCCGCAATGTAATGTCCAGCGCGCCCTGCTGCTAATCAGATATATCTTTTTGTACAAATTTAATGCCTTAAGAAGATTAAAGAGTAAAAGCAATATACTGTAAGTTCCCAATTGAATAAAATGCATATGCATGTTCATACACCAAGCTATCAACTACTTTTATTTATATAAAAAGGAAGAAACTGAAGCTGGCGGTGGTACAGCCTGTCGATGTCATTTATCATGGTGCTCTTGCCCCCGGGTGATTGTCACACAGGAGAATGGAGAGTGATCTCTGGTCTGGACGTTGCAACATGGCAGCTAAAACATTAGAAACTTACCCTTGTGACATTCAAGTGCTTTTGAGACGTTCCAAATCATGTTCCCTATCAGCTCCAAGTGGCTGCTGGCTGAACTGCTTGGAGGAGCTCACCAGGACTTTGACTACCAGCCAATATGAAACCATGTTTATTTATACTTCACCAAAGAGTTAAATTACTATAGTTGATGTTGGCAGCCTTGGCTCTCTTATCTAAACTCTCATAATAGCCTATGACCACTATAGTACATTTTGCCATGCCATACCGAGTTAATGCAATATTATCATATTGTTATGTCTATGAAGATTTCCATTCATCCAGGTCATGGTATATCTAGTACAAATAAATCTAAAGCAACTGGACTTGTTTGGTAATCAATGAAGACGTTTCACTACTCATCCGAGCAGCTTCTTCAGTTCAACTGACTGGTATGGGAAGTCCTCAGCATATATACTCTTCCACTAATCCAATCACAATGGCCCTTTGTAACTCTTCAGAAAGGTGACATCTGAAACTCACAGAGGTGTGAATCCTTTGAAAGGGTTACCAAAGTATCATGCAACTCTTCAAACAGGTGTTACTTGTTAGAGTTGCATGAATGGATGTGTGAAGAGTTCTGAAACTGCCGGGGTACAGATGTTAGAACAGCATTGTATGTAGCAGACAGATGGTGTCGAAGTCCCCCGCCTCTGTTAAGGGATGGTTTCTCCACTTTGACACATCTTTCAAACCAGCGGTCTTCTTTGTCCAAAATGTGGACGTTGCTATTTTCAAAGGAGTGTCCCTTGTATTAAAAGACCTAAAAGACCTAAAAATGCCGTGTAGTTTTGGTTCTGCCTCTCTCCTTCTTCCCTCCCTCTCTCCTCCCTTTGGATCCTTTTGAGCATCGCTTCCATTATGGTTGATTGTTCTTCCTCCTTCCCCTCTTCTCCGGTTTCCCCCTCACCCTCTTCCTTTCTAGTTCATTATCTATATCTAAGAGTCAGGTTACAAGTACATACTTAAATCTTATGAGATAACAAGGCTGTAACTAAATTGTGAGTAATTCAATAAAGACTTGTTGAAATACAAAAAAAAAAATTACTATAGTTGGGTGCAAAGAAAGGCACAAAGGTCCCAACTTCTTGTACCCTGTTAAACATCTCCTTCTGCCTTTAGAAAAGAGGGCAAAAAGTTGTGGCTCCCTCTATACTCAGTGCATAAAGAGTGGGCAGTAGGGGTCTGTCACATGATCATCCCCTGAAATGCACTCTAACTTGTGCCTCTGAATTAGACAGCTGGGGAGACCTGTTGTAATAAAAAAGACACACTTACCAGCGCGGCGGGGACGCCCGCCGCGCTGCCATCGGCGGGGACGCCCGCCGCGCCGCCATCGGCGGGGACGCCCGCCGCGCCGTTCTCCTGCGCCGGCTCCTTCCTAGGCGCGCGTGCGCGTGCACTTCCGCAATTTAAAGGCGCATGCGCGTTGACGTCATGACGTCAGCGCGCAATGGCGCGAAATTCAAACTATTTAAAGGGACTTTTGTTTACATTTTTTGCCCGTGATAGAATCTGATTCTGGTGCCTTTCTGAGCTTTGTGCATTTGTTCCTGTTGGTAAATTTTCCTGTTTTTGACCCGGCCTGTTCCTGACTATTCTGAAATCCGTAACCTGACCCCGGCTTGTACTTTTGACTCCGATTTTGCCTAACCCCGCTGCTTGATTATCTGGTTGACCCTTGCCTGTCTGACTATCCCTGGTTTCTGCCCGCCTCGACCCAGCCTGCCTGACGACGAACTTGTTTTAACCCTATTTGTACCGTGATCTTCGGCCTAACTGACTTTATCTACAGTCGTGCCCCTTTGCTTGCCAGAACTCCTGCCTTGTTCCTCTAGTTAAGTCCAGGTGGCATCTGAGTAGCTGAGGGCTCCTCCCGAAGCCAAAGGCGGTCACAATACTGGTGAAGCCGAGCCGAGACCAAGGAACTTGGCATCTGTTCTGGTTTAGGGTGCCGACCGTGACACCTGTATTGTGAAAGATTGAGATGGAAAAATGAGTTCCGTTCCTCAGATATGGGAATCTTTTTATCACTCCACATACTCAACAATTCCTTCAGTTTCTCAATGATTAAGATCTATGGGAACCTTGTGCAAATCTCAAAACAAACTATTAATGAGTGGATAAACACGCTGCCATACTGTGCAAATGAATCTGACCCTTACTCTGAGAAGATTGAGGTTTGAATTAAGATGCTAAGAGCGGAGCATACTGCAAGCTTCAGCCTTATGGTCTCGTAGTGTTTGTATTTCAGCAGGTGGAGAGACACTGGATACTCCCCACCACCCTCGCCTCCTGTCTATCCAGTGAATGGAAACTGCCTGTCACCGCTGGCAGTTTCCATTCCTGTGAATGACAGAAGGTACAGAGGAGCATTAGGCCATCAGAGAAACATTGGGTGTGCCTTAAGCCTCGCGCTCTCATATCAAGTCTATAGATAAAACATCCAGGTGTTGCTCCCAGCATGAACAAGACATTTGAAAAAAATCATATAAAAGACAGCAAAACCAATCTAGGTGACTTGATATGTCACTGTCAATTGTGAATTATATAAATTGTGCCTCCTCTAGCCAATTTTAATAATATTAGACATTATCTCAAGCTTTCATGACCTGTATGGTCCTGGAACTCCTCAGAGACTTCTAATATTCTTTTATTTTGCAATAAATACCAATAAATAGGCATTACTAAGTTCTGTTCTGCTGTTCATTGAGCAGAGACTTTGGCCTTTAGAGTGAAGAGATGAACATTGACCTGTTTATAGGTTCTATTGGTGTGATTGATATGGGAAGAAAATCCTATTTAGGACTGTGGGTTATAGCCGACTGCCTATCGGGGTCCCTTGGGGGTTGGACCCTGTTAACTAAGTAGAATAGTGCTTTTATTTATAAAAATGCTCTAAATAAACTTCACTCCTTATCCACAATAGCCACATCCAAACCCACTCCTTTCAGAGCCCACAAATCCATTTCATTTGTCTGTCTGCCCCACTGAATCAGGCCCCGCCACAACTGTTCCCCTGAACTACACTGGCTTTAATATGGATCCACTCCAGATTTGCTGCTTTGATTTTATCTACCCTGTTGATTATGTCATTAATGTTATGATTTCACCCTTATTGGGGTATGGGGCTTGTTATTTATAGCATGGCAGATGTTATGCACTGGAACATGGGAACACTCGCTGTTATCCAAAAGTAGATTGTTACCCAATATCTAGAACATCCTCAAGCAGAAATCTGAGCTTAAATCTCTTTTAAAAATAAGCAAGAAGTTTTTTTTATATTTAAACACGAGCCTAGCCATTCCCTTGCCTTTCTGAGTTCATAAAGCATCTTTTTATGGAGGGTAGCTCCCTAAATGGAGAGGTTCCATCCTGAAATGGAAAGTTTATCCAAAAATTAAAACTGTAACTAAAACAATAATTCAAAAAGTTTTTTTTTTCATGCAATTTACATTTTTACATTTGCGTTTGAAGAGGAGAAATTGTCTTTTTCTGCCACAGTTGGCTCTTTCAGCTATTCCACTTGTTAATCAAATAACAGACTGGGCAAGCAGAATCTGTCAGGGACTGCCCCGCTCTGGCCGGGTTTGTAGTCAGGACCAATGAGAAAGCTGGAATTCAGGGTAGCAGACAGTCCAAAACGCAGTCTCAGAAGGGCTAACAAGTCTTGAAGTCAGTTTCCAGGCACAGGTAGGTTCAGGCAGTAATCAGCAAAGTTAGTATTAGGGAAAAGGGTCAGAAACTGGAATAACAGTCCAAATTTAGATGGCTTCTTGGCCTTTTGGCTAAGATCAAGTGTAGTATTGAAAGAGAAACACTTGGTCCTCTGGCCATTAGGTTGCCAGGCAGAAGCTGTATGAAAGCGGAGGAGCTGTGTTCCCATAAGGGAGAGTGCCTGGCTTATTTTTAGTCAGGGGCTTTGCACATGCTCCTTCTGCCTAATCATGCTTCACTTCCGTTGCCCCAGCCATTAGGTGGACGTTTATTCCTTTTCTCTTTCCGGCTGCCAGCTGGAGCCTTACCAAGGCAATCAATGGCATCACACCAGCACCTTTTTTGTGTTTGATTTGTGCACCCTGAATGAGTGTCATAGTCCTTTGGGTTTGACCCCAGGCCAAGTCTTACACCCTGGGGGAAGCTTCGGCAGAACCCAGGGTAGACGATGACTCCCCCTAGCTGCAAGGTGAAGGGGAATCCAATTACCTGGCGGGGCTCACCCTAGCTTCGGCGAAGGTGGACCTACCCGCCCATGCTGTCCATTGGTGATGCCTTGGACACATGAGCATCGGTGCAAGCAATGTAATGTTGTCAGGCATTCAACCTGGGCCCTCAGCGCCTATTTATTAGAATTTTTGTGCCAGATGTAATGACGTTATGCAGTGCGGCACACCGACAGAGGCATTGCAGCCATGGGTACACCCATCTTTGATCCTGTCAGGAGTGCTCCAGTTAAGAATCTATTTTACCGGATCTATAGTCTATATGGGAAGGCAGATTCTACATTGGGTTGCACTAACTAAGATTTCACTAGTAGTTTTGCTTATAAACTGGTTGAGAGGTTGCCTTTCATCCGGCATTGATTTATCAAGGCTAGACCCCTGCGGTTGGTTATACAAGTTGCTATATCAACACCGTACCCAATGCATTGACAATACCCCTAATTCCCACTTCCTACAGGAGCCGGAGTTTGTATATATTTACAGTACATGTGCTGTAGGTTTAATGAAACACCTTTGAAATGGCCTTGAGTTGTTCAGTCACATTGAATATTTGCCAGCTTAACAAATACAAAGGTGATTAAACCAAAGCTGTGACAGGGGGCCATTATTACGGCAAAGAGAAAGTTTCTCTTTAATCTAAAAAGTCAAGTACCAGTGCAGGGTCAATACTGCTCGGCTGAACTGTACGAGCGTAATTAGTGTGTAGCTAGCGTGCCGCGCTTTCGCAGGGAGATCAGTCGGATAATTAAGATGCAGCCAATTTGCAACATTCAATTAGTGTTCAGTGTCTGTCACAGAAGAGAGAAGTTTCCTTCTTAAATACAAATGATTATTCTCTATTCATGCCGGAATCTGCCAGACAACGAGAGATACCGACACTCCGATAGGCAGCTGTAGGATTCCATTACAGTACAAAGAGTTTATTGCGTTACAAGGCCCCGTGCATTTTATTGTTCCTAGATTTGTGATGTCGTAAATAACGGGCAATGAGATTTACAGGTCAGGCCAGCCAAGGAGCTGCAACGTGATCATTCATTTATTAAAAGAAATAATATTCGCTTCACTGACCTTTTCAAATGCCGCTGCCCTTTTGGCCTCTATTTGGCATCAGCGCTGAGTTTCTGTCTTCCGATGGCCTTAACGTTCCGTGATTTAATACCGTTAAAATGCCCTGTTAATGATATAGGGAACAAAGTACCTCCTTTTGTACAATATAAGGAAATTAGAAGCCGCAATGGACTCACAGGACAGGAGGCAACAAGGTGACTCTAAGGTGACTTCTGTAATGTTTTACAACACGGGTACATTATTCTGAATCATATCCATATAAAACAGGGCTGAAACTAGGGGTAGGCATGTACCTCTTCTTTTGTCTCCCCACCATGGGCCTCCCTTCCCTGTCTTCAGGGCTGCAAGCAACCTGTTGGCACTCCTCACCATCCCCCTGTATGTGCGCCCCCATGGGCCCAGCTCTGCCCATAAATACAATCTAAGGGCTTAATTAGTTGCCAAAAGTCACAATCAGAGGTGCACAGATTTGTGGCTAACAATACTGGGTGTGAACTAAAAACATGTCAGAAACCTTTCTGCCTTGCTGCCCCTTACATTGGGAATGCCCTCCCTGATTTCCCCCCGAGAGAGAATCCTCCCTCAGTCTTTTTAAAACCAAACTAAAAGACTCCCTTTTGGAGCACTCACCCAGCACCTGATCTGGGAACTGGCACTTATATTGTAATGTCACCCACTGTGACCTATAGCACTTATATTTGCCCATTTGTGTCTGTTAGTTACCCCTCCCATATAGATTGTAAGCTCTACGGGGCAGGGACCTCCATCCTCTTGTGTCTTAGACTTAACTTATTGCAACTGTATTTATTTGTATTTATTGTTATACTGTGTATTTATCTATTATTCATCTGTCTATACATCTGAGGAGCCAGATAATGAAGGCTTCCCTTGTAATATGCCCAGTTCTAGTAATTTAGCTACTGACGCGTGGGTCACTCGGGAGGAAATTCAAAAGAGACTTGAACATGTAAAGGTAAACAAAGGTCCAGGGCCGGATGGGATTCATCCCAGGGTATTAAATGAGCTGAGCGCTGTGATTGCCAAACCTCTTCACTTAATTTTTCAGGATTCATTGAGGTCTGGCATGGTTTGCTAATGTGGTGCCGTTATTTAAAAAGGGATCCCGTTCTCAGCCTGAAAACTATAGGCCTGTTAGTCTGACATCAGTAGTAGGAAAACTTTTGGAAGGGGTAATAAGGGATAGGGTACTTGAATACATTGCAGTTCACAATACTATTAGTTTGTGCCAGCATGGTTTTATGCGTAACAGATCTTGCCAGACTAATTTAGTCGCCTTTTATGAGGAGGTGAGTAGGAACCTTGATGCTGGAATGGCAGTTGATGTCATCTACTTGGACTTTGCTAAAGCGTTTGATACAGTACCTCACAGAAGGTTAATGATCAAATTAAGGAATATTGGCCTAGAACATAATATTTGTAATTGGATAGAGAACTGGCTGAAGGATAGAGTACAAAGAGTGGTTGTAAATGGAACATTTTCTAATTGGACCAGTGTGGTTAGTGGGTACCGCAGGGGTCAGTCCTTGGTCCTTTGCTTTTTAACTTGTTTATTAATGACCTGGAGGGGGGCATAGACAGTACTGTTTCTATTTTTGCTGATGACACTAAATTGTGCAAAACTATAAGTTCCATGCAGGATGCTGCCGCTTTGCAGAGCGATTTGACAAAATTAGATAACTGGGCAGCAAACTGGGAAATGAGGTTCAATGTTGATAAGTGCAAAGTTATGCACTTTGGTAGAAATAATATAAACGCAAACTATCTACTGAATGGTAGTGTGTTGGGGGTTTCCTTAATGGAGAAGGATCTAGGGGTTTTTGTTGATAACAAGTTGTCTAATTCCAGGCAGTGTCATTCTGTGGCTACTAAAGCAAATAAAGTGCTGTCTTGTATAAAAAAGGGCATTGACTCAAGGGATGAGAACATAATTTTGCCCCTTTATAGGTCCCTGGTAAGGCCTCACCTTGAGTATGGGGGGCAGTTTTGGGCTCCAGTCCTTAAGAAGGATATTAATGAGCTGGAGAGAGTGCAGAGACGTGCAACTAAACTGGTTAAGGGGATGGAAGATTTAAACTATGAGGTTAGACTGTCGAGGTTGGGGTTGTTTTCTCTGGAAAAGAGGCGCTTGCGAGGGGACATGATTACTCTGTACAAGTACATTAGAGGGGATTATAGGCAGTTGGGGGATGTTCTTTTTTCCCATAAAAACAATCAACGCACCAGAGGTCACCCCTTTAGATTAGAGGAACGGAGCTTCCATTTGAAGCAGCGTAGGTGGTTTTTCACGGTGAGGGCAGTGAGGTTATGGAATGCCCTTCCTAGTGATGTGGTAATGGCAGATTCTGTTAATGCCTTTAAGAGGGGCCTGGATGAGTTCTTGATCAATCAGAATATCCAAGGCTATTGTGATACTAATATCTACAGTTAGTATTAGTGGTTGTATTTATAGTTTATGTATGTGAGTATAGATTGGTAGGTGTGGGTTAGGTGTGCTGGGTTTACTTGGATGGGTTGAACTTGATGGACACAGGTCTTTTTTCAACCCTATGTAACTATGTAACTATGTAACTATGTAACTATTATCTTATTAACCCCCTGTTTGTATTAATGTATTCTACTGTACAGCGCTGGGTACATAAGTAGCGCTTTATAAATAAAGATATACATACATACATACATACATACATACACTGTTAATTTTGGCAACCCATAGCAACCAATCAGAGAACAGCATTTACCAATCTTACATAGTTCCATAATTACATAGTTACATAGGGTTGAAAAAAGACCAGAGTGCATCAAGTTCAACCCTTCCAAGTAAACCCAGCACCCACAACCTATACTTACCAATCTATACACTCACATACATAAACTATATATACAAACACTAATACTAGTGGCACTGCACTTGCTCAGTGTGCTAAGGGAATCTGTAGGTGGACACTGGGCACTTTGGCATTGCTTATGGGCACTGAGCAGGCTCAGTGATGCCCCCAGTCATGTGAGTTGTTGTATGTACCATTTTTAGAGCAGATATTTAAATATCTATAGAGTCCAGTAAAAACAGGGCAAAGTTGTTGTATGTACCATTTTTAGAGCAGAGTTGTTGTATGTACCATTTTTAGAGCAGATATTTAAATATCTATAGAGTCCAGTAAAAACAGGGCAAAGTACGGCGGGGTGGGGGGGGGGGACGGCAATGAAGAGAAGCAGAGCCCCTGATTTGATGAGAGAAAAAATAAACATATGGGATGTCTGATCTGCAGTCCTCTAGCTGTCAGTTGCTGGGAGTGTAACAGCTGGAGGAAAATAAAACTGTTAAACAATATGATCTATCCCTTGTGTGTTTATCAACACTGCCCCCTTTAGTAATTATTGGGGGTCCAGAGCAAAATGTCTTTCTGCCCTACACTATACACATAATATAAATGCTTACATACAGGATTATAGGTTGGGAAACTATGTTCTTGTTAATTATATGGTTAACTCTGGTTAACGTAATCCACTGAATACAGCATAAATATTAGGTTAAATACACATTCAAACCAGTGTAGCAAAATAGAAAATATGTACGTTAGTTATTTGTCTGTATAGTTATTTTTGTTCATTTTCTAATTTTCTGTCACAACAACACTTCAAGCCTAATATGTGTTAAACATAAAGGGAAAATGTAAGACTGTAAGATCTGTTACATGTTGCATCACAGCTAAGGTGGCCCGGTTAATGTTATGTTTTGCCCATATAGCCAGCCTGAATGTTCACAGGCTAAAAGAATACCTGCAACCAATCAAATCATTAGAATAAACAAGATTAAGCCAACCTGTATCCAAACAAAGGATGAGAATATAGAAGGTAGAGAAACATTTGACCAATCAATGCATTATAATTTACAAGAGTAGAGCAATCAGCATCCAATCAAAGCATTGAAATACACATTGTGGGAGTGACCTGAAACCCATCAAAGCTTTAGGCCAGGGGTCCCCAACCTTTCTTACTCGGGAGCCACAGTCAAATGTAAAAAGACTTGGGGAGCAACACAAGCACCATAAAAGTTCATGGAGGTGCCAAATAAGGGCTGTGATTGGCTATTAGGGGCCTCTATGCACCCTATCAGCTTACAGGGGTTTATTTGGTAGGAAATCTTGTTTTTATTCAACCAAAACTTGCCCCCAAGTCAGGAATTCAAAAATAACTCCCTGGTTTGGGGGCACTGAGAGCAACATCCAAGGGGTTGGGGAGCAACATGTTGCCCCGGAGCCACTGGTTGGGGATCACTTCATTAGGACAACGTATTAAATAAAGCATTAGAACACACAAGAGTTAAGCAACCTATAACCAATCGAACCATTAGAATATACAAGATTAAGGCAACCTGTATTCAATCATTTAGAATGTTGACAATGACCTTTCTCGTATACTATTGTCAGCCTGTAAGCAACCTGTAAGCAACATTTAAAACTTTGACAAGGCTAGAGGAACCTGTAACCAATCAAAGCATTTAGAATGTTGACAAGGCTACAGGAAACTGCAACCAATGAAAGCATTCAGAACCTTGACAAGGCTAGAGAAACCTGTAACCAATCAAAGCGGGACAATAACCATGACTAGAGCAACCTGTGACCAATCAAAGCATTAGAATATAGAAGCCTAGGACACTCTGTAACCAAATGAAGCATTTAGAATGTTGACAGTGCTGGAGGAACCTGGGCCCAATTAAGGACTAGAATCTACAAGACTAAAGCTACTGGTAGCCAAAATCATTTAGAACAGGGGTCCTCAAACTTTTTAAACAGGGGGCCAGTACACTGTCCTTCAGACTCTTTGGGGGCCGGACTATAGTTAGTCCTCAAACTACGGCCGGCCCCCACTGCGCCCTCACCCATGGCTACTACCTGTCTGCCTCAGAGTGGTCGTTGGCCCCAGTGCGTCACGTCACCGCATCACACTGCCCGAAATTAATGAAGCTGGAACAACACTGAGGCAAACAGTTAGTAGCCAGAGGTGAGGAATTGACTTTGGGGGGCCAAATCCAGCCCGCGGGCCGTAGTTTGAGGACCCCTGATTTAGAATGTTGACAAGGCTAGAGGAACCTGTAACCAATGAAAGCATTTAGAATGTTGACAAAGCCACAGGAAACTGCAACCAATGAAGCATTCAGAACCCTAACAAGGCTAGAGGAACCTGTAACCAATCAAAGCGTGACAATATCCATGACTAGAGCAACCTGTAACCATCAAAGCATTAGAATATAGAAGCCTAGGACACTCTGTAACCAACCGAAGCATTTAGAATGTTGACAAGGCTAGAGGAACCTGTATTCAAACAAAGTACTAGCAAGTTCACAATGGTATCAGTAACCAACCAGTAACCAAATTAAAGCAGTAGAATGATCTACAATTTCAGTTCCAATAGGACCAGCGAATACACTTAGATCTAAACTTTAAAGTTAATATATGAAACCGTTTCAGCCTCACATCTCCAGCGCCAGAAGGAAGGAGGAAGAGTCCATTGGAGTGAATGGTTAAACTAAGGTGTCCATGCTGGGGGCACCATTGCACGGATCCTGAGTTGAAGACGGCATATGTTACAAATGAATTGAATTTGTTGCCAGCCATTTGTATTTCCACGTGACGCCCGCTAACAAGCAGCTGACATATGTTCCACTTTACTTTGGATGGGATGGGAAGGCTGAAAGCAAAGCGATTAATCAGATACAGCCTGCTCTGGCACGGTGGGCCAACTGTGATGCCGGTAGGGATGTAGCGAACCTCAAAAAAAAAGTTTGCGAACCTGTTCGCGAACTTCCACCGAAAATTGCGAATATTCGCGAACTTTGCGAACCCCATAGACTTCAATGGGAAGGCGAACTTTAAAAAATAGAAAAGCCATTTCTGCCCAGAAAACTGATTTTAAAGTTGTTTAAAGGGTGCCACGACCTGGACAGTGGCATGCAGGAGGGGGATCAAGGGCAAAAACCTCTGAAAAATTGACACACGCCGTTTTTCGAAATGATCGGTAATTTTGCGACTTTTTCGTATTTTCCGGCGCTTTCGTAAAGTTATCGTAAGTTTTGCGACTTTTTCGGAGCTTTGTAACGTTATCGCAAGTTTTGCGACTTTTTCGGAGCTTTCGTAACGTTATCGTAAGTTTTGCGACTTTTTCAGAGCTTTCGTAACGTTATCGTAAGTTTTGCGACTTTTTCGGATCATTCGTACCGTTATCGTAAGTTTTGCGACTTTTTCGGATCATTCGTACCGTTATCGTAAGTTTTGCGACTTTTTCGGATCATTCGTACCGTTATCGTAAGTTTTGCGACTTTTTCGGATCATTCGTACCGTTATCGTAAGTTTTGCGACTTTTTCGGATCATTCGTACCGTTATCGTAAGTTTTGCGACTTTTTCGGATCATTCGTAACGTTATCGTAAGTTTTGCGACTTTTTCGTACCGTTATCGTAAGTTTTGCGATTTTTTCGGAGAATTCGTACCGTTATCGTAAGTTTTGCGATTTTTTCAGTGCCGGCGAACCCAAATTGCGAACATCACGAAAAGTTCGCGAATTTGCGGACTTGCGAACACCCGATGTTCGCGCGAATTAGTTCGCCGGCGAACAGTTCGCTACATCTCTAGATGCCGGTTTGATATCCATGTAAAACAATGAATACATTGAGCAGAAATAAATAAGAATGGCTACAATTTGTTCTCAACCTTGAGGGCAATAATTGAAAGAAATCAGAGGTACGGCGCAGGTTGCTTGCTCCAGGGGATCATTTAAATTAAAGACACAGGGGACCTCATTATCCATCGCCAAATCTGGATTTCTAACTGTATTGGAGGTTTTATAGAAAATGATTATTTTGTTTTGTTGCGGTCCCCTTGTATTTCGTATTTTTCTAATTAATTTCAGAGAAACGCCACCTCGTCGGCAGTGTTTGCTTGTTGTTTCCCCCTCTGACATTATCAGGGCTCCTCGGGTGTCAAGTAGGCCGTCTAATGACACCGCTGCTTTGCAATACGTTATCAATAGATCGCCTGGTTGAAATCTGCCAAAATGATGGATGGCGAGTTGTCTCTTTGTGAAGGACAAGGCGATCAATCATAGTCAGAGCGTTGCGCTGGGAGTTTTTTCTCCCTTGATCGTTCATAGACGCTGGGCATGGAATAATTTAGCAGAATGGGGAAGATCCTCGAGGTGGAAAGAAGTTAAGGGAAAATACAGTGGGAAAATCAGACTCTTCTATAGTATTAAAGGGGAACTCCACCTTTGAAATTTTTAAATGTGCTCCCCCTCTGAGGCTAGATTTCCCCTCTTGAACCAAATATAAGGCTAAACCATCAACTACCCCTTTCCCTGTACCTGAGCTGAGCGGCCACAATGTCTGGCTATGGCATATTTGATGTGTAGGCTCCCAACACTGATCACCAAACAGGACCATTCAAACTGGAAACCAAGACTCAATTGGCTTCCAGTACATTCTCCTTCTTAAGGTGGCCATACACGGGCCGATTGTAGCTGCTGATATGGGTCCCTTGTAGGGGCAGGAACGAGGGGCCTACCCGACCGATATCTGGCCTGAAATTGGCCAGATATCGATCGGGCAGGTTAAAAGATTTATTTGGATCGGGGCCGCATCAGCTCGTTGATGCGGTCCCTGAACCGACAGCCCCATTGCCGCTATTATAATTTGATTGTTTGTCGGGTGAAGATCTGCTCGCTTGGTGGCCTCGCCAAGCAAGCGGATCTTCACGTGTATGGGCACCTTTAGCCTGAACACCAGATATGACACAGCCAGACATGGCAGCCACCTATAGGCGTCAGAATGAGGGGGAACAGAAGGGCCATAATCCCTCATAAACTCTACCCCTGGTTCAAATTTTCATGCAGATAGGCTGCAGTAAAGTACCCAAACTTAATCATCCCCCTGCCAGGTCTTGGGCAACGATCTTACATGGCCCCTGTGGCCACCAACCCCACTACACTTAGCTGTAATTCAGGAGGGGATAGGAGGCCGTTTTTGAGGGGACCCTTATAAAACAATAATTGTAAAGGGGGTCTTTGTTCTCCACTAAAGAAATTCTGCTCAATTTCTAAATTACATTTCAAGGAGTATCATCCTCAAGTCATCCACCAGTCACTTCCTAAACATACATCATTTTCCATTACTCTGCTAGCTATAATGAGAAAAATGTCCCATCTCCCTCTGATGGAAACCAAAATATTGTTTTCTGGGCAAAATAACACACGCCAACAGGTTTTACGGCACCAGAAATGGATAATATTTATCCTATAATATTCTATATTTACATGAGCAGCAATGCATTCCCCAGTATCTCTTGGAGCACTCGTTCAGTCCCCCACTGTAACCTGCAGCACTAATCAGTTACCCTCCCATTTAGATTGTAAGCTCTACGGGACAGGGACCTTCATCCTCTTGTCTCTTTGATTCATAACTAATTGCAACTGTATCTTGTATTTATCTGTATTTATTATCATACTTTTTATTTATCTATTACAGGTATAGGACCCATTATTCAGAATGCCCAGGACCAAGGGTAAGGGGTCTTTCCGTAATTTGGATCTCCAGACCTTAAGTCTACTAAAAAATCAATGAAACATTAATTAAACCCAATAGGACTGTTTTGCCCCCAATAAGGATTATTTATATCTTAGTTGGGATCAAGTACAGGTACTGTTTTATTATTACAGAGAAAAGGGAATCATTTAACCATTAAATAAACCCAATAGGGCTGTTCTGCCCCAATAAGGGGTAATTATATCTTAGTTGGGATCAAGTACAGGTACTGTTTTATTATTACAGAGAAAAGGGAATCATTTAACCATGCAATAAACCCAATAGGGCTGTTCTGCCACCAATAAGGGGTAATTATATCTTAGTTGGGATCAAGTACAGGTACTGTTTTATTATTACAGAGAAAAGGGAATCATTTAACCATGAAATAAACCCAATAGGGCTGTTCTGCCCCAATAAGGGGTAATTATATCTTAGTTGGGATCAAGTACAGGTACTGTTTTATTATTACAGAGAAAAGGGAATCATTTAACCATGAAATAAACCCAATAGGGCTGTTCTGCCCCCAATAAGGGGTAATTACATCTTAGTTGGGATCAAGTACAGGTACTGTTTTATTATTACAGAGAAAAGGGAATCATTTAACCATTAAATAAACCCAATAGGGCTGTTTTGCCCCAATAAGGGGTAATTATATCTTAGTTGGGATCAAGTACAGGTACTGTTTTATTATTACAGAGAAAAAGGAAATCAGTTTTAAAATTCTGAATTATTTGATTAAAATGGAGTCTATGGGAGACAGGCTTTCCATAATTCAGAGCTTTCTGGATAACGGGTTTCCGGATAAGGGATCCCATACCGGCACTTTAATAACCCACTGTTGTATTGACTTGTATTGTTCTACTGTACAGCGCTGCGTACATAAGTAGCACTTTATAGATAAAGATGTACATACATACTTATATTCATACTTTGAAGTACATCTGAGTACACATACAGTACAGACTCTTTGCCAAGTTTGAACCAGAGTTGGTCCCTTTACCAAGGACTCAGGATCGAGCCTCAGCACAGTGGGACATTCTCCCAAGGGAGCTGCGCTGTTATTGGTGGATGGAAACGTAGGGAAGAAAAAATACAATCATTTGGGGCTAAAATTAACTCAAGAAAAGGAAAAAAAAAGAGAAACCAAAGAAACAGCAGGGAATAGGGAAGGGAGAGATAAATGAATGAGGAGAGGAGAATAGAGATCCCATAAGAACCTGAGTTATAGCCAATACCTCACTAGGCCATCCCCCAGTGATCCAATTAGCGAGCCTCTGCGGATATTCAGTTCCTACATAGTCATGTTCTTGCATCTCCCATAAGACATTGCAGGGGCAGCTGTTATGAATTAAAGAAGATCACGTCCAAATAACTTGCCTAATGAAAGGAAATGTAATTACTACATGTATTAATACAAAGTGTTTAGTAGTTGAATATACATTTGAAAGCAGTATTTGTTTATAGGCACTTGCTCCTCAGTAAGGACCCTTGGGTCGATAGAACACTATTTATTATCACCGGAGGGCGTGGAAAGGAGAAGAACTGTTGATTGGACAGTTGGGCAGCGTTGATAGGGCACTGCTGAGCAGGGGTTGGACTTTCCAAGTGTACGGTGATAGTTTAATGGAGGTGCTGTGTGCTCCAGAAACCTCTCTGCTCACCATACAGATCAATAGATGTGATTCTTGATCTTTAGGAATGGTTCCTTTGGAGGACAGTCACAGGTACATACAGAACAATTATTTAGCATTTACCCAACAGGGGGCAACAACTGAACAGTGGATTTAGTACAATGGAAAGTGTCCAAACCCCAGTATCAGGCCCTCCGAGCGGCGAGCTACAGGAGTCCCTAAGTCTGTACACTTGCATCTCTATCCTGAGGGTGGGACATCAAGGCCTCTAATCCTTCTCATTCTCCTCGGTGGAGCCTCAGGCTGCTCACTAGATAACCTGATCCTAACACTCACTCCTTGAGTGAGCTAATCCAGAATTAACCATACATTATCTTCACCTACTGGGCCTACCTCACCCCAGGCCCTAACCTGCACCCACCTTCCAGGAATGTGGAATCACAAGAACAAGGCAGAACGTGTGTTGGCTTCCCATATAAAATAGAACAATGACATTTACTGGCCAGTTACAAAACTACCAGGAAAATACTTAAACTCAGTATAAGGAAACAGCTTCCCCTCCCAACTGTAACTCAGGGCCCACTTATTGTTCTATGGGTCAACAACAACTCTTTAGAGATATCACAAGTTGGTATTTTTCATAAGTCGGGGGTAGATAAAGCATTCATATAGAGACTGGAAATAATAACACTGGCATGGAAAGATCTTCTTTACTATGGACTGTGTGACATGGGCTTCATAAGGACACTCGGGCACTTGAAAAAAGATGGACACAAAGAATTTTATTGGTTACTGGACTCTGTATTACACCATAAGTCAGCAGTTCTCAACCTGTGGGTCGGGTTCCATTGGAAAACACATATTTCCGATGGTCTTAGGAATAATTTTATGGTTGGGGGTCACAACAACATGAGGAACTGTATTAAAGGGTTGTGGCATTAGGGAGGTTGAGAACCACTGCTATAAGGCAAGAGAATGAACTCACCACGATGACCCATTTATCATTGTCTATATTACCCTATTTTGTAAAAAGTCCTGTGATCATTTATTTTGCCCAATTTTAGCATTTCTTTTATTTTTTTGCAACTTAAATTTTATTAAAGAGAAAAATAAACATAGACAGATTATCACAGCAAATAGGTATACAGTCAATCAACTGCATTGCCTCGTTGGGGTTCTGTGAGTCCATAGGTGAGATGATGGGGGTGTCAGATGTTGGTGTCCAAAGGCATATTTTCATGGTTATGGTTCCAGTCAGGTGGTCCTTTGTTGATGATGATGAAGGATGATGGTCCAAGTCAGTCGGGGTGTCTTTTCCCTAAATGAATTACTAAATAAAGTTCCAGTTGCTCCAGTAATTTCAGCCTCTTGGGGTTCTGTGAGTCCATAGGTGAGATGATGGGGGTGTTGGACGTTGGTGTCCAAGGACATATCTTCATGGTTATGGTGCTAGTCAGGTGGTCCTTTGTTGATGATGAAGGATGAGGATCCAAGTCAGTCGGGGTATCTTTTCCCTAAATGAATTACTATATAAAGTTCCAGTTGCTCCAGTAATTTCAGCCTTTTGGGGCTCTGTGAGTCCACAGGTGAGATAATGGGAGTGTCGGACGTTGGTGTCCAAGGATATATTTTCATGGTTATGGTGCCAGTCAGGTGGTCCTTTGTTGATGATGATGAAGGATGAGGATTCAAGTCAGTCCGGGTATCTTTTCCCTAAATGAATTACTAAGTAAAGTTCCAGTTGCTCCAGTAATTTCAGCCTCTTGGGGCTCTGTGAGTCCACAGGTGAGATGATGGGGGTGTCGGACGTTTGTGTCCAAGGACATATCTTCATGGTTATGGTTCCAGTCAGATGGTCTTTTGTTGATGATGAGGGATGAGGATCCAAATCAGTCGGGGTATCTTTTCCCTAAATGAATTACTAAATAAAGTTCCAGTTGCTCCAGTCATATCAGCCTCTTGGGGCTCTGTAAGTCCACAGGTGAGATGATGGGGGTGTCGGACGTTTGTGTCCAAGGACATATCTTCATGGTTATGGTTCCAGTCAGATGGTCTTTTGTTGATGATGAAGGATGAGGATCCAAATCAGTCGGGGTATCTTTTCCCTAAATGAATTACTAAATAAAGTTCCAGTTGCTCCAGTAACTTCAGCCTCTGAATTCCTACAAATTCTACCATTTCTTATATATTCATTACTCCGCCATATCCCTCACTCAGCTTGCAGCCAAAGCAGCTCATTCTGTATACTCCAATTTTTGTAATGAGATTTTCACAGTTAGAAACCTGCGCTTTCCTTTGCTGAGCTAATAAACATCATAAATGATGCAACACACAATATGGAGAGCAATAAGGTTGGACACATTGTGATAAGAAGTTTGTCTACAAGGAAAAGTAGATTAATTAAAGTTCTTATCAGCCTGCAAAAGTCAGCAACTGAGAGAAAGTCTTCTGTTCAGCTTGTATTGTTTATAGGGGAGGGGGTTTTCTTAGGAGCTTTTTGCACAAAATGTCTTCATATTCTTATTGTCAATAGATTGATGTGAAGGAGATGCCCTTGGTCAGTTGTGACCAGTGACCCGTTGATTCAACAATCGTAACTAGTGATGAGCGAATCTGTTCCGTTTGGCAGAAAAATTTGCGAATCTTTCAAAAGATCCGCGAAATAGCGAAAAATTAGTGAAACAGCGAAAATGTTGTGCGACAAAAAAATTGTCGCATGCGGCTATTATTTTGTCGCGCGGCTATTGTTTCGTCGCCCGCGGCTATTATTTTGTTGCACACCTATTATTTCGTCGCACGGCTATTCTTTTGACGCCCGCGACAATTTTTGGACGTGCAGCAAATTTTTCATCCGTTTCGCGAAACAATCCGCCAATGGCAAAACGCGAAAATTCGCTGCGAATCCATGGCTGGCGAAACATTTCGCCCATCACTAATCGTAACTACTCATGAGCGAATCTGTTCCGTTTCGCTTCGCCGAAAAATTTGCAAATCTTTCAAAAGATCCGCGAAACGGCGAAAATGTCGTGCGACAAAAAATGTTTTCGCCTGCGGCTATTATTTTGTCGTGCGGCTATTATTTTGTCGCCTGGCTATTGTTTCGCCGCCTGCGGCTATTATTTTGTCGCGCGGCTATTGTTTTGCAGCCCCGCAGCTACTATTTTGTCGCGCGGCTACTATTTTGTCGCCCGCGGCTACTATTTTGTCGCCCGCGGCTATTGTTTCGTCACCCGCGGCTACTATTTCGTCGCACAGCTATTATTTCGTTGCCCGCTGCTATTATTTCATCGCGCGGCTATTCTTTTGATGCCCGCGACTATTCTTTTTGGATGCCGGCGACAATTTTTGGACGTGCTGCGAATTTTTCCGCAGCAAAATTTTTCATCCGTTTCGCGAAACGTGGAAATTCGCCGCGAATCCATGCCTGGCGAAACATTTCGCCCATCACTTATCGTAACCTTTTCAGACAAAGAATGAATTTATAGCCAAGATATAACCTGGGATTCTCCAAGTCCAAAATCCTTTCTTGCAACTCCCTATCCCTATGTCTCCACCCTTTGGCAATTGACTGTATTAATAAAAATATGTCATAGGACGGAGCATATAACAAAGCAGATTATTGCTGATTGCTTTATTAGTGCTGTTTCCAACACAACCAACCTTCCATCCAAACAAGCTCCTTTCCTTTCCATATAGTTGTGCCCTCCTGCCTCTTCTACTAAATCATGTGCCTAATGACCCTGGGAATTCCTGGAGTTACCACCACCCTAGAAATGGAGGTAAGTCAGGGTTCCCACAATAGTTTGCATTAATGGTAAAGCAGACTTGTGCCAATGGGGTTTTAACACTGAATGTTGGAAGCGGGTAAAAACATGGCTGTTTAGACCAGAACATTGCAATTGCACACTGCACTGAGCATGTCATGGCCAGAACTAGGGGTGGTCAACAGAGACATGTACTGTACCTTGGGTGTAACAGGCAGTTGGGAGCAATTGTAACATAGCAAACGTTGAGGATGAAGTGGCAAGGGTGGTTTGCATGGGGGGAGGGGGTTGATGCAGGCAAGGCAATGGACAAGTAGTACTGGGTGCCAATACCTGGCCTGCCTCTGCATTCATACATAAGACTTCATATGTTTTGGGCTTTTGGACATGTCGAAGCACAGCACATAATCTACACAAAGTTATGGAGCTATCCAGAAAGTTCCAAATTACAGAAAGGCCATCTCCCATAGACTCCATTATAAGCAATTAATTCTAATTTTTAAAAATGATTTCCTTTTTCTCTGTAATAATAAAACAGTACCTGTACTTGATCCCAACTAAGATATAATTACCCCTTATTGGGGGCAGAACAGCCCTATTGGGTTTATTTAATGGTTAAATGATTCCCTTTTCTCTGTAATAATAAAACAGTACCTGTACTTGATCCCAACTAAGATATAATTACCCCTTATTGGGGGCAGAACAGCCCTATTGGGTTTATTTAATGGTTAAATGATTCCCTTTTCTCTGTAATAATAAAACTGTACCTGTACTTGATCCCAACTAAGATATAATTACCCCTTATTGGGGGCAGAACAGCCCTATTGGGTTTATTTAATGGTTAAATGATTCCCTTTTCTCTGTAATAATAAAACTGTACCTGTACTTGATCCCAACTAAGATATAATTACCCCTTATTGGGGGCAGAACAGCCCTATTGGGTTTATTTAATGGTTAAATGATTCCCTTTTCTCTGTAATAATAAAACAGTACCTGTACTTGATCCCAACTAAGATATAATTACCCCTTATTGGGGGCAGAACAGCCCTATTGGGTTTATTTAATGGTTAAATGATTCCCTTTTCTCTGTAATAATAAAACAGTACCTGTACTTGATCCCAACTAAGACATAATTACCCCTTATTGGGGGCAGAACAGCCCTATTGGGTTTATTTAATGGTTAAATGATTCCCTTTTCTCTGTAATAATAAAACAGTACCTGTACTTGATCCCAACTAAGATATAATTACCCCTTATTGAGGGCAGAACAAGAGGTATCCGGAGAGGCAAGTTTGATCATATACAAGAGCTATTGAGGAGATCATTGCTCATAAGTGTTGAAGGGGTTTAAGGTTCCTGGCTGCATCTTCAGCCGTGTCCAGATTGGAATAACGCTCCAAACTAAATAGTTATGGATGAGTGGAGTCAAAGGGTATTTGTGATATAAGTAGATTCAGAAGTGCTTCTTCTCTAAGAGAACTCTAATAACTCTACCAGATCTAAGGTGGCTTTATCTCTATTTGTGGGCCATCCTAAAATAGGGTTAGGCCTAAGCAGCTCTTGGGCAGTCACAAATATATTGACCAAATACATTAAAGCCAATAATTAGTAAGTTAATTAGAGCCCAATGCATGTATTTCCCAGCCATGATGAACTGAATGGAGGACACAAGAGGGTAGAGGAGTAGGCCTAGTGGTTAAGTGATCAGCTTCTAATACATCTCATTGTAGAGACCTCAGTTTGAGTCACTAACTTTGTTAAAAGAAAGAAAAACAATGTTTTCTTTTCTGTTACTTTCCACTATTCGACAATCCCAGATTATTTGGCAGAAGAGTTAAACAGAAAATAACACATCCAGTTTGGAAGCAGGATTTCTCTGTAGGCCCCAGCGGTGCGCGTTTATTTAAACCAGCCTAACAACCTCGTACTTCGTAGCTGTCAGCTTTGATGTGTAAATGATATCTGATTTGTCCTTTATGAAGGCAAAGTACCGCTGTTTACTAGAAAGACACACATTTGCTTTAAAGACACAGCATGGAGACATGGCGGCGCCGAGCTGAACAGAGCGTCCTGCGGGCAAGTTATGACTTTTGAAGCAAAGATAATAGCAATCATCTTCAATATCGGGCTAATGAGCGCCGGAACCACACGCCCCATGCGCATCTGTCTTTTGTTTATACATTCCTATCATGACGGTAGATTTAAGTATTTATGGAAGTTGTTGCCACAGACATCAAAGAAAGTTCTGCAAGACACTGGCTAACCCAGGGGCAACCAAACGGGAGTATTTAGCTTTCAGTTTATCTAGAACACTTGAGAATAAGTAAATAAGAACACCTAGAATAAGTAAACCTTTATTTTTTCTATCAGTAAAATTAGTCTAAACAGCCTCCAGAATTACCTACCTTTGTCCCAGCATTGAGAGGGACCTGGCTCCTCAGTTAGAAGTTGATTGTTTCCTTTGCTTCCTTGTGCAGAGTGAAGCCCCGCCCCACTTCCTGTTCAGGTCTCTTATTACTTCGACTACTGTAGTCGAAGTGGAGAGCCTTCTGGGCATGCCTGGAGGCAGCAGGAGCAAGTTTGTGCATTAGCAGTTTTTTTTTTATGAGAGACCTGAACAGGAAGTGGGGGCGGGGCTTCACTCTGCACAAGGAAGCAAAGGAAACGATCAACTTCTAACTGAGGAGCCAGGTCAGACAGAATGCTGGGACATCCTTTCCTTTGCTTCCTTGTGCAGAGTGAAGCCCCGCCCCACTTCCTGTTAAGGTCTCTCATTACTTCGACTACTGTAGTCGAAGTGGAGGGCCTCCTGGGCATGCCTGGAGGCAGCAGGAGTAAGTCTGTGCATTAGCAGGGTTTTTTTTTATGGGAGACCTGAACATGAAGTGGGGGCGGGGCTTCACTCTGCACAAGGAAGCAAAGGAAACAATCAACTTCTAACTGAGGAGCCAGGTCAGACAGAATGCTGGGGCATCCTTTCCTTTGCTTCCTTGTGCAGAGTGAAGCCCCGCCCCACTTCCTGTTCAGGTCTCTCATTACTTCGACTACTGTAGTCGAAGTAAAGAGCCTTCTGGGCATGCCTGGAGGCAGCAGGAGCCAGTCTGTGCATTAGCAGGGTTTTTTTATGAGAAACCTGAGCAGGAAATGGGGGCGGGGCTTCACTCTGCACAAGGAAGCAAAGGAAATGATCAACTTCTAACTGAGGAGCCAGGTCACTCTCAATGCTGGGACAAAGGTAGGTGTTTCTGGAGGCTGTTTAGAGTAATTTTACTGATAGGAAAAAAAAGTTTACTTATTCTTTAATGTGCCAGAAGTAAGAAAAGTCCCTGAGTTATAACACATATTGACAAAGAAATCCATAGAAGATGAAGTAAAGTCCAGCCCCAAGGTACAGAAGGTGAGTGATGGAGATCCTCTATGTTGTCACTATGACATGTCTTTCTGATCAAGGCTCTGCGCCCTACTTGCTATTTGAGCTACTGCACATACTCGTTGACTCTAACTCTAATCTTGGAAATGATAGGGACTTGGCTAAGCTGTGTGTTGTCAATGGAGAGGTTCCCCTGCAGTATGGGATCCAGAGAGTGTGTCCATCTGATGCCATGGGCGAGTAAAATGTCAGCCAAGGGAAACAAGCCACCATGAAATTATTAGCTCTACAGGGCAGAAGAATGCACTTAGTAGTTGGGATCCAAGATGGTGCCTGTGGTTCCTCCAGCAGATCAATAGAGAAACAAGGTACTGGTGGTCAGGACATTGAGAAGGTTAAGGGCCTTGAAGCGTATATCTCCCACTATGGAGAAAGGGAAAGTTACCTTTTGACACATTTATTTGGTCACTGTCTCACAATACATATATATATATATATATATATATATATAAATGAGTTTCCCCTGACATTCCCCTTAGCTTGTGCCTCATTTGTGGAACCAACAGTAATGAATGAGTCCTGTGCTTACCACCTCCCTACGGTGAATGCTCAGGTTGAACCCGCCCTCTGAATACCATAGCCCACACAAACTCCATTTATAATCCAGTAGAACAGCACCCCTTTCCTCTGAAAGCAACCCTAAAGTTGAACAGACATGCCCGGGAACATTCAGCTGGGCTTCCTACTTACCCAGGGTGCATAAAGCAGGTTTAGAGAACCCAATATTCAATCCCATATTTCAAAGCCCCCAGGGAAAGATGTAAACTCCTCCCATCCCCTATCTCCCCAGCTATAACCTGGCAGGTAGTTTAATTACACAAAGAGCAGCATTCTGACCCTTCTGCATCTCACCCAAATGAATCGAAGACCCCTTAATTATACATCACATACTGCATAATCTAAAGCTTTGCTATAATATAAAGGATATACAGTTTTCAATACATTATTGAAATTATATTTCATTCTCAAAACCAAATATATATTTCAGTACTTCCCTAGTCAATGGGAAAAGCTGAGCAGCTGTCAAAAATCCATCAAAATATGAATTTGATGAACATCAGCCAATGTTTGTCTGGTCAGTTCCAAGCAGAGGGCCAACATGTTGCTTTTTACATTCATTTGTTTTGCGAATACAGAAATTATAACACTAAGGGGCACATTTACTAAGCAATTATGAGATAAAGTCGGGTTTTTTCTTACTAGATAATTTCAAGATTTACAAGTGAGTTTTGTTTAGTTAACTTTTTTTTGTAAAATAAAAAATTGACATCTGTCGAGTACCATCGAGTCCTATGGAGGCTCAGAATAGCAGAGGAATAGAATAGTCAGTGGCTGCACTACCTTACCCTCTTCTCAAGGGGAGCCCTGGAGCTACTGCCACCTCTTGACCAGTGGGTAGCTCCAGGGTGTCCTTATGCCTAAAACATTGAGCATAGGTGTCACTTACATGCCAAACACAAGAAATTATGCCAGTCGGATGTCCTTGCAATTATGTGGGATTTGCAACAAAATGTATGCACAGATGTTAATCCTAACAAACGAGAAGCCATTGCGGTAGGCGCAGCACAATGGCGCCAAGTGCATCACCTCCCTGTGATCTCAATTACGCTCAAGTTCTGGGAAAAAAATACAGCACCGTGAACATGGCGATAGTGCTCAAAATGGCACTTTGGTATCTGCACTTGTGGACATAAATGAAGGAAGACAGTGTGCAACGTGAAAAACACAGGCGCCTGAATGACCACTAAGGGACACAACCTTGCTCTTCTTTTCCTGGTCATCGTAAATGACCCCTACAATGAATTAATAAGTGGGGACCCAGCCCTATGTCTCCTTTATCCAGCTAACTAAAAAGGGGTCTGTCATTATTGTTGTAGAAATGGATGATGGTGGCTGCCCAGTCCTTGAGCATTGAAGCATTGTCCATTAAAGCCACCTTGCCCATTTGTTTCATTGGCTCTCATATAAGCACCATCATTGCCAATCTAGCAGTAAGGGGTCCATTAAAAAGCTCTAGAAGATGTCAGAGCACATACAGCTTGTTCAACCCCAACAACCATCAAAATGTTGACGTGCGACTATTCTTTTGACGGCCGCGACTATTCTTTTGACGACCGCGACTATTCTTTTGACGCCCGCGACTATTCTTTTGACGGCCACTACTATTCTGCACGTGAAGCCACTCTCATTAAAGGTACTTGCATCAAAATGTGCTCCTTGTATTCCCATATAGTTGTGGCGCTAAGTCCTTCCTGCCTTCCTGAATCAATCGCTGCCCCTATTGACGCAAGGGGAGTCCTGGAGCTACTGCTCTAGAAGATGTCAGAACACATACATTCAGCTTGTTGAACCCCAATATCTGCCATTCATGAATCCCCTTATAGCTAAGACTCCTGGCAGTAGCAACTACATCTGGTTTCCACTAATTAAGACCACGCAACCCCCAGAGCTATGCTCCCTAAACTAACAGTAACTTCATTTCCGCCATCATTTGGAAAGCATGGATCCATAATCTGTATATTTAAATAGTGCAAAGTCTAAAACAAATAGTGGCTTCTAATCCTAAGGCCCGGCATCTGATTAATGGCAGCAAATACAGTTAGACACACGCTGGGCTTAAGCTCTACAGAGAATGATACAGATTTACATAAATATCCCCAATGCTGCCAGTTAGTAATCTGGAGGTTTTCTGCCGCCCGTTACTTGGTGTTGTTTTCCCGTGTAGCAAGCACTTTCCTTCCTCATCTCAGCATTAAACCTTTTCATGTCACTGGATCTTAGCTTATGTATATATATATTATTGCTATGTATGCATAAGTATATATATTATTGCTATACGGCTGTAGCACAGATTATGGGAAAGAGAGACAGCTATGAAAGTGGGAAGAAAATCAACACATTTTAATCCTTTTTTATTGATACGTGGAACAGTGGGATTGAACTGGTTTGGTATTTTGAGGCTGACTTTCGGCACAGGGACTCGCCACTGTAGGCCCCAATCTCTACACCCTGCCTGCTGCAATACTACTGGCTTAGATGGGGGCCAGCAAGCCTATAGGGGAGATAGATAAGAGGAATCCACGGGTTTAGGGTAATGACAACATGCCTGAAATTCATCAGGTATCTCCAAACAGGCACCCCTATGCAATAACAGGCATTAAATACATAACTTAAATAGTATATAATCTTGAAAAAGATATTTTTATTGACATCAAAATCAAGTATATCCTGCTAGTGGTGTTGTTAGAAGTTGGGGGCCCCCTTGCAGACAAACATGGGGTCACTCTCCCTGTCAGAGTACTAATAAAGTACTAATAAAGTACTAATAAAGTACACTCTGGCTGGCACAGTTATATCTCCCAACATGTAAAAAAAAAAGGAAATGTTAAAAAAAGGTCTACTGTTGTAAAAATGTTTTTGAAGCACGCCCCTTTGTGGCTAAACCCCCCAAATACCATGTCCCTTTTACAAAAACACCCTCTTTTCCATGTTTGAAATGACAGCACCAGGAACTAGACAAAGTGGCCCCCACCATTTCATGATATATGGTGACCCTAAGCATTCCACAACACTCTGTGGCACCCATGTTTCATGCCAGGAAGATCACTGCAGAAATAGCCAATGAGCACTCCATTAACCCCCAGACATGCCAGTAAGATTGCTGCAGAAATAGCCAATGAGCACTCCATTAACCCTCAGACATGCCAGAAAGATTGCTGCAGAAATTAGCCAATGAGCACTCCATTAACCCTCAGACTTGCCAGTAAGATTGCTGCAGACATAGCCAATGAGCACTCCATTAACCCCCAGACTTGCCAGTAAGATTGCTGCAGAAATAGCCAATGAGCACTCCATTAACTCCAGACTTGCCAGTAAGATTGCTGCAGAAATAGCCTATGAGCACTGCATTAACTCCAGACTTGCCAGTAAGATTGCTGCAGAAATAGCTAATGAGCACTCCATTAACCCCCAGACATGCCAGTAAGATTGCTGCAGAAATAGCCAATGAGCACTCCATTAACCCCCAGACATGCCAGTAAGATTGCTGCAGAAATAGCCAATGAGCACTCCATTAACTCCAGACTTGCCAGTAAGATTACTGCAGACATAGCCAATGAGCACTCCCTTAACCCCCAGACTTGCCAGTAAGATTGCTGCAGAAATAGCCAATGAGCACTCCATTAACCCCCAGACTTGCCAGTAAGATTGCTGCAGAAATAGCCAATGAGCACTCCATTAACCCCCAGACTTGCCAGTAAGATTGCTGCAGAAATAGCCAATGAGCACTCCATTAACCCCCAGACTTGCCAGTAAGATTGCTGCAGAAATAGCCAATGAGCACTCCATTAACCCCCAAACATGCCAGTAAGATTGCTGCAGAAATAGCCAATGAGCACTCCATTAACTCCAGACATGCCAGTAAGATTGCTGCAGAAATAGCCAATGAGCACTCCATTAACTCCAGACATGCCAGTAAGATTGCTGCAGAAATAGCCCATGAGCACTTCATTAACTCCAGACTTGCCAGTAAGATTGCTGCAGAAATAGCCAATGAGCACTCCATTAACTCCAGACATGCCAGTAAGATTGCTGCAGAAATAGCCAATGAGCACTCCATTAACTCCTAGACTTGCCAGTAAGATTGCTGCAGAAATAGCCAATGAGCACTCCATTAACTCCAGACTTGCCAGTAAGATTGCTGCAGAAATAGCCAATGAGCACTCCATTAACCCCCAGACATGCCAGTAAGATTGCTGCAGAAATAGCCAATGAGCACTCCATTAACTCCTAGACATGCCAGTAAGATTGCTGCAGAAATAGCCAATGAGCACTCCATTAACTCCTAGACATGCCAGTAAGATTGCTGCAGAAATAGCCAATGAGCACTCCATTAACCCCCAGACATGCCAGTAAGATTGCTGCAGAAATAGCAAATGAGCACTCCATTAACTCCTAGACATGCCAGTAAGATTGCTGCAGAAATAGCCAATGAGCACTCCATTAACCCCCAGACATGCCAGTAAGATTGCTGCAGAAATAGCCAATGAGCACTCCATTAACTCCTAGACATGCCAGTAAGATTGCTGCAGAAATAGCCAATGAGCACTCCATTAACTCCTAGACATGCCAGTAAGATTGCTGCAGAAATAGCCAATGAGCACTCCATTAACTCCTAGACATGCCAGTAAGATTGCTGCAGAAATAGCCAATGAGCACTCCATTAACTCCAGACTTGCCGGTAAGATTGCTGCAGAAATAGCCAATGAGCACTCCATTAACTCCAGACTTGCCAGTAAGATTGCTGCAGAAATAGCCAATGAGCACTCCATTAACCCCCAGACATGCCAGTAAGATTGCTGCAGAAATAGCCAATGAGCACTCCATTAACCCCCAAACATGCCAGTAAGATCACTGCAGAAATAGCCAATGAGCACTCCATTAACCCCCAGACTTGCCAGTAAGATTGCTGCAGAAATAGCCAATGAGCACTCCATTAACCCCCAAACATGCCAGTAAGATTGCTGCAGAAATAGCCAATGAGCACTCCATTAACTCCAGACATGCCAGTAAGATTGCTGCAGAAATAGCCCATGAGCACTTCATTAACTCCAGACTTGCCAGTAAGATTGCTGCAGAAATAGCCAATGAGCACTCCATTAACTCCAGACATGCCAGTAAGATTGCTGCAGAAATAGCCAATGAGCACTCCATTAACTCCTAGACTTGCCAGTAAGATTGCTGCAGAAATAGCCAATGAGCACTCCATTAACTCCAGACTTGCCAGTAAGATTGCTGCAGAAATAGCCAATGAGCACTCCATTAACCCCCAGACATGCCAGTAAGATTGCTGCAGAAATAGCCAATGAGCACTCCATTAACTCCTAGACATGCCAGTAAGATTGCTGCAGAAATAGCCAATGAGCACTCCATTAACTCCTAGACATGCCAGTAAGATTGCTGCAGAAATAGCCAATGAGCACTCCATTAACCCCCAGACATGCCAGTAAGATTGCTGCAGAAATAGCAAATGAGCACTCCATTAACTCCTAGACATGCCAGTAAGATTGCTGCAGAAATAGCCAATGAGCACTCCATTAACCCCCAGACATGCCAGTAAGATTGCTGCAGAAATAGCCAATGAGCACTCCATTAACTCCTAGACATGCCAGTAAGATTGCTGCAGAAATAGCCAATGAGCACTCCATTAACTCCTAGACATGCCAGTAAGATTGCTGCAGAAATAGCCAATGAGCACTCCATTAACTCCAGACTTGCCGGTAAGATTGCTGCAGAAATAGCCAATGAGCACTCCATTAACTCCAGACTTGCCAGTAAGATTGCTGCAGAAATAGCCAATGAGCACTCCATTAACCCCCAGACTTGCCAGTAAGATTGCTGCAGAAATAGCCAATGAGCACTCCATTAACCCCAGAACGGACAGTAAGATCACTACAGAAATGGGCATTGCACACTCCATTAACCCCAGACTTACCAGTACAATCATCGCATAAATGGATAGATTGAAAGCATTTACATTTACAGATGTCTTCTGGAAGGACCTGGTGGCGAATAGGTCAGCAGAGAGATTAGTCTCCATATATACATTTATACATAGTGATCATATACCACCACTTCTCCACCAATAACACCAATCCCAGGATGGCCATCCTTTCTTCATAACTGAGACCTTCCATACCCTCTATGAGCTTAATCGCTCTTCTCTTGATTTTCTCTATTTCAAATATATCCCTTTTGGGTACAGGAGACCAAACAGCACTGCATATTGTAGATAGAGCCTTACTAGTCATTTGTAAAGGGGACGAATAAATATCTCCTCCCATGAATCTATACTTCTTGTAATAGAGGATAATACCTTGCTGGGCCTTCCTGCTGCTGACTGGCATTACTTGCTACTCCAATGTTTATTATCTCCAGGTTCCCCCAGGTCCTTCTCCATCAACGATTCGCCAATATTACTAGCACCCTGCATATTTTGAAGCCCATGTGTATAACATAGTAACATAGTGATTAGGTTGAAAAAAGACGTACGTCCATCAAGTTCAACCATAATGCCTATATATAACCTGCCTAACTGCTAGTTGATCCAGAGGAAGGCAAAAAAACCCCATCTGAAGCCTCTCTAATTTGCCTCAGAGGGGAAAAAATTCCTTCCTGACCAAGATGGCAATGAGACCAGTCCCTGGATCAACTGGTACTGAGAGCTATCTCCCATAACCCTGTATTCCCTCACTTGTACTGAGAGCTATCTCCCATACCCCTGTATTCCCTCACTTGTACTGAGAGCTATCCCCCCTACCCCTGTATTCCCTCACTTGTACTGAGAGCTATCTCCCCTACCCCTGTATTCCCTCACTTGTACTGAGAGCTATCTCCCATAACCCTGTATTCCCTCACTTGTACTGAGAGCTATCTCCCATAACCCTGTATTCCCTCACTTGTACTGAGAGCTATCTCCCCTACCCCTGTATTCCCTCACTTGTACTGAGAGCTATCTCCCATAACCCTGTATTCCCTCACTTGTACTGAGAGCTATCTCCCCTACCCCTGTATTCCCTCACTTGTACTGAGAGCTATCTCCCATAACCCTGTATTCCCTCACTTGTACTGAGAGCTATCTCCCATAACCCTGTATTCCCTCACTTGTACTGAGAGCTATCTCCCATAACCCTGTATTCCCTCACTTGTACTGAGAGCTATCTCCCCTACCCCTGTATTCCCCCTCACTTGTACTGAGAGCTATCTCCCCTACCCCTGTATTCCCTCACTTGTACTGAGAGCTATCCCCCCTACCCCTGTATTCCCTCACTTGTACTGAGAGCTATCCCCCCTACCCCTGTATTCCCTCACTTGTACTGAGAGCTATCTCCCCTACCCCTGTATTCCCTCACTTGTACTGAGAGCTATCCCCCCTACCCCTGTATTCCCTCACTTGTACTGAGAGCTATCTCCCCTACCCCTGTATTCTCTCACTTGTACTGAGAGCTATCCCCCCTACCCCTGTATTCCCTCACTTGTACTGAGAGCTATCTCCCATAACCCTGTATTCCCTCACTTGTACTGAGAGCTATCCCCCCTACCCCTGTATTCCCTCACTTGTACTGAGAGCTATCTCCCCTACCCCTGTATTCTCTCACTTGTACTGAGAGCTATCTCCCCTACCCCTGTATTCCCTCACTTGTACTGAGAGCTATCTCCCCTACCCCTGTATTCCCTCACTTGTACTGAGAGCTATCTCCCCTACCCCTGTATTCCCTCACTTGTACTGAGAGCTATCTCCCATACCCCTGTATTCCCTCACTTGTACTGAGAGCTATCTCCCCTACCCCTGTATTCCCTCACTTGTACTGAGAGCTATCTCCCCTACCCCTGTATTCCCTCACTTGTACTGAGAGCTATCTCCCATAACCCTGTATTCCCTGACTTATAACCTTATATACATGAAAGCTAAGCTGAGAATGTACAGTATTTTTAGTAATAATTTAATTAGACCTTAATTGACGTATATAATGTTGAAAAACAATATTGACATGCAATCGGCAAACAATAGATCCCCTTTTAATTATAGGTTGCCTAGAATTTCAGTTGAGCTTATTAATAATGTTACAGGGTTCAAATACTTTCCTGTGAGATGTGTCATGTGTTTATAGAAATGTTTCAGACTTCTAACCAGGCACCGGGGCAACAGTGACTATTAATTAGAAATAATTATTGTAATCTATGCCATTTTTAAAGACCCGGGATTAACTTCACACATATCAATGCAAACGCCTCGCTGCGGCTCACACAGTCTGATAAGCGGCCGACAATAAATGATTAAAGCGATTAAAACAAATACAAGTGATATTGCCAAGCGGTAGGTGGCCGCATCGCCCGCTGGGTGATTAAATACGTAAAATAGGACCGAAATATCAGGTCTATGAAAATGCATTTGAGAAAGACATGAAAAGAATGCATTTCCAGGCACATAAGCTGGTATAAATATGGAGATGTGCCGTGTTGGGCGGCACAAAGACAGCACCTGTAGTTATAAGCCTGTCTTCAGTGACAAGAGATGAACTAATTAACTGAAGCTTGTTACACCGAGCCAGTGGCGGAATCTTTCCAATGTTTATTCTATTTTCTGACCAAGTCGCTCAATAGCAGAAAAAATGTCTTGACAAAAAAAGCCTGGGAATGGCTCACTTGGAATTCTTGTCAAGGAGAGTCGGAGGGCCCCATAAGCAGATAAGTCTTATAGAGCTGAATCAGCAGCTGGAATCTCCCCGGGTATGGCCACTGTTAGTGCAGCACAGACTAGAGGTGGCCATACCTGGGCAGATTTCAGCATAGTCGGAGGGATAAAGTTGGACTCATTTATGCTTCCATTTGCCGCAGGGGCAGGAAAACCAAGGGGCACAGAAGCACAACCCTTAGTGCTCATTTATATCCTACTTGTGGCAGGGGCAGTGCCACCCAGATCCATAAGGTGGAGCACAGAGTCAGGGGGTATGGCCCTGCTCCCCTTTCCTTACTGCCCACCATAGGCTGAAATTATGCTGGACATATAGTGGGGGGATGCAGCGGTGGGTACTGACCCCCAGCACAGCAGCTATTAAGAAACCAGACATATATAATGTGTATTTTATACGCCTTAAGAACCCTTACCCCACCTAAACTTTCTGCTCTGCTGCTAAAACATCTTAATCTAACCCCTTTTGCAGCCAAATGGTTTATCCAGAATATTCACTGGAGAGATTTCACCTGCCAAAAAGTTGTGAATGTTCACCAATGTGAAGAGAATGTAGATTTAATCCATATTAAGACCCCACTCAGTGCCATGGATATTAAGGGTTTATTGATAGTTTTCTAAATCTTAGAAGCTCTGATCTTGGTACTATGGCACTGTGGGTCCAGATGTTCCGGTCACAGACCAGAAACCATAATTCCAAAGTCCCACCCTTGTACCAATATTGATAGACTGATCATTATATGTCAGATCAGTAGCTTAGAAATAACAGAATAATTCCCCGGTATCATGGGCAGATCAATATCCAACAGAACTTCTTCATCCCTCGAGACAAGCAAATCATCGGCCCTTTATATCAGTTTGAGTAAATGGAACCGTGACCGTTGGAGTGTGGATCATTCAGATGTATTAAAATCAATAAGAATCAGTAAAAATAATCTCATTTCAATCAGTGATGGACAGGAATATTATCAACTCCAATGAAATCAGAATCTTAATAGGTCCCACACTGTCCCACACAGCCCTATCCAGGCCGACAATTCAACCAAAGTAGATTTTTTTTCTGGTTTTGTCTTTAACATTAAGGGAATCAATCTCAGTTGGTGAGTCGCAGATGGAATTGAGAAGGTGGAAATACGTTAGGGTTAGGGTGTGTATAATAAATACAACACGCCTAAATCCCAACATTATAACATAATGCAACGTATGGAGGTTTGTTCTAAAAGAAAAATACACTGCACTTGTACACGCCTCCATTCCAAGATATAAACACGGCAATTGAACCCCACATTGTTTTAGCCCTTATACACAAGCCATAAAAAACCTAAACATGAACCTAAACGAACCTAAATACGCCCCCCAGATGCGGCATAACATCACGCTTACACTTTCCTCCAGTCGTGTGACATCACTTCCATGCAAATGATGTCACACCGGCTGTGGCACAAACCACACCCCCTCAACCCCCCCAGCTCTGGAGCTGGATTTCAGCAGAAACATTTCTGCCTGGGGAAATTTTTATTTTTATTTTTTTAAGTTAACTTTTAGTATGTTATAGAACAGTGGTCCCCAACCATTTTTGCACCAAGGACCGGTTTGAAGAAGGAAAATTTTTCTAAGGACCGGGGGTGGGGTTGTGGTCATTTGTACCTTTATATATGTACCTTTATATGCGAGGCGCATTTATACAAACGGCACACTTATTCGCATCTTTAGAATCGCAACGCTTCATGTACACCACATATTCACCGCGCCCAGAAAAAGAGGTGCCCGAGTTAGCCTCCCTAACCGCCCCCCACTCCGAAGGGGTCTTCCCCTGAGCGGGCATAAGTTTTACGCATCAGGGGAGGAATGGTCGGCTGGGGGAGTGCCGGCAAGGGTTGGGTCTGGGCCCACCAGGTTTTATCCTTTGTCCCGGCGGCCTAATCCGACCCTGGATTGGATGATTTAAATACTGCAGATATCTTCAATACTTTCTCCTGTGAGTGCTGCCCTCCTGTGGTTACTCAATGCATCGCTCCCTACTTACACTCTCTGGCTTTCCTACCGGGCTCTGGTTTGTCACTCTGAGTTCCAATAATACTTAAGAAACATGAATCAATTAGAAGACATTTTGACTTTGTGCACAAAATTCAAAGCAAATGATTGAACCTTGTGTTTATGAACCTTAATGCAACTTGTATATAAACCAAAGAGTTTGGTCAATAAGTCTGTTTAAGGTACAAATAAGAATATACGTTGGGTTTCTTTTTTTTCATCATTTTATAGATATTAGCCTGTGTATATATATATTTAATATCACTTTACTGTCAAACTCTTTGTGTTCAGAAGGAAAATATAGTTATTCCACCACTTCCCTGCTCAGTATTACCCACTACCCAACATTCTGGCCCCCGGGGCCTTTCCTCAAGGTACAAGTGAATACACTTATTTATATAGATATATCATTTATTCATTTATATATTAATATTGATTAAGTCTTTAAATCATTGCATTGGCACGACCTCTTTAATCATGTATACATGCAATTATACCCACTCTGAGTATATGGGATATTTATGATGATACTGGAGGTATAATGAACTCTTGGTATAATGCTTAATGATATTATTACTATACAGACTTGCTTTGATTTATTTGATGAGCTGAAGCTGGGTTAAGAGAGAAAAACCCACCCAATGAAATGGCCGAGGGCTCCATGGATCTGTCGACCCCACCAGAAAAAAACCCTTCTGTGCCGCAATACAATTATTAAGCCTTACCTCTATTCCAGTACCGTACCCAATTCTAGGTCTCACGTTCTTGTGTTCTAGGCTGTGAATTAGAGATGCACCGAATCCAGGATTTGGTTCGGGATTCTGCCTTTTTCAGCAGAATTCGGCCAAATCGAATGTGAATCCTTAGAATCGCTTGACTTTCTGTCACGTAAATACGGAAGTTGAAAATTTGTGGTTATTTAGCTTTTTTTAAGCAGCCCTCCAATTTGGCGTTTCCGCAGTTATCTAGTTGCTAGGGTTCAAACTACCTTAGCAACCAGGCAGTGGTTTGATTGAGAGACTGGTATATTTATAGGAGAGGACTTGAATAGAAAAATAATAGTATAGAAAAATAAGTACAGGTATGGGACCTAACTTAAGTCTGTTAAAAATAATTTAAATATTAAATAAACCCAATAGGGCTGTTCTGCCCCCAATAAGGGGTAATTATATCTTAGTTGGGATCAATTACAGGTACTGTTTTATTATTACAGAGAAAAGGGAATCATTTAACCATGAAATAAACCCAATAGGGCTGTTCTGCCCCCAATAAGGGGTAATTATATCTTAGTTGGGATCAAGTACAGGTACTGTTTTATTATTACAGAGAAAAGGGAATCATTTAACCATTAAATAAACCCAATAGGGCTGTTCTGCCCCCAATAAGGGGTAATTATATCTTAGTTGGGATCAAGTACAGGTACTGTTTTATTATTACAGAAAAAAGGGAATCATTTAACCATTAAATAAACCCAATAGGGCTGTTCTGCCCCCAATAAGGGGTAATTATATCTTAGTTGGGATCAAGTACAGGTACTGTTTTATTATTACAGAGAAAAGGGAATCATTTAACCATTAAATAAACCCAATAGGGCTGTTCTGCCCCCAATAAGGGGTAATTATATCTTAGTTGGGATCAAGTACAGGTACTGTTTTATTATTACAGAGAAAAGGGAATCATTTAACCATTAAATAAACCCAATAGGGCTGTTCTGCCCCCAATAAGGGGTAATTATATCTTAGTTGGGATCAAGTACAGGTACTGTTTTATTATTACAGAGAAAAGGGAATCATTTAACCATTAAATAAACCCAATAGGGCTGTTCTGCCCCCAATAAGGGGTAATTATATCTTAGTTGGGATCAAGTACAGGTACTGTTTTATTATTACAGAAAAAAGGGAATCATTTAACCATTAAATAAACCCAATAGGGCTGTTCTGCCCCCAATAAGGGGTAATTATATCTTAGTTGGGATCAAGTACAGGTACTGTTTTATTATTACAGAGAAAAGGGAATCATTTAACCATTAAATAAACCCAATAGGGCTGTTCTGCCCCCAATAAGGGGTAATTATATCTTAGTTGGGATCAAGTACAGGTACTGTTTTATTATTACAGAGAAAAGGGAATCATTTAACCATTAAATAAACCCAATAGGGCTGTTCTGCCCCCAATAAGGGGTAATTATATCTTAGTTGGGATCAAGTACAGGTACTGTTTTATTATTACAGAGAAAAGGGAATCATTTAACCATTAAATAAACCCAATAGGGCTGTTCTGCCCCCAATAAGGGGTAATTATATCTTAGTTGGGATCAAGTACAGGTACTGTTTTATTATTACAGAGAAAAGGGAATCATTATTAAAAATTTGAATTGTTTGCTTATAATGGTGTCTATGGGTGATGGTCTTTCCGTAATTCGGAACTTTCTGGATAACGGGTTTCCGGATAAGGGATCCCATACCTGTAATAAAAAGTAACAACAACAATAAAATTGTAGCCTCACAGAGCAATAGTTTTTTTGGCTGCCGGGGTCAGTGACCCCTATTTGAAAGTTGGAAAGCAGCTGCAGCAGAAGAAGGCACATCATTCAAAAAGTATGAAAAATAAATAATAAAGACAATAAAAAATTGGCATTCTATAAGATACTAAAAGTTAACGTAAAGGTGGACTGTCCCATTAACTTCCATTTGCCCCAATGGACAACCAGCCTTTATTTTGCAATCTGATTGCATCCCATGTGGCATTTCAGGGGTTACAGAAAAGTCACAACCCACATGTCGCTGGGAGATAATGGCTTGTTAGAACTAATAGCTCTATTGGTGCAATTGAGATTTTATTATGGAAACAGGAGTCCCAAGGCGGCTGATCTGTAAATACACAGATATGAATGCAACGCGGAGCGGCCGGCACACTGTAACGAGGCATTGGATTAGTGCGGGCAGATAAAAGCCATTTGCATCATTATACCCGTCTGTACTTCTGCCTGTGTCAATGGTAAGTGAATGAGTAAAAGCCGCTAATTACAACAGCTATCTTATTATGGGTCAGGGAGTTGTGCCTCGCTGTCCTGCTACAGTTTCCCATCAGGGTAACATGTTGCTCCCCAACCCCTTGGATGTTGCTCTCAGTGCCCCCAAACCAGGGAGTTATTTTTGAATTCCTGACTTGGGGGCAAGTTTTGGTTGAATAAAAACAAGATTTCCTACCAAATAAAGCCCCTGTAAGCTGATAGGGTGCATAGAGGCCCCTAATAGCCAATCACAGCCCTTATTTGGCTCCTCCATGAACTTTTATGGTGCTTGTGTTGCTCCCCAAGTCTTTTTACATTTGGCTGTGGCTCCCGGGTAAGAAAGGTTGGGGATTCCTGCTCTATGTAGACAACCATGAAATCAAATTTGGAATCAAAATCTGCAAATATGGTGATGTTTGAAGCCCCAGTCCTGTATCCTGTAGCCATGGCACAGCCCTGATATTAATCTGTTGCACGTACAATAGGATGAGGCATAACTTTTGGAAACACATGAAACACAAGGTTCAACGTTTATGGACGTGTCTTTTTATTATACAGCCTCAAAATACTATGGGCAATGGCACGAGGCTATTGGTAGGATTTTGCCGCAGGCGAGATTTCCAGTTCGAATGGTAACAAAACGCTCGCTATTGCCTCTACATGGATCTAAATGGTCACTATGGGGCCCTGTTGGTGCACTGGGGGGTCAGATATGGGGCTGTAAATATTCGCCCCTATATTCGCAGTTCATATTTCAGTTAATAAAGAGCTTAACGAGAGCGTTTGGCCAACCTGACGTCGAGCTGGAAAACACGCAGGCGGAAAAATCCGTGCCGCTGCCCTTCCCGTGACGCCCAATAAAAACATTAAGTACAGAAATACAGCAACAAAGAGCTGACGTGAAAAAATACTTAGTTTCAAAACCATGAAATATCACAAAATATGCTGAGAGACAAGTTTCTTTCATTTTTAGACTCTAGTAAACTAAAATATCACAAAGAACAGTCTTTATTCCACCTTGAACCATGTGACCTATTAACACTTTGTCTGCCAGCATTTGGGAAAGATTAGTTGCACTACAGCAACATGTTTTATTTAGTGCAAATATAACCCCCGGGAATGTCGATTCTACATGATTGGCAGGCCGTCCCTTTCCTTGACAACAACGTGGATCTTACACCATTGGCAGGGAAAGGGTTCAATTAAAGTGATAGGTAGGTGGGCAGGGCCTTTTATCAGGTGATTCTTGTATTTGAAAGAGTTTTTCTGTTTTGAATTCAGTTTCAGTGAGTGACACGTTCTTAGACGAATTTTATGATATTTTATGATATGAGCTTCGATTGGCCAGCGATTAGTAGAAACAGCTCATACTTAAGACTAATGCTTTGAATGATCGCTGGGCCAAAAATATGATGTATTAAAGGAACAGTTCCGTGTAAAAATATAACTGGGCAAAATAAAAAATTATTTCAATATAGTTAGTTAGGCAAAAATGTCATCTATAAAGGCTGGAGTGGCAGATGTCTAACATAACAGCCAGAACACTACTTCCTGCTTCTAAGCTGTTAGAAGTCAGTAACCAGTGACCTCAGTGACCTGAGGGGGGACCATATGGGACATAACTTTTAGTTGCATTTGAATCTGACCTACTTGCTTACAAACTAACTGACAGTTATGTCCCATTTGCCCCCCCCCCTAAAATCACTGAAAGCAGGAAGTAATGTTCTGGCTATTATGTTAGACATCTGCCCACTCCAGCCTTTATAGATGACATTTTTGCCTAACTAACTATATTACAAATATTTTTTATTTTGCGCAGTCTGTCTATTTTACCCATCATTCCATTTTTACACTGAACTGTTCCTTTAAGACCCACATTTCCTGAGGGCCAGTACAAGAAAAGCCACTGATATATATAGTTTTAAATAGATAATCCAGTGTTATTTCTCTACAGCAGTACAGATTTCCATTCTAAAATCTCTTTGTTTACAAAAATAACCAACTTTTCTGCCACCAATTCACGACTGAATGAGCTCCCATGATTCAGAAGACCCCTATTGCAAGGTCAATATTTAATACATTAAAGGGAACTATACCCTATTCATAACTCCCATTAAATAACCTGCTATATAATTCCATTTATACATATATATGTCCCAAATATGCCCATATTGTGCCCACTCTTACACCCATATGTATAAATAAAACTAATACGGAATCAGTTGATTCAATGATACTGCTCCGCCATGGTGGAGAACTTTGTGCCCATGTCCGCCGGTACCATATACAATTAGCTAATGCAATACCAGGGGCGTAACTACAGAGCAAGCAAACCCTGTGGCTGTGGAGGGAGGGGGGCAGGGGTATAGGGGCCCCATGAGGCCATAGTTAATGAACAATTTCAATAAACATTGGTAAAACAGGTCAACCTCCAGACATTTGGGGGGCCCAGTAAAAGAGCCCCACATAACACAGAAACCCCTAATATCCCTATCCCTGTAATCTGTTCCTTCAAACAGTAGGAATAAATACTATTTTATATGCTGAAATCCAGCTGCAAAACAGTTCTTCTCTTTCTGTATCATTTGAAATCCTGGCAGGGGAGGAGGGACTAAAACACTGATGTTACAAATTGTAACAACTTCTCCACAGCTTACAAACAGTTTTAAGGGGTGTAGGGGTGCTAGCAGCCCTATGCCATAATGCTTAAAAAAATGTACCTGGGAGTTTATATAGCTTTATAAGTATAAGAAAACCCTGCTTTTTTCAGTGGGACAGGCTTCTAATTTAAAAAAGCAGCATTTCAATTCTTGTCAATACGAAAACTGCAGCTACACTGAGATCTACATCCACTGAAAAGTTATTCAAGGTCTATAAAATTGCAAAGAATAATAACGTGTCCTTATTACCCTTGCTGACTTCTTTCTATATACACAGATATATAAAATATACTAAGCCCAATTCAGAGAAACACATTATATACAGCCACTTTTCTTTAAATACATTGCTATTCCCATTTACAGAGGTTGCTTTGTTTCAAGTCAAAAGGCACTGGAATAGTAAGTACCATTCAAAGCGTTCAGCCTCAATGGCCCCCTAAGACAGTGTTGTTAAGTACGCTGAAGTTACTTTCGGAAGCAACCGGAGACATGTAGACTATAGGGGAGATCATTTCTTCAATTGTTACATATGTTCCGGCTAGAAAGCCAACAAAGCCAATGGCGGCTATGGCGATATCCTTCGCAATGACCCACGGGCTTAAATGTTCTTTCTGAAAGGTGATGATTTCGACCAACGGCGGAAGGATCAGGGCCAAGGTGCTACTGCTCACGGCGCCAACGAAGGAAATCACCAAGTCGAGTCGGGGAATCAGAACAGCAAAGGCACCTGGAAGACAAGAGGACATTGGGTCAGCCCTGTTTAGTTTCCCGACAATGCTGCAATACAAATGGCTTACAGTTGCCTTTCTTCGAAGTATGAAAATATGTTTTGTGCACAGAGTACACTTACTGTGCCGTTGAATACAACATGGAGATCAAGTAACAATAAAGTCACTTACAAGGGTGCCGAAAGCGCTTGGTACAATACAAGAACACACAAACAAGCTATGAAGGCTGAAGTTTATTTCACAAAGAAGTATTTTTCCACATTCACTTTGTTGTACAAGGTTCTCTTATTGTGACATTATAATATTCTGATTGGCTACACATTAGTCTGGGTCAGAGATCTCCAACCAGTGGCTCAGGGGCAACATGTTCCTCGCCTGGATGAGTTCTTGAACAATCAGAATATCCAAGGCTATTGTGATACTAATATCTACAGTTAGTACTAGTGGTTGTATATATAGTTTATGTATGTGAGTGTATAGATTGGTCAGTATAGGTTTGTGGGTGCTGAGTTTACTTGGAAGGGTTGAACTTGACGGACTCTGGTCTTTTTTCAACCCTATGTAACTAACCCCTTGGATGTTGCTCCCAGTGGCCTCAAAGCAGGGGCTTTTTTTTTTTTTTTAATTCCTGGCTTGGAGGCCAGTTTTGGCTGTATAAAAACCATGAGTACTGTCAAACAGAGCCTTCTATAGGCTGCCAGTCCATATAGAGCCTACCAATAGCCAATCACAGCCCTTATTTGGCACCCCCAGGAACCGTTTCCATGCTTGTGTTGCTTCCAAACTCTTTTTACATTTGAATATGGCTCACAGGGGAACCCTGCTCTGCTTTGCTCTTATTGGCTGTAAGTTGGTCAACTAATGCAACGGTTCTAGTATTCTAAGAGGAGCGGGTGCAACCAAAACCCACTAGTGGCGGGTCCAGTTGCTGGTATTGCTACACCTCCCAGCTTAGCCCTATGTCTTATTCCTGTGGCCGTCTTCTCTTTAGTGACCTCATATGTGGGTCAAAGGAAAAGTGACGCAACATGGGTTGGAAAGGCTGCAGGTTTGCTATGGGCATTTGTGGATTAAGAGACCCATATGAAATAGTAAACGTCTCTGGCACGCCACTATGTCAATATGCTTAAATCCGTGCTCAAACTCCCTTGATGTTTTGCATCCCCATCAGAACCTACCTCAAAAACTGGGTGAAGAACACACAATCTATAAGCAAAAGTCCAACTGCAATATGTCTGCAACCACAATCTGTATGGGCTTCTCCTAAGAACAAACAAATGAAGCAGTCTCCTATCTCAACAGTCTCAGCAGTCTCACCAGCTCTCACTTATAACATGTCAAATGGACCGTGACTGCTGTAGTGGCAAAATGATTCAATAAAGTCTGTTCCATTTGTATCAAGTGATTCTATTGCATTTAATATACTAGGAAAGGTAATGACAACATATTGTTGCTATTGTGACATCACTGATGTAATATAATGAACCCTATACCCTATTAAATGTTAATTTATTAATTAGTTAGCCATATCCAAACTGACCACTTGGCTTTGGCAGCCAAAGGCTTCTTTGTAATGCAATATAATATTCTAAAATGGGAATACAAGACCCAACATGATTAGCACAAGGTTACCGGAGTCCATGCTTTGTCGCAGCCAATCAGAACAGTTTGTTAGAGGTAAAAGAAAACCCCTGGAGGTGATTCTCTGCCCTGCGCGCAGTATCTGTGCCAATGTCGGTTGTTGCATTTGATGGCACAAAGGGCGCATCTCTGTTACCGCTGCAACTCTTGTCTTTTCAGCAAAAATGGGATCTTCTAAGCATCTGCCTTCCTTTCATCTATGCTGGGCTCTGCTCTTGTCATTTCCTATTGTGGGTTTTTCTCTCCTGTGCCTTCTGGTCATAATTACCTCCACTGTTGGTGGGTTGCAATGTGGTAAGCAAAGTGCCTCTCTTGTTCTATAGCTGCACACCCAAGCGTTTTATGTACTGACTCCAGAATTCAGCAATTTGCATTGATACACAAAAGTCAATTATTTTGCCTTAGTCAGGATTGTACCATCTCCAAACTTCGGAAATAGAGCAACGGAAAACAGAAACTAGTGTACACTGGTAACATACCTACAGTGAAATGAGTCCGAAGGAACAATTAATCACATCCTACTATACCTGCTATCCCACTGCCCCAGTCCCTTCCCAGAGGCTATTATCCCCCCACTGCTACTATAGGCACCATCTCTCCCTACTATACCTGCTATCCCACAGCCCCAGTCCCTTCCCAGAGGCTATTATCCTCCCACTGCTACTATAGGCACCATCTCTCCCTACTATACCTGCTATCCCACAGCCCCAGTCCCTTCCCAGAGGCTATTATCCCCCCACTGCTACTATAGGCACCATCTCTCCCTACTATACCTGCTATCCCACAGCCCCAGTCCCTTCCCAGAGGCTATTATCCCCCCCACTGCTACTATAGGCACCATCTCTCCCTACTATACCTGCTATCCCACAGCCCCAGTCCCTTCCCAGAGGCTATTATCCCACTGCTACTATAGGCACCATCTCTCCCTACTATACCTGCTATCCCACTGCCCCAGTCCCTTCCCAGAGGCTATTATCCCCCCACTGCTACTATAGGCACCATCTCTCCCTACTATACCTGCTATCCCACTGCCCCAGTCCCTTCCCAGAGGCTATTATCCCCCCACTGCTACTATAGGCACCATCTCTCCCTACTATACCTGCTATCCCACTGCCCCAGTCCCTTCCCAGAGGCTATTATCCCCCCACTGCTACTATAGGCACAATCTCTCCCTACTATACCTGCTATCCCACAGCCCCAGTCCCTTCCCAGAGGCTATTATCCCCCCACTGCTACTATAGGCACCATCTCTCCCTACTATACCTGCTATCCCACAGCCCCAGTCCCTTCCCAGAGGCTATTATCCCCCCACTGCTACTATAGGCACCATCTCTCCCTACTATACCTGCTATCCCACAGCCCCAGTCCCTTCCCAGAGGCTATTATCCTACTACTACTATAGGCACCATCTCTCCCTACTATACCTGCTATCCCACAGCCACAGTCCCTTCCCAGAGGCTATTATCCCCCCACTGCTACTATAGGCACCATCTCTCCCTACTATACCTGCTATCCCACTGCCCCAATCCCTTCCCAGAGGCTATTATCCCCCCACTGCTACTATAGGCACCATCTCTCCCTACTATACCTGCTATCCCACTGCCCCAATCCCTTCCCAGAGGCTATTATCCCCCCACTGCTACTATAGGCACCATCTCTCCCTACTATACCTGCTATCCCACATCCCCAGTCCCTTCCCAGAGGCTATTATCCCCCCACTGCTACTATAGGCACCATCTCTCCCTACTATACCTGCTATCCCACTGCCCCAATCCCTTCCCAGAGGCTATTATCCCCCCACTGCTACTATAGGCACCATCTCTCCCTACTATACCTGCTATCCCACAGCTCCAGTCCCTTCCCAGAGGCTATTATCCCCCCACTGCTACTATAGGCACCATCTCTCCCTACTATACCTGCTATCCCACATCCCCAGTCCCTTCCCAGAGGCTATTATCCCACTGCTACTATAGGCACCATCTCTCCCTACTATACCTGCTATCCCACAGCCCCAGTCCCTTCCCAGAGGCTATTATCCCACTGCTACTATAGGCACCATCTCTCCCTACTATACCTGCTATCCCACAGCCCCAGTCCCTTCCCAGAGGCTATTAACCCCCCACTGCTACTATAGGCACCATCTCTCCCTACTATACCTGCTATCCCACAGCCCCAGTCCCTTCCCAGAGGCTATTATCCCCCCACTGCTACTATAGGCACCATCTCTCCCTACTATACCTGCTATCCCACATCCCCAGTCCCTTCCCAGAGGCTATTATCCCCCCACTGCTACTATAGGCACCATCTCTCCCTACTATACCTGCTATCCCACATCCCCAGTCCCTTCCCAGAGGCTATTATCCCCCCACTGCTACTATAGGCACCATCTCTCCCTACTATACCTGCTATCCCACAGCCCCAGTCCCTTCCCAGAGGCTATTATCCCCCCACTGCTACTATAGGCACCATCTCTCCCTACTATACCTGCTATCCCACAGCCCCAGTCCCTTCCCAGAGGCTATTATTCCCCTCCCAATACCATTTTTTTGCTGAAATCCAGCTGCAAAACAGTTCTTCTTAAAGTTAAAATCCTGGCAGCGGAGGAGGGACTAAAACATTGATGTTACAAATTGTAGCAACTTTTCCACTTTTTTACAGACAGCATGCAGGATCGACATAACCCACAATGCATTGCACTGGGATGTTCCTTTCCTTATTGACATCACGTGTGCAGCAGGGGATTGTGGGATTGGGAGGAGGCAGGCTGAGGGCAGGCGACTACTTTGCGACTCAAATAAAATGTAACAGTAGCCAGCCAATCAGCAGGGGAACAGGGGGCGGGGCTTAGGGAACTGTTCCAAACCATATTATTACATTAAATATCATGAAAAGGCTGCATATTTTTTAATCAAAGTTTATTGAAATGTTGCTTGAAATTATTTTCAAAAAGCTTCAGTTGTGTTTGGGTGGAATCTCCCAGTCCTCCTCCTCCTCCTCCTGCAGCCCTTCACACCATTTAAGCATGGAAGAAACCCCTTTGGAGAAGCGAATCATTGGCCGGAGAGGATTCCCAGATCTTTCTACTTTCATCTGAATGTGGAACCGACAACAAAAGAAAACTCTGCATAACAAACAACCGTTGTTCTTCAAAGCAGCCAAATACCCCAAAATGGAGATTATCTAGTGGCACGTTGATCAAAGCCATGGATATCAGAGGATTTATTTCAATTATGGCGGCTTCTGGTTGAATGATTAGAAAAGGTTTTATTCTCACTTTCATTTCTAAGCTATGAAATCTGAAGAGACGACTTTTGTAATGGTGCCACCGAGTACTTTAACCTTTTTAGTGCCATAGGACGTAGATTCTACGTCCTAGGTACCAAGGGACCAAAGTGCCATAGAACGTAGAATCTACGTCCTACAGCACTAACGGGTTTACAAGCGCTGCGCTCGCTTTTAAAGCAGCGCAGCGCTTGTAAAGCCTGCACAACCCCCTAGGCAACGAGCACAAGAGGTCATACTTACCGATCCGGGTCCCCCAGCGCCGCCGATCCGGGTCCTCAGCCAATGACAGCAGTGGACACGCATTGATGACGTGTCCACTGCTGTCCCTTTAATTGTCGCCGCCCCCGCCGTCGCCTCTTCACTCTGCTGCCACGTGAGACTGCTGGAGCCCCCCTGCTGCCTTCCTGCTGCCTTCCTGCCAGATTGGTCGCCCTGATCGCCTGCCTGCATTGTGTAAGCTGAACTACAACTCTCTAACCACTGTTTATTTTGCTTATTTCTATCTCAACTGTCTAAAATTTTTTTTTTTTTTTTTTTTCTATTTCTTCTTCTATCTTTGTCATTATTACACTTTTGTACACATACACACTTATTTACAACTTTCCCAAGCACACACAGACACTTACACACACACTTACACTTACACTTTTTTTTTTTTTTTTTTTTTTTTTTTTTCTTTCTTTCTTTTCTTTTCTTTCTTTCTTTGCTTTCTCTGGCAGTCTTTTTTTTTTACTAAAACTTTATTTCTGATCTTGCTCTATAATTATCTGATTTATTTGGTTGCATTTTAGTGTTTTTTTTGCATTTTCATAATTGATTTCTGTTTTTGAATTATTCTATTGCACTATAACTTTTGTATTGCTATTGGGTGCTGAATTTGCAGTGACGTTGGTGGATCCAGGGCTCTGACCACCGATTTCATTGCAATAATTGTTCTTCTGTTGGTTTGAGCGGTTTTTATTTGAATTTACTGATTTTATGGTGTTTTATCTTTGCATTGTTCTTTATTGTGTATTTAGTGCCCTAAAAAGGTTGCTTTTGCAGTGACGTTGGTGGATCCAGGGCTCTGATCACCGATTTCATTGCAATTATTGTTCTTTGATTGCTTTTAGTGGTTTTATTCCATTTTAACTTCATTTGATTTCAGTTGTTCTAGAAAGGTCCAGAGGTGCTAAGATTGTTCTGGTAGTTTCTATTGCCAAGGGTTAGGCTGATGCCACACATGGCGTAGGGCTGATTTTTTCAGCAAGTGGAAAAACGCTTGCCGAAAATTCAGCCCTACGCCTGCTACTTGTGCCTGCACCCGAATCAATGGAATACGCTCGGGTGCAGGCACATGTAGCCGATATACGCATGAAAACGCGAGACTTTGCATTCTCACGCGTTTTCATGCGTATATCGGCTACATGTGCCTGCACCCGAGCGTATTCCATTCATTCGGGTGCAGGCAAAAAAAAAAGGGGTGCATAGAGTGCAGCCCCAATATTATGCATTTTCAGGTTTGGCGGCCATGTACTTATGTGCATATGGGGTATCGTTTTATTCAGGGGAACTTGCAGATTTATGGTTAGTAAGTTTTTGGTAGTTGCCATGGAGATTTTGGGGAGAAATCTAGGTTTGTATCTGGTTTTTCCTTGATTTCTGACCAAAGCGTGACTTCTGCAAGGGACTGCGGCCACAATTTTCCATGTAGAAAGAGAAGAGTGGTGTCTCTGAATAGCTGAAGGTGTGCACTTTTTGGAAATATATAGTTTGCGGGGGTTATTTCACAGGTATGGGGGTGTTTAGACTAAATAACTGCAGGTAGAGCAAAGCCCCCCGTTATGCATTGCCCCTGTTAGGGGGCATTTGGTGGCCACGTCTTTATGTGCACCCATACATATGGGGTATCGTTTTATTCAGGGGAACTTGCAAATTGAGGTTTAGTAAGTTTTTGGTAGTTGCCATGGAGATTTTGGGGAGAAATCTAGGTTTTTTATCTGGTTTTTCCTTGATTTCTGACCAAAATCTAGGTTTGTATCTGGTTTTTCCTTGATTTCTGACCAAAGCGCTGACTTCTGCAAGGGACTGCGGCCACAATTTTCCATGTAGAAAGAGAAGAGTGGTGTCTCTGAATAGCTGAAGGTGTGCACTTTTCGTAAATATATAGATTGTGGGGGTTATTTCACAGGTAGGGGGGGTTAACACTGAAAAACTGCAGGTAGTGCACATAGAGCGCAGCCCCCAAAATTTCAACTGAAATTGCCCTTATGCATTGCCCCTGTTTTGGGGCATTTGGTGGCCACGTCTTTATGTGCACCCATACATATGGGGTATCGTTTTATTCAGGGGAACTTGCAAATTGAGGTTTAGTAAGTTTTTGGTAGTTGCCATGGAGATTTTGGGGAGAAATCTAGGTTTTTTATCTGGTTTTTCCTTGATTTCTGACCAATGCGCTGACTTCTGCAAGGGACTGCGGCCACAATTTTCCATGTAGAAAGAGAAGAGTGGTGTCTCTGAATAGCTGAAGGTGTGCACTTTTCGTAAATATATGATTGTGGGGGTTATTTCACAGGTAGGGGGGGTTAACACTGAAAAACTGCAGGTAGAGCAAAGCCCCCCCTTATGCATTGCCCCTGTTTGGGGGCATTTGGTGGCCACGTCTTTATGTGCACCCATACATATGGGGTATCGTTTTATTCAGGGGAACTTGCAAATTGAGGTTTAGTAAGTTTTTGGTAGTTGCCATGGAGATTTTGGGGAGAAATCTAGGTTTTTTTATCTGGTTTTTCCTTGATTTCTGACCAAAATCTAGGTTTGTATCTGGTTTTTCCTTGATTTCTGACCAAAGCGCTGACTTCTGCAAGGGACTGCGGCCACAATTTTCCATGTAGAAAGAGAAGAGTGGTGTCTCTGAATAGCTGAAGGTGTGCACTTTTTGGAAATATATAGTTTGCGGGGGTTATTTCACAGGTATGGGGGTGTTTAGACTAAATAACTGCAGGTAGAGCAAAGCCCCCCGTTATGCATTGCCCCTGTTAGGGGGCATTTGGTGGCCACGTCTTTATGTGCACCCATACATATGGGGTATCGTTTTATTCAGGGGAACTTGCAAATTGAGGTTTAGTAAGTTTTTGGTAGTTGCCATGGAGATTTTGGGGAGAAATCTAGGTTTTTTTATCTGGTTTTTCCTTGATTTCTGACCAAAATCTAGGTTTGTATCTGGTTTTTCCTTGATTTCTGACAGGGGCAATGCATAAGGGCAATTTCAGTTGAAATTTTGGGGGTTGCGCTCTATGTGCACTACCTGCAGTTTTTCAGTGTTAACCCCCCCTACCTGTGAAATAACCCCCACAATCTATATATTTACGAAAAGTGCACACCTTCAGCTATTCAGAGACACCACTCTTCTCTTTCTACATGGAAAATTGTGGCCGCAGTCAGAAGAGTGGTGTCTCTGAATAGCTGAAGGTGTGCACTTTTTGGAAATATATAGTTTGCGGGGGTTATTTTACAGGTAGGGGGGGTTAACACTGAAAAACTGCAGGAAGTGCACATAGAGCGCAGCCCCCAAAATTTCAACTGAAATTGCCCTTATGCATTGCCCCTGTTTTGGGGCATTTGGTGGCCACGTCTTTATGTGTACCCATACATATGGGGTATCGTTTTATTCAGGGGAACTTGCAGATTGATGTTTAGTAAGTTTTTGGTAGTTGCCATGGAGATTTTGGGGAGAAATCTAGGTTTGTGTCTGTTTTTTCCTTGATTTCTGACCAATGCGCTGACTTCTGCAAGGGACTGCGGCCACAATTTTCCATGTAGAAAGAGGAGAGTGGTGTCTCTGAATAGCTGAAGGTGTGCACTTTTCAGAAATATATAGTTTGTGGGGGTTATTTTACAGGTAGGGGGGGTTAACACTGAAAAACTGCAGGAAGTGCACATAGAGCGCAGCCCCCAAAATTTCAACTGAAATTGCCCTTATGCATTGCCCCTGTTTTGGGGCATTTGGTGGCCACGTCTTTATGTGTACCCATACATATGGGGTATCGTTTTATTCAGGGGAACTTGCAGATTGATGTTTAGTAAGTTTTTGGTAGTTGCCATGGAGATTTTGGGGAGAAATCTAGGTTTGTATCTGGTTTTTCCTTGATTTCTGACCAATGCGCTGACTTCTGCAAGGGACTGCGGCCACAATTTTCCATGTAGAAAGAGGAGAGTGGTGTCTCTGAATAGCTGAAGGTGTACACTTTTCAGAAATATATAGTTTGTGGGGGTTATTTTACAGGTAGGGGGGGTTAACACTGAAAAACTGCAGGAAGTGCACATAGAGCGCAGCCCCCAAAATATCAACTGAAATTGCCCTTATGCATTGCCCCTGTTTTGGGGCATTTGGTGGCCACGTCTTTATGTGCACCCATACATATGGGGTATTGTTTTATTCAGGGGAACTTGCAGATTGATGTTTAGTAAGTTTTTGGTAGTTGCCATGGAGATTTTGGGGAGAAATCTAGGTTTTTTATCAGTTTTTTCCTCGATTTCTGACCAAAGCGCTGACTTCTGCAAGGGACTGCGGCCACAATTTTCTATGTAGAAAGAGAAGAGTGGCGTCTCTGAATAGCTGAAGGTGTGCACTTTTCAGAAATATATAGTTTGTGGGGGTTATTTCACAAGTAGGGGGGTTAACACTGAAAAACTGCAGGTAGTGCACATAGAGCACAGCACCCACATTTTTAGCTGTAATTGCCCTTGTGCATTGCCCCTGCTTTGGAGTGTTTGGTGCCCATGTCTTTATGTGCACCCATACATATGGGGCATCATTTTATTCAGTAGAAATTTGTCTTTCAAATTTGCCTTTGTTAGAAAATTTTTATGAGATTTTTTTTTGTCAAATCCACATTTGATCATGCGTCCAAGTTTACGTTTTAGAAAAAAAAAAAATGTCAAAAAAACTTCCAAATTTCACAATGCACTGACAAAAGGTATTTGGCTTTTTAGTGAAAACTACATTGCACCTAGAAACCTGAAGGTCTGTAGTTTCTAAAGATACCAAACATGAGGGGATATTTTAGATTTACATATAAGTTATGCTGCATCAACTGTTACAAGCGCTTTTCCGCTTTGTTCTGGTGTGATATTGTACTAAGTATTGCTTTAGTTTGGGGGTTACTTCTGGACAGGAACTGTGGGGTACCACCACATATTTGGTATCGTTGGACTTGGGAGTATCAGGGCTTTTACAAACAACAAAAAAAAGTTTGTAAAATTAACTTTTCTATGGAAAAAAAACTCAAAATATACAGAAATTTTTCATAATTTTATTTTTTTTTTACATAATTCACCCAAAATACACATCATATCTCCAGAAAAGTTATAAAATTTGGTATGTATGTCGAAGCCCAATTAGTGACGAAAAAAACGATATATAATTTCCCTAGTTTCATGGAGGTTTTCCTACCAAAAAACATTGTTAAAGTGAATGAGTACAAAATGCTTAAAAAACGTCTGGCACTGGGGGGAACCGAAATGACGAATTCGGCTGGCACTTAAAGGGTTAAAAGCTTCGGCACTTATGCCAAGGAGCCATGACTGGGGGTATAGAGGCATCGGGAATCATATTATGGCACAGCAGACATAAGGAAGCAAACGTTGCCTGATTTATTGCAGAATATGATACAAACGCTGCCATCTACACACTAAAAAGGACAGGAATGTAAAACCGTAGGCATTTCACAGTAAATTGGAAGCGGTTACCTCAGGCTGAAGCTCTCACAAGGAATATCCATGCCCAGGAAAGCAGGTACCGCTCTCATCACAAAACACATAACAGTATCATTAATTAGTAAGAGTTATGTTTAGGGGGAACACAGCCCCAGAAATGCCTACGGTTATATATAAATCAGTTGTTTGTATGTGCTACGCAGAGCAATAGAGTAGTCGTACTGGTAAAATTGTGAGTTCCTAATTCTATAGAATTCCAGTCATTTACTTTAAAAAGAAAGTTTAACTGCATATGTGTTCAATGTTTCTTTTTATTTGGCTTTAGAGTTATTAGGCTTCCTATTGCAGCTTAAGGTGGCCATACACGTAGCAATTTCGAATCGTCAGATATGGAGGTAGAAACAATAGAAATTCTAACTCCTTCTGCCAATTCAGCCCTGAACATAGATTTTGCTTGGGTGCCTTCAATGGCGCCCAATCAAAATCTTTTAACCTGGCCAATCATTGAGTCAACCAATATCTGCAGCCTCCTGCGATATCGGTCTCCTCGTCGAGCCGCCATCCACGCAACGAATATCGTACGAAACCTTGATATTATTGGTGCATGTATGGGTGGCTTTAGTGTGGCTGTTGGTGCCACTGACCCTACAAAGCAGAAAACAGAGGCTTCATTTATATACTGTATATACTCAAGTATAAGCCTAGTTTTTCAGCACCCAAAATGTGCTGAAAAAGTCACCCTCAGCTTATACACGAGTTGGGTGCCATCGGTCCCCCCAGACTAGCACACTCTGTCCTTTGTGTGCAAATTAGGCCACCCGCAACCAGACCCTCCAGTGCCCTGGCCTAGGCTCCCACTAGCAATACTTATTCCCCCTTACATCTGCTCCGGGACTGGGTCTGCTGCCAGTTTGCCAATGTGCAATGAGCGTGGGGTAGTACTCATATTGTTTTTGTTGACCCTCTTCTCCACTTACAGAGCTAGATTACTGTTTTTCTTTGAAATATATATTTACCCCACTGATGCCTCAATTAATGTAATTTTATTGGTATTTATTTTGATTATTGAAACTTAGCAGTAGCGGCTGCATTTCCCACCCTAGGCTTATACTCGAGTCAATAAGTTTTTCCAGTTTTCTTAGGTAAAATTAGGTACCTCGGCTTATATTCAGATCGGCTTATACTCAAGTATATACGGTAGGTGTCCTTGTTAGCAGAAAACTGCCCCAGCCTGGGGTTCTTCTCAGTGAGCACCACAAAGCCATTGTCCCATTTCTTTTCTCATTGTGTGGGTGTGCATACACAGTAAAGTGAAAAGCCAAACTTAAACCCCAAATTATTCACTTTACTGCGTCGGCCCGAGGTAGTGAAGAAAGACAAAGCAGAAGAAAAGGAACATTCTTTGCTCAAAACCCCGAGCTGGGGCAGTTTTCTGCTAATAAGAGCACTGGCCCAAGGTATCGGGAAAGTAAATACTATCACTTGGGGGGTGTCTAACTTCTGGAAAAAGGCCATAATTTTAGCAGGTTATGTACTGGCTAAACTTTGACTGTTTCCCCACCTGAGACACCAGCGCGCACTGAATCCTCTTCCACCAGCTGCCATCAATCAATTATATACTATATAAATATAATGTGTATTATTTATGTTTTATGCCTGCCCCTCCCCCTTGGTGACATCAGGGATGGGGCAGGTTGGATATGAGGGATGACAGTTTGCCAAGTCAACTTTCTGTCAGCCTTCACATCATTAAAGTGCAGTATGTGTATATATATCTATTTATTTTTTCTTTTAAATAAAATATTTTCTCTGCTGAAGGATGGAAGACAATGTATAGCACTTGAGCAGTTGAGGCAGTGAATGGGAAATTCAGTGGATAATTGTGCAACTGAGGGAAAAAGCCTTATACTCTGATATAACGTAGGGGCTAGAAGTAGATTATAGTCACGCTGGGGGTCTGAGGGAAAGGCTGTTAATCCTGCTGCAGAGGTTGGACAGAAAGAAAAGCTACGGGCTCCTAATGCCGGAGACTAATAGAAAGTGATTGGCTAAAAGACCTGGGGCTGATCCAACCACTTGATTAATGATCAGGACAATGAAATTGGAACTCAGGAAGAAAGGCTTAATATTACTATTTATACATGTTTAGTGTCTATCATGAGATACTTGCCATACACGGGAGAAAAGCTCATTTGGAAACAAGCAGACTTTGCCCAAGTGGTTGGCTGAAATCAGATTCATTCAATTGTTTGGCTTCTTTGACAACAACTAGAGAAGTGATCCCCAACCAGTGACTGAGGGGTAACATGTTGCTCCCCAACCCCTTGGGTGTTGCTCTCAGTGCCCCCAAACCAGGGAGTTATTTTTGAATTCCTGACTTGGGGGCAAGTTTTGGTTGTATAAAAACAAGATTTCCTACCAAATAAAGCCCCCTGTAAGCTGATAGGGTGCATAGAGGCTGCCTAATAGCCAATCATAGCCCTTATTTGGCTCCTCCATGAACTTTTATGGCGCTTGTGTTGCTCCCCAAGTCTTTAAACATTTGAATGTTTCTCACAGGTAAAAGAGGTTGGGGACCCCTGAACCAGATCAGTTCATGCAGACCAGCTAATGGAGAACTGCAGTGACAGCCTGTTTTTAGCCCAATCTACTGTATGGTGATTGGGGACAGCCCAGTTCTCAACATATAGACAGCCCAATCGGTAAAGGGAAGCCAAGTCAGCAGTGAATACCTTCAAGTATATATGTCCATTAAAGGAAAAGTAACACTAAAAAAAACTCCTTCTACAGACGTCAGGCTAGGCTCGATCAATCGATCGCCGCATAGTTGATGCATCTCCTGATACTTTCCCCGGCATCGCCATATCACCTTTGTTCAAATGACAGGAAGCTGAGTTTTTTACAGGTATTTTCTTCTAAAGCATTCAAAATAACAAATGGTTTTCAGGATAGGGCAATTATTATTAGTATGTGCCATTGGGTAATGCTAAATAGAAAATTGCCATTTTAAGAATTAATTGCCGCCCCCTGGGATCATAGGAGTCACAGTGCACACAAACAAGCCAAGGCACACATACATGCTAGGCCCCATCAGCCAATGAATGGGCAGTTCTGCCTTTTGCTCCCACACTACTTCCTGTTACAGTTAGAGCTGCATCACTTCCTGTCAGCTGATCTCCGAGGGAACACACAGCCCATCACTAAATGGCGGCTCAAGGGAAAGGATGTAAAAGGGCAATATTTACTGATATATATATTCCAGTTTGGCAGGATTCCTTAATAGACCATTTAATATGATATAAACGGTCTGTTGGTTACGTATTCATTCTGGGGGTATAGTTTCCCTTTAAGTTTCCAATGAAAACGATATCTCTTGCTGTTAGACTACATATTCCTCCATTTACAAAAACACAACAGAAGATTCCCCCAAACCATGGAAATTACATTATTTTTTCAGGACCTGAAATGGGAACTTTGAACCCCAGATACAGTTTGAAGGCTCCCCCTTTGTTCTTATACCCCCCCTGCTTAGCCAAACACTAAAGTAAAATGTATCCTTGAGCCGCACAAAAGCCCCCCCCCGCAGAAGGACCCTGTGATGATTTCAAAGTGGAAGCCACTCGGATGGGAGCAAGTCATTCCGCTCCAATATGGCACGACATGCCGAGAGCTTGATTTAAAGCAGAGGGTGACAGTGAGCTGAAACGCTGCATCATTAAACATATCCTAAAGAGATTTTTCACTTGAAATGCCACATACATCAATGGGACCTACTGAAACTCTCTAAAGCCAAACATCATAAATCAGTGGGAAAATATGTTTGACATTTAGCGGCTTTGATAACAGGCAACAAACCAGGAAATGGAGAGCGTCATCGAGGCCGGCTCCAAATCATTTTTGTATGGCCCATAGCAGGGGCCGGAATCAACCCAATTATTTGCCAATCCTTTGTGGAGTGACCCCTGTGGCCGTGTTTGCTTACCGGAGCTCAGAGAAATGTATTTGTGTTACTTCGGCAGCGGGTTATTTCATTTCAAATAACATAAATGCCACGTACTGCGGAGCTGCCAAAGGCCTGCTGTGTGGGCACGGTATAGCGCAGTGGGACAGCGAGACATGTTTATTGCTCACAAACAATACATAGCCGCTTTTCAAGTTGGGGTTACCTTTTATATATTCCCCTTTAATCCATAGACTTGGAACATAGTGTATGTTAGATAGATTTAAGTTTAAAGGGGTAATTCTACACCCTGAATTTTTTTTATGCAGAACGACACAATGGAGGGGAATGCCTGGTATGGATTTATGCCACAAACTATCGGCAAACTTGGGAGTTCACATTGCTATGAAAAGTGACAATTATGGTCCCATCTGGCTGACTAGGCCAAGTGTTGCCAAACTATGCCTCTGGCACTTAGGGCCATATTTCTTGCAATGGCATAATAGAAGGCGATAGTGATCAGCGTTGGACTGGGCCAGTGGGACACTGAGAAAATACCCCCTTTCCCCTGATCCCAGCCACAAAGTAAAATAAAATAGAATGGAGATACGCGGTACACAGGGGAGGGGGGGGGGTTAGGCAGACATCAGGACGAGGGCCTTTGCATTGGCCCTAAAAATTACATTCCCGGTGGGTCTGGGTGCCCTAGTCTGACCCTGGAGACAATAGAAAGAACTGCTAACAGAGGCATTAATACCTTCCTCACCTTAATATGATACCGTCGCTAACAAACAACCTGCCCAATGCTTTTACATTTCCTATCTGATCCCCCATGTTCTTCTATGAGGGGCAGCCATATTTGTATTACTTATCCTTCTATTCAGATCCTCTCCTATATATCTTCCAGTCTGTTATTAAAATCATTGCCCGGAGAGCAGCTCATTTTACAAAAATTCCATTTCCGTGCTCAGGGGGGGGGGCAATTTATGCCTGTGTTTGTAATATGTATATGTGAATGGCAATTCTTCCCCACTGTACACTTCACAAACAAAGCTTCCAAAGAAATCGTGTATTAATTCTCTAATCAATGATGTCAATTCTAGCAATATAAATGCTGTATTAAAATGTAAACTGAATACTTTACAGTTAAAGCTATAGGATCAGCGTATGATGTGTTGCTATAAACCAACCTTTAATTGACCTATTTACTTTATCTGAGCCATAAACATAGTCCAAAATACAGTCATTTTACTTGTACTTGGAGAAAAAGAATAATCACTAATGATAAAGTGCAGAGCTGTCATTTCTACACAATGACGACTTCAAAGCACAATTTATCTGGTTAGCAGGGAGCTACGTACAGAAGTCTGATACTTGCTGCAACTGTAATTTTACTGTAATAGACTAATAAGAAAGTTTCATTCAGAGAAGATCCTGACCAGTAGAAATTTTTTTATTCGTCTGCTGAAATCTAGTTTTGCAAATGGCCTAAGGCAGAGAGAATCTAGTGCAATGGTATGTCAGCCTTAGTTAAATTAAACATACCTTAATATTAAAGGGGGACTCTGGATTCTAAACCAAAATGTGTTAAAGAGCCCCACACAACACAGAAACCCCTAATATCCCTATCACTGTAATCTGTTCCTTCAAAAAGTAGGAATAAATATAATTTTTATATGCTGAAATCCAGTTGCAAAACAGTTCTTCTCTTTCTGCATCATTTGAAATCCTGGCAGGGGAGGAGGGACTAAAACATTGATGTTACAAATTGTAACAACTTCTCCACAGCTTACAGACAGCATGCAGGAACTACATATCCCACAATGCATTGCACTGTGATGTTCCTTTCCTTATTGACATCACGCGTGCAGGGGATTGTGGGATTGGGAGGAGGCAGGCTGAGGACAGGCGACTACCGTTACATTTAGGATCACTCCATGGTGCTCGCTGGAGGAACCCCAAATGAGGGCACTTTTCAGATAACAGGAGCACTGGCCAAGGGTATCAGATAAGTGAATACAATCATTGGGAGGGGGGTCTAACTTTTGGGATCCATCTACAATTATGACTTTCTGCATCTAAGAGAAAAGGGGAGCCCTGAACTTTGAGTCCATATCTGCAATAATTCAATGTCATGGGGGCGGGGCTATGACAAGGCGATCAGCTATTGGCCAATCGCCACATCAGTCTTAGAGAATCTTGCCCGGTTTTCCCAATTTGGAAAACTGGGCAGGTAGTTTTGACCCGGACAGTCCTACCGAAAACTGGGCTGTCCAGCTCAAAATCACACAGGTGGCAATTCTAATTTGGGACTCCAAATCCAAAATGTTATTGGCGCATCTCTGGTAGTTTGCTCTTGAGTCAATCGTGGAGATCCATACAAGGATAGAGATGATCGCTAATAAAATAGCTCCCAATGTATTTTTCATTCACACAGTATTCTGTTCTACAGCTTGGGGCTTCACAGCTATATCAGCGAATGGGACCAACTACTAAATATGCTCCAGCACAATGGAATACACCACTCAGTACTAAAACACTCCACTAGTCACCCACCCCCCAAGGTTACAGAGATGTCAGAAAGAATCAATAATAAGCCACATCCAAGGCAGGAACAGCAGAAGCCAATTTTATGACTCTGTAGAAGGACGTGGGACACCCAAATAACCCACATCCAAGGCAGAAACAGCAGAAGCCACTTTTGTGACTCTGTAGAAGGATGTGGGACACCCAAATAAGCCACATCCAAGGCAGGAACAGCAGAAGCCACTTTTGTGACTCCATAGAAGGACGTGGGACACCCAAATAAGCCACATCCAAGGCAGGAACAGCAGAAGCCACTTTTGTGACTCCGTAGAAGGACGTGGGACACCCAAATAAGCCACATCCAAGGCAGGAACAGCAGAAGCCACTTTTGTGACTCCGTAGAAGGACGTGGGACACCCAAATAAGCCAAATCCAAGGCAGGAACAGCAGAAGCCAATTTTATGACTCTGTAGAAGGACGCGGGACACCCCTCAGGATTGCTCTTTAATGTCAACAGGCCTCTCTAGTCATTGAGAACATTCCCTGCACTCTCATGTTAAAATGGAGGAAACTCTTGTGCACGTTCCAGGCCGGAGTGGTTTGATTTCTACCAATACAGTAGCTCATCCGTTCCAGTCACTCCTCAAAGCTATCGCTCTTTGCAGCAACATGGCGGCTACAATGGAAGAACTTCAATAACTTTCCTGGGACTGCGAATCTCGGAAACAAGTCTCCTTGTTGGATGGGGCTCCGGCCATCTGCTGGTTACAGATTATCAATAAACAGGGATTATGGATGCTCTGATTAACATGTTTCCCACGTATTATTTGCATATGACTGGGGCGGTGGATTTCTTTGACTCGGCGCTTGGCAGGGATCCGTGGCTTTAGCAGAGAACTGCTCCTGCCAGTTTTGAAGTGGGACGCATTTAAATGTGTTCCCCCCTCCACCCCAGTATGTTGCTTGTCAATCACAATTTGATTTGAAGCTTTTTACAATTATCAGTAAAAGCGCAGTCACAAAAGCCAATCTGATTGTGCCGCTTTCAGAATGATTCACGTTAGCGGGCGACCAAAGGAGAGGTTGGTATTATCCTCTTTTTGGATTTATTGGTATCAACATGACACAGACGTAGAAATCATATTTTATCAGATGTTCTTTATGGCACTTAACGGAGTAGTCAAGGTTTCAGACAAATTTTGCGCAAAGTTAAGACACTCTTGCCTCTACAGTAAAGGTCCCCATACACAGGCCGATAGTAGCTGCAGATATGGGTCCCTTGGACCGATTCGGCAACTTATCGGCCCATCTAGGGGCAGAAACGAGGGACCTGCCCGACCGATATCTGGCCTAAAATTGGGCAGATATCGATCGGCCAGGTTAGAAAATTCAGTCGGATCGGGGACCGCATCAGCTCGTTGATGCGGTCCCCGAACTGACTGCCCCATTGACGACAATATAATTTGATCGTTTGGCCCTGGGGTCAGATTTTTTTTTACCTACACGCTCCCCGATATCGTCCACCCATAGGTGTATGGGGGCCTTAAGTGCAAATATAACTGGGATATTGGGAGCAGCACTTGTGTCCTTACCCCCATCATGAATGTAATAAAAAAAAGCACAAAGTTTGCTTAGCTGCAATAACGCACAGGAACCAATAAGATCTTTGCTTTTAGACAGGTGACCAGGAAATGCTACCTGCTGATTGGTTGCTCTTGCTGACAAGACGTTGCAAATGTTATACCTTTTCTGTCACATTGGTTCTGATGAAGAGAGTGTGGGCTGGATGGGGGGCAGCATTGATTGTGGGCACTTCATCACTCAAATTCAACCCAGCGCCACTGGCAGGGCACACTAGTGAGGAGCGGCTCACCCAACTGTAACCTGCCCCTTCTCTACCCAAACTGGGCTGCGGCTTTACATCTATTTATTAACCTGAACCCGCCCCTCCTATGACATCACTGAGGGGGCAGGGCAGGCACGCGCCTATAAATAGGCTCAGTTAGGTCGCGAGCGGGGAGGAAGGCAGAAGGGCACGACCCACAGCAATGTTCCTTTGAAATACAGTGGTTGTAACTCAGATTAATTGTAATTATTTGGCACGGACATGTTGCAATATGAATTCCAGACCCTTTTAGAGAAAGCCTCACACACACAGTTGGAATTTTGGAAAAGAAGCCAGCAGTGTAACTATAGAGGGGCTGACCCTCATGACAGGGGGCGACAATGGGGCCCACATGTAATCCCACAAAATCTATATCATATTACAGGTGATACAATGACTTGTATGGACCAAGCATTAAAAATCCAAAATCTCTACATAAAAGCTCAGAGTTTATTAACCCCTTATGGAAAGCTCTGGCTTAAGTTATTGGGCAGCCATTCAAATCTGGAAGTAAAGCAACCTTATGATAGGAACATATGCTCTTCCACAACTCTGTCTGGTCCAAAATTTCTCCAAAGTTCAGTTGTGCCTACCTTCAGGAGGGTTGCTGGATGTTTGCAATGGCGGTAAGATTGCTTATTGCAGCATTCTGTGTAAGTATGAGAATGTAAATATCATCAGAGACACCGGCGAGTGAATGACTGGGGCAGATACCACTATTATCATGGGGCGCCCATACCTTTGGACGGGGCATATGACATGTCCAGAATGTAGTTAAGGCTTTAGCTGTGCTTCATGTGTAGTCTGCATCTCTGGCAGCCAAATCAGTGTGCAGCTAGGTAAGCACCCCCTTCATTTGCACCCATTATCTTTGCACCCATAGTTATACTATCTGTGAGGAGTCTAGGCAATGGCTGCAGATACACACAGAAGCGCACGTTTTGCAGTTAAAATACATTCCGTATTGGTGTATCGTGTATCTTAAGGTGGCCATACACGTAAAGATCCGCTCGCTTGGCGAGATCGCCAAGAGAGCGGGGATCTTCACCCAATATCCCCCACCTACGGGTGGGCGAAATCGGGGAACAAGTAGGCTAATTCGATCGTTTAGCCCTGGGGCCAAATGATCGAATTATAATGGAGGCAATGGGGCAGTCAGTTCGGGGACCGCATCAACGAGCCAATGCGGTCCCCGATCCGACTGAATCTTTTAAACTGCCCGATCGATATCTGGCCAATTTCAGGCCAGATATCAGTCAGGTATGGCTGTCGTTTCTGCCCCTACACGGGCCGATAAGCTGCCGAATCGGTCCATGGGAACCATATCGGCAGCTACAATCGGCCCGTGTATGGGGACCTTTATTATCTTGCACTTTACCTTTGAACCTGCACAGAAAAGCCATTACGCCACCCCAAGGAGCGTTACTGTTCAATACAGTATAACTGCATATATGACATACTGCAATTTATTATTTAATAACTATACAGGTCTCTGTTGCTTAAGAAAACATTTGTTCTCAAACACGCGCTCGTATATCCGGCAGGCCTACAGCTTCTACCTGCTCTCACTTGTTTTGATCCGTACTGGCCAGGGTTCGGCTAATCGCGTCCAGTAGCTTTATCTAAAGTCCCACTTTATCAAAAACTCTGGCGCTGACCTGAAAAATAAAGATAACTGGTCCGTCATATGGAAGTGTGCTCTTACCCTCTGTTCCTTGCAGATAGACTGATCCCTACTGTCTTGGAGATCCGCACCTTGCAGGGATTATGTGATAAACTGTAACAATTTAGCGATATCCCAACATCTCATCTCTAATCCCTCGCATTATAAATGTGTTTTCTTCTTACACCGGAAAGTGTATAACTCTCTTTTATGTTAACTATACAAACGAATAATGATGTGGCATATATATATACAGGTATGGGACCTGTTACCTAGAATGCTCGGGATCTGACGTTTTCCGGATAAGGGATCTTTCCGTAATATGGATCTCCATAACTTAAGTCTGTTAAAAACAATTTAAATATTAAATAAACCCAATAGGGCTGTTTTGCCCCCAATAAGGGGTAATTATATCTTAGTTGGGATCAAGTACAGGTACTGTTTTATTATTACAGAGAAAAGGGAATCATTTAACCATTAAATAAACCCAATAGGGCTGTTCTGCCCCCAATAAGGGGTAATTATATCTTAGTTGGGATCAAGTACAGGTACTGTTTTATTATTACAGAGAAAAGGGAATCATTTAACCATTAAATAAACCCAATAGGGCTGTTCTGCCCCCAATAAGGGATAATTATATCTTAGTTGGGATCAAGTACAGGTACTGTTTTATTATTACAGAGAAAAGGGAATCATTTAACCATGAAATAAACCCAATAGGGCTGTTCTGCCCCCAATAAGGGGTAATTATATCTTAGTTGGGATCAAGTACAGGTACTGTTTTATTATTACAGAGAAAAGGGAATCATTTAACCATGAAATAAACCCAATAGGGCTGTTCTGCCCCAATAAGGGGTAATTATATCTTAGTTGGGATCAAGTACAGGTACTGTTTTATTATTACAGAGAAAAGGGAATCATTTAACCATTAAATAAACCGAATAGGGCTGTTCTGCCCCCAATAAGGGGTAATTATATCTTAGTTGGGATCAAGTACAGGTACTGTTTTATTATTACAGAGAAAAGGGAATCATTTAACCATTAAATAAACCCAATAGGGCTGTTCTGCCCCCAGAAATTAGAATTATTTACTTATAATGGTGTCTATGGGACATGGCCTTTCTGTAATTTGGAACTTTCTGGATAAGGGATCCCATACCTGTATAAATATATATATATATATATATCCCCCCCCCTTCCCCAAAAGGACAGACTATGAAGTGTATGCCACCCGCAAGTAGTGTATATGTAGGGAATGCAGAACGTGCATTGATTTGCTTCTAAAAGTAAATGCAACAGCAACACAGAGAGAAGCATTGCAGGTGGCTTTTTGCCTTATGGGAAATGGCAGTAAAGTGAGGCCTGTTACATACACATGAATAACAGTAACAGGTGCAGAGACGCATTCATTCACGGCTCATTTACAATTGGCCAGACGCACTGCTAGACACAAATATGGGCGTACGTTTGTGCCCACTAAATGGCATAATCAACATGCATATACTTGTCTCTCTACGAGAACCATGTACCAACTTGCTGGCTGCATTTACTCCAGTCAGGGCCTTTTTAAAGGAGAAGGAAAGGTAAAAACTAAGTAAGCTTTATACGAAAGGTCTATGTAAATACAGCCATAAGCACTAACAGAGTCCTCTATCAAAAGATACACAGAATTTCTTGTCTCCTTTTGTGTACACATGTTCTTCAGTATCAGACTTCCTCTCTCAGAAAAATCCTTCAGGTGCTCAATTTGCTTCTCTCTCCCTCTCCCCCTCCCATCAGAATTAGTTCCCCCTCCCATCCGAATTTGCTCCCCCCTCCCAACTCTGTGTAATCTGAGCTACCAGAAGCCAGATCTCCAGCACGGAAGCTACAGAGACCAAGCTAAAATGGCAGCTGCTATCTTGAACAAAAAGAGGGAGCTTCTAGGGCTCTTTAATCAGGAATGGTAAAGCTTTCTGCAGAATAAATATATTGTTCTAGGTGGCACTAATGTGGCGAATCTATTGGCAGTAAAATGCCAAAATGCCTTTCCTTCTCCTTTAAGGTATAAGCTGGCCCTTTCCTTCTCCTTTAGGGTCCCATCTGCTCCAAGAAATTTGTGATGGAATAACCCCCAAGCATGTATAGTATAATACAGTAAGGCAGGTAGTGAAGAAATGGTCTGTGCTTACTGATGTAGGTATAATCCCCATGTGTGCCCCTCTGCCTTTGCCCATTTATTAAAACGACTCCAAAGTCCAATGAGTCCAAAACCCAAGTTTTTGGGAAAAAGCCCTTTCTGAGGAGTACGCCTGAAGAATTGGACCTCCCCTAAAAGCTTATGTGGATGTCCTTGCCCTCAGTTAATTAATCGAGTAGGTCTTTTTCTGTCTTCTATGTACTTTATATGGAAGGGTGCACATTTGGTCTACCATTATGTGTAAGCTTGCTCCCATCAGTCAGTATTACAGTCTTTATACAAAAGTGGGTAGTGCTGCTGCCTTGCAGTGTTTGGATCCCGAGTTCAATTCCAGCTTGGGCAGTATCTACTAGGAGTTTGTATCTGTGTGGGTTTCCTCCAAGTTCTTTAGTATCCTCCCAAACTCCAGAAAACATATAGGCCTTACTGTGATAGGGACCTTAGATTGTAAGCTCCACTGGGGCAGGGAATGATGGGAATGTGATAGGGACCTTAGATTGTAAGCTCCACTGGGGCAGGGACTGATGGGAATGTGATAGGGGCCTTAGATTGTAAGCTCACTGGGGCAGGGACTGATGGGAATGTGATAGGGGCCTTAGATTGTAAGCTCCACTGGGGCAGGGACTGATGGGAATGTGATAGAGGCCTTAGATTGTAAGCTCCACTGGGGCAGGGACTGATGGGACTGTGATAGGGACCTTAGATTGTAATCTCACTGGGGCAGGGACTGATGGGAATATGATAGGGACCTTAGATTGTAAGCTCACTGGGGCAGGGACTGATGGGAATGTGATAGATACCTTAGATTGTAAGCTCCACTGGGGCAGGGACTGATGGGAATGTGATAGGGACCTTAGATTGTAAGCTCCACTGGGGCAGGGACTGATGGGAATGTGATAGGGACCTTAGATTGTAAGCTCACTGGGGCAGGGACTGATGGGAATGTGATAGGGACCTTAGATTGTAAGCTCCACTGGGGCAGGGACTGATGGGAATGTGATAGGGACCTTAGATTGTAAGCTCACTGGGGCAGGGGCTGATGGGAATGTGATAGAGGCCTTAGATTGTAAGCTCTACTGGGGCAGGGACTGATGAGAATGTGATAGGGACCTTAGATTGTAATCTCACTGGGGCAGGGACTGATGGGAATGTGATAGAGGCCTTAGATTGTAAGCTCCACTGGGGCAGGGACTGATGGGACTGTGATAGGGACCTTAGATTGTAATCTCACTGGGGCAGGGACTGATGGGAATGTGATAGGGACCTTAGATTGTAAGCTCTACTGGGGCAGGGACTGATGGGAATGTGATAGAGGCCTTAGATTGTAAGCTCCACTGGGGCAGGGACTGATGGGACTGTGATAGGGACCTTAGATTGTAATCTCACTGGGGCAGGGACTGATGGGAATGGGATAGTCACCTTAGATTGTAAGTTCCACTGGGGCAGGGAGTGATGGGAATGTGATTGGTACATTAGATTGTAAGCTCACTGGGGCAGGGACTGATGGGAATATGATAGGGACCTTAGATTGTAAGCTCACTGGGGCAGGGACTGATGGGAATGTGATAGAGGCCTTAGATTGTAAGCTCCACTGGGGCAGGGACTGATGGGACTGTGATAGGGACCTTAGATTGTAATCTCACTGGGGCAGGGACTGATGGGAATATGATAGGGACCTTAGATTGTAAGCTCACTGGGGCAGGGACTGATGGGAATGTGATAGAGACCTTAGATTGTAAGCTCCACTGGGGCAGGGACTGATGGGAATGTGATAGGGACCTTAGATTGTAAGCTCCACTGGGGCAGGGACTGATGGGAATGTGATAGAGGCCTTAGATTGTAGGCTCTACTGGGGCAGGGACTGATGTCAACAATGTATATTCTCTGTAAAGTGTTGCAGAAATATGTCTGCGCTATATAAATCCCAGGAAATAAAATATACAATGACTTTCATAAGGCAAAGTAGAAGAGCGACTGAAATAAGAAATTAAACCCCTGAAAAAAAAAGGCAGTTGTTGCACTCACAGGTTGAGGATCATAAAGGACAATGCTAGGATTAGTGAACTTGCAGCCATCCCGTCCATAAGTGAATTGAATAAAGCTCTCCTATGTGCAAGCGACCTTGGTACATTGTCTTAAATTGCGCCGCAGACACTTTAGTAATTTGATGGCGGGCGAGTGTAGGAGGGGCCACAGGCCATAACGCTCATAAGGGGAGCAATCAGGGCCAGCCTTACCAGGTATCAGCTGCTCTTCCCTTAACAATATGCTTCAAACTCGCCTAGAGAAGTTATTTTCCTAATTATAATCTTCTAAGTAAGAGAAAAGCCCCAGAAATGTACAATGTACTCTGGGAATGGAAACACCAAGCGGCCAATGCCTTTATAACCAGGTATATGCTTCTAGATTGTAAGCTCTTTTGGGTAGGCCCTGATTACCTTCTTTTATCGGCTGTATAATACCTGTTATTAAATATAATAATAATAATAGTACACTGGTTATCATTTTTTCTTGTGTCTTCTGTCTCATCTGGGATTTTTCAACAAAAAACCTGCTGAGATCCATACAAGCCAATGGCCACTCCAGCGCATATTTCAAGAGGTAAATCTGCCCCTTAGTTTTCCCAGGAGCAGTAACCCATAGCAACCAATAAGAGATGAGTTACTGCTCCTGGGCCTTTTATTACATAACCCCCTAACTTACATACTCCCTTGTATTAAGCCTATTAAACTCAAAAAATAGATCATTTGCAATCAATCTTCATGCTTTGATCTTCTTAAATTAAAGGGGCTGTTATCAAGTTGCTAGGGTCCAAAATACCTTAGCAACCAGGGAGCGCTTGCTAGGTAGATTGCATTGAGAGACTGGAATATGAATAGGAGAGGGTCTGAATAAAAACACAAATCATAAAAAGTAACAATAACAATAAAATTGTAGCCTCACAGAGCAATAGTTTTTAGCTGCCGGGGTCAGTGACCCCTATTTGAAAGCTGGAAAGGCGGCAAATAATTCAAAAACTGTACAAAATGAATAATGAAACCACCCCTTTAATAGACTATTCTCCCTCTAGTCCAGGGGTGCCCAGACTTTTTCCGCCGGCGATCAACCTTTGGCTCCTCCCCGCAGGGGCAGGCCAAGCTGACTGGGCACCCTAGGCAACCCGGTCGGCCACGCCCCCCGAATGGCGCATGCGCGCCAAAGCACAAGGGGGGGGGGGAGAGGTGCGAGGGGGGGCGCGATCAGAATGGTCATTGCCTCCACCGCTAGTGACAAGCGGCGGGGGCAATGACAGAGAAAGATGCCTAGGGGCAGGCAGGAGAGGCCCCCCAATCGTTGCGCCCTAGGCAGCTGCCTCTTCTGCCTACCCCTAGTTCCGGCCCAGCCTCCCCGCGTCCGACGCAGCATACGCACACATACCCAATAAACGCGCAGAACCGCTGCACTTCCCGGCATCAACGTGTTCCACCAGAAATCCACAGGGGATCAACTGGTGGACTGCGATCGACGTTTTGGCCACCCCTGCTCTAGACACATTTAAAGTTACAGTTGTAACTCTAGTCTATCATCCCTCTGTGACTGCAGGTATATGAAGTAGGAACTCTAGACAACTGCTGGGGAAGGCTTAGGGGACACAAAAAGGTCTTCCAGTATAGGGTTAACAAAATGATGTTCCCCTAGTAATGCGTACAACAGAGGTACCGGCTCAGCTTCAGGAGACTCTCTCAGTAGTTACTCTATGGGGCTGATTTACTAATCCACGAACGTCCGAAAAGCGGTATTTTGCGTTTTTTTTTCCGTTGCCGTTGCGACTTTTTCGTAGCCGTTGCGACTTCCGCGAATTGTCACAACTTTTTTGTAGCCGTTTTTGCCCGCCGTTTACTAGCGCTCAATACAAAAAAGTCGCGACAATTTGCTCAAGTCGTAACGGCTACGAAAAAGTCGTGACAATTCGCGCAAGTCGTACCGGCTACAGTCATAGGGGCTGATTTACTAATCCACGAATCCGAATTCAGAATGGGAAAAAATCGGATTGGAAACGAACATTTTGCGACTTATTCGTATTTTTGCAACTTTTTCGTAGCCGGTACGACTTGCGCAAATTGTCGCAACTTTTTCGTAGCCGTTACGACTTCCGCGAATTGTCACAACTTTTTCGTAGCCGCCGCGAAAAAATCGGAAAGGTTTGCCCGCCGTTTACTAGCGCTCAATACGAAAAATTTGCGCAAGTCGTACCGGCTACGAAAAAGTTGCGACAATTCACGAAAAAGGTCGCAAAAAATACGAAAAAGTCGCAAAATGTTCGTTTCCAATCCGATTTTTCCCCATTCGGAATTCGGATTTGTGGATTAGTAAATCAGCCCCTATGACCGTTCCCAGGTATAAAACAAATGAATAGTTTGGGTGTCTCTTACAGAAATGTTGGCACCAAACTGAAATACCCTCAAGTCTAGACTACACTGACAGGTTTACAATCAGCATTCAGCCAATCGGTTTTTAGAAATGAAATGGTTTTTATGCTGAGAGCAGGAGTAATTTACTCATCATTGCACATTTAAGATCAACGCGTTTTATCTCAAACTTTAGATAAAGTAAATGGAGCTCTAAACAAAATCGGCTCTACAATCTCCGCGCTGTAATTGGTTCGTGCATTACAAATCTAATCCCCTTTCTGGTCTATTTTTTAAAGTCATTTCTATTTTTGTGCTTTGAAATTTGTTTTAATTGGATTTAACTTACTGAAGAACTCCGAATAAACACAGAATATTTGGAACAATGTTTTCTCCAAAGAAAGGGCAACTAAGCAGCCAATAGAAGTCTTATCTATTTAGTTTAATAAAAAGGGCAAATGTCAGGGCCATTAGCATTGAAAAACAGGGATTTTGCCTTACCTTTAAAAATCTTCTCTCTTTATCAAAAAGGGGACACATGAACCGGAGACTTAAATTAGCACATTAATTATTTTTACTATTTTTAAGAACTAGAACGGACTAGTTATTGGGCCCCACAGCAACATCGAGGGCCTGTAATACTCCAGGAGATCTCTTATAACCCAGGCTAGGAAACTAAAGTTCACTCTTACATAGCTACATAGGGTTGAAAAAAGACCAGAGTCCATCAAGTTCAACCCTTCCAAGTAAACCCAGCACCCACAACCATTACCACATCACTAGGAAGGGCATTCCCCAACCTCACTGCCCTCACCATGAGGAACCCCCTACCCAACATCCCCCGGCAGGGCATTCCCCAACCCCCTCACTGCCCTCACCGTGAGGAACCCCCTACCCAACATCCCCCGGCAGGGCATTCCCCAACCCCCTCACTGCCCTCACCGTGAGGAACCCCCTACCCAACATCCCCCAGCAGGGCATTCCCCAACCCCCTCACTGCCCTCACCGTGAGGAACCCCCTACCCAACATCCCCCGGCAGGGCATTCCCCAACCCCCTCACTGCCCTCACCGTGAGGAACCCCCTACCCAACATCCCCCGGCAGGGCATTCCCCAAACTCACTGCCCTCACCGTGAGGAACCCCCTACCCAACATCCCCCGGGAGGGCATTCCCCAACCTCACTGCCCTCACCGTGAGGAACCCCCTACCCAACATCCCCCAGCAGGGCATTCCCCAACCCCCTCACTGCCCTCACCGTGAGAAACCCCCTACCCAACATCCCCCGGCAGGGCATTCCCCAACCCCCTCACTGCTCTCACCGTGAGGAACCCCCTACCCAACATCCCCCGGCAGGGCATTCCCCAACCTCACTGCCCTCACCGTGAGGAACCCCCTACCCAACATCCCCCGGCAGGGCATTCCCCAACCTCACTGCCCTCACCGTGAGGAACCCCCTACCCAAAATCCCCCGGCAGGGCATTCCCCAACCTCACTGCCCTCACCGTGAGGAACCCCCTACCCAACATCCCCCGGCAGGGCATTCCCCAACCCCCTCACCATGAGGAACCCCCTACCCAACATCCCCCGGCAGGGCATTCCCCAACCCCCTCACTGCCCTCACCGTGAGGAGCCCCCTACCCAACATCCCCCGGCAGGGCATTCCCCAACCCCCTCACTGCCTCACCGTGAGGAACCCCCTACCCAACATCCCCCGGCAGGGCATTCCCCAACCTCACTGCCCTCACCGTGAGGAACCCCCTACCCAACATCCCCCGGCAGGGCATTCCCCAACCTCACTGCCCTCACCGTGAGGAACCCCCTACCCAACATCCCCCGGCAGGGCATTCCCCAACCCCCTCACTGCCCTCACCGTGAGAAACCCCCTACCCAACATCCCCCGGCAGCGCATTCCCCAACCTCCTCACTACCCTCACCGTGAGGAACCCCCTACCCAACATCCCCCGGCAGGGCATTCCCCAACCACCTCACTGCTCTCACCGTGAGGAACCCCCTACCCAACATCCCCCGGCAGGGCATTCCCCAACCCCCTCACTGCCCTCACCGTGAGGAACCCCCTACCCAACATCCCCCGGCAGGGCATTCCCCAACCACCTCACTGCTCTCACCGTGAGGAACCCCCTACCCAACATCCCCCGGCAGGGCATTCCCCAACCCCCTCACTGCCCTCACCGTGAGGAACCCCCTACCCAACATCCCCCGGCAGGGCATTCCCCAACCACCTCACTGCTCTCACCGTGAGGAACCCCCTACCCAACATCCCCCGGCAGGGCATACCCCAACCACCTCACTGCTCTCACCGTGAGGAACCCCCTACCCAACATACCCCGGCAGGGCATTCCCCAACCTCAGTGCCCTCACCGTGAGGAACCCCCTACCCAACATCCCCCGGCAGGGCATTCCCCAATCTCACTGCCCTCACCGTGAGGAACCCCCTACCCAACATCCCCCGGCAGGGCATTCCCCAATCTCACTGCCTCACCGTGAGGAACCCCCTACCCAACATCCCCCGGCAGGGCATTCCCCAACCCCCTCACCATGAGGAACCCCCTACCCAACATCCCCCGGCAGGGCATTCCCCAACCTCACTGCCCTCACCGTGAGGAGCCCCCTACCCAACATCCCCCGGCAGGGCATTCCCCAACCCCCTCACTGCCTCACCGTGAGGAACCCCCTACCCAACATCCCCCGGCAGGGCATTCCCCAACCCCCTCACTGCCCTCACCGTGAGAAACCACCTACGCTGCTTCATATGGAAGCTCCGTTCCTCTAATCTAAAGGGGGCGTCTGGTGCGTTGATTGTTTTTATGGGAAAAAAGATCCCCCCCATCTGCCTATAATCCCCTCTAGTGTACTTGTACAGAGTAATCATGTCCCCTTACAAGAACCTCTTTTCCAGAGAAAACAACCCCAACCCTGACAGTCTAACCCCATAGTTTAACCCTTCCATCCCCTTTACCAGTTTAGTTGCACGTCTCTGCACTCTCCCCAGCTCATTAATATCCCTCTTAAGGACTGGAACCCAAAACTGCCCCCATACTCAAGGTGAGGCCTTACCAGGGACCTATAAAGAGGCAAAATTATGTTTTCATCCCTTGAGTCAATGCCCTTTTTTATACAAGACAGCACTTTATTTGTTTTAGTAGCAACAGAATGACACTGCCTGGAATTAGACAACTCTTGCATTGGTGCATGTCAGTGTTCATAATTCCACCATCAGAAGAGCACTGAGCAACAATGGAGAGCATGGCAGGGCTGCATGGAGAAAGCCACTAATGTCCAAAAAGAACACTGCTGCCCATCTACAATTTTCTACAGACCACGTTGATAAGTTAGAAGACTATTGAAGTTCTGTGGAATGGCAAGTCAATGTCCTGACTTTAATACTATAGAAATGCCATGGAAGGGCTCAAGTGGCCAGTTCATATGAGGAAGCCCACAAACATCCCTAGGTTTAAGCTGTTCTGTACCAAGCAATGGGCTAAAACCCCTCCGAGCCGCCGTGCAGGACTGGTCAACAATTACCATAAGGTAAGCAAAGGTTCACGTTCTTTTGCCACACAAATATGTAACTTTGGATCATTTCCTGCGATAAAGTAATGAACAAGGATTATGTTTTTAAATACGTTTAATTGGGTTCTCTGTTATCTAGTTTTAGGTCATATTTCAGCAGCAAGATTAAATTCAAAAGGATGAAGATGTTAAAGTGCCTGCCATAGAGTTTTTCTTAAGCAGTCAGATTATTATGCTGAAACGATCTCTTAAAATTAAAAATGAATAGACTGTAGTGCAAATTAATATGGGGGCTAGGTAGAAAGGAACTGCTTATCTTAGCTCTATTTTTAAAGACAACATGGAGACAATCCAACTCATATAGACTAAATTGACCTGTAACTGTCCTCCAGAGCTCACCAAGCCGGATCTATGACCAGCATGCCGCTTGCATCCAAACCTTTAATGAAGCACTAAATCTATATCTTCAAAAGGCACTATAGATAATTGGATAAGGTTTGTGTCCCTATACAAACGAATGAAGGGGAGATAATCTCTTGCTGTATCTTCAGCAATATAAGAAATGTCCTGTTGTCCTCTATCATCTTCATTTGCCCAAAGTCTGCTTCTGTGTTTCTGACCTTCTGTGGCACTGATGACCGATATACAGTATTTCTGCATTCAAATATCAGTCAAATATCAAGCAGAATGTCCATAAATCTAGCAGGCCTCATTTACACTAACACTGCTGCATTTATTGCAATGTATTATTATTCTAGTGGCCTCAGCTGCTAATCCATCGTATGGGCACCACCATTTTTAGGTTTACTGTGGATTCGTGCCATTCTAGCAGTGGCTAAGGCAATGGCTAAGGTTGGATCCCCAACCTTTCCTAATTGTGAGCCACAGTCAAATGTAAAAAGACTTGGGGAGCAACACAAGCACCATAAAAGTTCATGGAGGAGCCAAATAAGGGCTGTGATTGGCTATTAGGGGCCTCTATGCACCCTATCAGCTTACGGGGGCTTATTTGGTAGGAAATCTTGTTTTTATTCAACCTAAACTTGCCCCCAAGTCAGGAATTCAGAAATAACTCCCTGGTTTTGGGGCACTGAGAGCAACATCCAAGGTGTTGGTGAGCAACATGTTGCCCCCAAGCCACCGGTTGGGGATCACTGGGCTAAGGGTATACATGATTTTCTCTAAAGATATCCAATCACATTCCATGACGGAGAAGTAAAGGTAAAAACTAAGTAAGCTTTTTCAAAATACAGCCATAAGCACTTACAGAAACCCTGCACCGAGTCCTCTATTAAAAGAAACACAGGATTTCTTGTCTCCTTTTTTGTAAACATGTTCTTAGAGTATCTGACTTCCTCTCTCCTTTATTCCCGGGAGTCTGTGCAGTTCTCTTCCCTCTCCTGCTCCCCCTCCCACAAGAATTCATAAAACTCACTCCCCCTCCCTTAGGAATGTGTAATCTGAGCTATAACAGTTAGAGCTACAGCAGGAAACTATGAAGACCAAGCTAAAATGGCAGCTGCAATCTTAAACAAACAGAGAAAGCTTCTAGGGCTGTTTACTCAGGTATGGTAATGCTTTTGGCAAAATAAATATATTGTTCTAGGTGGCACTAGAACCTTTAGAATCCATTGGCAGTAAATTGTCAAAATGAATTTCCTTTTCCTTTAAGCAGTCTCCTTCTCTGGGTGTGTGCACATCTGTCAATTCTAGGGCTAGCTCAGACTACACTGGTTGATAAAGCCATTCTACAATGAAGACCAATTGGAAAGTTGCCAAGAACTGGCCATTCTACAACATACTAACAGTTAACGTGAAGGTAAACCACCCCTTTAATGGATTATTTTGCTTTCCAGATGTCTGAGGGCAAGTAGAGGAGCAGAAGGGCATTCATTTATCATTTGTATATAATTGCCAGTCTCACTTTAAATCACAGAATTCATTTTGCAACGTACAGTATAAATAAGGCATTGGGGGGCTGCAGCTTAGAATATGGATAAAATGTAAATGGACGATGTGTACTGAAATCAAAGGAAGATCTGAGCTGAAGGACACATGGGCATTTAGTGAATGGATTTGTTACGGTAAATATGTAAGGGAAGTATTTATGTGTTACATGCTGATTAAAAGCCACTGAAGGATTTGATGGGGATATAAATATTTATGGGCAGTTCCACAAAGACTGAAAGGAAACTAAACTCATTTTCAAATTATTCTCATTCATAAATCAGGAAAACTTTCCTCAATAAATGTTTGATTCATAGTGGCTTGTCAGTCAATTCTCAGGCCCCGTAAGTTCAACAGAACCACTGTTTAGGGCAGGGGTCCCCAACCACCGGGCCGGGGACCAGTGCCGGGCCGTGGGCTGTGCTGAACTGGGCCACCTCTGGTCCGAAATACCTGATATCTCAATTCTCCAATGTGTTACACAGCCATGACAACAGCAATGTGAAGCCCTGGAAGCTTTCTACTGATTGCGACAAGGGCCAAATTACTTAAAGTTCCATACTAAGCCTCAGAGGATGTCAACCCTTAGGTGGGAGTAAGAAAAGCAAGGGTGCTGGGCGCATCTAGTTGCAGGGAAACAAGCTCAGGTCCCCCAATGAGTTTGCATTATGATGAGCTGTATTATATTATATAATATAATAATAAAAAAAATAAAGTGCAATAATAATTACATTTACATCATATATGTAATAATTCAATTATATACTATGCATTGGCTGTGCCAACCCCCCAACCACAACCCCGGTCCTTGGAAAAATTGCCTCGCTTGAAACTGGTCCGTGTTGCAAAAAAGGTTGGGGACCACTGGTTTAGGGTATAAATCAACAAAGGGGCACAAACACACCCCAATAAATCACACGTGTGACTACAGAGAAATAGGGGCTCGTTCACAAACCCGAACACATGGTGCAAAATGCAAAAAAAAAAAAGGGGGGGGGGGACCAATTATTTTTAACTTTGCACAATGTGTTCAGGGGCAAATGCACCCTGCCGGAAACACTGCTTGCATTAGACAGCTTTCTATTTAAAGGGGAACTCCACCCAAACACAACTTAAACTTTTTGAAAAGTAAACATAATTTAAAGCGACTTTGCAATATACATCAATTAAAGGAGAAGGAAAGGTAAAAACTCAGTAAGCTTTATCAGAAAGGTCTATGTAAATACAGCCATAAGCACTCACAGAAATGCTGCACTGAGTCCTCTATCAAAAGAAACAAGATTCGTTGTCTCTTTGTCTCCTTCCTGTGCCAGAGACACGCAGCTCTCTCCTCTCTCCTGCTCCCTCAAGAATGCTAAGAACCCCCTTCCCCCCCCCTTAGGAATGTGGATCTGAGCCAATCAGCAGGAAGCTTCCTCATATTCTTACACACTGAGCATGTACATGGGTCTGGGTGCAGAAGTGAGGCGTTATGGGAACTTTCTTTACACAGCTCAGCGTTTTTTCTTCCTGTTTGGCTTCTGATCATCTGAACGGGAGAAATATGGGGAGACTTAAGGGCACTATTGAGACAACTGAACGTATGCCTGCAGCTTGGGATTAACTCTTTATTAGCCTTTCCTTCACCTTTAAAAAATATGCAGCCTTTTCATGATTGTAATAATATTGTTTGGAACTGTTCCCTAAGCCCCACCCCCTGTTCCCCTGCTGATTTGGCTGACTACTTTGTGATGTCAATAAGGAAAGGAACATCACAGTGCAATGCATTGTGGGATATGTAGTTCCTGTATGCTGTCTGTAAAAAAAGTGGAAACGTTGTTACAATTTGTAGTTAGTCTGATTGGTTACTGACTAACTAAGAGCTTAGAGAGCTGAAAGCAGGAAGTAGTGTTCTGGGTATTATGTTAGACATCTGCCCACTCCAGCCTTTATAGAATACATTTTTGCCTAACTAACTATATTGAAAACATTTTTTAATTTGCACACTCTGTCTATTTTACCCAGTTTCACATTTTTACACTGAACTGTTCCTTTAATGATGTTACTCTGGCAAGTATGTGTCTGTAACTAGCAAGGAAAATGCAAATAGTTGACCTCCCGTGTTATTTATATTATGTTCAGAACTCTAAGAAGTCTCCCAATCAATACCAAGCTCATCTCCATGCAGCCAGACTCTATACAGAGCACGCATACAAGGACTTTCTTTTTAATCCTAAAATCCAGAAGCTAATTAGCTACAAATTAGCAATGTTAAAAAGGTCACAATCTCCCGTAAACAGATTCTGAATTCAATTCAAATTGGCTTCGACGGTAGGCAAGGTTATCATTATGCAGTAGCCCGGCGCTATAGTCCGTATGTTGGGGATAATGTCATCGTTATGCTTTATAATTGTAAGGGGTCTAGACGCGAGGCCATTAGAGTAGCTGCTCTTTGCCCTAAATAATTCAACTCGGGGGGTAACATCTGCTTTGCTCCCTAAATTCAATTATGTCCCTAACACGTTACTTATTATAAACAATCGCTGACAAGACAGGAATTATTACGCCATTATTGTAAAAATGCACAGGCAAGCACGAGACACGGCTGGGATAATTTGGGGTTAAAGGCACCCAGGAATATCTGCAAGGCAGGATAATTACCAGTCGTACATTACTGACAACAGCTGTTGTATAAGGGAAGGGAATAAAAACACAAACACATACTACATGCAATGGGGGGGGTTTACCCCTTTGGCATAAAAGAGAATTACGAGGCTTCGTTACTCCTCTGGGTCTAATTACAGTCTCCAATCTGGCAAAGCAGCTACATTCCAGAAGGTGAAGGTATTACATGTTTATGAGTGGGGGACTCCTCGCTTGGGTTATGTCCTATGGTGGGGGTAAGGTTTGGAAATATTCACTGCTGGAGGCCAAGAAATGGCAACTTATGTCCCTAATTACAGTATACACATACACACACTCTGGCACAGATCGGTTTTGTGTCTTTGAAAAAATACATGGGCACAATTTACTTCTATTGACACTTCTATTGACAGTCATACACTATAGGGGTCATATATCAATGACACAAAACAGGTGCTTTAACACCAAGGAGCACAAAATTGGTCCCCTTAGTTCTTACTCTGACATGGCCCAGCCCGAAACTCGTAGGAGCCACAGGTTGGGTGGGTTTGGGCACAAAACTCTTCAAGTGGGTCACAGGCATGTGGTGGGTCAAACTGTGTCCATGGCTCCACACTCCAATTTCTCCTCCTTCTGATGGCCATCCCATGATGTACAAATATACAGCCACTTATACCCCTAATGGGACTGCACTAGGCAAAACCATAATGGAGAAGGAGCTTGGAGTCCTTGTAGATAATAAACTTGGCTGTAGCAAGCAATGCCAGGCAGCAGCCGCAAAGGGCAAACAAGGTTTTGAGCTGTATTAAAAGGGGTATACAGTGTAGATTCACGGGAGGAGGGGGTTACTCTTCCCCTTTACATATCGCTGGGGGATCATATAATAACCTCTCTAAAGATATTATTATTTTACCAGTAGGTCCTTCCAACGGACACAAGGGCACCCATTCCAATTAGAAGAAGGGAGGTTCCATTTAAATATTTGGAAAGGATTTGTTACAATGAGAGCTGTAAGGTTGTGAGATTCCCTCCCTGAATCAGTCGTACTGGCTGATACATTATATAGCTTTAAGAATGGGCTGGATGGCTTCTTAACAATTGAGAGAATACAGGGGTATGGGAGATAGAAATTAGTTGATCCAGGGACTGGTCCCATTGCCATCTTGGAGTCAGGAAGGATTTTTTTCCCCTCTGAAGCAAATTAGAGAGGCTTCAGATGGGGTTTTTGCCTTTAGGTTAGGAGGAAGAGGCCTAGGGTCGGACATAGGCTGACCAAAACATCACTACTCTATACATGGTATTACAAGTCTGGAGATCTAGACCACCAGTTTAGCAGGGACAAGGCAGCCATACTCTTATTGACTTCCATTGGGCAGAAGGTGGTACAGTCGCTGGCAATGTGGCAGGGTGAAAGTGTGCAAAAACTGGCAACTTGGGTATGCTTCTTGTACCCTTTCCAACCAGTAAATAAGCCCATATATGATTTGTACATTGACTGTAGTGTAAACGGTTTGTTGTGGGTCATTAAGATTTATTAATGCTTGTTTGCACCAGGTATAGCATAACCGAAGAAAACACTGCTTATAAAGACGGCCTAAGAACATGAATTTGCTCCAATGAGGAAGGAGAGATATAAAAGGGGTCACATATCATAATACAGTGATTAGTAACATGATATTATAAACTTGGGAACACCCATATAATAGCAAATTAAAGACTTTTGTCGAGTTTGGATAGAGCATTTTGCACTGCACTGTTCACAATGTTAAACCATGAACTTTTTACTATTTCTAGCAAATCTTCTCTTTTCATGTGAGGAAAAGCAGAGGTTTCCCGTTGTGCTGTGACCTTATCATAAGCTGAAGCATATCTTCTAAACAATAAGCCATATGGGCTCCTCTGTAAATAAAGAGCTGAAGAGGCAGATTTACTATCCGTGCAGAAAAAAAAGTTGTATGACTACTGATATCGAACACGAACCCTGAATATAAATGAAAAGAGTAAAATGAGCATTATGTCAGTGATTATTTCAACTAAACTTCTTCTTGGAATATCTCAGCTCGTTGTGCGTGTTTTATCCTGTTTATTCCACCGACAATTCATATCAGTCAATCACAAATAGAAGAACGAAAAGTATTCTTTCACAGAGACTAATTAATTGTTAACTAAAACACACAATTTCTTTTTCTCAAGTGAAATTCTGTGTTTAAAATTCCAAGATGGGTTTTTGAAAAATAAGACCTTGAACAAGTACAATTTGTGGACAAGCTAGGCTACACAGCAAAGGGCTGGGGCAATTGGGTGAGATTCATTTACTCAAATGGAAACCAAGGGGCAGATAAATGAATGATTGGACTGGGTTAGCCAGAAGGATTCCTACAAGTTTGATTTTTTCTTTCCTGCTCAACACTTTCATTTTAGTAAAAAGACAGGAAAGGGTTGAATATCATCTTATAATGGGAACGACAAATCCAGGATTCAGTTTGGGATTTCCCCATATCCCAGCACATTAGGCAATGCTTGAAATTAGTCTCATTTTTGCCACAATTGAAGTTTTTTTTGCAATTCCCAAAGTTGAATTATAACTTCAAATTAAGTAAGGAAAACTATTCGCCCAAACAATGTAGGTCTCTATAAAAATATATTGCATAAACAAGCTCATATGTAAAACCCTGCTTTATTTAATAAGCCATTTTCACAAAAATATAGCTTTTTTTTAAGCTTGTAAACGCAATACGTCCATCCTGGACCTGGCAATTTTCATCTGGACACTTGTTTTTTTCCATCTCAGTTTTCATCTGGACACTTTGCACACTAAACTTGCACTGGTAAATGACCCCTGTGCTTTTGTTGCCTAGATTTCAAAGGCGTGATGTGTCTATGTGTGGCTACAGCATATCATATAGCCATCGAAAATCTCTACATGTCCTTTACCAAGATGGCCGCCAACAGGAAGAGCATGACTGCGGTGTGACATATATTTGGATAGGCTCAACCTGATATTATCAAATACGGGAGCACGTAGACCCAGACTTAATTCAAGAGTGGATACTCTTCGACCTGAATGATTTTTTGTTTGCACTTTGGGCAAATAAGTACGCGGAGAGCTAACAATTTAGGGCTTTGCCCGTGTATGTAAAGGTTTCCACTCAGATGTGGGAGCACTCCTGGACTCACTTGAGGTGGTTACTGTAGTACTGGCCTCAATCTGGAGCATTACAAGTATGCCGGAGAGCTCGCAAGTACCCAGTCTGTGATGCCAATATCATACAGTGGCTTGCAAAAGTATTCGGCCCCCTTCAACTTTTCCACATTTTGTCTCATTACAGCCACAAACATGAATCAATTTTATTGGAATTCCACGTGAAAGACCAGTACAAAGTGGTGTACACGTGAGAAGTGGAAGGAAAATCATACATGATTCCAAACATTTTTTACAAATAAATAACTGCAAAGTGGGGTGTGTGTAATTATTCAGCCCCCTGAGTCAATACTTTGTAGAACCCCCTTTTGCTGCAATTACAGCTGCCAGGCTTTAGGGTATGTCTCTACCAGCTTTGCCCATCTACAGACTGAAATCCTTGCCCATTCTTCTTTGCAAAACAGCTCCAGCTCAGTCAGATTAGATGGACAGCGTTTGGGAACAGCAGTTTTCAGATCTTGCCACAGATTCTCCATTGGATTTAGATCTGGACTGTGACTGGGCCATTCTAACACATGGATATGTTTGGGTTTAACCCATTCCATTGTTGCCCTGGCTTTATGTTTAGGGTTGTTGTCCTGCTGGAAGGTGAACCTCCGCCCCAGTCTCAAGTCTTTTGCAGACTCCAAGAGGTTTTCTTCCAATACTGCACTGTATTTGGCTCCATCCATCTTCCCATCAACTGACCAGCTTCCCTGTCCCTGCTGAAGAGAAGCCCCCCCAGAGCATGATGCTGCCCCCCCATATGTGACAGTGGGGATGGTGTGTTCAGAGTGATGTGCGGGACATCTTATGGTTTTCTGTTAACAATGGTTTTCTTCTTGCCACTCTTCCATAAAGGCCAACTTTGGACAGATTCCCCCACCTGAGCTGTAGATCTCTGCAGCTCCCCCAGAGTCACCATGGGTCTCTTGGCTGCATTTCTGATCAGCGCTCTCCTTGTTCGGCCTGTGAGTTTAGGGGGACGGCCTTGTCTTGGTAGGTTTACAGTTGTGCCATACTCCTTCCGTTTCTGAATGATCGGTGGAACAGGGCTCCGTGGGATGTTCAAGGCTTTGGAAATCTTTTTGTAGCCTAAGCCTGCTTTAAATTTCTCAATAACTTTATCCCTGACCTGTCTGGTGTGTTCTTTGGACTTCATGGTGTTGTTGCTCCCAATATTCTCTTAGACAACCTCTGAGGCCGTCACAGAGCAGCTGTATTTGTACTGACATTAGATTACACACAGGGGCACTCTATTTAGTCATTAGCACTCATCAGGCAATGTCTATGGGCAACTGACTGCACTCTGAATAATTACGCACACCCCACTTTGCAGTTATTTATTTGTTAAAAATGTTTGGAATCATGTATGATTTTCCTTCCACTTCTCACGTGTACACCACTTTGTATTGGTCTTTCACGTGGAATTCCAATAAAATTGATTCATGTTTGTGGCTGTAATGTGACAAAATGTGGAAAAGTTCAAGGGGGCCGAATACTTTTGCAAGCCACTGTATGTCCACCAAGCCAACATTTGTGTAGGAGAAGGAAAAGATGCTACCTCAGAGGCAGGACAAACTAAAAAACTAAAAAAAGGGTGGCGATACCGGGAAGGAGGTGACTTAAGCTGGCCACACACGTGGTGATTTTCGATCTTTCGTGCAACCATCGGTCGCATGAAAGATCATTCCAACCCTTCACTGACGTTCAGGGCTGAATCGTCAGATATGGGAGGTAGAAACAATGGGATTTCTACCTCCTTCTGTCGATTCAGCCCTGAAGGCTGATTTTACTCAGGCGCCTTCAATGGAGCCCGATCAAAATCTTTTAATCCACCCGATTGGTGAGTCGACCGATATCAGCAGCCTTCTGGGATATCGGTCACCTTGCCGAGTTGCCATACACGCACCGAATATCGTACAAAAAGAGGTTTCGTACGTTATTGTCGGTGCGTGTATGGCCAGCTTTAAGAAGCAATTAGTTTGTCCTGCCTTCAGAGAGGAGCAACTTAACCACAGTCGTCCTGTACTGACGGGTAGGGATGTACGTTGAAAAATTTTTAAGTTGCACTTTGCACACTAAACTTGCACTAGTAAATGACACCTGTGCTTTTGTTGTCTAGATATCAAAAGCATAAATGCCAAAAATAACATCTATCTGTCCTGATTGTCTGTTTAAAGGACAATGAAAGGTTAATATAAATTAAAAGTAAGTCTAAAGGCATTCTTTTTAAGTACTTACTGCATATCTAAATTCCCACATCCCTGCTTGCTTCTCTGAGATATGGTGCTGGCAGCCTACAGCAGTGTGAAGCCTACAGTGACATCACTGAAATCTCTCTCCCCTTCCTGTAGGTGCCAGCGGCAGCCTTCCTATTCTCTGAGCATGTGTGTAACTTGATCCTGTCTCCTGTTCTGAGCTACACATGCCCACCAGCCAATCAGAAGCGGATCTGGCAGAGGGGAGGGGGGAGGGAATGAAACACATGTGCAGTATGAAGCAAGGAGGGAAAGGAAGGGAGAATACCTTTTTAGAGATGGCTGCCTGTTCTAGAATATGTGAAGTAAGTGTGACTGAGTAAATATTTGATTAGGTGAGCCAAAAGTGTGGCGTTTGTACTAAACAATAGGAGGACTATTGGGCAGTATGCTTTTTACATTTTGACTTGCATTCTCCTTTAATGATATTTGTGGCTAACACAGGCAACAAGCAAACAAGTGGAGTTTCCCATTGCAAGGCAAAACTAAACTGGCACAAAAAAAAAAAATTACAAAAAAATCTCAACATTTTTCTAAACATAAAAGGTTCACATTTTTATATTTTTTCGCTTTTCCGAACACAAGTATAATTTTTAGAAAGCCAGCAAAGTGTATATTACCTTCTTCTTAGATCAATAATCACTTAGAGCTACAGTTTGACAAAAAAAAGAAAGACTTGGCTATGTTGATGAATATGATAAGATGCCTCAAGCATTGAGCCCTTTGTTATACGGTTTTTCCTAGGAACATATGATATCCTTTCAGTTCAAGTGCATCATGAGAGTGCAAGGTAGGTGGTCAAATGAGGCCTTGCCTAGTACAGCTACTATGTAAGTCTGATGTTTCCGTATAAACCTTATCTTTGCACCTGTATTAGACATCTGAATCAACCTATAAGAGATCCGTTGATGAGCATCAAACATAACAAATGCTCTCCACTTTGACGACTAATAACACGCAAATTACAATACAGGTATCGGACCCCTTATCTGGAAACCCATTATCCAGAAAGTTCTGAATTATGGAAAGGCCATCTCCCATAGACTCCATTTTAATCAAATAATTAAAAAAATTTTACAAATGATTCATTTTTCTCTATAATAATAATAAAACAGCACCTGTACTTGATCCCAACTAAGATATAATTACCCCTTATTGGGGGCAGAACAGCCCTATTGGGTTTATTTCATGGTTAAATGATTCCCTTTTCTCTGTAATAATAAAACAGTACCTGTACTTGATCCCAACTAAGATATAATTACCCCTTATTGGGGGCAGAACAGCCCTATTGGGTTTATTTAATGGTTAAATGATTCCCTTTTCTCTGTAATAATAAAACAGTACCTGTACTTGATCCCAACTAAGATATAATTACCCCTTATTGGGGGCACAACAGCCCTATTGGGTTTATTTAATGGTTAAATGATTCCCTTTTCTCTGTAATAATAAAACAGTACCTGTACTTGATCCCAACTAAGATATAATTACCCCTTATTGGGGCAGAACAGTCCTATTGGGTTTATTTAATGGTTAAATGATTCCCTTTTCTCTGTAATAATAAAACAGTACCTGTACTTGATCCCAACTAAGATATAATTACCCCTTATTGGGGTCCCGAGCATTCTAGATAACGGGTCTCATACCTGTACAATGTGCCAAAATCAAATTTACTTTTTTTTGCACTTTTAAAATTGGCATTAAAAGAAAGAGGCTTGCAATAATATGAGACTGCCGTAGAATCATAAAAACCCGTCTAAGTAGAAGGGATAATTGAGATTTGAAAGAAAGGGAGCGCCGTTGGACGGTAAGCCAACAAATAAGCTCATTACTTTTCTTGGATTCTTTGATCAGCTGAAATCGCTGAAGACACTTTAAATGGACTGCCACAGTTCGTATGGATCCTTTATCTATGAACATTTCATTTGTTGTTCGATGCCTGAAAGCTTTACTGCAAAAGCCTAACTTGTTCAGATAGCAACGCGCCTTTCAACAAGAAAAAAAAAAAACCAAAACACATTGCGTTTTACTGATTAAAATGAACTTGAGATATGTTGCGGTTTCAACCCAAATGCCAATTAAATGCCTTCAATGCATAATTTCATTTTTTTTATTACACAAAGAAATAAATATTCCTTGTTTATCTACAAAGAAATATTCCAACACAGGTATGGGAGCTGTTATCCAGAATGCTCAGGGTCTGGGATTTTCTGGATAACAAGTCTTTCTGTAATTTACATAGTTACATAGTTACATAGGGTTGAAAAAAGACCAGTGTCCATCATGTTCAACCCATCCAAGTAAACCCAGCACACCTAACCCACACCTACCAATCTATACACTCACATACATACACTATATATACAACCACTAGTACTAACTGTAGATATTAGTATCACAATAGCCTTGGATATTCTGATTGATCAAGAACTCATCCAGGCCCCTCTTAAAGGCATTAACAGAATCTGCCATTACCACAACACTAGGAAGGGCATTCCCCAACCTCACTGCCCTCACCGTGAAAAACCACCTACGCTGCTTCAAATGGAAGCTCCTTTCCTCTAATCTAAAGGGGGGGCCTCTGGTGCGCTGATTGTTTTTATGGGAAAAAAAGAACATCCCCCAACTGCCTATAATCCCCTCTAATGTACTTGTACAGAGTAATCATGTCCCCTCGCAAGCGCCTCTTTTCCAGAGAAAACAACCCCAACCTCGACAGTCTAACCTCATAGCTTAAATCTTCCATCCCCTTGTGCATGCGATCGTTCAGGAAGGAGGAAGCGCTGGCAGCTACCCCGGGCTGGTGCTGTTCTCTCTGTACAGGGGCACCAGCCCGGGGTAGAAGGTAGGCGACCAAAGACACCCGGGGGTGCCTAACATTTTGGCACCCCAAGTGACTTTGCCTTTTACTTCTCCTTTAAGGCAAAATTAATTTCTTGTTAGATTATTTTCCGTTCTCTTTACTAAATCTTGTCTGAATCCCTGTGGAGCATCATTCAGCACTTGGTCACAACCAAAAAATGCACTTCTAGCACACCACATGCAATATTGGATCTCCATACCTTAAGTCTACTAAAAAAAAACCTGAATTTAACCCAATAGGATTGTTTTGCCTTCAATAAGAGGTAATTATATCTTAGTTGGGATCAAGTACAGGTACTGTTTTATTATTACAGAGAAAAGGGAATCATTTAACCATGAAATAAACCCAATAGGGCTGTTCTGCCCCCAATAAGGGGTAATTATATCTTAGTTGGGATCAAGTACAGGTACTGTTTTATTATTACAGAGAAATGGGAATCATTTAACCATTAAATAAACCCAATAGGATTGTTCTGCCCCCAATAAGGGGTAATTATATCTTAGTTGGGATCAAGTACAGGTACTGTTTTATTATTAAAGAGAAAAGGGAATCATTTAACCATTAAATAATCCCAATAGGGCTGTTCTGCCCCCAATAAGGGGTAATTATATCTTAGTTGGGATCAAGTACAGGTACTGTTTTATTATTACAGAGAAATGGGAATCATTTAACCATTAAATAAACCCAATAGGATTGTTCTGCCCCCAATAAGGGGTAATTATATCTTAGTTGGGATCAAGTACAGGTACTGTTTTATTATTACAGAGAAAAAGGGAATCATTTAACCATTAAATAAACCCAATAGGGCTGTTCTGCCCCCAATAAGGGGTAATTATATCTTAGTTGGGATCAAGTACAGGTACTGTTTTATTATTACAGAGAAAAGGGAATCATTTAACCATGAAATAAACCCAATAGGACTGTTCTGCCCCAATAAGGGGTAATTATATCTTAGTTGGGATCAGGTACAGGTACTGTTTTATTATTACAGAGAAAAGGGAATCATTTAACCATGAAATAAACCCAATAGGGCTGTTCTGCCCCCAATAAGGGGTAATTATATCTTAGTTGGGATCAAGTACAGGTACTGTTTAATTATTGCAGAGAAATAGGAAATTATTTTTTAAAATTCAAATTATTTGATTAAAATGGAGTCTATGGGAGATGGCCTTCCTGTAATTCATAACTTCATCAATAATGAGTTGCTGAAGAAGGGATCCTGTACCTGTGCGTGCCTCTTCTTAACTGAGTGTATTTTTGTTTTGAAGTGGCAAACCTTTTTTAGCTAGTTCAACCTCAGTGACTGATTTTCTATTTCTCTGGGGCCTGTAGGTTTGAGGACTGTGGGCACCTGTGTTTTGGGACACAGCAACAGGAATTGAAACTTGAAATGTCTCTCTACAGGCCCAGGAACAGTTGCAGATGTGGAAAGATATGGGGAGGAAGATGCTGATGAGTCCTGAATAGAAAAACACGTTATACAATGTAACAATAACAATATAACTGTAGCCTCAAAGACTTTTTGGCTGGTGGGGTCAGTGACCCCAATTTGAATGCTGGAAAAAGTCAGAACAGAAATGCAAATAATTCAAAAACCATAAAGAATAAAAAATAAAGACCAATAAAAAAAGTTGCTAAGAATGGGCCATTCTATAACATACTAAAAGTTAACCTTAAGCAAACCTAGCAACACCAAGGATTCTACATTTCTACAGGTTCTACATTCTTGAGTATTCCCTGCGGGACAGCAAGCTGCTATGATTTTTTCTGTTATCGCACAAAATGGGCCAAACTGTGAAGCTGAAAGTGCTTTCATTTGCAACATCCTGGTTCTCCAGACCAACTGTGGGGGGCGGAGGAAAAGGTAAAGGTAGTTGAGGAAATTACCACTCCACAAATAAACCTTCTTATCCTTGATCATGAAACACTGGCTAAAGCTGCGGGAAGGGAGGGGTTTGTTTATACAGGGCTCATCTGCTTGTTTGTATCTCATTATAAGAGGAGGAAGGGAAGTAATAAGGCTAAAACCACAACCACGTTCTGACCCCCACCCCCCAATTCATCACCTTGCATGGGGGGGTCTGCCTTGGGCAATTGATTTGCTGGACCCAACATTTACCCAAAACTCCTATAATACTGCATTAAAACCAGTGCAGTACAATGAACTAAAGGCAAACCTGTATAAAAACGATACATAATGATAAAAAGGCGCGTGAAATAATTTCATGTAATTCTAAGCGAATTGAACGGATAAAAATATCATTGGTTTTTCATGATATCGCCTTTTCGTCTTTGCATAATATTAGTTTCCATTTTTAATTGAGCAAGCCAGCGTTGGCGCGTTTGGTATCTCGCGCTCCTAGACGCGCTTATTCCTACGCTCGGATGGCTTATTTAGACGTTTGTCGGAATACGGTACAGCACCTGACCGACTAGAAGAAAATAAATTGAATCCCACCAGTTCTGAATAAAAGGAAAGAGGCTTAATTAAGATTTTTTTTTCTTTTGCCAAGAGGCAATTTTCTTCTTCACAATCTTAATGAAATAAAAAGTTTCATGATACAGTTGTGTTCAGCCGGAACATTATTTGGAAAATGATTTTCATTCTCTGGATGTAACATTACATCTTTGTTATAAATATGTCTATAAGACAAGAATGTACCTGTACATAAGCCTCCTTTGCCCAAGGGCCCTAAAATGAAGGGGTATCCCCTTTGCCTATCCTATAGCAGCCAAACCCCTAGATATAGTATATATATACTCTGTAACCCTTGTCTCTTAAATTATTTTAAAACCCCTGTTCATTATAAATAAATCTAGTCTGATAAAGTAACTTGCTGGCACTATACAAATAAATGATGATGTTAAAGGATAAGTAAACCTTTAAAATAAGTGAATGTTAAACTGATGAGAGTGATATTCTAAGCACTTTACATTCTTTCTATTTTTTTTTTCAATTCCAAGAATTTACAGAGAAAAGGGAATCATTTAACCATTAAATAAACCCAATAGGGCTGTTCTGCCCCCAATAAGGGGTAATTATATCTTAGTTGGGATCAAGTACAGGTACTGCTTTATTATTACAGAGAAAAGGGAATCATTTAACCATTAAATAAACCCAATAGGATTGTTCTGCCCCCCAATAAGGGGTAATTATATCTTAGTTGGGATCAAGTACAGGTACTGTTTTATTATTACAGAGAAAAGGGAATCATTTAACCATGAAATAAACCCAATAGGGCTGTTCTGCCCCCAATAAGGGGTAATTATATCTTAGTTGGGATCAAGTACAGGTACTGTTTTATTATTACAGAGAAAAGGGAATCATTTAACCATGAAATAAACCCAATAGGGCTGTTCTGCCCCCAATAAGGGGTAATTATATCTTAGTTGGGATCAAGTACAGGTACTGTTTTATTATTACAGAGAAAAGGGAATCATTTAACCATGAAATAAACCCAATAGGGCTGTTCTGCCCCCAATAAGGGGTAATTATATCTTAGTTGGGATCAAGTACAGGTACTGTTTTATTATTACAGAGAAAAGGGAATCATTTAACCATTAAATAAACCCAATAGGGCTGTTCTGCCCCCAATAAGGGGTAATTATATCTTAGTTGGGATCAAGTACAGGTACTGTTTTATTATTACAGAGAAAAGGGAATCATTTTTAAAAATTAGAATTATTTGCTTATAATGGAGTCTATGGGAGATGGCCTTTCCGTAATTCAGAACTTTCTGGATAACGGGTTTCCGGATAAGGGATCCCATACCTGTACTTGATCCCAACTAAGATATAATTACCCCTTATTGGGGGCAGAGAAATATTACAGAGAAAAAGAAAATCATTTTAAAAAATTGAGTTATTTGTTTATAATGGAGTCTATGGGAGACGGCCTTCCTGTAATTCGGAACTTTCTGGATAATGGGTTTCTGGATAAGGGATCCCACACCTGTACCATATTCTGGAAGTATATAACAGATGGAAAAAGTTTTTTGGCCAAAGAAACAAGAGGATTTGCCTTTAGCAATAAATGAAGGTAGTGGAAATAGGGAAAATATATACAGTATGCATGTATATCTCTCATGTATAAACTCACAATATCAACAACAGTTGCAACATAGAATGTGTCCTACGTAATCCCCCCCTAATAGAGGTTAATACAATTTTCCCTGTATAAAAAAAGTAAACAGAATTTAAGTTAATAACCATAATGAAAATGAATTAATAAAAAATAGCCCAAATACATAGAATGATGCAGAGACTACAGGTATTTCTTGGTACAAACATATTTGTTACAGTTGCTAAGTGGGAACATTGCTTTGCTGAGATCCTTCTGGATTAAAGTCACAATAGATTAGAAAGCACAGGGGATATTATTCCCCTAATTCCCTTATGAACACATTGTGGGCAGTGAAAGAGGCGCCTGAGAGCAGGAATTATTTTCACCCGAAACTTCAGCCCTTAAGAAACTGTTAGCGCAGCTTTCAGGAGACATAATTACAGCTGAAATGGCTGTTTATATAAATACGGTTCCTGAGTTGGACTTAGAAAGCCTAATTCCTGCTTTATAAACCCTATTCAGTTTGGATAAATGTACATAGAATTGCTAATGTGATCATTTGGCCATTAGCGCATTGTACAGTGTCTATAATTGCAGTATTTCTGCAGCACATAGACTGGATGCTGGGTGTGATAAAAGCAGATATTTTCCATTCAGTTTATATATTTATTACATTAAACAGAAGGAGAACCTACTGCACGTGTGCAGCAGGGAATTGTGGGATTGGGAGGAGGCAGGCTGAGGGCAGGCGACTACTGTTACATTTTATTTGTAGTCAAAGTAGTCAGCCAGATCAGCAGGGGAACAGGGGGACATCATGTTTTCTTTTCAAAAAAGTTGTGTTTGGGTGGAGTTCCCCTTTAATCTCTCTCTTATTTTCCCTATACTATTGCCCCTATACCAGTTCGTTTTTAGTTGTAATTTTTGTGCAGCAGCCCTAGGGACCCTCTTCCTTAATTCCTTCCAAATACATAAATACTACATATAAATATGGCATTTCTAATAAGCAGGTGACTGTCCAACTACAATTTCAGCCAGCGGCCCCAACTGAAACATCGGGCCATGCCCTGTCTGCCATACACCTATAATAGCGGCACAAATATTATTATGACATTGTCATTCACAAGCACACAAGCTGTCTGTATGTTGAACTTTTGTTCAAGGGGTGGTTTACCTTTAAGCTAACTTTTGGTATGTTATAGAATGCCCTATTCTAAGCAACTTTTCAATTAGTCTTTATTATTTGTTTTTCATAGTTTTTGAATTATTTACCTTCTTCTTCTTCTCCTCTTTCCAGCTTTCAAATGGGGGGTCATTGACCCCGACAACCAAAAACCTATTGCTCTGTGAGGCTCCAGTTTTATTGTTATTGTTACTTTTTGTAACTTTCTTTTCTATTCAGTCCCTCCCCTATTCATATACCAGTCTCTCATCCAAACCACTCCCTGGCAGCTAAGGTAACTTGCACCCTAGCAACCAAATCACTGCTAAAACTCCAAACTGGAGAGCTCCTGAACATCAAACTAAATAATTAAAAAAACTGCAAATAATAAGAAATGAAGACCAACTGCAAATTGTCTCAGAATATGGCTCTCTATATCATACTAAAAGTTGACGTAAAGGTGAACAACCCCTTTAGTATGGTTTTGTTTTTGTTTTTTGTTTTTTTAAAAGAACAGTAAAACCCATAACCACTGGGAAGGGGGTGACAACTTGTTAGGCACCTCCCCAGTAATTCCAATCACTAAGTTAAACAAAGGGTACCTGCCCAGGGTACATACTGTAAAGACTGTTGCTGCCACCATGTTACTTGCCAATTACCATCTGTGCTACCCTGGGAAGGTACCGGTTGGGTACAGATATTCCTCTGTGATTTCTGGAGTGTGAAAAACAACTATAATGGCGGTGATGCTCTCTGCTGTATCTAACTTGGCTTGTGCATTTTTTCAAAGAAGTGGAGATCTGACCGTGGTCCCAGGAAACTGATTAGAATCACTTGAAGGTGCCCAATAACCTGCTTTTTAGCGCTGGCACCCCTGGTGATTTGGGGGTTTTGTAATACTTTATCCCTGGCACTGCAAGAGGTGGTGTTTTGGTAGGGCCTAAGGAACTTTTGCAACTCCCCAAGGAAGTGAGTTGCCAAAGTCTAGCACTAAACCTCTGGATTATTATTATTATTAACATTTATTTATAAAGCACCAACATATTCCGCAGCGCTGTGACTACAGGGGGAATGTATTATCAGATGCTCCAGGGCTACTATAGGCTGCTACAGGTTAAACGAGTTGGCACCAACTATTACACTCCCTCCCCTTCAAAAAAGAAGGGAGGAAGGTGTATCTATAATATGTGTCCCCTAAAGGGTGCAATTCATATAGCATAAAATCAGCTTCTGATTTAGAAGGGAATGGGTCACCGTAACACCAACATATCTGTCAGTCAATCTAAATGTGACAAGGTCCATGGGCAAAGAAACAGATCAGTATCATCTGGCCATATTGTAAATCAGGGGTCCCAACCTTTCTTACTTGTGAGCCACAGTCAAATGTAAAAAGACTTGAGGAGCAACACAAGCACCATAAAAGTTCATGGAGGAGCCAAATAAGGGCTGTGATTGGCTATTAGGGGCCTCTATGCACCCTATCAGCTTACAGGGGGCTTTATTTGGTAGGAAATCTTGTTTTTATTTAACCAAAACTTGCCCCCAAGTCAGGAATTCAAAAATAACTCCCTGGTTTGGGGGCACTGAGAGCAATATTTAAGGGGTTGGGGAGCAACATGTTGCCCCCGAGTTACTGGTTTGGGATCACTGTTGTAAATAATGCATTTGATCTGCGTGCCAGAAACACGGCTCTCAAGGCAATCACACTCATTCCATTGTACCTGTACACCCAAGAAATATATTCCCAGATAAAAGAAACTGACTGCCTTCTAACAGTCAAAAGAAATATGGAGTAAAAAATAAAATATTTCTTCATCCTTCCAACACTTGATTTACACTGACACAAGGCAGCATCCCCTTAAATAAGTAAGGTAGAAGCCTGACAGACTGAAATAGTCGTTTAAAGCACAACGTAAGCAGCTATGTGAGAGATGAGAAGCCGTAGAGCAAGCGAGGCACTTGTTAGCGATCATCTTCCTCCCCTTTTCATGCTGTGAATAGCTCCCCGCTGGCAACATCTGAGAATCAAAGCCAGACCTACTGTACGTTGCCAAGCTCTTTCTGTACACAATAATGTCCACTGAACGTGCAAACAAAGGGAGATCAATCAGAAAGTATTCACCGCCCCCTACCAGAAGGCAAACCAACACGGAAGGGAGGATTTTAATGTTCTGCTCAATGAAAGCAATTCAAAAGTGTACAGAAAGCACAACAAGCAAAACAATCAGGTATTTATAGGAATTGGGTTAAATGATCGAAGACAATGAGCCCAGAGCAACCTTAGAAGTGAAGGCTAAAGGGTAGCATGAGCAGTGGCCAATCACTAGGAGCACTTTTTGAGAGCCTATGAAGATGCTTTATAAGGATAGGCTTCATTTTGGTTCAATAGTCGGCCATGCTTCTATCTGAAGAACACTAATTGCTGTTGGAGCACAAGCAACTGGATGTGCCAAGTCATCAACATCAATGAGGCCATGAAATGTGTTTGCTTTGTACCCTGTCTATACCCTAAAGACAAAAGATACAAGCAGTGTCAGACTGGGACCCCAAGGCCCACCAGAAAACCTTAGACCCTTGGCCCGCTTTACCAACTATTTTTCCTCCTTTCCTCACTCAACCTCTTTATTCTCCTAATCTCTTTTATTTACATGCTAGCACCTATCCTTCTATCTACACTATTTCCCCTCTTTGTCCCCATTCAGAAATAGGGAATCACCATGAAGCAGGCCAAATGGTCAGGAGCAGGAGGGCCCACTGACACCTGGGCCCACCGGGAGTTTTCCTGGTATCCTGGTGGGCCAGTCCGACACTGGATACAAGGATCCTTCTTCTCCTGAATACAGTGTGGTGCTAGGCATCTGGCAAATGTAGGTACAAGTCAAAAAGCCATTAGCAGTTGTAAAAACCCAAACAGGATCATCAGGCTGGGGGCTTCAAGAAGAGTCTTCTCGGTTACTGCATGGGGAATCAATGGATAATGTATAACTCAATACAAAGACAAAAGGAGATAAACTCAAATGGGGAATATGATCACTGAGGCAGGGCTAGTATTTATACTATGTATCATGGGTTAGTTAGTTGCATTTATAGTACTTCCACTGATATGTCAAGACCTTTAACCCCACAGCTCACCCTAATAGCCCCTTAGTCTGGGACCCCCAGTTCACTCGTAGTGCCTTCTCTAGGTAGGGCAGCCCCTCATTTTTATTTTTTTGGCACACAGAAATAATGTCTCTTCAATATACTTTTACACAAGTACAAAATGTACAAACAGATTTTTTTTTCATGTGACAGAAATAATTGCAAAATTATAAAAGAAAACCCCATTTACTTCATAGCGAAAAGAACAATTTAACAGCAAAATAAGTGCTAAACGGTTCTTTGACTTTTTCAAATGTATCTAAAGCTTCATTTGGCAGCTTCACAGTATTAAATTCATATCTATTTTAATTAAAGCCAAAGAAAAATGTTTTGATAACTATAACCAGCTGCAAAAATAACTGTGCCCTGGCAGCTTTGTGATCAGTAATGTGAACCTAAATACCCTGTTTTTTTAATGTATGCACTGGCACAGAGTAAATTACAGGTATGGGACCCATTATCCAGAATGCTCGGGACCAAGGGTATTCCGGGTAAGGGGTCTTTCTGTAATTTGGATCTCCAAATTTAAAGTCTACTAAAAAATCAATAAAACATGAATTAAACCCAATAGGATTGTTTTGCATCCAATAAGGGGTAATTATATCTTAGTTGGGATCAAGTACAGGTACTGTTTTATTATTACAGAGAAAAGGGAATCATTTAACCATTAAATAAACCCAATAGGGCTGTTCTGCCCCCAATAAGGGGTAATTATATCTTAGTTGGGATCAAGTACAGGTACTGTTTTATTATTACAGAGAAAAGGGAATCATTTAACCATTAAATAAACCCAATAGGGCTGTTCTGCCCCCAATAAGGGGTAATTATATCTTAGTTGGGATCAAGTACAGGTACTGTTTTATTATTACAGAGAAAAGGGAATCATTTAACCATTAAATAAACCCAATAGGGCTGTTCTGCCCCAATAAGGGGTAATTATATCTTAGTTGGGATCAAGTACAGGTACTGTTTTATTATTACAGAGAAAAGGGAATCATTTAACCATTAAATAAACCCAATAGGACTGTTCTGCCCCCAATAAGGGGTAATTATATCTTAGTTGGGATCAAGTACAGGTACTGTTTTATTATTACAGAGAAAAGGGAATCATTTAACCATGAAATAAACCCAATAGGGCTGTTCTGCCCCCAATAAGGGGTAATTATATCTTAGTTGGGATCAAGTACAGGTACTGTTTTATTATTACAGAGAAAAGGGAATCATTTAACCATGAAATAAACCCAATAGGGCTGTTCTGCCCCAATAAGGGGTAATTATATCTTAGTTGGGATCAAGTACAGGTACTGTTTTATTATTACAGAGAAAAGGGAATCATTTAACCATGAAATAAACCCAATAGGCCTGTTCTGCCCCCAATAAAGGGTAATTAAATCTTAGTTGGGATCAAGTACAGGTGTTTTATTATTACAGAGAAAAGGGAATCATTTTTAAAAATGCGAATTATTTGATTAAAATTATTTGTGACTAGTGCTAATTTTAGATTTGATCATTGCATTCTGGATAGATAACAGCGAAGTGAAAAAATCTCTTTAAAAACCACAATAATCTCCACCTTGATATAGAGTACTCATAAACTTGAATCCGAAACACTAAAAAGATGTGCAAGTAAGCATGGTGCTGCCTGCTGTGGGGACGGCTATATTACCTATTCTTGCTCATGCTATCTTCGCTGGAGGATTTAAAAATATTTCTTCTATGTAGGGGGCAGGCTGAATCGCTGTGAAAAAAACCAAAACAAAACCTTGGAGCTGCATGCAACTAATACAATGAAAATCCCTTTTAAATCAGTTTCAATATTTGCAGTTAATAATTCGTTGTTTGGCTGGGACAAGATACAATATTTCATAACAGAAAACACAGAGTGGTCAAAATAAACAAGGAAGCATTCACTCTCATGGTCACTACATACAATATTAGAATTATTCTTAGTATGTACATCCTACCTTGTATACTGTAGTTTAATGTGACACCTACATAACATTATGTCCTCTGGCGCCCTCTAGTGGTTTGTTCATAAGCAATGACCCACTGGATTATTTGCTCCAAGTAAAAGGTGTGCGTCCAAAAAGTTTTCATTTTTTAAACTTGAATATAAATTGTTGCCAGTAACAACGAAACTCCAAAAAAAAATGTATCCTTTTATTTGTTCAATTCTGGATAAATAAGTCCCATTATTTTCTGGACTGAAACACGCATTTTGCATTGTTTTTCAAAGTGGAACTCCATCCTTTTGTGTCTTTGACTCTTAACTTATTGCAACTGTATCTTGTATTTATCTGTATTTATTGTTATACTTTGTATTTATCTATTATTATCTTAATAACCCCCTTTGTGTATTAATGTATTCTACTGTACAGCGCTGCGTACATAAGTGGCGATTTATAAATAAAACTATACATACATACATATTCATACAAAGTGCAATCATTTCAGCAGCCGTTTCCAGTATAGACCCCTAGCAACCACTACCATTGTGGTATAAAAGACACACTGGGGCTCATTTATTAACACCGGACAAATTTGCAGTAACACATAGCAACCAATCAGTGATTGCCTTTTTTTCAGCCAGCTGCATGTAGAACAATGAACGCAACAATTTGATTGGTTGCCATAGGTTACTGCCCATGGGCAAATTTGCCCAGTGTTGAAAAATGACCCCCACTATCTTTTAACCATTTGTGTGCTGGAACATAAAAGATCCTCTCTGTAGCCTTTGGCACTGATCATTATTATCTGAAAGAATTCTAAAGGTGGCCTTACACAGGCAGATTTAAGCTGCCGATTTGAGTCCTTCAGACCGCTCCTTGTAATCCAATCTTTTGGCCTGAGGGCCAATCGACCAGATTACTCCAATATCACCCACCTTTTATGGCCTTTTATGGCCATCTTAACTTGCTCCCATTGACAAATATGCTTCTAAAAATCCCATAGGAATAAATAGCCAGTGGGTGAATTTTAATATGGTGAGCTCTAACCTTACATTTTTATAAATCTGCCCCTAAATATTATTATTATTATTATACATGTGTCAAATAACATCAAATTATTTTATCAAACTGGAATGTTATTTCATAGGCTAGGAAATACAGTAAGAAACATTACACACAAAAACAGATCAGTAACAGATCATAAATAAATAAAGAAGAATCATTCCAACGCAGACAGTGCACTTGGATTATTCTTAGGGGAGTGTAGCCTCATCCCAAAAATGTACTCTAAACCACTAAAGAGTTGTAAGACTTTAAAACAATTTCCGACTGATTTACGACAGATATTTACGACAGATATTTACGACAGATATTTACGACAGATATTTACGACAGATATTTACGACAGATATTTACGACAGATATTTACGACAGATATTTACGCAGGGCCGGAACTAGGGGTAGAAAGAAGAGACAGCTGCCTAGGGCGCCAACGATTGGGGGGTGCCAGGCAGGAGCCTCTCCCCTAGTCCACACTCCTTTGTAATTGCCCCTGCCTCTTGTCATTACTTGGTGGGGCAATGACCCATCACATCACACCCCCACCGGAACTGCACATGCACGCCAAAGCACACTCGAGGTGGGGGGGAAGTGCAGTTGCCTAGGGCGCCCGGTCGGCTCGGCCCGCCCCTGGATTTACGACTCCACTTTCTTAGGGTGAAGACACATGGAGCTACTTAGTAGCAGCTACTTGTCACGGCAACTAAATGCCAGAAAATCCCCTGCCATAGACAATACTGAGAATTGCCTCTGCTAAAACACACAGAGAAGATTATCCAGTAAATAATCAGCATTGTCTATTTTAGTAGCTGCTACTAGTAGCCCCATGTGTCTTCGCCCTTAACTGTGCATGCTGATTACCTGAAAGTGAAAGGATGGAAAGGCCAACTATGCAGCAAAGTTACTCACAGGTAAGGCAGACGAGGAAGAATCTCATAGTGAATTCGCACAGGAGCTTCCTGGTTTTTTGCACTCTGGATGTGACGGCAGGTAGGATGATTTCTGCTGGAACGTAGTACTGAATTGCATAAGTAACATAAATCCCAAACGAGTACAGAATTTTTACCACCTGGTACAACCTGAAAAAAAAGAGAATACAAAAATGAATGATCATATTTGCAGCCTTTAATTTTAAACCCCCAGTATAACATACCTCCCTGCGTGCAGATTCATTTTGTTTCTCTATTACAAGTAGCTGAACTGCAGCTCTCTTACCAATTCCCTTGTCTAGAGTGAAGCCCCGCCCCTGTTTGCTTTCTAAGCACTCCTCCTCTCTCTTCCTATGAAGACCTCAAAGAGGTACCTACTGAGCATGCTCACTGCCTCTGCTCCGATTGAAATCAATCAGGCCTGCGCAGTAGGTACCTCTTTGAGTTCCTCAGAGAGAGACGGATTGCTGAATTGCTCAGGATTGCTGTATCATGTGAAATCCTGGCAGGGGAGGAGGGACTAAAACACTGATGTTACAAATTGTAACAACTTCTCCCCAGCTAACAGACAGCATGCAGGAACTACATAACCCACAATGCATTGCACTGGGATGTTCCTTTCCTTATTGACATCACATGTGCAGCAGGGAATTGTGGGATTGGGAGGAGGCAGGCTGAGGACAGGCGACTACTGTTACATTTATTTGAGTCACAAAGTAGTCCATAAAAGTCCACAATGTAATCCATTCAACCCAGCACAAATCCTATAATACAGTATGACATCTTCATTCTGCCTTTTGAAAAGATTAAAAACTTCCTGCCTTGGAGGACTCATTTGAAACAAGCCTTTCAGCGTGTTTTTCTTTCATACGGATACACCGACAAAAGGAGACTCATCCTGACCCTGTCAATCACTGCGTAAAACAGGATTTGCTGGAGGCAGCCATGTTAGCCGAGTTACTTATATTTCAGTCCAATTTTCATCGAGTTTTATCTGCAGCCTTGGCGACTATTTGCACGAATCTCAAGCATCTGCTTTTTGCTCTTCTCTTACTCTGAGTGAGAAACATGATGAATAAAACATCTATGGCCCACAAGCAATGGAGTCAATATCAAAGCTTTCAGTGTGGCGTGAAGCAGCTGACGATCTCTTTAAAGAGTTCTGCTTCACAATCAATAGATTCAGATGGCCAGAAACGTGCAGATGGTGCCCTCGGATTTGAACTGCGCCGGGGGATCTATCAGCTCAAGTTGGGTCATCACTTCATTCCTTATAAAAAAAACTCTTAACGTATTCTGACAGCAATCTTTGTACACTGTAAAGGGGCAGTAAACCTCCATTGTTTATCATGAGTTTAATGAACAGGGTTTGTACTGAACATACTAGTGATGTGCAGGCCGGCCCCATACCCTGTGGGACCCGCGGGCTGAGCTCTTCCGCTCGCCCTCCCCACCCACAATCTTATACTGCCGGCAGCTCTCTTCTGGCTTCTTTATTTATAGCCGCGTGCCCCGAAGCCCTGCCCTTTTTGTGCCGTCATTGCGGGGCGGGAATGGGTCTATAAATAAAGGAAGGAAGCCGGGTTGGGTTCGGGTTGGGGTTGGGAGCAGGCAGGTTAGAGAAAATCTCAACCCGCACATCACTAGAACATACGTATTGTTCATAGTTTTAATCATGAAAAAAACAGTTTTGCTACCCATAGGGTTAATACGTCCCTACGGCTTTAAGCCCTACTAGTTCCTTCTTTGTCCTGTTGCTGCAAGCAAAGGAGTGGATCCTCCTCTTTGGCTGCATCTGATGACCCAGGTGGAAGTTCCACTGAGCCTGGGATCAACAGATCCCAGGCTCATAGACAAGATGACAAGATGTATAAGCAGCCCTATTCATTGCACTCATGTTGAACAAGGGGTGTACTGTCCCTTTAAAACAGTGGTTAATGCTTAACTTTATCTACAATAAATAGACTTAGGGGGATATGTAATAAAAGGCACTAAGTTTTCCCAGGTGCAGTAACCCATAGCTACCAATCAGTTGGAAAAATTTACTGGTCACCTGTTTATAAGCCAACATCTTATTGGTTGGTATGGCCTACTGTTACTGGGTAAACTTAGTGCCTTTTATTACATATGATGTTTAGGGCTACCTGCAATGTTTAGCAGGGTTTAGAAAGATTTAAGTGATGCTGACAGCCCGTCTCTCAAAAATAGTGTTGTTGGTAGTATGTCAGGCACGCAAAGATCGGATCTCAGGATTGGTCGGGAACAATGTAAATCTTTTGCGGTCAATTCCTGCCTGAACTCTAGAACCCATTGCCATAAAAAACCTAAGGGGTTGCTACCTAATGATGCTTTGCCAGGCCTTTTGCCTTGTCTTCAGCTGCTGCTTGTTTGTTAACCTTTCTGCCTTCAGGAGTGAGGGGGGCATATAGTTTATCAGATAAGGAGCTTCCATTGTTACAAGGGAAACAGACTAATTTTCACCTTAGCTCTAACTGTCCTTTAGCTAATGTTAGCTGTAGAGGAAGAAGTAGTAATCTCCGCTGCATGCTGGCTAATGCGCGTAGCTTGTCGGGAAAAATAGGGGAGCTGCAGGCTATTGCATGTATTGAAAATTATGACTTAATTGGTATCACTGAGACCTGGTGGGATGAAAAATGCGACTGGGCAGTGAATTTAAATGGGTATACGCTTTTTAGGAGGGACAGAGGGATTAAAAAGGGTGGAGGGGTTTGTCTTTATGTAAAGTCAGATTTAAAGCCATGTAATAAAGACATTACCAATGAAAACGTTGAATCTCTTTGGGTAGAAATTTCAGTAGGGCTGAAGGTCACAAAGAAAATGATCATTGGTGTATGCTATAAACCACCCCGTATAGATGAGGGGGATGAGGCCCAGCTATTGTTGCAAATGGAGGAGGCTTCAAAATTGGGTCAAGTTGTTATTATGGGGGACTTTAATTATCCGGACATTGACTGGAGTAATGGGGTGGCTAAGTCAGAAAAAGCTAGTAGGTTTGTAAATATGCTAAATGACAACTTTTTATTTCAGGTGGTTCAAGAACCTACTCGGAATGAGTCTATTTTGGACCTGGTAATATCTAATAATACTGAACTTATCTCTAACATTTGTGTGGGTGAGCATTTGGGGAACAGTGATCACAACATGGTCTCCTTTGAGATAATGCTACAGAGACAGCTCTATAAGGGAGTAACTAAAACGCTCAATTTTAGACGTGCAGACTTTGCCAGTTTAAGGGCATCTCTGCAATGTGTCAACTGGGAAAGGCTTTTCATGGGGTTAGACACAGAAGGAAAATTGAACATCTTTAAAACATTGCTTTGCAGGTATACACAACAGTATATTCCCCTTGTATGCAAGGAGAGGCATCGCAAAGCAAAACCCTTATGGCTGAATAAGAGAGTTAAGGTCGAGGTTGGTAATAAAAAACGTGCTTTTAAAGCATTCAAGTTAGCTGGGACAGCGGAAACTTTCATCAGGTACAAGGAAGCAAATAAAGCATGCAAAATAGCTATCAGGCAAGCTAAACTAGAGATGGAAAGGGATATTGCAGCTAGGAGTAAAAAGAATCCAAAATTATTTTTTAATTATGTGAATAGTAAAAAAATGAAGCAAGAAGGGGTGGGAACTTTATTATCACGGGGGGGTACGTTGGTTGATGAGAACGGGGAAAAGCTGAAATTTTGAACTCTTATTTTTCATCTGTCTATACATCTGAGGAGCCAGATAATGAAGGCTTCCCTTTTAATATACCCAGTGCTAGTAATTTAGCTACTGGCGCATGGGTCACTCAGGAGGAAATTCAAAAGAGACTTGAACATGTAAAGGTAAACAAAGGTCCAGGACCGGATGGGATTCATCCCAGGGTATTAAATGAGCTGAGCGCTGTGATTGCCAAGCCTCTTCACATAATTTTTCAGGATTCGTTGAGGTTTGGCATGGTGCCGAGAGACTGGCGGATTGCTAATGTGGTGCCGTTATTTAAAAAGGGATCTCGTTCTCAGCCTGAAAACTATAGGCCTGTTAGTCTGACATCAGTAGTAGGAAAGCTTCTGGAAGGGGTAATAAGGGATAGGATAGTTGAATACATTGCAGTTCACAATACTATTAGTTTGTGCCAGCATGGTTTTATGCGTAACAGATCTTGCCAGACTAATTTAGTTGCCTTTTATGAGGAGGTGAGCAGGAACCTTGATGCTGGAATGGCAGTTGATGTCATCTACTTAGATTTTGCTAAAGCGTTTGATACAGTACCTCACAGAAGGTTAATGATCAAATTGAGGAATATTGGCCTAGAACATAATATTTGTAATTGGATAGAAAACTGGCTGAAGGATAGAGTACAAAGAGTGGTGGTAAATGGAACATTTTCTAATTGGGCCAGTGTGGTTAGTGGAGTACCGCAGGGGTCAGTCCTTGGTCCTTTGCTTTTTAACTTGTTTATTAATGACCTGGAGGTGGGCATAGAGAGTACTGTTTCTATTTTTGCTGATGACACTAAATTGTGCAAAACTATAGGTTCCATGCAGGATGCTGCCGCTTTGCAGAGCGATTTGACAAAATTGGAAAACTGGGCAGCAAACTGGAAAATGAGGTTCAATGTTGACAAGTGCAAAGTTATGCACTTTGGTAGGAATAATATAAACGCAAACTATCTACTGAATGGTAGTGTGTTGGGGGCATCCTTAATGGAGAAGGATCTAGGGGTTTTTGTAGATCACAAGTTGTCTAATTCCAGGCAGTGTCATTCTGTGGCTACTACAGCAAATAAAGTGCTGTCTTGTATAAAAAAGGGCATTGACTCAAGGGATGAGGACATATTTTTGCCGCTTTATAGGTCCCTGGTAAGGCCTCACCTTGAGTATGGGGGGCAGTTTTGGGCTCCAGTCCTTAAGAGGGATATTAATGAGCTGGAGAGAGTGCAGAGACGTGCAACTAAACTGGTAAAGGGGATGGAAGATTTAAGCTATGAGGTTAGACTGTCGAGGTTGGGGTTGTTTTCTCTGGAAAAGAGGCGCTTGCGAGGGGACATGATTACTCTGTACAAGTACATTAGAGGGGATTATAGGCAGTTGGGGGATGTTCTTTTTTCCCATAAAAACAATCAGCGCACCAGAGGTCACCCCTATAGATTAGAGGAACAGAGCTTCCATTTGAAGCAGCGTAGGTGGTTTTTCACGGTGAGGGCAGTGAGGCTGTGGAATGCCCTTCCTAGTGATGTGGTAATGGCAGACTCTGTTAATGCCTTTAAGAGGGGCCTGGATGAGTTTTTGAACAAGCAGAATATCCAAGGCTATTGTGATACTAATATCTACAGTTAGTATTACTGGTTGTATATATATAGTTTATGTATGTGAGTGTATAGATTGGTTAGTATAGGTTGTGTGCTGGGTTTACTCGGATGGGTTGAACTTGATGGACAATGGTCTTTTTTCAACCCTATGTAACTATGTAACTATGTAACTATGTAACTATGTAACTATGTAACTATGTCTCCAACAAGGTAAATGCAAGTTCAGTTGGGTTGAATACAGGCGACGGACTTGGCCATGGCATAACATTCAAATTCTTTGCATGTGGGTTGCTTTCGCAGTATGATTTGGGCCCCTGTCCCTCTGTACCGTGAAGCACAATCCTATCAGTTTTTCAGCATTTGGCTAAATCATAAGCCGTTTGTTCCCTTCTCTGTACTCTTCTATCATCATTCTGGTTCATGTGGATCTTCATTTCATCTGTCCAAAGAATACTGTTCCAGAACTGGACATCATTTCTTCTAGCAAAGTCTAACCTGGCCTCCCTAATCTTGGGGCTGAGCAGTGTTTTACACCTTTTTGTAAACCCTCTGTATTTCAGGAAGTCTTCTCTTGAGTGTTAACTTTGTAAATACAGGTATCGGACCCCTTATCCGGAAACCCATTATCCAGAAAATTTCAAATTACAGAAAGGTCATCTCCCATAGACTCCATTTTAATCAAATAATTCACATTTTTAAAAAGTATATCCTTTTTCTCTGTAGTAATAAAACAGTACCTTGTACTTGATCACAACTAAGATATAATTACCCCTTATTGGGGGCAGAACAGCCCTATTGGGTTTATTTAATGGTTAAATGATTCCCTTTTCTCTGTAATAATAAACAGTACCTGTACTTGATCCCAACTAAGATATAATTACCCCTTATTGGGGGCAGAACAGCCCTATTGGGTTTATTTCATGGTTAAATGATTCCCTTTTCTCTGTAATAATAAACAGTACCTGTACTTGATCCCAACTAAGATATAATTACCCCTTATTGGGGACAGAACAGCCCTATTGGGTTTATTTAATGGTTAAATGATTCCCTTTTCTCTGTAATAATAAAACAGTACCTGTACTTGATCCCAACTAAGATATAATTACCCCTTATTGGGGGCAGAACAGCCCTATTGGGTTTACTGTTTAAATAATTCTTTCAGTAGACTTAAGGTAGGCGATCCAAATAACAGAAAGATCCCTTATCCGGAAATCCCCAGGTCCCGAGCATTCTGGATAACAGACCCCATACCTGTAATACTCCATACCTTAAGTCTACTAAATATTATTGTAAACATTAACATGAGTTAAACCCAATAGTATTACTGTGCCAATAAGGATTTATTATATCTTAGCTGTTTTATTATTACAGAGAAAATGAAACAATTTTGAAAAATTTTAATTAGTTGATTAAAATGTGAGATGGCCCTTCCGGTAATTTGTAGCTTTCTGGATAACGGGTTTCCAGATAAAGGATCCCTTACCTGTATTTCTATTGGAAAGTGTGCCCAGCAGCCACATAATGAAACTGTTACACGTCAGTATAATTTCTTCCACCCCCTCCAGCTATCAGACTGAAAATATAAAAAATTTGCCCGCTTCCAACATAAGAAGCATTCAGAGTACGAGAGCAGAAACAGCTTTTATCTCCATCCTTTGTCCAGAAGAGCTGTAATAATGCTGTTAGGTATGCTTGGGTGAAAGAGAAGAAAGTGCGCGGAAGTGCTAAATGGGGCAGTTAATTGTGAAAGTAGAGAAGAAAATGGCAATGCGTGCAACAGCAGGGGCTCCTAATATTCAGCCAAAAAGTACATTTCTGTTGGAATTATCTGTAGCTCACAGTCAAGGGCACCAGGAAACATTCGAAGGAAGTTCTTAACTGAAATGGGGCTGAACAAAAAGCTAAAATTATTTAAATACAGCAAATAATTAAAAACTGAAACCAATTGCAGACTGTCTGAGAACAGCACTCTCTATATTCTATACAATAGCACTCTCTATATTCTATACAATAGCACTCTCTATATTCTATACAATAGCACTCTCTATATTCTATACAATAGCACTCTCTATATTCTATACAATAGCACTCTCTATATTCTATACAATAGCACTCTCTATATTCTATACAATAGCACTCTCTATATTCTATACCAGTGCTGTCCAACTTCTGTGGCACCGAGGGCCGGAATTTTTCCGGCCTCCGTGGTGGAGGGCCGATAATGGAAGTTAGTTTTCACCACTCCCCTTTTTAAAACCACACCCACTTGAAACCACACCCATGTTATCGCATGGCCATAGCCATATTAATGGTGGTAGTACAGCAAAAACTTGCCATACTCTGCCTTCTCTACCCTGCCTGTATGTGCCATACTCTGTCTGCCCTATGCTGCCTGTGTGTGCCATACTCTGCCTTCCCTACCCTGCCTGTGTGTGCCATACTCTGCCTTCCCTACCCTGCCTGTGTTTGCCATACTCTGCCTTCCCTACCCTGCCTGTGTGTATGGCACACACAGGCAGCATAGGGCAGGCAGAGTGTGGCATACACAGGCAGCCTACAGTGACACAATGCTGCTACTGCTCCTACAGTCTGCACAATAACTATATATTAAAAAACTTTTTAATTGCAGTACCACCTCAGTATATGTTCTTTTTATAGTGTGCAGGGTTTATTTGTGGGTTTCTACTGCTATCTGAGGTGTGAACAGGGGAACAATGTGGGTGATTACAGCCTGAGCCTGAGGTGTGAACACTGCAGGGGTAGAACAATGTAGGGATTAAAAGGTGTGAACAACACAGGGGATTACATTTTTAAACAATACAGGGGGGTTTACAGCCTGAATCTGAGGTGTTAACCATGCAGGGGGGCAGTACTGATACAATTTAAAGCTTACACAAAGGTAAGTTATCAAAGCAGCCAGACAGGTGGGGGGCCACACAGAGGGGGGTCGAGGGCCGCATGCGGCCCGCGGGCCGCCAGTTGGACAGCACTGTTCTATACAATAGCACTCTCTATATTCTATACAATAGCACTCTCTATATTCTATACAATAGCACTCTCTATATTCTATACCAGTGCTGTCCAACTTCTGCGGTGCCGAGGGCCGGAATTTCTCTAGCATTCATAGTGGAGGGCCGCTAATGGAAGCCAGTTTTGACCACTCCCCTTTTGAAACCACACCCACTTCAAACCACACCTATTTTATCACAATGGTGGTAGCACAGCAAAATCCCAAATGCTTGGTCCTTACTGTGGGGATATCAACCATCATTCATATGTGAAAGAATTATGTCATATTAAGATATACCCTTAAATTCCATATGCCTCCTCCTCCCCTGTGTATAGCACAGCAACCCCCAGTACATAATTACACACCTTAGGGACCATTTACTGACTATTTCCAACTGCTAACAAACTCCCACAACAAACCCCTGCCAGGTTCACCTCCCACAAGCAGCATAGGGCAAGCAGAGTATGGCACACACAGGCAGCACTCTGCCTGTCCTATGCTGTCTGTGTGTGCCATACTCTGCCTGCCCTACCCTGCCTGTGTGTGCCATACTCTGCCTGCCCTACCCTACCTGTGTGTACCATACCCTCCCTGCCCTATGCTGCCTGTGTGCCATACTCTGCCTACCCTATGTTCCCTGTGTGTGCCATACACACAGGTAGCATAGTCCAGGCAGTACCTGCATAGGTACCTACAGTACCTATGTCTGAGGTGTGAACAGGTAAACAATGGGGGTGATTACAGCCTGAGCCTGACGTGTGAACACTGCAGGGGGGTGAACAATGCAGGTATTAAAAGGTGTGAACAACACAGGGGATTACATGATTAAACAATACAGGGGGATTACAGCCTGAATCTGAGGTGAGAACCATGCAGGGGGCCAGTTAATCTCAGTACTGATACCATTTAAAGCTTACACAAAGGTAAGCCATCAAAGCAGCCAGACAGGTGGGGGGCCACACAGAGGGGGGTCCCGCGGGCTGCCAGTTGGACAGCACTGTTCTATACAATAGCACTCTCTATATTCTATACAATAGCACTCTCTATATTCTATACAATAGCACTCTCTATATTCTATACAATAGCACTCTCTATATTCTATACAATACTACTCTCTATATTCTATATAACAGCCCTCTCTATATTCTATATAATACTTTCTATATTCTATATAATACTCTCTATATTCTATATAATACTCTCTATATTCTATATCAGTGCTGTCCAACTTCTACGGTGCCGAGGGCCGGAATTTTTCTAGCATACATGGTGGAGGGCCGCTAATGGAAGCCAATTTTGACCACTCCCCTTTTGAAACCACACCCACTTCAAACCACACCTATTTTATCACAATGGTGGTAGCACAGCAAAATCCCAAATGCTTGGTCCTTACTGTGGGGATATCAACCATCATTCATATGTGAAAGAATTATGTCATATTAAGATACAGTGGTGTGAAAAACTATTTGCCCCCTTCCTGATTTCTTATTCTTTTGCATGTTTGTCACACAAAATGTTTCTGATCATCAAACACATTTAACTATTAGTCAAAGATAACACAAGTAAACACAAAATGCAGTTTTTAAATGAGGGTTTTTATTATTAAGGGAGAAAAAAAATCCAAACCTACATGGCCCTGTGTGAAAAAGTAATTGCCCCCTGAACCTAATAACTGGTTGGGCCACCCTTAGCAGCAATAACTGCAATCAAGCGTTTGCGATAACTTGCAACAAGTCTTTTACAGCGCTCTGGAGGAATTTTGGCCCACTCATCTTTGCAGAATTGTTGTAATTCAGCTTTATTTGAGGGTTTTCTAGCATGAACCGCCTTTTTAAGGTCATGCCACAACATCTCAATAGGATTCAGGTCAGGATTTTGACTAGGCCACTCCAAAGTCTTCATTTTGTTTTTCTTCAGCCATTCAGAGGTGGATTTGCTGGTGTGTTTTGGGTCATTGTCCTGCTGCAGCACCCAAGATCGCTTCAGCTTGAGTTGACGAACAGATGGCCGGACATTCTCCTTCAGGATTTTTTGGTAGACAGTAGAATTCATGGTTCCATCTATCACAGCAAGCCTTCCAGGTCCTGAAGCAGCAAAACAACCCCAGACCATCACACTACCACCACCATATTTTACTGTTGGTATGATGTTCTTTTTCTGAAATGCTGTGTTACTTTTACGCCAGATGTAACGGGACACGCACCTTCCAAAAAGTTCAACTTTTGTCTCGTCGGTCCACAAGATATTTTCCCAAAAGTCTTGGCAATCATTGAGATGTTTTTTAGCAAAATTGAGACGAGCCATAATGTTCTTTTTGCTTAAAAGTGGTTTGCGCCTTGGAAATCTGCCATGCAGGCCGATTTTGCCCAGTCTCTTTCTTATGGTGGAGTCGTGAACACTGACCTTAATTGAGGCAAGTGAAGCTTTAGAAATGGCTTTATAACCTTTACCAGACTGATAGATCTCAATTACTTTTGTTCTCATTTGTTCCTGAATTTCTTTGGATCTTGGCATGATGTCTAGCTTTTGAGGTGCTTTTGGTCTACTTCTCTGTGTCAGGTAGCTCCTATTTAAGTGATTTCTTGATTGAAACAGGTGTGGCAGTAATCAGGCCTGGGGGTGACTACAGAAATTGATATTTAAATTGAAAATTGAAATTGATAAACCACAGTTAAGTTATTTTTTAACAAGGGGGGCAATCACTTTTTCACACAGGGCCATGTAGATTTGGAGTTTTTTTTCTCACTTAATAACGTAAACCTTCATTTAAAAACTGCATTTTGTGTTCAATTATGTTATCTTTGACTAATAGTTAACGGTTTTTGATGAGCAGAAACATTTAAGTGTGACAAACATGCAAAAGAATAAGAAATCAGGAAGGGGGCAAATAGTTTTTCACACCACTGTATACCCTTAAATTCCATATGCCTCCTCCTCCCCTGTGGATAGCAGAGCAACCCCCAGTACATAATTACACACCTTAGGGACCATTTAATGGCTATTTCCAACTGCTAACAAACTCCCACAACAAACCCCTGCCAGGTTCACCTCCCACAAGCAGCATATGGCAAGCAGAGTATGGCACACACAGGCAGCACTCTGCCTGTCCTATGCTGTCTGTGTGTGCCATACTCTGCCTTCCCTTCCCTGCCTGTGTGTGCCATACTCTGCCTTCCCTATGCTGCCTCTGTGTGCCATACTCTGCCTGCCCTACCCTGCCTGTGTGCGCCATACTCTGCCTGCCCTACCCTTCCTGTGTGTGCCATACCCTCCCTGACGTATGCTGCCTGTGTGTGCCATACTCTACCTGCCCTATGCTGGCTGTATGTGCCATACTCTGCCTACAGTACCTATGTCTGAGGTGTGAAGAAGTGAACAATGGGAGTGATTACAGTCTGAGCCTGAGGTGTGAACACTGCAGGGGGTGAACAATGCAGGTATTAAAAGGTGTGAAAAACACAGGGGATTACATTTTTAAACAATACAGAGGGATTACAGCCTGAATCTGAGGTGAGAACCATGCAGGGGGCCAGTTAATCTCAGTACTGATACCATTTAATGCTTACTCAAAGGTAAGCCATCAAAGCAGCCAGACAGGTGGGGGTCGCGGGCCGCATGCGGCCCGCGGGCCGCCAGTTGGACAGCACTGTTCTATATAATAGCACTCTCTATATTCTATATAACAGCCCTCTCTATTCTATATAATACTTTCTATATTCTATATAATACTCTTTATATAATACTCTATATATTCTATATAATAGCCCTCTCTATATTATATATAATACTCTCTATATTCTATATAATACTCTCTATATTCTATATAATAGCCCTCTCTGTATTATATATAACACTCTCTATATTATATATAATAGCACTCTTGATATTAAGCATTCAAAGGAATGTTTGCGAATCCGCCAGTAAACTGTTATACTGATAATACTTCATTCAAATCCCAGTGGGTCAAGTGTTTCGTGTTCATTTAATGAAATCATATCAGCTTTATACAGCTTCTAAACTCCTTCTGTCCCCAAACAAAGCATCACAGCAATAATGCCAATCAAATCTACTTAATCTGAACCAAATACTAACATTGTTTTAAGACTAAAGGAATACTTTGAATAAATTATATTTTTTTATCCAACATACATATTGGTGGGGGGGGACATTTACTACTGCATTTCTTTTTTTGTTCATCACCATTCCAGTTTAGAAACTTCCTTCAAATGTTTCCTGGTGCCCTTGACACTGAGCTACAGATAATTCCTACAGAAATGTACATTTTGGTTGAATATGAGGAGCTCTTGCAGTTGAATGCGTTACCTTCTCCTCACTACTTTCACAATTAACTGCCCCACTGAGAAAGAAAATACAGTGAAACTTCAATTTTACACACCCCTCATTTTACACAGTTGTTGTGTGGTCCCATTATTATATAATCCTTAATACATTTCCCCATGGGGGTCCACCAAACATCCGTGTAAATTAAGGGAAAACTAAAAATCAGGGTATGTAAAATTGAGGTTTTATTGTATTTTCTCTCATTTATGATGAGTGAAAGTGATTTATAGCAGGAATGAGATATTTTGCACAGTCCTGTGCTTAAAGGAACAGTAACGCCAAAAATGAAAGTGTATTAAAGTATTTAAATTTAATGTACTGTTGCCCTGCACAGGTATAGTTATGTATTTGCTAAAGTAACAGTAATATAGCCAATATAAATAAGCTGCTGTGTAGCCCCGGGGGCAGCCATTCAACCTGGAAAAAAGGAGAAAAGGCACAGGTTACATAGCAGATAACAGATAAGCTCTGTAGAATACAATAGTGTTTTATCTGTTATCTGCTATGTGCATGTGCCTTTTCTCCTTTTTTCCAGGTTGAATGGCTGCCCCCATGGCTACACAGCAGCTTTGTTTATATAAACTATAGTAGTCTTTCTGAGGCAAACACACCAGTTGTAGCAATGCAGGGCAACAGTACATAATATCGTAATTATTTTTATACACTTTCATTTTTTGGTGTTACTGTTCCTTTAAGGGCAAATGCACCAAATACCTGGTGCCCTCTTACCTTCCAATTTGTGCCTGTATGTTACCCAACCACTTAGACTGTAAGCACTACGGGGCAGGGACCTCCTTCCTACTGTATCTTGGCACTTACTCCCTGTGTATTTATACTTATTTATTGTATTTATTATAACACTTGTCCTCCCTGTGTGTAATTCTGTACATTGTAAGATTGTACAGCGCTGCGTACCCTTGTGGCACTTTATAAATAAAGTTATACATACATACATACATACAAGCAGCAGCCCGTCCACTCAACCTACAGAGAATGTTTGGCACACAAAGAACTTACCATGAATCTTGCGGAAGGTTGAGTGTTATGCTGCCCTTGATTTGATCTCCAAAGCAAAAGTAGCCCAGGGTAGCTAGAGAGATGTACAGAGCGGTCACTATCGCCATGCCAATGTTTAGAGCTTTGGAGAAGTCTTTTTTGTCCCTCATACGATTCTCTAGAGGAAGCACCTGCAATGGAAGGAAAAAGTACCCACAATTACTGCTGTGCGGATCTACAATGCACACATATACTGAATAAGCTGGATATATGAAGTAGATTTTCCCTGCCAGCACCAACCACACACATAGTAGGGGTTATTTATCATGACACACTTGTATGAAGGGTACACCCCTTACTACTTAGCACTTACATATCAGCCAATAAATTGACAAAGTTCTGTCTTTTACTCCCACACTATATCCTGATAAGTTCAAGCTGCATTATTTACACCTAAGGTCTTGCCGCACAATGCACAGCAATGGAAGGCGCAACGTAGCCCTTCTATGGGGTCTGTACCTTGTGCATTTGAGTGACATATGACAACATGTCACCTACCCCTCATGAATACAGTGCTGGAGACATGGGAGCTGCTGCATTCAAGGGAGAGGTGCAGGTCCTTGCACTCCAGACCTACTGCTGTGGGTGCTATCAAAAAAAAAGAATAAGAAAACAAGAATAATCCTTTTCCCTCTGGATAATAGGCTTCCAGGCAATAGATTCCTTACCTGTGTAATGTCCAGAAGCAGGGGAAGTAAAAATATTTCTGATTAAAGGAAACTATACCCCAAACAATGTAGGTTTCTGTTAAAATGTATTGCATAAAGCTGCTCATATGTAAAACCCTGCTTCATCTATATATAAATAAACCATTTTCATAAAAATATACTTTTTAAATAGTATGTGCTATTGGGTAATCCTAAATAGAAAACTGCCATTTTACGTACTAAGGGCCGCCCCCCTGGGATCATAGGATTCACAGTGCACACAAACAAGCCAAGGCACACATACATGCTAGGCCCCATTAGCCAATGAATGGGCAGAGTTCTGCCTTTTGCTCCCACACTACTAGAAACAAGGTCCTTCTATCCATGCCGAAAGCTTAATAAAAAGTTGTGAAGCTTTTCTTGATGTTTGATAACAAAAGTAGAATATATTGTATCTTGTAATTTGGATAAATAAACTAAATGTTGATAGCTATGCAATATTCAGTTCAAAAGTGTCTTATCCAAGCAGGCTCAGTGTCCATACGGAAAACAATCTGTGCTCCATTTCCATGAAGTCCCCTGAGTTTTACCTAATTAAGTCTCTAACATATCTCTTCATTCATGCGCTGAATAGTTACTGGTATGCCCAAGGCATTCTTGGAATTTCCAGAGCTATACACTTATTAGAAAGCTTAGTTCATTCATCCACAACTCAACATTAAAGGGGTTCCATCGTGCGTGAGAGATACCTATACAGCTATCGTTTGTCTGTAGCGCCTTCCAGCTCTATATACTGCACCCTTATGGCCTAATGTATTTCCCAGCATGTTCCCCAATGTAGGTTACGTGATCCAGACACATAATAAAGTACTTAACTACTATAATGTGTTCAGAATAGGATCTAATTGTTGGCAGAAGGATGACATGTGGATGGAGTAGGAATAAACCTTTCGCTCCTATCTATATCCATATCTAAATGTTGTGCCATATGCATTATGTGCACCATTATTTGCTCCATCTGCAGCTTTCTTTCATTCATAAAAATGTCTGGCACATTGTTAAGGAACAGTAAAGGTAACCATAGACTGAAAGGTCTGCTCATATGGCGAGGTCCCCAAACAAGCAGAGCAGTCTTAGTTGATCCAGGGACTGGTCCCATTGCCATCTTGGAGTCAGGAAGGAATTTTTTCCCCTCTGCAGCAAATTAGAGAGATGGGGGTTTTGCCTTCCTCTGGATCAACTAGCAGTTAGGCAGGTTATATACACTAGGGTGTTAGGGTTGAACATGATGGATGGATGTCTTTTTTCAACCTAACTTACTATGATACTATGTTCTCCCGATATGCCCCACCCAAGGTGGGTGATATGGGGCTAATGCAATCATTTGGCCATAGGGCCTCCAGTAGAACAAATGTTGTGTTACCATTAAACAATCCTTGGGAATATTACTTGGTTGCATTCTGTTACTGTTTCATGTCGGGTAATATGTATAAATTATATGTTACCTTGTACTGGTGGAACTAAAGTGGGAGGCAGTAATAAGGATACGGCCTACACATCCTATTAAAATGTAAGGCAGCCTCTCCAGAACACATAATTATAGTTTGCAGACACAAGATAAAGTTATGTTACCATGACTTTGTACTGAAAACCACAAATCATAGAAATTCAGAAAACATTTCTGGGATTTGGAGAACGGAGATGAATATTAGCAAATGTCATAAATAATTACATTGTCTAAATATTGATGTTTCGCTAGAAGGAAAGAGTCTAATTAATTCTGCAGCTTTTTGACAAACATTAACAAATAAATTCCCATGTCTTCTGCTCATTGGAGAAAGAGGCAGCGGCACGAAGCGTTACGATGGTTACAAAATGAGGTGCAAGTGTTCCTATAGAGGCTTTTAACTACTTGCACATAGGTATTTACCTAGGGTTCTATTGCCCCCCACAACCACTGCGCACTAGGCCCGTGTTTGTTCTACCTGCCATTAGTTTCAGCCCAGGTGTTGCGCCAACACACTGAACTCACTTGCACTTAGTCAGTCATATGTTAATGTCATCATTAAAGGGGTGGTTCAACTTTAAGTTAACGTTTAGTATATTATAGAATGGCCAATTCTTTTCAACTGATCTTCATTATTTATTCTGTACAGTTTTATAATTATTTGGTTTCCTTTACAGACTTTTTTTTAGCTTTCAGATGGGGGTCACCGACCCCGGCAGCCAAAAACCTTTTGCCCTGCGAGACAACAATTTACTGTTATTGTTAATTTTTCTTACTTACCTTTCTAGTCTAGCCCTCTCCTATTTATCTTCAAGTCTCTCATTCAATCCAATGCCTGGCGGCTAATAGAATCTGGACCCTAGCAACCAGATAGCTGCTAAAATTCCAAACAGGAGAGGCCCTAAAAAAAAGCTAAATAATTCAAAAACCACAAATAATATGGATAGGGAAGCAGTGCCACACTGAATTCTGCATCGTGTCCCTATACCCCAGCTCTGGGTGCAGGCAAGTGTAGGTGCCGGCGCTCCCCCTCCCATTAAGGCTGCAAAGAGGATGTGCAGTATACAACGGGGGTGGGATTACACAAAAGTTTAGCAGCTTCTGACTGGGGTGGGGGGCCCTCAGGCAGCAGCCCTGGTGGACCACAGACACTCCAGTCTGACACGGTCTACCTTATACATATCCCATTTAAGTGAATCAGAAGCAGCTTTTGCTGGGAAAAGGGGCAGTTTGAGGTCTTCAGGACTGGGGGGTGCAGGGCCCACTGGAGCTACCGCCCCAGGGGCCCTGCAGGTGCCCTCACCGGCCGCATCCCCTGCACCCCCTAAATCCCACCCCCCCACAGGGGCTCCTGCTGAGCCATCCTTACACCCCCCGCAGGGGCCCTGCTGAGCCTCTCTAACCCCCCACCCGACGTCCTCCCCTGAGCGGGTAGAACTTTAACACGTCAGGGGAGGAACAGTTGGCCGGGCGGAGGGCCAGCAAGGGTCAGGTCTGTGCCGCCGGGGCCCACCAAGTTTTTTCCCAGTGTTCCGGCTGCCCTGTCCGACCATGGAGGTCTTCCATTCTCAGATTAGTCTTGTGGTTTGAGGTCCTTTCTCAGAGAAAGGAGCACACTATGCTGTCTGCAGTGGAGAAATTACCCTAGCCATGAAAATAACTGGTATAGCTGGAATAATGAAACTTTTTCATATTGTGACTGGCCCTTTAATATTTTAGAAAATGAAAATAGGATAGATTAGCCGCAGTCCTCTTTGTAAAGTAACTAAATGGGAAAAAGTTATTATGTGCATAGCATGCAGCCGAAATCCCGCAGTGCCTAATTGGCTGGAAAGCAGGTCAGAGAAAGGGGGTTACGATGATGTGCGGCAACAGATAAGTGGCTTTTAATAGCTAAAAATGTTGATGGTGGCTTACTTGCCTAATATGCAGAACTGGGAGCCCGCCGCTCATATCCACACTGCAGCTTTCCAATAACAAAGCAATATATCTTATTCTAACACATTGATTATAAGATTTAGCCATAGCAGGAATTTGAAAATGTACAGAGCATGTGGAAATACATAACACAAATTAGAAAAGATGCTTAAGGGTTTGTTCACCTTCGATTTATTAGTTGCTGTTTTTGAATTATTTAGCTTTATATATTAGCAACTATGTGGTTGCAAGGGTCCAATTTAACCTAGCAACAAGTCAGTGGTTTGAAAGAGAGACAGAAATATGTATAGATGAGGGCCTGAATAGAAAGACGTGTAATAAAAAGTTACCAATAAATCTGTAGCCTCACAAAGCCAATAGCTGGTTGGCTGCTAGGTTCAGTTACCCCACCCCCACCCCCACCCCCCCCTCCTATTTGAAAGCTGTAAAGATTCAGATTAGGAAGCCAAATTAAAAAATCAAAAATGAAGACCAACTGAAAAGTTGTTAAGAGCACGCCATTCTATAACATGCTTAAAGGAGAAGGAAAAGCTAAGTCACTTGGGGGTGCCAAAATGTTAGGGGCTATTTTCTCCTAATAGGGGCACCAGCCTGGGGTACGAGGTAAGCGATTCAAGTCACTTGGGGGTGCCTAACATTTTAGCACCCCCAAGTGACTTAGCCTTTCCTTCCCCTTTAAAGTTAACCTGTAGGTGATCTACCCTTTTAAGGTGCAGCCACCAATAAATAGCCCCATTCTTTTCAAAAAGAACCCCCACAAAGAGTTTCTCTTAGGAGAGCTGCAAGAGACTTGTTAAATATGCAGCCTATGCCCCCCACTACACAACAGGCAGGATATTTGTAGCATGGATTTAGTTGACCTTTAAAAGAAATTGAATAGAAAATAAAACACACTTGTAATAGTGGCCTTCCCAACTTTATTCATAGGTATGATTTTAAAAATCCCCCAAGCACTATTCGTACTTTCCAAAACTTAACCCATGCCCCCCTACTGTTGCTTCTGAAGATGTAAAATCAGGCTTGAGGCTGGGACAAGCACCTGATTGGTTGAAGCACCAACGGGCATACAGAGACCATTTTATCCAGTTTCAAGCTGGAGTATCCAATTGATTTGTTGGCCTTCTGTTTTGCATTGAGCTCTAGAAAGGGGATCTTAGCCAGTAAAATTCTCATTACTAAGGCAAGGAAGGCCATTAACAGGGGAAAGTGCCCAAAACTTTGCCCAACAACTAGTATTCAAGCATATCTGAAATTGGTAGAACCTCAAATACATGGAACCGTCTCTCAGAAAATGATTATACATCTGCCCGATATTTGGCATTGCTCGTTACACCTGCAGTATCATTACCGAGGAGCCTTCTCTACAAAGTAACAATTGCTTTACAGATCCCGGCTTCAGTCTATCTGCAGTAACAAGAGTCGCGTCCTGTTTGCATAAGCCAATGATGTGACAGTCGGTGTCATTAAATCAGAATTTAAATATTCCCTTTCACAAGGTTCCCAAGCGTTATATTGTCTGCAACCAACCCTTCTGCTTTCAAAGACAGGTTGGCCTGCAGGATTTATAGAACAATATCACTGCTTTAAAGGAGAAGGAAAGGTAAAAACTTAGTAAGCTTTATCAGAAAGGTCTATGTACTGTAAATACAGCCATAAGCACTCACAGAGTCCTCTATCAAAAGAAACAGTATTTCTTGTTTCTGTAATTCCTGTGCCAGAGTCTGCCCAGCTCTCTCCTGCTCCCCCCTCCCTCAAGAATGCTAAGAACTCCCCCCCCCTCAGAAATGTGTGATCTCAGCCAATCAGCAGGAAGCTTCCCCCTAGTCTTACAAACTGAGCATGAACACCGGTCTTGGTGCAGGAGTGTGGTATTATTGGAATTTTCTTTACAGAGCTCAGAAGTTTTTTTTTCCCTATGAGGCTTTGGATCATCTGAACAGAAGAAATATGGGGAGACTTAAGGGCACTATTGAGAGAACTGAAGTGACGCCTGCAGCTTGTGATTTCTGTAGATTGTAAGCTCTTTTGGGCAGGGCTCCCTTCCCCTCCTGTATCGGTTACTGATTGCTTTATATGTTACTCTGTATGTCCAATGTATGAAATGCAGTAATTCCTTGTAGAGTGTAAGCTCTTTTGGGCAGGGCTCCCTTCCCCTCCTGTATCGGTTACTGATTGCTTTATATGTTACTCTGTATGCCCAATGTATGAAATGCAGTAATTCCTTGTAGAGTGTAAGCTCTTTTGGGCAGGGCTCCCTTCCCCTCCTGTATCGGTTACTGATTGCTTTATATGTTACTCTGTATGTCCAATGTATGAAATGCAGTAATTCCTTGTAGAGTGTAAGCTCTTTTGGGCAGGGCTCCCTTCCCCTCCTGTATCGGTTACTGATTGCTTTATATGTTACTCTGTATGCCCAATGTATGAAATGCAGTAATTCCTTGTAGAGTGTAAGCTCTTTTGGGCAGGGCTCCCTTCCCCTCCTGTATCGGTTATTGATTGCTTTATACGTTACTCTGTATGCCCAATGTATGTAATGCAGTAATTCCTTGTAGAGTGTAAGCTCTTTTGGGCAGGGCTCCCTTCCCCTCCTGTATCGGTTACTGATTGCTTTATATGTTACTCTGTATGCCCAATGTATGAAATGCAGTAATTCCTTGTAGAGTGTAAGCTCTTTTGGGCAGGGCTCCCTTCCCCTCCTGTATCGGTTACTGATTGCTTTATATGTTACTCTGTATGCCCAATGTATGAAATGCAGTAATTCCTTGTAGAGTGTAAGCTCTTTTGGGCAGGGCTCCCTTCCCCTCCTGTATCGGTTACTGATTGCTTTATATGTTACTCTGTATGCCCAATGTATGAAATGCAGTAATTCCTTGTAGAGTGTAAGCTCTTTTGGGCAGGGCTCCCTTCCCCTCCTGTATCGGTTACTGATTGCTTTATATGTTACTCTGTATGTCCAATGTATGAAATGCAGTAATTCCTTGTAGAGTGTAAGCTCTTTTGGGCAGGGCTCCCTTCCCCTCCTGTATCGGTTATTGATTGCTTTATATGTTACTCTGTATGTCCAATGTATGTAGCCCACTTATTGTACAGCGCTGCGGGATATGTTGGCGCTTTATAAATAAATGTTAATAATAATAATAATTAACACTTTATTAGCCTTTCCTTCTCCTTTAAATCTTGAGTAGGCAAGTACTAATATATTAGGCAGTTGGAGCTTTAATCAAGTATTGCATCAGGTACCTTGGCTTAAAAACTCAACTTATAAATTAGTAAGGGGATATATATTTAAAAAAGCCTTGGAATGGTAGCCAGTAAAATATCATGCTCTTTGTAGAGCCCTTACTATTATATACTCTATACTACATGTATATGTACTATATGTACTCTGAGCAACATGTGATCATTAGAATCGTACTGGGACCCCCAACCTGCATCCTCAGGGGCCCCCCACCCCAGTGGCAAACTCCTACCTCCTTCCGTCAAACCTACCTCCAGCCTGTAATATCCACCCCTCCCTACCATACCTTTTACCTCCTTCTTGCGGCCGCAATCGGGGAATAGAGTGGGAAGCGGGTCCATGCTCTGCTGGGTGTACCACCGGCCCAGCCCAACCCTGATTAGAATCGTTTGACTTAATCGGACTTGATAACTATCACTGCCCACATCCCTCAGGAATTTGTTAGAGAGACTGGTCCGAGATGTCAAATCCCACTACATTCAAATCAATATCAGAATTGATGGAATGTAATTTCCTAGCCGATCAATCAGAATTAGATTGATTCGGAATGAGTAATTCGAAGTTAAATTTATTTCCATTGGTTTCGGTATTTGCATAATAAATCCCAGAATCATTCCAGATTGACTTGAAGTGATCAATTTATAGCAATCTTTTGTAAATCAGCAATACCTGAATGTGATTAGCTTTTCATACCCAGGGTCATAGACGTGACTATGTCAGTTGGTAGGTCCCAATGTGATTTAGCTAGGTCCAGCGAGGAGCTTCCTATTGATTAGAGAGTACACACACGCCATTTGCAGCCAGCCATGCAGTGGGGGTACAATGATACAAACCCCCTGCCCCCCATAACATCGCCACTCATGTCAATGGGAGTTTCGGAGTCACTTTTCCAGAAATTAGCAAATACCATTTCTGAAAACCAGCATTTAGCTTTCAACAGCCAATGTCTTTAGTGAAGTAATTATATAAATACCACCCAGCATGAACAATATATGAGTCAGAAAGCGAATACTTTAGGCTTTGTGCCAAATCATTGGAAGTATTCACTTTCTGGCTTGTATTCTATTTATGTTAGGTGATATGTATATAATTACTGATATAAATACAAAGGGGCTACACACAGCTGTGATTGGCAATGAAACACAGTGAGACAACAGCATTCATAGCCCCTAAACCTCTAAGCGATGACATCTGAAACCCGAGCAATATGAATTCTGCATCTCACTTACCACGCCTATTCCTTCAAACGCAAATATAGCTGTTCCAAAGAACAACGGATAGGTCTTCCAACTCGTTCCCAGCGGCAATGCACGAGGGTCTGATAAATTCTGAAAACATTTTTTTTAATTATTAATGTACATAAAATAATAATAAGGACTATTTCCCATATGTAATAAAAGACACTTGTTTTAGACTTAATTCTACTAGATACTGTATATCATGACCTGGATGAATGAGAATCTTCATAGACAAAAGACACTATGTTTGCACAGAGGTAATAAAAACCCATAGCAACCAATAAGATTTGCTTTTAAACAGGTGACCAGTAAATTCTACCAGCTGATTGGTTGCTATGGGTTACTGCTCCTGGGCAAACTTTGTGCCTTTTATTACATAACCCCCTATGTGTTTAGACAAAATGTAACTTCCTCCTATTTGTGAGACTGGTTTTATTTGCATAGTAAGATCAAATACATGGTGCAAATAATAAATGAATCCAAAAATATTTTGCACAAGTATTTATAACAATAATAAAACAGTACCTGTACTTGATCCCAACTAAGATATAAATTACCCCTTATTGGGGGCAGAACAATCCTATTGGGTTTATTTCAAGTTTATATGATTCCCTTTTCTCTGTAATAATAAAACAGTACCTGTACTTGATCCAACTAAGAAATAATTACCCCTTATTGGGGCAGAACAATCCTATTGGGTTTATTTAATGGTTAAATGATTCCCTTTTTTCTGTAATAATAAAACAGTACCTGTACTTGATCCCAACTAAGATATAATTACCCCTTATTGGGGGCAGAACAGCCCTATTGGGTTTATTTAATGGTTAAAGGATTCCCTTTTCTCTGTAATAATAAAACAGTACCTGTACTTGATCCCAACTAAGATATAATTACCACTTATTGGGGGCAGAACAGCCCTATTGGGTTTATTTAATGGTTAAAGGATTCCCTTTTCTCTGTAATAATAAAACAGTACCTGTACTTGATCCCAACTAAGATATAATTACCCCTTATTGGGGCAGAACAGCCCTATTGGGTTTATTTAATGGTTAAATGATTCCCTTTTCTCTGTAATAATAAAACAGTACCTGTACTTGATCCCAACTAAGATACAGTATAATTACCCCTTATTGGGGGCAGAACAGCCCTATTGGGTTTATTTAATGGTTAAATGATTCCATTTTCTCTGTAATAATAAAACAGTACCTGTACTTGATCCCAACTAAGATATAATTACCCCTTATTGAATGAAAAACAATCCTATTGGGTTTATTTAATGTTAAAGTTGTTTTTTGTAAGTATGGAGATTCAAATTATGGATAGAACCCTTGTCCAGAAAACCCCAGGTGCCAAGCATTCTACATAACAGGTCCCTTATACATATAATTTAATTTAGAACAGACTTATCGGTATTTTCCTGGTGTATTTAAACTAAACAAAAATCTAGGCTTTTTAGGCATGTATTAATTTATCAATTTGTTAAATGAAAAAATGAAATGAAAAAGTGCAGTTTGCTTACCCTGATTACGTACTGATACACGATTATGAGGCTGATTGCCATGGAGAGATTGGCTAAGAAAGATAACAAAGACAGGTTCTTCAGATCCCGAATAAACACCAGTGGGATGATCAGCGGAAGGAAAGAGAACATGTATATCCGTAGGTCCAGGGTCCATATTCCTCCTATTCCCGGCTGCTGTAACTTGGTCGCCAAAAACACTTCTAATACCTGAAAAACCGTAAGCTGCATATTAACCAACAGAACTTGAATTTGCTTTCAATATAAGGAACCACTTATTTGTCAGAGTTGCCAAAGACGCCCATCTTTTTCTCAACACCCATTCGGTTGAGCAGTTTAAGCTGACCCTAAACTATGGACTTTGCACCACAAATGCATCATGTTTGGGACAGTCACACACACTAGGGGCAGTTTCATCAGGAGCCAATAACCTGCCTGTATGATTTTGGAGTGTGGAAGGAAACCGTAGAAGCCATATGAAACCCACGCACAGGGAGAAAATACAAACTCCTTGCAGGCAGTGTCCAGGCTAGAACCGAAGAAGGAAATCTAGGTCTGTGCCAACTCTAGCAGTGCCAACTATTGGGCCACCATGCTGTTTTTCCTCCATCTACGTGCCCAGACACCTGCGACTTCCTCAATGAACACAACATTCCCTGCATAGTGTGTGAATTGTGTCCAATTCACTGTGCAATTGGTCTCCATTTTTTGTTATCATTTTCAAATTATTTTCCTTCCTTTTCTGTCTCTTTTCAGTTTTCCTGTGGGCATCAATGACTTTGACATTATTGCTACTTTTTATTCCTTATTTTTCTATTCAGGCCCTCTCCTATTCATCTTCCAGTGTCTCATTCAAACCACTGTCTGACACATGGGGTAAATCTGACCCCAGCAACCACAGCTACTGAAATTCCAAACTTCTAAACAAAAATATAATTAATTCAAAAATCACTAAGCAGTTCTTCTCTTTTTTGCATCCCCTGGCAGGGGAGGAGGGACTAAACACTGATGTTACAAATTGTAACAACTTCTCCACAGCTTACAGGCAGCATGCAAGAACTACATAACCCACAATGCATTGCACAGTGATGTTCCTTTTCTTATTGGCATCTCGTGAGCAGGGAATTGTGGGATTGGGAGGAGGCAGGCTGAAGGCAGGCTGAGCACAGGCGACTACTGTTACATTTTATTTGAGTTACAAAGTAGTCAGCCAATCAGCAGAGGAACAGGGGGCGGGGCTTAGGGAACTGTTCCAAACCGGATTACTACATTAACAATCATGAAAAGGCTGCATATTTTTGAAATTGCAAAGTTGCTTGAATTTATGTTTTCTTTTCAAAAAGCTTAAGTTGTATTTGGGTGAAGTTCCACTTTAAAGGTGACCTACCCTTTTAAATAAACTTGATTATTTACCTTCTTATAATGCCTTTTTCTGCTCTCCATTCCATTCAAAATGGTAACTGGTTCTCAGGGTCACACTGACTGTATTTAGAAGTAAATTCTTTTTGAAAACATTTTCAGTGAACAAATTGTATATAAACATCAGGCTTCAATACAACACAGGATAGTAAAAAAAAAAAAAAAAAGTAGACTGCATTCTTGGGTTTATTAGGCAAAAACATCAGGGGAGTCTGATTATATTCAGCATCAAATGACCAATGAGTGAAAAATCAATAACTGCCCAGTGTGCTGTAATGTCTGTTTAACTGCAAGATGCACGATTTCCTTGAAAAATTAATATTTCGACCCCCCCAAGACTAGTGGGGAACATGCCTGGAAAGTGGAGAAAGAACAAAGTACGTCTCTCAGACGCAAATGCAGTGTCCTCCGGCAAGCTCCGGACTTCCCGTGGTGCATCTAGAAGCTGGACACACCGATAGCCGGTAGCAAGCCGGCAATGCATTTATGTAAATCTTTGGTTTTGAAGATGCTTCAGCTTGAGAAGCATAATAGCACAGTGTGGGACCACAGGGATGGACATTGGGAAAAAAAAAATGATATTGAAAACACGTTAAAATATTAATGCGGTGTCATGGTTCCTACTGCCTAAAAGGAATCATCAGCATCAAAAAGAAGACTAACGGGGTAAACCAAACGCTTCCCTTTTGGGTACACATTCATAATTCTGACATAGACTTCAAAGAGCAGGACAACAAATTAAGCAGTGGTGCTATATACTGTCAGGGTGACAAATAACAGCAGCATTATAATCCCTACTGCTCACCGTGCCTTCTGCTGCTTCCATACAAACAGCAAAACAAAGGATAACAATAGCTCTATACAGGCTCAAGCAATCTCCAATATCTTATATTATTGCATAGGGCTTAATTACTATAAAGAACTAAAGCACAACAATGAATATGGCAAGAAATGCTGTATTTTACATGCTTTAGAAGGCCTAGAACTGTAATGATCCAGGCCTTGACGGTTGCTCCCCATCTGGATTTGGTTAGGAGTGCCAGTGGCACTGCACATGCTCAGTGGGCTCTGGGCTGCTGTTGAGAAGTTCAGCTTAGGGGTCGTCACTGTCAAGAAGAAAAATGAGCTTCTTCCTTTATAAAGGCTGCTACTACAGCCTTATATTCTGATAAAAATGCTTTGAATAAATGACTAATTCACATTGCATAGGGAGTAAAATAATTGAGCTCTTTTTCCAAAGTGTATCCCATTCTTACCAAGGCACAAGGTTAAACGAGAAGGAAAGTCATTTTGGCATTTTACTGCCAATAGATTTACCACATTAGTGCCACCTAGAACATTTATTCTGCAGAAACCATTACTATACCTGAGTAAACAGCTTTAGAAGATTTCTCCATTTGCCTACGATAGCAGCTGCCATTTTTAAGTGCTATAATGGCTCAAGCCATTATAGCAAAGATCACACATTCATAAGGGAGGGGGGAGGGAGTTCTTAGCATTCAGGTGGGAGCAGGAGAGGGGAGAGAACTGGGCAGACTCTGGCCACCGGAATTAAAAATGTTTCTGACAGAGGAAGTCAGACAATGGAACATCATGTTTACACAAAAGAAGACAAGAAATCCTGTGATTCTTTTGATAGAGGACTCAGTGCAGCATCACTGTGAGTGCTTATGGCTGTATTTACATAGACCTTTCTGATAAAGCTTACTTAGCTTTTACCTTTCCTTCCACTCTACTACTACAAAAAATAAGTCATGTAGGTTCACTCTGATCAATCCCAACATGCAACATGCCCAACCCAGTAAATTCCTATTCTCTCTCAGTCCGTTATTCAGCAAGTAAGGGTTGGCAGGTCTTCATGGAATCAACAGGCACATTAATGTGGCCTTGTTATCACATTTGATTTAATTTCCTTTGTGATAATCGCAAATATTTGACAAAATACTTTTTAAAGGCCTGGTTATAACATTAATATCATAAATGATTGGGGGGGGGGGAAGTAATACATTAGCTAAAACAAAGCATGGAGAACAGCAGCGTGCAAGACTTTTACCCATTATAATTCCATCTCCATCAAAGAGACTTAAAGAAAATGGGAAAATAATGATCTCAGGAATTGTCAAATGCAAGTCTTGGGCTTAACACGTTTGTCTTACTTAACCATATATTATTTATCAGGGAGCCGTAAAATACCATTGTTTCCAGGCGAGTAATTGCAGCTCAACACCCCCCTCCCCTGAAGTATTAATCATTCTACTCAAGGTTTAAGGCTAGGATGTGTAAAACAAAGTTCAAAAAACAGAAAGAAGCACATAAATTATGAATAGTTATGTATCCATTGAAATTCTGTAAATTGAAACAGTTCAAACGTTTCTTTACTTTCTGTACACGGAATAATTGGGAGTCTCTTTCATCAAAGAACACTTTTAATTGAAATAATTAAAAAGGAAAATGTTTAGGAGAGAATGTTTATACTCACTTGTTTTATATTTTCTGCTAAAAACACAAAATAAACGCTGCAAAACCCCAGCTGTGTCACCACCAAAAACCAGTCAACCATACTCCTGAGGGAAGGAAAGGAGGCGCTGTTAGACTATTAAGAGAAGACATCATTAATAGAAAACTGAACTTAAAAAACAGAGACACTTTTATAAGAAGTGGGGGGGAGTTTAATGTTTCAAGACGTATAAAATGTAATCACATATTTCTAATAAAGTTGCAATGCTTAGCTGAAATATTAAAGGGGATTTTTTTTATATTAAACCCCTAATATACCTATCACTATAATTTGTTTCTTCAAAAAGTATGAATAAATACCATTTTTATATGCTGAAATCCAGCTGCAAAACAGTTTCTCTCTTTCTGCATCATTTGAACTCCTGGCAGGGGAGGAGGGACTAAAACACTGATGTTACAAATTGTAACAACTTCTCCACAGCTTACAGACAGCATGCAGGAACTACATAACCCACAATGCATTGCACTGGGATGTTCCTTTCCTTATTGACATCACGTGTGCAGCAGGGGATTGTGGGATTGGGAGGATGCAGGCTGAAGGCAGGCTAAGAACAGGCGACTACTGTTACATTTATTTGAGTCACAAAGTAGTCAGCCAATCAGCAGGGGAACAGGGGGCGGGGCTTAGGGAACTGTTCCAAACCAGATTATTACATTCAAAGTCATGAAAAGGCTGCATATTTTTAACTGATGTATATTGCAAAGTTGCTTGAAGTTATGTTTATTTTTCAAAAAGTTGTGTGTGGGTGGTGTTCCCCTTTAATTTAATTCAGAATGCAACACACAGAAGTAATGAAAAACCGGATTAAATCCAATACAAGTAACTTTTACCCTGATCCTAAGGTAGGCCTATTAATTTATAGCAACTCTAACTTGTAGGGAATTGTGCCAATCAAGTTATGGCTAATTTGTACATCAAACAGCTAGCCAAGTGTGTCACTGTAAATCCCTGAAGTCAACAAGTCATCCCATGTGTGACCGGCTGATGTCAAGCAATGAAGCAGTGAAGGCATGTTCTTTATACACTTTATACACAAAAGACATTTCACCAGAAGGCATCAAGAACGTTAATTTGGAGACAAAGAATTAAAAAAAAAAAAAAACCTAGGGAATGAGGATCTAAACCAGTGGTTCTCAGCCTTCCTAATGCCGCGACCCTTTAATACAGTTGCTCATGTTGTGGTGACCCCCAACCATAAAATTATTCCTAAGACCATCGGAAATATGTGTTTTCCGATGGTCTTAGGTGACCCCTGTGAAAGGGGTCCCGACCCACAGGTTGAGAACCGCTGGTCTAAACTGTAGCAAAATTGCACAAATGTTCCAAGAGTTAAGGTGGCCATACACGCCAATATCCCCACCTACGGGTGAGGGATATCAGGCTAATTCGGTTGTTTGGCCCAATACGACGGGTATAGGCGTCTGTCCAAGAGTTAAGGTGGCCATACACGCTAAGATTCGCTCGCTTGACGAGGTCGCAAAGCGAGCGGATGTTCTCCCGATATCCCCACTTACGGGTGAGGAATATCGGGCTAATTCGGTTGTTTGGCCCTATACGACGGGTATAGGCGTCTGTCGGTTCAGGGACTGCATCAACAAGGCCATGTGGCCCCGATCTGACTAAGAATCAAACCTGCCCAATCGAGATCTGGCCGATTTTAGGGCAGGCCCATCGTTAGCGCCCATACATGGGCCGTTAAGCTGCTGAATCGGTCTAAGGGACCGATATTGGCAGCTAGAATCGGCCCGTGTATAGCCACCTTTAGCCAATGTGCAACAAAGGTTGCAATCTACACCAGTGAGCTTTGCACTTTTAGTGGTTCAAACCCCTTTTGAGGTCCATTTTGAGTCACCCACTTAGCTTTTAACCAAAATCTCATCCTGATTGACCTTAAAGCTGGGTTCCCAAGATTTCCAGGGGAACGAACAGACATTTTTGTAACCCTAACAGGCCTTCAGGGTGGGCCCCTCAAGACAAAACACTTGGCCCCTTTTTCCAGGGGGAACACTGGTCTATACAATATACCTACAGAGATTAAATATAAAAGTAGCAGAACTACAAGGAAGCGTTAAATTAAAACTATATAGCATAGTCGGCTACAGGTGAGCAATCAGATGGGGTGACAACTCGCTCCTAACAGTAACAATGGAGAGCAACAAAATAGTTCTGTGTGGAAGTACGAAGTAAATTTCTATTGTACCAAAGGAAAAGAATACAAACCATAACATTTACAGTCCCTTGTGTCTGGCACTTACTGAGAATGATTTAACAAGGAAATCATCTCTGCTAGCCGAGCTGGTAGAAATCTTTATACAGGCAGAGCTGTGCCGCTCCAGCAGTTTCTGCATTTATAGAGAGAGCTGTGATACGCGGCCACGATAATGTACCATTCAACAAAGTGCTTTAGACTACTATACCAGCAGATATACATACACATAAATAGCCTACAGCGATTAAAGTACAGTAGGACTTCCAGCTGAAATAATACACCAGCGCCACAAAGGCACTAGGAACTATTGAAAAACATACAATGCGGTAATTATAGTTATCAGTTGCAACAATACAGCAGGCATGAATATATTTAGCTTTGTTGAGCAAATTCATAACAGCTTAAACAAACTGCAACCAATGGTTTAAATCTTGACAGTCTTAAACCACGTGTTGAATATGCTTCAATATCTGTTCCACATAAATGGTTAGATCTTGATTACATTTATTTTATTTGAATGAAAATTAAACCTCAGTTGCATATTTGTTACTTTACTTCATACATGTTTAATATGTGCATGTATATATATATATTATATACACACACGTATATAAGTTAGCTTAGCAACTATATATATAGTTGCTATGTTTAAATCACTGCACTATTGGGCTATTTCACTCTGCTGCTTTATTCTTCTACTTATGTTACACTTTTGCTATCTCTCTGTATAGGTTACTGTATGTGCAAACCTAAGGAGCTGTTCTTGCAGAATTTTGCTTTGTAAGGGCGAAGACACACGGGGCAATTAGTCACCGCAACTTTTTGAAAAGTAGCAGCGACTAATTTGCACGGCAAAAAAGCGATTAGCGGCAGCAATGCCATAATACCCTATGGTCGAAAAGACGCCATAATTAGTCGCCGCGACTGTCTTAATTAAAAGTTGCGGCAACTAATCACCCCATGTGTCTTCGCCCTAAAACAACTGCTTGTTTTAGCACAGATTTACGGTATTTTTCGGCATTCGCTATTTACAAACTTATGAAGGCTGCAGGATTGTGCTAGTAAAGTTATACTGGCATAGGTCTATAGCTATGAAGAGATACAAATGCTGGTATAACTTTTTTGCTATCTTCACAAGGTCAGTGAACCAAGTGAGTATGGGGAAACATAAGAGCCTACTGCAATAGGTCATAAATGCTCCAGTCATTGATCTACTGTCTATTTCGTCCATAGCAGCTTTAAAGCCTATGTGCCAAATAAAAATGTGCCTCATGAAAAATTCCCTAAAGTATACGGTGACTTCTGTACGTATCATGGAATTAAAATGAATGTCAATCAAATACACACACCATTTGCATGGCACATGAGAGTTTGTTATCTAATTATTAAAGTTGAATTCAAACAGGACATTATTTCAATATATCTAGCTATAAGTGTGTGGACATTATCTGCACAAGGACAGCGCCAGTGAACATACCTTCCAAATGAAGCGCGTCGTTGAAGGAAACCACTTGGTCCAACTTCAAGGGCAAGGCCGACAGTTTCACTGTATCCCAGGTTTGCCTTTTTGTATCTAAAATCAGCAATGCAGAAGCAGAATACATTATTGCTTAACATCTAAACATGCTTATTATTATAGTACAGTGATCCCCAACCAGTGGCTTACGAACATGTTGCCCACCAACCCCTTTGATGTTGCTCCAAGTGCCCTCAAACCAAGGGCTTATTTTTGAATTCCTACCTTGGAGACATAAAGACCATGTGTACTTTCTGTAGTCTGCCAGTCCACACTGGGCTATGAGATAACCAACCACAGCCCTCATTAGTCACCCCCTAAGGTGGGCAATATCGGAGTAATCCAAGGGCCAAACAAGTAAATTATGATGACGGGAATAGGACCTGACAGAGTGAGGGTAGCATCAATAAGCTGATGCAGTCCTAATCCAACGGGAAAATCAAACCTGCCCAATCGCTACCAGGCCCATACATAAGCAGATAAACTGCTGAATCAGTCTGAAGGAACAACCTTTACTTTCTGAAACTGTTCCTTACACTTCATAAGGTCTACCTTTTATCCAGGCCCTCTACTACAGGGAAGGAGGTAGGTAGCTACTGCCGAAGATGAGGGATGTGCAAAAAATTGGCTATCACAGGATTATGCAACGCAGTGTGGTAGTTACACAGTCTGCTACTCCATTTTGTGCTTGCACAGAAAACATTGGTTGTTTTTTTAGCAGTTCAAGGTATAAAGAGAATCCAAATGCAGACTGTATTGACCAGGTGAAATGAGGTGATCAATATATTAGCCCTTAATCATATGCTAAACCATTTTTGGTCTATCTGGCCTCTCAAGGCTTGATAAAGGGTCCAGAGAGGTTGGAAATATTGCCTGTTTGGTGTTTGTTCCATGGGCTAATAAATTACATCAAATTTAACCTAGCCACACAGGTATATTATTAACCAACATTTATATTATTAACCAAAGTTCAAGTAGTACAAATTACACTCAGGAAAATCTTTTACCCAATTAAAATAAGGGGTGTGCAATTTGTATTCACTGCCTGGTTCAAATGCTTGTATGCTTTAAACCTAGCTTAACCAATGTATTAGCTTCAGCTTTAATCCCTTGATTTTAAGAGCTTGAGACCCCTACTACAGACCTATTGGTGATATTTCCTCTACAGCGAATGTGTCTGAGTCAAGCACTTGCACAAATGGAAAAATAAAATAAAAGATATAATATATATAATATATATATAAATTTTTAAATATCCAACAGCGTACCTTTGACATAAAAAGTGGCTGCATCGTACCAATATGTTCATACAGTGAATGGATATGATTCCAAAAAACAAAAGGCTTATTGGTCCTAGCTGTAAAACAGAAACAAGATGTAGATTAGTCTTAGATTTATAAACCTGAGACATACATATGATAATATACCTTAAATAAATGTCAGCAAGGAAATCCATAACCATACAAGAGCTACAACATTTAACGCATTAGGTTTTTGTTGTAGGGATGTATTGTGTGAAGGTGTGTGAACAAGAAGAATTGAATATAAGAATTGTGGTAGCTAGAAGGTTGTTGTTCCAGTGAATTGATTCCATTGTTAGAGCACATATCAAGCTCATCACTGGATGGACTGAAGAAGGGTAGACAAATGTAGACAAGATAATCCCAATACACAGGGTTGTAGGAGCCTGGATATGAATGTGTATTATACAGTTAAGTGCTCAGTTATTTATTAAACGCCAGTCACCAATACACAATATGACTAAAAGTATGTGGATATCTGCCTGCCCAATATCTCATTCTAAAACCATTGATAAAAAGAAAGGGCACTGGTGCTGGGGATTAGGCCTGGCTCAAATCAACGTTCCAGTACATCCCACAGATGATCATTTGGGCTGAGGTCAGCTCTCTGAGCAGGTCAATCACTCTTTGCTATGTACAAAATGGCATTATAGTGCTAAAACAGGAAAAGGCCTTCTTCAAACTGTTGCTGCTGCTGCAGAAAACACAAGAATATTGTACAATATAGTGGCAACTGTGTCAACAATGATGGCTGAGGCTTAAAAATGAATTCCACGGGTAGATTTACAGATGCAAGACGGGTTGCAGGTCTTATCCATCTTATATTTCCTATATTATCTATATTTCACTCTTTTAAACATTTTTTCTACCACTGCCAACTTCTAATGTCTTCTAATGCAGCAACAGCACATCCTATTGAATGTGCACAGGTCGCTTATCACGTTGCAGATAAGGCAGTTGCGGGTCGGGTAGCGGGTCAAAGTGAGTGAAAATGTGGCTTGTGGGACCACGTTCCAAAAACTGGTTCATCGCAGGACGCTAATAAGGGGTGCCCACATACTTTTTGCCCTGTTAGCACTATACATGTATTCTCACTCATAACAAGACCATTTTACATTGATGCCTTACACACTGTGACACTGGCACTAATGGACATATTTGTAAAGTAGTGTAGAATTGTGTATATTTATAAAGCCATTTAATTATATTTTGCAAGCGTGTAAAAAGTCATTTTAGCGCAAGCCCCACCTGGAGAATCAAGCTTTAGTCAAGGTCCCGTTTAGCTTATAACAAGGTTAAAAATAAAGGAAAACAGTTGTTTATCAGTCATTCGGCCACGTTTCCAGGAATATCTAGGAAAGCAAATACGTTTTCACCACACATCTCAAACTAAACAACCTTCAAGCTGGACTTGGTGTGTGTAAAAGAGCAAACATAGATTCTTCCCAAGTTTCACCGTAACTGCCTTTAGGGCCACCTGAACTGTACTGCTCTGGCCACCTCCCCTCCCCATTGCTTTTTGCAAGTGCAATGGAAACCATGGCCTCCATCATAGGATATAGGAAGAACTCAAAGGATTGTCATTGAAATCATAGCAATGCATGCAGATAGACTTCCTTTCTTATAAAAAGTCCATGACTCATTCCAGCCAGATACACAAACCACAGGCATACCCAAATTACAATGGTCACAAAACCGAAGACCTGAGGAAATTCTTAGATTTAAATCTAAGGATAATGTCTCAAGTGGTGTTTGCGCTTGCAAGTTCTGAGAGCAGGTTTTTTTTCCCCACTGGTGTAAAAAAAAAAAAAGTCATAATGCCTCTATTTCAAATACTTGAGACCGAGATCAAAACATGAATTACCAATCTTTTATGAGTGCTTGGACAGTGAAGGCCGGACTGATACATTTTCTCTTCCATGGAGATGACCCACACCATAAGAACAGAAAACCACTTTTCTCAATTTTTTTTCTTAGTGAACAAGCCGTACTCCATACTTCCAAGTGGGAAAGATATATAATCTATCCTGAAATATGGAATGATACATCGCCTTTCTGTTTAGTGTGAAAAACTATATTATTTAGAATATGCTTAGCATCCCACAGGCTAATAAACTCCTGAGCACAGAACATCTGCAGTAAATGTAGACAATCTGCAGCACAATATGATTAGTCAAAACTTGGCCCATATTATACCAAATGGTCCCACTTATCTTTACTCTGAACAAGCTTAGATACTGCTCACTAAAAAAGGGATTCCCTTATTGGGGCTCTGGCACACGGGGAGATTAGTCACCCGCGACAAATCTCCCTGTTCACGGGCGACTAATCTCCCCGAAATGCCATCTCACTGACGAAAATCGCGCTGCCGCATATGCCATCCCACCAGCGATTTACATTTTCACCGGTGGGATGGCATTTCGGGGAGATTAGTCGCCCGTGAACAGGGAGATTTGTCGCGGGCCACTAATCTCCCCATGGGATGGCATTTCGGGGAGATTAGTCGCCCATGAACAGGGAGATTTGTTGCGGGCCACTAATCTCCCCATGTGCCAGAGCCCTTAGTTGTTTGACAAATTCTGGTCCCTGTGAATAAATTATCTTACAAAATTTATTACAAAGGGGACCTTTCCTTCCCATTTTCACCTAAATCAACCCTTTCCATCCCACCCTCAGCCCCTGCAAAAACAAAATTACAACGAGTTCATTAGGTTTCATCACAATCTGTTTTATTTGTTTTTGTTTGGTTTACACTTACTATCTGTTACTGGAGGAGCATAGAAGAAAAACTGTTTTGTTAGAATATGTACAATCTTGAAACGGTGTAAATCAGCTCACAGGGTTTTAATATGTTGTTTAACTGTTCGCTGCAATTTGCAAAAACAAAAATACTAAATATTAAAAAATATATATGTATATGAACACATTTTAATACATATAATACACGAGAGCCATGAATATCCTGCAAATAACATCCTTATAAATGGTGCTTATCACCAGTTATAATTGGTGCTTAGTGATGTAATTCGGGTCACATGACTCACCAAAACTTGTGTATTATAAAAAAAAAAAAAAAAAACATTAAAAATCACCCCAGAGTTCAAGAACAAGCATAAAAGCACTCAACCTACAGCTATAGAGATAAAAGGTAAGATAGTATGAAGGGGCTACTCCCACACAAAGGTGCAGTTAAATAAGTGGTTAAATTGGTATTAACTAGTGGTCAATGGAACATAAAATGTTGGGAGCAGTAAGTAGGGGGCCTGCTTAAACATGAGCTCCAGGCTTCGAGGCCCTCTAGGTACGCCTGCCTGCCTGCTCTCTCCCTGTAGGTATACATGATAAACGGTCAATTATGAAATGGTTTTGTCTATATGTAAACATACAATTTAATGTAATAGAACTTACCAAAAGACCTGCATTTTTTATTGCCAGAGGCAGCCCCAGTAGTCCCGTTCCAATATTGCCCTTCAAAAGATGGATAAGTGTTTGAAAAAATCTGAAAAAGAAAATACACCAATGTAAAAGATCATAGTTTCTGTACCTTTTTGCTTTGAATGAAGAATATATAGGTGATATATACATACATTGCTTTATTGATATATGCCGGCACCCTACCCCCCCAGTGATGTTAAATTTCCTTCTCCAATAGGTTTTAGGCTTCTGTAGAAGTCCAAGGCCAACACAAATGTACTATACTTGTGCCCTTCTTATGTTCCAAGAGGAGGCCTAACCAAGTCTGTTACTAGCAAATGAACCTGAAAACCTGAAAATCAGTCATGTCAGCTGGGCCTGCCACAAACTTTTTCCTATAGCTAAACTGCCTAAAACACATGGAAAGAGTAAAACTAATGAAGAAATAAATACAGGTTACACGGCTGTAAGCAGGCAATACATACGTGAGGCCATCCTTGCTGTCCGAATGTTGACGTCTTTGCAAATACTGGTGCTCATCGCCGAATCCATCAGAATCATCTTCATTTTCAATCAGAGGTTTCATCACTTCCTTATCTGCACAAGAATCACAGGGAGGATCATTTGGTCTCTGAGGTACATAGATTACCTGTCAAAATACTGTATCTTTCCCCAAGAAAAAATGAGAATGCCTTATATAAATCTGCCATCATGAGTCTGGACATTTATGTACTGCAGATCATAAGTGGCATCAAACATGTTCAAAAGCATCATCTTGTTTCATTATCACTACTGGGAGCTGATACAGTGGCTTGCAAAAGTATTCGGCCCCCTTGAACTTTTCCACATTTTGTCACATTACAGCCACAAACATGAATCAATTTTATTGGAATTCCACGTGAAAGACCAATACAAAGTGGTGTACACGTGAGAAGTGGAAGGAAAATCATACATGATTCCAAACATTTTTTACAAATAAATAACTGCAAAGTGGGGTGTGCGTAATTATTCAGCCCCCTTTGGTCTGAGTGCAGTCAGTTGCCCATAGACATTGCCTGATGAGTGCTAATGACTAAATAGAGTGCTCCTGTGTGTAATCTAATGTCAGTACAAATACAGCTGCTCTGTGACGGCCTCAGAGGTTGTCTAAGAGAATATTGGGAGCAACAACACCATGAAGTCCAAAGAACACACCAGACAGGTCAGGGATAAAGTTATTGAGAAATTTAAAGCAGGCTTAGGCTACAAAAAGATTTCCAAAGCCTTGAACATCCCACGGAGCACTGTTCCACCGATCATTCAGAAATGTAAGGAGTATGGCACAACTGTAAACCTACCAAGACAAGGCCGTCCCCCTAAACTCACAGGCCAAACAAGGAGAGCGCTGATCAGAAATGCAGCCAAGAGGCCCATGGTGACTCTGGGGGAGCTGCAGAGATCTACAGCTCAGGTGGGGGAATCTGTCCATAGGACAACTATTAGTCGTGCACTGCACAAAGTTGGTCTTTATGGAAGAGTGGCAAGAAGAAAGCCATTGTTAACAGAAAACCATAAGAAGTCCCGTTTGCAGTTTGCCACAAGCCATGTGGGGGACACAGCAAACATGTGGAAGAAGGTGCTCTGGTCAGATGAGACCAAAATGGAACTTTTTGGCCAAAATGCAAAACGCTATGTGTGGCGGAAAACTAACACTGCACATCACTCTGAACCCACCATCCCCACTGTCACATATGGTGGTGGCAGCATCATGCTCTGAGGGGGCTTCTCTTCAGCAGTGACAGGGAAGCTGGTCAGAGTTGATGGGAAGATGGATGGAGCCAAATACAGGGCAATCTTGGAAGAAAACCTCTTGGAGTCTGCAAAAGACTTGAGACTGGGGCGGAGGTTCACCTTCCATCAGGACAACGACCCTAAACATAAAGCCAGGGCAACAATGGAATGGTTTAAAACAAAACATATCCATGTGTTAGAATGGCCCAGTTACAGTCCAGATCTAAATCCAATGGAGAATCTGTGGCAAGATCTGAAAACTGCTGTTCACAAATGCTGTCCATCTAATCTGACTGAGCTGGAGCTGTTTTGCAAAGCAGAATGGGCAAGGATTTCAGTCTGTAGATGGGCAAAGCTGGTAGAGACATACCCTAAAAGCCTGGCAGCTGGAATTGCAGCAAGAGGTGGTTCTACAAAGTATTGACTCAGGGGGCTGAATAATTACGCACACCCCACTTTGCAGTTATTTATTTGTAAAAAATGTTTGGAATCATGTATGATTTTTGTTCCACTTCTCACGTGTACACCACTTTGTATTGGTCTTTCACGTGGAATTCCAATAAAATTGATTCATGTTTGTGGCTGTAATGTGACAAAATGTGGAAAAGTTCAAGGGGGCCGAATACTTTTGCAAGCCACTGTATATCTTCTTTTAAATACCATTATTACACATTTAAAATAATGTTGATTCACTCCAGAGAATGGATAGTCCATAGCATTGAGCAATTCCCTTCTGATGCCCCATAAGGCTTAATGGCATTGACTACTAGAGGAGAAAGCACCGATAGATGTGCAACTAAAGCAGGTAGATAAGGCTCTACTCTTGTCCTCTATTTCTCATGTTTTCCACAGGCATACCTGTCCTGCTTTCAGCATGTTGAAGATGTCGTTGCGAGTATTTCTTCTCCGCATACTTCCCATCAAAACTGTCTTCATTTTTAATCAGCGGTTTCATCACTTCCATACCTACACAAGGATCACAAGGAGAACACTTGAACAAGGAAGTGCAAAGTACTTTCTTTTTAAACTCCTGATCAGTATTAGATGTCCCCTAGCAACTAGTTATCACAATGCAAAGGATGACCCTAGGAGGCAACACCAATTATTCTTGCCCAGAAGCCCCGTCTAATGCCGGCCATACACACACCGATATTATCATAAGAAAACTCGTTTCGTACGATATTCAGTGCGTGTATGGCGGATCGAAGAGGTAACCAATATCGCAGAAGGCTGCGGATATCGGTCATCTCGTCGATCGGCCAGGTTAAGGCGCCCAAGCAAAATCTACGTTCAGGGCTGAATCGGCAGGTGGAGGTAGAATTTCTATTGTTTCTACCTCCATATCCGACGATTCATCCCTGAACGTCAGTAGAGGGTGGGAACAAAAGCGGTCGCACAAAAGATCGTTATTGCTACGTGTATGGCCACCTTATGGCCAAGTGCTTTTATATAGGTCATCAAACTCCAAGGTGACTTCTTATATCCTAATAGCCTCATTGAAGCAGCTGTAAATCTTTCAATGTACATGACTGGAAGTGTGAACTGTTCTGAAGCCGCCAGGATAAGGATGTGAAAGCAGCACTGTAAGTTGCTGACAAGTGGTGTCGAAGGCCCCTCCTCTGTTCAGGGATGGTTTTTCCAGACTAGCATAAATGGCTTCTTTCACTCCTCTTTCAAATCATCTGTCTTCTCGGTCCAAAATATACAGATTGTGCATATTTCCAGTCACGTACATTGAAAGATTAACACCTGCATCAATGACAATCATGGTGCCATCATGACTGGATCATTCTTTAACACGCCTGTAAAGTTTCAGCCAACACCTAACTGAATAACTTCAATGGAACCATTGTGATTGGATGTCTGTGACTGTACTATCCTTAAAGGAGAAGGAAAGGTAAAAACTAAGTAAGCTTTATCAGAAAGGTCTGTGTAAATACAGCCATAAGCACTCACAGAAAAGCTGCACAAAGTCCTCTATCAAAAGAAACACAGGATTTCTTCTGTTCTTTTGTGTAAACATGTTCTTCAGTATCAGACTTCCTCTATCAAAAAAATCCTTAAAGGAAAAGTAACACTAAATTTTTTTAAGTAAAAAAGCTATTCTACCCTGCACCAATAACTGCCCTATCCTGCCCTGCAAACCACTTAGCTGGTATCATAGATCACATTCTGATGTGAGGGGGAGTGAATTCTGCTGAATTCTTATGGGAGGGGGAGCAGGAGAAGGAAGGGAGAGAGGAGAGAGCTGGCCAGACTCTGCCCCGGGAATTAAAGGAAATGTAACACTAAAATGTTTTAAGTAAAAAAGCTGTTCTACCCTGCACCAATAACTGCCCTATCCTGCAAACCACTTAGTATTTTAAATGCTTTAATAGAAAATACCTGCTAAAACAGCAACCACTATGCGACGATCGATTGATCGAGCCTAGCCTTCTTTCTGTATAGGAAGGAGTCAGACTAGGCTTGCTCAATCGATCGTCGCATAGTGGTTGCTGTTTTAGCAGGTATTTTCTATTAAAGCATTTAAAATACTAAGTGGTTTGCAGGATAGGGCAGTTATTGGTGCAGGGTAGAACAGCTTTTTAATTAAAACATTTTAGTGTTACATTTCCTTTAATTCCCAGGGCAGAGTCTGGCCAGCTCTCTCCTCTCTCCCTCCCTTCTCCTGCTCCCCCTCCCATAAGAATTCAGAAGAATTCACTCCCCCTCACATCAGAATGTGATCTATGATACCAGCCTATAGAGCTGCAGCAGGAAGCTATGGGAGACCAAGCTAAAATGGCAGCTGCTATCTTAAACAAACAGAGGGAGCTTGTAGGGGTCTTTACACAGGTATGTAAAGCTTTCTGCAGAATAAATATAGCGTTCTAAGTGGCACTAATGTGGCGAATCTATTGGCAGTAAAATGCCAAAATGACATTCCTTCTCTTTTAAGGGTTTAAATACCAGGGAATTCCCTACCGCTAAGTTGAACTGAAGAAGCCACTCGGATGAGCAGTGAAACATTTTCAAGAAGACCCAGAAAGTCTGGTTGCTGGTTGTGAGTCAAAGATTATACAAATGACGTGTGAGACCTTCTACACCACTTTTTTACGTAAAATATAATATGCTGCTGCGCTGCCTCAGAAATACTACTGTTTATATAAACAAGCTGCTCTGTAGCGATGGGGTTGGCCATTCAAGCTAAAAAAGGAAAAAAGGGACAGGTTACATAACAGATGAGCGCTATAGAACACAATGGGCCTGGTTCTTACACGGGAAGATAGAGGTCAAAGGTCATTCATGGCTCTCTGCACAACTGTATAAAGAATACCTCTCTCATATAGAACATGACATTGGTAAAAAAAAAAAAAAAATGGAAAAAGGCACAGGTTACATAAAATATAAGCTCTGTAAAACACAATGGGTCCACTTCTTAAAAATTACTTGGCACAGGTTACATAGCAGATGAGCGCTATAGAACACAATGGGCCTAGTTCTAACGCAGGAAGATAGAGGTGAAAAGTCATTCATGGCTCTCTACACAACTGTATAATGAATACCTCTCTCATATAAAACATAACATTTGTAAAAATATATAAATAAAAGTGGAAAAAGGCACAGGTTACATAAAATATAAGCTCTGTAAAACACAATGGGTCCACTTCTTAAAAATTACTTGGCACAGGTTACATAGCAGATGAGCGCTATAGAACACAATGGGCCTAGTTCTAACGCAGGAAGATAGAGGTGAAAAGTCATTCATGGCTCTCTACACAACTGTATAATGAATACCTCTCTCATATAAAACATAACATTTGTAAAAATATATAAATAAAAGTGGAAAAAGGCACGGGTTACATAAAATATAAGCTCTGTAAAACACAATGGGTCCAGTTCCTACACAGGAAGATAAGGGTTAAATGTCATGCCCTTTACAAGACTGAATAATGAATAAAAAAAAATGTACTTTTTGAAATTACTTGTCCTTGAAGGAATAGCTGCCTCAGTGGCGTAGCGAGGGGGGTGCCGAGGGGGCCATGGCCCCGGGCGGCGTATCAGAAGGGGCGGCGGCGGCTCCTTCTCTCTTACAGGCAACAGGCGCTTTTATAAGGTTGCGCCCGTGCGTATGACGTCACACGTCAGCGACGAGGCGCAACCTTATAGAAGCGCCTGTTGCCTGTAAGAGAGAAGGAGCCGCCGCCGATGGTCTTTGGGGGTATGTACTATGGGGGAAATTGGGGGCACTGTGTGGGGGCTACTGTCTATGGGGAAATTGGGGCACTTTCCATGGGGGGGCCAGGTCTTTGTGGGGTATTGTGTATGGGGGCACTTCCTATTGGGGGCACTGTGTATGGGGCAATTGGGGCTCTGTGTATGAGGGCACTTTCTATTGGGGGGCAAGGTCTTTGGGGGGTATTGTCTATGGGGACACTGTGTATGGGGCAATTGGGGCACTGTGTATGGGGGAACTTCCTATTGGGGGCACTTTGTATGGGGCAATTGGGGGCACTGTTTATGGGGGCACTGTGTATGGGGGCACTTTCTATTGGGGGAACTGTGTATGGGGCAATTGGGGCACTGTGTATGGGGGCACTTTCTGTGGGGGGGGGCAAGGTCTTTGGGGGGTACTGTCTATGGGGGAACTGTGTATGGGGAAATTGGGGCACTGTGTATGGGGGCACTTCCTATTGGGGGCACTGTCTAAGGGCAATTGGGGGCACTGTGTGGAGGGGGCTGTCTATGGGGACACTGTGTATGGGGTAATTGGAGGCACTGTCTATGGGGAAATTGGGGCACTTTCTATGGGCAATTGGAGGCAATGTGTGTGGGGGGCACTGTGTATGGGGCAATTGGGGGCACTGTGTATGGGGGTACTGTCTATGGGGCAGTTGTATGGGGGGACCGTGGCCAGAATAGCGTTAGGGGGGCCTGGCCAGCATAGTGTTAGGGGGCACTGTGGTAGGGTGACCCTAATACTTTTTATGTCTGTGTGTCCTGTACTGATGGGAGGGGCCCCGTGATTTCTGATGGCGGCCCTGCCACCATGGGCAGCCACGGACGTACAGCTGAATCCACTTTTGACAATTATGACATGCGCACCGCATTTCAAATTCGATCAAAAAAAAAAAAATTTAATGCTGCTTTTTTTATTTTGTCTATTTTTTTTAAGAATAACTAAATAGAGGGGCGGCAAATTTCCGGTCGGCCCCAGGCGACGAAAGCCCACGCTACGCCACTGAGCTGCCTTAGTAATAGAAATCAATCAGTATTTTTATTCCAGATATTGCAGTTTCATGAAAACATTTGTTACCAGAGAGCAATTTAAAGTTGAGGTGAAATGGTATCAAGGCACAGAGAAAAAGTGTAAATAAGGCATCTCTATCATAACCTTCCTATTTTTTTATTAGGAAATAAATCAGCAAAGTGTTTAATGCACCACTAGACCCATTCTTATATTGTTACAGTGTAGGCTGCCAAGAATACAATAAGAAATACAGGTATAGGACCCCTTATCCGGAAACCCATTATCCAGAAAGTTCCGAATTACAGAAAGGCCATGTCCCATAGACTCCATTATAAGCAAATAATTCTAATTTTTAAAAATGATTTCCTTTTTCTCTGTAATAATAAAACAGTACCTGTACTTGATCCCAACTAAGATATAATTACCCCTTATTGGGGCAGAACAGCCCTATTGGGTTTATTTCATGGTTAAATGATTCCCTTTTCTCTGTAATAATAAAACAGTACCTGTACTTGATCCCAACTAAGATATAATTACCCCTTATTGGGGCAGAACAGCCCTATTGGGTTTATTTCATGGTTAAATGATTCCCTTTTCTCTGTAATAATAAAACAGTACCTGTACTTGATCCCAACTAAGATATAATTACCCCTTATTGGGGGCAGAACAGCCCTATTGGGTTTATTTCATGGTTAAATGATTCCCTTTTCTCTGTAATAATAAAACAGTACCTGTACTTGATCCCAACTAAGATATAATTACCCCTTATTGGGGGCAGAACAGCCCTATTGGGTTTATTTCATGGTTAAATGATTCCCTTTTCTCTGTAATAAAAAAACAGTACCTGTACTTAATCCCAACTAAGATATAATTACCCCTTATTGGTGGCAGAACAGTCCTATTGGGTTTATTTAATGGTTAAATGATTCCCTTTTCTCTGTAATAATAAAACAGTACCTGTACTTGATCCCAACTAAGATATAATTACCCCTTATTGGGGGCAGAACAGCCCTATTGGGTTTATTTAATGGTTAAATGATTCCCTTTTGTCTGTAATAATAAAACAGTACCTGTACTTAATCCCAACTAAGATATAATTACCCCTTATTGGGGGCAGAACAGCCCTATTGGGTTTATTTAATGGTTAAATGATTCCCTTTTCTCTGTAATAAAAAAACAGTACCTGTACTTGATCCCAACTAAGATATAATTACCCCTTATTGGTGGCAGAACAGTCCTATTGGGTTTATTTAATGGTTAAATGATTCCCTTTTCTCTGTAATAATAAAACAGTACCTGTACTTGATCCCAACTAAGATATAATTACCCCTTATTGGGGGCAGAACAGCCCTATTGGGTTTATTTAATGGTTAAATGATTCCCTTTTGTCTGTAATAATAAAACAGTACCTGTACTTGATCCCAACTAAGATATAATTACCCCTTATTGGGGCAGAACAGCCCTATTGGGTTTATTTAATGGTTAAATGATTCCCTTTTCTCTGTAATAATAAAACAGTACCTGTACTTGATCCCAACTAAGATATAATTACCCCTTATTGGGGGCAGAACAGCCCTATTGGGTTTATTTAACATTTAAATGATGTTTAGTAGACTTGAGGTGTGGAGATATAAATTAAGGAAAGACCCCTTATCCGCAAAACCCCAGGTCCTGAGTATTCTGGATAACAGGTGCCATACCTGTACATACTTGGAAATAAGTACAGAGATTCAAACATGCAACACAGTAGCAAAGATGACAGAACTATAGAAGAGAAGAATGGAAGGAACACTGGGAAACTTACAGAAGGAAGATGCAAGGAGCTTCAGCTACACCCTTTGGGCTCTTTGGGTTACCCTTCTGGATCCCTCTTGAAGAATATGTATTACAATCTCAGCCGGGGCCCTCGCTGATGTAGGAATCATACAGCTTCACTCACACAATAATAGGATTCTTGGTTCTTAACGAGATTATTAAGAGGAACTCGGACAATACAAGTGCCAGAGTGGCAACTGTGTACATTTCAGGTACTATTGCACCTTCATGGTGACGGTTTTGTGTCAACACTACAAAGCTGTTCCGGGAGATAACCCCTGATGTACATAGTGATAGTGACAAATGGCAGCGCCTTGGGATGAGGGGAAAAAAGGGCATAATGGAAAAAGTAAGGTTATTTATATAGCTGTATTGTGACTCCCTGGGTCCGGGGGTAGAGTTACAGTACTACAATCCTCCGCAAACACAAAATTAACCTGTAGGGCGCCGTTACTGGTCACATGTAACTGCATCTTGCACGGAGTCACTGACCCACCTTGAACCTGCGTTTAAAGGAACAGTAACACTAAAAAAATAAACATGTTTTAACATGTGAGTGTATAGATTGGTAGGTGTGGGTTGTGTGTGCTGGGTTTACTTGGATGGGTTGAACTTGATGGACTCTGGTCTTTTTTTTAACCCTATGTAACTATGTAACGTAATTAAAATATAACGTACTGGTGCTGTGCACTGGTAAAAGTTCTGTGATTGTATAGTAGGGCGTCTGTAGCAATAGTACATAATATATTATTTTGATCATTTTTTAGTGTTACTGTTCCTTTAAATACCCTTTCTGCCTTATAGAGATGATGCTGAACCACTGGATTGTTGAATTAAAGGGGTTGTTCACCTTTACATTAACTTTTAGTATGACATTGCTATAGGCACTGATTTTCAGAGACAACTGGGTTTCATTTCTATGGTTTTAAGCTTTTTGTTCGGCAGCTCTCCAGTTTAGAATTTCAGAAGCTATCTGGTTGCTAGGGTCTTCTTTACCTTAGCAACCAGACAGTGGTTTAAATGAGAGGCTGGAATATAAATAGTAGAGGGACTAAATAGGAATAAAAATGAACAATAACAATAAAATTGTAGCCTCACAAAGCAATAGTTTAACCTGCCGGGGTCAGTGACCCCCTATAATTTTTAGGGATGCACCAAATTCAGGATTCAGTTTGGGATTCGGCTGAATCTGAGCCTTTTTCCAACAGGATTCAGGTGAATCGAAGGGCCTAGAAAAGTTTTTCCCATTGTTCTGGGTGATAATTTGCAAATTTGCAAATTTAGGTTCATTTTCAGTTCCAGAGATTTGGCTGAATGGTACGGCCACCTATATTTACCCAGCATTTCTAAAGGTGGCCATACACGGGCCGATTCTAGCTGCTGATACGGGTCCCTTAGACAGATTCAGCAGCTTATCAGCCCGTGTATGGGCACTACCGACGGGCCTGCCCGACTGATATCTGGCCTGAAATCGAGCAGATATTGATCCGGCAGGTTAAAAAATTTAGTTGGATCCTGCGCCTTTTCCGGCATTCTAATTAGATCGTTTGGCCCCAGGGCCAAACAATCTAATTAGAATGCCGGAATAGGTGCAATCGCTTCAGGGACCACATCAACGAGCCGATGCGGTCCCCGATCCAACTAAATTCCCCCGATATCGGGAGAAGATCTGCTCGCTTGGCGACCTCACCAAACTAGTGAATCTTAATGTGTATGGCCACCTTAAAGGAACAGTAACACCAAAAAATGAAAGTGTATAAAAGTAATAACAATATAATGTACTGTTGCCCTGCATTGCTACAACTGGTGTGTTTGCCTGAGAAAGACTACTATAGTTTATATAAGTAAGCTGCTGTGTAGCCATGGGGGCAGTTGTTCAAAGGAGAAAAGGCACAGGTTACTTAGCAGATAACAGATAAAACCCCATTATATTCTACAAAGCTTATCTGTTATCTGCTATGTGCCTGTGCCTTTTCTCCTTTTTTCCAGCTTGAATGGCTGCCCCCGTGGCTACATATCTGCTTATTTATATATTAGCTTTTCTGTAGCAAAAACACCAGTTTTTTGCACATTTTATTTTAATTACTTTAAAACACTTTAATTTTTTGATGTTACTGTTCCTTTAACACTGGTACAATTTCCATTCTTGGGATGGGATTCTAGAATGTTAGAACTAAATTAAAAGGGACCTCCACCCAAAATGGTTATTTTGTGCTTAATGAAAGAAAATGTTATTGTAATATACCGGTAACTATTCTGTCATTCATTTTACAATGATTTCAATATCTGTCTGTTCTTTTCCCTGCACTGCTGGTTGCGACTCCCCCCACCCTAGGGTTCTAGGGTTCTAGGACAGTGGAAGTCACAGGAAGATTTAAACAAACAAATGTATAACAATAATAACAAAGGCAGCTGTCATACAACTCCCAGAAGCCCCTGTAAGCTAGTCCTTTGGAAACAGCTGGAAAGTGTCAGGTCTGACAGCCCTTGAGTAAAGCAATACAAAAAGCTATGGGAGAGGAGCAGCAACGTAAGGGAGGAGGGCAGCGAACAAAGGGTTACTAACAGGGTAGACACAGATTGGAGGAAGAGTGACAGGGGGCGGAGTTTCCAGCCAGGAGATAGCACAGAGGAGATGATAGCGCAGAGAGTTAGCACAGGCGCAGTTACTCTCCAGCTACTGGGGCTCAGCACTAGGCCAAGCTCCCGGACCTCTACGCTGAGGGTGCCCCACACACGGTTCCTACCTATCTCCTCTCCCTCCCCTGACACACCGAGCTCCGCCATCTCCACGGTCACAGTGCGAATGCCCAAGCCGGAAGCACCGCCACATCATCCTCTGTCCCACTTAAATCTGCCCGAAGACAGACACCTCCCACGCCCCTACACAACTACTGAGAGACCCGCCAATAGGAAGACACGATCTCAGAAAGGGACACGCCCCCCCATAGCGTCGGATGCTTCAAGAGGAGATCCCCGTCTCTCAATGGATAGCCCCGCCCCTGCCCTCCCACTTTGATAAAAGAGAATCGATGTAAGTGGAGGCCACGCCCACTGCTGGTCACGTGATCGCCTTTAGCTTTGTGGGTACCTGTGCCATAGGAACAAAAAAAACCAAAAATCAATGAATTGCCCGGTTAGTAATGGCGAGCAGCACTTTTACCAGTACTCCCCTTAAGCTTTGTTGCTGTACGCAGTTTTGCACCGAATGGCGCATAGTGTAGCTGGGCTTTTAGGTGCCAGGGAGGCTTATGGCTGCCTGAGGTAACCAGTGCTTGTGCCCACTGGTGCAGATTGAGTTGCCACCTTCCCTAAAAAAAATCTGATTTTCTGTTTTTTTTATGTCACTGCTATTTGATAGCACTGGTATCAAGCATCATTTACCAGCCAGGTTCTATAGGGTGTGCTGCCCCCCCCATGCAAAAAATGTTTGGAAGGGCCTGGTCAGGGCCGCCATCAGGGGGTCACAGGGGGGACTGTTGTGCCCGGCCCGGATGATATCTTCGCTTTAAAGGGGGCCCGGCCCTGATACAGTTTTTTTTAGCTCAGGCCCCCTTTAAAGAACTATGGGCCCTGTCAGTGGTGGCCAGCGGGAAATTTGATTGGTGCAGATGCAGCAGGGAGCCGAGCACTGATCTAGAGGACGCGGCCAGAGGAAGTCGCTGGTGGGGGAGCTGGAGGATGCTGGAGGAAGCTGCAGGGGAGCCGGAGGTAGTCGCTGGGTGGGGGGGGCTGAAGGAAGTCGCTGGGGGGAGGAGCTGGAGGAAGCCAGAGGGAGTCGCTGGGTGGGGGGGAGCTGGAGGAATCCGCTGTTGGGGGGAGATGGAGGAAGTTGCTGGGGGGGGCTGGAGGAAGTCGCTGGTGGGGAAGGAGCTGGAGGAAATCACTGGGGGGCTGGAGGAAGTCGCTGGTGGGTGGGGCTGGAGCTGGAGGCTGCTGGGGGAGCTGTGCAGATGCTGGGGGGAACTGGGGCACATATCAAGAGGGGGGAACTGCAGGAAGTCACTGGGGGGAGCTGGAGGATGCTGGTGGGAGCGGGGGGGGAGCCGGAGGATGCTTGGGGGGGTGGGAGCTGGTGGCTAGTGGGAAGGACGCTGGGGGGGAGCTGGAGGATGCTGAGGGGGAGGAGCTGGAGGACAAGGGAGGGGGGTTAACTGGAGGATGCTGGGGAGATGCTGGCTACTAATATTTTAGGGGGGCCCGGGCTACCACTGTTTTAGGGGGCCCTGGCTACCAATGTCTGTGTGTCCTTTTTACTGATGGGAGGGGCCATTGGGCAGGGCGTGGGTGGAGGGGGGCCCAGAAAATTTTATTGTGAGGGGCCCCGTGATTTCTGATGGCGGCCCTGGGCCCGGTACACCCCTCTCGCTACTTGGATCCCCCTGACCACCCACTAAAGTAATTAAAAAATAATGCACTATTGCCCTGCACTAGTAAAAGTTCTGTGTTTGCTTTAGAAAGACTACTATAGTTTATATAAACAAACCTGCTGTGTAGCCATGGGGGCAACTGTTCAAATTGAAATAGTGCTAAATGGCACAGGTAAGGTTGCAGATAAGAGATAAGTTCTATAGAATACAATGGTGTTTTACAGGGCTTATCTGTTATCTGCTATGTGACCTGTGTCTTATCTCCTTTATATCAGTTTGAATAGCTGCCCCCGTGGCTACACAGGAGCTTGTTTATACAAGGGCAAAGACACACAGAATTACTTAGTAGCTGCTACTTGTCCTAAGGGCTCTGGCACACGGGGAGATTAGTCGCCCCGCGACAAATCTTTGTTGCCGTGGGTGACTAATCTCCCCACAATGCCATCCTACCGGCTAAAATGTAAATTGGCGGTGGGATAACATATACGTCGCTACAATTTCCCAAAGTTGCCTCTCAAGAAAACTTCGGGTGACTTCGGGAAATTGTAGCGACGCATGTGCCATCCCACCGGTGATTTACATTCTAGCCGGTGGGATAGCATTGCAGGGAGATTAGTCGCCCATGGTAACGAAGATTTGTCACGGGACGACTAATCTACCAATGTGCCATTGCCCTAAGAGCGAAGACACGGGACAATGCTATTATACTCTATGAGTGGAAAGTCGCCACAACTAAAGGTCCCCATACACTGGCAGATCCGCTCACTTGCCGATGTCGCCACCTACAGGTGGGCGATATCGGGAGAATCCAGGGTAATTATATAATCATAATGACGGGCATAGGTAAAGTCGTTCCAGGGACCGCATCGGCCCCTGATCCGACTAGATTTTCTAACCTGCCCGATCGAGATCTGGCCGATTTCAGGCCAGATATCGGTCGGGCAGGCCCATCGGAAGTGCCCATACACGGGCCGATTAGCTGCCAAATTGGTCCAAGGGACCAATATCGGCAGCTACTATTGGCCCGTGTATGGGGACCTTAAGTGCTCCGTGTGTCTTCCCCCTAAAAGTTCTGTGTTTGCTTTAGGAAGACCACTATAGTTTTTATAAACAAAGCTGCTGTTTAGCCATGGGGGCAACTGTTCAAATTGAATTATTGCTAAATGGCACAGGTAACGTTGCAGATAAGAGATAAGTTCTATAGAATACAGTAGTGTTTCACAGGGCTTATCTGTTATCTGCTATGTTACCTGTGTCTTATCTCCTTTATATCAATTTGAATAGCTACCCACCCCCCCTGTGGTTACACAGGAGCTTGTTTATATAAGGGCAAAGACACACAGAACTACTTAGCAGCTACCTGTCACAGCTGCTAAATATCAGAAAATACCTTGCCAATACTGAGAATTGCTAAAACACACATAGAGATGATTATCAGTAAATGATCAGCATTGTCTATTTTTGTAGCCGTGTCAAGTAGCTGCTACTAGTAGCTCACGGGGAGATTAGTCGCCCGCGGCAAAACTCCCTGTTCGCGGGCGACTAATCTCCCCGAGTTGCCTCCCCCCTGCCATCCCACCGGCGAACATGTAAGTTGCCGGAGGGATGGCAGATGCGGCGGCGCGATTTCGCGCAAATCGACGAAAAAGACTCGCAAGGCTTTTTCGGTGATTTCCCGCCTCCTATGGCGCCCGATCAAAATCTTTAAACCTGGCCGATCGGCGAGTCGACCGATATCAGCAGCCTCCTGAGATATCGGTCGACTTGCCATACACACATCAAATATTGTACGAAACGAGGTTTCGTACGATATTATTGGTGCGTGTATGGCCAGCTTTAGGGCTCTGGCACATGGGGAGATTAGTCGCCCGCGACAAAACTCCCTGGGTTCGCGGGCGATTAATCTCCCCGAGTTGACTTCCCCTGCCATCCCACCGGTGAAAATGTAAGTCGCCGGTGGGATGGCATACGCGGCAGCGCGATTTCGCGCAAATCGGCGAAAAAGCCTCGCGAGGCAACTTTGAAATCACGCCGGCGCGTGTGCCATCCCACCGGCGACTTACATTTTCGCCGGTGGGATGGCAGGGGAAGGCAACTGGGGGAGATTAGTCGCCCGCGAACAGGGAGTTTTGTCGCAGGCGACTAATCTCCCCGTGTGCCAGAGCCCTTAAAGTTCTGTGTTTGCTTTAGAAAGACTACTATAGTTTTTATATCAAATTGAATTATTGCTAAATGGCACAGGTAACGTAGATAAGAGATAAGTTCTATAGAATACAATAGTGTTTTACAGGGCTTATCTGTTACCTGCTATGTAACCTGTGTCTTATCTTTATTTCAGTTTGAATAGCTACCCCCGTGGCTACACAGGAGCTTGTTTATATAATGGCAAAGACACACAGAACTTCTTGTCACAGCTACTAAATATCAGAAAATACCATGACAATACTGAGAATTGCTAAAACACACATAGAGACGATTATCAGTAAATGATCAACATTGTCTATTTTTGTAGCCGTGTCAAGTAGCTGCTACTAGTAGCTCCATGTGTCTTCATCAGGGCCGGAACTAGGCAGAAGAGGTACCTGCCTAAGGCACAACAGTACGGGGGTGCTAGGCAGGTACCTCTTCTGCCTACCTATAGTCTGCAATCCCCCGGTGTTGCTTGTAACTGTGCTCCCCTCTCCATTCACGGCACCACTACATCACTAGTCTTCACCCTAAACTATAATAGGGTTTCTAAACCAAACACAACTTTACCAGTGCAGGGCAACCATACATAATATTTGAATTACATCGATAGGCTTTAATTTTTAGTGTTACTGTTCCTGCAGCATATACAGTCTCAAAGATGGCAACAATCCCAAAATCATACAGGAGCCCTACAGTAAAGGCACACACTGCCGCAGGGTGATTCCCAACATATCGGCTGTGCATTACAGTTCCATGCAGCAACACATGCATTAACCAATTTCATATTTCCCAATGAGTCTGAAGACACAGGCACCGATAATTGCGGAACACAACAAAAAGTGGTGACGGTTGCAGCCAAATAGTAAGCACTGAGAGGAAGGGAGGATTATTGGCAGCTAAGCGAGCAGCAGGACTGAATTGGGATTTAATATAAGCCCCTTTATTTCAAGTACACAGAGGCCAAACAGCCCGCCAGCACCCCTACTAAATAGTGTTTATGGCATTTTACAGCCGTCCCTTTTGGCATTTGCCAAAATACACAGAATGCCAGTCCAGGCCTGGTGGGCAGGTAAAGAAAGGGACCTATTCCCAGCAATAAGTGTAATCTGAATCAGCACTGCACAGCAAAGGTGAATACTGCAGCAATAGGGTGCCAGGGGCATGCTGGGAGAGAGGATGGAAGGATGCAGGGCAGAGTGGCAGAGAAGTTGGATTCAGAGAGAAGGAGAAACTAAATTATAGTGTACAAGTTATTTATATTGTCCCCCTCATAAACACAAGCGTGCAGAGTTCTTTTAAGAAATGTGCTAATTCAGTTTATTGGGGGGGTCAGTGGAGTTTGCCCTACGTTTAAACCCTACACTCCTTCCTGCCCCTGCTCTGTGCTGTCATTGCTTACGTAAACTACACAAATTTAGAAGCCCAATAACTAGTCAGTATTATTTCAGAAAAATAGTGACAAGTCAATCTTTAAATTGGGGAGGTGAGTGCAGGTTATACATAAGTTGCATAATCTTCTTTATAAGTTAAGTTTTTGCATACGGAGCATAAATTGCATAAGCTTAGGGGCCCAAATACCAGTCATTCCACAGCTGAAAAGTTAATGCAAGAGACACTTGTATAATTCAGTAAATAGATCTCAATATAAACAGCTGACATTGCTCTTTAATAAACTGTGCATATAAATAGTTAATAAAATAGTCAATGGGGCTAATAGTTCATTGGGGCAGTGGTTTTGAATTCATTGGAAGTCAATGGACTTTGCCCCGTCAAGCTTCTCTGCATTGTATTTTGCTTGACGCACAAGTTTTAGGCAGGTTACATAAAGGTTTTGCAGAAGTTACATAAATTGCTTACGTTTTGCCATAACGTTTTACATAACTGAGCCCGGCGACAGCACAGGGCCCAGTTACCCTTTTTCCCCTGATGGCGGCCCTGTTTGTATGGACAGAAAACCATAAATAAATTACAAAATTTGGATATTACGTATTTTGTTCTGGGAGGGTTCAGATGGACCCCCTATCGGCTGCCCTAGGGAGACCAACAGGGAAAAAAGGGGGACAGCAGAAGTCAAAGTGAGAGATGGAAAATTAAGGGAAGAATGGAAAAAAGAAAATGATGGAGGAAGCAGAGGAGCAGAACAATTTACTTTGTACAGTGTGGTGCAAAACCAAGAAAGTAAGTTGCAGCATAGTTCTGCTTCTCTGCTTCCTCCATCATTTTCTTTTGATTTACTACTATTGTGCTGGGACAGGAGCCTTAGAGCAGTGATCCCCAACCATTGCCTCTTATGCAACATGTTGCTTACCACCCCCTTTTGGTTGCTCCCAGTGGTCTCAGAGTAGGTGCTCATTTTTAAATCTCTGGCTTGGAGACAAGTTTTGGAAACTCAGAGACACTGTTTTACTCCAAGCAGAGCCTCCTGCGGGCCACATGGATCCAATAAATAGCCAATCACAGCCCTTATTTGGCATCCCCAAAGAACTTGTTTCATGCTTGTGTGGCTCACCAACACTTTTTACACCTGAGTGTGGCTCACAAGCACAAAAGGTTGGGAATCCCTGCCTTAGAGGATCCATATAAGCCACGGCTGCTTGAACTAAAAACTCTTTTATTAAGAATGAATAAAATGAAAACTCTTTTATATATCAATATAGCCAAAAAGAAAGAGGAATAGGGCACGCCAGTGTATGAAAAAAGTCAGCAAAGTTTATTTCATATTAAGCATGTTCTTTTCATGGTTAAAGGGGAATTCCAGCTTCCAAACCAAAATGTGTTAAAGAGCCCCGCACAACACAGAAACCCCTAATATCCCTATCCCTGTAATCTGTACCCTCAAAAAGTATGAATAAATACCAATTTCATATGTTGATATCCAGCTGCTAAACAATTTTCCCTGTGTAAAAAAAGCAAAGGTTAATAACCTTAATAAAAATTGTTATTTATGGGTGATAATTTAATAGCCCAAATGCATACATACATATTTGTTTCAGTTGCCAGTTGGAACCATTGCTTTGCTGAGATCCTTCTGGATTAAAGTCACAATAGATTAGAAAGCACAGGGGATATTATTTCCCCTAATTCCCTTATGAACACATTGTGGGCAGAGTGAAAGAGGCGCCTGAGAGCAGGAATTATTTTCACCCGAAACTTCAGCCCTTAAGAAACTGTTAGCGCAGCTTTCAGGAGACATAATTACAGCTGAAATGGCTGTTTATATAAATACGGTTCCTGAGTTGGACTTAGAAAGCCTAATTCCTGTTTTATAAACCCTATTCAGTTTGGATAAATGTACATAGAATTGCTAATGTGATCATTTGGCCATTAGCGCATTGTACAGTGCCTATAATTGCAGTATTTCTGCAGTACATAGACTGGATACTGGGTGTAATAAAAGCAGATATTTTCCATTCAGTTTATATATTTAATACATTAAATAGAAGGAGAACCTACTGCTGTAGGTGGGAAACATCATTTACTCAGATTACAAATGCCCACCAGTTCAGGTACAAGAATAGCACCGTGCGTATTTGTAACCCATACATTTATTAATTCTTCATCGAATGCGTCATTTTCATTATTGTGTAACTGTATACAGTCATCATTGTGCCATTGCCAATCCATGGGTATCAGTGGGATGGAGTAAAATCAATAGCAAAATAAAATTACAAATCTTAGAAGGTAGAATTCTGGGTACATCCTAATGCCTCCTATTGTTACCCCAGAGGAAGCTTTATTCTGTTGTTAAGGCAATCTGTAAGGCTTTTTAAAAAGGAACTGCGGCTTCCAAATAGACTTTGTTAAGGAGCCCCACACAACACAGAAACCCCTAATATACCTATCCCTGTAATCTGTTCCTTCAAAACATATGAATAAATACCATTTTTATATGCTGAAATCCAACTGCAAACAGTTCTTCTATCTCTGCATCATTTGAAATCCTGGCAGGGGAGGAGGGCCTGACAGGAGGCTAAACTGAACAGCTTTGAAACCACCATTCTTCTTGTGTGAGGAAACATCTTGGAAAAGCTAAATGCAACAAGCAAAACTTTGCAGAAGACCGAAATCACTCTTTTAGAAGTAGTCACACTTTACTTTATGCAGGTCGGACTGGGCCGGGATAAATCCCGGTGGACCCGGGTCCTAGTGGGCCCTGGCGGCCTAGACCGACAATTGCCGGCGCTCCCCCGGCCGACCGTTCTTACCCTGACGTGTTAAGCTTACGCGCACTCAGGGAAGGGCGTTGGGTGGGGGGACCCTGCGTTAGGGTGGCCCCTACGGAGGGGTTAGGGAGGCTCAGTGGGGGCCCCTGCAGGGGGGGTTAGGGGGTGCGGGGGACATGCCTGGTGGGGGCACCTGCAGGGCCCCTGAACCCCCCAATCCAACCCTGACTTTATGTGCTAAAAGTTAGGGATTCATTGGCCTCATATGAGATGGAAGGCAAAGAGCTTACTACAGATCATGCATATGCACTTGTAAGAAAATGTAAAACATTTTCTGATGAATCACAGAGTAAGGATAATCAACATCTCTCAAGAAACAAAATTCCTTAAACATTATTTGTACTGATAGATTCCCTTATTGCAGAGCTCAAAAGAAGAGGCCAGAAATGTGTGAATAACCATGTTGAATGCAAAGTTGCCAATATGACTTAAAGAATTACGCAGCTCAGCAGACAAAAAGAAGAAAAGAAAAAGAAATTTAGTGTCAGGTACATCTCCAGTATACATTAATGAAATGTTTTAAACGCAAACTTTACCTCCAAACAATGTAGGTCTCTATAAAAATATATTGCATAAACAGCTCATACAGCATGTAAAGCCCTGCTTCATCTAAATAAACCATTTTCATATCAATATATTTTTTAGTAGTATGTACCATTGGGTAATCCTAAATAGGAAACTGCCATTTTAAGTACTAAGGGCCGCCCCCTGGGGTCATACTATTTACGGTGCACGCAGTACTTAAAATGGCATACATGTTACAATGAATGGACAATGACCAGTAGCTCAACACGCTTCACGTGCTGACGGCACGCTTCCTCAGGAGCCAGTAACCTTACCTTACCTTTGGTATTTTGTAAGTAGCCTGCACTGTGCAGGGTGTATGTTTTATTAAACGTTTTTACACTATTTTCGCTTTCCTTTCTATTTTATACATATTGAGGACCGAGTTGCTACTACAATCAATACTTGATTTGGGTTCCTATTTGCATCATTCCAATTATGTCTGGTGAGCCTATAGGTATATGTTGGACATATTGAGTGGGTGTTGGCACACTGCAATATATTTTATCGCTGGTACTTTTGATGTTTTGCTCACGCAGCAATTATACATTTTGCACTATATTTTGTTTTGTTTTCTATTTTCATGCGCTTCTAGCATCACTATTGTGCACGTATCTGAGGCCCGTCTTAAGGGGGGTTGTCTTTAAGAGGAAGCAGCACATTATTGCACTGTTCACAGCACTGAAGATCTTGTTCAAGGACTACCACCAAGGAGCTCTGAGTATTGGGTTTTTTACCCTAAAACTGTCTTCTCACTTAGAGATCAGAGTCTCAGTTTCAGATGTTAATGAAGGTGTTGAAAAGTTTCCTCTTTGATCCATGCTATGTCACTTCATGTAAATGAAATATTTATAATTAATTAATTCATATAAAACGCAGTGTATTATGCAATAACATGTAATGAGAGCAAACACATTCAGCTTTGATAAATGGGTCAGATCTTTCCACCTTACAGAATTCATACTCCCTGATTATTCCTTTAAACAAACATTAGGGGCCATTCAAAAATTTGTATTTTTTCTAATTTCTAGAACGTTTCGTAATGTCCACGATAATTTCGTTAAAATAGCACAAGTTTTTTGTGGTTTTCGTTAACACAAAAAAGTAATATTTTTGCGCAAAGACTGTGACCATTTCGGAATTCATTCAAGCTTCGGTATCGTGACTATCTTTTGCCCAGGTTGGAGCTGCAGAGTGCCATTGAGCCCTATGGGAGACTTTCCTTGGGCCAGGTTGGAGCTGCAGAGTGCCATTGAGCCCTATGGGAGACTTTCCTTGGGCCGGGTTGGAGCTGCAGAGTGCCATTGAGCCCTATGGGAGACTTTCCTTGGGCCGGGTTGGAGCTGCAGAGTGCAATTGAGCCCTATGGGAGACTTTCCTTGGGCCGGGTTGGAGCTGCAGAGTGCCATTGAGCCCTATTGGAGGCTTTCCTTGGGCCCGGTTGGAGCTGCAGAGTGCCATTGAGCCCTATGGGAGACTTTCCTTGGGCCGGGTTGGAGCTGCAGAGTGCCATTGAGCCCTATGGGAGACTTTCCTTGGGCCGGGTTGGAGCTGCAGAGTGCCATTGAGCCCTATGGGAGACTTTCCTTGGGCCGGGTTGGAGCTGCAGAGTGCCATTGAGCCCTATGGGAGACTTTCCTTGGGCCGGGTTGGAGCTGCAGAGTGCCATTGAGCCCTATGGGAGACTTTCCTTGGGCCAGGTTGGAGCTGCAGAGTGCCATTGAGCCCTATGGGAGACTTTCCTTGGGTCAGGTTAGAGCTGCAGAGTGCCATTGAGTCCTATGGGAGACTTTCCTTGGGCTGGGTTGGAGCTGCAGAGTGCCATTGAGCCCTATGGGAGGCTTTCCTTGGGCCGGGTTGGAGCTGCAGAGTGCCATTGAGCCCTATGGGAGACTTTCCTTGGGCCGGGCTGGAGCTGCAGAGTGCCATTGAGCCCTATGAGAGGCTTTCCTTGGGCCAGGTTGGAGCTGCAGAATGCCATTGAGCCCTATGGGAGACTTTCCTTGGGCCGGGTTGGAGCTGCAGAGTGCCATTGAGCCCTATGGGAGACTTTCCTTGGGCCGGGTTGGAGCTGCAGAGTGCCATTGAGCCCTATGGGAGACTTTCCTTGGGCCAGGTTGGAGCTGCAGAGTGCCATTGAGCCCTATGGGAGACTTTCCTTGGGCCGGGTTGGAGCTGCAGAGTGCCATTGAGCCCTATGGGAGACTTTCCTTGGGTCGGGTTGGAGCTGCAGAGTGCCATTGAGCCCTATGGGAGACTTTCCTTGGGCCGGGTTGGAGCTGCAGAGTGCCATTGAGCCCTATGGGAGACTTTCCTTGGGCCGGGTTGGAGCTGCAGAGTGCCATTGAGCCCTATGGGAGACTTTCCTTGGGCCGGGTTGGAGCTGCAGAGTGCCATTGAGCCCTATGGGAGACTTTCCTTGGGCCGGGTTGGAGCTGCAGAGTGCCATTGAGCCCTATGGGAGACTTTCCTTGGGCCAGGTTGGAGCTGCAGAGTGCCATTGAGCCCTATGGGAGACTTTCCTTGGGCCGGGTTGGAGCTGCAGAGTGCCATTGAGCCCTATGGGAGACTTTCCTTGGGCCGGGTTGGAGCTGCAGGGTGCCATTGAGCCCTATGGGAGACTTTCCTTGGGCCCGGTTGGAGCTGCAGAGTGCCATTGAGCCCTATGGGAGACTTTCCTTGGGCCAGGTTGGAGCTGCAGAGTGCCATTGAGCCCTATGGGAGACTTTCCTTGGGCCGGGTTGGAGCTGCAGAGTGCCATTGAGCCCTATGGGAGGCTTCCAAAATCATGCATTGAAGGTTTCAAAGCCAGAAAGGTTTTTGTGCCGTTTACGAACGTTCGGATCCGAAAATTTTGTAACTTTCGGAGCCCCACCACGATATTTTTGTACGACCAATAAAAGAATTTTCATGAAATTTTCGAACATCAGAAATGATCGTGGTTACTCCAATTTTTTTGCTATTGTGATTAATTAATGGGCCCCATTGTCTCCTAGTACTGCTGGATTGTCCATAGCAGAAGGGATGGGAATAAAAGATAATGGGACAGATTCCATTAGATAAGAACAGCTTATCTCCTCATTCAATTCCAGATTTTTCCATAGAGCCAGATGCAATTCAATGAGAAAAACTTACCTCACTGTCAGTGAAAACTTTATGGTCTCCGGGAAAAACCTTAAAACCTTGAAAGAAAAGTGTTCTTGTCCATAAGTTTTCACTCAATTAACCATAAAATAATATTTTCTTATAGAACTGAATCTGGCCCAATATTTATTTTTTATACAAACATTATAGTTTATTTTAGCAGAAAATATTGAGGAATGAAAGATGTTTAATTACTTAGATAACTGTATAACAAATAATATAACAAATTATACTTCTGTAATTAACCCTCAGTAGATGAAACATACACACATATTTGATTAATTCAGGCATTTCGTGATTAAAAACTAGTTGAGGTATTACTACACCATTTAATTATATTAACGGCCATCATGATTTTATTGATTAATATTTCACATTTATAAGGAGTGAATAAAAAACATTGGAATAGAATTACACTGATATCTAAAGGAATTCACATAGTCACAAAATGTTAAAGGGGAACTCCACCCACACAAACTTTTTGAAAAGTAAACATAATTTCAAGCAACTTTGCAATATACATCAATTTTCATGATATTTAATGTAATAATATGGTTTGGAACAGTTCCCTAAGCCCCGCCCCCTGTTCCCCTGCTGATTGGCTGACTACTTTGTGACTCAAATAAAATGTAACAGTAGCTGCCTGCCCTCAGCCTGCCTTCAGCCTGCCTCCTCCCAATCCCACAATTCCCTGCTGCACACGTGAAGTCAATAAGGAAAGGAACATTCCAGTGCAATGCATTGTGGGTTATGTAGTTCCTGCATGCTGTCTGTAAGCTGTGGGGAAGTTGTTACAATTTGTAACATCAATGTTTTAGTCCCTCCTCCCCTGCCAGGATTTCAAATGATGCAGAAATGGAACTCTTTTGCAGCTGGATTTCAGCATATAAAATGGTATTTATTCCTACTTTTTGAAGGAACAGATTACATTGATAGGTATATTAGGGGTTTCTATGTTGTGTGGGGCTCTTTAACAAATATTGGTCCAGAAGCTGACGTTCCTCTTTATAAAAGAGCTTTTCTTAAGATGAAACTGGGAAGCTTCTACATTCTATGTCCTATGTAGCATCAGTAAATCTCATATTTATAAATCCGACACAGTCATATTTGGACAGAGAGTGTTTATAAAGGACATGCAGTGAAATTACTATAATTAATATAGTTACAGAATGATAGAGTTTGAACATAAAGTGAAGATCCACAGGAAGGGATAGGTTCTGCACACTTTAGCTGATGACCTATAGAGAATATATCCACAGGTGGCATCTAAAGAGGTGGTCCCGAAGGCAAAGTTAAAAGCTTCAATCAATTGTTTCAAACAATAAATGTAATCTTGCACACGTGAATATACATGCATCCTACTGTTTGGCACCGCAGATCTTTTCCATTGTAGTTGGATCGGTATGGAATGATCTTCACCGCAGGCATAAAGGAAAAAAATTCCTCCCTAAAATTGGACGTGGAGCTGTTTTTTAAAACCTCTCCCTCTTTTAATGCTCAATTGATTTGCTAGGACAGATCGCTCAATACTCCACTTGTAGATCGACCTTCTGGGAGCAAAGTGAATTAATGGCAGTGATGGTTCATAAATAACCCTGCTATCTTGAATCACCAAATGGATAAAGTCACATTAGAGAGTTATTTTCAGTGATTAGAGAGGGACGCGTGATCCTCCATCCTGGGCCTTATATTTACCAGCTAGTAGAGGTGGCGGAGATCAATATTATTATCAGGGTTAGCACATAATATTAGAAAATATAGCTTGAAAATAATGTATATTTGCCTGAACACACATCGCAATCGACATTTTCTTCTCCTTCTTATGAGCTCTAAGTGCCTCATCACAGTCCGAAGCATCTTCCTCTTGGTGTCTTGGGTTGTTTGCTATTGGGACAATTTGTAATTGGTGTAATTGGCTACAAGGTCACTTACAATTTTTTTCAAGTGCTAATAGATTGTCCCTTGAATTTGAGCGTCCTCCTTTATAACAAAAATGTCCCGTGTTTGCTTTGTGCCTTACCCTAAAATTACAACTAAACAATCCATGGTGCATCTTGAGGATGCTACGGAATGTTACAAGAAAAAGAGCTAAAAAAAAGACCAAAAAGCAAAATAAAAGACTAAAATGAATGTGGTTAAAAATATGTTCAATACTTATGGGCTTATTTAGCAATTTTCGAGTTTGTCTTTCTAAATCATTGGTTCTCAACCTCCCTAATGCCGCGACCCTTTAATACAGTTCCTCATGTTGTGGTGACCCCCAACCATAAAATTATTCCTAAGACCATCGGAAATATGTGTTTTCTGATGGTCTTAGGCAGTGATCCCCAACCAGTGGTTCGTGAGCAACATGTTGCTCCCCAATTTTTGAATTTCTGTCTTGGAGGCAAGTTTTGGTTGCATAAAACCCAGTGTAAAGCCAAACAGAGCTTTCTATAGGCTGACAGTCGACATAGGGGCCACCAAATAGCCAATTATAGCTCTTATTTGAACCCCCAGGAACTTTTTTCATGCATGTGTTGCTCCCAAACTCTCTTTCCATTTGATTGTGGCTCACGGGTATAAAAGGTTGGGGATCCCTGGTCTTAGGCGACCCCTGTGAAAGGGCCGTTCGACCCCCCAAAGGGGTCCCGACCCACAGGTTGAGAACCAATGTTCTAAATTGAATTGAATTGAATGCTCGCTTATTTATTAATAAAGAGAACTCGTTTGAATAAAAAACTTGAATACCTTAAATTCTTCAAGTTTACAAACTCGAAAAATTTGAGTTTGAAAATATGGCTTGATTTGGCCTAGGACATCTCCCATTGACTTCTGTAGAAACTCACTTTTAGACTTAAATTTTAGATTTTTTGCACTTAATAAATATCAGACATTCGAGTTTTCGAAAGATAATTTGAATTCAAGTTTTTTTAGAGTGGAAAAACACGAAACATGAAAAAAATCAAACTCAAACACTGATTAATCTCCCCCATGAATCTAGCGATTCAGCAGCCTGTAACAAAAACAATACATGGCTTCAGCAGTCCGCCATCTTGGATCTTGTTAGGCCAGCTTTTGGGTGACACTGCATATGTTCTGGGCTGCTGTCAAGACAAAATTAGTTTTTTCTGTCATAATCGCCCGCGACAAAACTCCCTGTTCGCGGGCGACTAATCTCCCCGAGTTGCCATGACCCGCCATCCCGCCGACGAGTCTTTTTCGGCGATTTCGGGAAATCGCGCTGCCGCGTGTGCCATCCCGCCGGCGACTTACATGTTCGCCGGCGGGATGGCGGGTCATGGCAACTCGGGGAGATTAGTCGCCCGCGAACAGGGAGTTTTGTCGCGGGCGACTAATCTCCCCCGTGTGCCAGAGCCCTAAAGGTCCCCATACACGGGCCAATAGAAGCTGCCGATATGGGTCCCTTGGACCGACTCGGCAGCTTATCAGCCCGTGTAGGGGCAGAAACGATCGGACTGGCCGACCGATATCTGGCCTGAAATTGGCCAGATATCGGTTGGCCAGGTTAGAAAATCCCGTCGGATCGAACCGACTGCCCCATTGCCGCTTGCAGAATTCGATTGTTTGGCCCCAGGGCCAAACGATCGAATTCACCGACATGCCTCCCCGATATCGCCACCCGTAGGTGGGGATATCGGGTGAAGATCCGCTCGCTTGGCGACATCGCCAAACGAGCGGATCTGCCCGTGTATGGCCACCTTAAGGGGGGATTTACTAGTGTCCGATTTGTTTTTTTGTGCCAAAATACGATTTTGTTGCAGAAAAAACAAGGTTTTCTTTAGATTTATTATGTAACAAAACTGACAAATCCGAAAGCAAAAATACATCTAAAAGCTGTCACAATTATGTAGAAGTCAACGGCAGGTTTCCTTTTTAGAACTGGAAAATCTTTCTCTGCTTCATGGTTTTTGGGGTTTTGGGGCCTGCAACAATACGAAATACTCGTGGTTTTAGCGCTTTTTCTACGTCTTTATTTGTTCATACTTTTTCAATTCAAATCTTTTAATAAATGACAAGACATTCATGGTTTTAATGAAAAGTAGTTTCAAAAACCTCTAAAACCATGAAAATGAGAATGGGGAGGACGCAGGAGCAACCGCCAGGTTTGGAGGCGGCAGAAGCCCCAGGGTTTCCTTGCTTCCTCTGCACAGATTTGGAACGGAAGGCAGGAAGGACTGAGTAGCGCCTAGCAGAACTACACAGAAGTGCAAGGAGTACATTTTAACTCAAGTGCCTTTAATGAAAGTGGTTTTACGTGCAACTGACTGCAGGGAAACAGAAGGAGCCACAACTGCTCTTGCATGGGTACACGAGCCCTAATGCACATTTCTAGCCTACTCCTTTGTTAAATGGGTCGATCACCTTTCAGTTAACTTTTAGTTATACAATGACTAAATCTAAGCAACTTTTCAATTCGTTTTCAGTATTTGTTTTTTATAGTTGTAGGGTTCCCCAAAATTTGGGTCCCCTAGGATGGTTGCCCCAGGATAGACCCCAAGGGAGGGTAGTACTTTAGTAGTGGGACACCTTGGGTGGTTGGCACTATAAGGGTTAACAGGGAGTTAGCTTCCCTGCCGTTCAATAGTTAGGCCACAGGGTGCACACAGTATATAAGGCTGTGCAGCCATGTGCCTGCAGGTCTTTCAGCCTGGGACCCCTCTTGGAGAAGAGGTTAACAACAGGTCAGAGTTAGACAGTAAGTGATTGTTATAGACCGCTCTAGGAGTGGTAGGCAGGTTATCTAGCTGGGCAGCGTGGCCCCTACAGGAGGATTTACTGGATTAAGATCCACCAGCACTCATAGCTGGAGTCAGGGTATAAAGTGCTAAGTGTAGGAGATTTGCCTAATCCAGGGGTATCTAAGTGGAAGTACCGGGGTGAGGTCTGCTGAGGGGGTGTCCGCTTGGCGTGTAGTACCGGGAAGTGCCCTAGAGAGGGGCTTCTGGCGAGAAGTACCGGAGGGAACCCCTAAAGGGAATCATCTGGCGTGTAGTACTGCTAATATCTCGTGGAGAGAGGGTCTCCGTAAGGAAGAGGGAGTATACCCTGACTGTAACATTGCTCCTGTGTGTAACCTGCCTATCTGATTCTTCGGTGATAATAAATAAGTTCCACTGGTTAAACATCCATCCAGTGTCCTGTCTCTGCATATCTGGAGGATCCACCTGCCTGGTAAGCAACTACCCCAGGGAGGGGGCAAGGTGCCAGGAGTGTTGGGAGTCCCCACATTGCAGTACAGTATCAAGTTCCCAGGAGGGGAGTTATAGTTCATTTTATCCCTATCCTGGGTGGAGGCACGCCAAAGTATAAGAATAGCTGTTCCCCAAAGTAAGCGGGGCTCAGGACTCCTGAAAGAGCCAAGTATAGTGACATATCAGCAGGTAGTGCCACATCTATTTATAAAGTGGGCTACATTTGGAGGCACTGCTGAGATCCCGAAACAGCAGCAAAAGAACAGCAAATACAGTGCAGAAGGGCCATAACAGCATTTGGGCCTAGTGTGAATTTGGAAGCCTGACCTCCGTCTGGATTAAATTTTGGGCACCCTGAATCTGTATCCAGAGAGGGATAATTGGCGCCAAAAGAGCAGAGGAGTTGCGCTGGGCCAATCAGATTACAGGCCAGTGGCGCCAAACAGACCCGGGAGATAACGTGGGAGGCCCCGTGAGGAGGAGGAGACAGGACCATCCTGATTGTGGGAGCCGCCCCTTAGAGCGCCTAGCCAACCGTGTGGCTGAAAAAGTGCGCCAAAGTGAGTGGGCGCGACTTGGCCGGTGACGTCACCACGGCCATTTTGGAACTTTGCCAGAGTGAGTTTGGCTAAGCTAGCGTGAGGAGCTGCTGACAAACAACTGCGAGACCAGCGATGCCTAACTTAAGTAAACCGCTACTCCCAGGGCAAGAATCCCCAACTATGGCCGGGGAGCAGAGACGAACAGCGGTGAAACTGCGCGACACCGGGCGGCGGTACATCTGGTCCGGCAGCTTTGCGGAAATGGAAGTAGATGAGTCCCTACGCTGGATGGTGCCCCTTTGCGGTGGATGCGAGATGGAGTCATTCGGCTCCATGAAACACCCAGGAGCGAATTGCTCAACATGTGAGAGGCCCTATTGGAGTGGACCGTTCGGGGCTGGGCCCAGAGGAACCCAAGAGATTGAGGTGGAAGCCTTAGTCGATGCCTGCGATGACCTATCCCTCAGAGAGGAGGAGGAGGGGGCCCTAGAACTACCGAAGGCGACCGCCAACCTTGATCTGGAGGAGGACCCTCTTGAGCGAGAGACTGACCTGGAAGGGGCCTGCGCTCCCGCCTACACTCAACAAGATACTGCGCAGGCGGTGGAAGCTGCGGCCGAGGGGGTGAGTAACCGGGGGACCCTGAGTGACTCGTGGGTCAGGCCAGATGTAATCGCTGGGGGGGATGCCACCCGGGCTACCTTTCCCCGGGACCGGAAGAGCCGGCGGGGACCCAGGCGGGGAAAATACCAAGGTGTAAGGGACCAGGAGTGGGAGGAGTACATGGGGCCCCCATCGCCAGTGCCATCCGAGACCGGACTAGATGAGGTCCTAGCCCCGCCATCCTACCTGCAGTCCCTTCGAGATACTACTGTAGAGAGGGCACCTGCTCCTCATCACAGAGAAGGGGCATACTCTTCTAGCGAATACACCCCAGGGGGTGATGAGTCCGGGGAGGAGGCCGCAGGGGGCATGAGGCCTATGTTTGCCTCCCCATCCAGTTTTATAGCTCCCCCCAAAATCAGCCCAGAAGAGGAGAGACAGTTTTGGGTGCTGCCCGGAAAGGCAGACCCAGCCATATTTAAGTCAGTATCCCGGATTCAAAGAGTTATAAATTTCCGGGTACATATGCTTTGGGGGTATTATATGCCCTATGCCCCATTGTGGGTGTATGAGCGGATGGAGCATATGATGGAAGAATGGGTGGTGGCTGAAATACAAAAGAAGGAGAAAATGCCCCCCAACATCCTAGCCAGCCCTGACCGGGCTAAGCGCAGGCAGGCCTGGAGATATGTAAGATCCAGGGAGAAGGAGTGGTGGTGGGGCCGCACCATCTTAAAGCACGCGGTGCAAAGCTGTGGCAAACATAACCCTAAGCCCAGGTTTTTCAGCACAGAGGATACGCTGGAGAATGGCCGCACTGTGGAGAAGCCCCATCCCCGTTATTATACTCCCTACGAGGATGTGAAGCAGCGTTTCACTTATATGGTGTGAGGAGGACTCTCACAAGGTGAACTGTGCTCAATTTCTGTTTAGTGGAGGCCTGGACTGCCTGCCATTTTCCCCAAAGAGGGGAGTTACTCTTCAGTTGGAGGGGATATGCCCCATCAAGTTCTGACCCGAGGAGGGTGATGCAGCTGCCGGCTGGAGTTGCCCAGTTAAAGTGTACCCACCCGTTGGTGGAAGACCCCTGGAGGTGATGACCACCCGGGGGTATGGACTCCCTCAAGGAGGAGGAGGGAGGAACAAGGAGCAGTTTAATAAAAATTTCTTTTTGTTTTTGAAAGATAATTGTCCTGTGCCTTTCTGAGTATATGTGTGCAAATTCTTACAAGGACTCTTTGGGACTTATACCAAGACTTTGGGGGGTGGTGGGAAAGGTAAAATTGTGTTTACTGTTTCCTTCCCAGGTAATACAGGTTTCTGCGCAGACACCGCGAGGAACTGTGGAAGAAGTGATTTTGGTATAAGTGATGTGTGGGTAAAATGTATATGGTTTTGTAAAAGGTATGTCAGCCGGGAGGTGACATTTTTCTTGTGGGGGGAGAATGTAGGGTTCCCCAAAATTTGGGTCCCCTAGGATGGTTGCCCCAGGATAGACCCCAAGGGAGGGTAGTACTTTAGTAGTGGGACACCTTGGGTGGTTGGCACTATAAGGGTTAACAGGGAGTTAGCTTCCCTGCCGTTCAATAGTTAGGCCACAGGGTGCACACAGTATATAAGGCTGTGCAGCCATGTGCCTGCAGGTCTTTCAGCCTGGGACCCCTCTTGGAGAAGAGGTTAACAACAGGTCAGAGTTAGACAGTAAGTGATTGTTATAGACCGCTCTAGGAGTGGTAGGCAGGTTATCTAGCTGGGCAGCGTGGCCCCTACAGGAGGATTTACTGGATTAAGATCCACCAGCACTCATAGCTGGAGTCAGGGTATAAAGTGCTAAGTGTAGGAGATTTGCCTAATCCAGGGGTATCTAAGTGGAAGTACCGGGGTGAGGTCTGCTGAGGGGGTGTCCGCTTGGCGTGTAGTACCGGGAAGTGCCCTAGAGAGGGGCTTCTGGCGAGAAGTACCGGAGGGAACCCCTAAAGGGAATCATCTGGCGTGTAGTACTGCTAATATCTCGTGGAGAGAGGGTCTCCGTAAGGAAGAGGGAGTATACCCTGACTGTAACATTGCTCCTGTGTGTAACCTGCCTATCTGATTCTTCGGTGATAATAAATAAGTTCCACTGGTTAAACATCCATCCAGTGTCCTGTCTCTGCATATCTGGAGGATCCACCTGCCTGGTAAGCAACTACCCCAGGGAGGGGGCAAGGTGCCAGGAGTGTTGGGAGTCCCCACATTGCAGTACAGTATCAAGTTCCCAGGAGGGGAGTTATAGTTCATTTTATCCCTATCCTGGGTGGAGGAACGCCAAAGTATAAAGGAATAGCTGTTCCCCAAAGTAAGCGGGGCTCAGGACTCCTGGAAGCGCCAAAACAGGGTAATTCAGCAGGTAGTGCCACATCTAATCATAAAGTGGGCTACATAGTTTTTAAATTAATTGCCTTTTTTTCCTACTCAGTGCAGCTTTCAAATGGGGGTCACTGACCCCAGCAACCTAAAGACTATTGCTTTGTGAGGCTCCAGTTTTATTGTTATCGTTACCTTCATATCTTATTTTTTTTATCCAGGACCTCTCCTATTTATATACCAGTCATTTTATCCACTCCCTGGTTGCTGTGGTAATTTGAATCGTAGCAACCAGATAGCTGCTGAAACTCCAAACTGGAGAGCTGCAACAAAAAGTGAAGTAATTGAAGAACTAGAAATAATAAAAAAATGAAGACCAGTTGCAAATGGTCTCAGAATATTACTCTCCACATCAGTGATCCCCAACCAGTGGCTCAGGGGCAACATGTTGCTCACCAACCCCTTGGATGTTGCTCCCAGTGGTCTCAAAGTAGGTGCTTATTGTTGAATTTCTGGCTTGGGGGCAAGTTTTGCATAAAAACCAGGTGTACTGCCAAACAGTAAACATAGGTGCTACCAAAATAGCCAATCACAGCCCATATTTGACAGCCCATGAAGCTTTTCCACACTTGTGTTGCTCCCCAGCTCTTTTTACATTTGGTTGAGGACCCCTGCTTTAACTATCTGTAGTATCTGAAGTAGCTCTTTCCCTCTTTCCCCCTCTTCAGCATGTTCAATGCCTTTTTGTGAGATGCAAAGCAGTGTTCGGAGAATACCTTTTGGGGTTTAAACAAGTTGGGGTCAGAGATATAAAGAATGAGAAATTGGATTATTACACAGTCCTTGCTCTTTCTATAAAGGTGCTTCCAGAGATTTTGGACCGGAAATCAATTTCTTCACCTACTTCCCACATTGCTTTCCACGTCCATCCTTCTATTTTTCATCCTTCCTTTGGAGGAAATTGTGTTTCTTCCTTACTGTAACCCCTTCCTATCCAAAGCCTTTTTCCTCTGGCCATGCCACAGGTTGACTGTGAAAGCACCGTGCCACTTAGATCACAGGGTCACCCAGAAATGCAGAATCTATGGAGCTGGCGGAATGGTACCTATTTATATTGTTGATGTTATATCTGCATTCCCTGGCACTTAAAGGGTTAAGTAATGGTGTAACGCAAACCCAACAAGTCATTTTTTAGTAGATTTTATACGCTCAACAAAAGCAATGCCCATAGTGGCAAGGTTTAGGACTTGACATTCTTATCCTCAATAACAACGTTACAATTTATAGTCAGTATTGCTATGGAAGAACGCAACTTATTAAGTTTGAGTTCTGTGTTATAATTAAATCCATTCTTGGTACCGGTGCCAACGTATTATCTGGACTGTGTTGATAAAATTCTCCAGAATCTCCACTGACTTTCTTACATTCAAGCTCATCAGAAAAGCAATTTTTTTTCCTCTGCTTTTTTTTTTTTTGCCTGCGGGCTGAGAGTCAATTCATGTAATTCGTATTGATTTAATTTCCCCTTGTTATGAAAACGCTTGCTGTAAGTTTCTCTGCGGGGGGTTAAAATCTGAGACAATTGTGGGATCCGGCCAATATTGCCCAAGGCTCTTTCTCAACACAAAGACCGCGTTCTCGCTAATACGTGCATTATTCATTCCTAAACTTTTCGGACGTGAAGGCAATTTCCGACTACGTGCGTAACGGGCTAGCTTGCTGACAGATGCCATTTGCTTTTTCTCTCCTTTTCCTACATAGTGAATAATTCATACAGTATGTTTGATAGAGTCCTAAAGTCATTATAGGAATATTGATAATGTATTGCATTTCTACAGCACATTCGTATTCAAAAAACGATATACAGCATAACCGGAAATAAAGTGAAATAATTAAGCTCTGTTTGGTGTAGAAAAGTAGCCTAAAGAAGTGATTAGAAAAATACAACTTATTTCTGCACCCCTTGGTAATGTTTTGTACAGAGTGAAGGCGTAAAAAAAACAAATGATTTATAAAATTACTTTAAAGGACAAGTAAACCCCCCACAAAAAAATGTAATCAGTGAACAGCCTCTTTGAAATCTTTAAATACCTGACACTCAAAGGTTAATAGTAAGGCTGCAGCATTCCCTTAATCACTTGGGATTCCTTCTCCTCCTGTAACCCACTCAGCCCCCTCCCTTAGGAACTGACTTTGGCACTTGGATTACTGAGCAGGCTCAGTTCTTCTCAACTGAGGTTACTAACACTCCCTCCAGTCTAGCAACCAGTGAAGAGATGGCACTGATGGTTTCCATAGAAACTCTGCTTTAGCTGTGAACTATGCTAGAGAAACATGTTTTTTTTCTCCTAACCTACTATCCAGAGCTCAGCTTAACCATTAAAATGCTCAATTCAAGCAGGGCTTTTTAGCAAATTAAGTTTTGCCTGTGTAAGCCTGCATTTTTCATTGCATGAACTTTACAACATACAGTAATTAAAGTAAGTTCTGCCTGTGTAAGCCTGTATTCTTCATTGCACAAACTTTACAGCATAATCAAGTAAGTTCTGCCTGTGTAAGCCTGCATTCTTCATTGCATGAACTTTACAGCGTTTGCAGATGTAAATGGCAATGGTGATGTCAAAAGGAAAATGGCCACTGAGTGAAAGATGCTATTTGTTTTAGGAAAATGTGGTGGTGCTGGTAACTTGCATCATTCAGACACTCTATGGTGAGCATGGCTATCTTGTGCCCACCAGTGCTGGTCTTTGTTAGGTGCAGAAGGCAGCCAGAGCCAGAGTGTTTTAAACTGCAGTGGGTTTGGTACCCGCAGAATACCAACAAAGTGGTATAAAGTAGATTGGGACAGAAAAGCCCTGATGCCCTGACCATGTTGGAGGTCCATGGGTACCCACCAGATGTAGTCGGGTAGGTAAAATAAAAAAGGGCTCCCTAATTGCCTGTCAAAGGTGCCACTATGTAAGTCCCGTCCCCACTACTGATGTCACTTCTGGTTTATAGAGACTTCCAATAAGGGGTGGGTTGGCTTCAGGAAAGTTATTTCTGGTTTACAGAGACTTCCAGTAGGGGCAAGGTTGGCTTTAGCAAGGTTCCTCCTCGGTTTGAGTAGGGATAAGGTTGAGGTGCAATGCGGGTGCACAGGTACGGGTCTGCCAGGGCTCCCACACACATTCCATTTTCCTTAAAACCAATAGATTTATATAGGTTTACCTGTAGGACTATAAATATGGCGCTGTCCACATAGTACACTTGAAAGGCATAAGCCATACAGACTTGGACAACTTTTTTTATTTCTTATATTATTGAAGTTCTGATTACATGTTATTGAACTGACAATCTACAAATTGTGTATGTAACTTTCACAGACATATGTGTGTACTTTCCATAAGAATTAGGGATGCACCGAATCCAGGATCCGGCCAAGATTCTGCCTTTTTCAGCAGGATTTGGCCAAATCCATTGTCTTGGCCGAACCGAATCCTTAGAATCGTGTGACTTTTCGTCACATAAAGTTGAACATTTTTAACGGCGTGCTCCACGCGTGGTTGTTTTTTCACCTTCTATGACTTAGTTTTCATATACAAATCCAGATTCAGTTCCGTATTCGGCTAAATCTTTCGCGAAGGATACGGGGTTCGGCTGAATCCCAAAATAGTGGATTTGGTGCATCCCAAATAAAAATCTCCTTCATCACAAGGGAGTTTGGCCACATAGACTTTGAATATTTATCTTTTGCAACAGATGAGTGAACTGTCTTTTAACTTGAGAAACAATTTGGGACATATAAAGCAAAATATTAGTAATAGTCGGTATTTGGAGTATTCTGTTGATAGATTTTAGTTTTTACTACCTAAGGGTGGCACTAGAAGCACAGCAGAAGTCCTTTCAGAGGAAGATACAGTAAAGCAAGTTTGCATGCATTGCGTCATTGGCTATCATAATGTCACAATAATTAATTTCTACATCTCTTCTTCAAAGTCCATGTTTGATCAGTGCAATTTTACTGAAACCAAAGGTTACAAAATCAGGTTACTATTGAATAGTTTGGAAGGCTACAGGGAAGGCCAGTTCCAGCTGGCTTGGTCTCTGGGCTTAGAATAGCTACACGATAGAAGGACACACAATTAACTTATGTTAATTCGATGACTACATGATATTCCAACTCCTACGTGCTGACATGGCCTTCACAGGAGGGCTACACGATCTTCAGAGCTGCACAAAAAAACACCTTGACCTTTAAGGGTTATATATAAAGACCTTTATAAATCTACAGTAAGGCGTATGAAAAGGAGCAACGTTCTTACCATACATGTACATGCAAGCTACTGGAATGAACTCTTTCTATCAGTAATTGATCCATTAACAAAGACCACCCCTTCCTAAACTATTTCCTGGAGGAATGCACTTTCCAATTATGTATATATATAACAAATGGTTGTACAGCATTCCCAATATAGGGAAAAATGGCCCAGGTACATCCAAGAGGAATGAATACTCACATGATAAAATGGAGCACTCGTGGGACTTACGAATGAGTGAAAAAGTTATTCGTTTGTCAATGTTTCAGTCCTGCTAGGAAGGCCTTATTGTCTTGAGAAAGGTTCTCTTAGGAGGACCGAAACATCGACAAGCTAATTAAAACTTATTCACTTGTTTGTAAGTACCATGAGTGCTTCATTTTTTCATGTGGATTTGGATCTCCATAAATTGTCTACTAAAAAATCAATAAAACATTCAATAAACCCAACAGGATATTTTGCATCCAATAAGGATTAATTATATCTTAGTTGGGATCAAGTACAGGTACTGTTTTATTATTACAGAGAAAAGGGAATCATTTAACCATTAAATAAACCCAATAGGACTGTTCTGCCCCCAATAAGGGGTAATTATATCTTAGTTGGGATCAAGTACAGGTACTGTTTTATTATTACACAGACAAGGGAATCATTTAACCATTTAATAAACCCAATAGGGCTGTTCTGCCCCCAATAAGGGGTAATTATATCTTAGTTGGGATCAAGTACAGGTACTGTTTTATTATTACAGAGAAAAGGGAATCATTTAACCATTAAATAAACCCAATAGGGCTGTTCTGCCCCAATAAGGGGTAATTATATCTTAGTTGGGATCAAGTACAGGTACTGTTTTATTATTACAGAGAAAAGGGAATCATTTAACCATGAAATAAACCCAATAGGGCTGTTCTGCCCCAATAAGGGGTAATTATATCTTAGTTGGGATCAAGTACAGGTACTGTTTTATTATTACAGAGAAAAGGGAATCATTTAACCATTAAATAAACCCAATAGGGCTGTTCTGCCCCAATAAGGGGTAATTATATCTTAGTTGGGATCAAGTACAGGTACTGTTTTATTATTACAGAGAAAAGGGAATCATTTAACCATGAAATAAACCCAATAGGGCTGTTCTGCCCCAATAAGGGGTAATTATATCTTAGTTGGGATCAAGTACAGGTACTGTTTTATTATTACAGAGAAAAGGGAATCATTTAACCATTAAATAAACCCAATATGGCTGTTCTGCTCCCAATAAGGGGTAATTATATCTTAGTTGGGATCAAGTACAGGTACTGTTTTATTATTACAGAGAAAAGGGAATCATTTAACCATTAAATAAACCCAATATGGCTGTTCTGCTCCCAATAAGGGGTAATTATATCTTAGTTGGGATCAAGTACAAGGTACTGTTTTATTATTACATATCATGTGTACATATCAGCAATATACTAGAAATGCGGCAGGATATCACTTTAAGAAGTTTCCATGTTACTGGGCCACATGTAGAACTATGAGTATATATGAGTGAGCATACTTTACCTCTATAATTCTTTGGGCTCAAGCCTACTGTGGCTACTGATGCAGCCTGCAGAAAATAATTACCGCCATGTTTATGCTGGAGCATTTATAGGCTCACTTGTGCTCAAATTCATCAGAACAAACTGGAGAGGTGCAATAGAGTTTGCCACAAATTCGCCAAAGAGCAAGAAGCCTGTTTAGGCACAAGAATCTTTAATGAATGATGTCAATGTGTGCAACATTTGCACATTTTTACACAATTACAATTGTGTGTGTGTTCAGTAATTACCCCTATTTTGTAGCTGGAAGAACCAACATCCACTTGGTTACTGAAATCCATTCTGCTATGTTTGAGGACAGTTTAATACTATGGGTTATCAAGGTCCTTCATACCTACAGTGATCCAGGGGCATATTTGCAAGTATTTTGAAAAAGGTTGTTAGTAGCATTATAGGGTGGTATGTGTCATACAGATGTATACTTACATGCAGGGGCGGGCCACCTCACCTCTTGCCCTCTCAAGCAGCGGAGGCAGGAGAGGTATCTGTCTGCCCTCCCATCGTTGTGCCCTAGGCATCTGCCTCTTCTGCCCACCCCTAGCCCCGCTTACATGTGTAGCATTAATGAGAGTTTGCTTCTCCAGCAATTTATTTGTAATAGTATGGTGGACAAGGGGGGGGGGTATAACTTGACTGAAGGTCCATTTGTTCTTGGGGATGTTCCACATGGGATTCAAAGAGAATGCTAAAGAGGTCTCTAGGTTCTGTTTTTATATCAATTTTTGGTTCATCATTATTTGGTTTTTCTCTTATTTGAAGTACTTTATTTTAGTGCTGTGCAAGTTGACCGGAAACTCTTGGATCCATGGGTTAACTGATGGCCAAACTACTGTAGGTTCTGGGTCGATCATCAGGCCTTTCTTGATTTCCTCTCTCTTTTCCCCTATTTCAACCCACTCCTGTGACATCAACAGACATGTTCCACTCTTCTGGTGATGTCACCGCCAATGCATTACTATTGTGTTTGTTAATGAATCAGTTACTGGCAGAAAAAGTTCTCTTCTCAACATGCTATGTTTGTATGTTGAGAACATTCATCTTTTCATACAACTTGACTCTGTAAACATTTTTATTTACGGGCCCTTGAGGTCTAAGTGGATTTTGTACTTCTCTTGTGCAGCCCTAACAAATAGTGTAGCCCTTATGTAAAGCCTGGGAGGGATGTCGAGTGTCAGCATGTAGGAGTTGAGAATAGCATGTAATCATCTTGTATATGTATTCATTGTGTGGCCTTCTATCATGTAGCTGTTATTAATACAAAGACCAAGCCAGCTGGAACTGGCCTTCCCTGTAGCCTTCAATGGTATACAATATTAACATGTCCTTCTTATGTAACCTTTGTGTTTGGTAATATTGCACTGAACAATTACGGACTTGAAGAGAAGAAGAGATTTAGGAATTAATGATTGCAATACTGTGGAAATATGATAGCCAAGCATGCAATGCATATGCAAACTTGCTACGGAAGAACTTCTACTCTACTTCAAGTGCCCCCTCTATGGGTAAACCGTTTTCATTTTCTGGATCTCCTTACATTATGAAGAACGTTTAACTTTACTTGGCCTTTATAATTTATTAAAATCATCCTAAATGACCACCTCACTCTCATTTGGGTTTTATTTTCTCACCCTACTTGTCTATGATCTAAAGCCAGAGCAACCAGAAAAGGAGTGTAGATTGTTCACTAGTTATTCTTCTAAACCAGGGATTCCCAACCTTTTCTACTTGTGAGCTACACTGAGAGGTAAAATCTGTTTGTGAGCCCCACAAGCATGAAAAAAGTCCTTTGGAGGTGCCAAATAAAGACTGTGGTTGGCTATTTGGTAGCCCCGTGTTGACTGCTATGGGGTTTTATTCTTCTAAACCAGGGATCCCCAACCTTTTCTACTTGTGAGCCACACTGAGAGGTAAAATCTGTTTGTGAGCCCCACAAGCATGACAAAAAGTTATTTGGGGTCTCAAATAAGGACTGTGATTGGCTATTTGGTAGCCCCGTGTGGACTGCTGGCCTTCAGGAGGCTTTGCTTGGAGTAAAACTGTGTCTCGGTGCTCCCAAAACTTTCCTCCAAGCCAGAAATTCAAACATGGGCACCTACTTTGAGGCCATTGGGAGCGGGGTGGTGAGCAGCATGTTGCCCTCAAGCCACTGTTTGGGGATCACTGGTCTAAACTATGCACAAAGGCCTGGTAGGCATGTAGAGTCAGGCCTCTGTCAATTCTAGTTACTTACCAATACATTTTTGCTTAGGGTGGAACCAATCTTTTTGGACATATAAATCTGTATGTCTTTTTGCCTAGGTGTGAACCTATCTACTTGAGCATGTGTAAATCTCTGCTTGCATAACTGTTTAGGACCTTTTGTGTTAAGGTTCAATGTAGTAAAATCCCAATCCAAAATGCTCCAACCTTTAGCGCTCCAGCACTTGCGCCATACCCATAATGAATAAACCTTCATGGGTCCTATTTAGAGAGCATCAATATAATAATGGTCGCTTGCATGTAGGAATGACAATATCTCCTGTATGTTTTGTTAGTATTCTTCTCACCACACGCTTCTTCCTGGGAATAAAAACATAGCTGGAATTGGGCTGTTAATTTAAAACTCTGCAAAGCTTGATTGAAATGGCTCCATGGGCAGCCTAATGACTTTCAGTGTTAGGCTCCAATACAGCCTGTGAATGAGCTTGACATGCTAGGAAGTGTAATTATGGTTTCAATTGACTTTAAATATAAAAATCGTTCGCACAGAAACAGTGTCCTTAATCTTTAAACCAGTGAGGCTAAAGAAAAATAAATGTATTTTCTATGCTTGTGGAAAAATTTCTCAGTCTTACTTTTTGGCCTAGGTTTTTAGCCACAGTCAGACATGGGAATCAGAGCAATTTCTCTTCCACCTTTTGGCCCTTATTTAGGTATTATCAGGGTCGGATTGCAAGGATCGAACTGGGCCACCGGGACACCGGGCCCCGGCGGCCCAGACCCGACCCTTGCAGTGCTCCCCCTGCACGACCACTCCTCCCCTGACACGTTAAATTTATGCGCTCGGAGTACGACGTCGGATGGGGGGCCCTGTGAGGGGGGTTAGGGGGGCCCCTGCGGGTCGGGTAAGGGTGCGCGGCCGGCGGGGGCACCGGTCCGACCCTGGGTATTATTGTGTCAATCTGTGGACTGTAAAATGGGTGGAATTTACACAAAAGGACAGGGTTTCAGATGCATCAAGGCTCTGTCAGAGCATAATTGGTCATGGTCTGGTTTGGTAGGAGGCCTGGCCTAATTTGTCCAGGTTTTCCAATTGGGAGTCTTGAAAAGGAATGTGATTTTATTATTTACTGGATCAGGTTTCTTTAAATTATCTCCCCTGGGGGGTTACAGGGGGAGGTAGTAAGGGTAAAGGTGGCCATACACGGGCTGATTCCCTTAGACCGATTTGGCCCATGTAGGGGCATTAACGGCGGGCCTAAAAATCGTCCAGATATCGATCTGGCAGGTTCAAAAATTTAGTCGGATCGGGGACCACATCAGCTCGTTGATGCAGTCCCCGAACTGACTTTGCCTATACCCGTCATTATAATTTGATCGTTTGGCCCCAGGGCCAAGCAATCGAATTAGCCCAGATTCACCCGATATCGCCCACCCGTAGGTGGGGGATATCGGGAGAAGATCCGCTCACTTGGCAACATCGCCAAGCGAGCGGACCTGAAGGTGTATGGCCACCTTAAAAGCTTTGATCATGTTGCTTCAAACTATTTCACAACAGTTAAAACTAACCACTTGTTCTAATGGCGTTGGTAACAGCCACCTTTTGGTTTTACACATTTATGTTCAAGTTCCATATCCGTCAGCAGACAGCTGTGCATCCTTGGAATGTTCTCCGAATGGAATATTTTATCCTAATGACCCCCCCTCCCTGTACCAACTCACTCAATAACATAATTTGCAGTTTTGCTCATTAGTTCGTATATCCCAAGTTTATTTGCTGTGAACTTGACCTGATGTTGGGGGTTTCGCATTGGTTTCTACTGTATAAATTACAAGATGTTTCAGAATCCATTAATTATCCACTAAGACCTAGAAACGATCCCATCCGGTACCACTGTGGGTACATTACCTGCAGCAAGGTAACTACTCAGCGTAGCATTGTGCTTCTCATTTTCATTTCTTTGGCTCCTGGCTAGAAGGGAGTCCTTGGAATGCAGACCTTCATGCATATGAAAAGCAAAACAAATAAAGTTATGATTTTTGCAAGCTGAAACTCTCTGTTAAGAAATAAGTGAGATGTCAGCGAACTTTTGCATTAGTTGAAAATATATCCTATTCTAGAATTGTTTTTAGTCATTGTGTTTTAGTACAGGTATAAGACCCATTATCCAGAATGCTCGGGACCTGGGGTTTTCCGGATAAGGGATCTTTCCGTAACTTAAGCCTGCTAAAAATCATTTAAATACTGAATAAACCCAATAGGCTTGTTTTTCTCCCAATAAGGGGTAATTATATCTTAGTTGGGATCAAGTACAGGTACTGTTTTATTATTACAGAGAAAAGGGAATCATTTAACCATTAAATAAACCCAATAGGGCTGTTCTGCCCCCAATAAGGGGTAATTATATCTTAGTTGGGATCAAGTACAGGTACTGTTTTATTATTACAGAGAAAAGGGAATCATTTAACCATGAAATAAACCCAATAGGGCTGTTCTGCCCCCAATAAGGGGTAATTATATCTTAGTTGGGATCAAGTACAGGTACTGTTTTATTATTACAGAGAAAAGGGAATCATTTAACCATTAAATAAACCCAATAGGGCTGTTCTGCCCCAATAAGGGGTAATTATATCATAGTTGGGATCAAGTACAGGTACTGTTTTATTATTACAGAGAAAAGGGAATCATTTAACCATGAAATAAACCCAATAGGGCTGTTCTGCCCCCAATAAGGGGTAATTATATCTTAGTTGGGATCAAGTACAGGTACTGTTTTATTATTACAGAGAAAAGGGAATCATTTAACCATTAAATAAACCCAATAGGGCTGTTCTGCCCCAATAAGGGGTAATTATATCATAGTTGGGATCAAGTACAGGTACTGTTTTATTATTACAGAGAAAAGGGAATCATTTAACCATTAAATAAACCCAATAGGGCTGTTCTGCCCCCAATAAGGGGTAATTATATCTTAGTTGGGATCAAGTACAGGTACTGTTTTATTATTACAGAGAAAAGGGAATCATTTAACCATGAAATAAACCCAATAGGGCTGTTCTGCCCCAATAAGGGGTAATTATATCTTAGTTGGGATCAAGTACAGGTACTGTTTTATTATTACAGAGAAAAGGGAATCATTTAACCATGAAATAAACCCAATAGGGCTGTTCTGCCCCCAATAAGGGGTAATTATATCTTAGTTGGGATCAAGTACAGGTACTGTTTTATTATTACAGAGAAAAGGGAATCATTTAACCATTAAATAAACCCAATAGGGCTGTTCTGCCCCCAATAAGGGGTAATTATATCTTAGTTGGGATCAAGTACAGGTACTGTTTTATTATTACAGAGAAAAGGGAATCATTTAACCATTAAATAAACCCAATAGGGCTGTTCTGCCCCCAATAAGGGGTAATTATATCTTAGTTGGGATCAAGTACAGGTACTGTTTTATTATTACAGAGAAAAGGGAATCATTTAACCATTAAATAAACCCAATAGGGCTGTTCTGCCCCCAATAAGGGGTAATTATATCTTAGTTGGGATCAAGTACAGGTACTGTTTTATTATTACAGAGAAAAGGGAATCATTTAACCATTAAATAAACCCAATAGGGCTGTTCTGCCCCCAATAAGGGGTAATTATATCTTAGTTGGGATCAAGTACAGGTACTGTTTTATTATTACAGAGAAAAGGGAATCATTTTTAAAAATTATAATTATTACCTTATAATGGAGTCTATGGGAGATGGCCTTTCCATAATTCTGAACTTTCTGGATAAGGGGTTTCCAGATAAGGGATCCCATACCTGTACTGGCATTAATGTGCTGTATGGAGGCATGGCTGGATTTGCCTTATCTGTTGCCTTTAGCACTTTTGATGACTACCCCAACCCCAAACCACTGACTGACAAATGTTAATTCATCTATATATGCATTTTTCTTTCTATCCTTCCTGAACCTTGGACTATATGGGGCAATTATTGTGCCCATGGATTACTCTTCCTCTGCCTATTTGCATGTATATTTCCCTTGCTGAGGCATTCTCTTTATAACTCAAAGGACAGCAGGCCTAGTAGCCATGTATAAATTGGGTAAACCAACCGAGGCAACATTATAATACCCATAAGGAGCACAATGGGCATTTTCTCTGCCTGTGCTTAGTGTGCCACTGGCATATCTAAGAGGCAGCCAAAATACCATAACTAATTATCAATTCATTCCAATTCCAGAACACTCAACAAAACGTCCCCCTAAATTTAAATGCACATTTATTTGGAGTGCTTCTAAATTTACTAAACCTATAATATTAATCTCCTTTAAAGGACATGGAAACCCCCCACAAAAAAAAATCTATAAATACCTGCCCCTCCGGTTGTAAAAAGCTTAAAGGAACAGTAACACCAAAAAATCAAAGTGTATAAAAGGAACTACAATATAATGTACTGTTGCCCTGCACTGGTGCAACTGGTGTATTTGCTTTAGAAACATTACTATAGTTTAGTAATTGAAGCTGCTGTGTAGCCATGGGGGGCAGCCATTTAAAAGAGAAAAGGCACAGGTTACATAGCAGATAACAGATAAGTTCTGTACAATACAATGGTGTTTTATCTGTTATCTGCTATGTAACCTGTGCCTTTTCTCCTTTTTCCAGCTTGAATGGCTGCCCCCATGGCTACACAGCAGCTTTTTAAATCAACTATAGAAGTGTTTCTAAAGCAAATGTGCAAATTTTACCAGTGCAGGCCAACCGTGCATTGTATTATGATTACTTAAAAACATTTTTATTTTTTGGTGTTACTGTTCCTTTAACCCACTCATCACTTTGGCTGTTGGCTACTGGGCATGCTCAATTCTTCTTAACCCAGATTACTAAACATGCGCTCCAGCCTGCAGCCAATGAAGAGATGGCATTGCTGGTTCCCATAGAAATTCTGCTCTAGCTGTCTGATCCTAAGGTAGATCAGTAGGAAAATTCACAAAAAGTCCATTCAAGAGATGTTTTCTAGTTCTGGGTATTCAACAAAAAGTTCAGTGCAGAATGTTTGATTTCTGAACACAGGCCTCAATGGCCAGTTGAAAAAAAAGGGTCAGAGTTAATGGGACACAGCCCCCAGATTTAAAGGGCAAATCATACAAAAGTTAAATGTATCCCAAACTCAACACCAAAAACATAGAAAAAGGTGGCATTTTGTGGGGTTTTTGTTTTTAATATGACTTTTTTTAATAAAGAATGTGATTTTTCTTCTAAATTTTGGTGTTGATTTGGGATATGTTTAGATTTTGTTTGCTTTATGATAGACCAGATTTGTACAACTGAAGGCCCATGGACCAGGTGCAAATATCCTCCAGTTTAAAGGAGAATGCAAGTCAAAATGTAAAAAGCATACTGCCCAATAGCCCTCCTATTGTTTAGTACAAACGCCACACTTTTGGCTCACCTAATCACATATTTACTCAGTCACACTTACTCACATATTCTAGAACAGGCAGCCATCTCTAAAAAGGTATTCTCCCTTCCTTTCCCTCCTTGCTTCATACTGCACATGTGTTTCATTCCCTCCCCCCCCTCCCCTCTGCCAGATCCGCTTCTGATTGGCTGGTGGGCATGTGTAGCTCAGAACAGGAGACAGGATCAAGTTACACACATGCTCAGAGAATAGGAAGGCTGCCGCTGGCACCTACAGGAAGGGGAGAGAGATTTCAGTGATGTCACTGTAGGCTTCACACTGCTGTAGGCTGCCAGCACCATATCTCAGAGAAGCAAGCAGGGATCTGGGAATTTAGATATGCAGTAAGTACTTAAAAAGAATGCCTTTAGACTTACTTTTAATTTATATTAACCTTTCATTGTCCTTTAAGGGATTCTCTATGTGTTTTGGATCACCTGTTGACAGTTAGTGACACAAAGTGACAATAGTAGGGCCCTATAATATAATTTTTTGAGCCCCCCAATTATTGGGGCAATCTTTTTTGTGCTAATATATTGTATCTACTCCCCTTTACATCTCTAGGCCTCCCAGGACCTGCTGAGTAGGGATGCACAGAACCCTTGATATTGGTATTTGGCCAAATCCTGGGGTATGGGTTTGTCCTCATATCAAACCAAATCCAAACCTAGAAGCAGAAAGTGAAAACTAAGGGGAACTAAGGGAGAATGCTGGTGCACACAACAAATGTTTTTTAATACATAGCATTTGGATTTGGTTTACCCAGGCTCTTGGATTCATCCAAATCCTGCTAAAAATGGCTCAGATTTAGCCGAATTCTGAACCAAATCCAGTATTCAGTGCATCCCTACATCCCTAGGGTGTGCAGTTGGGTATTCCCAGTTGCAGTACTGATAAATGAATACATATTTTTGTGTGTTTTAGGTGTAGCAAGTGTAATAATGTCTGAATGTTTTGAACATCAGATCTTTCAGCATTGGGAAACATGGCAGAAGGGGTCAGGAACCACAGAGGGACTTATTGCTGCCAAATGGCTTGAGAAGGAAACATGACATGAACTGAGTATATAGTATGTATGTATGTATGTATATCTTTATTTATAAAGTGCTACTTATGTACCCATAAGATAATAATAGATAAATACAAAGTACAACAATAAATACAGATAGATACAAGATAAATACAGTTGCAATAAGTTAAGAGTCAAAGACACAAGAGGATGGAGGTCCCTGCCCCGTAGAGCTTACAATCTATATATGGTTCAGTTTTACCGCAACGCAACTATTGACTTTGAGACTAATGACTTTGACCTTTGAAAGCTCCATAAGCCCAATTTACATAGAAATGTAGGCATCACACAGAATAGTCCAGGGATATGTGGGAATAAATATCTCAGCAAGATCCATGATAGCACAAAAACCATGGGTCTGGTGGGTTTGAATACTACTTTAGTGGCCCAAAATCTGCCCACAACCCTCCTCTTTCACGACATCTAAGTTCTGCTCTTCCTTTTCCAGCCGTCTGTTTATCTAAATACTCATCCCTGCCCCACCCCCCCAGTGATGTCAGAGGTGGGAGGGTTGGACATGGTATATAAATAATCACAGCTTGCAAGGTTGGGCTGAGTATGGGATGGTAACAGGCGTGTTAGGCCTGGGAGCAGGTGACTTTTTGTGGACCTGCACATTGCTCTGCTTCCAGTCCCTTCTCTGCCTCTTATGAAGGAAAAGAATAAACTGGAAATTATAGCAGCAGGGAGAATCCAAATGTCCAATCCTATAGTAACTACTGTATAGTAACTACGGTCTGGTCCGTAGGTGGCTGTAGATCCAGGGTTCCCCTGGGTCATTAGTGGTGCATCATTCATCGAAAGAGTTAGGGTGGACACCAGCATATGGTGGAGCATATATCAATATGTGCATCAATAGGCACTCTCCAGTGTGTCCATTATGGAGCACCAGCACTTGCAGATACCTCAGTAAATGACCCCTATAGTTTCCAGAATAAGTTGAAGTCGAAAGATAAACAAAATGTTAAGCTCAGAAAAGATTCTCGTTAACTAGTCCCAGTGGTACCAAACAACAGAGCAGAAGAAAAGCCTTTTTTCTACTACATTAGATTCCGTGCATAATGTATTTTCCGATTGCATATATTTAGCTTTGAGGCACCGGGACCCGACGCTGTAATCTTTTCATAATCTCCTTGTGCTTTTGTAGAAAGAAAATACCCCAACGTGTCAAGGATAAATAGGAAAACTGTAAGCCAAGCATTTTTTTTTTAAAAAAAAAGCCATTTGTAGCATGCAAAATCACTGGGCTAATCAGGAAATGTATTTTTAGGGAATTAATTAGTGTGTTTAGGGAAATGAACGCCACCTATTAAAATGCACAGAAAAATAATGAAAGAAAACGACTATTCTATCTCAAAGATAACACATGTTATTGGGAACATATTCCTTTTGTTTCAGGTTGGTAATACAAAGCCCAGATGTATGTTCTGGGAGCAGATTTAATTATCTCTGGCCTCTAATCCTGGTTAAGGCAGCTGCAGCCTATTTTCCTTGATAAACGCATGCAGAAACTCTCTGTGAGTAGAATGCCAGCTATCAACTTCAGCTCATAAGTTTTGGTTCTGATTTTTAACTCTTTAACGAGAAGGAAAGTAAAAACTAAGTAAGCTTTATCACAAAGGTCCATGTAAATACAGCCATAAGCACTCACAGAAACGCTGCACTGAGTCCTCTATCAAAAGAAACACTGGATTTATTTTCTTCTTTTGTGTATACGTGTTCTTCTGTGTCAGACATCCTTCTCTCAGATAAACCCACCAGGGCACAGCACGAGTCTCTCCCACTCCCATCATCTCTCTCACCCCCTCCCAACTGTGCTGTAATCTGAGCTGCCAGCACAGAAGTTACTGAGACCAAGCTAAAATGGCAGCTGCTATTTTAAAGAAACAGAGGGAGCTTCTAGGGATGTTTATTCAGGTATGGTAAAGCTTTCTGCAGAATAAATACAGCATTCTATTAGCAATAAAATGCCAAAATGCCTTTCCTTCTCCTTTAACTTTATGTTGGGCCTATGGTTGCCAGCAAAAGAGGCAATGCTAGAAGGTTCCAGTGACAAAAAAGATAAATAACACTCCGAATTTATGCTTATTACAGTATTTATATATTTATAACAAGTCTTATGATGGCTTTTAATGATGGTGGGGTTGCAAAGCAATTCAGGGGCTGCATTGTGTAAAGGTCCCCATACACGGGCCGATCCGCTTGCTTGGCGATGTCACCTACGGGTGGGTGATATTGGGAGAATCCAGGCTAATTCAGTCGTTTGGCCCTGGGGCCAAAAGGTCGAATTATAACGACGGGTATAGGAATAGTTGGTCCGGGGACTGCATCAACGAGCCGATGCGGTCCCCGATTCAACTAGAATTTTTAACCTGCCCAATCAAGATCTGCCTGATGTGGGTCGGACAGGCTTGTTGGTAGTGCCCATACACGGGCCGATTAGATGCCAAATCGGTCTAAGGGACCCATATCGGCAGCTAGAATCGGCCCGTGTATGGGGACCTTAACTGTGAGGTTACTGATATGGATCTTTACTGACTATGAGCAGAAGTAAGGAGTAATAGATGCCATGTCAAGTTCCATTTATGACCCAGTTCAGCTGCTGACACCAACCCCTGTGACATTTTGCTATGCCTTCTGTGCTGCTTGGTCACATCCTTTTGGTTTTGTATTGTAGAATTAAGGAGGCCAATGGGAGTCAGTTAGTTATGGGCAGCAAACCCTTCATAGAAGCTAGAGGGAAAAATGCAAAAGGGTAATAAATATACATTCAAATCTATATACTGAGTATCAACCTGGATGACAGGGGCCCACCAAAAAACCTTTAAACCTCAAGCCCACTCTCCATACTATTTTATCCCCTCTTCTTACTAAACTTCTTGAAATGGAATATGTTTGAAAATTCTCATTCATCCAGGTCATGGTATATCTGTAGTAATAAGTCAAATCAACTGGACTTGCTGTGTTTTTTCTTGAAGACGTTTGGCCGGTCATCCAACTGGCTTTCTCAATTCAGAACGAGAATTGAGAAAGCCAGTTGGATGACTGGCAAAACATCTTCAAGAAAAAAAAACAGCAAGTCCAGTTCATTTGACTTATTACTACAGATATAGAAATTGGATATGTCCATAGTATGGCATATGAAGCCAAATGGTTGGGTGAGCAGGAAGCCCACAGGGAGTTTTCTTGGTAGCCTAGTGGGCCAGCCTGACACTGTAGATATTTTCAATTAGACAAGGGTAATTCTACTGCAGCCTAAAGCAGATCTAGCCCATGGCCTCAATCAAAACTGTGGAAAAAGAACACATATATATGAAGGGCAAAAAGACCCAATAAAAGCACAGATCTGATCAGAAGTTGGCCCAACTGCTATATACAGTACGTGGGAAGACACTAGGGGGGAGATTTACTAATCCACGAACGGTCCTAAGGCGTCCAAATGCGTTTTTTTCGTAATGATCGGTATTTTTGTGACTTTTTCGTCGCCGTCGCGACTTTTTCGTATGTTCCGCGACGTTTTCATCGCAGTCGCAACTTTTTCGGATATTTTCCGTGTCTTTTTCGTTGCCATCGCGGAAAAAATCGGATTCGTTTTTCCGCCGTTTACAACCGCTCAATATGGAAAAATCGTGGCAGCGGCAAAATAGTCGTGCCAAATACGATAAAGTCGTGGCGGCGACGAAAAAGTCGCGACAAATACGAAAAAAGTTGCAAAATTTTCGTTTCCAGTACGATTTTTTCCCTTTCGGGATTCTGATTCGTGGATTAGTAAATCTCCCCCTTGCAGTCTGTTTGGCTGATTACTATTTACATGTTGGAATCCATTTATTTACTAAACAATGACATTTGGCGGCGATGGCTCCATGCTGAGAATCTTGTTATAATAAGAGGAAAAATGTTGCCAAATTACAGGAAAATAATGCAAGGGAACCTAGTTTAGTTTCAAGAAAAACTGAAGTTTAGGTAAAAGTTCATCTTTCAGCAGAGCAGTTATCCCAAACACAAGACCATAGTAACACTTATGTGGCTCAACTAAAGGTGAATGTCCTACAATGGCCTGGTCCAGATTTCGATCCATTGTTATTGCTGCACAAAAAGGCTCTGCCAAACATGAAAGTGTGAGGAAGAAATACTCATGCAAGGTCATTAGACAACAGCAAGGGCATTCATTTTTGCAGGCTGTTGTATATAATTATGGATCAAGGCAAAGGCTTTATCTGCTAAAAGTGATAATTAGAACCTCTGAATATCCATGTGCCATGCAAAGAAATTAGGACATAACACTCTTATTCTTACAAATGGAACACTCATAATTGCAGCTATCAGTGGTGTTAATCTTTTGTAAATGATGCCATGATCAATTAAAGAAAAAAAGACAGAGAGAGACTTTTTCCTACGCATTTGTCACCTGCACGATACTAACCTGACTAGTAGAACCGAGCAATGTGCCATTAACACTTCTTTGTATCAATGCAATTCAATGTTCTCATGTTATTTATTATGCATCCAATAGTTCAGACCTATTTGCTAGATTCTATGGTGACCTACTTTACAGATATTATCCACTCCATACGCTCTTTATATGTATTTAGGCAAAGTTTGGCTTCTTTGTCTCTGAAAAAAATATATATAAAACTGTATTTCTGTATGTCATTAGTTTACAGAAGGGCCTGGACCTGATAAATGCCCACTCATAATGATGCTAGTAGTACCTTGCCATTGCAAACACTCAATTCTTCACTAAACATTTTGGGCATCAATGGCTGATTCTTGAGTCGAGGTAAAGTTGCCTAGTCCTCTGTCTTATTTTAAAGGAAAACTATACCCCCAAACAATGTAGGTCTCTATAAAAATATATTGCGCAAAACAGCTCATATGTAAAACCCTGCTTCATCTAAATAAACCATTTTCATAAAAATATACTGTTTTAGTAGTATGTGCCATTGGGTAATCCTAAATAGAAAACTGGCATTTTAAGTACTAAGGGCCGCCCCCTGGGATCATAGGATTCACAGTGCACACACACAAGCCAAGGCACACATACATGCTAGGCCCCATCAGCCAATGAATGGGCAGAGTTCTGCCTTTTGCTCCCACACTACTTCCTGTTACAGTTAGAGCTGCATCACATCCTGTCAGCTGATCTCTGAGGGAGCACACAGCCCATCGCTAAATGGCGGCTCAAGGGAAAGGATATAAAAGGGCAATATTTACTGATATATATATTCCAGTTTGGGGAGATTCTTTAATAGGTCACTTAACATAATATAAACTATCTGTTGGTTACGTATTAATTCTGGGGGTATAGTTTTCCTTTAATGGGCTGCTTACTGATATTACCATAATGGAACCCACACATAGAAGAAGGGACCAAGGACATGCCCCTCCCTGTTAACAAGGGGACTGGTAATCTTTGCTTGTTTCTTCATTTGAAAATTTTACAACTGACAGTTGCAATAGCATGATGTTAAGGCAATGGCACAAACAATCATTTAAGGCAGATGAGACACCAAAAAGTTGTTTCCAATTCCTATAATCTTGGCATATCTAAAAGGATCTGTTAATTTTCATATGAAACGTCAGGCTCAAAGCAGACAAGATAAAAAAATAACCTTTCTCCACAGATTACGCTCCCTGAGCAAAGTGCCGATTTATCAAGACAGTGAACATTCGTTAAATGTTAAATCGTTATATGTTTCTGCTTCGTTTAAAAGATGTGCAATGGCGTCTAAAGGTTTTTCAGAGATTGATAGAAAATCTACATGTTATTTTTAACTGTGGGTAAAAAGTTTTTCTATTCAGTGGTAACTTTATTTTACACAATGAGAATAGATGGTGAAAATGTCTTTTGTTCATGGGCCAACAGAAATAGAGCCGGACAGCTGTAATAAAAATGACCCCTTTTCCCACAATACCTTGATCAAATTTGTGTTTCCCTTTGTTTACAGGTCTACTAGTAATAGAACATTCCAATGGAATGAAGCCGTGGCACACTAGCTTGAAGAACCATAATGCTAGCAAATAAGGAGACTAACAGGGGCTGTGCTCACTGGGGCTAGAAAAGCCAGTACAGGAGACCCATTTATTAAAGTACAAATCCAAATCACGAAATACGATTCTTTTTGTTTCATTCTGAAAATTTCGGAAAATACGATTTTGTCGCACAAATTGTCGCAAAGCACAAAAAATACGATTTTTGTCGCACAACTTGTCACATAAATTGTCACAAAGTACAAAAGATACGATTTTGTCGCACAATTTGTTGCAAGAATTGTCGCAAAGCACGAAAAAGTTGCGGAAATTAACGAAAAAATTGCAGAAAGTACACACAGTTCTAAAAGTTGCAAATGGGCCCCTAAGGTGTTGGTTTAGATGAGTCACTGCCTCTGGAAGTGGATAAGGGTCTGGGAGGCCCAGGAGGGTTGGTCCTGCAGTTTTAAGAAAGGGAAATGGAAGAAAAATACTCAGGGGCTGATTTATTAAAGTTCGTCTTTGTGTAATTTTTTGAGTTGCTCGTTTATTTTAAAATCCAAACATAAAAAGCACAAGCGAATAAAAACACAGAACTAATACAAATAGGAATAAGAAATCCTAGTTTTTTTATAAGAATTTTCATACGATGAAAAGCCTTGCCAGTTTTTAGATGGTGAAGTTTTGTATTAGAGTTTTCATCTAAATATAAAATTTGTACAGCTAAAATGTTCAATTTGGGAAAACAAAAAAAAAAGAAGCTTTAATAAATCGGCCCCTAAGTGTATTACTTTTTTATTTGCCCTAATAGTGTTTGATAGACAATATACATATATTCAAACTGTCATCTCTGGTATTAGAGATTAGTAGCATATGCTGTATAAAACCGTGTCTTATTTTGTTGGAAAAAAACCCTGCTTTGAATAAAACCCAGGCAAACAGCTCCTTAAAATGACCCTGAGTGTTGCAGTTAGACACTCCTGCCATTTGAGTGCATTCCCACAGTAGGTTTAGATGCCCTTTGAATAGCAGCTATAGAGCTACTGATAGGACATTCCCACTTAATAAAAGTAATGGTGCTGCACAAAACGCTGATAGCCAGAGGGTGGCCTTTATATAGTGAGCATTAACTTGGAAGCTGCCGATATAATAAAAGTAAAATGTTCACTGGGAAATAAAAAGCACAGCTCTAGAGAAGTTGCTCCACTTAGGATAATGAAATCGGATATTGACTAACTGCCAGGCCCATGTTGCAACCGACACTAAAACCATAAGCAGTGTGCAGCCCGCGGGTCTTGCATTCTAACCTCAAGCACAGCTCTTACATCCTTTTAGCCAAGAAACACATTAAGATTTAATCTCTTATATTGAGTACATTTCGAAAACTTTGCTAAGAAAAAAAATGGCACATTTTGAGAAACAATGTGAGTTCCCAATGGCACTCCTCTCTACTCCAGCACCCATGGGTGCCAACTAGGGTTCCCACAATTTTTTCCTAAAAAAATACTGGCCTTTGGGTTTGGGGACCAGGCAATAATGTCACGGGGCAGGGAAATGGACGGGATAGGCAGGGGATTGGGTATATGGGGCACTAAATAGGCAGGACAGATGCTGTCTGGTAGGGTTGCCAGCCAGCAGGTATGTTGCCAGTAAATTTGTAATAATGGCACTGTCCTGGTCAAATACCAGTTGAGTGGCAACCCTGGACACTACATGAGGTGCGGCACTGGTGCAGTGGTGTCAACGCGCAGGCACATGATGTCATCAAAATAAATAGACTCTTCTTCATGGAGTTCTTGGATTCACCTGATTTGTTATTCTAAATTAATCTTCTGGTTTCCTAACTTTTCTGCCTTGTTCCTGATTTAAGCTTTCTTAACCCCTTGGATACTGTGCATTGGATTTTCTGAACTCAGCTACCTCCTTGGTCCTGACTTGAACCCCCAGTGAGGGTCATTGGGCTTGGAACAAACAAGTGTCAAGTTGCACCAATATTTGCACTATGCACTTTTCCACAAGGGCCACGATCTTTATGCCAAAGGACAATCAGCAATAATAATTCACCCTGTAAATTCACTCAGTTACTAGTCCATGAGCCTCATTTACATCCAAAAGAGAGAGTGGAAGCAAAGCAATAAAATTGGTGCAATTACTGAGTGCCTGGTGACACTAATGACAAAGGTAATTGAAGCAATGCCTGCCTCGAGCAACTTGTGGGCAGTGCCAATGTGCCCACCCAGCCTGCTCTAATGAATAACTTACAAGGCACACATTGACACATTGAACCCTGAAGTTCCTGCCAGCTTGGTTGTGGTAGTTGTTTCAGGAGATAGAAGAATTAAGTCTAAAGCATTTGCACTGAGTTTTCTTGAAAAGCTTCACTGCTCATCCCAGTGGCTTCTTCAGTTCAACAGAGCGGTAGGGAATTCCCTGGCTTAAGGGTAGTACAGTCACAGATATCCAATCACAATGGTTCCATTGAACCTATTCAGTTAGGTGTTGGCTGGAACTCACAGGTGTGTGAAAGTGGGATCCAGTCACAATGGTACCATGATTGTTATCGAGGCAGCTGTTAATCTGTCAATGTACGTGATTGGAAGCGTAAATTGCAAATGAAACCGCCAGGGTAAGGATGTCAAAGCGGCATTGTATGTTGCTGGCAAGCTGTGTAGAAGGCCCCTCCTCTGTTCATGGATGTTTTTTCGAGTCTAGCATAAGTGGCCTCCTTCACACCTCTTTCATCCCATCCGTCTTCTCAGTCCAAAATACAAACACTGCTGTCCTCAAAAGAGTGTCCCTTTTCCTTGAGTCTTATCCTGAAGAGTTAAGGTTCCCATACAAGGTAAGATCTGCTCGCTTGGCGGACCTTCCCCGGATGTCCCCACCTACGGGTGGGCGATATCGAGGAGCTTGAAGTTAAAAAAAAAAAATAATCCGATCGTTTGGATTATGTAGGCGGCAATGGGGCAGTCGGTTCGGGGACCGCATCAACGAGCCGATGTGGTCCCTGATCCGACTGGATTTTCTAACCTGGCCGACCGATAGCCGGCCAATTTCAGGCCAGATATCGGTTTGGCCAGCCCGCTCGTTTCTGCCCCTACACGTGCAGATAAGCTGCCGAGTCGGCCCAAGAGACCGATATCGGCAGCTTCTATCGGCCCGTGTATGGGGGCCTTTAGCCCTCCTATGTTGAGCCAATCTCTTACAGAGTGGTTGTTTGGTTTCCCCAATGTATAGATTCGAGCACTCTTCACTACACTGGACAGTACAGACCACATTACTTTTCTTGTGCTTTGGTGTTGGGTCTTTTGGGTGCACCAACTTCTGGTTTAGATTGTTGTTTGATTTAAAAACACAAAAATGCAATGTTTGTAGTAGCTCCAGGGTTTCACTAGCAGGTTGTGCCAGTAGCCACCAAGCGACTGTGTGCTAATGCTGTTATTAACAATGTGCACATTTTAACATTGGAAGGAGTAAAGCTTTACTCCTTAGATTTCTTCCTGAACTTTACCGCTTACCCTTCAGCGATAGCACGCTTCCCATTAATATTGTATGGCTCTGTGCAAGGATTTGGTGTCTTGATAATACCCAAGCTAGAAATAGTGCCTCTATCACTTATAAGGTTAAAAACTGATACATATAAAAATATAAGAGAAACAAACTTGAGAAAATCCAACTTCCCAAGATTAATAGTGTTCCATATTAATATTGTAAATCCTGTATGAACCAGTGTTCACCCCCGTAGCGGTGATTTACAGAGGTCTCTCGCTGTACAAGCCTGTATGGCATTGATAAATGTTCTTCATCGGAGTGCTATATTTATTTTTTGAATACAGGAGTATGGAGGAAACCTTCCTCTTCCAGAAGACAGGACATTAGGCTTCTCCCCGCCTAACTGTACCCCTCCACCACATGAGGTGCACTTTTATTTTTGCTAGTATACCCTCCTGAAGAAGACAGTATTCTCGTCTTTCTGCTACCAGAAAAGTTCTTCAGTGACGACTTTATGCCCAGCAACTGGGGTATGATAGCGGCAGATGCAGAATTAACTTTTTTTCGGTCATCAGCACTCCATTTGCCATGGAGAGGGACATGTGGTGAGACTACTACAAAGGCAAGGGTCCTTTATATTCCGCTATATTTTTCAAGTTACAGCAACAGTTCCATGATCTCTTGTGATGTGAGTCAATGCCACCTTTCTGAGCTGAAGTAAAGCCCCCTTGGTAGGTCCATGCTCTCCACATGGTGCTACTGGCCCCCTTGACCTATGGGCTCCATTCTGTCTGGCTGGCCAGGGTAGTAAAGTCTGCAGTGTCCATGATAACTGTTTTCTTCAGACAACAGCAGAATCGGACTGAGATGGCAGGGGCCCTCCAGAAAACCCTGGACAATAGGCCCACTCGCAAAACTTTAATTCCTCCTCTCCTCCCTCAAACTCTTTATTATCCTAGTCTCTTTTCTCCACATACTATACTCTATTCTTCCATCTATCAAGCTTCCTTGTTTCCATACAGAAATAGGGAATGACCATGAAATAGGCTAAATAGTTAGAAGCAAGAGGGCCCACTGACACCTGGGCCCACCGGGAGTTTTCCTGGTATCCTGGTGGGCCAGTCTGACACTGGACAACAGGGATTTTAGATACCCCCCCCAATGGAATTTTTTTTATAAAAGCAAAGGAGCAGGCAGAGCTTCTGCTTCAAGCAATAACAAAACATTGATCTTTCCCATTTCAACCTATTGAAAAGCATGCCAATATTCTTCCTACCTGTAGCTTCTGCTATCCTGGGCCCATGGGCGTCCGCAGAAAATTTTCCAAGGGGGGGCAAGTAAGCTAGCATCATCCTGCAACAGATAAATATATATATATTTTTTTTTTTTTGCAGGATGATACTAGGGGAGGCTAAATATGGCCCATACACAGACTGACCTACAGCTAATGTGACACTTAGTGGATTCACTGCTGACGTAAAAAGTTAACCTCCCAACTACCTCTTGCCGTTCCCACTGACTCCCAGGGATACTGTACAAAAGTGTGGGTGGGGGTGCTTTTTTTTTTTACCCTAAAATGTTTAGTATTAGTAGTAAAAGTATTCATACGCGCACTTCTGTTAGGGGATCTGCAAACATTTGTGTTTGGGATCAGTTAGCTTAAAGGGGTAGTTCGCATTCGAATTCACTTTTATTTTTAATGGTTTTTCAGTTATTTAGCTTTTTGTTCAGCAGCTCTCCATTTGGTATTTCAGCAGCTATCTGGTTGCTAGGGTCTTATTTACCCTAGCAACCAGGTAGTGATTTAAACAAGAGATGGGAATATGAATAGTTAAGGGGCCTACTTGGAAAAATAAGTAATACAAAATTATAATAATAATAAAATTGTAGCCTCGCAGAGCAATATTTTTTGGCCCCCATTTGAAATCTGTATAGAGGCAGAAGAGAAAGGCAAATTATTCAAAAAAATTAATTAGGAAGACCAATTGCAAAGTTGCTAGGAATAGGCCATTTTATAACATACTAAAGGTTAACTTAAAAGTGAACCACCCCTTTAGATGTGTTTATGTTAGTTTTATAGCAAGAAAGGCAGTGGGTACTGACTCCCCATTATATACAGTGAGACACAGTCCGTAGTTACAAAACCAGCACATTATATGCCATGAGAAGCAGTGGGTACTGATGGCAGATATTCAGGCCCTGGCACTATAACACTGGCACTGATACACAACATTGGCCCCACTGTAACTTACTATAAATGAACAAAACAATGACAAAAAAAAAAAAAAAATAGTAAGTGCAAAAAACAACAACACATATATAAACACACAATGAGCTTTTTCAGAGGGAAAGAGTTAACTTACCCTCCATGTGTTAGGGTAGGGGATAGATTATAAATTAAACAATTTAATGTCAGCTAGTGATTCTTTAGAACTGTATAGTACCTGTGGGATGAAAACTGCAGCAAAAGTTGAGAGTTGGTTCTCAGGTAAAGTTACAGCTGCAGATTCATCTTTTCAGTCTTTATTTCTGTTTCCAGTTTGCAAAATCTCCCGATCCCTGTGTGCATCTGTGCTCTGTATTGTGTATCTGATGATATCCTTGGGGGACCTACCACTTTTGTACGATTGGTGTCTGCCAACTATTTCATGTTCAGAACATCCTCCCATTTGTTATTTTTAGGGCTTTATCCTACAATCTCAGTCTGAATGTGAGTTTTAGAATGTTGCGTGTAAACTTACGATCAATATCCGAATGTTCGTCGGAAGAAGACTAAAATCTGAATGTGAATCGCCGGCTTTAGGCAATAGGGCTGATTCACTAAAGTGCTGTAACACTTGTTTGGCTAGGATATGGCAAAACCCAGGCTAGTGATAGGTATAGAGCATGTGTTACATGCGACCTTAATACACAGGAGTGGGCCTCCGCTATATGGGAGGTATTAATGGAGCTGAGGGTGTAGTTGAACTACAACTAGGTAGAGCTTGTATGGTGCAGATGGAATAATGGACGCCAGAAAGGTTCTTGCTCATGAACTATAGTACAATTTATTGGACAAAGGCACAGCTTAATAGTGCAGCAGGGTTATACTCACAGACACAGCAGTATAGAACATGTGATCACCGTGGAAGATACTAAGGTGACACTTAGGCACAGAATAACCCACTTGGAGGATGCACAGAGGATTAGTTGACACCTGAGATATAGACCTTTCAGAAGAGAGTGTTCCGGCCGACTGTAGTCCAGGGGAGAGCTCCTAACACTGGTACCTGGCGTCTAATAAAACCGGTCCCTAAAGAACGACTACAGAGCCGGGGTGGACTAAACCCTTTGTTACAACTCCTGGTTGGGGCTATTGACTGCCCTTGCTAAATAATCTGACTACTCTCACCACTTCTAGAGGGTGCTATAAGTAAAACTGTCTGTGCTGGCTAGTTCTCATTCACGGGGCCCTGTCCCCGACTTACAAACTGGCAGTTCTCTTTACTGAGACCGTGTGCCTCAGGCCCGATGACATGCAGCCTGAGAGAACAGCAGCCAAAGAGGAAGACACTTCCTGGTGCAAGACACTATATAGTCTGCACAAGGGGAGTGGTCAACCTGAGCTAAACCTATAGAAGGTAGCCTAACTCTGTAATCTGAGTGTAGAGGGCTCTGCCCTATTACAACACAGATAACATAAAGATAAGGGATAACACCATAGGGAGCTTAACCCTATGGGTCCCTACAGTGCGATAAAACGTGCGCTATTTATAGCAAGCGTTAAAAATTTTATTGCGTCTAATTTTTTGCATCTTAACGCACGATTCACTAAAAGGATACTTGCGTTGAATTAGATGTGATGCTGCTTGCGTTATTTAAGTCGCGAAGACTATTTTCGTGCCATATTTGACGGAACACGCACTAATGAACGCATCGCGCATAAATAGTTGCTGCGTCCGAAAAAACGCACGCCATTTTAGCAGTACACGGCATTACTTTCGTAAAACTACTTTTCTGAAGATGCCCATTTCCCTGCAAACTGGCGGCTGCATCACTCTGGGGCCAACACAGACTTGAATAAATCCCACTGCAAAGTCCATATTGTGTTGCCAAAAGCTCATGAACTGTACTTTTCTATAATTACCGTCTGCCCCAAGTAGGGGTTAATTTTCGACGAATGCGATATTTAGCGCGTCTATGAATCATGCGTTAATATTATTTCTGCGCGCTAATTAATGCAATGCAGTAAAATTAACGCTTGCGGTTTCGCGCTAATTAACGCACACAACTTAATGAATGCGATAATACTTTAGCGAATTGCGCATTTTTTTCCGCGTCAATTTTAGCACAAAAAAGCATGCAATATGCGTTATCACACTTTAGTGAATCAGCCCTAATTTATCTTATCTTCTTGTTCCCAAAATATAACATTTTTCAAAGCACTGTGTTTCTAAAATTCTCAAATTGAATTTGAGTTTGAATCTTCATAGCAGGAACAGTCTATACCTTCCCCACAGCCTTGTACATGCTCTGATTAGATTTTATATACAGAAATGGATATTAACTGCTGCCAAGCATATTAGCCGCCACTGACCCATGTCTTCGGCTTCAGCCTAATCACATTTAGGCATCAATGCACTTCCTAATTCCTGAGCACAACCTACATACTTAGGGGACTAATGAGCGTGCCCCAGATGTACAGATCAGATTATCTAAGAGTTATAAAATGATTTTAGTGGATAAAACCTTCCTAACAAATCTAAATGAGCTGTTGGAAGCATCAGAACCATGTCCTGGAGATCTAGGCACAGCTTATCAAACAATAATAACAAGAGGAGCTGATGGAGAAATTGGACTTCATTTTCATTTATTTGTTTCTTAATCATTTGTTTTAAAGGGGAACTTCCGGCTTCCAAACCAAAAATTTTTAAAGGGATACTGTCATGATTTTTATGGGGTACTTTTTATTTCTTAATGACACTGTTTAGATAGCAAACAATTCACTCTGCCATTTAACATTTTATTCTTCAACCAACAAATGTATTTGTAGCTGTAATATTGGTGTGTAGGCGCCATCTCAGTGCCTTGTGCCTGAGTCTGAGCTTTCAGCCAGCGCTACACATTAGAACTGCTTTCAGCTAACCTATTGTTTCTCCTACTCCCATGTAACTGGAGGAGTCCCAAGCCGGACTTGGATTTCTTACTATTGAGTGCTATTCTGATACCTACTGGGAGCTGCTATCTTGCTTCCTTCCCATTGTTCTGCTGATCGGCTCCGGGGGGGGGGAGGGGGGCGGGGATATCACTCCAACTTGCAGCGAAGCAGTAAAGTGTGCCTGAGTCTGAGCTTCCAGAAGGAGCCAGCGCTACACATTAGAACTGCTTTCAGCTAACCTATTGTTTCTCCTACTCCCATGTAACTGGAGGAGTCCCAAGCCGGACTTGGATTTCTTACTATTGAGTGCTATTCTGATACCTACTGGGAGCTGCTATCTTGCACCCTTCCCATTGTTCTGTTGATCGGCTGCTGGGGGTGAGGGGGGGGGGATATCACTCCAACTTGCAGCGCAGCAGTAAAGTGTGCCTGAGTCTGAGCTTTCAGCCAGTGCTACACATTAGAACTGCTTTCAGCTAATCTATTGTTTCTCCTACTCCCATGTAACTGGAGGAGTCCCAAGCCGGACTTGGATTTCTTACTATTGAGTGCTATTCTGATACCTACTGGGAGCTGCTATCTTCCTCCCTTCCCATTGTTCTGCTGATCGGCTGCTGGGGGTGAGGGGGGGATATCACTCCAACTTGCAGCGCAGCAGTAAAGTGTGCCTGAGTCTGAGCTTTCAGAAGGAGCCAGTGCTACACATTAGAACTGCTTTCAGCTAACCTATTGTTTCTCCTACTCCCATGTAACTGGAGGAGTCCCAAGCTGGACTTGGATTTCTTACTATTGAGTGCTATTCCTACTGGGAGCTGCTATCTTGCTCCCTTCCCATTGTTCTGCTGATCGGCTGCTGCATATACAACGAAATGGGCATGTTGGAGATTATGGATACATTTAAACCCATAACAAAGCAGATGGTTTGTTACACATGAGTTTTGTGGTTAATATATGGCCACAAATTGAACAAAAAAACCCAAACATACATCCCAGCAGAGCAGTAAGAATAGTGCATTGAGCAATGAATAGCCTTAAGGTGGTCTCTCTGGAGCTGACATCTCCTAGGGGTCGAATCACACAAGAGTAAATAATATGATTAAATGGTTTAAATGAAATGACCTTTTGGTATTTATACCATCGAGTGAAACATTAAATTATTCATGTAGGACTTTTGTGGCTCCCAAGGAGAACCTAGATTGCATAATGTTAACGCAGGACCAGGAGGAAGATCAGAGGGGCTTCATTTTCTTATCTATAATCACCGACTTCTCCAGGCAGCAGTGCTGTAAATGTGCATTAGACTTTTACATAAACTTTAAATGGGAATTCCAGCTTCCGTACCAAAAGTTGTTAAAGAGCCTCACACAACACAGAATCCCCTAATATACCTATCCCTGTAATCTGTTCCTTCAAACAGTAGGAATAAATACCATTTGTATATGCTGAAATCCAGCTGCAAAACAGTTCTTCTCTTTCTGCATCATTTGAAATCCTGGCAGGGGAGGAGGGACTAAAACATTGATGTTACAAATTGTAACAACTTCCCCACAGCTTACAGACAGCATGCAGGAACTACATAACCCACAATGCATTGCACTGGGATGTTCCTTTCCTTATTGACATCACGTGTGCTGCAGGGAATTGTGGGATTGGGAGGAGGCAGGCTGTGGACAGGCGACTACTGTTTATATGAGTCGCAAAGTAGTCAGCCAATCAGCAGGGGAACAGGGGGCGGGGCTTAGGGAACTGTTCCAAACCAGATTATTACATTAAACATCATGAAAAGGCTGCATATTTTTTAATAGATGTATATTGCAAAGTTGCTTGAAATTATGTTTACTTTTCAAAAAGCTTAAGTTGTGTTTGGGTGTTTGAGTTGTGTTTCCCCTTTTACTGACCCTGCCTTGGGTTAATGGGCAAAGCAGGAGGTGCCTCCGGCAGTGCAAACTGTCAGACATCCGCTGGCAAAGAACCAGTTGTGCCATTAGCCTCATGTCTTGTGACACACTTGATATTCACTTTATATCTTAAATCACAGGCACGGAGCGAGGCAGCACTGTGTGATTTAACCAGCAGAGTCAGCAGCCCATTAGGAGGCATTTGGTTGATTTCCTATGAGACGCGGTCCCCGAGGAGCTCACTTCACAGTTGATAGCGGCAGGCGTGATACCTCCGTATTGTACTGGGCTGAGACAGGTAACTGAATCACTCACATTGTCTGTGACAGCTCTTTGGCCTGGTTCTGCTTACCTGCGCTCTGAGCATTATAGGGGTCACTGACCCGGGCAACATGGTTTTGCAGGATGAAGATGTTTGGATCCTGTCATCTCATTGGTAGAAACTGCCATGAAATGGGGGAAACATTCTCCGGTTCTCTATTCTTTGGCATATTCAAACTGTAAATTGGATGCAGGTATCATTTGAGAAGATCATTTTTTTGGAATGCCTTTTGCTTTATGTTTATGAAAAAATCTCCTCTCCTTCCATAAATAATGGTGAGAAACAAAAGCCAATTGTGAAACTTTGATTTGAACTATGGATTTGCTGCCATCAAGTGGCTGCTGTTAAAAGAACAACATGGGGGCTTGGCTTGCTAAGTGTTTTATTTACAGCTTTTTAACTTTTTAAATAAAGGCACAAGGCTGCAGGGATGATACAGAGAAATATAAGAATCACTCATGTATTATAAGGGATAATGTACCCCCTACTGTAAATGATAAGGATATTAGCAGTCACTGAGGGGTTCTGTGCCCATATAAAGGCACAAGGCTGCAGGCTGAGTTATACAGGGAACTCTGAGTATCACCCATGTATTATAAGGGATAATGTACCCCCTACTGTAAATGATAAGGATATTAGCAGTCACTGAGGGGTTCTGTGCCCATATAAAGGCACAAGGCTGCAGGCTGAGTTATACAGGGAACTCTGAGTATCACCCATGTATTATAAGGGATAATGTACCCCCTACTGTAAATGATAAGGATATTAGCAGTCACTGAGGGGTTCTGTGCCCATATAAAGGCACAAGGCTGCAGGCTGAGTTATACAGGGAACTCTGAGTATCACTCATGTATTATAAGGGGTAATGTACCCCCTACTGTAAATGATAAGGATATTAGCAGTCACTGAGGGGTTCTGTTACCATATAAAGGCACAAGGCTACAGGGACCTTTAAGTATCATTCATGTGTATATACTTTCTGAATTTTAGATAAAAATTATATACATCATGTGTTTTAAGATATAATATCAATTTTCCACCTTTTCCTAAATATATTTTTGATCTTATTGACAATCTGGAGCCTGATCCTAGAAATTTAGAAAACCTGTCAGCAATTCCTTTAACCAAACAAAATGTGAAAGACTCCAAAATGCAAAGTTGAATGGCCCATTAGAAAATAAAGAGGTAAATGTCTGGACAATTCTGACTATTGTGATGAGAAACCCTTGAGCATAAAGTTCTGGTATTTGATTTAGGCCTTGCCACGAAACAGTTCTTTGCCTTCAACAACTCCAATATCCACCGTAGTAGAACAAGGATAAATAGGCTACGTTTGTTAGCTGTCAATTAAGAAAAACACATACAAAATTATTTCTTTTCTGTCCCAGAAAGAAATGGAAATTCGAAGTTGAATGTTTCAGACTTACCACTAAGAGATTAAATCCAGAATGTCTGGAAAATGTAGATTTTGATGTAGCACAGAAAATGAATGTAGATGATTATGAAGGGAGACATAGGGGCATAGAGGGTACATTATTAGTACTAAATCATGTCTTTATTCAGTTGTGTACAGTGTAAAATGTCATGTCTCTCCAAAGGGGCCATAAATGGTTTTAATTATTTGGTAAAATGTAAAAAATGTCTATTTGATAGTTGCAGCATACTGCGTATGTGTCAAATTAGATTCATGAGACCAAGGGGGTGATTTATCAACCTTTGAATTACAATTTTTTTTCACGATTTGAGTTTTTTTGTGCTAAAGCTCAAATTATAGTTTAAAAACTGGAATGTCTGATATTTATTAAGTCAAAAGCCAAAAAGTTGAAGGTAAAACTTCGGCATCTAAAAGCTTGCGAGTTTATGTAGAAGTCAATTGTCCTAGGCCATAGTTTCCCATATTACCGTATTTTTCGCTGTATAAGACGCTCCGGAATATAAGACGCACCCAATTTTAAAGGAGAAAAATCTAGAAAAAAAAAGATTCTGAACTATATAATATACTACCGTAATTATCAAGTACTTGCCATCCTGCTGTGTGCTTTGCATGACTAGAGGTGCGCGCGCCAATGTCAGCAGTGTCAGTGCGCGCCGATCGGCACTGCAAGGGGAAGAGGATGCATGGTACGGACGTCCACGGGGGGGGTAATATCCCCCCAAATATTACGAAAGTGCCCCCATACACAGTGCCCCAATTGCCCCATAGACAGTAGCCCCCACACACAGTGCCCCAATAGAAAGTTCCCCCATACACAGTACCCCAATTTCCCCCATAAACAGTGCCCCAATTGCCCCATAGACAGTAGCCCCCACACACAGTGCCCCCAATAGAAAGTGCCCCCATACACAGTGCCCCAATTGCCCCCATACACAGTGCCCCAATTGCCCCCATACACAGTGCCCCCATACACAGTACCCCCCATAGACAGTAGCCCCACACACAGTGCCCCCAATTGCCCCCATACACAGTACCCCCCATAGACAGTAGCCCCACACACAGTGCCCCCAATTGCCCCCATAGAAAGTACCCCCAACAGACCAAGTCACCGCCGGAGGCTCCTTCTCTCTTATGCCGCTACAACAGGCACTTCTATAAGGTTGCGCCTCGTCGCTGACGTGTGACGTCATACGCACAGGTGCAACCTTATAAAAAGGCCTGACAGTGCCGCATTAGAGAGAAGGAGCCTTCGGCGATGACTTGGCGGTACTGGGGGTGAGTATTCGTCGTATAAGACGCACCAACTTTTCCCCCCCCCAGTTTTGGGGAAGAAAAAGTGCATCTTATACGGCAAAAAATACGGTAATAAATAAGCAAGCTTTCAATTTTTTTTTAGAATGCAAAGTTAGAAAAAAAAACCTAGATTTCACAAACTCGAAAATTGATAAATAAGCCCATAAAGGGATGGAAATACTACCGGATGAAACTATTCCCACTATTTTTTGTACTGAGCATGCTGTGGAACTGTCACTCTCATCCACATTGTCTACAAAGGGAAAGGTTGAGCAATTTTCGACTTGAACATTTGATTTATGAAAACACAAGTACAGAAGGATGTCTGTGCAAAAGCTCATATATTTTTCAATGTGACATGCCCTTATATTCTACTTACCTCTAATACAGGTAAAAATCAGTTCAGGACCAAGAGACGTCCTCAACACAAGTAGATGATTATGATGATGACAGTTCAAATTTTGTCACTAATGCAACGTGACAGACCATTCAGACTTCATCGTAGAAGACGATTTACCACATATTTCTCTTCTTATAGTAGAGATTAAAGAGGCATAAAAGAACAAAATGAAATCCAAAATCGCGTTACTACTTTATTTTGTTCTTGAAGTTGTCAACTGGGAAAACTACAGGGCAGATGATTTTTTTTTTCTACCCTAGAAAAAAAGAGAAATAAATAAATCCAGACTTTACATTGGAGGATGAAGAGGTAGGATATCCTAATAATTCTGATTTCGATTATACAACAACAAACATTTGTAAAGTGCTTTTCTCCCGTAGGACCCAAAGCGCATCCACAAGAAATCAGTGTCCATGAGCATGATGAGAGCCTCTCCAAAGTGCCCATCAGCAGTTTCAAGGTTTAGGAAACTTAATTAGAAGGTTTTTGTGGAAATTCCGAAAATTGCGTAAGTTTCAGAAAAACTTTTTATGTAACAAACGCAGTTTGTGTACGTTACACAACACAGCCCGCTTATGTAAGATGATTTTACGGGGCCCAGCATAACTGTAAAATAGAAGAAAAAATAGATATGAAAAAGGTGCCTTCATATGCAACAAATATAGCCATTAAAACACTCAATGGGCAGGTTTTATCTCATACCAACCTGTTGGGTGATATATATTTGCCAGATTCAACTGGAAGACTTGGCAAGTAATCAGGACTCCACTCCCATTCAGCCTTCAACAGAACGCTCATTAATATCTAATTGCTAGCAGTGGCACATATAATTAGGCACCACAATGCACTTCAGGTACACAACTAATTTGGGCGATAACTCCTAATTATGTTTCATTATTACGCATATGCTTTATTACATCTACACCCGACAAGTGCAGAATGAACTATAAATGCATTTGGCTCATTATAGGAATCTCCCATTCCACGTGGTCTGAAATATTTATGTGCCATTTTATTAAAGTTTTGACATGATTGGGCAATTATAACCTTTAAAACAGGTATTGCAAATTGTGTAACCCTGCCCCATAAATACTGTTTTTCTTCCCCACCCAATCCAGAGACTAAAGCTGGCCATACACGTGGCGATGGTCGCATGAAACATCGTCAGATCCGCCACACACAGTCAGGGCTGAAACAGCAGATAAGGAGATATAAACAATAGGATTTCTACCTCCTTCTGCCGATTCAGCCCTGACAGCAGATTTTGGTCAGGCGCCTTCTATGGCGCCCGATCAAAATTTTCTAACCTGGCCGATCGGCGAGTCGTCCGATATCAGCAGCTTCCTGCGATATCGGCCGACTCGCCGACATGCCATACACGCACCGAATATCGTACGAAACGAGGTTTCGTACGACAGTATCGGTGCGTGTATAGCCAGCTTAAAGGTGGCCACACACATAGCAATTTCAACACACAAAGATCGTTCCCACCCTCCACAGACGTTCAGGGCTGAATCGTCAAATATGGAGGTAGAAACAATAGAGATTCTACCTCCACCTGCCGATTCAGCCCTGAATGTAGATTTTGCTTGGGCGCCAAAAATCTTTTAACCGATATCTGCAGCCTTTTGCAATATCGCTCACCTCGTCGAGCCGCCATACACGCACCGAATATTGTACGAAACGAGGTTTCATAAGATATCATCGGTGAGTGTATGGCCGGCTTAAGCTCCAAAAGGCCTCTCTTCTACATACATACATACTGTACATACCCGTATTAGAGGAGCAGCACATGAAACAAAGTTGTTGTTATGCCAAAAACAGGGATTTTTAGAAAACACAAATCGCAGCGACGCGTATGCCATCCTACCGGCGATTTACATTCTTGCCGGTGGGCGGGGCCGGAACTAGGGGTAGGCAGAAGAGGCAGCTGCCTAGGGCGCAATAATTAGGGGGCACCAGGCAGGAGCCTCTGCTGCCTACCCCTAGTTCCCCTACTTTGCCATTGCCCCTGCCGCTAATGACAAGCGGCGGGGGCAATGACCCACGGCAACGCACCCCCCCCCCGAACTGCGCATGCGCGCCAACGGAGGGGGCGGGGCAGGCGAGGTGGCCGACCGGGTTGCCTAGGGCGCCCGGACGGCTTGGCCCGCCCCTGCTGGTGGGATGGCATTGCGGGGAGATTAGTCGCCTGCAGTAATGAAGATTTGTCACGGGGCAACTAATCTCCCAATCTGCCACTGCTCTAAAGCCCCCTGTAAACTGATAGGGTGCATAGAGGCCCCTAATAGCCAATCACAGCCCTTATTTGGCTCCTCCATGAACTTTTATGGTGCTTGTGTTGCTCCCCAAGTCTTTTTACATTTGACTGTGGCTCCCGAGTAAGAAAGGTTGGGGGGCCCTGCTCTATGGCAACTTACAGCAGCCCCTCAGTTTGCCATTCCTGGCCTAGGAGTGGCACAATTCCATTACACTTATTGCCCCAAATTATGGTTTCTGGAGTTGACTATAGCTGATTTATATACTAACAATATCAGTTTTTGCGATACATTATAAACTGCCCCTGCCCCTAACTGTTCTACCCACGGCTGAAGGGATATTTCACATTAGGATTCCCCTCAGAGTGGGCCCATAACTACATTCCAACCACATGTTACTCAAACAGCCCCGCCCCTCCGGCTCTCTATAGCCGCTACACTTCCCGCTTCGCTCTTGGTTGCTCCGGCAACCAGCACCGCTCTAACTGCTCGCTAAAGGGGAAACTTTTACAACTGCCAATCAGAGAAAGCTTAGGGGCGTGGCTAACAGCGGAGCGGGGCGTGTCATGCAAACTGGCGGGGATAAGCGCTCTATGAGAGATGAGGAGTGGGCGGGACAGAAGGCCGTGTGTGAGAGGCTTATCACTGGCAGGGGCGTGTCTAACTGCTGAATGGGCGGGGACGGGGCGCTGATAGTAAACTCTATTAGGGTCTGTCAGCGGAGTAATTTCCACCGAGACCCGACCGCAGCCTTACACCTGGGAGCCAGACACAAGGTAGGGATGGGAGACAGGGATGGGAGAGAGGGATGGGAGACAGGGATGTCCATAAGGGATATTGTTAAACAGTTCTATGTTCTGGGGTTTGAGAGTTGTAGTTCCGCACAAGTTAAAAAGTTTTAAAAGAAATTAGTTATTTGCACTTTATGTGTAAGGTGTGGTGCAAACATGCGCTGTTTTCCAAAATGGAAAGTATCATAGGCAGGGGGGGGCATTTGGGGGGCTAATGAAACACTTCTACATGAATATCTGGTTTCTCAGGGGCAGTTCTGTGTATATTACCCCAGGGAAATGCAGGGCTAATTTCATGCAAAATAGATCCAATGACACATTATATAATAAATATATATATATATAGGACTAGTTATATGTATAATACCCCAGAACCCACAGCAGGATAAATACAGTGCCAATTCCATGTATAATACCCCAGAACCCACAGCAGATAAATACAGTGCCAATTCCATGTATAATACCCCAGAACCCACAGCAGGATAAATACAGTGCCAATTCCATGTATAATACCCCAGAACCCACAGCAGGATAAATACAGTGCCAATTCCATGTATAATACCCCAGAACCCACAGCAGGATAAATACAGTGCCAATTCCATGTATAATACCCCAGAACCCACAGCAGGATAAATACAGTGCCAATTCCATGTATAATACCCCAGAACCCACAGCAGGATAAATACAGTGCCAATTCCATGTATAATACCCCAGAACCCACAGCAGGATAAATACAGTGCCAATTCCATGTATAATACCCCAGAACCCACAGCAGGATAAATACAGTGCCAATTCCATGTATAATACCCCAGAACCCACAGCAGGATAAATACAGTGCCAATTCCATGTATAATACCCCAGAACACACAGCAGATAAATACAGTGCCAATTCCATGTATAATACCCCAGAACCCACAGCAGGATAAATACAGTGCCAATTCCATGTATAATACCCCAGGACACACAGCAGGATAAATACAGTGCCAATTCCATGTATAATACCCCAGAACCCACAGCAGGATAAATACAGTGCCGATTCCATGTATAATACCCCAGAACCCACAGCAGGATAAATACAGAGCCAATTCCATGTATAATACCCCAGAACCCACAGCAGGATAAATACAGTGCCAATTCCATGTATAATACCCCAGAACACACAGCAGGATAAATACAGTGCCAATTCCATGTATAATACCCCAGAACACACGGCAGGATAAATACAGTGCCAATTCCATGTATAATACCCCAGAACCCACAGCAGGATAAATACAGTGCCAATTCCATGTATAATACCCCAGAACACACGGCAGGATAAATACAGTGCCAATTCCATGTATAATACCCCAGAACACACGGCAGGATAAATACAGTGCCAATTCCATGTATAATACCCCAGAACCCACAGCAGGATAAATACAGTGCCAATTTCATGTATAATACCCCAGAACACACAGCAGGATAAATACAGTGCCAATTCCATGTATAATACCCCAGAACACACGGCAGGATAAATACAGTGCCAATTCCATGTATAATACCCCAGAACCCACAGCAGGATAAATACAGTGCCAATTCCATGTATAATACCCCAGAACACACAGCAGATAAATACAGTGCCAATTCCATGTATAATACCCCAGAACCCACAGCAGGATAAATACAGTGCCAATTCCATGTATAATACCACAGAACACACAGCAGATAAATACAGTGCCAATTCCATGTATAATACCCCAGAACCCACAGCAGGATAAATACAGTGCCAGTTCCATGTATAATACCCCAGAACACACAGCGGATAAATACAGTGCCAGTTCCATGTATAATACCCCAGAACACATGGCAGATAAATACAGTGCCAATTCCATGTATAATACCCCAGAACACATGGCAGATAAATACAGTGCCAATTCCATGTATAATACCCCAGGACACACAGCAGGATAAATACAGTGCCAATTCCATGTATAATACCCCAGAACCCACAGCAGGATAAATACAGTGCCAGTTCCATGTATAATACCCCAGAACCCACAGCAGGATAAATACAGTGCCAATTCCATGTATAATACCCCAGAACACACAGCAGATAAATACAGTGCCAATTCCATGTATAATACCCCAGAACCCACAGCAGGATAAATACAGTGCCAATTCCATGTATAATACCACAGAACACACAGCAGATAAATACAGTGCCAGTTCCATGTATAATACCCCAGAACCCACAGCAGGATAAATACAGTGCCAATTCCATGTATAATACCACAGAACACACAGCAGGATAAATACAGTGCCAATTCCATGTATAATACCCCAGAACCCACAGCAGGATAAATACAGTGCCAATTCCATGTATAATACCCCAGAACCCACAGCAGGATAAATACAGTGCTAATTCCATGTATAATACCCCAGAACACACAGCAGATAAATACAGTGCCAATTCCATGTATAATACCCCAGAACACACAGCGGATAAATACAGTGCCAGTTCCATGTATAATACCCCAGAACACATGGCAGATAAATACAGTGCCAATTCCATGTATAATACCCCAGAACCCACAGCAGGATAAATACAGCGCCGATTCCATGTATAATACCCCAGAACCCACAGCAGGATAAATATAGTGCCAATTCCATGTATAATACCCCAGAACCCACAGCAGGATAAATACAGTGCCAATTCCATGTATAATACCCCAGAACCCACAGCAGGATAAATACAGTGCCGATTCCATGTATAATACCCCAGAACCCACAGCAGGATAAATACAGTGCCAATTCCATGTATAATACCACAGAACACACAGCAGGATAAATACAGTGCCAATTCCATGTATAATACCCCAGAACCCACAGCAGGATAAATACAGTGCCAATTCCATGTATAATACCCCAGAACCCACAGCAGGATAAATACAGTGCTAATTCCATGTATAATACCCCAGAACACACAGCAGATAAATACAGTGCCAATTCCATGTATAATACCCCAGAACACACAGCGGATAAATACAGTGCCAGTTCCATGTATAATACCCCAGAACACATGGCAGATAAATACAGTGCCAATTCCATGTATAATACCCCAGAACCCACAGCAGGATAAATACAGCGCCGATTCCATGTATAATACCCCAGAACCCACAGCAGGATAAATATAGTGCCAATTCCATGTATAATACCCCAGAACCCACAGCAGGATAAATACAGTGCCAATTCCATGTATAATACCCCAGAACACACAGCAGGATAAATACAGTGCCAATTCCATGTATAATACCCCAGGACACATGGCAGATAAATACAGTGCCAATTCCATGTATAATACCCCAGAACACATGGTAGTATAAATACAGTGCCAATTCCATGTATAATACCCCAGAACCCACAGCAGGATAAATACAGTGCCAATTCCATGTATAATACCCCAGAACCCACAGCAGGATAAATACAGTGCCAATTCCATGTATAATACCCCAGAACCCACAGCAGGATAAATACAGTGCCAATTCCATGTATAATACCCCAGAACCCACAGCAGGATAAATACAGTGCCAATTCCATATATAGTGCCCCCAGAACACATTGCAGGATAAAAGCCATGCCAATATTGCCCATAATTGCCCAAGAACAGATGGTAGGATAAATGCAGTGGCAGTTCCCAAATTCATCCCAAAATACATGCCAGGGTAAATACAGTGCCATCTGCACATTGAAATACCTCCAGTAAAACATGGCAGGATAAAGTGCCTCCATCCCGGCAAAGATGTTCAAGGACATTATGTTGGCAGTCTGTAGGCTCACACATTGGCCTGTAGGGGGCGCTGTGGTTGAACTGTGCAGTGTGATACACTATTTGTGCACTTCAGAACTTTAATAACATTGATATATGTAAACTATGATTTCACAACATATATGTAGATGATGATGATGATGGCAGGTTCTCTCTGGGTGATGGGAGGGTAATATTTACGTCCAGTTATGGAGATTTTTTTTTTCTTTTAATAGACTGAAAAATGCAAACCGACGCTGATATCCAACCGCTCGCAGGATTTCAAAATCAGCTTCACATTAGGTGAGTGTGGTTTGTTTACCCTTACTTATTGTGACTAGAGACATCATATGTTTGGGCTTTGTAATAGCCAGTCCCCTAATTCTTTATGGATACACATCTTTCCTGTAAGGTCCTCCAGTCCATCCCATTGCTCACCATGGGGGTCAGTTTTTCTATTATGTCTGTAATGGAGAAGGCAGAATAGACTTTTTCCCTCCATCGCAAAATATGCAGAAAAATTACTATTTTGAAAAGCCATTCCCCCCCTCCAGCAGTACAGTGCATATGCCCTAAATATGGCGTGCCCATTGGTTAGCCCGCCTCTGCTCTCCTGTGTAATATTACCATTAACAAAATGGCGGCTTGCCCATTAAAGTAGATAGAGCAACTCTGAGCATAGTAAACAAACAGGGTGAAAAGTACCAATATAACCTCCATCCTTCTTGGCTTGCAATCACGTTCCATCCTAGTAGTGACGTTAGCCTTAATGCCTTCATGAAAGGCATTAAAAAGGATAAGTAGAAAAGTTATCTGAGGTTTGTAATGTTTTTCCTAACAAGAAGAACATCAGAACATTTTTATCTTTCTTCCTTGACATCATGGTTGGAAACTGACCAGCAGGTGGCGCTGTTGTGACAAAATTCATCCATATTTTATTTATTTATATAGTGCCAACACATTTCCACAGTGCTTTACAGCAATTATTCATCATTCACATCAGTCCCTGCCCCAGTGAGCTTACAATCTAAGGCCCCTATCACATTCCCATCAGTTCCTGCCCCAGTGGAGCTTACAATCTAAGGTCCCTATCACATTCCCATCAGTCCCTGCCCCAGAGGAGCTTACAATCTAAGGGCCCTATCACATTCCCATCAGTCCCTGCCCCAGTGGAGCTTACAATCTAAGGTCCCTATCACATTCCCATCAGTCCCTGCCCCAGTGAGCTTACAATCTAAGGTCCCTATCACATTCCCATCAGTCCCTGCCCCAGTGGAGCTTACAATCTAAGGTCCCTATCCCATTCCCATCAGTCCCTGCCCCAGTGAGCTTACAATCTAAGGCCCCTATCACATTCCCATCAGTTCCTGCCCCAGTGGAGCTTACAATCTAAGGTCCCTATCACATTCCCATCAGTCCCTGCCCCAGAGGAGCTTACAATCTAAGGGCCCTATCACATTCCCATCAGTCCCTGCCCCAGTGGAGCTTACAATCTAAGGTCCCTATCACATTCCCATCAGTCCCTGCCCCAGTGAGCTTACAATCTAAGGTCCCTATCACATTCCCATCAGTCCCTGCCCCAGTGGAGCTTACAATCTAAGGTCCCTATCCCATTCCCATCAGTCCCTGCCCCAGTGAGCTTACAATCTAAGGTCCCTATCACATTCCCATCAGTCCCTGCCCCAGTGGAGTTTACAATCTAAGGTCCCTATCCCATTCCCATCAGTCCCTGCCCCAGTGAGCTTACAATCTAAGGCCCTATCACATTCCCATCAGTCTCTGCCCCAGTGGAGCTAACAATCTAAGGTCCCTATCACATTCCCATCAGTCCCTGCCCCAGTGGAGCTAACAATCTAAGGCCCCTATCCCATTCCCATCAGTCCCTGCCCCAGTGGAGTTTACAATCTAAGGTCCTTATCACATTCCCATCAGTCCCTGCCCCAGTGAGCTTACAATCTAAGGTCCCTATCTCATTCCCATCAGTCCCTGCCCCAGTGGAGCTTACAATCTAAGGTCCCTATCACATTCCCATCAGTCCCTGCCCCAGTGGAGCTTACAATCTAAGGCCCCTATCACATTCCCATCAGTCCCTGCCCCAGTGGAGCTTACAATCTAAGGCCCCTATCACATTCCCATCAGTCGCTGCCCCAGTGGAGCTTACAATCTAAGGTCCCTATCACATTCCCATCAGTCCCTGCCCCAGTGAGCTTACAATCTAAGGTCCCTATCACATTCCCATCAGTCCCTGCCCCAGTGGAGCTTACAATCTACGGCCCCTATCACATTCCCATCAGTCCCTGCCCCAGTGGAGCTTACAATCTAAGGTCCCTATCCCATTCCCATCAGTCCCTGCCCCAGTGGAGTTTACAATCTAAGGTCCCTATCACATTCCCATCAGTCCCTGCCCCAGTGAGCTTACAATCTAAGGTCCCTATCACATTCCCATCAGTCCCTGCCCCAGTGATCTTACAATCTAAGGTCCCTATCACATTCCCATCAGTCTCTGCCCCAGTGGAGCTTACAATCTAAGGTCCCTATCACATTCCCATCAGTCCCTGCCCCAGTGGAGCTTACAATCTAAGGTCCCTATCACATTCCCATCAGTCCCTGCCCCAGTGGAGCTTACAATCTAAGGTCCCTATCACATTCCCATCAGTCCCTGCCCCAGTGGAGTTTACAATCTAAGGTCCTTATCACATTCCCATCAGTCCCTGCCCCAGTGGAGCTTACAATCTAAGGTCCCTATCATAGTCCCATCAGTCCCTGCCCCAGTGAGCTTACAATCTAAGGTCCCTATCACATTCCCATCAGTCCCTGCCCCAGTGGAGCTTACAATCTAAGGTCCCTATCACATTCCCATCAGTCCCTGCCCCAGTGGAGCTTACAATCTAAGGTCCCTATCACATTCCCATCTGTCCCTGCCCCAGTGGAGCTTACAATCTAAGGTCCCTATCACATTCCCATCAGTCCCTGCCCCAGTGAGCTTACAATCTAAGGTCCCTATCACATTCCCATCAGTCCCTGCCCCAGTGAGCTTACAATCTAAGGTCCCTATCACATTCCCATCAGTCCCTGCCCCAGTGAGCTTACAATCTAAGGTCCCTATCACATTCCCATCAGTCCCTGCCCCAGTGAGCTTACAATCTAAGGTCCCTATCACATTCCCATCAGTCCCTGCCCCAGTGAGCTTACAATCTAAGGTCCCTATCACATTCCCATCAGTCCCTGCCCCAGTGAGCTTACAATCTAAGGTCCCTATCACATTCCCATCAGTCTCTGCCCCAGTGAGCTTACAATCTAAGGTCCCTATCACATTCCCATCAGTCCCTGCCCCAGCGAGCTTACAATCTAAGGCCCCTATCCCATTCCCATCAGTCCCTGCCCCAGTGAGCTTACAATCTAAGGCCCCTATCACATTCCCATCAGTCCCTGCCCCAGTGAGCTTACAATCTAAGGCCCCTATCACATTCCCATCAGTCCCTGCCCCAGTGGAGCTTACAATCTAAGGTCCCTATCACATTCACACACACTATGGTCAATTTATTTAGAAGCCTGCCTGTATGTTTCTGGAGTGTGGGAGGAAACCAGACTGCCTGAAGGAAACCCACACACAGGGAAAACATGCAAACTCATTAATAATGCCCTGGCTTGGATTGAACTCAGGACCCCAGCGCTGCAAGGCAGAAATGCTACTCACTAAGCCTCTGTGCTGCCCGTATTGACAGTACTTTATCCCTTAAAAAAAATAAATAAATAATGAATGTAAATTGCAAAAGTTCTTAGAATATCACTCTCATCAAATTTACATTTTACTTATATTAAATTTATTAGGTTTACTTATCCTTTAATGCCTTAATTTCATTATGACATGGCCTTTTCTAATTGAAGGATGGGTACATAGATGGGCCAATGCATCGCTCCTGTGCTGAGGGCTAACAGATCCTAGGGGGCCCAACAGATTATTCACCATAAGGCAAAAGTCATTGAAAACTAGAGAACTAGTCAAGAGCAAGGCTTCTTCGGTACTTTCAATATAGCCAACCAAATGATATATACTTCCCTGAATATACATGGGGTATATAGGGGTATATAGGGGCCATAGACCTAGTGATCACCCCTGTATGCTTCTGTGGCACCAGGAGAACCTCCGAATCTCCCCAGATTCACCCCTTGAATTGCGGCTGCTACCTTGCTTTAATGTTCACCAATATCCATTCAATTGCTAGGAATTCCTCCTGTGAGAACGAACTTGAAGAACTGATGCACCAAATTGACATCATGGTGAGTCACAGGAAAGTGGAATGGGAGAAGCACGTGAAGGTTCTAGAGCAGAAGCTGGAAGCCCAGGATCGAGAGCTGACAGAAGCCAGGAACCTTGTAGATGAGAAGAACCACGAGGTAATCACGGGTCGTGCAGTGTATCCTTGGCATGTACAGCTATATAGGTTATTAAAGGGGAACTTCACCCAAACACAACTTGGAACAGTTCCCTATGCCCCGCCCCCTGTTCCCCTGCTGATTGGCTGACTACTTTGTGACTCAAATAAAATGTAACAGTAGCCGCCTGCCCTCAGCCTGCCTTCAGCCTGCATCCTCCCAATCCCACAATTCCCTGCTGCACACGTGATGTCAATAAGGAAAGGAACATCCCAGTGCAATGCATTGTGGGTTATGTAGTTCCTGCATGCTGTCTGTAAGCTGCGGGGAAGTAGTTACAATTTGTAACATCAGTGTTCCAGTCCCTCCTCCCCTGCCATTATTTCAAATGATGCAGAAAGGGAAGAACAGTTTTGCAGCTGGATTTCAGCATATAAAAATGGTATTTATTCCTACTGTTTGAAGGAACAGATTACAGTGATAGGGATATTAGGGGTTTCTGTGTTGTGTGGGGCTCTTTAACAAATTTTGTATCAAAAGAAATTCTAAGAAGGAATTAGTGGAGTAACAAGGACAAAGTTGGCTTTGATGCAGTAGGCCATAGCAGCCAATCAGCACTTAGCTTTTACTGGTTCAGTGCCCTTAGAATAATGATAGCAGGCAACTATGTCTGCATACACGGTGGCGCTGGGCCTTCATTAGGATAGACTGGGGCTCCAATCTGAAAGGACATAGATATGCTTTTTCTTGTGTTTTTCCAGCTGTTGTTGAACTTCAGTTCTCAAACCCCATAACAGCTTCTTATTTTATGTATGGAAGAAATCCAGCAACTGGCAATACAGTATATACACCAACCATTTTGAACCCCCATGTTTTAGACACTACTTTGAGAGTTATGTACTAACAAAATCCTGTTGGCATTTAACAACAGATCGGAATTCTCTGCAAGAAACTGGAAGGAGTGGATACGGCTCAGCATGAAATGGCGCAGAACTATGAAAGGCAACTCCAAGCCCTAAAATTTCAGGTTCCTTCCTTCAGAATTCACTATTATGTTGATTTATGATTATGATTTTTTTTTTGGCTCCGGCCAACAGATGCTCCATATAGTTTTTGGCTGACGTAAGTGGTGCTACATGATCCACTTAACTGTGCACGATTAGTTCTGTGTATAATGCATCCAACCTACATTAGTGTGCATACAGGCACTAAGGGGAGTACAATTGCACCCTCTAGTGCCCATGAAAAACCCACCCCAAGGTGCAGAGCACAGTATTGCCAAGTTCAAGTCAGCCCTGTGTAATTCCTACAATATGAAGGCAGTAAGTATGTGAGCACACTGACCCTCCCTCACTTGAGCATCTGAATGATGTACAAGGTAAGGGGCATGTAAGGACCCCTACACCCTGCCCACCCATATATATACTGTATATTCAGTGCTAGCAAGCCAAAACCTGTTGCAACTCTTTGAATATTAAAACATTTAATATACAAAATTTGTAAATGAAAGTGTAGGTTTCACCATAGCGGGGGTCCCTTGGGGTGGGGTGCGGGGCCCCTGCGGTGGCAGCCCCGGTGGGCCCCGCACCCCCCAGTCCGACCCTGTCCATACTGATATGTAACCGGATGTGTTGTTTCTGTAGCTGTGTAAATTGAAGAAAAGTTATGAAAAACTCCATTTCCACCAAGAGAAGCACCAAAAGAATGAGAATGCAGCGCAGGAGAGGAGCCGCTGTGAGCTCCAATGGCTGACTCAGAAGATAGAGGTAAGAAGGGTTAATAAGCAGACCTGATACATAGACCTTATTCTGCAATGTAAATTACATTACGCGTTTAGTTTTAGTTTAAGGTGCTTCCGTGTGGCTCAGTTCTCCCACATTGCAGGTACAGGCAGTGGGAGAGTTCATTCAGTACAACAGTTAGTTGTCAGCAGGGCACATTGAGCACCACAGGATTCTAGGATTGAGGGGATAGTTTAGTAGTAGCTATAAGGTGTAAGTGCTTCCTGCTGGGGTCAGTTCTGCCTATAGACCTGTGCACACTTATGTTGTCCCCCATTATCACAGCCAATATACAGCCAGTTATTACTCACCAGTGAGTGCCTAAAAGCCTACTGTCTAATAAATACTCAACAGGTCTTCTAAGTAATGAAGTTTGCACTCTTGTGCATGTAAGGTGCCCCTACTCTACTAGTTTAGCATAACTGTGGTTGCAGTCTGTGGTTGATGTCTCCAAGGGCCAAACTTTTGGAACAGCCCAGTCCAACCCACCAATTGGGTAGCCAAATTAGGTAAATATCTGCATAGTTTTTGACTGTGGCAAACTGTCATTTCTGGTGGTGTATGGCCAGCTTAAAAGTCTAAAAGTGCTTGGCTGCAATATCAAAATGGACCACTAGAGTGCAGTATAATAAAAGACATACATAAATACCATCTGACAGCTTTCATCCAGGAAAACAAGCTTGGATCAATTAAATATTATACATGGTTTATTGCCCCTAAGTGTGGCCCGGGGTGTAACTAGAGAGGAAGTGGACACTAAAACTGTCAGATAAACCCTTTTGCTCTCATCCAGCCTAACATAGCTTCAGTATATGCTGCTAAATGAAATGCTCAATGCCACATCTCTCACCTTGCCAACGTCTGATTCAGTCCATTCCCACATCCTATGTCTCATACCCCTTCTTTTGTTTGTCAGCTTGTCTCTGCTTCTTGTATCAGCTGTTGTTTTCTGTATGTAATCTGTATGTTGGTTATATGGAGTACATACAAGTGTTGCCATATGGATCAAAGTAGCACACTACAGTCAGACTTTAGAGCTTGCTTGTTGTGCTCCCATTTACTCAAAGCAGTGTGCCAGAATATTTGTCTAATGTGCCAGTTACAAATGATGCCTGCAACCAAGGCCAGGCCCAGGTTTGTGGCAACACCACAAAGGCCCGGGCCTAGGGCAGCACAAATTTAGGGATGGCATGCCGCTCAGCACCACCTGAACTTTGCTCACATCCGGAGCACTGGGGAGATTTCTGCGCATCCTTTCCCTGTTGCTCCAGGTGAGTTAAAATGATGTGCTTGCGCTTGATCCTGGGGAGAAGGGGGAGAGGTGGGGTATGGGATGGGGGGCAGCCCCTGGGTGCCCAGTGGAGAAATCCGGTGCTGAACAAGGCTAATTAGTCATTAACTGCTGGGAGCAGTACTACCATGATTAATAAAGAGATGCAACTTGACCAACTATAAAACAGTAATGCTTTATATCAGGGGTGTCAAACTCAGTCACATAATGGGGCCGAAATCTAAAACACAGGATAAGTCGCAGGCCAATTTTTTTATTAATATACTTAGTAAGATACTAGGGGGTATATTTATCACAATGTGTAAAAAGTGGAGTAAGACGGTGATGTTGCTCATAGCAGCCAATAGATGCTTTGCTACTGTTGAAATGATTACTGATTGGATGCCTTGGGCAACATTATTGGTAATGCTTTACTCCACTTTTTACACAGCATGATAAATATACCCCTTAGTCTTAGTTACTATGTGAGGAAAATGGTAATTGATCAGGCTGGATGGCCAGACACACTTACCAAGGGCCACATAAAACAGCCAGGTGGGCCGGATTTGGCCCCCGGGCCTTGTGTTTGACATATATGCTTTATATCAGTGTTGGGCAAGCTGCATCTCTTTATTAATCGTGGAAGTACAGCTCCCAGCGCACATGCTGAGGGTCCTACCCGAAACCGGCCTTGGTTTTATGACTTATGATACACTTTTGTCTGTCTGTCCTGCAGGAGTTTAAAGCCAGATCCAGAGAGTGGGAGAAACAGCGAGTGTTTTATCAGGATCAGCTGAAGTCTCTGGACGAGCAGAGGAAAACTCTAGCAGAGAAATGTCAACTTTTTCAGGTGCGTTTAGAACTATCTTATTCTGACCCATAGGATGTTTAGAGCTGCCATACGTGCCATACGTAGAGCAGCTCACGTTCATTTGGGCACCCAGATGTAGTGATATGGTAACTGGATGATGCCATTGTAGGGCCCTGGTGACTACCATCTCCCTGTCATTGCCCTAGGGCTTACTGGCACTTACAGGGTTAGTTCTGCTGTTGGCATGTTGCTATAAACCAGGGCCAACTCATACAGCCTGACTGGTTCTGGAACATTTAGGTGCCTCTAGACTTTTGCATAATTCTTTATACCCCCAGGGCTGCCATCAGGGGGGTACGGTTTTGGTTCTTAAGCCATGGTGCACTGTCATTAGCCGGGCCCTGCCAGGGTTACTCTTATTAACTGGGGAGCCCAGTTTGGGTCATTTTGAGGGGGTGGTTGCTGGCTGCCTCAGCCCTTACATGTTCCTCCATTAAGTCAGTACAAAAAGTCAGTGATGTTACTGTGTACTGTGGGAGGGGGCCCAGGTCATTTTCTTTTACAGGGCCCTGTGATTTCTTATGGCAGCACGGTATATCCCTGTGCAGGATGCCTGGCCGTATTGCAGTATACCTGTCTTCGTGCCTAAAATACATACACACTGATTCTCTGCATTACTGGTTCTGACTCCTGAAACATTGTAGCAGAAGCCAGCTGATTAACAGACCAAGAAAGGATCTGACTCCTGCTACATCATTTCAAGAATCAGAGGACAGAACGGGACAAACAATTACCAATTCCAGTAGCAATTACCTTTACAAATCACTTTAAAACCACAAATCAGGGGCATGGCCAAGGCAAAGTACGTGCGTCAGTGCTCACTTGCGCCTATAGTGGCGCACAGTGGGGGCGGGGAGAAGGAGTCATGCCGGGCGAGCAATTCATGGGACCCAAGCAGAAGAGGTAAATGACTGGTGACCCCCCACCTTTGTGCCCCATACACAAGGTATTACATTACATTAACATTTATTTATAAAGCGCCAACATATTCCGCAGCGCTGAGGTATGTGCCTGGCTTCCACCCACCATTGCGCCCAAGGCACGTGCCTCTTCTGCCTGCCCCTAGTTCTAATAAAAAGGAACAATAACAATAAAACTGTAGCCTCACAGAGCAATAGTTTTTTGGCTCAGGGGTCAGTGACCCCCATTTGAAAGCTGGAAAGAGTTAGAAGAAGATAATTCAAAAACTATAAACAATAAATAATTAAGACCAATTGAAAAGTTGCTTAGAATTGGCCATTCTATAACATACTAAAAGGTAACTTTGTAAACAACCCCTTTAAGATTGCTCTTTGAAAAAAGTCACCACCCTCACGCTGGGTCAGATCGGGATGATCAGATTGTTTGGCCCATGGGTCATCAACTGGACCTCTTGTCTATGGTGGCTCATCTGGTGAAGGGTGTCATGAAGTGAAAGACCCACATGAAGTGAAAGACCCAAATCTCCTTCTCATACTTGTCCCGGGAGGGGAGCCCCTCTGGGGTTCATTTATAAAGCCTGGGCAAATTCACACCTGGGCAGTATCCCATGGCAACCAACAAAAAACTTTTCAACCAGCAGGTGCCTGAAAAAAGCTAATCACTGATTGGTTGCTATGGCCAGGTGTAAATTTGCCCAGTGTTAGTGCAGTTCTGAAGGAATAGGAAGAATTACTGAAACAACTGTTGCCATGAAACACAATATATTTTTTTTTACATCACTTGGAAAAACAAGCTCTGAAGTGCTATAAAAAATAATTGGTATTTTATAAATCGTAGAGCCATGAACCCCCTAGGTAAGCGATTATGACTGATGGGGTCTGGCTATTAGGTTTGCAAGGAAGGAGTTTGTATTTATGGAAATTGCGCCAGTTGGTTGCCCATAGCAACCATTGACATCTTTGCTTTTTTTAAAAAACTTATTTACCAGAATAAATGCTTTGGATGTTGCTCTTACCCGATCACCTTTACAGATGCTGATATCAAATAATATAGCAGTCAGTAGGCACGATCACAATTGTTTTGCCCACCGCATTTTAGTATCACAAACGGGCAGGTCCTGAGTTCAGTACTCTGGGGCAGTGACTGATGCGAATAATGTATAATCTCTATAAAGCGCTGTGGAAATGGGTCGGCGCTATATAAATAACAGGAAATAATAAACAGGCTGAAACTGGCCCCTATGAAAACTGCCTGATTTGCCCATGTTTGCACTTTCAGTCAGTTCTCATAAAGGGTAAGTAAAAGGCAATGTGATTCTGAGTAAGAGATAGACAGCACTGTGATATAGACATTACTGCAGTGCAGTCCATTTCTTCCATGTAGCTGACCAGTTATCCAATAAAACACTTTCCAAGATACCTTTTGGAACAGGCCTGCAGTTGGTCAGCATTACTTTAGTATAAATATAATGAGAAATAAATGTAAAGATTAGTTTACATGCATTCCCCTAAACAAACATTATTGCCCAACTCACTGCGCTGATCCTAGTCACAATGAACAGATCATGCTGGCAGCCATTGAACTGGAGTTGGCATACCTAGACATATGCATTTTTCAACCATTAAAATTCTCCACCCAACACATATGTGAGCAGTCTTTGGCTAGAATAAGAAATTATTTTGTGCAGCCGGTTGCTTATTCAATCAGAAGCGACCAAAATGGCCCATTCTGCCTTTTCATATATTGATGTCTGGGCAGATGGATGCAAAATAATGGTGGTAGTGACCCAAAAGGCCATGTACTTTCCGTTCAGCAGAATAGAGACTGGAATAGTAATTGGAGAAAAATAAGTAATAATAATTACAATAATAATACAATTGTAGCCTCACAGAGCAATAGGTTTTTGGCTGCTGGGGTCAGTGACCCCCCATTTGAAAGTTGGAAAGAGTCAGAAGACGGCAAATAATTTAAAAAACTGTAAACAATAAATAAAATGCAAGTTGCTTAGAATTTGTCATTCTCTTCTCTTTGGCATCATCGTACTGTTGGATCAAGGCCGCGGGCACAAGTGGCACACATGCCAGGCAGATTGATAAAGTAGCTGGAGTCTCAGAGCACTAACGGATATAGAAAGTAGGGATGCACCGAATCCTAATTGGCATAAGCTAATTACGTTTCTGAAGGTTTAAAATTTTCAACTTCCATGTTTGCTTGACAAAAAGGTCACGTGACTTTTCGTATTCAGTTCGGCCAAAAGCGTGGATTCGGCCGAATCTAAATCCTGATGAAAAAAGCTGAATCCCGAACCAAATCCTGGATTCGGTGCATCCCTAATAAAAATGACTTCCATCTGTAGATATCTTGGCCAAAATATTTTTTACAGAAATCATTGTCTAAAATCTTGACATCTTGGTTGGGAACTTTGTATAATGTGCTGATGCCATGGCAGCATCAGATGTTTAGGAACTTAGTGAACAGCACTATTAGAATGTGCTCGATTGGTGGATTCGAAAGTACCAGATATTAGATTAGGCAAGAATGAGATTGAGTCAAATAGACATCAATGGACGGTAATGAGAGTCAAGTTAAGGTGTTTGACCACCGCTGTTCTCTACCCGATGGCAGTGATGCCACGTGTCCCATCAGCCTTTGGGGAGAAGGCTTGTTGGCTCTTCTAGATGCTCTTGGAAGCCCAGATTGATGGATAGATTGAGATTTGGGGCAAAACATGCATTTGCTGTACTAGATGTTCTTGAATCTGTTAATGATTCTTGTTATGAGTGATGGGTTCTGAGCCCAAGCTTTGCCCCTCAGAAGGGTACTGAGTAAGAAAACAGTCCAAAAACCTCTACCTTTAGGTTTATTTGTATTGTTTGATATATTTGTAGATAAATTCAATCCATAAATCAGTCAAAGCTTGTAGGTATTTGTCTTCCTGTTACATGGAACAAAGCAAAGCTCAAGAGACAGAGCTTAGCTGAAGGAAAGAACATTGGACCCTACAGACAGACCAAGGGAAGTTCTAAGTTTGCCTCTGTAATACAATTTTTGCTGTTCTGTGCACATAATAGGATTTATTTTGTACTTCATCCCATTTTTGCTCACGCTGGATCGCTTCCAGCTTAAAATCAGATTTTTATTCAAGAACTTAGATATCCAGCAGAACATTTCCATTAGAGGATTTTTGTGATTTAATGGAAACCTTTCCTTTGGCTCCCCCACGTTCTATATTTACTCCCCGGCTTCTCATCACATCTAATAATTGTGGTGGCGCAGTTACCAGAAGCCGTTCTTCCATTTCATTTGTCTAATTGATTCTCAGTATGTCGTTACAATTGCAGGGTCACAAAATAATTCTGATTTTATGTGTCGTCCTGGTAGAAGGAGTCGCTGAGCTATCAGGAGCAGCTTTCCAGCCAGAAGCAGCTGCAGAGTGAAGCAATTACCAATAACCAGTCTGAAATGCGACGACTGCGGTGCCTGCTTGATACTTCCCAGGAGACCATCAGGAGTGACGGGGTCATCATAGAAAACCTCAAGTCTACTGTAAAAGAAATCACATTAAGCAGGGACTCGCTGAAAGATGAAAATCAGCAGCTCTTACAGGAACTAAGGAGATGTCAAAAGCAGTCCCAGGTAATGGCCGGATAGATGGCGGCACGCAGCTATCATCTGTTGATCTGTCAAGCGAAATAATAACGTGTCATTTACCCAGCTATCAGGTTACCCGAACAGTTCCGTGTAAATATGGAAATTATTATGAAGAGTTGCTGCCGCAGTTATATCCGCTATCATGTAGGAAGATGCAGAGCTTTAATGGCCACCCTCTAGTACAGGGATCCCCAACCTTTGTTTACCCATGAGCAACATGTTAATGAATAAAAAGCTGGGGAGCAACACAAGCACAAAAACTTTCCTAGTAGGTGACCAATAAGGACTCAGGTTGGTTAATTAGTAGCACAATGTGGACTGGCAGACTACTAGAGGCTTTGTTTATGCCTCCAAGTCAGAAATTCAAAAATGGGCACCAACTTTGAGGCCACTGGGAGCAACAACAAAGGGGTTGGTGAGCAACATGTTGCCCCCTGGCCACTGGTTGGGGATCACTGTTCCTTTAGCTGATCATGTGCCTAGCAAACAGTTTTATGCCTTCCTACCCCATCCATACTGCAGCCAGTATCAGTCTGGGTAAAGACTTTTTTTTACCCATGAGCAACATTTTAATGAATAAAAAGCTGGGGAGCAACACAAGCACAAAAACTTTCCTAGTAGGTGACCAATAAGGACTCAGGTTGGTTAATTAGTAGCCCAATGTGGACTGGCAGACTACTAGAGGCTTTGTTTATGCCTCCAAGTCAGAAATCCAAAAATGGGCACCAACTTTGAGGCCACTGGGAGCAACATCAAAGGGGTTGGTGAGCAACATGTTGCCCCCGAGCCACTGGTTGGGGATCACTGTTCCTTTAGCTGATCATGTGCCTAGCAAACAGTTTTATGCCTTCCTACCCCATTCCATACTGCAGCCAGTATCAGTCTGGGTAAAGACTTTTTTCTCTTTCAGACTGGTAGGCCTTTTTTTTTCTATTCAGTGGCGCTGAACAGTTTTTGGAGATATTTGCACTTGAAAATGTAATTCCAACACAATCATTTATTCTTGAGAATTAGCCTTTATTTTCTTTTGTATGTAGCTGGTAAAAGCATACTTCAGCTGGAAGAGACCACTTTACACCTTGTTCATCATTTTACTGCTTCTTTTGTTAGGGAAATACAAAGGAAGAATAAGTAAGCAATTTAATGAACCTTTGGCATTGATTACATCTGAACAATGTGTCATGTTTAAAGATAAGAACCCACGGAGCAGTTGTGTTGTCCGCGATAGATCTCTGCTACGCTCTGGAAAGGCTTTCCACCGGCAACAACAGGACTTCGGAAAAAGAAACGATTCGAAGGGCTTTTCACCGGCGAATCTTGTTGTTGCCGGTGGAAAGCCTTTTCAGAGCGTCCTGTTACCTGAGATAGCAGAGATATCAGAGATCTATCTGTGGGTTCTTACCCTAAAGGGTTGGCTCGCCTTTAAGAAGGAAAGGCTGGGTTACTGGGGGTGCCAAGATGTTACCCCCCCCAGGGATTGTAATCACTTACATGATTCCCTGGGCTGGTGCTCCTGTTAAGAGAAAACTGCACTGGACTGGGGCATATGCAGGAGAGTAACCCCCTTCCTTCCATATTTTTTCTTTACACCGGCTGCACATTCTCAGTAGAGTGAAAAGTGACACTTTTCAAAAAAGTTGGCTTTTTGACTTTACTGCACGTGTGTGGGCCCCAGAATCGCAGCAAAAGAAAGGAAATGGATCGGTTGCCTGCATGTACCCAGGGCCGGTGCGATCTTTTGCTAATAAGAGCACCAGCCTGAGGTATCTGGTAAGCGATCTTTATCACTGGGGGTGGGTTCCTAACGTTTGGCACCCCCTAGTGATTCTCCATTTCCTTCTCTTTTAATTATTTTCCTCCTTCTTCTAAACCCGACTGGCAAAAAAACTGTTTCTCTGTGAGGCTACAAATGTATTGTTATTGTTACTTTTAATTACGTATCTTTCTATTCAAGCCCTCTCCTATTCATATATCAGTTTCCCATGCAAACAACTCCCAGGTTGCTAAGGTAATTTGTACCCTAGCAAGCAGATAGCGGCAGAAATTCCAAACTGGAGAGCTGCTGAACAAAAAAGTCAAATAATTAAGAAACCACCAGTAATGAAAAATAAAGACCAACAGAGAACAACAATCTCTACAGTCTACATCATACTAAAAGTTACCTTCAGTCGTATTTAGTATTGATGGTTTACCCACTGCATTCAATTTGGGGGTTAATCTGATACTTATGATACATATGATACTTGTCCATTTAAACTAAAGGCACTATCCAGTTACACAGCTCATTGGAGTGGCTTTACGTCAATTGGGAAGTTGGCATCAATAGTCCACCAAGGAGCCAAATCAACAGCTATATAGTATATACTCTAAGCTGTAGTTCAGAAATACCATAAATCCTTCCTTGGCATAAATTTACTTGGCCACATAGGGACTTTCCACAGACCAATTAATACATCAGGCTGAAGTCAATATAGTACATCATCCTAGGTCAGGGCATGACTCTACACAGGAAAGGAACTTGCCTATTTCCCTGCAATGTAATGACTTCATACACTATCCTATGTGACACATAATCAATTCCTTCTGTATAATGTGTTCCCGCCAGAACATGGAAGCTCAACTTTATAAGGCCAAGCTGGAGCTACAGTCATGCAATGACCTCCTGAGAGTTCCGGCACTAGAGGAACGACAGGCTCAAAAAGAAACAGCAAACTTGGCGAATCAGAAGACGGCACAAGGAGAAGAGGCTAGGTACCCAACAGAAATAGACTGTACATTATTTTTATGCCCTTGTGCAACTGGAGGAATAAGCATTATGTATGAGGCATAGACACATTCTGAGCATTTTGAGCAAGGGTTAGTGGGACCCCTGATGATTGTTGGCTAATAAAGCCAGTAATGTTGGTTGCCTTGCCTTTACAAGTGGCTATGACATTACGGCAAGAACTGTTACAGACTGATATCTATTACAATTAGTGGGAATTGTGTTGGTGATGGCACCCCACCAACTTGGAAAGGGAATTCACAGCCATTTTGCACTTACACTATGGACAAGACTCCTACTTCAGCTTAGGGCTATTACCCAATGCATGGAGATTGGTGTTCTGACTGTATCAGGCAAACTAATACTCCAAACTTGAAGATGACTCATTTTCACTAATATATTAAAACTGCATATCTACTGCTTTATGCTTTCGGACCCCTCCGCAGCCACAGGGTTAACTCCCCCATAATATTACACCCTTACTGAAAATCACCTCCTTGCCTAAAATCACCACCTGAAAACGACCTTAGTATCAATTCTTGCCTCAATAAAAACAATAATAGTTGGAGCTTTCTTCAGTACTATTAACCTATAGCAACCAGTTGCATAGCATTAGCTGGTCTGCTGATTGTTTGCTATGAGCTCCTAGACCTGGAGCAAATGGCTGCCACAGGGTCTGCTCCCCCATAATGTTACACCCTTACTGAAAATCACCTCCTTGCTTAAATCACCACATGAAAACGACCTTATATCAGTATCAACTCTTGCCTCAATAAAAACAATAATAGCTGGAGCTTTCTCCAGTACTAGTAACCTATATCAACCAGTCACATAGCATTAGCTGGTCTGCTGATTGGTTGCTATGAGCTCCTAGACCTGGAGCAAATGTTGTGGCTGTTGCTACATTACCCCCCAAAGCAACCATTTTAACACAGATAATAAATATGTAATTGCACTGGCGTTCCCATTTATGTCTTCTGAATTTAAGATTTATTTTTCTTCCGAGTAGTTAACTTATTTTATTTAATTCAATAGTGGTATTTTATCTCATCCGCAAAGTTTGGGCGATGGCAGTTAAGTACAATTAACTTTTTTTTGGATCAGGTTGAATTAACAGTGCATGGCCACATTACCTTTATTACTCCAGTGAGAAAACAGAAATACTGCTACAAACCTCCCCACAGTTTAGCGTTTTCAGTCGAATCCCTCTCTGTGCGCAGTGACAGATGGGTTCCATTCATGTCAGTATAAGGCAGTAATGGAGAAAACACTCTGTGTGATACAGCCCTTATGCTTATTAAATAAATCAGTGTCAGGGCAGGTTGTGGCCTTCCAAATGCTCTTGAACCACCCCTCCCAGCACCACCTGATACCCAGAACATATCTAGTTTAGTGTATAATCTCTTATTTCAGAATAATTGTTTGATTTGTTTTTGTTTTCAGTTTCCAGGTGACAGATCCACGCATGAATTACATGACATCTGAGCCGGAACACAAGAGCTTTAATCTTTCTAAATCTGAGAAATATCAGGTAATAGCTAATAAATACATCATAACTGAATGCCTACCTACCAAAGCAGGACAGTCTATAAGAGCAATACTGAAAAGTTCTGAGGAGAGAGACTACTCCAACAGAAAAATGCAGATATGGGATCCATTATCTAGAATCCTTGGGAACTTGAAAAACTTAGCGTCTAAAAATACTTTATAACTCATAAGTCAATTCATAAAAATCACTTGTTCCTCATACACATCCATCGTATTCATCTCAGTCTTGTTAAGCAATCCCCTGTACCCAATTATCAAATGCCTCTCCCATTTTAGCGAGTTCTTACCCATTCCGTCTGTCATCATATTCTTTATTATTTAATACTGAGCTACTCCATATTCCCATTGCTTTCGCTCTGTTGACCCCCAACCTTCAGGTAAAAAGTGTAGGTGGGACACACAAAGCCCACGTTTGGAAGCTGACAAATGAAACACAAATACAGGGAAGGGGGAGTAGAATTGTGCAGGTGTAAATATCCAGGTCGACTAATAAACCTAGAAATGGGTTTGCCAGATTTGGGAACAGCCACATAGGGCAGATACAGCTTGGACAAACTTATCACAAACATCAGGCCCATGGGGCAAATGATCAGATCGCAGAGGGCCCAGACCGTCCTGCCTGATGACCATATACATAGCTATGTGCTGCTCATCCAAACCATTTGATTATGAACCAATAATGATTGGCCAGTTCCTTCCCAAGGAATGACCAACCATTACCTTCAACTCTTAATTCCAATTAAGGTGCTCAAATTGATTATAACTTGCATAAATAAGACTGGTGTTGGCAAAGAACTGATTCTGTGGTTTATTAAGTATGTTGACACCAGAAACTTCTTAATTAATTCACAAGACTAATCATCATCATGTTACTTTGTAACCTTCTGATATACTATACACATTAATCTAGTGCATTATTACTGTATTACTTTGGTGACCCAGTGAGACCACTATGTACTTAAGTTCTATGCAACTCAGTGTTCATCCCATCAGGGTCGGACACTAACTTCACAGCAGATACAGAGCAGATGGCCCATGCAGTCTGCCAATTCCATTAGTGTTTTTAAAGCAGTTACATTTATTCTTAGGTACTCCTGTGTTTATCCCACACATCTTTCATTATGAATCACTTGTACTTGTTTATTCCAACCATCTACATTCTACGCCATTTCAGTGCTGTAATACACTGCTGTTATTCCATGGTTTTCCATATTTCAGCTTTAGAACTTGTTCCTTAACATTGCTTCCTTCGTAGTGCAAAATATCACGAGTTCAACTGCCCCACTACCATTTCTACACTACACTATGGGGCAGATTTACTAATCCACGAATTTGAATCCCAAATGGGAAAAATTCGGATTGGAAACGAAAAGTTCTGAAGATCACAAATATCCCGAAAATGCTTACAAAAAAATCGTATTAGCCACGATAATATCGCATTGGCGATCCGAAAGTCACAAAATTTTCGTACCAAACCACTGTAAACAGCGAAAAATTTGGCAAAAATACGCTTGGAGCGTTCGTGCTTTTGTAAATGTGCCCCTATGTCTATATTACTATATATTACTATTGTATGTATGTATGTATAACAGCAGCGCTGTACAATCTTACAGAATACAAAATTACACACAGGGAGGACAAGTGATATAATAAATAAATACAGTAAATATATATATATATATATATATATATATAAATGCCATGTGGTATGAGACACAGTGGGAAGGAGGTCCCTGCCCCGTAGAGCTTACAATCTAAGTGGTTATTGTCTTCCTGTAAGGGTATGTTATCATGTAGTCTCATATACATAGAATGGTAGAACGTAGAATCAGCTAGCAGATTTTTACCCCCTGCCCCCATAAGCAAAAGAAATACAATTATACAGTCCTCCCTTAATAGACACGTTGCAGAAATATTATTTGGGGAATCTGCATTTTATGGTGGTGCTCATCTACAAACAATCTGCTTTTCACAGTAGCGCAGTCAAAGAGCAGCCACTTTCCGTTCGGGGAGACAGATGGAAATACAGATTGTTTGAAACACGTTCCTTTCACACTAAAGGAAGATCCGAGTAAATAGTTACTGAGCTAGCGTTTTAGGGATCTTTGTTTGCAGACGAGAATGTGCTGCTTGGCAGAAGGATCTGTAATCATTAAAGAACAAAACTCCTGGCCTGTAATTTTCAGCAATAAGATGCAGCTCTTCTAGGGGATAATTTCCCCGATGTTAATATTCCATGACTTAAGATAAAATCTGCCAGAGACAGAGGATGAAGATAAAGAAATTCTAGGTAGAAAAGTAGTGCATTCTGGTGCACAGATAACATTTTAATGTATTTTTAATTTAAAAAAAGAAAGGCTAAAATGAGACCCTGTATAAAGGTAGGATTTATCTTCTAATTACAGAAGTATAAGGGTTAGCTTCAGCTGTGCACGGAACATCCCTTCCATCCATACTGGGATATCATTTCCTATCAATGAAAAATAGGATTTTGATAAAACATCAGTTATCTGGTATGCGTGGCACCCAGGGATTTCCGGATAAGGAATCTTTCTGTTATTTGGATCACCATACCTTAAGGGCTCTGGCACACGGGGAGATTAGTCGCCCGCAACGAATCTCCCATGTCACGGGCGACTAATCTTCCCAAACTACCATCCCACCGGTGAAAATGTAAGTCGCCGGTGGGATGGCACATGCTGCGCAGGCGATTTTGGCAAATCGCCAAAAATGCCTCGCGGGCAACTAATCTCCCCGTGTGCAAGAGCCCTAAGGAGCTGATTTATTAAAATGTGAGTTTAGAGCTTAATACATAAAAACTCACCCACATTCTATTCCTTTCTATGGGATTTCTGGAAACATATTTATAAATGAGTGAAAGGTAGAGTTCACCATTAGATAAACACACTTCTAAAAATCCCACAGAAATGAAAAGAACGTGGATGAGATTTTATGTACTAAAGGAGAAGGAAAGGTACAATCACTGGGGGTGCCACAATGTTAGATACCCCCCAGTGATTGTAATCACCTTATACCCCGGGTTGGTGCTCCTGTTAGGAGAAAACCGCACCAGCCCACGGTAACTGCAATAACTTCTTATGTTATTGTGCCGAACTTTAACAAGAAAGTTGCCATTTTCAGAGATGATGGCCTTCCCGTAATTCAGAGCTTTCTGGATAACCAGTTTCCAGATAATGGATCCCATATCTGTACAGAGAAATTCTAAATAAATAAATAAATAAAACAATTGGTATTGGCGATGGCCTTCCTTTAGTTTAGAGCTTTCTGGATAAGGGATCCCATACCGTCACTGGGAAATATTTATCCTGACCAAGAATTATGGTGACTAGTGCTGCAATGCCTTCCATTCCATTTCCCAACACTGGTTGCCCATGTTCCCTTCAGGTTTAGGGGATTATAATATTTCTGAAGGACTATGTGATGTGATAAGGAAGGTTGTAGTTGTAGACATAGTGAAGACTGGAAATGCCAGTAGAGTCAGTAGCACCTCTCAATAGCTAGTAGAAATAGAGCAGGAAAAGTCACAAGTCATAAATATTTTACTATTTCCACTAGATTTATACAAAGGAGAAGGTGAAAATGAAATGATAGGGTCCCTTTATAGGCATAAGGATTAGGGATGCACTGAACCCACTTTTCTGTGTTCGGCCGAACCCCCGAACCCACCTAGCAGAATTCAGGCGAATCCCAAACCGAATCCTAATAAGCATATGCTGATTAGGATCCTAAGGGGTTAAGCGCGCACAGCGAAAAAAAAATTTCACTGCCCATTAAACCCTTTCGGAATTCTAATTGGCAAATGCTAATTTATGCTAGTTCGGATTCGGTTCAACCGGGACCGCAGATCCAGACGAAACTGAATCCTTAAAAAAACGCCGGGATTCGGACAAATCCCGGACCAAATCCGGGATTCAGTGCATCCCTAATAAGGATATTGTGGTGTTAGTCTAAAGGTCCCCATATACATAAGATCTGCTCGTTTGGCGATGTCTACGGGTGGGCGATATTGGGAGAATCCAGGGTAATTCGATCGTTTGACCCTGGGACCAAACGATCGAATTATAATGGCGGGTATAGGCAAAGTCGGTCCGGGGACCACATCAACGAGCCAATGCAGTCCCCGATCCGACTAGATTTTCTAACCTGACTGATCGTGATCTGGCCAATTTCAGGCCAGATATCGGTCGGGCAGGCCCGTCAGGAGTGCCCATACACAGGCTGATTAGCTGCTGAATCAGTCTAATGGAACCAATATCTGCAGCTACAATCGGCCCGTGTATGGGGACCAAATGGTGGGGCTGAACCTAGAGTCCTGTGTGGGTTTAGTTCAATAGACCCATTTCCAACCAGGACCCTTTGAGCAATGGTCCTACCAAGACACACTGACCTAATTCCTCATCTTCATAAGGCCTTAATTACCTGACCCAATGCAGATCTCTAGCCCCTTCCCCTTTAGGTGTCCAGTCCAGTTGATGGTTAGGCCCATCCTAAAGCAAAATGAGGGAATATGGGAGTAAATGCTAAATTACTGTTTGTATATAGATGAAATAATAGTAGGGTCACTGCTACCTCCTTGTTCTCATAGAGTTGAGGTCATGTTTAGAGCTTGGTGGACCCTCAACTTCTTCACTAATCCAAAGTGAGAGACAACATAATTTAATCCAGTAACAACCATTCAAGTCCAATCACATGTTTAGTGCTGAGAAGCTGATACATCTCCAAAAGTAGAGCAGTTATCCCGTCTCCGTTCTAGATCTAAAGCAGATGTTCTTCTTAATGTGTGATTATTATCAGGCTGAAAATGATCTGCACGGAACGGAAGCCAAAAACAGTGACCTGGAACGACTGAGGAAAGATATCGGTGACCTGACTGCAAAGCTTAATCAGAAAGATGTCACTATAGCAACCGTCAGCCGGAAAGTTTCTCGCCTGGAGCGAGAGTTGGAACTGAAAGGAGCGCAGAACCGACAGGTATGCAGATTACTCGCTTTGTTGTTTTATTCTATTTATTTCAGAACAGAAAAGCAGCGAATGTTCTTCCCTGTGAGAAAAGCCGCATAGAGTTATGCTGTTTTTCGTGACCAATTAATACTTTTATTGATCCGGGGGATGTCTGTAGGGCCCTTAGTACTTATTTGTACCTATATTCTAACAAGTCAGTTGTCAGGTTTATTGAAAGGGGTCCAATTATTTCTTATAAGTGCAATGTGCAATACAAAGAAGTGAAAAAGCCCTTTAACAGACTGGGGGGCAATAAAAATCCCTTGGTGGTTGTCGGATCTTTATTTCATTGTTTCTGATATAGGGAAATAAAAACAAGCTTAAAGGGATACTAAAGTGATGAGTTATGCATGTAGAAAGCAATGCCTATGGGTGCTGTGTACAGGTATGGGTCCTGTTATCCAGAATGCTCGGCATCTGGGCTTTTCGGATAAGGGATTTCTCCGTAATTTGGAACTCCATACCTTAATGCTGCTAAAAAATCAGTTAAACATTAACAAAACCTAGTAGTCTAGTTCTGCCTTCTATATAGATTCATTATATTTTAGTTGGGATCAAGTACAGGTACTGTTTTATTATTACAGAGAAAAGGGAATCATTTAACCATTAAATAAACCCAATAGGGCTGTTCTGCCCCAATAAGGGGTAATTATATCTTAGTTGGGATCAAGTACAGGTACTGTTTTATTATTACAGAGAAAAGGGAATCATTTAACCATTAAATAAACCCAATAGGACTGTTCTGCCCCCAATAAGGGGTAATTATATCTTAGTTGGGATCAAGTACAGGTACTGTTTTATTATTACAGAGAAAAGGGAATCATTTAACCATGAAATAAACCCAATAGGGCTGTTCTGCCCCCAATAAGGGGTAATTATATCTTAGTTGGGATCAAGTACAGGTACTGTTTTATTATTACAGAGAAAAGGGAATCATTTAACCATGAAATAAACCCAATAGGGCTGTTCTGCCCCCAATAAGGGGTAATTATATCTTAGTTGGGATCAAGTACAGGTACTGTTTTATTATTACAGAGAAAAGGGAATCATTTAACCATTAAATAAACCCAATAGGGCTGTTCTGCCCCCAATAAGGGGTAATTATATCTTAGTTGGGATCAAGTACAGGTACTGTTTTATTATTACAGAGAAAAGGGAATCATTTAACCATTAAATAAACCCAATAGGGCTGTTCTGCCCCCAATAAGGGGTAATTATATCTTAGTTGGGATCAAGTACAGCTACTGTTTTATTATTACAGAGAAAAGGGAATCATTTAACCATTAAATAAACCCAATAGGGCTGTTCTGCCCCAATAAGGGGTAATTATATGTTAGTTGGGATCAAGTACATGTACTGTTTAATTATTACAGAGAAAAAGGAAAATTATTTTTAAAAATTAGAATTATTTGCTTATAAGTCTAAGGGAGATGGCATTCCAGTAATTCATAGCTTTCTAGATAATGGGTTTCTGGATAAGGGATCCCATAACTGTACAATTATTGGCATAGTAACAGAGGTGGTGCAGTTCTATAGCTGATTTGATTGGCTAAATAAAATGTACAGTCGAGACCTATGCTCGTATAACTGATTTGGTTGGTGGAATTAGGGTTGGCACCTTTGTGTTGTTGGAAATCCAGACATGGGGAGTGACATCAAGGGTGGACCTAATGAAGTCACAGTTGGGACAATGACATTAAAGGGCAGGTTATGTCATCAGGGGGCAGGGCTGTGACATGGCAGTCTATGATTGGGTGTGTACAGAGTCCTGTCCAGGTGTAAAGGTGGCCATACTTGGGCAGATTCTGGTCCTTCAGATCAGTTTGGCAGCTTATCTGACCGTGTATGGGCACCCCCAACAGGCCTCCCCAACCAATATCTGGTCTAGAATTGGGCAGATCTCAATTGGACAGGTTTGATTTTCCATCAGATTAGGGGCCGCATAGGCTTGTTGATGTGGCCCTCGGTCTGATGGTGCCTATGCCCGCTGTTGTAATTCGATTTAGCATGATATCACCCACCTTTAGGTGGGCATATTGGGAGAAGATCCACATATTTGGCGACCACGTCAACGAGTGAATCTTCCCGGGTATGGCCACATTTAGATTTCTGAAATAAGGACAGGCAGTTTTGGACGGGGCTACCAGTGCAAAAAAAAAAAAAGTGGTAACCCTAGGCAGAATACAATGTACAATTGTGCACTGTGGAATGTACAGTGCAGATGTGCACCTCTGTGTTTCTAGCTGAATAGAACGTGCGCCTGTACAATTGCATTGCCTGGCTCAATGGAACATAAAGTCTAGCTGCAGGTATATATATGTACAGTATATATGCCTCTATAATGGCTTTGTCTGTCCAGTGGAATGTACAGTGCGGCTGTACCTGTGCTCCTCCATAACGGCTTCAGCTGGCTGTGTGTCATATATGGTAAGCAACATAATAAAGCAACATAGTAAGATAAGTGTGTGGTTGTTCCGAGAGCAACATTTGTCATCTGTATGCCTTGTCATCTGCAGCCGTAATCCTTTGTAAATAGAACATGATATAATAAGCTCCAGTAAGTACACATTCCACTCATTCTAAACACATTTATATAAACATGCCGGCGGGTGTAATAAAAAAAAATCACTACCGTGTCAGGCTTTTGGTTTAATCGCACCTTAGGGTTGTTATTAAATGTTTTCTTACAGTAATGAGGATTAAGTGTAGAGTATATACACCATTAAAGGGGAACTGCACCCAAACACAAACATGCACATAAACACACTCTGTCCATTTTAGAGCACCCGCGCTTGTGAATGCGTTCATAAATGATTAATATTGTTATAATTAGCCTTTACTTGATTGTAAGGGCGTTGAGGCGGCACATTTCTATTGGACGCCATGACCCACCCATGGAATTTTGACACTGATAAAGGCTACGAGGGTTGTTGTCCTAAAGAGATTACAGTTTATTTCAGGGGATACACAACGTGTCGCCCTTCTGTAGTTGAACTGCAAGCATCCCTGTTGGCCAACCCTTAAAGGGGTGGGTTCACCTTCAGTTTAACTATCCTATAAGTATTCTATAGAATTACACATTCTTATTTTGTATGTTTTTTTAATTATTTGCCTTCTTCTTTCAACTCTTTCCAGCTTGCAAGTGAAGGTCACTGACCCCAGAAGCCTTTGTGCGGCTGCAATTTTATTGTTATTGTTCATTTTTTATGACTTATCTTAAGTCATAAAGATAGGCCCTCCTCTGTTCATATATCTGTCTTTCTTCCAAGTCACTGCCTGGTTGCTGGGGTTAAATTGGACCCTAGAAACCAGGTAGCTGCAAAAAATTCTTAACTGGAGAGCTGCTGAACAAAAAGCTTAATAATTAAAAAAAACCGCAGATAATAAAAAATGAATAGCATTCTCTGCATCAAAGTAAAAGTTATTGTAAATGCAAACAACCCCTTTATGTCTCTGTTAATTTACCAATGGCAGAATAGTAACTGCCGCAGTGCTAATAACACTGGTAAAATCATTTTTTTTGTATTAATAATGCTCCCTACGTGTTCTCTATGTATAATAGAGCGGCTTGGGATATTGCGCCCATAAAGCTTCCCAATCAGCACCTGCAGACTATATGTAGAGGCAAAGACACAAGCAGGAGCATTCAGATGCAGAAGCCATTTAGCCAAACAGGGCCCAAACCCCAGCAATTTATCTTGTCTGTCTTATTTGGAAGAAAATAAAGAAAACGAGCGCTTTGTATGCTCTGTGACTGCATTGTAACAAGGCTTTTTGTCCTAAATTCCTACATTCATCAATCTTCAAAGAAATTTCCAGATCCAGATAGAGGAGAAGAGCGATGCATCACGGCTCTGACTAATGGTACACAAGGCCACGCAGGCATCAAAGGTTTTCTTACACTCGCAGAGCGGCCATCTAACCCCCGCATTGTTACAATTATTTGGCCTCTGCCAAAAAACGGCCAATTATAGCGGCGATATTTCACCGATCTGTCGTTTGACTTTCAGCTTGGATGGGCCCTGTCAGCTCGCAAGCAAGTCTGACCCAGACAAAACAAACAAGATGAAGCAAGAAAGAAGAAGGATTAGTGAGCGGGCCAAGCAATCTCACATTGATGGCTGCAGATATATTATTTTATTAACCTTTTCGTGCCAAAAGACACCCTTTCCGCAGTAAAGTTGTGCCGGCTAATGTCAGCTGCTTTATTGTCAGAAACACAGCAGTTCCCTAATAAAAGAGTACTTCTGTCAGTGTTAACTAGAGTCCTGCACGGAACCAGTTTTTGAGACCTGGCCTGACCCAGCAGAAGAACAGGGGGCCAGGCTTAGGTAACTGTTCCAAATAGGGGTGCCACCTGTCCCGTTTTGACCTGGATAGCCCGGTTTTCGGAAGGGCTGTCCGGGTCAAAACTGCCTGTTTGGTTTCCCCAATTTGGAAAACCAGAGAGGACTCTTTGAGATTGACATGGCAATCGGCCAAATACAGATCACCATCCCATAGCCCCACCCCCATGATCCCCCGCCCCCTGTCCGGAGTTAAGGTGGCCATACACGGGCCGATTGTAGCTGACGATACCGGTCCCTTGGCCAGATATAGATCGGGCAGGTTAAAAGATTTAGTCAGATCAGGGTCCGAATCGGCTCGTTGATGCAGTCCCCGAACCAGCTGTGCCATTGCTGCCGTTAGGATTCGATCATTGGCCCCAGATCAAATTAGCCTACATTTTCCCAATATCGCCCCCTGTAGGTGGGGATATCGGGAGAAGATCCTCTCGCTTGGCGAGGTCCCCAAGCAATCGGATCTTAACGTTTATGGGCACCTTTAGCCACCGCAAAATGTGGCAACCCTAGTTCCAAACCATATTATTACCTTAAAAATCATGAAAAGGATCCATATTTTTTAATTAATGCATACTGCAAAGTTGCTTGAAATTGTTTACTTTTGAAAAAGCTTTTGAGTTGTGTTCGGGTTAATTTCCCCTTTAAGGTACTAGTGAATCCATCTTGCCTATTATCATGAATGGTATACAACTGCACATACTGATGCCGGGGAACCCTGGAGCTACTGCCACCCTGGACCTGCTGGGTTCCCACAGTGAATTGGGTGAATAGGGGCACCAGACTGGCACCAGTTGAAACACAAAAATTATCTCTATGATAAAGTGATTTATTTTTGTTTCTTTTCCAGACTTCAATGCCACTCAGCCAGAAGGATGTTATTGCAGAATTGGAAAGTGAAATGCCCCAAATACATGCAGTTAACAAGGCGCCTCAGACAGACTCAGGGGAAGTTGACCCATGGATCAGCATTAAATGTGGAGAGCATGACAAACCCCAGAAGCACAGGTTTGTGTTAACGTTTTGTGGTGGCACTTGTTGTTTAGAGCAGAGCATCAGAGAATGTCGCTGAAGGTTGAAGGCTTCCAGAAAATATTAAAGGAACAGTAACACCTAATAATGAAAGTGTTTTAAAAGAATGGCAATATAATGTACCATTGTACTGAAGTGGTAAAACTGCCTCTGAAACACTACTATTGTTTATATCAGTGATCCCCAATCAGTGGCTCAGGGGCAACATGTTCCTCCCCAACCCCTTGGATGTTGCTCTCAGTGTCCCCAAACCAGGGAGTTATTTTTGAATTCCTGACTTGGGGGCAAGTTTTGATTGGATAAAACACAAGATTTACTACCAAATAAAGCCCCTGTAAGCTGATAGGGTGCATAGAGGCCCCTAATAGCCAATCACAGCCCTTATTTGGCTCCTCCATGAAATTAAAGGGTGAAGACACACGGAGCTACTAGTAGCAGGTACTTGTTGTGGCTACTAAAACAGACAATGCTGATCATTTACTGATAATTGTCTCTACGTGTGTTTTAGCAGAGGCAATTCTCAGTATTGTCTATGGCAGGGGATTTTCTGAAGTTTCTGAAGCCTGCGACAAAACTCCCTGTTCGCGGGCGACTAATGTCCCCGAGTTGCCTTCACCTGCCATCCCACCGGCGAAAATGTAAGTCGCCGGTGGGATGGCACACGCGGCGGCGCAATTTTGCGCAAATCGACCAAAAAGCCTTGCGAGGCAACTTGCGTGCCATCCCACCGGCGACTTACATTTTCGCCGGTGGGATGGCAGGGGAAGGCAACTCGGGGAGATTAGTCGCCCGCGAACAGGGAGTTTTGTTGCGGGCGACTAATCTCCCCGTGTGCCAGAGCCCTAATAGCCATGAAAAAGTAGCTGCTACTAGTAGCTCAGTGTGTCTTCACCCTTATGGTGCTTGTGTTGCTCTCCAAGTCTATCAACGTTTGACTGTGGCTCATGAGTAAGAAAGGTTGGGGACCCCTGGTTTATATAAAAGAGCTGCTTTGTAGCCATGGGGGCAGCCATTCAAGCACAGAATACAAAATAGAAAACAGATAAGCTCTGCTGAATCCCATTGTATCCTACAGAGTTTATCTATTATCTGCTGAGTAACAGTGGCCATACACAGGAAGATTTCAGCTGCCGATTCTAGTCCTTCAGACCGATTTGGAACATTATCTGCCCTTGTATGGGGACCCCCAACAGGCCTACCTGACTGATATCTGGCCTTAAATTGGTCAGATCTCAATCGGGCAGGTTTGATTTTCCGTCGGATAAGGGACCACATGGGCTCGTTGATGTGGTCCTCGGCCCAACGACGCCTTTGCCCGCCATTGTAATATGCTTCTTTGGCCCTAGGGCCAAACGATCGAATTAGCCTGATATAGTGGGCATATCGAGAAAAAATCCACTTGTTTGGCAACGTTGCCACATGAGCGAATCATTCAGTGCATGGCCACCTTAACCTGTGCCTTTTCTCCTTTTCCAGCTTTGCATGGCTGCCCCCATGGCTACACAGCAGCTTGTTTATATAAACTATAATAAAGTTTTTGAAGCAATGGTACCAGTTGTACCAGTGCAGGGCAACAGTACATTATATTTTAATTACTTTAAAACGCTTTGATTTTTTGGTGTTACTGTTACTTTAAGACACTTGACTAGGTTGCCCTTCTAAACAATATAACGTTCCTGCCCAAAAGTCTTGATTTTGTGTTTATTACAAATTAATCTTTGCCGCTATTTGACCTGGGGCAGGAGGTTTCTAGGGGAAGTCACACTATAAATATCTGTTTAGTGACCCACACAACCCCCAGGGCGCTTTTTAAGTGAGGATTGGATAAAAGGGGGCGACGAATCAGTTCTGTTACAATTTTAAAGGAGTTGCTGTTGAATTCCTCCTGCTGACTATTCATCTCTACCTACTGGTGGCCTTAGATTTTTGCTACTGCACTTTGCTGATTTATTTCTCCCTAGTGTGAAATATGGTGTCATGGCTTTGGCTACAAGAAATGATTCTTGCTGATCTTGTGACTGATGAACCCACAGAAAGTGCTGCTAAGGATCAAGTTCAGAGAAGGGCAAATAATGTGATGAAGGGGTGGAAGTTATAAAGAGAGGCATGCCAAACTGGCATTGGTTAATCTAGAAAAATGATGCCTTTGAGCAGTTGTGATGAATGTGTACAAACACAAGCAAGGGCAGTGCAGGGATGTCCCGAGGGGCCTCATTATTCCCTGAATAATAGAAATAGTACATGGTCCTTAGTTGTGAATGGAGCAAATGAGATTTAGGCAACAGTAATGGGTAGGGATGCACTAAGCACCAAAATCAACAAAAAAGTATTGGACAAATCTTAAAATAAATTTTAGATTCGCTTCAGCCAGCCAAAAAGACTCAGATTTGGCCAAATCCTACACCTGATCTGATCACTAGAATTAGGTCCTTTCAAAATAGCAATTTGATATAATCCTTGATCAATAACTAAAGATCCCCAATTTAGTAACTTTGGACACCTGGAAGGTGAGATAATAGCCTCCGGGAAAGGACTGTGGCTGTGGGATAGCAGGTATAGTAGGGAGAGATGGTGCCTATAGTAGCAGTGGGGGGATAATAGCCTCTGGGAAGGGACTGGGGCTGTGGGATAGCAGGTATAGTAGGGAGAGATGGTGCCTATAGTAGCAGTGGGGGGATAATAGCCTCTGGGAAGGGACTGGGGCTGTGGGATAGCAGGTATAGTAGGGAGAGATGGTGCCTATAGTAGCAGTGGGATAATAGCCTCTGGGAAGGGACTGGGGCTGTGGGATAGCAGGTATAGTAGGGAGAGATGGTGCCTATAGTAGCAGTGGGGGGATAATAGCCTCCGGGAAAGGACTGTGGCTGTGGGATAGCAGGTATAGTAGGGAGAGATGGTGCCTATAGTAGCAGTGGGGGGATAATAGCCTCTGGGAAGGGACTGGGGCTGTGGGATAGTAGGGAGAGATGGTGCCTATAGTAGCAGTGGGGGGATAATAGCCTCTGGGAAGGGACTGGGGCTGTGGGATAGCAGGTATAGTAGGGAGAGATGGTGCCTATAGTAGCAGTGGGATAATAGCCTCTGGGAAGGGACTGGGGCTGTGGGATAGCAGGTATAGTAGGGAGAGATGGTGCCTATAGTAGCAGTGGGGGGATAATAGCCTCTGGGAAGGGACTGGGGCTGTGGGATAGCAGATATAGTAGGGAGAGATGGTGCCTATAGTAGCAGTGGGGGGATAATAGCCTCCGGGAAGGGACTGTGGCTGTGGGATAGCAGGTATAGTAGGGAGAGATGGTGCCTATAGTAGCAGTGGGGGGATAATAGCCTCTGGGAAGGGACTGGGGCTGTGGGATAGCAGGTATAGTAGGGAGAGATGGTGCCTATAGTAGCAGTGGGATAATAGCCTCTGGGAAGGGACTGTGGCTGTGGGATAGCAGGTATAGTAGGGAGAGATGGTGCCTATAGTAGCAGTGGGGGGATAATAGCCTCTGGGAAGGGACTGGGGCTGTGGGATAGCAGGTATAGTAGGGAGAGATGGTGCCTATAGTAGCAGTGGGGGGATAATAGCCTCTGGGAAGGGACTGGGGCTGTGGGATAGCAGATATAGTAGGGAGAGAATTGTATTAAAATATATTTAACAAATACAATAAAACAATAATTACATTTCAATCAAGCAAAAAAAAATATATAAATCAATATCACATCAAAAAACAAAGCGTACCTCCCTCCAAAGCATCTTATTTCTTATAGATCGTTATAACACATATCAAGAGGCATCTTTATGTTTCTTTTTTTGAGAATTGTCCAAACATTTCCCAGCAGACCGTTTAACCTGTACCCGCACACCTGCCCCCTGACTCTCCATCACATCTTGCTCCCCCAACTCCCCTTCCTCCAGTGACTCCTTTTCTGCCCCCTGAGACTGAAAAGCCCCTTCTCTTTTGCTCTTCTTCCTGCTGGAGATGATATCAGATGAGAGGCTTTTCCTTTTCTCCCTCTCCTCCTCCTCCTCCATTCTCTCCAACTCTACCTGTTCTTCTGCTAAATCCCCCCATGACTTCCCTCCTGGCAAAACAAACCTATTTTCAGTTGGGAGGGTAATTACACCTGGGCACTGAGCCTCCTTAGCTTTATTTGATTTGCTGCCCACCACTATCCAACCATCCCCTCCACCTCCCTCCTCTTGGGATGCCTGTACCTTTGTCTGTTTGTGCTCTCTCTCCTTCCCTCTCACCTCTGTTGGGCGCCCCCTGTCTGTTTCTTTTCCCCCACCTGCCCTCTCCTCCCCCCTTCCCTCAGTCTGGGGCAAGTTCTCCCCTGGCATTGGGGTACTCATTACTTTTTCTAGATTGGGACAAGCCTTCCTAATGTTCCGCCAGGCTTCGGGGCAGGCCCTATAAGCATGGCCGGATTGCATACACAGGTTGCACTTTATGGCCTTTACACACTCCTTGCTTGGGTGCCCAGTCTCCCCACACAAAGCACATTTCTGTATGTTACACTTTACAGCATAATGCCTGTTGGACCCACATTTATAGCATAGCCTGGGCTGGCCCACATAGAAACAGACACCCCTTGCTTTTGGAACAGCTTTTGCCTTTCTTTTCCTTTCCTTTAACAGAGCAGGAAACATTGCCCTCTGCAGTGCGCTCCACTGTCACCACGATGTTGGACCCAGTGGCCTTCTTGCTGCTTCTCAAACGGGTCTTAACTACCCGGCTAAACGGTTTAATTGCCTTCTTCCCCATTGAGTAGGGAAAAACAGCAAAAAACAAAGAAAAATACCAACAAAAACTAACCCCCAGACCCAGCCGGGCCTGGGAGAAAGTCACAACTCCACAGAGCACTCACAGCACCTCCACTCAGTAGCAACAGCAATGAGCAAATGGCCTCTGGGAAGGGGGTGTGGCTGTGGGATAGCAGGTATAGTAGGGAGAGATGGTGCCTATAGTAGCAGTGGGGGGGATAATAGCCTCCGGGAAGGGACTGTGGCTGTGGGATAGCAGGTATAGTAGGGAGAGATGGTGCCTATAGTAGCAGTGGGGGGATAATAGCCTCTGGGAAGGGACTGGGGCTGTGGGATAGCAGGTATAGTAGGGAGAGATGGTGCCTATAGTAGCAGTGGGGGGATAATAGCCTCTGGGAAGGGACTGGGGCTGTGGGATAGCAGGTATAGTAGGGAGAGATGGTGCCTATAGTAGCAGTGGGGGGATAATAGCCTCTGGGAAGGGACTGGGGCTGTGGGATAGCAGGTATAGTAGGGAGAGATGGTGCCTATAGTAGCAGTGGGGGGATAATAGCCTCTGGGAAGGGACTGGGGCTGTGGGATAGCAGGTATAGTAGGGAGAGATGGTGCCTATAGTAGCAGTGGGATAATAGCCTCTGGGAAGGGACTGGGGCTGTGGGATAGCAGGTATAGTAGGGAGAGATGGTGCCTATAGTAGCAGTGGGGGGATAATAGCCTCCGGGAAAGGACTGTGGCTGTGGGATAGCAGGTATAGTAGGGAGAGATGGTGCCTATAGTAGCAGTGGGGGGATAATAGCCTCTGGGAAGGGACTGGGGCTGTGGGATAGTAGGGAGAGATGGTGCCTATAGTAGCAGTGGGGGGATAATAGCCTCTGGGAAGGGACTGGGGCTGTGGGATAGCAGGTATAGTAGGGAGAGATGGTGCCTATAGTAGCAGTGGGATAATAGCCTCTGGAAGGGACTGGGGCTGTGGGATAGCAGGTATAGTAGGGAGAGATGGTGCCTATAGTAGCAGTGGGGGGATAATAGCCTCTGGGAAGGGACTGGGGCTGTGGGATAGCAGATATAGTAGGGAGAGATGGTGCCTATAGTAGCAGTGGGGGGGATAATAGCCTCCGGGAAGGGACTGTGGCTGTGGGATAGCAGGTATAGTAGGGAGAGATGGTGCCTATAGTAGCAGTGGGGGGATAATAGCCTCTGGGAAGGGACTGGGGCTGTGGGATAGCAGGTATAGTAGGGAGAGATGGTGCCTATAGTAGCAGTGGGATAATAGCCTCTGGGAAGGGACTGTGGCTGTGGGATAGCAGGTATAGTAGGGAGAGATGGTGCCTATAGTAGCAGTGGGGGGATAATAGCCTCTGGGAAGGGACTGGGGCTGTGGGATAGCAGGTATAGTAGGGAGAGATGGTGCCTATAGTAGCAGTGGGGGATAATAGCCTCTGGGAAGGGACTGGGGCTGTGGGATAGCAGATATAGTAGGGAGAGAATTTTATTAAAATATATTTAACAAATACAATAAAACAATAATTACATTTCAATCAAGCAAAAAAAATATATAAATCAATATCACATCAAAAAACAAAGCGTACCTCCCTCCAAAGCATCTTATTTCTTATAGATCGTTATAACACATATCAAGAGGCATCTTTATGTTTCTTTTTTGAGAATTGTCCAAACATTTCCCAGCAGACCGTTTAACCTGTACCCGCACACCTGCCCCCTGACTCTCCATCACATCTTGCTCCCCCAACTCCCCTTCCTCCAGTGACTCCTTTTCTGCCCCCTGAGACTGAAAAGCCCCTTCTCTTTTGCTCTTCTTCCTGCTGGAGATGATATCAGATGAGAGGCTTTTCCTTTTCTCCCTCTCCTCCTCCTCCTCCATTCTCTCCAACTCTACCTGTTCTTCTGCTAAATCCCCCCATGACTTCCCTCCTGGCAAAACAAACCTATTTTCAGTTGGGAGGGTAATTACACCTGGGCACTGAGCCTCCTTAGCTTTATTTGATTTGCTGCCCACCACTATCCAACCATCCCCTCCACCTCCCTCCTCTTGGGATGCCTGTACCTTTGTCTGTTTGTGCTCTCTCTCCTTCCCTCTCACCTCTGTTGGGCGCCCCCTGTCTGTTTCTTTTCCCCCACCTGCCCTCTCCTCCCCCCTTCCCTCAGTCTGGGGCAAGTTCTCCCCTGGCATTGGGGTACTCATTACTTTTCTAGATTGGGACAAGCCTTCCTAATGTTCCGCCAGGCTTCGGGGCAGGCCCTATAAGCATGGCCGGATTGCATACACAGGTTACACTTTATGGCCTTTACACACTCCTTGCTTGGGTGCCCAGTCTCCCCACACAAAGCACATTTCTGTATGTTACACTTTACAGCATAATGCCTGTTGGACCCACATTTATAGCATAGCCTGGGCTGGCCCACATAGAAACAGACACCCCTTGCTTTCCCAATGAAAAAAGAATTTGGGAGATGCCTCTGAACATTCTGATCCACATGCAGTTTTACTTGGACTTTATACCCCCCTACCCAGAATCCCTCCTCATCAAACACCGGCTCCAGGGGGGATAGCACAGTGCACTGGCGCCGGAGCCATATGAGGATGTCCTGCTTATGCACTGTCTCTCTCTTCATGATAATGGTGACCAGTTTGGTTTCGGGTTTGGACACCGGTATTACCCTAAACCCCTCCCACTCCTTGGCCTCTTTACTCAGATGGTACCGCCTCCAGAACTCCTCTAACCCTTGGGGTAACTTATAGCTTAAATCAAACTCTGTGTCTGTGACACTCAGCAAGGCATAAACATCCTGTGGGGTAAAACCCAGCAACTGCTTAATAATGTTTCTGCCCACAAACCTGCGCCCCGGGAAATCCTCCCTCTCTTTCTCCCACTTAATTTTAACAACATTCTTCCTCTTATCAAACTCATCATCAAACTCCTCATCCTGCTCACGTGCAAAGAATCTCCTTCCCTCCCAAACACTGCCCCCCGCAGCCCCAGCAACACTCTCAGTCCCCTCATGCTCATTGCTTTCCCCAGCAGAATAAACGACATTTTTTCCTTCCCCTCCCCCCTCACTCACACACGTTGCATTACCTGCAATCACCTGCACCTCAGCTGCACCACTCCCAGCCTCTTGCACCTCAGCTGCCCCAGCACTCACTGCCCCACCCCCCTCACTCACACACATTGCATTACCTGCAATCACCTGCACCACTCCCAGCCGCTTGCACCTCAGCTGCCCCAGAACTCACTGCCCCACCCCCCTCAGTCACACACATTGCATTACCTGCATGTACCTGCACCCCAGCCGCTTGCCCCACACTGCCCCCGGCACTCACGGCAGCTGCACACACACTATCAGCATTAGAAAGGTTGTTACTATGGGTAATGTCAGTAGCAACGCTACATTCAGTAAAAGTTTTTGAAACTTTAGTCTCTTTGAGCAGTTCAGCAACTTTAAGCAGTCTCTCAGCGGTCACATTGCCCTCCTTCATCTGCTCAAATCTCTGCTTGTTGTCATACAGCTCCTTCCATGGCTCTATAACAGCCAGAATGTCTTTAATGTTAATTTCAGTCTCTTCTAGTTCCTTATTGAGGAAAGCCAACTCCCTGATGTACTGAGTCCTCCTCTCTCCTCTCAGCAACTTCTGATTTTTTATCAGTCTGTCAATCTCTTTATTTAACTTGCTTTGTTTCTCTTCCAAACACCTCAGTTCTTTCAAAGCATTAATAATGGTGTCATATTGTATAACAGTCTCAGTACCTTTATGCCCTTCCCCTGCCTTCCCCAGGGGGTCGGCAGCCATTACCTGCTCACTCTCCAGGGCCACACGGCTTCCATGCACCTCACAGGCAGCAGCCATTTCCTGGTCACTCAGAGCGCATTCTGCAACTTTTAGGGCCACACAGCTTCCATGCTCCTCACTGCCAGCAGCCATCTCCTGGTTGGTCAGAGCACTTTCTACAACCTCCAGGGCCACATGGTTTCCATGCTCCTCACTGCCAGCAGCCATTTTGCAGTCATCAGACTCTGCTCTCATCTCCTGGTCTGCCTCTGTTGTAGCTCCGCAGCTCCCTGCAGTTACTCCAACACTGGCGTCCAGGTCCTCAGAGTTACTCTCCATGCCGCTTTTGGAACAGCTTTTGCCTTTCTTTTCCTTTCCTTTAACAGAGCAGGAAACATTGCCCTCTGCAGTGCGCTCCACTGTCACCACGATGTTGGACCCAGTGGCCTTCTTGCTGCTTCTCAAACGGGTCTTAACTACCCGGCTAAACGGTTTAATTGCCTTCTTCCCCATTGAGTAGGGAAAAACAGCAAAAAACAAAGAAAAATACCAACAAAAACTAACCCCCAGACCCAGCCGGGCCTGGGAGAAAGTCACAACTCCACAGAGCACTCACAGCACCTCCACTCAGTAGCAACAGCAATGAGCAAATGGCCTCTGGGAAGGGGGTGTGGCTGTGGGATAGCAGGTATAGTAGGGAGAGATGGTGCCTATAGTAGCAGTGGGGGGGATAATAGCCTCCGGGAAGGGACTGTGGCTGTGGGATAGCAGGTATAGTAGGGAGAGATGGTGCCTATAGTAGCAGTGGGGGGATAATAGCCTCTGGGAAGGGACTGGGGCTGTGGGATAGCAGGTATAGTAGGGAGAGATGGTGCCTATAGTAGCAGTGGGGGGATAATAGCCTCTGGGAAGGGACTGGGGCTGTGGGATAGCAGGTATAGTAGGGAGAGATGGTGCCTATAGTAGCAGTGGGGGGATAATAGCCTCTGGGAAGGGACTGGGGCTGTGGGATAGCAGGTATAGTAGGGAGAGATGGTGCCTATAGTAGCAGTGGGGGATAATAGCCTCTGGGAAGGGACTGGGGCTGTGGGATAGCAGGTATAGTAGGGAGAGATGGTGCCTATAGTAGCAGTGGGGGGATAATAGCCTCTGGGAAGGGACTGGGGCTGTGGGATAGCAGGTATAGTAGGGAGAGATGGTGCCTATAGTAGCAGTGGGGGGATAATAGCCTCTGGGAAGGGACTGTGGGATAGCAGGTATAGTAGGGAGAGATGGTGCATATAGTAGCAGTGGGGGGATAATAGCCTCTGGGAAGGGACTGGGGCTGTGGGATAGCAGGTATAGTAGGGAGAGATGGTGCCTATAGTAGCAGTGGGGGGATAATAGCCTCTGGGAAGGGACTGGGGCTGTGGGATAGCAGGTATAGTAGGGAGAGATGGTGCCTATAGTAGCAGTAGGATAATAGCCTCTGGGAAGGGACTGGGGCTGTGGGATAGCAGGTATAGTAGGGAGAGATGGGGCCTATAGTAGCAGTGGGGGGATAATAGCCTCTGGGAAGGGACTGGGGCTGTGGGATAGCAGGTATAGTAGGGAGAGATGGTGCCTATAGTAGCAGTGGGGGGATAATAGCCTCTGGGAAGGGACTGGGGCTGTGGGATAGCAGGTATAGTAGGGAGAGATGGTGCCTATAGTAGCAGTGGGATAATAGCCTCTGGGAAGGGACTGGGGCTGTGGGATAGCAGGTATAGTAGGGAGAGATGGTGCCTATAGTAACAGTGGGGGGATAATAGCCTCTGGGAAGGGACTGGGGCTGTGGGATAGCAGGTATAGTAGGGAGAGATGGTGCCTATAGTAGCAGTGGGGGGATAATAGCCTCTGGGAAGGGACTGGGGCTGTGGGATAGCAGGTATAGTAGGGAGAGATGGTGCCTATAGTAGCAGTGGGGGGATAATAGCCTCTGGGAAGGGACTGGGGCTGTGGGATAGCAGGTATAGTAGGGAGAGATGGTGCCTATAGTAGCAGTGGGGGGATAATAGCCTCTGGGAAGGGACTGGGGCTGTGGGATAGCAGGTATAGTAGGGAGAGACAGTAAGGAAGATTCCCTGCATCCCTGACAACTCAAGGGTGTTGGAAAGAGCAGTGAGTTTTAGTTTAGCTGCAGCTGAACATTCATAACCTACTTTTACTTGATGTAAATAATGGGGACTCCCAACATCTGTTTTACAATGGTCCCCGCTACCGCTCCGGACGTCCCTGCATACCATATAGGAATAGGGCGCCTCTATTCACACTATGGCACATCTGCCCTATTCTCCTATAATTAGATGCATTAGACCTTCCAGCCTGTATGTAAGAAGCACTTAGTTGCAGGATTGTTATGAAACTCATGGTGATTAAGCTGAGAAAGAAGAAAGCATGACGGAATGTTACTTGGGACAATTACCTGTTAGTGTTTCTGGAGAGAAAGTACTGGAAAAAAAGCCTGTGATTATAAATGTGCGTTGGGAGCTCAGCACGGAAGCCCCTTCCCTCTGTGTAGCGGCGGCCGACCATTTCCAGACGCTCAGCCTTTATTATACATTATCATTCAACCCTATGCAGTCGGCCGGCGCAGCTGCCGCTCGTATCCCAGTAATTAGAGCGCTTGCAAATGTCACAATATTGTGCGTCTCCTGGGCGTGTAATTAGGGCTTGCCATGAGCGCAGAACGCACGGTGCAGCCTTGCAAGCGAATCAGTGGTGAGAAGCTGCGCGCCTCGGGATAACGTAACCCTTTAGGGGCCAACACGTACAGGCCTCTAGCAGTCAAGTGGGATTCAGGTTGCCACCCAGTCAGTATTTGACCAGTCTAGCCAGCGAATCACCAGCCAGGGCCGGTATAACAAATTTACCTTAAATATATATGTCCGTAAATTTGCATGTGTGGCAACCCTACCTATAATCCCTCCCTTCCCTGACTCTTTCTGCAGCAGATCACCCCCTTGCCTTGAGAGGAAACTTCGACGGCTTCGGCAAATCGCGCCGCCTTGTATGCCATCCCACCGGCGATTTACATTCTCGCTGGTGGGATGGCATTTCGGGAAGATTTGTTGCGCGGCGATTAATCTCCCCATGTGTCACAACCCTTATGGAGAGGCCAGCCTCTGCCCCGCCCGTTATCTCTACATACCCACCCATTTCCCCATCCCATGCACCCATTCCCTCGCCAACCTATAGGCCAGTAATAATAGTAAGGTGCAACCCTAAGTGGGAGATCCTGGGCCACAGAGACAAAATAATCTTCATTAACTAAATACTTTCCCTACCTAGATCCGAGGGACGGTTCCTTTTTGGCATTCAGTGCATTCATATTAAAGCAATGGAAACTGAATAAGGGTTTTTAATCTCCATTAACATCTATAGGGGTATCCATAAGGTACCCGGTTAAACAGGGGACCCACTGGTTCTTATTTCGCCTCTGTTGCTGCTCCGTGTCTCACTAATAGGGTTGCCAGTATGTTACCGACCTAGATGGTAAAACACCCGTCAAGGCCGGAGACGTAATTACAAATTTACTGCAATGTAGCTGCCGGTAAATTTGTAACATCCTCACCCCTGGCTCCCAGCTAAGCCCTTCTCCCTCCCTCAATCTCCCCTTGATCCACTCTCTAGCGCACAGTCACAGTCCTGCCCCTTTTTAACGCCACTTGCCCTCTTGCCACGCCCCCGTATACATCATGACCCGCAGCCAGCTAATAAAAAGGTGGCCCTACTCACATTTCCAACATCTAAAGATGCCCCAGGATACAAGAGCTAAAGTAGGGATGCTACACTTCAAAAGCCCAAATATCGGATGGTCATTATAGTGAGTATAAATCACAGTTATTTAGGTGCAAATTAAACCCTCTAGTGGCCAAAGAGGGAAACAACTGCCAAATGCAAAGCCACACCACTACAAAAAGTTAAAAATAGAAAACTTTATTACACTCCATTAATATAAACCCCATATACAAAGCCTAACGCGTTTCATGCTTACCCAGCACTTAATCATAGGCTCAGCCTAAAGTAGGGATGAGCTGATATCCTGCCGTTGGGCAGTAGAGTCCCTCCACTGATGATATTTGGAATTGAAATTCACAGCAGTAGAAAACAGGTCTTGTTACAATTGGCAACCAATCACCATTAGGTCATATGGGATACGTGCCCTTGCTTTATTTACACAAAATGTAACTTTACGGTTGCCATTAACAGTTCTAACTGCTCTTCTTTTTTATTTCAGATCGTTTCATGGAGAAAATAACTCGCTGAAACCAACAAACTACGCAGATACGAGGAATCACAGTGTGGGCAGCGAATGGGAGAGTGAGAAGAGTCTGTGCCCATGGAATACTCCCACACTGGGCAGTGCCACAGATGACGATTGTGATTTAGTGGACAATGAAAATGAATGGTTGAGCTTGTACAATAGTACCCTGTACCCCGGCCTGGATCTGCCCCCTATTAGCTATGCCTGTGATCAGCTGAAGGATTCCACTAACTCCGTGAGTAATGTTACTGAGCCTGTACCCCTATATATCTTTTATACCCCTCTTCATAAAGGACAATGCTTTGCTGGCTGCCATTGGTTGTTACAATACATATATATTTATAAACTATAAGTAGCCCTAGGTCCTTCCCCATAAAAGGTTTGCCTGAATTAACTGAACATAGGATTGCTGCCTTTCTGTAGGCGTAAATTCAAGCAGGGGTGGGGACGTGATGTCACGGTGGGGCATGACATCACTGGTGCGGGACTATGACATGGTGATCAGCGATTGGCCAATCACCTCGTCAGTTTTGAAGAGTCCTGTCTGGTTTTTCAAATTGGGAAAACCTGGAAGGCAGTTTTGACCTGAACAGCCCTTCCAAAAACTGGACTATCTGGGTCAAAACCAGACCCTAAAGGTGCCCATACACCTTAAGATCCGCTCGCTTGGCGATGTCGCCAATTGAGCAGATCTTCTCCCGATATCCCCACCTACGGGTGGGCGATATAGGGGGAATTTAGGCTAATTCGGTCGTTTGGACCTGGGGCCAAACAATGGAATTATAATGACGGGTATAGGCAAAGTCGGTCCGGGGACCTGATGCGGTCATCAGGTCCATATCAGCAGCTGTCCCCACTTCTTGGATGTACTCAATTGTTTTACATGTCATCAATCAATTGATTTGTGTCATCAGAACGTTAGCTGGACAAGTCTAAACAGACCAATCAGTGCCATGCCTACAGGCCTACGGGGCCCAGACAATGTAGCCCCAAACAATGTAGCGCTCTATAATAATATATCACTTAAAACAGTTTACATGGAAAAACCTGCTTCGACACATACATGTTATGTCACATCAGCCAATGAATGGACAGAGTTCTGTCTTTTGCTCCCACACTACTTCCTGTTACAGTTAGAGCTGCATCACTTCCTGTCATCTGATCTCTGAGGGAGCACACAGCCCATCACTAAATGGCGGCTCAAGGGAAAGGGCAATATTTACTGATATATATATTCCAGTTTGGCGAGATTCTTTATTAGGTTACTTAATATGATATAAACTATCTGTTGGTTACGTATTCATTCTGGGGGTATAGTTTCCCTTTAAGTATAAGAAGGAAGGGGGAAGAGGAAAGGAGCTGGATAGAAACATAGCCAACAATAATAGCAGTAAAAGCTGGTCTCACAATCAGTCTGATTTCTGTAACCATGACTTGTACCTTGGCTTGGCCCAGTAAGGGAACGGAACAATAGATGGAAAGTTTGTTCCTCTTCTAGTAACCCATAGCAACTGAGGATTTGCTGCTCTGCTGTTAAAACACAAACAAGCATCTGATTGCTTGGTATGTGGCACTAATCTGGTCCAATTATTATTCCATTGTCCCTTTAATCTCTGCCTCGGGACCCTTTCACATTGTGAGTACCCCATCAACAATATCAACACGATGCCCTAGATGTCAATAAGAGTGTCTAGGGAGGCATCCAGTTACACCTAAGGGCACATTAGAGACAAACATCACCTGTTGCCCGTAGCAACCAATCAGCAATTAGATTTGAACAGTTGCCTACAAGTTAGAAAACAAAAGCACAGATCTGATTGGCAGCTGTGGGCAACATCACCGGTGATGTGGTGCTTATGGCTCTGACAGTAATCCTACGGGTGGGCGATATCGGGAGAATCCAGGCTAATTCGGTCGTTTGGCCCTGGGTGTATGGCCACCTTCAGATGGTGATTGGGCAACGGGTCTGCTTGTAACACCCATGTGATGCCATAAGGGCGAAATGATTTGATTTACCCAAACTGGCCTGCAACAAGTTACTTACCTCCTACCCCTGGCTCAAAAAATGCACCAGCCTGGGGTATGAAAATGTATCTGGAACTGTAAATTAGAATTTACTCCAAACCATTTAGGTCATGTAGAATCTATAGAGTCCTCTTTATATATCTACTGTAGGGTTATTGGCTCTTTTAATCCATTTTACCCATTCTCTGCTAATTAACTATTATTTGGCTGTCAGATCCACATTCCCCTGCGTTTCATGTGATTAGAAAAGACTGGGCATTCAATGCAAGCCCCATGCCTGGGTCTATTACAAGAAAATCAAAGAAAGTAGAGAATAAAAAGGTCACATAAAGCATCTCTTTTATCCCAGAGAATGCATCGTGCACAAAAGGGCAGTAGGAACAAGTGACAGCAAACAGGATTCTGAAACACAAGCTAAATATATAGCCATGCAGAGTATTGTGCCATACAGAGTATTGTGCCGTTCCAACATGGGAACATCTTTATACCCTGGTGCTGTCAGTGTAAGCTTGAAACCTTCTCCTCCAAGCTTCTCTTTGCCTAAACTGACTCCTCTGAGCTTCTCTTTACCTAAACCGGCTCCTCCAAGCTTCTCTTTGCCTAAACCGACTCCTCCAAGCTTCTCTTTGCCTAAACCGACTCCTCCAAGCTTCTCTTTACCTAAACCGGCTCCTCCAAGCTTCTCTTTACCTACACGAATGAAAGGCATTCCGTTCGGCTCTCAGAAAGAATTGAACTAATCTTACTCTAGAACGTCATTGTGTTTTATAGATCTAGCTGCAGGCTCCAGAGATGTCTGCCCTATTAAACTTGGCACTCTCAGCAAAGGGCAACATGGTGCCTTAGTGGTTAGCACTGACCTTGGCACTATTGGCAAGGAGTGTGAATGTCTCTCTATTGTGTGGGTTTAATCTGGGGATTCTGATCTCCACCAACAATCCAAAGACACACAGAGAGGATCATTGGTTTCTGATGAAAGGGACTGATTGTGATGTGCTAGGGACCTAAAGGTGGCCATAACCGGCCAATAAAAAGCTGTTAACGGACTGTGGGAAGCTTATCAGCCCATGTATGGGGCCCTCCGACAGCCTACCTTACTGATATCTGGCCAAAAATCACTCAGATATCGAACGGGCAGGTTTAAAAATCCTGTCGGGGCATTGGCTCATTAACGTGGTCCTTACCCTGTTTGCCTGCAATGCCAAATGATCAGATCAATCTGATAGGTAAGCATACTGGGGACAGATCCACTTGTTTGGCAACCTCTCGACATGAGCTGGTGTTTCAGTGTATGGCCATCTTACGGCTGTGCCAGTGGGGAAGGGACCGAGGTTCCAAAAATGTCTTGTAGACAATAAATATAAGCACATACTATAAGCTAATCCTACCTTCCCCAAATATTGCAGCAGCAACAGTTGGAGGCTACAGGTCAGTCACCTTTATACTTTGGTAACTGCCTGCATCATCTAATGAGAGCCAATCACATCATTGTTTAGTAGATGCGGTTGCTTCTTCTCTCTTCAATCCTACATTTAATGTTTTGCAGTCCCTTGCCGGATCATCGTTGATCTCTGCCGCAGAGAAATTCCTGCTGGAGGAAACCAGGAGAGCCAGCGACTTCGAGAAGATCTTGAACTCTCACATCGAGGAAATGAAGAGAAACTCAGAAAGCACAGTGAGCAGATATCAAAGCCATGGCCAGAGCAGGCACATATGATACTGAGCCCCAGGGCTAACAATGAACACCTAAGAAGATCACACAGATGAGATTCCTGATCCAGTAGGGAACCCGGATACCCGTGACTGTCCATATTCACTATAGTATTTATGCACAATAGGGCACGCCGCAGGTGCAGTGAGCAAAGTGCAATATCAAGTGCAATCGCCATGTTTTCTTCCCACAATGATCATTGCAGTCTGTTAATGCTTAACTGAGCTGTGACAACCGCAAATGCTTCCGATCTGGCAAAATGATCTCAACTGACCGTGCTTTTCACCACAAATTGGACACAATAGCACAGTAGTCCACTTGCTGTTTGTTCAGCATACACATGGCATCTACTCCCGGTTCTTTGGGCGCTGGTGGGCCGCACCTATAGACTCTGGGCTAAAGGGAACGCCTGGTCAGGAGGTGCATCTGCAGGGCCCCCCTATGTCAATAGGCGCAGCAGAACCTGCGCAACTGATTGTGGGCAACTGAATGTAAATGAGCCCCGTTATCTACACTCGTTAGTTAAATTACTTAAGGTCTCCATACACGGTAAGATCCGCTCGCTTGGCGAGATCGCCAAGCGAGCGGATCTTCCCCCGATATCCCCCCCCTACGGGTGGGCGATATCGGGGAGCTTGAAGTTAAAAGAAAAAATAATCCGGATTATGTAGGCGGCAATGTATCAGTTTTAACCTGGCCGATCAATATCTGGCCAATTTCAGGCCAGATATCGGTCGGCCAGTCCGCTCGTTTCTGCCCCTACACGGGCATATAAGCTGCCGAGTCGGTCCAAGGGACCCATATCGGCAGCTATTATCGGCCCGTGTATGGGGGCCTTTAAGTTATTAAGATTTCTAAATGAAAATATAATTATTCCTTTTTATATTTGATAACTTTTTATGTATATTTTTCTGTTCTTATTGTAAATAATACATGTATATAATGGTGTGCGCCAAGCCTGATTTCAGCCATGATTTCCGTTATTCCAGCACCAGAGATTTATGGTGGGAGATGAAGCTCCCTAGGGTGTATGTGGATTGTAAAGGTTAATGTGCCCTTTATGTGAGAGCTATAGTTAGACGTTTACCAACCTAGTAAGGGCAGGCCTGCAGAACAGCCTACAGCTCACAACCACTGTGTCTGGATGCTACAAAAACTATGTTACAATAACGATAACGACTTTCCTGCGACCATTGGTTGCATGAAGGAACATTTGTCCCACTCCACTAACATTAAGACCTGAATGGTCAAACAATAGAATTCTACCCCTTTCTGACAATTCAGCATCAACCTACTGCTGATATTTGGGCACCTTCAAAGGTGCCCCATCCAAATTTTCCACCTTGGCCAGTCGGTGAGACGACAGATATCCAAGGCTTTAGCCGATACCGGTCACCTCGTCAACCTATGATAATATCGGTGCGTGTTTGGGCACAGGGCTGTTACTGATGGATGCGTGGCCGGAACCCACTGTGCTGCCATTTCATGAGGAACATAAGTCACATACGTCATCATCCCTCAACCTAGATCTCTGTGAATATGGTTCGGGAAAGGTAAAACTGATGAGCAGCTCCTAATCAGCTGACTGCAACTGCCAGTCTGGTCCAAGAGGTGTCATTAAGTACAGTCCATTGGGAATGTTCCAGAGGAGATGGTATAATTGGGTCACAGGCCCCCCATCTATGTCTTCTAATGGAGTTGCTCAGTTGGATGAAGACTTGCTTGCAAGATAACTCAGCAAGTCCAGTTACTTAAGAACCAGTAGATTCTGTTTTATTCCAGTATTCCGTAAAATAACTTATTTGTCCATAACATGCTATTTGTTTCCTTAACTGACCCCTGGATGTTTCTCATAAGGAACATTTAGAATATTTAGGCACAGAGTGAAAGCTTGGAGGGTTCATTTATTACCCCAAGGGATGCAAGGGCAAGAGTATGCCCCTTAGTGCTCATCTATGGAGCATTTGTGCCCCCCCTTAACACAATAGAGAGTTAAGGTCCCCATACACGGGCCGATTCTAGCTGCCGATATGGGTCCCTTAGACTGATTCGGCAGCTAATTGGCCCGTGTATGGGCACTACCGACGGGCCTGCCCTACCAATATCTGGCCTGAAATTGGGCAGATATCCATCGGGAAGGGTAAAAAATCTAGTCAAATCGGGGACCACATCGGCTTGTTGATGCGGTCCCGGACCGACTTTGCCTGTACCTGTCGTTATAATTCGATCTTTTGGCCCCAGGGACAAACGATTGAATTAGCTTGGATTCTCCCGATATCGCCCACCCGTAGGAGCGAGCGGATCGGCCCGTGTATGGGGACCTTTAGTCTTTGTGCATTTTGGCCAACTTCTGAGCTCACTTGGGCCCATCTGGTCTTTCAGCGCTCATATCTTGGGTTGGGGGGGGACCATATCCAACTGGGCTGGTAGATTGAAAAACATGACTGGATATTTGGAATAGTTGGGGAGGTGATTACTATTAGCCTGTGCTTTCAAGAGAATCTGGATTGGTGTCCAGTGTTTGGCCAACCTAGCCAATGCACCATTCAGCACACAGCCTGGTTCTCTGATACGCACAATATTCTTTTCAGTGGACAGCACACAATATATATTTTTTCATTCTTTATTCCAAAAATAAATATCAGAGATGGAGGATACAATATAGAGAATCAACATTACCGTAAGGTAGCGTCCTTTGGCAACTGCATAAAGAACACAGATACGAGGTTCTTGAAACATTGACATTAGGGCAATACTGTTTTCAGATTATGGGGGGTCATTTACACTGTTGTATCAGCATATTTTATTTTAAAAAAAATCATTATAAAAGGCACAGTAATCGTTTTACTGGAAATGCATGGCACGTTTGTTATCCGTATTTGCTTCTCGTTACATTCAGAACAGGACAGTCGGCGCTAAAAACACTGCAGGTGATTCAAGGGTCCATTTTACAAACTGGTAAAATTTCTAAAATAAAAAAAAAAATTCTGTTTTTGGCTCCATTGCCAGAAGGCAGCTGTGAGAGGAATCTACTCTATTGTGTTTGGCCGTGTTGCCACGTAGACAAATACGACAATTAATGCCACGACCACGGCCAGCGTGGGAAGCACTACAGTGGTTATCTGCTGCCGGGCCTCTTGCATGGCCTGTTTCCTCTCCTTTTTATCTTTCGACGTCTCTTTCTTGGGCTTTCCCTTCAGCTGCCGCATCGTGACTCCTTCGGCTCAAACCGGTGGTGCTGCCAAGTTACGCGCCTCTTCAGATTTCAGCAGGTTGTGTTTCTGTAAATGAACAAAAAGGATTTAAAATACGTCCCTTAGACTGATTCGGCAGCTTATTGGCCCATGTAGGGGCAGAAACGACGGGCCTGCCCGACCAATATCTGGCCTGAAATCGGGCAGGTTAAAACATTTAGTCGGATCGGGGACCACAAAACCGGCTGTGCCTATTACCAGCATTCTAATTCGATCGTTTGGCCCCGGGGCCAAACAGCCTAAATTCACCCGATATCGCCCACCCGTAGGTGGGGATAACGGGAGAAGATCTGCTCGCTTGCCGACCTTGCCAAGCACGCGGATCTTAACGTGTATGGCCACCTTAACGGTTACAGCAGGGTTGCCCCCCAACCTTTTTACTCATCTACCACACTTAGGGGCCCATTCATTAAACCACGATTTTTGGGTGGTTTAAAGCACGATTGGAAAAAAATCGGAGTAACCACGATAATTTCTGATGTTCAAAAATGTCACGAAAATTATTTTCTTGGTCGTACGAAAATACTGTGGTTGCGATCGGAAAGTCACAAAATTTTCAGATCCAAACGTTCGGAAACTTCAATGCATGATTTTGGAAGTCTCCCATAGGACTCAATGGCAATCGACAGATCCAACCTGACTTTTTCGTGGAAGTTAACGAAAACCACAAAAGTCGTGGAATTTTAATGATATTATCGTGGACATTAATTTGTGGTTTAATGAATGGGCCCCTTAGACATAAAAGGTGTTGGGGAGCCACACAAGCATGAAAAAAGTTAATTGGGGAGAGCAAATAAGGGCTGTGATTGGCTATTTGGTAGCCCCATAGGGACAGGAGGCTGCTTGGAGTAAAACTACATTTTTATGCTCCCAAGAAACTTGTCTCCAAGCCAGAAATGAGAGGATGAAGGCCTAAATGGGAGGCTGCAGGACTCGATGGCTAAAAGGATTCCAGCAGGGTATCGGCCCACTGAGCGCACAATTATAAGCTATTATCAATACAATGGAAACCTCTTTCATACAAAAACAGAACTGTTGCTGCACTTGTGTTTTATATCCTTTTATTACCTGACAAATGCTGGGGATGTGCCGGCTGCGGATCAGTACAACACTGATACCCCCTAGGGATCCAGGTCATGGCTAAATAACGGTTACTGGGAAGCAGCAACATCAACGGCTTTGTTAAAAACTGCAGCACTTACACCTCTACAAACCCCTCATTTATTGCCATATACCATTTATCTACCAGCACTCTGCCCGCAGATTCTCTGCACTACTCTGTCATTTTCTATTTCATTGAAGCTCCATCCAGTCTGTTAACCTGTTCATTGCACTACTGGAATGGAATCTTAACCACAGTAAGGAAACGAGCAGGATAGTAATGGGATTAATTAACACTATGGGGGCACAATGCAGCCCCTGGTGAAATCCTGGGTCTGTTTGAAAGGAACTGGTTGTCAGCTGACATTACCATGTGACTCCCAACCCACCCCTGTGGGACTGTTCCATTTGCATACACAGTAGCTTTCAAGGTTAACCCCATTAGGCTTAGGCTGTGGGGAAAATGCAGGCCGAGAATCAGCCCCTCTAAAAGCATTCCTCCCAACATTTGAAAAATGAAAAGAGGGACAAAAAGATTTGGCGCGCGCAGAAATAGAAAGTGCCCCCCATTGACCCCATAGACAGTGCCCCCCCATTGACCCCATAGAAAGTGCCCCCATTGACCCCATAGAAATTGCCCCCCATTGACCCCATAGAAAGTGCCCCCCATTGACCCCATAGAAAGTGCCCCCCATTGACCCCATAGAAAGTGCCCCCCATTGACCCCATAGAAAGTGCCCCCAATTGACCCCATAAAAAGTGCTCCCCATTGACCCCATAGAAAGTGCCCCCCCCATTGACCCCATAGAAAGTGCCCCCAATTGCCCCAGACAGTAGCCCCCATACACAGTGCCCACATACACAGTGCTCCTTCTGCGGCTGCGACAGGCCCTTTTATAAGGTTGTGCCCCATGTGTACGTGTGACGTCAATATGCACGGGCACAACCTTATAAAAGGGCCTGTCGCCGCCACACAAGGAGCAGGAGCGCCCAGCTACAGCCATTACATCCCAGTGTCCAGGATAGTTCAATGAATGTCCTGCATTTGCTTAATCTATTACGGAAATGCGGGACATTCATGGAACCATCCGGGACAGCGGGATGCGCTCTAAAAACCGGGACTGTCCCGCAGAAAGCGTGATAGTTGGGGGGTATGACTAAAAGCAATGCACACAAGACACTTATGTGTTTGTAATACAGATTTGATTTACAAAGGGAGAGGCTGCATTATATGATGAAGAAGCTCCATAGGTTCAGCAGTGATTAATATACACAGAGCTAAACCTGTAGTAGTAGGTAGTAGGGTTGCTACCCAGCTGGTAGTCAGCTAGGGCCAGGTTCTGGTATTACAAATTTACCCACAATGAACCTGTATCTGTCTATCCCTCCCCTAAGGGTTGGACAGGGCTGGGGGGGCACTAGGACCTCGGCGATCCATGCCCACTCTATCCCCTCCCCCCGCGCTTACCCTTACATGGAGGCCGAAAGAAGGAAGCGCAGTGGGGAAAGGGGGTGTAGCAGCCCCGGGCTGGGGGGACCCCAGGTGGCAGCCCCAGTAGGCCCCCGACACCCCAATCCACCACTGCCTGAACTATTGGATTACCCAACCCAGCCCTTTTAAGTGCTCATTGTCTGCAAACCCACCTACAGTTCCCAGACCCACCCATTCCCCACCCCATCCAACTATTCCTCAACCATGTGACATCCTTTTGTGCACCATAAGTCACACTCCAACGTTAAAGGAGAAGGAAAGGTAAAAACTAAGTAAGCTTTATCAGAAAGGTCCATGTAAATACAGCCATAAGCACTCACAGAGTCCTCTATCAAAAGAAACACAGGATTTCTTGTCTCTTTTTTTGTAAACATGATGTTCCAGTGTCAAACTTCCTCTCTCAGAAACATCCTTAATTCCCGGGGGCCAGAGTCTGCCCAGTTCTCTCCTCTCTCCCCTCTCCTGCTCCCCCTCCCACCAGAATGCTAAGAACTCCCTCCTCCCTCCCTTAGGAATGTGTGATCTCAGCTATAACGGCTAGAGCTGCAGCAGGAGGCTATTTAAAATGGCAGCTGCTGTCTTAAGCAAAGGGAGAAAGCTTCTAAAGCTGTTTACTCAGGTATGGTAATGGTTTCTGCAGAATAAACATAGTGTTCTAGGTGGCACTAATGTGGCAAATCTAATGGCTTTATAGGTTTAATTCAACATGGCAAAGAGTTAATTTTTCTTAAGAGAAACTAACCTACAGATAATCCCGGATAACCAACCCAATGGTTTGACCCCCCCCCCCCCCCAGGCCAACAAATGGATCTCATGAGGGGTCCTGTGTAGAAGACGATCAGAAGGAACATATTCTTGGCCAAATTTGGATCTCGTTCAACAGGATTGTGTTAGTCACCCTGACGGATATCTGACTGAGCCACAACTAGATATCGAGACCATCTTCTTAGTTCCATACGTAGGCCAAAGAGCTGGCAATCAAATCCAATGCAACATGTGTGTGGTCAGAGCTAAACTGTAACACTCTGACACACAGGTTTATAATGTATAACCAGTTGCACCGCATCGATATAACGGGATAATACCCCTCTTTGGGAACCATCGGAGGAACAATATGAAAACCAGAGCTTCCAAGCAGCATTTTCCCACACGGCAGAGAAAAATTGTGATAATTAAATTGCCTTATTGAAAGAACAATTAGAAATTTATATCCCAATTACAAGATGGAGATTTACCGTTTCTTCAATTATTAGCACTAACCTTCGGTGCCACGGAGTTGTGAAATACGGCCGCAATTATTCCCGCAGTAAAATGCGCTGTAGCTGCACAAACGCCATGCACCCCAATGATCCGCACAAAAGCCGAATTTTCATCTACGCCTTGAAAAATCTGACCTGGAGGTTTTTTTTTTTTTTTTTTACAGTGTTCTGCCAAAGCTTTCCAAACACACAGCCAGGAAAGGCCTGCTAAGCCTTACTGTTATTATAGTAAAGGGGAACTACACCCAAACAAAACTTAAGCTTTTTGAAAAGTAAACATAATGTAAAGCAACTTTGCAATAAACATTAATTAAACAATATGCAGCCTTTTCATGATGTTTAATGTAATAATCTGGTTTGGAACAGTTCCCTAAGCCCCACCCCCTGTTCCCCTGCTGGTCCGGCTGACTACTTTGTGACTCAAATAAAATGTAACAGTAGTCGCCTGCCCTCAGCCTGCCTTCAGCCTGCCTCCTCCCAATCCCACAATCCCCTGCACACGTGATGTCAATAAGGAAAGGAACATCCCAGTGCAATGCATTGTGGGTTATGTAGTTCCTGCATGCTGTCTGTAAGCTGTGGGGAAGTAGTTACAATTTGTAACATCAGTGTTTTAGTCCCTCCTCCCCTGCCAGGATTTCAAATGATGCAGAAAGAGAAGAACTGTTTTGCAGCTGGATTTCAGCATATAAAATAGTATTTATTCCTACTGTTTGAAGGAACAGATTACAGGGATAGGGATATTAGGGGTTTCTGTGTTGTGTGGGGCTCTTTAAAGGAGAAGGAAAGCAAAAAAACGAAATACATATTTTTTGTTAGGGCATCAGCCCCTGTCTTGAATCGCTACATTACCAAATTAGCCTCTGCTACTGGATCGGCGCACTGTGCCTGAGAAGATTCTGCCGTCTGCTGTCTTTGGCGCCGACATTTTCAAATGCGGTGACGTCACTTCCCCCTTCGGCCGCTTCTACTGCGCATGCGCCGCTTGGTGAACCCTGTGACGTAGCTGGCGCGCTGGCGCGCTGATCTGTCAAGGAGCCGAGTGAGTTTTTGGGCAGAAAGGTTTTAAGAGCTTTACTTCCTGGGACTGTGGCTGTGGGATGCCTGCTGGATGTGGGACTGTGGCTGTGGGATGCCTGCTGGATGTGGGACTGTGGCTGTGGGATGGCTGGGGATGTGGAACTGTGGCTGTGGGATAGTGGGACTGTGGGATGGCTGGGGATGTGGAACTGTGGCTGTGGGATAGTGGGGCTGTGGGATGGCTGGGGATGTGGAACTGTGGCTGTGGGATAGTGGGATAGCTGGGGATGTGGAACTGTGGTTGTGGGATAGTGGGACTGTGGGATGGCTGGGGATGTGGAACTGTGGTTGTGGATAGTGGGGCTGTGGGATGGCTGGGGATGTGGAACTGTGGTTGTGGGATAGTGGGACTGTGGGATGGCTGGGGATGTGGAACTGTGGCTGTGGGATAGTGGGACTGTGGGATGGCTGCTGGATGTGGGATAGTGGAACTGTGGCTGTGGGATGACTGGGGATGTAGGAATGTGGCTGTGGGATGGCTGGTGAATGTGGGATAGTGGGACTATGGCTAGGGATGTGGGACCGTGGGTGTGGGATAGCAGGTATAGTAGGGAGAGATGGTGCCTATAGTAGCAGTGGGGGGATAATAGCCTCTGGGAAGGGACTGGGGCTGTGGGATAGCAGGTATAGTAGGGAGAGATGGTGCCTATAGTAGCAGTGGGGGGATAATAGCCTCTGGGAAGGGACTGGGGCTGTGGGATAGCAGGTATAGTAGAGAGAGATGGTGCCTATAGTAGCAGTGGGGGGATAATAGCCTCTGGGAAGGGACTGGGGCTGTGGGATAGCAGGTATAGTAGGGAGAGATGGTGCCTATAGTAGCAGTGGGATAATAGCCTCTGGGAAGGGACTGGGGCTGTGGGATAGCAGGTCTGTAATGCAGTTTCAAGTTGGCACAGGAAAGTCTTTCTGCTCTATCCAACTCGATTTCAGCACAGCAAATGCAGCCAGAGGCACTGTGCAGGACTAGAAAAAACACAGGAGCATTCCGATTGGACAGTAGAGTGAAGTGGGCGGGGCTAAGGGGGGTCAAGCATTTCTTCAGAGACTGCAGATCTTGAAAGGAAAAAAAAAAAAACGGAGCTCTCTGCTGTGCACTGAGCATGTCTGTGTCCTGGACAATCTGTGTTCAGTGAGACAGGAAGCTGCACAGGCTTAGAGCAGGTACTGCATTTACTGACAAGACTTTTCCATGTCAGAGCCAGATTAAGCAACAGCACGGTGAGTTCAGGAAATATGTTAAGGACTGTGTTAAGGCTAAGTTATTGAGCTCATGTTGTTTTTAGACTTTCCTTGTCCTTTAACAAATTTTGGTTTGGAAGCTGGAGTTCCCCTTTAATGTACCTAAAGATCCAGCCCAGGTCTCTCTATAGCAGCTAGGATTGCCATATCTATGGAAACTTCATACCAGCCACTAGAGGAGGGAAGGCAGGGGTGGCATCATGGGGTGAAAAGTGGGCAAATCAAGAGTTGGGTTCCCACCTTTTGCCCGATACGGGGCTGAGCGATGACATTACTGTAGAGGGGGATAGAAGGGGCGGGGCTGTGACACAGAAGGGGCGGGGCTGTGACACCGAAGGAGCGGATAGGGCAGAGATGGGCGAGTAGGCAGGGTTAGAGAGCAGTTAAGGGTGAGAGGCAGAGCAGGAAAAATTAGATTGCAAGGGAATTGGGTTGGGCAGAACCAGCCGGATATTACCCACTAGGCTGGTGAAATACTGGCCAGGTGGCAACCCTAATAGAGAGGGACAGATGGTGGAAGTGGGGAGAATTAAGGACTATTTAAAGGGCAAGTTAGTGGTGGAAAAGTTATGGAAATCATATTACATTGGCACTAAATTTGTAATACAGCCCCGACCTTACCCAGTGATTTACTGGCCCGGCTGGTCACATTCTGACTAAAGGCAACTCAGCAAGTAAAGCCGAACTGATTGTCAGGGAGTCACTTATAATTATACCCCAGACAGGGCAGAGTAAGTGGCATGGCAGGGGCAAAACACTACTACTACTACTACATTGCTAGTCTGAAGAACAAAGTTCATCTGAACAAGACTGTTTGGTTCATGTGAGGCTAGCAGAACCGGGCATGGGGGCTCAGATTGCCAGAGGCAACAAAAGGGATTTGTGGACTTAATGTATTGATTCCTTTAATGGCCAATAAACTGGAGAGAAGTCAATATAAGGTATAAACTTGTCATTCACCCAGCAACAACAGAGATTTAAATGAAAAGGTGTGGGGAACATTAGGCAGCCATGGCATGGCCAGTTGTGACTGAACAAATGCCCCAGATGGTCACTGTGCGGCAGCAGAACCTTCTAGCACACGTACAAAGGCGAAGGCACCAACCGGCACTGGAACCAGATCATAATATGGCCAGTTTGCCACCTCTATGCATTCCCCAATGCCCTCTATGCATTCCTCCTGGCCTCCTAGGCAATTGGAGACCCTCCAAGACTCCTACCTGCTCTTATTTTCCCAGCTTTCTCCGCACCCTTAGTTTTGCCTGTTTGGTGGCACCTTAACTGAACTGGCATTTCAGTCCTTTCTGAATAAAAAGCCTCCTCCAGTCTCCACTGTGTCTGAACATGGCAAAACATGGTTGCCCACTTGTGGGCCTTGTTGGGCCCTCCGGTGCTACTGACCCCCCCGTCCCCACAAATTATAGAGTCTTTCTGCAAATCCCTGCCCACCCCTAACACACACACACACTCTTTAGAAATGATTAATGTTGAAGCCGGCAGCAATGGCCTACAAACCAAAAGCCAGTCTCATTAGCAGCAAACTCTACAAAAAGCAAGAGGTAAATAATCTCAAGTGACAAGAGAAATAACAAAAGGTTCCCAGCGCGCCCCGAAGCACCAGGATATAATATAATGAACTTACAGCGGCTCCTTTGTAGCCACCGCATCTATTAATTTAACGTTCTACCTGCCCGCTCTTCTGCCAATATTCCCCTCGCTCCTAATAAGTGCGCTCGGCTGAGGAGGGAAGACGGAGATCGATAGTGACTTTTATCTACTGTTCCTCAGCCGGAACATAAGGAACGCAGAAAGGTGGCTTTGTTATAGGAAGAATAAGGAAACATTCCGTTTGTTTGAGCCTCAGCATGAAGGAATCTGGGCAAATGAAGGACCAACAACTGTGTTTCTAGGGGAGTAAGGGGAGGATTTGGGAAAAGGTGGGATTAGGGTGGGACAATGTATTACAAATTCCCCAGCAAGTACATTGCCTTGGCTGTTATTTTACTGCCTAGGCGGCAACCATACGGATACTGCCCTTATAAAACTTCTTCCCAAACTGTCAGCTGTCCCCCAATAGCGAGGCCCAATGGAGTCAATAAGAAACCCAACCTGAAGGTCAATCAGCCAATAAAGTAGTACTGTATCCAACGTGCTCTACTCTTGGCCATTGCCCCACTCTTCCTAACAAAAGCTGGCCATACACGCTCCGATATTATCGTAAAAACCTTGTTTCGTACGATATTCAGTGCGTGTATGGCGGCTGGAAGAGGCGACAGATAACGCGAAAACGGTCGACTCGTCGATTGGCCGGATTAAAAGATTTTGATTGGCGCCCAAGCAAAATCTACGTTTAGGGCTGAAACGGCAGAAGGAGGTAGAATTTCTATTGTTTCTACCTCCATATTGGACAACTCAGCCCTGAAAGTCAGTGGAGGAAAGATCGGAATTGCTACATGTATGGGCCACCTTAAGACGTTAGTTCTCTGGGCATTTGTGCCACTTTGCACCTACCACCTGTATTCAAGTATTACAAGGCAAGAGAGTCAGGTTAAATGTAGGTATTTTGATAAGTATTAAAAAAAATAGGGTTTCACACAGCCAGCACCCCCTTTCAACAGGAGCATACCTTCCAGGTTCCACCACTGGACACTCCTTCTACCCCATATACCTCCCTGTGCCCCAAGGTACAAGATACGCAGATTGACAAAAAGTTAACCCAAACCCAACCCTAACCCTCCCACTCTCAACCTGACCTGGCAAGACACCTCTATTAATAGACTCGCACCGGCCCCACCCATCTCTGATGTCACAGGGGGCGGGGCAGGTGCACACCTATAAACAGACAGAGGCTGCAGGAGGCAGAAGCTGGGCAAGGTGGGGGCCAGAACCTGCCCACGACCTGCAAATCCTGTGTGAATGTTGGCACAAACCCCCCCCAGTTTCTAGTCGGCCTGCACAGATACTAATACAAAAATCCTTCCCTTCAAACCAAGCCGTCCAGCTGCAGATTTACTAAATACCACTGGCCGTTTATTTCATTAGCCCCCTACTGGACAACTTTTATTTGCGCCCAAGCAATAAACAAGATTTAACACGACGACCATCACCAGACTGAAGAAAAGCAATTTGTGGCCACAAGCCGTGACATCCAGCAAGTATAAATGATATTGCGAAATAACGGAAAATCACCCCAAATTGGGAAACGTTACTGAGAGAAGAAACTCTGAGCCATCTGTACATTTCTCAGTAGAAAGTATGTCCAGCGCTCTATAAGAACAAGTGCATCCGGTCCTTTATTGGGATTTTATATGAATTATGTTCTAGCCAGTTCCGACCTACTGTCAGTATTAGAGAAGCCTAATGATCAGTTGTACATGATGGGAAGGAGCTCACCAAGGCCGAAGCTTATTAACAGCTGCCCCCTATAATCTGGGGTTGGGCATTTCAGCCCCGGTCAAGCTCAAGAATAGTTCCATCTCCCTGTTCTCCATGCGAGATGGGTGTAGGGGTGCAAAACCATCAGCTCCCCAATCCCACCAGAAACATGGTCCCCCTGGACTGCAGGCCAGTCATTCGGATAGAGTAATGGGCTGTATATGAAAGACCTACATATACAAACTAATACACATGGATACTGTAAGGAGACAAGAGAGAAGGGCCCTGCTCACAAGAGCTTACAATCTGAGAGTAAATCAAGGTCTTATTATTTAACTAGGTACAATGTTCTAAAATCTCTAAAGACAAAGACAGCGGACACACTGCATGGCCAAAAACATGTGGACTTCATATTACATTTTAAATTGGCAATTTAAGCCCCACCCATCATTGCCCACACGATCCAATAACATTCCTGACAATTCTCTGCTTCCTACTTTATGTCAACAGATTGGGCAATGACCGTGACTCTTTCAGCATGATAATAACCAATTTAAGGTCCATACAGTATGGGTTGGCTGAGATGGGAGTGGAGGAACTTACATAGAGCCCGACTTCAGCCCAACTGAACCCCTGTGGGATGAATCGGAACCCCTATTGTGATAACTGATCCCCAACATCACTAACGATCTCTTGTATGTATGAAGCATATGCAGGGGTTGGCCCCATACTGGCTGAATATGCGGAGGTGGGGGCAGGACTAAGAAGGGGTGGGTCTATGAAGCGAAGGGGCAGAACTATGATGCAAATGGGGGCAGAGTTGTGATACTGGTAGCAAAAACAGGGGTAGAATCAGAGAGTAAAAAGAGTAAAGGGTGGGATTGAATGGGAATTGAATTGGGCAGATCAGGGGCAGGTTATAGGTAGAACAAATATAATTTACAAATTTACCGGCCAGTATGTTGTGGGTACATTTGTAATACTGGCCCTGGCTTCTCCTTTACCAGCTAAACTGGTAGCCCTAAGCATATACAGAGCAGGGTCTGGTATAGCAGCAAAGAGAGAAGCAGATTCAGACGAATACCCCTGGTGTGGGAATGAGTTATGGGACAGCAGGAATCCAGGATTCGGTACAGGATTCTGCCTTTTTCGGCAGGATTCGGATTCGGCCAAATCCACAAATCACCTGTACATATAATACCCCCCAGTACCTATAGTTTATATAGTATAAGCTTTGGGACTATGTAGGTATACGGTTATACAAATAGCTTTGACATATACAGGTATAGGATACCTTATCCGGAAACCCGTTATCCAGAAAGTTCCAAATTACGGAAAGGCCATCTTCCATACACTCCATTATAAGCAAATCATTCTCATTTTTAAAAATGATTCCCTTTTCTCTGTAATAATAAAACAGTACCTGTACTTGATCCCAACTAAGATATAATTACCCCTTATTGGGGCAGAACAGTCCTATTGGGTTTATTTCATGGTTAAATTATTCCCTTTTCTCTGTAATAATAAAACAGTACCTGTACTTGATCCCAACTAAGATATAATTACCCCTTATTGGGGGCAGAACAGCCCTATTGGGTTTATTTAATGGTTAAATGATTCCCTTTTCTCTGTAATAATAAAACAGTACCTGTACTTGATCCCAACTAAGATATAATTACCCCTTATTGGGGCAGAACAGCCCTATTGGGTATATTTAATGGTTAAATGATTCCCTTTTCTCTGTAATAATAAAACAGTACCTGTACTTGATCCCAACTAAGATATAATTACCCCTTATTGGGGGCAGAACAGCCCTATTGGGTTTATTTAATGGTTAAATGATTCCCTTTTCTCTGTAATAATAAAACAGTACCTGTACTTGATCCCAACTAAGATATAATTACCCCTTATTGGGGGCAGAACAGCCCTATTGGGTTTATTTAATGGTTAAATGATTCCCTTTTCTCTGTAATAATAAAACAGTACCTGTACTTGATCCCAACTAAGATATAATTACCCCTTATTGGGGGCAGAACAGCCCTATTGGGTTTATTTCATGGTTAAATGATTCCCTTTTCTCTGTAATAATAAAACAGTACCTGTACTTGATCCCAACTAAGATATAATTACCCCTTATTGGGGGCAGAACTGTCCTGTTCTGTTTATTTAATGTTTAAATGATTTTTAGCAGACACGTTATGGAGATCCAAATTACAGAAAGATCCCTTATCTGGAAAACCCCAGGTCCCAAGCATTCTGGATAACAGGTCCCATACCTGTACCAGAGAGATAAGGAACACGGCTTCATGCAGCGTCTGACACAGATTTAACACTAAATTTAATGAATCCCAGCAGGGACCCCGGCGCCGCGTACGGATCCCGGGGCCAAACACAATGTAGTCGGTTATAAACCCAAGACGCTCGCTTCTCTGTACATTCTGAGCGGGATCGGCCATTCTCGCTGGGTTCTCCGCACTCGTAATTTATACTAATTAAGAAATAAATGACAGAAAACAGAAACATGCCGGAGAGAACTAATGAAGTAATGTGTTGGGGTGTTTAAACAGGGCGACAAAACCCAACTGCTTGTAAATTAACCCTTTGCCATGAGGAATCCGCAGACAATTTCTGCACAAACCTCCGATTATTGGATCTCTCTGTGCAGCATCTGGGAAAAGCACGGAAGCAGTCCCTGCTTGTTAAATTGGTCAGCCCCCCAATAATGTGTGAGCCACTCCCCTCTGCTCCTAAGCCACTCCTCTTCTGGTTTGTGCATTATAACACAACCAATAATGGGTGGCATTTATTGGCTTACTGCACTTGGGCAATCTTAGTACTTTTTGTCAGATATAGTAGGTAATAAACCTCCGAGATCCCCAGAGACAGAGGGGAGGGGTCGGAAAGCAAAAGGGGCGGGGCTTCACTCTACACAAGGAAGTCAGTAAGAGAGCTGCAGTTTAAATGGCTGTAATAGAGAAATGAAAAAAAAAATATTATTCTTTAAACAAATACAAAATCTATAGTGCCCCGTGAACTCACAGCTTGTACAGACTGTTACATGAACTACTAATGGTTCCTAGGGGGATGGACACAAGATGAATATTTTAATTAATCATATCCCGTGCTAGCGCTTTATAATCCCCCCTCCCCCCGACAAAATCCCAATAAAATGAGAAAGCCCAGGTGGAAAAGCTCATTGCTGGTAGAGGGGAGCAGCGGGGAGGAGCACAAAGTGGTTACTCCCAGCTAAATGTGAATTCTATTCAGCACTAAGGGCATAAGGGACCCACAGCCGGGGAGTTTTTGCGAAGGCGCTTATTAAAGCTCCGGCAGTCCATTAAAATTCCGCATCCCACGGAGCGCCTGGAAATTGCAGGCTGTAAATCACTCCCAATTTTAGCTCTTTAGTTCTCTGTGTGAAAATGAGATTTATCCTTGTACTTACGTTCAAGCACGTGCTTACTGGAGTCTCATAGAAAACAACCACATACAATTTAAGGTCCCCATACACGGGCCAATTGTAGCTGCCGATATGGATCCCTTAGACCGATTCGCCAGCTTATCGGCCCGTGTAGGGGCAGCAACGATTGGTCTGCCCGACTGATATCTGGCCTGAAATTGGCCAGATATCGATCGGGCAGGTTAAAAGATTGCCCCATTGCTGCCGTTATAATTCGATTGCTTGGCCCCAGGGCCAAATGATCGAATTAGCCTAAATTTGCCCAAGATCACCCACCCATAGGTGGGAATATCAGAAGAATATCTACTCGATTGGCGACCTCGCTAAGCGAGTGGATGTTAACGTGTATGGCCACCTTAAGTCAGCAAGGGTCAGGCCAATGACTGGATCATAATGGCAGCCTACAGAGACCAGCTGGGAGAGGACAACATCAACACACAAGGGCCGTGACAGACGGGGAGATTAATCGCCCGCGACAAATCTCCCCAATATGCCATCCCACCGGCTAGAATGTAAATCGCCGGTGAGATGGCATAAGTTATTATTATTATTCCTCCTCTCCTCCCTTAACCTCTTCATTATCCAAGTCTATTTTAGAGACTCATATACAGAAATAAGGAATGACCATGCCAATGGCCAAATGGTTGGGAGCAAGAGGGCCCCGCCGACACCCAGGCCCACCGGGAGTTTTCCTGGTATTTTGGTGGGCAGTCCTACACTGATAAAGGGCATTAATAGGTGGCAGGCATAACAATGGGGCAGGAAAAATTTTACTGCCAACTACACTGCTTGCTATAAATACCAATCCGGCCCAAGTCACACTTTATCTGCCTGGGCCAGTGACACAGCAGCCTGGGGGCAACCCTATAGGTTGGCAATGCATTGCCCGATATTGCCCAACCACTTCAGATCAAGTCAGCAGCTCATCAGCCCAAAACAGTTGCTGCCACACTGATGTGTGAGGGTAACAGGGCACTGCCAGTGTAGGGGGGGCATATCTATCACAAAGGCACTGTGGGAAATTAAGTCCTGGCTGGGGGAGAGCTGCCTTCTGCTACATTGTTTTAGTAAACAGAACAAGCAATAGCACCAACACCAATAGGACCAGCTGCCTCAGTGAGCTATTATTGCCCCCCACCATACCCCAGAGCATTTTGGGCAACAATTATTGGAGAGTGTTCTGTATGGCACAGCCACGGGCAGTGTGTGGGCATCACTTCTGCACCAATAAACTCCCAGCGCCTACAGAAACCTAATAATAATCATTATCAGCAATAAGATGTGATTATTCGGCGATGCTGCCGGTATGAATAATGGCGCTCTCCACGCGACGCACAAAGCGACCCACCATCATTACTGGGAAATAAATAGTGAGATGAGAGATGAAACCGGGATGATTTATAAAACTCCAATTGACTCGCTGCAAAACCAGGATCTGCAAATAAATTCCCCCTTCATGGTACAGTTAGTAAATATAAACTGCAGTCAATACAGGGAGTTTAGAGATATCCATAACAACCAAGCATCCGACTCCGTCACGGAGACTCAAATCAGCGAAACCATCTCCAACTGCGTGCAGAATGTAAATGACAGAGGCTGGGCACGAACACTGCTTGGTCTGTAAGTGCCCAAATACGGACACAGCCGATCCTAGGTAAGCTCACCCAACGGGTGCCTCTATCCCTGATGTGCCCGGCTTGAAGTGGGTGATATCCGATTGCTCCAATTGTGTGGCCCAAGCACCAATCAGTCCAATCACATTGACAGCATGTAGGGGCGAGGGACACATTAATAAGCCAGAGTTCTCCTCACTCCTACAGGATCTTTATCCAGAGATTGGTCAGGTAGGGCCATCTGGGGCCCCATACACTGTGTATGGCCACCATTACAGTGGGATAATAGCCTCTGGGAAGGGACTGGGGCTGTGGGATAGCAGGTATAGTAGGGAGAGATGGTGCCTATAGTAGCAGTGGGGGGATAATAGCCTCTGGGAAGGGACTGGGGCTGTGGGATAGCAGGTATAGTAGGGAGAGATGGTGCCTATAGTAGCAGTGGGGGGATAATAGCCTCTGGGAAGGGACTGGGGCTGTGGGATAGCAGGTATAGTAGGGAGAGATGGTGCCTATAGTAGCAGTGGGGGGATAATAGCCTCTGGGAAGGGACTGGGGCTGTGGGATAGCAGGTATAGTAGGGAGAGATGGTGCCTATAGTAGCAGTGGGGGGATAATAGCCTCTGGGAAGGGACTGATGCTGTGGGATAGCAGGTATAGTAGGGAGAGATGGTGCCTATAGTAGCAGTGGAGGGATAATAGCCTCTGGGAAGGGACTGGGGCTGTGGGATAGCAGGTATAGTAGGGAGAGATGGTGCCTATAGTAGCAGTGGAGGGATAATAGCCTCTGGGAAGGGACTGGGGCTGTGGGATAGCAGGTATAGTAGGGAGAGATGGTGCCTATAGTAGCAGTGGGGGGATAATAGCCTCTGGGAAGGGACTGGGGCTGTGGGATAGCAGGTATAGTAGGGAGAGATGGTGCCTATAGTAGCAGTGGGGGGATAATAGCCTCTGGGAAGGGACTGGGGCTGTGGGATAGCAGGTATAGTAGGGAGAGATGGTGCCTATAGTAGCAGTGGGGGGATAATAGCCTCTGGGAAGGGACTGGGGCTGTGGGATAGCAGGTATAGTAGGGAGAGATGGTGCCTATATTAGCAATGGGATAATAGCCTCTGGGAAGGGACTGTGGCTGTGGGATAGCAGGTATAGTAGGGAGAGATGGTGCCTATAGTAGCAGTGGGGGGATAATAGCCTCTGGGAAGGGACTGGGGCTGTGGGATAGCAGGTATAGTAGGGAGAGATGGTGCCTATAGTAGCAGTGGGGGGATAATAGCCTCTGGGAAGGGACTGGGGCTGTGGGATAGCAGGTATAGTAGGGAGAGAATTTTATTAAAATATATTAAACAAATACAATTAAACAATAATTACATTTCAATCAAGCAAAAAAAAACAAACATATAAATCAATATCACATCAAAAAAACAAAGCGTACCTCCCTCCAAAGCATCTTATTTCTTACAGATCATTATGAAACACATATCAAGAGGCATCTTTATGTTTCTTTTTTTGAAAATTGTCCAAACATTTCCCAGCAGACCGTTTAACCTGTACCCGCACACCTGCCCCCTGACTCTCCATCACATCTTGCTCCCCCAACTCCCCTTCCTCCAGTGACTCCTTTTCTGCCCCCTGAGACTGAAAAGCCCCTTCCCTCTTGCTCTTCTTCCTGCTGGAGATGATATCAGATGAGAGACTTTTCCTTTTCTCCCTCTCCTCCTCTCCCTCCTCCATTCTCTCCAACTCTACCTGTTCCTCTGCTAAATCCCCCCATGACTTCCCTCCTGGCAAAACAAACCTATTTTCAGTTGGGAGGGTAATTACACCTGGGCACTGAGCCTCCTTAGCTTTATTAGATTTGCTGCCCACCACTATCCAACCATCCCCTCCACCTCCCTCCTCTTGGGCTGCCTGTACCTTTGCCTGTTTGTTCTCTCTCTCCTTCCCTCTCACCTCTGTTGGGCGCCCCCTGTCTGTCTCTTTTGCCCCACCTGCCCTCTCCTCCCCCCTTCCCTCAGTCTGGGGCAAGTTCTCCCCTGGCATTGGGGTACTCATTACTTTTTCCAGATTGGGACAAGCCTTCCTAATGTTGCGCCAGGCGTCGGGGCAGGCCCTATAAGCATGGCCGGATTGCATACACAGGTTGCACTTTATGGCCTTTACACACTCCTTGCTTGGGTGCCCAGTCTCCCCACACAAAGCACATTTCTGTATGTTACACTTTACAGCATAATGCCTGTTGGACCCACATTTATAGCATAGCCTGGGCTGGCCCACATAGAAACAGACACCCCTTGCTTTCCCAATGAAAAAGGAATTTGGGAGATGTTTCTGAACATTCTGATCCACATGCAGTTTTACTTGGACTTTATACCCCCCTACCCAGAATCCCTCTTCATCAAACACGGGCTCCAGGGGGGATAGGACAGTGCACTGGCGCCGGAGCCATATGAGGATGTCCTGCTCATGCACGGTCTCTCTCTTCATGATAATGGTGACCAGTTTGGTTTCAGGTTTAGACACAGGGATTACCCTAAACCCCTCCCACTCCTTGGCCTCTTTACTCAGATGGTACCGCCTCCAGAACTCCTCTAACCCTTGGGATAACTTATAGCTTAAATCAAACTCAGTGTCTGTGACACTCAGCAAGGCATAAACATCCTGTGGGGTAAAACCCAGCAACTGTTTAATAATGTTTCTGCCCACAAACCTGCGCCCCGGGAAATCCTCCCTCTCTTTCTCCCACTTAATTTTCACAACATTCTTCCTCTTATCAAACTCATCATCAAACTCCTCATCCTGCTCACGTGCAAAGAATCTCCTTCCCTCCCAAACACTGCCCCCCGCAACACTCTCAGTCCCCCCTTGCACATTGCTTTCCCCAGCAGAATAAACGACATTTTTTCCTTCCCCTCCCCCCTCAGTCACACACGTTGCATTACCTGCAATCACCTGCACCTCAGCTGCACCACTCCCAGCCGCTTGCACCTCAGCTGCCCCAACACTCACTGCTCCTCCCCCCTCACTCACACACATTGCATTACCTGCAATCACCTGCACCTCAGCCCTCATCCCACTCACGGCAGCTGCACACACACCATCAGTATTGGAAAGACCGTTACTATGCACAGTATCAGTAGCAACGCTACATTCTGCAACAGTTTTTGAAACCTCAGTCTCTTTGAGCAGTTCAACGACTTTAAGCAGTCTCTCAGTAGTCACATTGCCTTCTTTCATCTGCTCAAACCTCTGCTTGTTGCCATACAGCGCCCTCCATGGCTCTATAACAGCCAGAATGTCTTTAATGTAGATCTCAGTCTCTTCCAGCTCCTTATTGAGGAAAGTCACCTCTCTGATAAATCGAGCTCTCCTCTCTCCTTTCAGCGAATCCTCACTCTTTATCAGTCTGTCAATGTCTCTGTTTAACTTACTTTGTTTTTCCTCCAAACACCGCAGCTCTTTCAAAGCATTAATAATGGTGTCATACTGTATAACAGTCTCAGTACCTTTGTGCCCTTCCCCAGCTTTCCCCAGGGGGCCGGCAGCCATTACCTGCTCACTCTCCAGGGCCACACGGCTTCCATGCACCTCACAGGCAGCAGCCATTTCCTGGTCACTCAGAGCGCTCTCTGCAACCTCCAGGGCCACACAGCTTCCATGTTCCCCATTGGCAGCAGCCATCTCCTGGTTGGTCAGAACACTTTCTGCAACCACCATTGCCATATGGCTTCCATGCCCCTCACTGCCAGCAGCCATTTTGCAGCCATCAGACTCTCCTCTCACCTCCTGGTCTGCCTCTGTTGTAGCTCCGCAGCTCCCTGCAGTTACTCCAACACCGGCGCCCAGGTCCTCAGAGTCACTCTCCATGCCGCTTTGGGAACAGCTTTTGCTTTTCTTTTCCTTTCCTTTATCAGAGCAGGAAACATTGCCCTCTGCAGTGCGCTCCACTGTCACCATGATGTTGGACTCAGTGGCCTTCCTGCTGCTTCTCAAACGGGTCTCAACTACCCGGCCAAATGGTTTCGTCTTCTTCCCCATTGAGTAGGGAAAAACAGTAAAAAACAGAGAAAAAGTACCCACAAAACTAACCCCCAGACCCAGCCGGGCCTGGGAGAAAGTCACAACTCCACAGAGCACTCAGAGCACCTCCACTCAGTAGCAACAGCAATGAGCAAATGGCCTCTGGGCCTATATCATTACTATACTACTATACCTACTATACTATATCATTAAATACATCCACCATGGCAGTTAAGAAATTAACATAGTAACATAGTAAGTTAGGTTGAAAAAAGACGTACATCCATCACGTTCAACCATAATGCCTATATATAACCTGCCTATATGGTGCCTATAGTAGCAGTGGGGGGATAATAGCCTCTGGGAAGGGACTGGGGCTGTGGGATAGCAGGTATAGTAGGGAGAGATGGTGCCTATAGTAGCAGTGGGGGGATAATAGCCTCTGGGAAGGGACTGGGGCTGTGGGATAGCAGGTATAGTAGGGAGAGATGGTGCCTATAGTAGCAGTGGGGGGATAATAGCCTCTGGGAAGGGACTGTGGCTGTGGGATAGCAGGTATAGTAGGGAGAGATGGTGCCTATAGTAGCAGTGGGATAATAGCCTCTGGGAAGGGACTGGGGCTGTGGGATAGCAGGTATAGTAGGGAGAGATGGTGCCTATAGTAGCAGTGGGGGGATAATAGCTTCTGTGAAGGGACTGGGGCTGTGGGATTGCAGGTATAGTAGGGAGAGATGGTGCCTATAGTAGCAGTGGGGGGATAATAGCCTCTGGGAAGGGACTGGGGCTGTGCGATAGCAGGTATAGTAGGGAGAGATGGTGCCTATAGTAGCAGTGGGGGGATAATAGCCTCTGGGGAGGGGCTGTGGGATAGCAGGTATAGTAGGGAGAGATGGTGCCAACTGGTACTATATCATTAAATACATGCACCATGGCAGTTAAGAAATTAACATAGTAACATAGTAAGTTAGGTTGAAAAAAGACGTACATCCATCACGTTCAACCATAATGCCTATATATAACCTGCCTAACTACTAGTTGATCCAGAGGAAGGCAAAAAACCCCATCTGAAGCCTCTCTAATTTGCCTCAGAGGGGAAAAAATTCCTAGATGGCAATGGGACCAGTCCCTGGGGCAACTTGTACTGAGAGCTATCTCCCCTACCCCTGTATTCCCTCACTTGTACTGAGAGCTATCTCCCATACCCCTGTATTCCCTCACTTGTACTGAGAGCTATCTACCATAACCCTGTATTCCCTCACTTGTACTGAGAGCTATCTCCCCTACCCCTGTATTCCCTCACTTGTACTGAGAGCTATCTCCCATACCCCTGTATTCCCTCACTTGTACTGAGAGCTATCCCCCCTACCCCTGTATTCCCTCACTTGTACTGAGAGCTATCTCCCCTACCCCTGTATTCCCTCACTTGTACTGAGAGCTATCTCCCATACCCCTGTATTCCCTCACTTGTACTGAGAGCTATCCCCCCTACCCCTGTATTCCCTCACTTGTACTGAGAGCTATTCCCCCTACCCCTGTATTCCCTCACTTGTACTGAGAGCTATCTCCCATACCCCTGTATTCCCTCACTTGTACTGAGAGCTATCTACCATAACCCTGTATTCCCTCACTTGTACTGAGAGCTATCCCCCTACCCCTGTATTCCCTCACTTGTACTGAGAGCTATCTCCCATACCCCTGTATTCCCTCACTTGTACTGAGAGCTATCTCCCATAACCCTGTATGCCCTCACTTGTACTGAGAGCTATCTCCCCTACCCCTGTATTCCCTCACTTGTACTGAGAGCTATCTCCCATACCCCTGTATTCCCTCACTTGTACTGAGAGCTATCTCCCCTACCCCTGTATTCCCTCACTTGTACTGAGAGCTATCTCCCCTACCCCTGTATTCCCTCACTTGTACTGAGAGCTATCTCCCATACCCCTGTATTCCCTCACTTGTACTGAGAGCTATCTACCATAACCCTGTATTCCCTCACTTGTACTGAGAGCTATCCCCCTACCCCTGTATTCCCTCACTTGTACTGAGAGCTATCTCCCCTACCCCTGTATTCCCTCACTTGTACTGAGAGCTATCTCCCATACCCCTGTATTCCCTCACTTGTACTGAGAGCTATCTCCCATACCCCTGTATTCCCTCACTTGTACTGAGAGCTATCCCCCATACCCCTGTATTCCCTCACTTGTACTAAGAGCTATCCCCCATACCCCTGTATTCCCTCACTTGTACTGAGAGCTATCTCCCCTACCCCTGTATTCCCTCACTTGTACTGAGAGCTATCCCCCATACCCCTGTATTCCCTCACTTGTACTAAGAGCTATCCCCCATACCCCTGTATTCCCTCACTTGTACTAAGAGCTATCTCCCCTACCCCTGTATTCCCTCACTTGTACTGAGAGCTATCCCCCTACCCCTGTATTCCCTCACTTGTACTGAGAGCTATCTCCCATACCCCTGTATTCCCTCACTTGTACTGAGAGCTATCCCCCCTACCCCTGTATTCCCTCACTTGTACTGAGAGCTATCTCCCATACCCCTGTATTCCCTCACTTGCTAAGAAGCCATCCAGCCCCTATATAAAGCTATATAATGTATCAGCCAGTACGACTGGTTCGGGAGGGAATCCCACAACCTCACAGCTCTCACAGTAATGAATCCTTTCCCAATATTTATAGTGCCCCAATCACTGGAGCGGTGCCCAACTATGGGCCAGGGCCGGCCAACTTCTATACGAGGCATCACTCCCTGTATGGGGCACTTTTACATGAGTTGCCCTAAGAATGTTATAACTTTAAAACCACTGGTTACTTTATTCCTAATAAGGGACTCAGAGAATTAGAAATTAACTTCAAGCTGCAAATAAGAAACTGACCAATAAAGTTGCCATATACGGGCTAACACTGGCCCCCAAGCTGGCCAACTCCGTCCCACCCTGGCAGCTTATTGGCTGGTGGATAGGGCCAAGATAACAACCAGCCTGGGGAATGGGCAGATATCTATGTGCCAGGTCTGCGCTTGCTTTGTGCCAACTGCCACCTTTACCCAAGCCGGCAGCTACGCGGACTCCCAATAAGCCTTAGTAGTTACTGGGAGTTGCAAAGAGGGCTATAGAGTTGGTATGCTCATTACTCAGCCAATAAAGTAACGTTTGGGCAAGTTTGCCGCACTCCCCGCTATAGCCCCACAGGGCAAGTAGATACAGTAGTGGGCTAGTGAGTCAGTATCATTAGAGGCAGGTGTTAGGGAAAATCCCCAGCAGAATCCACACAGGACACTGTATTCAATTGCAATTGCTACACTCGATAGGCCACCTAGCTGTTAAAAGTACAGTAAAAGTTAAGTGTATATAACAGCAATGTCCAATCATAAGTCCTGTATCAGACATAGTGACAGCTGGGGGGCTGCAGGGCCCCCTGAGGGAAGTCTGAGGGGCCGGGGAACCCCATGAGGAATAGAGGGGTGTCACACTGTGTCGCTATGTGACAAAGTTACGGGGCTCACACAGAGCTGTCTGCAGCTCCGCTCCCCAGACAGTGCGATTTAAATCCCCCCCCCAGTGCTGCGACTCCCAGCTGCGACAATCGCTGCGGCGCCCTTACCTCCAGTCCGGCTCAGTCCCAGCCCGCAGGGAAGGCAGGAGGAACTACAACTCCCGACACGCCGAGCCAGGCAGCCAGCAGGGGGGAAACCATTCAAACGGGAGAACTTTATTAGAAAGGGAAGCGGCTGAGGGAATCGCAAGGTGACGTGGCTGCAGCGGGGCCCCGCCCCCTACAACTCCGCTCCGATTAACCCGTTCCGCGCTGCGGGGCAGAGAGTCCGGCCCGGGGGGGGGGGGGGGGGGGGCAGAGACAATTACTAATAAAAGCCTTAGCCCCGCTGTGTAATGTCTGTGCCCATTCCCGGGGGGAGAGCTGAGTCACAACTGATTGCTGCAGCGGCTCTGCGGCTCCGGATACAGGGATCCCTCCGGTTACAGGGATCCATTACTTGATAAGGCCAGGTAAAGTCTGGGATGGGGCAGAAACAGCATCACAAGAGCAGTTTAGATATGTGATATACTCAGTTAATGATGTATTGGTCTGAAAGCTAACAAAGTCTCATAAATGAATGCAATAAGTAAGGGTGAAGACACACGGAGCTACTTAGTAGCAGCTACTTTTTCACAGCTACTAGGGCTCTGGCACACGGGGAGATTAGTCGCCCGCAGCAAAACTCTCTGTTCGCGGGCGACTAATCTCCTAGAGTTGCCTACCCCTGCCATCCCACCGGCGAACATGTTAGTCGTCGGCGGATGGCAGACGCGGCGGGGCGATTTGCGTGAAATCGCGCCGCCGCGTCTGCCATCCCGCCGGCGACTTACATGTTTGAGGAGATTAGTCGCCCGCGAACAGGGAGTTTTGCCGCGGGCGACTAATCTCCCCGTGTGCCAGAGCCCCTAATCCCCAGAAAATCCTCTGCCATAGACAATACTGAGAGTTGCCTCTGCTGAAACGCACATAGAGACAATTATCAGTAAATAATCAGCATTTTGTAGCCTTGACAAGTAGCTGCTACTAGTAGTTCTGTGTTCCCTAAGGGCAGTGGCACATGGGGAGATTAGTCGCAGCGCGGGGATGGCATACGCGGTGCCGTGATTTGCCATGTTGCTGAAGTTGCCTTGAGAGGATTAACTTTGGGCGACTTCAGCAAATCGCCCGCGACAACAAAGATTTGTCGCGCGCCAACTAATCTCCCTGTGTATCACAGCCTTAGGGCTCTGGCACACGGGGGAGATTAGTCGCCCGCGATAAAACTCCCTGTTCGCGGGCGACTAATCTCCCCGAGTTGCCTACCCCTGCCATCCCACCGGCGAACATGTAAGTCGCCGGCGGGATGGCAGACGCGGCGGGGCAATTTCAGCAACTACTAGTTGTTCCGTGTTCCCTAAGTCCTCAAATACTGTAGTTTTTAAAATAGTTTAAATAAGAAACATTTGGGTAAGAACCCATAGATATATAATGCGGGCACAAACCGCTCCCAAATGGCTTTCCACCAGGGTCAGACTTTCCACCGGGGCTTTTGCCTCAGGGGCCCCTGCACCCCCCAATGGCCCCCGCAGCCTTCAACCCCCCACGGAGGCCCCCAACACCCTCCGACCCCCTCCCCTGAGCACTCCTAAAAGAAACTTACCTGCTGTGCGTCAGGGGGAGGTGGTGGATCATGGGACTGCCCTGGGGGGGGATCAGATCTGGGCCCACTGGGTTTCTTTCCAGTACCCGGCGGCCCAGTCCGACGTTGCTTTCCACCGGCAGCAATAGGAATCGTCTTTGGAAAGCATCATATGGCAAATGTAAATAAAACAAGGAGACAAACCACTACACTGCGTGGGGGGGGGCTCACTGACTTTACGACCAGGGAGGGGGCCCCGGGGAGGCAGCTCTAGTGGGGGGCCCTGGACAACCCAGTCCGATACTGGGCAAATCAAGTGTGGAAGATTTAATACTAATGATGGATTCTGTTTCCATGCATTCCTAGAACATACATAAGGGATCTCCAGCCATTAGGCCTATAGCTGCTTTTAGACTAATAGGGGGTATCAGATGCTGAGAGTTGCAGTTCACCAAAAGCCAGGAGGGATGAGCAAAACTTGGCGAGTTACTAGTTAAGCAATTGCTTGGCCAATCAGTTGGCTGATCTGGACAATGCATTATTTTCCACCCAGCCTGAAATTAAAGGAGAACTAAACCTTATTTTACAAAAGAGGGGCCCTGCTTAACTGCTGCACCCAAAAGAGCCTCTGCCCCACTGTACATAGGGCAAAAGCGCAGTAGGGTTGGCGGCCACCATGCCTGGCCAGCTCACAGTCGCTCAGGGCTACAATTACCGGTATTGCGGTATCTGAATAATGAATATAGTTTAAAAAAAAAAACACCGGTATTTGGTATTAAACGGTATATCGCCCAGCCCTAATATAAAGCAGTTACAGGAACCCTGCAAGTCTGATATTAACCCTTCAAGCAGGAGCTGCCCACGGATAATGGTGCTTAGGCCAGACCTGCTCGGAGGGATTTATCTCTGGCCTTTTGCTAACAGAACTGCAGGTTCCATTTCAAGAAATAATAATTATTAAAAATTTTGCTGATTATGGAAACGACTTGAAGCAAATGTACCAATAACATAAAGAACAGGTCTCATTTCTGTGATATATTAGCGTAGAACGGCGACATCTAATCTCTCTAAAAGTCTTGTATTGTTAATGATGGGATCGGCGGCGCCTGTGCCAGCAATGGATCATTCCTCTGTGTCGCTTGTTTCCTCCATTCGAAGAACGCGGCTTAATTAAATAGGGGGTCGGCGCGCAACCCAATTCTTTATCCCAGCGTGGGGCAGATCATGCCTGTGTACATACAAGGACAGAACACCAGTAATTCATAGATACCTATGTGCTTTGTGAATGTTATTCTATCTAAACTCACTAGTTTCAAGGGGAACTTAACCCAATTATTTCTACATAGGCATGGACGTTCAATTATTCTGCTTCTATATTACTATTAATACACTTATTTATAAAGCTCCAAGATAGGCCATTGCGCTGTACATAAATTTTAACCAAATTGATATATTAGGTAATCAGGACCCTTGTACACAAAGGCTTATAATCTATAGGGGTTGGGATAAGTGAGACACAAGGTATAAACTATAAAGCTGTAGGGGAAGTATGTGTTGAAACAATATTCTATATGCACTTATGTTTATTATTATTATTATTATTAACATTTATTTATAAAGCGCCAACATATTCCGCAGCGCTGTACAATAAGTGGGTTTCATACATTGGGCATACAGAGTAACATATAAAGCAATCAGTAACCGATACAGGAGGGGAAGGGAGCCCTGCCCAAAAGAGCTTACACTCTACAAGGAATTACTGCATTTCATACATTAGACATACAGAGTAACATATAAAGCAATCAGTAACCGATACAGGAGGGGAAGGGAGCCCTGCCCAAAAGAGCTTACACTCTACAAGGAGAAAGGATTGAAACTTATGTTGTACACCTTTAAATTAACTTTTAGTACGTTTTAGAGAGTGCTATTCTGAAACAATTTGCAATTGGTCTTCATTTTTTTTTTTTTTTATTATTTGTGTATTTTGAGTTATTTAGCTTATTATTTAGCATCTCTCACGGTTGGAATTTTAGCAGCTCTATAGTTGATAGGGTACAAATTACCCTAGCAACCAGGCAGTGGTTTGATTGAGAGTCTGGAAAATGAATAAGAGTGGGTCTGAACAGAAAGTAATTAATAAAATGTAACCATGTAACCAATCGTTTTTTGGCTGCCGGGGTCGGTCACCCCCATTTAAAAGCTGGAAAGAGTCAGAAGATGAAGAGCAAATAATTCTAAAACAATAAAAAATCAAGACCAATTAAAAATGTACTAAAAGTTAACTTAATGTGAACCATTAATTCCAATTACACTTGATTTACTGTTGGCCTTACCTAGGCGTATGGTGTTAGCTACCCAAGGCCCAGTAAGAAGTGGTGGGAAAATGGCTGCAATGACTCAGGGCACTGACGTGAGCTTTATACATATATCTGTAGTTCCAAGAGCATACAATTTAATATTGTTTTATATTAGTGAGTGCTATTTTAGTACCCGAGTTCACTGACACAGTGAAACTAAATCTGAGCAGGCTGCCACCCCAGTGATTGGTTGCTCACATCTGTTCCCTACAGCCCCCCTACACCCCCCGGCAGGGAGCACACACACTGGCAGGATATATATATATATTCTTTTTGCCCCTCATTTATGCACAGTACACGGCATTTAAACCTATATGAGCCAACAGCTTATCCTTGTGAGTACCCATTTACTGCAGTTTCCATATGAATTAATGTATCTAATGTACCTTTATATACATATATTAGTGAAGGAGCTGCCCTGATTACACACATATATTGATATATAGAATCTCAAGTGAAAGAGATTTACAAAGAACTGAGCAAAATAAGTCATGCACTAAGGGGCCTATTCATTAAAGTACGATTGAGTCCGAATACTAAAAATTCGTATTTTTTCTAAGTTTTCTAAGGGCCGGGTTGGAGCTGCAGAGTGCCATTGAGCCCTATGGGAGACTTTCCTTTGGCCAGGTTGGAGCTGCAGAGTGCCATTGAGCCCTATGGGAGACTTTCCTTGGGCCGGGTTGGAGCTGCAGAGTGCCATTGAGCCCTATGGGAGACTTTCCTTTGGCCAGGTTGGAGCTGCAGAGTGCCATTGAGCCCTATGGGAGACTTTCCTTTGGCCAGGTTGGAGCTGCAGAGTGCCATTGAGCCCTATGGGAGACTTTCCTTGGGCCGGGTTGGAGCTGCAGAGTGCCATTGAGCCCTATGGGAGACTTTCCTTGGGCCAGGTTGGAGCTGCAGAGTGCCATTGAGCCCTATGGGAGACTTTCCTTTGGCCAGGTTGGAGCTGCAGAGTGCCATTGAGCCCTATGGGAGACTTTCCTTGGGCCGGGTTGGAGCTGCAGAGTGCCATTGAGCCCTATGGGAGACTTTCCTTGGGCCGGGTTGGAGCTGCAGAGTGCCATTGAGCCCTATGGGAGGCTTTCCTTGGGCCGGGTTGGAGCTGCAGAGTGCCATTGAGCCCTATGGGAGACTTTCCTTGGGACAGGTGGGAGCTGCAGAGTGCCATTGAGCCCCATGGGAGGCTTTCCTTGGGCCGGGTTGGAGCTGCAGAGTGCCATTGAGCCCTATGGGAGACTTTCCTTGGGCCGGGTTGGAGCTGCAGAGTGCCATTGAGCCCTATGGGAGACTTTCCTTGGGCCGGGTTGGAGCTGCAGAGTGCCATTGAGCCCTATGGGAGACTTTCCTTGGGCCGGGTTGGAGCTGCAGAGTGCCATTGAGCCCTATGGGAGACTTTCCTTGGGCCGGGTTGGAGCTGCAGAGTGCCATTGAGCCCTATGGGAGACTTTCCTTGGGCCGGGTTGGAGCTGCAGAGTGCCATTGAGCCCTATGGGAGACTTTCCTTGGGCCGGGTTGGAGCTGCAGAGTGCCATTGAAGCCCTATGGGAGACTTTCCTTGGGCCGGGTTGGAGCTGCAGAGTGCCATTGAGCCCTATGGGAGACTTTCCTTGGGCCGGGTTGGAGCTGCAGAGTGCCATTGAGCCCTATGGGAGACTTTCCTTGGGCCGGGTTGGAGCTGCAGAGTGCCATTGAGCCCTATGGGAGACTTTCCTTGGGCCGGGTTGGAGCTGCAGAGTGCCATTGAGCCCTATGGGAGACTTTCCTTGGGCCAGGTTGGAGCTGCAGAGTGCCATTGAGCCCTATGGGAGACTTTCCTTGGGCCGGGTTGGAGCTGCAGAGTGCCATTGAGCCCTATGGGAGACTTTCCTTGGGCCGGGTTGGAGCTGCAGAGTGCCATTGAGCCCTATGGGAGACTTTCCTTGGGCCAGGTTGGAGCTGCAGAGTGCCATTGAGCCCTATGGGAGACTTTCCTTGGGCCGGGTTGGAGCTGCAGAGTGCCATTGAGCCCTATGGAGACTTTCCTTGGGCCGGGTTGGAGCTGCAGAGTGCCATTGAGCCCTATGGGAGACTTTCCTTGGGCCGGGTTGGGAGCTGCAGAGTGCCATTGAGCCCTATGGGAAACTTTCCTTGGGCCGGGTTGGAGCTGCAGAGTGCCATTGAGCCCTATGGGAGACTTTCCTTGGGCCGGGTTGGAGCTGCAGAGTGCCATTGAGCCCTATGGGAGGCTTTCCTCGGGCCAGGTTGGAGCTGCAGAGTGCCATTGAGCCCTATGGGAGACTTTCCTCGGGCCGGGTTGGAGCTGCAGAGTGCCATTGAGCCCTATGGGAGACTTTCCTTGGTCAGAAAGGTTTTTGCGCCATTTACGATCGTTCGGGATATGAAAATTTTGTAACTTTCGGATCGTACCACAATATTTTCGTATGACCACAATGTAAAATTTTTGTGCTTCTAACGTACATCAGAAATTATCGGATTTAATCTGAATTTTTTAAATCGTACTTTTTAATGTCCGAAATTCGGACTTTGATAAATGGGCCCCTAAGGCAGCAGGGTGCCTTGAAAGCGTGGGAACCCCCCGGAAAAAATATATATAGAGAGCCAGCGTGAACAGTCCCTTTTCTCCCATCCCCCTCCCAGCCCATCTGTTTTTAGAATGTACTTGTTCCTAGCAACTTTGCAATTTGTCTTCATTATTTACTTTTTTATAGTTTTTTTTAAATTATGTGCCTTCCTCTTTTACATCTTTCCAGCTTTCAAATGGGGGTCACTGACCTCCGCAGCCAAAAAACTATTGCTCTGTGAGGCTACAATTTCATGGTTACATTTTATTAATTATCTTTCGATTGTTCACATTCCAGGTCTCATTCAAAACACTGCCTGGTTGCTAAGGTAAACAAGACCCTAGCAACCTGCTGCTGAAATGCCAAACTAGGAAGTTACTGAAAAAGAAGCTAAATAACTGAAAAAAACACAAAAAAAATATAGAAAATGAAACCCAGTTGCAAATTGTCTCAGAATATCATTACCCCTTTAAGGCAGAAGAGGCGCCGGGAAGGGGGGACTACTATAAAGCAGTCCCCGCAGTTTAGGCCCCCCTGTTGCCCAGGCCCCCCCATGATCACGTGATCTGCTGTATATGTAGTTACGCCACTATACTAAGGGGGTCAGACTAAACACAATTCTTAATTTCTTGGAATTCCTGGCAACTGGAAAGAGGCCAGTGCCTCAAAAATATTTATTTTAGGGACTAGGGCTTGAGAAACCTAGCAACCAGGCAGCAGTTAGGAAAGAAGAACTGATGATAAAATTGAGAGCCTCAATAGACATTTATATAATAAATAGGTAGCAGGTAGCATTTACTATTAAACTGTTTAAAAGCAAACAGCTGATTGCTGTGGGTTGCTATATTTATAGTGCTCCTTTCATGTTGAGCAATAGATCTGAGCAGAGAAACAAAAAGAGATGCTTCCTGCATCTGTAACTTAAGCTTCTGGCATTGTGTCTAGCCGGCCAGTTGGACAGGACAGTAGGCGGAGCTCCTTATATAAAATCATGACAGTAGCAGTGTAAAGCTGCTAATATCAAGAAGACCAAAAGAATAATAATCCATGTACTGCAAACATGCTCAATCAAACAATATCACAAGGGAGAAGCTTCTTACTAATAAGCAGAGTAGGAGGCTAATAGATGCCCCATAGGCTGGGGGACTGACACTTAAGGATTTAGTGTGTTTGGTTCTTAATGGGAGGCAAATTGGTATCCAGTGAGACCAACAGGAGTTGAACTGGTGCTGCTTATTTGCCTCCTATTTGTAATCCCTGTATAAATGCTGCTTAGAATAATATTTCAGCATGTGATCTCCTAATCACACTCATTTCCCTCAACTTGGAACGAGCTGTTTGTTTGTGAAAACACGTTCCCAGATACAGTGAGTAATGCTATCTCCCTACCAACGGCGCCGGCACATTGAATTCATCAAAAACACCGCTAGAATATAATGATGTCAGAAAAAGATCTTTGCTGTCTTTTATCATATTCTACTGCCAAAAATGTAATAACGTAACCTCTATTCCCCCTACCCGAACTGTGTGAGGGCTGCACTTCTTCTTATGGTGATATTGCAGGATTGTAGATATATACACCTCCCCAATCAGTTGGACTAAACAGACGCATATGCCTTCTCTACAGGTTCCAAAAGATGATATAGAATGTAATGTCATCAACCTTTCCTTCTAGATTTGTTACACTATACCTGTTATCCCACAGCCACAGTCCCTTCCCAAAGGCTATTATCCCCCCACTGCTACTATAGGCACCATCTCTCCCTACTATACCTGCTATCCCACAGCCACAGTCCCTTCCCAAAGGCTATTATCCCCCCACTGCTACTATAGGCACCATCTCTCCCTACTATACCTGTTATCCCACAGCCACAGTCCCTTCCCAAAGGCTATTATCCCCCCACTGCTACTATAGGCACCATCTCTCCCTACTATACCTGCTATCCCACAGCCCCAGTCCCTTCCCAGAGGCTATTATCCCCCCACTGCTACTATAGGCACCATCTCTCCCTACTATACCTGCTATCCCACAGCCCCAGTCCCTTCCCAGAGGCTATTATCCCCCCACTGCTACTATAGGCACCATCTATCCCTACTATACCTGTTATCCCACAGCCCCAGTCCCTTCCCAGAGGCTATTATCCCCCCACTGCTACTATAGGCACCATCTCTCCCTACTATACCTGCTATCCCACAGCCCCAGTCCCTTCCCAGAGGCTATTATCCCCCCACTGCTACTATAGGCACCATCTCTCCCTACTATACCTGCTATCCCACAGCCATAGTCCCTTCCCAGAGGCTATTATCCCCCCACTGCTACTATAGGCACCATCTATCCCTACTATACCTGTTATCCCACAGCCACAGTCCCTTCCCAGAGGCTATTATCCCCCCACTGCTTACTATAGGCACCATCTCTCCCTACTATACCTGCTATCCCACAGCCCCAGTCCCTTCCCAGAGGCTATTATCCCCCCACTGCTACTATAGGCACCATCTCTCCCTACTATACCTGCTATCCCACAGCCATAGTCCCTTCCCAGAGGCTATTATCCCCCCACTGCTACTATAGGCACCATCTCTCCCTACTATACCTGCTATCCCACAGCCACAGTCCCTTCCCAGAGGCTATTATCCCCCCACTGCTACTATAGGCACCATCTCTCCCTACTATACCTGCTATACCACAGCCCCAGTCCCTTCCCAGAGGCTATTATCCCCCCACTGCTACTATAGGCACCATCTCTCCCTACTATACCTGCTATACCACAGCCCCAGTCCCTTCCCAGAGGCTATAATCCCCCCACTGCTACTATAGGCACCATCTCTCCCTACTATACCTGCTATCCCACAGCCCCAGTCCCTTCCCAGAGGCTATTATCCCCCCACTGCTACTATAGGCACCATCACTCCCTACTATACCTGCTATCCCACAGCCATAGTCCCTTCCCAGAGGCTATTATCCCCCCCACTGCTACTATAGGCACCATCTCTCCCTACTATACCTGCTATCCCACAGCCCCAGTCCCTTCCCAGAGGCTATTATCCCCCCACTGCTACTATAGGCACCATCTCTCCCTACTATACCTGCTATCCCACAGCCCAGTCCCTTCCCAGAGGCTATTATCCCCCACTGCTACTATAGGCACCATCTCTCCCTGCTATACCTGCTATCCCACAGCCCCAGTCCCTTCCCAGAGGCTATTATCCCACTGCTACTATAGGCACCATCTCTCCCTACTATACCTGCTATCCCACAGCCCCAATCCCTTCCCAGAGGCTATTATCCCCCCACTGCTACTATAGGCACCATCTCTCCCTACTATTCCATAGCCAGAGGTTATTATACCCACTGCTGCTTGCCATGCTAGTACATATCCTCAGCCTTTCATTTACATTCTGCATGATGTTTGTTTGTAATTTGTACTAGTGACAGAATCAGATGGTTGTATTATCCCGCTGCTTTTATAGGCAGAATTTCATTTTTTTGTGAGGGGACCAGTGATATAAAATACACTAAATTAGTTACATAATGTTGACAGTGTATCATGTACATAATCCTTTTTACTACAAATTACACAAATCTTGTAAAAAAAATTCTCTTAACAGTTTGTATTCATGTCTGATTCAACTGCATCATTCCGCCTGCTGGATGATGTGCTATCTGAGACCATAATTATTTCTATTCACTTGTCAGAGATCTGCTTACTGAGATTGGTAGAATCCTATCTAATGGCAGGTACAGCCTTAGCCATTCTGACTTTGATAAAGAAATGATCTTTGTCTCCCTCTACTGTAGCAACGCTAATCTGTTCTCTACTCTTTAATCCAGGGCTCACACTCATGCATGCACATATCTCTTTATAGCACTACGTGTATATGGTTTCTGTTTATTACATTAATATCACAGACAGGGGGGAATACAGACTGCAAGAAACATATAGAGTTAAAAATACAGAATAAAGGTGGCCATTCACGGCCGATTCTAGCTGCCGATATGGGTCCATTAGACCGATTTGCCAGCTTATCTGCCCATGTATGGGCACTAACCTAAAATCGATCGGGCAGGTTTAAAAATTAGGCTCATTGATGCAGTCCCCGAACCGACAGAAGCCTATACCCATCGTTCTAATTCGATCCCTTGGCCCCAGGGGATATCGGGAGAAGATCCGCTCACTTGGCGACCTTAGCATGTATGGCCACTTTAAGAGACATAATATGAAGATAACCACTGCCACAGTAAATTCACAGTCATAATAATAGTAAATAGTAAAGGTGGCCATTGTTGCCTGCCAAATCAGCCACTCTTCTTGCCAGATTATTGGACCATGTATGAGGCCAAAATAACTTCAAGCCCATTCCATATCTGCCAGTGGCGCAATTACCGGGGGTTGCACCCGGGCCTACACCACCTTGGGGCCTGCCGGAGCCTCCCACATGCTCAGATCTGGTGTGCCAATTGAGTTACACGGGGTAAGGGCCACCAGTTATAGTTACTTTGTGATATCTAAGGCTGATGCCACACCAGGCGTAGGGCTGAGACTTTGCATTCTCACGCGTTTTCATGCGTATATCGGCTACGTGTGCCTGCACCCGAGCGTATCTCATTCATTCGGGTGCAGGCACAAGTAGCAGGCATAGGGCTGAATTTTCGTCAAGCGTTTTTCCGCTTGCCGAAAAAATCAGCCCTACGCCTGGTGTGGCATCAGCCTAATGAGGGATTCACCAGATATCAGCCAGGGAGGCTTAAAAATCCCTCACACACGTCACTTCGATGCCAAATGCTGAAAAGAACAGCGACTGAACTTAGAAAATTTTCAGCGCTATTGCATCCAATGCATATGGAAGTGTAAGTGCGACTGCATCAATTGTGACGCATTGGCCACAGTCACATGAGTAACATCTTATCTTGCCAAATAAACCATGGAAACATGGGAAAAAATGCTGCATCGTGGGTAAAAAAAATTTGGTGATTGTGAAATAAAATTGCAATTGGTCCCACTGCAGTGACTTTTGACAACTCCAGGAGTTTTGGTCATTGAACATTGGTTACTAAGCCAGGCTCTCAGTCATTCCTGTCACATTGGACAGATATACAGGGAAGTGGGAATCCCTGTTAGGCCCCAGATGTAACCTTGTTAATGCAGATTATATTCATCTCGTTTGGTATTGCCCCATAATCCGCTCATTCAGGGCCGCATTCTTGCCATGATAAGATGTCACTACTAAAGGTACTGTACCCAAAAGTGTGCACGGATTTGAAATTCGTTTTGTTCTTTTGTGTTTTAGTTTGCAAAAAAATGTGTCCTTTTTCAGATGGCCCAAGATCCACTTCCAAAATAGCTAAATAAGGTCACACCTATTTAGTAACCTTACATATACAGAATATCAGAATATAGCAAGTGGCTGCTCACAGAAATGCAATGATGTTGTATCTGTTTATTTATTATGTTTCCCAGATATTGCTCACTTAACAGACTGCTTTGCTCTTTAGTTCTCATTGGTTGAATGATAAGCAATTGCAAGTGAGGACTGTAGATGTACAGCTTGCCAAATCCTTCTGCTGATGGTCAAAGCCCTTCACTCCCCTTCTCCTCACTACATCTCTTCACTTGTCTCCCTGCACTTACTTTTAGCCACTCTGACGTGCTCTTTGTGGCCAGGACTACCCCACGCACCTAGCACGACTTCCCCAGACCCCAAAATTACCCGCGACCATGACCACTTGAGCAATTTTCCTGCGCATTTTCTCCGTACTATGTCATTGAATTTTTTCTAAGACCTTTCCTAAAAAATCGGGAAAATGCTTACATATCAGGATAATGCTGCAGGACGGTGGGACATCAAAGGGGGGGGGTCACCAAAATCAGTTAACTCCTGATTAAATGGGGGAGCTGAGAGCTCTGCCTTCCCTATGGCATTTTATTTCTGAATAACTCCATAGCTGTAACCTCTAAGGAGCAGGGACCTCCTTCCAGATACCTAATCCATACCTCCCAACTGTCCCGATTTTTGCGGGACAGTCCCTCTTTTGACAGCTCAACCCACAGTCCCGAATTCTTACTGAAAAGTCCCTCATTTTCCTTTGATCTCCTGCACTGAAGCTAAAAAAGATACAAATTTAATCAAAAGTAGCTTTTGGCAGAGAGCCCAGAAATCTTAATGAGCGTCACCTGCACTTAGATACATTGTTTCTCACTTTTAATTAAATAAGTGGGCTTTTGGCAGAGAGCCCAGAAAGGTAAAAAGCCCCCCTGCACTGAGATACAGTTGTAATTTATAAGCTTAACAGGTCTCTTGGGGGAACTGAGACTCACAGCATAAAGGGCAATTTTACCTTTTTCAGCAAAACTGTAATAACATATAAAACAGGACCCCCAAACCCCCAGAAATGTGTTCAAACCTGCCAAATTTAGTCAAATGGGAGTGGTATTTTGGGGGGGTGTTCACAAAAATGGGCGTGGTCAAAAAAATTGCTGCACTGCGTGCGGCATCTCTTTTTGTCCATCTTTACATTTTCAAAATGTTGGGAGGTATGGAACACTATCTTGTGAAGAGCTAGCACTTATGGGCAAATGGCTAATCCTATCTGCTTTTGCCCTCCTTTTGTGCCTTTGTGTTAACCCAGAGCTGCCATCAGAAATCACGGGGCCCCTCACAACAAGTGACCCCTCCCATCAGTACAAAGGACACACAAACATTGGTAGCCAGGGCCCCCCTAATACATTGGTGCCAAGAGCAGTGCCCCCCTAATACATTGGTGCCCAGCAGCAGTGCCCCTATAATACATTGATGCCCAGCAGCAGTGCCCCCATATACATTGATGCCCAGCAGAAGTGCCCCCATATACATTAGTGGTCAGTGTGCCCCACAGCCCCCCCTAACACATTGGCGACCTGCAGCAGTTTATCTTCAGCGAGCGGCATCTTCCGATCCTTCACAGGCGACGCCTCTGCACTTACATCCCCACGTGAATGGACACAGGCCCTTTTATAAGGTTGCGCACCGTGCGTACTGACGTCACATGTACACACGGGCAGGGCCGCCATCAGGGGGGCACAGGGGGTACAGCCGTCCCGGGCCCGGGCGATTTTAACTTTAAAAGGGGGCCCGGCCGTGCTAAAGTTTTCTTAGTAGCTCGGGCCCCCTTAAATCGATTCCGGGCCCCCTGTCATTGGTGGTCAGCGGAGGATCCTATTGGTCGCGCCCCGTGCGTACATCACGTCAGTACGCACGGGGCGCAAACTTATAAAAGGGCCTGTCTTCTGCCGGCGCTCAGAAGCGCCGAGGTGTCATACAGGGAAGGCCTCGCCGGAGAAGCGCGAAGCCGCCGCCGCCACCAAGGAGGAACCGCCGCCAAGGAGGAACCGCTGCCAAGGAGGAGCCGCCGCACAAGACGCTGGCTACCAATGTACTGGGGGAAGGGGGGCACAGCTGGCTACCAATGTACTGGGGGAAGGGGGGCACAGCTGGCTACCAATGTACTGGGGGAAGGGGGGCACAGCTGGCTACCAATGTACTGGGGGGGGCACTACTGGCGGGGCACTACTGGCTACCATGTATTAGGGGGGCCCTGCTGGCTACCATGTATTAGGGGGGCCCTGCTGGCTACCAATGTACTGGGGGGGGCACTGCTGGCTTCCATGTATTAGGGGGGCCCTGCTGGCTACCAATGTCTCATATCTGTGAGTCCTTTGTACTAGTGGGAGGGGGCCCCAGAATTTTTTTTTGTGAGGGGCCCCGTGATTTCTGATGGTGGCCCTGCACACGGGGCACAACCATCCAGATAACCAATGACAGGGCCCGGATTTTATTGAGTGACTAAGAAAACTGTAGCACCGCCGGGCCCCCTTTAAAAGTAAAAATTGCCCGGGACAGCTGTCCCCGCTGTGCCCCCCTGATGGCGGCCTTGTGTTAACCACCCACTTAAACTCTAAGGAGCAGGGACCTGCTTCCAGCCAGTGTCGGACTGGCCCACCAGGATACCAGGAAAACTCCCGGTGGGCCCAGGTATACCATGGCCATTACTCAATTCTATATGAGAAAAAAAAGTGTGTAAAAATAATTAAGAGACTAAAGAAAGTGATTGAACAGAGAAGGGGAGAGTGGGCCTAAAGTTTCATGTTTTCTGGTGGGCCCTACTGCTTCCAGCTGAGTCTATTACCACATGATCTTACTCTTTGTATATACAAACTATCTACTATAATGCTTTAATGAAATTACTGGCCTAACACTGCCCTGCATGCCTCTCCATTATCAACAGAGAGTATACAATTATTTCAAGAAATTGATCAAATTAAACACAAGGCACAGCTAAGCTCGTCACCTCATTAGTTTAGTTCAAACTACACTTCCCAGAATGCAGCTGTGCGTGTCAGCGAATGCGCAGGCGCAAATTGGTTGCGGCCGGTCTAGGATTTTTCTCGTCTCTATGGTGTCGATAGAACCCCGCGGAACTACACAGTACTGGCGCGGCGTTTAAAGGCCGGAAATGACGCGATGTTAGAAAGGAAACCAGTAGAATGTATTCCCTGGAGGCTGTGATTGGTTGTGCTGGAGTGCGGCACTGGTGCAGCTGTTTCACTTCAGGTAACGCGGATACGGGAAAGGGGCAGCGGTTGCTACAAAGCGGTAATGTTCCTGTTCTGCAGTTGGGTACAAATGCCAAGGGTCTCCTGGGGCGCATCTGTTTATCCAGCAACATCAGGGTTCATAGGTAGTGGGCTGTTATGCACTAGCCATTTCCCCGGGGAGCCCCGATATCACATGGTACCCTCAGTAACTGGCCTGTGTTATGGGGCAGGGCCCTTACAGAACAAAATGTATGAGCCCTTGTTTAATAGCCCTATGGCATGGGGGGCTGTCAGCACTCATATGGCACTTGTATTAGACACCATTTGCCCCCAAATAACATCTTATGGTGTGGCTGAACTGCAAGTCTCTGTACATGCACACTAGGGACTGAGGGCTACTGGGGGGGGGACTGAGGGCTACTGGGGGGGGGGACTGAGGGCTACTGGGGGGGGGGACTGAGGGCTACTGGGGGGGGGGACTGAGGGCTACTGGGGGGGGGACTGAGGGCTACTGGGGGGGGGGACTGAGGGCTACTGGGGGTTGACTGAGGGCTACTGGGGGTTGACTGAGGGCTACTGGGGTTGACTGAGGGCTACTGGGGGTTGACTGAGGGCTACTGGGGGTTGACTGAGGGCTACTGGGGGTTGACTGAGGGCTACTGGGGGTTGACTGAGGGCTACTGGGGGTTGACTGAGGGCTACTGGGGGTTGACTGAGGGCTACTGGGGGTTGACTGAGGGCTACTGGGGGTTGACTGAGGGCTACTGGGGGTTGACTGAGGGCTACTGGGGGGACTGGGCCCGACTGGGTGGCACTACTGAGTGAATAATTCGTACACCAAGGGTTAAGCTGGCCATACACGCACCGATAATATCGTAGGAAACCTCGTTTCGTACGATATTCGGTGTGTGTATGGCAAGTTGGCGAGTTGACTGGTATCGCAGGAAGCTGCTGATATCGGACGACTCGCCGATCGGGCGGGTTAAAAGATTTTGATCGGGCGCCATAGAAGGCGTCTGAGCAAAATCTGCCTTCAGCGCTGAATCGGCAGAAGGAGGTAGAAATCCTATTGTTTCTACCTCCTTATCTGCCGTTTCAGCCCTGAAGGTTAGTGGCGGATCTGACGATGTTTCGTGCGAGTCAGATCGCCACGTGTGTGGCCACCTTTACTGGCCTTGCTTCACGTTTCTGCAGAACGGCATTTATTCTTTCTGTTGTGTGTGTATATAGGTAGTTTAAACGGTTGATTCTGTTTATGATGTTGTAGATTGGCTTATTCTTAACTTTTCAATTTGTCTTTTTTTTTAAATTATTTGCTGCCTTCTTTTACCCGTTTCCAAACTGGGGTTACAGACCCCGGCACAAAATTTTTTTTTCCTTATTATTATTGTTTATTTTTTATTATTCATGCCCTCTACTATATTTACTGGTCCTCATTCAGACCACTGCCTGGTTGCTGACATCTCGCATTAATGGTCCTATTTGACTTACCACTTTAAATTCTGTATATAGGAATGGCTCATAAGGTGATATAACTTACTCTCTTCCTCTATTAATATTTGCAGCACAGCCTATAAATATTAACTAATGTGAAGATGAAACGCAAAGTTGCAAATACCGGCGTCATAAGACTTAGCCCCAATGAAGAAGCCTTGCTGCTAAAGCAGGAACGTGAAAGAAGGCGCAAACTCCGCTTACAACAGGTAACCGTACCTTTTCCTACAGGCCTGGACTAGTTCTTAAAGGGGGACTCTGACTTCTCAACCTAAATTTGTTAAGGAGCCCCACACAGCACAGAAACCCCTAATATCCCTATCCCTGTAATCTGTTCCTTCAAACAGTATGAATAAATACCATTTTATATGCTGAAATCCAGCTGCAAAACAGTTCTTCTTCTCTTTCTGCATCATTTGAAATCCTGGCAGGGGAGGAGGGACTAAACCATTGATGTTACAAATTGTAACAACTTCTCCACAGCTTACAGACGGCATGCAGGAACTACATAACCCACAATGCATTGCACTGGGGTGTTCCTTTCCTTATTGACATCACGTGTGCAGCAGGGAATTGTGGGATTGGGAGGAGGCAGGCTGAGGACAGGCGACTACTGTTACATATTTGAGTCACAAAGTAGTCAGCCAATCAGCAGGGGAACAGGGGGCGGGGCTTAGGGAACTGTTCCAGACCATATTATTACATTAAACATTATGAAAAGGCTGCATATTTTTAATGTATAAGGCAAAGTTGCTATACATGATGATCTTTTCAAAAAGCTTAAGTTGTCTTTGGGTGGAGTTCCCCTTTAAGGTTCTTGTGGTGAATTTAAAACAAACAAACCCAAACATGTATGTTTTTGGATAGGTTAGAGAACAGGAGAAGTTCATTGCCCTGCAAATCCGTCACAATGTTAAAGAAAGGAGGGAACAGGAGCTTCAGAATTTGGCAGAGGAGCTGCGCTTGGAGTGGCAGGCATCGCAGGCTGAGAAGCTCCGAGCCCTGGAGAAGCTTTATGTGTCCAGTCTAAGTGCGATTGGAGAGGGGCACAGGCAAGCCAAGGAAAATGTAAGTTTGGGAAATGCGTCCTTCTCTAAGGTCATACTGTTCTTTGTTGCTAGAGCAAGCCCTATTGTATTGCATTGAGATTCAAATGACAGAACCTCAATGTCTCTACATAGATATAATCCAAGTACAGGTATCGGAACCCTTATCCAACAACCCATTATCCAGAAAGTTCCGAATTAAGTAATATTTAATTTAATCCTTATTGGGGGCAGAACATCCCTATTGGGTTTATTTAATGGTTAAATGATTCCCTTTTCTCTGTAATAATAAAACAGTACCTGTACTTGATCCCAACTAAGATATAATTACCCCTTATTGGGGGCAGAACAGCCCTATTGGGTTTATTTAATGGTTAAATGATTCCCTTTTCTCTGTAATAATAAAACAGTGCCTGTACTTGATCCCAACTAAGATATAATTACCTCTTATTGGGGGCAGAACAATCCTATTGGGTTTAATTACTGTTTAAATAATTTTCTGAATAGACTTAAGGTAGGAGATCCGAATTACGGAAAGACCCCTTATCCAGAAAACCCCTGGTCCCGAGCATTCGGGATAACGGGTCCCATACCTGTATATAGTTAGTGATCCCATGACCAGAGCCTTGAGGCTTTGAAGTCTTGTGCCCCTGCAAAAGAGAGATTGGGCCTTAATACACACTGAATAATACTAGTAATGGCACTTCTATACTAAAGGAACCGGACCTTCAAGCCGTTGAGAGGCAAGCGGCAGCCAATAGACAGAAAGCAGAGAAGCGGCACAGAGAAGCTCTCAGGGAATTAAAGCAGCACAAAGAAAAACAATTGAGAGAGCAAACCTGGTGAGTCTGATGTGCATATAATTTGTATTAGTGAAAACATTATATTGTGACTGGCTGCATCATTAAATATCCATTGCTATATATATATATATATATATATATATATATATATATATATCTCTGACATATACCATCCAATACAACTAAAAATGTATTCAGAGTGCTCTTCTAAGCACTTATACAGTTTATGTTCAATGTTTTTATAATTCCTTTTGATCATATTAGAAGATAAACACTGCTTTATGGAACAGTGCAGAGGTGTCAAACACTTCCTCCATCAGTAACTTAAGCCCAGAAAACTGGTTTGTCTGCCTCCCCAGTGAGCATACTGGATGGATTGCGTTGTTCTGCGGTATTTTATGCGCCACAAAAAAATGGTGAAATATCCAATTTCCTCCAATACACTGGTACCATAGAGAAGACCTGATTTCAGTTTTAGGCAGACTGGCCTTGTCCACAATTACTTTGCTATGTGCCATGTTTTGTATCCCATTGGTCATCGCTCAGCCATCTTTGCTACACTATGGGAGCTATGTAAGAAAAGGCACTGTTTACCCAGGAGAAGTAACCCATAACAACCAATCAGCAGGTAGGATTTACTAGTCACCTGTTAAAGCAAACAGCTTATTGGTTGCTATGGGTTACTGCTATTGGGCAAACTTAGGGCCTTTTATTACATGTAGGGGGAAAGAGTGCTGCAGCACTGGCCTCAATATTGTATACAGAGAAGTAGAACGAACTAAGCACTTCTGCTTGTTCCCTCAAACCAAATATGAGATATATAATAAAAACAATCCTCCCAATATTCCTTAAAGGGGAACTCAATTGTCCATTCTCTCATAAATACCTATATATATGTTTGGGATTTTTCTTTGCAAGTGAAACAATCCGTTCCTTATTTTCTATGTTTATTAATATTTATATTTTCTAAATTCTGTGTATCCAGTCTGTATTTATAATTTCTTTTCTTCACTTTAGGCTTTTGAAAGCCCGCAGGAAAGCGCTTATTACTGAGAAGGAGCGTGCTGCAAAGATAGCAAGCCTTCCTCCCCCACCCCCAGACCCTCTAGAGGTAAACCCTTACAATGATCATCAAGAGTGAAAGTGTATACCTCACAATATTTACACTGATTTTTTCTTTTTATTGCTGTCAGAATATTGAGGTTTTGCGAAGGTTCCCAACCGTGAAGCTGTGCAATGTTGATGGCTTCTCTGTATCTCATTATCATCTGCCTGAACCATACGTAGACCGAGAGACGGATACGGAACAGGTAAAGTATTATATTTGTTTGCCACTGTTTAAATTGTTGTTAAAAAGCCGTATGGTTTTCACACGTCGGACAACCTGATTTTCCGTGTTATGAAACAAACTCGAGAGCTTCTGCAGCGCACATAGAGAACATAGAGATTTACAAATAAAGCAGCTGTATTTATATCTGATCAGTGGATAGGTGCCCTTTTCTAAGCGAGGCATAGTTATAAGGATCTGGCTTTTCTTTATGGCATATCTACAGTTAGAGAAGGTTGAACTTGATGGTTGTTTCCTGTTTTAACCTCATCTGCTGTGTATAAATGTAACCAAAACCAATCATTTTCACACCTTCCATTTGTCTCTTTCTGTGAACATTTTCGCTATATGTATATTGTACTTATACTGTTTGCCCACTAGCCAGATGCTCGGGTTGCCGCTGAAGAGGAAGCAAAGCGTTTGGATGCCTTACAGAAAGAGGAAGAGAGAGAAAGGAGGGAAAGGATGGAGAAGGCTCACTTACGGGGATCCCATGCCTTGAAAAAGGTTCTTTTAACCCAAGTAAGTAGCGTGAAGTTCGCTTCTGCAAAGGGCCATGATAGAACAAAATACTGCATATTATACCTTTTATTTAATTCATCACTGCTTTAAAAAGGGGGCACTTTTTGTGTCTGTAGAATGAAAGAAAATGCAACGCTAAGCAAATTCTTCGCCTACATTCATTTAAAACCATTGTTCTTTGCTTCTCAATTTTTGCAACCGTATGACTGAAGTCCGTTCTCCTCCGGGCCTGTTATTTGCATTGTTTTAAAGAAGAACTAAACCCTACAAACGAATATGGCTAGAAATGCCACTATTAAATTGACTATAGGAAAAATTAGGTTTGTCTGTCCATAAGCTGATGCTACAGGGATGATTATTCAATTCTGATGCAATTGCCCTGGTCTCAGATCTGTCATGTAATGTGATTTTGAATGAATTACATTTATATTCTATATATACAGGATAGTGTGACACTTATATTCTATATATACAGTATAGTGTGACATTTATTTCTCTAGCAGTCGTCTGTGGGACACAGGGACCATGGGGTATAGTAGGTACCAGCAGGAGGCAGGACACTAGAATAGGAAGAAGAGGCCTAACCCCTCCTCCCTGCTGCTATACCCCCTTGCACTTCCTGCCTTCACCAGTTTTTTTCTAGTGTCCCACAAGGAGACAGGATCACCTACTACTCACAGTCCTTATTTCATCGGCCAGATACAATCTGGCAACAGGGGTTGTCCTAGAGGTCTCCAACAGGAGCCCCTCTATCCAGGCTTCCCCCTACGTGGGAAAACAGGACGCTGGGGCCCCCTTCACGTAAGCTCTTGCTACCGGCCTTGCAGATTCCCTGCCTCTGACTACAGAGTGCAGAAGCTGCCCAGCTCTCCTAGTGCCAGTAAGCCTGCATAGCTAACAGCGCTGCCTATGCTTGCCTGCCTTACTCCTTCCCCCGGTTCTATCTGTGCCTCCCAGCCATACTGTCAGCCCTGCTGCGTTCTCCAGCCTTACCTAACTCTGCCAGCCTGCCACCGTTATTTTCTATAACCTCTGCTACTTCTCCGGCTCCCCTGGGCCTTCCGATCCGCCTGCGTTCCACCGCCTGCGTTCCACCGTTTGCGTTCCACCGTTGCGTTCCACCGTCTGCGTTCCACCTTCTGCACAGCCGGATGACGTCACGCGCCCCTGCCGAAGTCTCTTCTTCGCGCCTTCCTTTCGCGCGCCTTACAGGCAGCACCGGATCACTCAGCTCACCGCTCTCCATCCTGACCACCGCTCTCCATCCTGATTGCTGGCTCCTTCTCTTCCTGACTCAGGCTCCCCAGGCAGCACGGGCTCACAGGGACCGGTACCCCTTTTTTGTTCCTCCAGGAAACAGGCACTGGCATATGGGAGACTAGGCTTACCGGGTGGGGTGGACAGGCACGCAGGCCACAAGGGGGATTCCCTCCCCTTGTTTTTCTGTTAAAGGCATATATATATATATATTAAAAAAAAAAAAAAAAAAGTTTTACTTTTTTTCATTGATGCATTACACTGGCAACATACCTGCTCTGTACTAAACTGACCTGTACTAGCACTGCTCTGGCACTACACTGATACGGTTGTTTCTGTACTGACACTGTACTAACTCCGTGTTTTGGCCTACTTACACTCTGCACCATACTGCCACTATACTGATATTGTATTGGCACTGTATTGGCACTGCTTTCTGCTTGTTTGTTTTTCCTGCCGTGTTTTCTCCATTCTATCGCTCCTAATCATGGCAGAGGGCAATTCAGACGGTCCCTTTTCCAGGGGGGCCTCTAGCGCATCCAAAGTAAAGTATCTTGCTTGCGCCAGGTGCTGCAAACGCCTCCCGTCAGGCAGGAAGGACCCCCTATGCTCCTCCTGTTCCAAGATTCCAGCTGAGACTACTTCCCAGGCCCAGGAACCTACGCCTCCGGTCCAGACCGAGGAACCAAGGGATGGGCCTCCTTCCGCGGATACACACGCGATACAGCCACAGGCAACGGTCTCCAATCAGGAACCTCCACCATGGGCTGTCTCTCTTTCTACAGGCATTCCCAAATCGGCAGCATGCCTGGACAAACTGTTGGACAAGTTGGATCGGGAGGACCCAGATCCCCGAACCAAATCCCTTAAACGTCACGTGCCGCCGCACACTGAAGAATACAGCGACTCTGATTCACCTCAGCCCTCAGCCAATTGGGATGAACAATCCCTAAGCGAAGGGGAAATTTCAGACGAAGATGACCTTGCCGAAACTGAGGAAACGTCTAAAACCCCATCGGAAGCGGTAGACTCCCTCATTGCAGCAGTCATATCCTGCCTTGACCTCAAGGCGCCAGAGGCTCAGAGTTCGGCGCAATCCCTATTCAAGCGCCAGAAGAAGCTCCTATCCACATTTCCCACTCACGAACAGTTGGATAGTATCATCCAGTCAGAGTGGGATCACCCAGAGAAGCGTTTCCAAGCCAATAGGCGGTTTCAGCGCTCATATCCGTTTCCTCAGGAATCTCTTCACAAGTGGTCCACTCCACCTTCTGTGGATGCACCTGTCTCACGCCTCTCTAAGAACACTGCCCTTCCGGTCCCCGACTCCTCCTCCTTCAAGGACTCCATGGACAAAAAGACGGAAGGGTTCCTTAGAGCCGCATACACAGCGTCCGGGGAAAGCCTGAGACCTGTCTTAGCCTCGGCGTGGGTAGCAAGAGCCATCCAATCCTGGTCTTCCTCGTTAATCGACGGCATAAACTCCGGCGCCCCTAGACAAGAACTGGCAACCCTGGCATCCCAAATCAAGGATGCCAACGATTACCTCTGCGAAGCATCCCTCGATGCGGTCCAAGCCATCAGTCGAACATCGGCACTATCGGTGGCGGCACGCCGTTCCCTGTGGCTCAAACTGTGGTCGGCCGACCTCTCGTCCAAGAAATCGCTTACCACCATTCCATTCAAGGGTAAACTCCTGTTTGGCCCAGATCTGGACAAAATTATCAGTCAGGCTACTGGGGGAAAGAGCACCCTACTTCCGCAACCAAGGAACCGTACCTCCTTTCGTCGAGGACGCTTCTTTCGTACAAGGCCATCTAAGGCACCACCCTCTAGGGATTACCAATCCCAGAATTCGAGCAAGCCTAGATTCCAAGGCCGTCCCAAGTACTCATGGCAAAACAAGAAGCCTCAAGCCAAACCCTCCGATAAGTCCTCCACAGCATGACTACGTTCCACCAGAGGATCACACACCGGTCGGAGGCAGGCTTCGCCTTTTCCGGGACGAGTGGCTTCGCCTCACCACAGACACGTGGGTACACGACATAATCACCTCAGGTTATCGTCTCGAATTCGTGTCCAGACCACCGAATCGTTTCTTCATGTCTCGACTTTCTCCAGATCCACACAAGCAAGATGCCTTCCTTTCTATCATCCAGGACCTGTTGGAGGAAAAAGTTATTGTTCCGGTCCCACCCGGCGACAAGTTTCGAGGCTTCTATTCCAACCTATTCATTGTCCCAAAAAAGGACGGATCCTTTCGACCCGTCCTGGACTTAAAGCATCTAAACGCCTTCATTCGTGCCTCACGATTCAAGATGGAATCCTTACGGTCAGTGATCGCAGCCATGAACCCCAACGAATTCCTGGTGGCCCTGGACATCAAAGATGCTTACCTGCATGTGCCCATTTTCCCTCCCCATTGGAAGTTTTTGCGCTTTGCGGTCAAAAACAAACACTTCCAGTTCACCGCCCTTCCCTTCGGCCTCACCTCGGCCCCCCGGATTTTCACCAAAATCATGTCGGCAGCCGCAGCCTCGCTGAGATCCAAGGGAGTCTCCATCACTCCCTACCTGGACGATTTACTACTCAAAGCTCCCTCTCGTCCAGCAGCCACATCCCAGCTCTCCCTGGTCATGGACACCCTGATCACCCTGGGATGGAAGATCAATATAACAAAATCCCGGCTAACGCCAGCCCAACGCATGCCCTTCCTAGGCATGCTCTTCGACACAGCACGGCAGAAGGTCTACCTCCCGCCGGAAAAGATTGGCAGAATCCAGAGCCTAGTTCGCCAGCTCATCCATACTCCTCAGCCCTCCATTCGGTTTGCCATGCAAGTGCTGGGGTCTCTGGTGTCCTCTATAGAAGCAGTTCCCTTTGCCCAGTTCCACCTAAGGACTCTACAGTGGAACATTCTGGATCAATGGAACCGCAGCTCCCTTTCCCAGCCAATCAAACTGTTACCCAGAACAAGAGTGGCCCTGTCTTGGTGGCTCAACCCGACTCACCTGGAGAAGGGACGCTCCCTACAGGAACCACAGTGGATTATTCTAACCACGGACGCCAGCCTCCAGGGCTGGGGCGCAGTACTGGGACAGCTCTCAGCTCAGGGAACCTGGACAGCAGCAGAAGCTCAACTTCCAATCAATATTTTGGAAATCAGAGCAGTACGCCTAGCCCTATACCATTGGCAGAACCGACTCACAGGGCGCGACATCAAGATCCAATCGGACAACGCAACCACGGTTGCATACCTGAACCACCAGGGGGGCACAAGAAGTCGACAAGCCCTCAAAGAGGTCAGTCGCATCCTAACATGGGCAGAAGCAAGGGACGTCCGGCTAACAGCAATCTACATTCCGGGACTCGAGAACTGGCAGGCAGACTATCTCAGCCGTCAAAGAATCGATCCAGGGGAATGGGCCCTGAATCCCAAGATCTTCCTAGACATCGTGGACCGATGGGGTCTCCCCGAAGTAGACCTCATGGCCTCTCGTCAGAACCGGAAGGTGACACACTTCATGTCCAGATGTCGAGACCCTCTAGCATTAGCAGCGGATGCCCTGACGGCCACGTGGGACTTCGACCTGGCCTACGTCTTCCCACCTCTCCCTCTGCTTCCAAGAGTCCTCCGAAAGATCAGATCCGAAAGATGCACAGTCATACTGATAGCTCCACATTGGCCCCGAAGAGCCTGGTTCACCGAGCTGGTGGCCCTCAGCAGAGCAGATCCGTGGCCTCTACCTCTCACTCCCGATCTTCTCACCCAAGGGCCAATCCTACACCCCGATCCAACCTTCCTGAATTTGACGGCGTGGCGATTGAGTCGCTAGTCCTTGCCCGAAAAGGTTTTTCCCAAGATGTCATACGCACCCTGATGGCGGCCAGAAAGCCCGTTTCATCCAAGACCTACCATCGTGTATGGAAAACGTACAGTGACTGGTGCAATCAGACAGGAAATTCCTTCCAGGACCTATCAGTCCCCCGACTACTATCCTTTCTGCAGTCAGGCCTGGACAAGGGCCTCTCACTGAGTTCCTTAAAATCTCAAATCTCTGCTCTTTCCGTCCTTTTCCAACAACGGTTAGCCATCCTTCCCGACGTTGCCACATTCATCCAAGGGGTATCTCACATTTGTCCCCCCTTCCGAGAACCGCTGCCGCCATGGGATCTCAACCTAGTACTATCAGCACTGCAAGTTTCTCCATTCGAGCCACTAGCCACCATTCCACTAGCCTGGTTGACCTGGAAGACAGTTTTCCTTCTGGCCATCGCTTCAGCTCGCAGAGTGTCGGAAATTAGCGCTCTCTCCAATCAGCATCCATTTCTCATATTCCACGCGGATCGAGCAGTTCTACGAACCCTCCCATCCTTTGTTCCCAAGGTTGTTTCGTCCTTCCACATAAATCAGGACATCACCATTCCCTCGTTCTGTCCTCATCCAGCCTCTCCCAAAGAGGTGGCCTTACACTCCCTGGACCCGGTGAGGGCCCTAAAATTCTACTTGCACCGTACCCAGGACATAAGAGCGACGACCTCTCTATTTATCCTTCATTCAGGACAACGAAAAGGTCACCAGGCATCTAAGACCACCATATCTCGCTGGATACGGGAAACCATACGAAGAGCCTACATCGCCCGTGGGAGATCTCCCCCCACACAAATCACGGCGCACTCCACCAGGGGCATAGGCACCTCCTGGGCCTTCAGGAACAGAGCCTCAGCTGAACAGGTTTGCAGGGCCGCTACTTGGTCCTCCATCCATTCATTCACAAAATTCTACCAATTTGAGGTATTCGCAGCATCAGACGCGCACTTTGGTAGAAAAGTTCTACAAGCGGCAGTCAATTAATACTTAGCATATCAGACCGCTTCTCCCACCCTGAATTACTGGGACAGCTTTGGTATGTCCCCATGGTCCCTGTGTCCCACAGACGACTGCTAGAGAAAAGGAGATTTTGTGATACTCACCGTTAAATCCTTTTCTCTCAGGAAGTCTGTGGGACACAGGGCTTCCCCCCCTGGAAGCGGAAAACATCTGAACTTCTCTCTGCCTACATGTATATAGTTACTAGTTACTCGTTACCTTGTTGGTTCTTGTTGACAAAACTGGTGAAGGCAGGAAGTGCAAGGGGGTATAGCAGCAGGGAGGAGGGGTTAGGCCTCTTCTTCCTATTCTAGTGTCCTGCCTCCTGCTGGTACCTACTATACCCCATGGTCCCTGTGTCCCACAGACTTCCTGAGAGAAAAGGATTTAACGGTGAGTATCACAAAATCTCCTTATTCTATATATACAGGATAGTGTGACACTTATATTCTATATATACAGGATAGTGTGACATTTATATTCTATATATACAGGATAGTGTGACATTTATATTCTTTATATACAGGATAGTGTGACATTTATACTCTATATATACAGTATAGTGTGAGTGGGTTCCCAAGCTCAGGTAAGTGAGTAATGTTTAGTGAATCGGCGGAAAAGAAGATGGGGGGGCTACTGGGGACATCTTTGGAGGCACAGATCGTCCCTGCTAAAGGCCTGTAGTCGGCTTGGGTTGAAGCCCAAAACACACATTCTACCCTGCTTTTTTAGTTAGGCTTTCTCTTTTCATCTTTTAAGGAGTCAGAACCAATAATGCAGAGAATATGAGCAGCCAAATAGTGTTTTCCATAGCAGCCATTTACAGATTTGTGCATTCTTATTTCAGGACCGGGACAAACTGCTGAAAGAACTGGAACAGATGCAGCAAGAGGATTTGGCTCAGAGGAGGCAGGTTGTCGCCCAGATGCCTCAGCAGCTATTTGAACCGGCCTATAGGCGAGAAGAGATACAGGAGGAGTGGCAGAGGGAACTGGAGGTTGCTTTTGAAGACATGTACACTGGAGAAAGAAGTGAGAGAGCTTATTTAAGGGTGTTTGGGGACTAATTTACAAATGACTTTGCTGTGGGGCCTGATAACTCTGTTACCAATCACCAGTAGCTCCTGACTTGCCTCATCGGTACAGCTTTTATTTTTATGTTGATGTGTGTACAAATTCATTTTAACAAACTATTTATTTTTTGTCAGGGGTTAGAGGGGACATGGTTTTGCACCTCAAGCCACAGCCCTTACCAGTTCCATCTGCTGAAAGTTTTGATGATGACCTGGACCTGTCTGTGGATCCAGAGCCCGTGTGTGAAACCCAGCCACAAACTGATGCTGTTGAGGAACCAAGTCACATTGAGAAAACGGATGGTGGGTGTCAGTGCGATGGCAATATAAATCATTTCTCTACAAAACTGCCAATTGTTTACTGTTGTAGCACTGGGGATTTGAGTTTGATTGCAGCCAGGGCGCTGTCGGCCAGGAGTTTGTTTGTTCTCCCCATGTTTGCGAGGGTTTCCTCTGGGTGCTCTAGTTTCTTCCCACACATTGATTGTAGTCTGTGTGATTGTAAGCTCCACTGGGGCAGGGACTGATGGGAATGAGAGATAATCTCTGTACAGTGCTGCAGAATATACGAGAGCTATATAAAGACCAGATCATAATCCGTATTATGATGTTTTTAGGCATTTTCTAGGTATTTTTCACTAAAATTAAACTTCAGTTCTAGGAGAAGATTTATCGAAATCAGAGAAACTTTCTCTGTTTATTGTTTGAACTCTTGAATGAGAAATATTGTGGACCCGTTCTTTTATTCCTTGATATTTATTTATTTATTTTTTGCAACGGTTCTTCAGCTTGCACTAGGTTCCCATAAGTTTTTATCCAATGGATTCACTAATCCAACTGCTTGACTTATTATTATTCAGCAGTGTTGTAAAACAATTTGGTGTATACATTAAACATACATGAAAACATACAAAAACAACCAATACAAGAGGTAAAGAGGGGTTGCCCACAAGATTGGGTTTCAGAATAGAATGGATATTATTGCCATTGGATAAAATGGTTCTTGTCACCTTTTGGCCCTAGAGATGTTTAATTGAGAACATGAGAAAATTAACTCGCAACAAAATTTAGAAATTCTTCTAACAATTCTTACCTTAAAATAATGCAGTGTATGTAGGGTAAAGTAGCCTCTACTGTAAATGATAAGGATATTAAAAGTCACTGAGGGAGGGGTTCAGTGACCATATAAAGGCACAAGGGTACAGGCTGAGTATCACTCATGTATTATAAGGGATAATGTACCCCCTACTGTAAATTATAAAGATATTAGAAATCACAGAGGCGTTCCATAGGCACAAGGCTTTTTATATAGACCATGATACTCTTTATAAGTTTTATAAGTTCTACTATTTATGAAAATACAGAATTTGCATTGAGGTATGTGATATGACTAAGCACTGTTTATAACTAAAGATATTACTAAATGCAGCACAAATAAATGTTACATTTTACAGGTTATCCATGGTTTGTTTATTGCACCCTTATTAACTTTGAATATCATATTCACAAGCATGCTGCTGCCATTGTTGATACAAACCTTGATTTTCATCTGCTGCCATTATCCCTACAAATATCATCTGTACACTTGTCATTGTTCTTGTTATAGACAAAAGCCGCGAGCCACAATCGAGAATTGTTTTTAAGAGACTGTTGAATAAAATACGAAGCCAGCAGGATCAGTGGAGCGCCAAAAGTGATGTGGAGACGCAGAGCGACACTGTGGAATCGGGATCTCTGCCTAATGAAATACATACAATCCATGCAGAACTCCATGAGGCAAGGAAGCCTGCGCCTGAGGGTAAGTGCTTTGCTCCAGATGTTATCCAGAGCTACTTGTCATGGTTACAAAATTAGTCAATGCTGGTAGTTTACTGATAATTGTTTGTGTGTCTTTAGATAAGGCAAAATGTCAGTATTGTCTATGGCAGGGTATATATTGTTTTTTTTGTAGCTGCTACTAAGTTGTTTTGTGTTTCTTTACCCTTAGGGCAGTGGCACATGGGGAGATTAGGTGCCCATGATAAATCCTCACTACTGTGGGCGACACTAATCTCCCCAATATGCCATCCCACCGGCTAGAGTGTAAATCGCTGGTGGGATGGCATGCACATTGCTTTGGTTTCCCGAAGTTTCCTTGCGAGGCAATTTCGGGCGAACAAAGCAATGCGTATGCCATCCCACCGGCCATTTACCTTCTTGCTGGTGGGATGGCATATCGGGGAGATTAGTCGCCTGCAGTAACGTAGATTTATCGCAGGCGGCTAATCTCCAAGTGTGCCACTGCCCTTTGTGTGAAGACACACTGAGCTACTAGTAGAAGCTACTTGTCACAGCTACTAAACGCCAGAAAATACCCTGCCATAGACAATACTGAGAATGGCCTCTGCTAAAACACACGTAGAGACAATTATCAGTAAATGATCAGCATTGTCTGTTTTTAGGAGCCACTACTTGTAGCTCCGTGTCTCTTCTCCCTTTAATTAAAATATAATGTATTGTTGCCCTGCTCTAGTGTTTTTGCTTCAGAAAATCTACTATAGTTTATATAAATAAGCTGCTCTGTAGCCATGGGGGCAGCTATTCAAGCTGGAGAAAAGGCACAGATTATACAGCAGATAACAGAAAAGTCCTGTAGAATACAATGTTACCTGCTATGTAACCTGTGCCTTTTCTTCCTTTTTCCAGCTTGAATGGCTGCCCCCATAGCTGCACAGCAGGGTATTTATATAAACTATAGCACAGTTCTGAAGCAAACGCACAACCTTTACTAGTGCAGGGCAACAGTACATCATATTTTAATTACCGTGATACATTTTCATTTCTTGGTGTTACTGTTCTTTTAATGCAGTTGACCTATTAGAGATGAGTTGCAGGCTTTCAAGTAAAATGCCATTTCCATTCCACTAGTTCTGCTAATATCTGCACGCAACCACTTTGCTGTGGGTGTCCCTAGAGGCCATAAGTCCAGCTGCAAGAAGCAATGCTTTTTCTCTGACTTCTGGCACCTGGAGAGTGGGACATGACCCCAGTTGTTCCTGTGAAAATAAGAAATAAAAGCTTGCATACATAACCAGCCTAGTGTATGCATATATGATGAGAATGGGCACAAACATTTTTCTGTACTGTAAACCTGGTGTGATGTCAAGGGTTTCTGTGGTACCTGCCCTGCCATTAACTATATATAGTGCCAGTGATAACCAATCTGATGTATGTGATTTGTATATTACCTCTCCTCTCCTCTCCTCCCAAGCACTGGCTCGGCTCATTACAGTATTTATGGTCTTTCCTAGGCATTCAGAACATGAGTGATAGTACCATTCTAGCTGGTAATGCAGTTCCTCGTCATGCAACGGAGCCAGGAACACCAACAAAACAGGCCTCTGATTGGAACAAGCAGGTCAGTTGTAAATCACTGGGTACATATCTGCTTTTGAGCATCTTTCAATTTTTAGGGTTAAATGCTATTTAAGATACAAAGTAATTACAGGTGTGCCATGCCTGTGTATTTTAGCATGCAGCTCCTCATTTAGGGGGAACGTTGATCTTTCCATGTTTGTGGCACAGTGTTTGTACACAGTCCTGGTGGTTAAACCTGCCCATTTTGTTTTTGTTTATTTGCAGGATTTAGAGAGGCAGAAACAGGAGCAGCTGGATTTGCTGAACAGACTAGAAGAGGAGAAAAAACGCTTAGAAGCCGAATACTTGAGGGTTCAACTCCAGATGCAAAAATCAAAGCAAGAAGGAATGGAACCTCCAGAGGAGGAGGAGGAGGAAGAGGCAGCTGTAATTCCTCCTGCAGTGACTGAACCCAAAACCATGGAAGAGCCCAAACCTGCGGTATGTATTTGCTGTCAAGATTTGTTTTGCCTCCGATAAGGATCAATTATATTGTAGATGGGATAAAGTGCAATGTACTGTTTTATTACAGAGAAAAAGGAAATCACTTTTAAAAATTGTAATGTAATGGGAAATGGCTAATATGGAGTTTTCTGGATAATAGGTTTCCAGACAATGATCCCTTACCTGTATCTTTAATCTTCCTATGAGGTGGCAGGGGTTTGGCAGACCTAACGTACATTCCTCTTCATCATATCTCTTAATATAACATTGTTTTTATGTATTTGTTTCACTCAGCAGGAACCTCCAGGTTTAAGCCTAAATGTTTCCACCGAGAGCCCGCACATTCAGATAATTCGACAGTACCAGCAACGTCTAATTGAGCAAAACAGGTACTGGCAGTTGTATTTATTTTCAGTGTTTCCTGGTTTTCCTTGTACTTGTCTGTAGTGAAATTTTATTTCTGGTTTGGCTTTAGACAACACAAGCAGTCGGTAGAAGAGGCGAGACAACGTTTGCAAGAATACCAGCAATTGCTGAAAAAACGCTATTCGCATTTGTCTGCCTCGAGGCTGCAGCCTGCAGCCAAGGAACCCGTTAGTTTCGCTATAAAGCCCGGTCTCGCACAGAAACCTGCACAGCACTTGGAAGACATTGGCGGTGCTTCAGACTCCCATGTTAGAGTAACCTCTTACCCTGGGGAGAGTCTAGCAGGGCACCTTGTATCTCTGGGTAGCTCTTTAATATCTGCAGTGCCGGTTTCTGGACAAAACTTATTTGCACCTTCACCAGTAAGCAGAACAGCAGAGTTTGGACAGTCGGGAAGCAGTCCCCTCCCTCATTCTACAGAGCAAGATAACTTTATTCCATACTCTTCTGGGACTATTCCAACACAACAACAATATGGAGGGGCAGAAAGCATGACCGGAAAAGACATTGCTGCGAACGGCATTAAAAGTCCTAAAAGAGCAACACCGTTGGGAAATTTTATTTTGGAAGTGGCAGCTCCCAGGCTAGAACAATACACTTCTTCGCCCGAAGAAGACTCCATCAGTCCTCCATATTCTATGTACGATCTGGAAAAGCAGTCCTCCACATCAAGCAAAGGTGATTATGATACGGCCTCTGATAGTTTCTACGCCCTTCCTTCTTCCTTGTCTTTGGGTCTGCCACAGAATATAGAGAATATAGAGCAAGAACCTCATGTTCAAAAAGTGGATAGTGTTCCATTCGGAGAGTTCTCTAATGTGCACGAGTTCCGCAAGGGGCTGATCTCTTCAACGGCCAAGATGCAAGCTCAGCAGACTCAGCTTAGGGATATGCAGCTGCAGCTGGAGATGCAGAGGGAGTCCCTCTTGTCTAAACAGAAATCCCAAGAAGAAGGTCTGTTACAGAAACAGAAAGAGCTGGAAGATCAAATGCGCAAGCACCAAGAGTCGTTGGAACATTTCCTGGCCAACAAGGAGGTAGGTGGCACCTACAGTCATTTCTCTTAGGATTGTTATGGCTTATGGCTGCTGCTTGCTGAGTCTATCGGCAGAATCAGTCACTAATGCAACCTGGTGTAAGGTTAATAGTTTTATTTATTAACACTGAATTTACTGAATTCTGTGGATGATTTAATTGATCTAAGTATCTGATTACAGATCAGTATTGACTTCTGGGGAACATCTTTTCTAATCTGATTTTGTGTGGAAAAGTGAGGCAAATGTTTTTTATTTTCTCCTTCTAAAGTCTGCACAAGGGGCGTTACCTCCTGATCTCTGTCAGATTTCAAATAACGAACGTCTTCGCCTTATGTCTGCGCTGCTGAAAGCACTGGGTGACGGTAAACAAGAGAACCTCAGTCTGGGAAATGGTACGTGAGATGCAGATGGCTAAAGTGGATGTGAACCCTTTACAACATTAATCTAACATTGCTCAGAATGTGCTTCTAAGCACTTTTGCAATTTACCGGTTTTATTTATTTTTTTCTAGGTTTCAAAGTATTAGCAGTTTTTAAACTAATATAATCAATTTGAAACAGCGCTACTTGCTGTTTATTTTGATCTACTGGCTACAGTTGGCCGAATATTAAAGGGGATGTTCACCTTTTAAATATACTTTTTAATATAATGTACAGAGCGATATTCTGAGACAATCTGTTTTTTATTTTTTGTGGTTTTTCAGTTTAGCTTTTTGTTTAGCGGCTCTCCAGTTTGGAATTTCAGCAACTATCCGGTTGCTTGGATTTTGTTTACCTTAGCAACCAGGCAGTGATTTAAATGAGAGACTGAAGTATGAATAGGAAAGGGACTGACAAAGTAGGGATGCACGGAATCCAGGATTCGGTTCAGTATTCGGCCAATTTCGAAGGGTTAATGTCCCGCAAATACAACGGAAGTGTAAAATTTTTCGCTGCTAATTCGGTTTCGTATTTGGCCGAATCCCTTAACATGGATTCGTGGGTTCGGCAAAACCCAAAAAACTGGGTTCGGTGCATCCCTACAAGAAAGATAAGGAATAAGAAGTAACTATAGTGATTAAACTACATCAAACTAATCAAACTATAAAAAAAAAAAAAGATGAAGACCAAGTACAACGTTTTTAATTAAAATAAAGTCCCCCAGAAAACAATGTGACTGAGTATTAAGACCTATTGCACCTACCTTTAGCTCAAAAAGGCTCTAGTGGAAAAGCAGGGAGTTTTGGCTGCAAAATTTGGCTACAATTTGTACACAAAACACAGAAAGAAATCGCCAGCGCTCGGTCTAACCCACGCTGTAGCGTTGACCAGCTGCTAGAAACACACTATTGTGCCAGCGCTCGGTCCAACCCACAATCTGGAGTTGACCAGCTGCTATAAACGATAAAAAGCCATTAATTATACACAAAGAGAAAGAAAGTTTGCCAGCGCTTAGTTTGCCTTTAAAAATAATTTTTACAAAAAATGAGGTGTTAGTACCACACTTTGGCCAAAATATGTAAGCTCACGTGCCACGTCAAGGCCCCTCATTGTACGTGAGTCCTACACTGTCTAATGACTGAGTCTGTGATGTGTGTGCTAATGAGCTGGGGCTTAAAAACTCCCTGCTTTTCCACTAGAGCCTTTTTGAGCTAAAGGTAGGTGCAATAGGTCTTAATACTCAGTCACATTGTTTTCTGGGGGACTTTATTTTAATTGCATCACAGACTCAAAGTCATTAGACAGTGTAGGACTCACGTACAATGAGGGGCCTTGACGTGGCACGTGAGCTTACATATTTTGGCCAAAGTGTGGTACTAACACCTCATTTTTTGTAAAAATTATTTTTAAAGGCAAACTAAGCGCTGGCAAACTTTCTTTCTCTTTGTGTATAATTAATGGCTTTTTATCGTTTATAGCAGCTGGTCAACTCCAGATTGTGGGTTAGACCGAGCGCTGGCACAATAGTGTGTTTCTATCAGCTGGTCAACGCTACAGCGTGGGTTAGACCGAGCGCTGGCGATTTCTTTCTGTGTTTTGTGTAAAAGGTGAACCACGCCCTTTAATTTAGTGAGAAAAGTAACGCCCCATGATGTTGCTATGCTTAGAACTAGCCAAAGAAACCTCAGATGATACTTCTCTGCTCACTAACTTCATTTTCTAAGCAGAGCAACATTGCACAAGTGCTCCGAGTAATTTTACATTAACTGGTTTTGAAGGTTTACTTTTTCTTTTAATCTCTAAAGCAACATGTTGAGTAGGGCTGTAAGTAATATAATGCATTTGTATCTGTTGAACAGGTAGTAGCCTTAGAGCTGCTGGGAGAGAACTGAAAGGGAGACCGTCTAAACCTCCGGTTACAAAAACCAAATTGGGTCCATCGTTGGAACAACATGAGCTCAGTGCTATTCTGGAAGTGGAAACGCCAAGTGGCAGGCCTTCTAGTACTGGGCCGCCGGAACACAAGAACAGCAGCTCAGGTACAAGCTGAGAATCCCAATACAGGCACTTTATATAACGACTTCTTCTGCTTTCACCTGTCTGAGCAGTGATGACCATGACATTTTCCAGATCTAAACTGTGGTGGTTTCTACACTTGATCTGAGCTCAGAAATCCTTTATATTTTGTGTTAAATGACAAATTCTGCATTTTCTATGACCTGTGCTGTGAGTGAATAGCATGGGTGTAAATTGTCTGACCTGTGACAATTTGGCTGCTGGTAGCTTTTGAGAGTTGCAGTTCAGCAGGAGCTACAAAAGGTTCCTGATTACTGTACAACGCAGAACCAAATCCAGAAACTGGACTTTCTAACTTTAGCCGCCATATCTGATCCCACTTGAATGTCACAATTTTATTTAGATAGGTTGGAGTTCAGAGAATATTTACACCTCTACCTGCTGGTTATTTGGCTGGCAGTAGCCCCATGGGCAAATGCACCAGGAGGCTGTGGCTTTGTGAGTAGGATCAGTTATCCTTGAAACACAGACAAATATGTTTAAGTTCCTTCTATGTTAAAGTAATGAAGGGTAAGAACCCCTTTACCCAGTCTAAATGCTGTACCAGATGGGGGTCTAGATGATATATGCCGCAATACATGGGTGCTAATGACTATGAAGGTTTTCATTTATCCAGGTCATGGTATATCTAGTATAAATAAGTCTAAAGCAACTGGACTTGTTAGGTAATCATTGAAGATTATGTCTTCAATGATTACTTAACAAGTCCAGTTGCTTTAGATTTATTTATACTAGAAATGGGTGCTAATGACTGCAAATTTTCAATCCAGGCCGACAGGATGGTGCTGAGGGTGGGAACTCGTCTGTGCCCCCTGCTTGCATGCAAGAAAACAGCAGACTGAGGGAAGCCGGTAACTATTCTCTCGGAGATCCGGATCTTTCCAGAACATCGACGAGCAGCAATGAAAGCAATAGGAGCCAGACTAAGTTATCTTGGAGACAGATGTTGTCTCTAGCAGCTGCTTCATCCCATAACTTGACTCTCCCAGGTAAAACCACATCTATTAATACATTCCTCCATTTACTAAAGGGCTTGTGGTGTATACAGCCCTCTAAGTGCCTTTATACTCTTTAGTCTGTACAGTATCTCTGGGTATGATTTTATACTATCCTGTGGTCCATAAATGCACCACTAACATCCATGGCTGACATTGGAGACCACAGCCCTCAGGTATACAGGAAACTGATGTTCCTTCCCCCTAATGTCCTGTTTTTTCTTTAACTGGAACCATGCAGGCCAGTTTTTATTGTTTGAATAAATCTGTGCATGTCGGTAATTGGTTTTTCTTTCTTCAGATCAATCCTGGAGCTCTTCAGTGCACTCAGGCCTTTCTCCTCATCCTGCTGGTACCAAAACAGCATTCCACTTTCAGCAACCTGCCCAGGAGAGATCCGATTGGCTGGTAAGTCTGAATAGCAAAACTGCAACGAGACAGATGCCCTTTAGTGGGAAGGCTGGGTATTTATCTGAGATCATTTTATTTCATGATCAACGATGAAACATAGCCAAATCTGATCACCAGTTTAACACTGGTGTATGATCTGTCTGTGCCGGGGAAGCATTAGCTGTGTGTATGTCTGTCTGCATAGGAGTTGAAAGTGTGCATTTGTGTCTGGGTGTTTGTGTGGCTGTGTGTGTGTATAAGAGAATGTTGTGCATTTACATGTCTGAGCAATGATGACCATTTTATTATCCAGATATTAACAGTGGTGGTTTCTACACTTGATCTGAGCCCAGATATTGTGATTGTATATGTGTGTGTCTTTAGGGCAAAGACACACGGAACTACTTAGCAGCTACTTGTCATGGCTACTAAACTTCAGAAAATCCCCTGCCATAGACAATACTGAGAATTGCCTCTGCTGAAGCATACGTAGAGACAATTATCAGTAAAAGATCAGCAGTGTGTTTTTTTTTTTTTTTAGTAGCCGTGCTACTTGTAGCTCTGTGTGTCTTTACCCTTACATGTCTGAGCAATGATGACCATGGCATAATCCAGATCTTAACCATGGTGGTTTCTACACTTGATCTGAGCCCAGATATCTTATGTGTGTGTGTGTCTTTGTGTCTGGGTTCTTGTGTAATGAGTGAATGGAGAAAATGTGCATTTACCTGTCTGAGCAATGGTGACCATGGCATAATCCAGATATTAACTATGGTGGTTTCTACTCTTGATCTGAGCTCAGGTATCAGATGTGTCTTTCTCACACAGGGGGCAGCTGAGCTGGGAAAAACAGGCATTGGATACAGTGCTCAAACGCAGGCCCGGGAAGCTTTCAGCGATCACTTGTCAACAACCACAATCTCTACGGGAAGTTTTCTGACCAGCGAGAAGGCCGATTCAAGCATTAGCAACTTAGGTTTGGAAGCTTTAGTTTTACATTATTTTATATAAAATATATATTATATATTGTGTATGTGTATTTTCTCTGCTGTAAAGGCAACTTGTAAAGTTCTTTAACGGACCGTTACAATTCCATCTGATGACTTCACAACAGTAATTTTCCCTTACCCTCTTTCTGCCCATGTGGCTATACTTCTGGTGCCTAAAAGGCTGGCTGCAGTCTTAAAGGAGCTGTTCACCTTTGAGTTTACTTTTAGAGTATGATGTAGAGAGTAATACTGAGACACTTTGCAATTGGTCTTCATTTTTTAGTATTTGTAGTTTTTTAATTATTTCAATAATTGTTTAGCAACTCTCGAGTTTGAACAGCTGTCTGGTTGCTAGGGTCCAAATTACCTTAGCAACCAGGTAGTAGTTTGAATGAGATACCGATATATAAATAGTGGAGGGCCTGAATAGAATAAAAAAAAGTTATAAAAAGGTAACTAACAAAACTGTAGCCCCACAGAGCTAGTTTAGCTGCCGGGGTCAGTGACCAAGGTCAGTTGAATAATTCATTATTTATTTCTTATAGTTTTTTATGACCAATTGAAAAGTTGCTTAGAACTGGTCATTCTGTAACATATTAAAGGTGAACTACCCCTTCAAGTAAAATATAGTTGACTGAAACTTGGTTACTATTGGTAACTAGACCAAGTCCAGCTAGTTAACTTCAAGGAGGAAAGCCATAGTTGATTCTTTAATTTGTTTTTTTCTCTCCTTTTCCCTATTTTGTTCATTTAGAGACTATTTCAGACCTTCACAAATGCAACTTCTCCATTATCAATGGCGCGGAACACGGCAACTGGAGTACCTCAGTCAACGGGGTTCCACAGCCGACTAGAAGGGATGAGTTCCCGAGCCCGGAATATTTGTCGACTGCACCGGATCAGCGCAGCCACATTCAGCAGATCATTGATAAATACACCAGGGATCTCAGTGCTTCCCTAGAGAGAAATCTAAGCTTTCATAGTGAGTTTAAAAAAATAATAAGACGGTGAATGGGGACACCTAGAACTGGGCTTTTTAGGGTATGTAGGTGCAGAATTTACTCCAGATCTAATAACCCAGAGTACCCAACACAGAGTTGCTACATCTGGAGAGAACTTTGAAGCTGCTGTTCATTCACCCTGAGAGGAGGCTCCATACAGTCCTAATAATGAGTTATTAAAGGGGAACCCTTTGCAATATACATCAATTAAAAAATATGCAGCCTTTTAATTATTTTTTTTAATGTAATAATATGGTTTGGAACAGTTCCCTAAGCCCCACCCCCTGTTCCCCTGCTGATTGGCTGACTACTTTGTGACTCAAACTGTAACAGTAGTCGCCTGTCCTCAGCCTGCCTTCAGCCTGCCTCCTCCCAATCCCACAATTCTCTGCTGCACATGTGATGTCAATAAGGAAAGGAACATCCCAGTGCAATGCATTGTGGGTTATGTAGTTCCTGCATGCTGTCTGTAAGCTGTGGGGAAGTTGTTACAATTTGTAACATCAATGTTTTAGTCCCTCCTCCCCTGCCAGGATTTCAAATGATGCAGAAAGAGTAGAACTGTTTTGCAGCTGGATTTCAGCATATAAAATGTTATTTATTCCTACTTTTTGAAGGGACATGTTACTATTGCTGCTTTGTTCCCCACAGCTCCTACTGCTGCTCTAGATGTATCTGGGAATGACAATCACCTGCCCTCGGGTTTCTATGCCCTGGAACCGAAACCTGACTTCAATGTCTCTACAACTTCCCATTCACAATTAAACAACACCGGCAGCTCTCAAGAGTCAAAGAACACAAGCCAGGTAGTGTCAGCAGGCTGCACATATACACATTTAGTTCAGCTCTGAAATATTTCATTGCAAATTAAAATGTCTGTCTTTTTTTTCCTCCTAATTTGTAGAGCTCGTTTTACCCAAGCAGCAAAGAGTGGTCTTCAGAACAATCTCATAGCTTCCAGTATCCAGACAGCAGCCATAGTCCGATGTCTTCCCCTGGCATAACTAGTGCGCAGCACGTGGATGTGGAAATCACCCCTCATGTTCGTGGGGATCAAACTCTAGGTATGTACGGGAGTGGCAAGCTTCCCAGTATAGGGATTAATTACATCGAACATGTATAGCAACTTTGTAATATACATCAATTAAAAAATATGCAGCCTTTTCATGATTCTTAATGTAATAATATGGTTTGGAACAGTTCTCTAAGCCCCGCCCCCCCGTTCCCCTGCTGATTGGCTGACTACTTTGTGACTCAAATAAATGTAACAGTAGTCGCCTGTCCTCAGCCTGCCTCCTCCCAATCCCACAATCCCTTGCTGCACACGTGATGTCAATAAGGAAAGGAACATCCCAGTGCAATGCATTGTGGGTTATGTAGTTCCTGCATGCTGTCTGTAAACTGTGGAGAAGTTGTTACAATTTGTAACATCAGTGTTTTAGACCCTCCTCCCCTGCCAGGATTTCAAATGATGCAGAAAGAGAAGAACTGTTTTGCAGCTGGATTTCAGCATATAAAAATGGTATTTAATCACTTTGAAGACGCAGATTACAGTGATAGGTGTAATATGGGGTTTCTGTGTTGGGGCTCTTTAACAAATTTTGGTTAGGAAGCCAGAGTTCCCCTTTAATGAGCAGTGTTTGACAAGCTGGTGAGCATTTCATGCAATGAATCATTCTACATTTGAGCTGAGCTCGTTGGAATTCTATGCACATGTGTTTGTGTGTTTATCATGACAAGCATCTGGCTTGGGTACTAGGAAATTCAATGGGACGTGTTGCACTGCATGAGATTTATACCCGATGTCTTAAAAGCTGCTGTTCCTTTAAATCCAGGTTCCTCTGGATCGTTCCACCCTCTGCACCCAGAATGCACCCTTAATGAGCCACCGCTGAGCAGCCCAGGTCTCTGCGGATGCAGCAGTGCAGTTGATGATCTGGGAAATGGAAGCATGAAGGCATCTAAACAACATGCCTTACAATCATCCAGTGTTGACTCTGGCAATTGGAACACAAACAGCAGCCCTGGTGCCTTTCAGCCTTCCGTGGAACCTCTCCGGGCCGATAGCCACACCTTGCTGGAGGATCTGGGCTCTTTTCATGAGCTGATGGCCACAGAAACGACGGCTAATGAATCTGAGCTGTCTGAGCACCCACTCACAGCTGTCGGCAAAACCAAACATGGCGACTCTCAGCAGCTTCATGAATTGCCTGTATTGTACGAAGCACTCGAACCGGCAGAAATAGAGGCATCTGTAGGGGACTATCCAGGCCTGGGCTCCGTGCCACAGCATTCCAACGGTGATGAAGGGGCAGAAGTGGAGTCTTCATCTCTGACCTTGAAAAGCGACACACTTACTGAGGCAGAATCCAGCGTACACCCAGATAGTTCATCTGCCATCAGCTCTTCTGCATTCTCTTTGGGCAGCTTTTCTCTTCTCAGGGTAAAAAAAACAATTGCTGAAACTGGGCTGGGGAATTTCTAATCAAATTAATGTAAACTGTCTTTGTTTTTGGTTAATGTAGATATAGGGGCATGTTTATTAAAGTGTGTAAGCCAACATCATCGGAGAGTTTGCCATAGCAACCAGTCAGATCTTTGCTTTTGTTTCCTATCGTGTAGGTGACAGTTCAAATCTAATTGCTGATTGGTTGCTGTGTTGGCTTACACACTATAATAAACATGCCCCTAGGCTTAGGGTAAGAATAGAATAAGATGAGTACTCTAGCAACTCCATATTACTATCACCCCATTTTATGTCTCTCTGCTTCCCAACAAACCTGATGTCCAAACTGATTTCCATGCAGTGATGCTTTTCCTGTTGGAGTTGGCTAATGCTCCAGTTTGTCCCAGTATAGGCTGAGCCCTTCACTACCCAATGAAGGTTACTAAAATAGTTACCCTGGTTATGCTTTGTGGCACAAATGTGTATCAGCCTTTGTATAAAATATTTGCCCAAGTTCCTATGAATTTTGTTCCTTTCCAGGACACACACAATGCCCGAGGCATCATGGAAGAACCTGAGTTATCGCTAGTGAGTTTCCCTGACAGCAGCTTTGCTGGTTCAGAGCACGTTACCACCTTGACTAGCATGTCGGATCACCACGTGGACCCAAGCTTTGCAGAGGTAATCGGCGTTTCACATAACTCAATCGACCAACCTTTGTTAATTATAACATGTTCTTAATGAAGAATATAACTAGAAATGCTGTATTTTATATATTGTACTTACTGTTTAATATGGCCCAGAGTTTCAGCAGTGCTTCTAAAGTAACATTGTCTACAGCAGCTCCCCATCATCTGATTGTATTAGGGCAGCTTTTGAGTCGGTGACACTGCACATGCTCAGTGCACTCTGGGCTGCTATTGAGAGGCTAAGCTTAGGGGTCGTTGGTGCTCGTCAAAACATAAGCAGAAAGTGATCATATACTTGGGTGACTTGTGTATTCTGGTTTAGGGTACACTGTTTTTTATGCTGCCTTCTCATGTGAACCTGAATTAGTTATAAGGGATAAGTAAGCCTTTTATCATAAAAGCACATAAAGACTTCAATCAGCCCCCCTGTAGAAGCAGCTTGATTTCAGCTCTGAGCTACTTCCTAGTCTAGCGTGAAGCCCCGCCCCCCCTTCCCATTGCTGAGCTCTCCTTATCTCTGAGTGTGACGATGGACATATTGGCACCTAGGCATATGCAATAGGCACATCTTCGATCATCATTCATTTTATACGGAGTGTGTGTGTATATAATATAGTATATAATGGAGTCCACATATATGAACATGGGGAGCCACTGGGAGCATATATAGAGGTACAGATCTCTGTGGGGAGATCTTTCTCTCAATTCCTAGGAGATCGTGTTTATTTGTACTGATGCTTTACCCCCTGTGTGAGCCTAGAATCCACTGGTAGTTTAACCGGTTTATTTTCTTACAGGGTTGCTTTCATCCCCTACCAGCTGAAGTGGACCACTCCATGTTTAACATGCCAGACTGGTCAGCAGCGGGACCAAGCTTTACTGACCAATCTACACCACAGCACTTTGCAGGTTAGTTATCAGGCTTTGAATGACAGAATGGACAATGAATAGATGCATGCCTGAGTAGAATTAACAATAGAACCGAAAAGGCAAATATAAATCATAATCTCTAAAAACTGTCCAGGTGGAGCCCTCCTTCTCTCTCCAGTTATGAAGACCTCAAAGAGGTGCCTACTGTGCATGCCTGATTGATTTGAAATGGAGCAGAGGCAGTGAGCATGCCCAGTAGGCACCTTTTCAGTTTGGACAGGCCATTCTGTTATATACTAAAAGTTGACTTCAAGGTGAACTGCCCCCAGGGCCGGAACTAGGGGTAGGCAGAAGAGGCAGCTGCCTAGGGCGCAACGATTGAGGGGCGCCAGGCAGGAGCCTCTCCTGCCTACCCCCAGTGCTACTTTGTCATTGCCGCCGCCGCCACTTGTCATTAGCGGCGGAGGCAATGACCGATCTAATCGCGGGGAGGTGGGCGGCGTTGGCCGACCGGGTTGCCTAGGGCGCCCGGTCGGCTTGGCCCGCCCCTGACTGCCCCTTTAAAGTTACAGTAAGGGGACTGAAATCTCTATTATGCTGAAGCAGGGTCGGACTGGGGGGTGAAGGGCCCACGCCCATAGCCTCCCCCCCGAGGGGCCCCCCTAACCCCCCTTGCAGGGCCCCCCACCTGACGTTCTTCCCCGAGCGCGTAAATTTAACGCGGTTGGGCAGGTGGAGCGACGCAAGGGTTGGTCTGGGCCGCCGGGGCCCGACCCTGTGCTGAAGCAAAAGTGTAAGTTACACATTCCCTTCCATAGAACCACCTTATGTACATTCCTGATTCAAACCAAGGGAAGCCAGCCCCAGCTTTAGTGTTGCCAAGGGACCACAAACAAGACTGCACTTGTGGGCCACGGAATTTGTTAGTATTTAACTCTCCTGTTCTCTGACGTATAAACCGACGGTTTCCTTTATTTGCTCAGCACTTGATTGGACATCCCCTGTGAGCCTGCAGGAAGCCTTATTAAAGAAGAAAAAACATTTTATCGAAAGCTCTTCAAAACGAGTTGAACAAATCAAGCAGAAAGCTGCGGCAGTCGGAAACCCTGTATTTAACTCCACGCCGAATGTTGGAGTCAGCGCGCAGGAGGAGGCGTCTGCCTGTGACGGTAGGTTATTGGTGTGGGTGGAGCCATAGAGTCACTTTAGAGGGGCGCTGGCATTGTAGGGCAAATCCTGCCTTCCAGGAGGCAACGGGACAGTAAATTAACAAATGAGCTGACTGGCCTCTCAGGGGAACTGTACTGGCCCAATCCAACAGGCTTTACCTCCAACCTCTGAAGGCTGCCATGATTCTGGTGCTGAATGTCACCTTACTCACCTTGTTCCCTTACTCTTTTCCAATTATCTACTTTAAAGTTGCTCTTCTTATGTCATTATCGACCTATCAAAGGGATAAAGCTAACTTCTTTATCCATCTATCTGTATTTAAAGGAAAAGTAAGCCTTTTATTTTAAAATCCCCTAAAATTACTCTGTACAGCCCCCAGAATAACAGACCTTTCTCCCTGCATTCCATTTCTCTATTACAAGCAGCTGAAGTGCAGCTCTTTTACCAACTTCCTTGTTTAGCTCCCTCGTTTTCTGACTATGATAACCTCAAAAAGGTGCCTACTGGGCATGCACACTGCCTCTGCTCCATTTCAGATCAATCAGGCATGCACAGTAGGCACCTCTTTGAGGTCTTCATAGCTGGAGAAAGAAGGAGGGCTCAAAGCAAAAGGGGATGGGGCTTCACGCTAGACAAGGAAGTCGGTAAAAGAGCTGCAGTTCAGCTGCTTGTAAAAGAGAAACAAAATAAATCTAGATGCAGTGAGAAAAGAATGTTATTCTGGGGGCTGTACAGAGTCATTTTAAAGATTTAAACTTATCCTTTAATCCCCTGTTTTGCTCAGTTGTCGTATCTGTCCTTCCACACTAGAGGAGGAGGTAAACTTGTAAGCAGGGATTGTGCACAGCATTACATTACACTACATTACATTTGCATGCTTGGTATACAATGTGTGTGTGTGTAACCAGTATGAATACATCTGTATTCCTTTAGAAGCTTCAGCAAGTGACAGCAGCACCCTGAAGAAGGTTGTAGAAGTTCGTGTGTGTACCCCGGAGGAGCGCAAGCTGTCGGAGATAGAGATGCACCAGAGGACTATAAGGTGATTGTTACTGCATGTGTTTATATGCAGTGTATTTTATGGGCCGTTACATTACAGGGCAAGAACAAGAATAGTCATTACTTACAGGAGAGTGAAAGCTTTTTATAAATCCCTCCCAAACTGCACCACTGAGGACCCCCAATACTGATCCATTTGCCTTACTTGTGCATTCAAAGCAGAGTAGTGCCGTGGGGTTGGTAGGCACACACCACTCTCTCCTGTTCATAGTGAGATGGTGGGGCAAATGGGGGAAGGATTTGGGGGGGGGGGGTTGGGAGGATATGGGGGGGGGCTAGGGATTTAAAAAGGCATTAGTACTTAAGTAGAGAATTTTTGTTCTAAAACAATGTTGCCATCTTTGTATCCCTTTGTGTAAGTGCCCACCCCAACACAGGGATGCCTTCTCATCCAATCACAAGCCTTTGCTATGTTTAGGTTGTACAACCAGCTCGACGAAGTTAAAACCAAAAAAGAGGAGAAGATGAGAAAGGAGTCCTATGCCAGAAACAGAGAGAAGGCTAACGAGTTTAAGAAGGTATGTGAATAAATTGCACCAATCATAACACTGTCCCACTGCGCCCCCTAGTTTTTGCTATAGAAGTTGCCAAAATACATAATTATAGATGCAAGAAAATTCTCCATTGAGTACTCTACTGATCAAAAACTTCATAATAAATGCATAATATGGCAGCATCTTCTTGTTAAGTATGCCCTTTGTTTTCTTAATTGTATTAAACTGGAATTAAACAGACATGTTCCGTGCTGGGAAACTGTTTATTGCTTCTAAAGGTGGCCATACATGGGCCGGTTGTAGCTGCCGATATGGGTCCCTTGGGCTGATTCGGCAGCAAATCGGGCCGTGTATGGGCAACGACGACTGGCCTGCCCGACCGATATCTGGCCTGAAATTGGGCAGATATCGATCGGGCAGGTTAAAAGATTTATTCGGATCGGGGACCGCATCGGCTCGTTGATGCGGTCCCCGCACCGACTGCCCCATTGCCGCTTGGCCCAAACGATCGAATTAGCCTACATTTTCCCCGATATCGCCCACCTGTAGGTGGGGATATCGGGAGAAGATCCGCTCACTTGGCGTCCTCGCCAAGCGAGAGGATCTTCACGTGTATGGCCACCTTAACTCCATTTGCAGGAACAAAGAACAAGGAGTCAGACTTGTACAGAGCAGCTGGGATTCTCATTGGTGGATTTATTTTAATGCTGTGGAGATTAAGGGGAAACATTTATTGTGTATTATTGCTTTAAGAATACAACCCTGATGTTGCTGGACTACAGCTCCCAGCATGCTTCAACCTGTTATGTTACATTATTGTGGGATTTGTAGTCCAGCAACTGAGTAAAGTTTGGTTGAGCAGCGCTGTGCAGCAGGGAGGGTTTAGTACCCCTTTAATCGCCTACAGCCACCAATCGTGTCCCAGCTACATATGTCTGCTACTCTCCTGTTACCCACAAGTCTTGTGTTGTGTTGCATTCCTGTTCTTATAGCTTCATCTGATCCAGATCATAGCTTTATTTGCAGAATTCTCTTCCCCAGGCCTAGAGTGCAATGTAACCAACCCAGCAGCACTGCCAGCCCCCCCCCCCCCCCACTTAATTTCTACAAATTCTCCAGTTTCTGTTTTTACAAGTCAATATTATTTTCCTACTTTGTATTACAGAAAACTCTGGAAAAGCTGAGATCCAGGAGGAAATAACTTGGAAAGAACAGACTGCGCCACCTTTGCACGGGGGGTTCAAAAAGACACTGTTTGAAAAAAAATCTTTGAACCACTAATTTGTGTGAGAGAAGAAATGGCTCTTGGCATCCAAGACTAAGAATTGACATTTTTTTTGTTTTTAGGTTTGTTCTAATGTCTCTAACTAAATCTCCCCCTCCGCTATTGTTTTGCACTAAGACTTTCGGCAATATAGAAGCTGTGAAATAGAAAGGAAACACTTACTATACTTTATATTTTAGGGAGGGGATCTAAAGCCAAAATGTTTTGTTTTTTTTGAGAAAAAGTAAACTCTTAGTACAGAAAATTGCTGTACAATTGCTTTTGAGATATTATCAGTATAATGAACTAGAGCCAACAGTGCCACCTGCTGGTCAGTTTAGCCACCTACATACAATCTGAAAATGAATTTTCTGATAAAAGGAAAGTCCGATGGTGTTGGGATTAGAATTCACCAGAGGAAAATGCCAGATTTATCATCTTTGGTAACATATTCTCAAGATGTTGTTTTTCTCACAAAATTAAATAAAAAGCAGATGGCACGGTTTCAGATTCACTATTTGGCCAGTTTAAAAACTGCTCATATCATGAAAACTAGAGCGAAAAAAACCCCAGTATAAATAGCAAAGGGAGAAAGCTGTTGGCCGCAGCCAATAAAAACTGCACTTTATTGGCTCAGCTTTAAAAAAAACATCAGAGCCTTAAATTGCAAAAGTATCTAAAAGAGCTCTGAGTCATTTTAGATTCATTTGTGTTGAGGGTTTGTATCTCCTTTAAGGGCGAAGACACACTGAGCTACTTAGTAGCAGCTGCTTGTCATCATTACTAAACACCAAAAAATCCCCTGCCATAGACAATACTGAGAATTGCCTCTGCTAAAACACACGTAGAGACAATTATCGGTAAATTATCAGCATTGTCTGTTTTAGTAGCTGTGACAAGTAGCTGCTACTAGTAGCTCTGTGTGTCTTCACCCTAAAGGGTAAATAAACCTTAAATAAATAATACTGCTCAGGCTGCTTTTCTTAGCACTTCAACAGCAGCACTGTTCTGTTTGCCTTTTGCATCTCTCTGTACAGTTACAGGAACTGACCAGCAGGTGGCGCTATTACATAACTTCATTAGATTGCTCTGGAATTTTTAAAAAAAAAATGTAAATAGAAAAAGTGCTTAGAAAAGCAACCTAAACCTAATTTTAGATTAAATTAAATTTTTCAATCCTTGCTTTACACTGCTAAAGTCTTCCATATGGCAGAGCAGCGCTCTGTTTTTGAACAATTTTTGCCGCCTTCTTCTGTTTCCAGCTTTCAAATGGGGGGGTCACTGACCCCGGCAGCCAAAAACCTATTGCTCTGTGAGGCTACACCTTTATTGTTATTGTTACTTTATTTAACTTGTTTTCTATTCAGGTCCTGTCCAACTCGTATACCAGCCTCTTGTTTAAACTGCTTCCTGGTTGCTAAGGTCATTTGGACCCTAGCAACTAGATAGCTGCTGATGCTCCAAACTGGAGAGCTGCTGAACAAAAAGTGAAATAACTAAACTGCAAATAGTAATATTCCGAGACAATTTGCAATTGGTCTTCATTTTTTTATTATCTGCATCATATAAAAAGATAAATTATTTTTTGCTTAAGATTCCCCCCCCAGCATTTATGTCTGATATCCCAGTTATTTTCCAACTCGTTGAGTTACCCTTGTAACTAAATATGTAATAACAAGCTTGTTAATATTATTTGCTATAAATATTTTAATTTATGAAGTTTATAGGTCAGTTGTACTGGAACTTATTTTTATTGCTTTTATATGTCTTTTAAATAAATATAATGTTTCTTCATTCTACTGGTTTTAGCACTTTCAGTACAGGCTTTGTGGTGATAAACTGAAAATATCACATGGTGGGTTGGGATAACGATATATTAATGAATGAACGTTAAACAATAGAAAAATTCGTTCTGAGCAACATCACAGGACTCGGCAAACGAATTCCTCCCGACATTGTGGCCATAATGACCAGCAGGTGGCACTGTTTCAAATTGATTATATTTAGGGCAGTGACAGACGGGGAGATTAGTTGCCGCACGACAAATCTCTGCCGCGGGCGACTAATCTCCCCGCAATACCATCCCACCAGCTAGAATGTAAATTGCCAGTGGGATGGCATACGCGTCGCTGCGATTTCCGTAAGTCGCCTGAATTTTCCTCTCAAGGCAACTTTGGGCAACTTCCAGGAATTGTAGCGGTGCGTATGCCATCCCACCAGCGATTTACATTCTAGCCGATGGGATGGCATTGCGGGGAGATTAGTCGCCCGCGGCAGAGAAGATTTGTTGCGGGGCGACTAATCTCCCTGTCCGTCACTGCCCTTAGGGTGAAGACACACAGAGCTACTAGTAGCAGCTACTTGTCACGGCTACTAAAATAGACAATGCTGATCATTTACTGATAATTGTCTCTACATGTGTTTTAGCAGAGGCAATTCTCAGTATTGTCTATGGCAGGGGATTTTCTGGCATTTAGTAGCCATGAAAAAGTAGCTGCTACTAGTAGCTCTGTGTGTCTTCACCGTAACTGTATAATCTGCTGATCAAAGTAAATTGCAGCAGTGGTAGAAGAGCTGCTCTGGAGTGGGTTTATATTCTTTGAAACAAATGTCCACTGAGAAGCCACCGAAGCCAAAAGAGGGGGATGGTCGCTGGGCGCACGGAAAATAAATCTGTCCCTATGTGTTGCATGCAGCGCTTGGCTACCCCCCGACTCAATAACAACCCAAAAGCGATCTTGCTTCAGAGGGTGAGAGAGGGTGGAGCCTATTGGATGAGAACAGATACAGTGCCTTCCGTAATGTTTGGGGCAAAGACACATTTTTCCTTGATTTACCCCTCTGCTCCTCAGTGGAAATTTTTAAATCCAACAACAAGACATAATAAAAATGCACATTCCAGACTTTTAAGTTATTTGCATTCATTTCAGTTTCACTAGTAGAAATGACTTTATACATATCCCCCCTCACTTCAGGGCACTGTAAATGTTTGGGGATGAAGTAATGTTCGGTATATTAAAGCAGCCATGTTTAGTACTCTGTTGCATTTCCCTTGCATTCAGTGACTGCTTGAAGCCTGTGATTCACAGACATTACCAGGTGCCGAGTATCTTCTCTGGTCCTGCCCTGCCCAAGTCTCTAGCGCAGCCTCTATCGGCTCCTGTCTTTCCTGGGGGCTTTGTCCCATTAAGTTTCTGCTTCAGCATATGAAGGCCCAAGCCCAATTGGATTAAATCGGGTAACTGGCTTGGCCATTCAAGAAGTTTCCATTTTTTTTTTTTTTTTTCATCTTTGAGAAACTCGTGCAGGTTTGGACTGGGCCTCACCCCCTCCCCCGGCCTACAGATCCCCCTCTCCCTAAAATAAGAATAAAGTATGTGGGCTCAGGGGGTTGGGTGGGCCCTGCACCTCCAGTCTGACCCTAAGATCCCATGTTGCCATAGCCGTATGTTTGGGATCATTATCTTGTTGCAGGATGAAGTGTGTGTAGGGACCCATAGGTTTAAGCTCCCTATGGCTTTACTTCCCTATCTATCCTTATCTGTACTGTTATAGGGCAGAGCCCTCTACACTCAGGTTACAGTTATTAAGCTATTCCCAATAGGTTTAGCCTTGGTTGACCACTCCCCTTGGCAGACTATATAGTGTCTTGCAAGGAGGAGTGTCTTCCTCTTTTGGCTGCATGCTGTGTCCCAGGCAGAGCCCCAACTGAGCCTGGACCAGACATAGGCCCAGAAGCCAATTTGTGCCCTAGGGGACCTCATACCCTAGTGATAAGTCGGAGACAGGGCCCGTGAACGAGGTAAAGCCAGCACAGACAGTCTTATTAATAGCACCCTCTAGGAGTGGTGAGCATAGATAGCTTATTTAGTAAGGGCAGTCAATAGCCCCATCAAGGAGTTTGTAAAAGGGTTTCGCCTACCCCGGCTCTGTTGTCTTTCTGAAGGGACCGGTTTAGACGCAGGATTCAGGTTAGGTGCTGTGCCCCTGGACCATAGTTGACTGGAACACTCCCTATTGTAAAGGTCTTCATCTCAGGTATCCAGCTAATACTCTGCACATCCTCTAAGTGGGTTATACTGTTCCTTAAGTGTCACATCTGCTACTCTCCATTGTGATATAATCCTATACTGCTGTGTCTGTGAGTATATACCCTATTTGCACTATTTAAGTTGTGCCTTGTCCAATAAACCTGTACTATAGTTCATCTGCAAGAACCTTTCTGGCGTCCATTATTCTATCTGCACCACACGAGCTTATATAGTTGTAGTTCAACTACACCCTCAGCTCCATTAATACCTCCCACTTAGTGGAGGCCCACTCCTTTGTATTAAGTGTCGCATGTAACACATGCTCTATACCAATTACTAGCTTGGGTTTTTCCATTTATAAGCCAAACAAGTGTTACATGTGCTAATGTACTTGTTTGGCCCTAGGGCCACATAATCACATTATAATGAAAGGGATACAAGAAGTCAGAGCGAGGAACAAATCAATGAGCCAATGAGGTCTTTAATCCGTCAGAAGAATCAAGCCTGCCTGCTTGACAACTGGACAATTTTTGGGCAGATAATGGTTGGGGAAGCCTGTCAGAGGGCCCATACATGGGGTGAGAAGCTGCGGGATTGGTCTGAGGGGCCCAAATTGTCAGCTTAAATCTGCCCATGTATGGCCGCCTTTAGATCAGCCCATGGCCTGCATTCATATTTACAGCAGCCTGTTCTGATGCCCCTGAGAAGTTGCTTTTCTAAATGGGCACCTCAGCCTGCAGAATGGGCACCTCAGCCTGCAGAATGGGCCCCAATGAGGAAAAGATGCCCCCACACACGGTCATACCCTGATCCACCCAAACTCACTGCACCCCTGAGCTATTCCCCTACATTTGTAGCCTATGGGCATCATTTATGGGGGCTCCAGCATCAAAAATTACAATTTCCTTTGTATAGAAAATTCTGTTATTTTATTGAGGACATTTTAAAACATTTGTGGGTAGATATTTTGGGTCCCAGCACAGGATAATATAAATCAAACAATTGAACGGGACACATTTACCAGCTGGAGACCGGGCTAAACGCGAGTGCAGGGGTTTGGCCGCACTGAGGCACCGTACGTACATACATTCCCTGACGGAGGGATTTGCGCAGGCGCGTTGGGCTGGTGTCTGTAGTGCGTCCCGGTTGCTGTTATCGGCGCAACAATGTCTGGGGTCCCAGCGGTGAATATCAGCATCGAGTCTTCCGCCGAGAAGCAAGTGCAGGAGGTTGGGCTGGATGGCTCCGAGACGTACGTGCTGCCCCTGTCCATGTCCCAGAACCTGGCCCGGCTGGCTCAGCGCATCGACTTCAGCCAGGAGTCCGGGGAGGAGGAGGCAGAAGCGGCCCGGGAGCTCGAATGGGCGGAGCAGGAGGAAGAAGAAGGTAAAGGGAACCCCTGCACCCCCCCTGTCCCCCCTGCACCCCCCCTGTCCCCCCTGCACCCCCCCTGTCCCACCCCTGCACCCCCCTGTCCCCCCTGCACCCCCCTGTCCCACCCCTGCACCCCCCCTGTCCCACCCCTGCACCCCACCTGTCCCCCCTGCACCCCACCTGTCCCCCCTGTCCCACCCCTGCACCCCCCCTGTCCCACCCCTGCACCCCACCTGTCCCCCTGCACCCCACCTGTCCCCCCTGTCCCACCCCTGCACCCCACCTGTCCCCCCTGCACCCCACCTGTCCCCCCCTGCACCCCTCCACCCCACCTGTCCCCCCTGCACCCCTGCACCTCCCCTGTCCCCCCTGCACCCCACCTGTCCCCCCTGCACCCCACCTGTCCCCCTGCACCCCACCTGTCCCACCCCTGCACCCCACCTGTCCCCCCCCTGCACCCCACCTGTCCCCCCCCTGCACCCCTGCACCCCACCTGTCCCCCCTGCACCCCTGCACCTCCCCTGTCCCCCCTGCACCCCACCTGTCCCCCCTGCACCCCACCTGTCCCCCCTGCACCCCACCTGTCCCCCCTGCACCCCACCTGTCCCCCTGCACCCCACCTGTCCCCCCTGCACCCCACCTGTCCCCCCTGCACCCCACCTGTCCCCCCTGCACCCCACCTGTCCCCCTGCACCCCACCTGTCTCCCCTGCACCCCTGCACCCCACCTGTCCCCCCTGAACACCCCCCTGCACCTCCCCTGTCCCCCCATGTCATTGCCTACACTGATGGGCAAAAAGGGACCTCTGCCCAGGCACTTCCTGCCCATCACTGTCCCTCTGCCCAGCACTTCCTGCCCATCACTGTCCCTCTGCCCAGGCACTTCCTGCCCATCCACTGTCCCTCTGCCCAGGCACTTCCTGCCCATCACTGTCCTCTGCCCAGGCACTTCCTGCCCATCACTGTCCCTCTGCCCAGGCACTTCCTGCCCATCCACTGTCCCTCTGCCCAGGCACTTCCTGCCCATCACTGTCCCTCTGCCCAGGCACTTCCTGCCCATCACTGTCCCTCTGCCCCAGGCACTTCCTGCCCATCACTGTCCCTCTGCCCAGGCACTTCCTGCCCATCACTGTCCTCTGCCCAGGCACTTCCTGCCCTTCACTGTCCCTCTACCCAGGCACTTCTGCCCTTCACTGTCCCTCTGCCCAGGCACTTCCTGCCCATCACTGTCCCTCTGCCCAGGCACTTCCTGCCATCACTGTCCCTCTGCCCAGCACTTCCTGCCATCACTGCCCTCTGCCCAGGCACTTCCTGCCCATCACTGTCCCTCTGCCCCAGGCACTTCCTGCCCATCACTGTCCCTCTGCCCAGGCACTTCCTGCCCATCACTGTCCCTCTGCCCAGGCACTTCCTGCCCATCACTGTCCCTCTGCCCAGGCACTTCCTGCCATCACTGTCCTCTGCCCAGGCACTTCCTGCCCATCACTGTCCCTCTGCCAGGCACTTCCTGCCCATCACTGTCCCTCTGCCCAGGCACTTCCTGCCCATCACTGTCCCTCTGCCCAGGCACTTCCTGCCCATCACTGTCCCTCTGCCCAGGCACTTCCTGCCCATCACTGTCCCTCTGCCCAGGCACTTCCTGCCATCACTGTCCCTCTGCCCAGGCACTTCCTGCCCATCACTGTCCCTCTGCCCAGGCACTTCCTGCCATCACTGTCCTCTGCCCAGGCACTTCCTGCCCATCACTGTCCCACTGCCCAGGCACTTCCTGCCCATCACTGTCCCTCTGCCCAGGCACTTCCTGCCCATCACTGTCCCTCTGCCCAGGCACTTCCTGCCCATCACTGTCCCTCTGCCCAGGCACTTCCTGCCCTTCACTGTCCCTCTGCCCAGGCACTTCCTGCCCATCACTGTCCCTCTGCCCAGGCACTTCCTGCCCATCACTGTCCCTCTGCCCAGGCACTTCCTGCCCATCACTGTCCCTCTGCCCAGGCACTTCCTGCCCATCACTGTCCCTCTGCCCAGGCACTTCCTGCCCTTCACTGTCCCTCTGCCCAGGCACTTCCTGCCTTCACTGTCCCTCTGCCCAGGCACTTCCTGCCCATCACTGTCCTCTGCCCAGGCACTTCCTGCCCATCACTGTCCCTCTGCCCAGGCACTTCCTGCCCATCACTGTCCCTCTGCCCAGGCACTTCCTGCCCATCACTGTCCCTCTGCCCAGGCACTTCCTGCCCATCACTGTCCCTCTGCCCAGGCACTTCCTGCCCATCACTGTCCCGCTGCCCAGGCACTTCCTGCCCATCACTGTCCCGCTGCCCAGGCACTTCCTGCCCCACTGCCCAGAGACGCCCTCTCCATCACTGTCCCACTGCCCAGAGACTCCCTCTCCATCACTGTCCCACTGCCCAGAGACTGCCTCTCCATCACTGCTTTACTTGCTAATGAAATGTCCCCTCAGTAAAGCACATGAATCTTGTTCCGTAGGTTTAGTAAAGTTCCAGCCGTCGCTGTGGCCCTGGGATTCTGTAAGGAACAATCTGCGCAGCACCCTCACCGAGATGTGTGTGCTCTATGATGTCCTGAACATAGTGAAGGAGAAGAGATACATGCACCTGGATCCTGTCTCCCAAGAGGCACTCCCTCCCAAGCCGGTACCTACCTGTCTGCATACATTGTATTTTATATTGACCATGGAGTGACTACAGCCCTGTGTGCCATTAGCCTTATAGACTGAGAGGGCTAGTAGTTACTATTCCCAGGGGAAGAATGCCCAGTGGTTTGGTCCATTGGATGTATAAGCTGTGCTTGGGCTTGATTGCCCTTTAGTCTGTGCTTTGGCCTGTAGAATATCATAGGAGTCCCCCCTCCTGGCCTCTTGTTCCTAAAAAGTCATTGATTTCAGTGCAGTAAGCACTTACCCTATGAGCATCTGCAGGGGATAAAATGTAATCGTATTCTGCTCCTTTCTCACCAGAATCAGCACGGCCTGCTGTTGGTTTCTAAGAAGAAGTCCTTGGCTGCAGCGGCGCAAATCCTCCTGAAAGGCGCGGAGAGGCTGTCCAAATCGGTAGCGGAGAACCAAGAGAATAAGCGACAGAGAGACTTCAATTCGGAATTACTGAGACTCCGTCAGCACTGGAAGCTGAGGAAGTTGGGGGACAAAATCCTGGGAGACCTGAGCTATCGTAGCGCTGGTAAGAGAGTCGCTGCTGCTTTTGGTTCAGCAGCTTTAAAGGGGAACTCTGCCATCTCTGGGGTACACAGGGCAGCCGGGGTAAAGCTCCACTCTCCAGGACATTCGATCTAAGCAAAGTAGGCATGCCATGACTGGTACTGCTTTACCCCACAGCCTTCAGAAGGCATGAATAAATACCATTGTTATGCTGCAATCCAGCTGCAAAGCAGTTCTTCTCTTTCTGCATCATTTGAAATCCTGGCAGGGGAGGAGGGACTAAAACATTGATGTTACAATTTAACTTCTCCACAGCTTACAGGCAGCATGCAGGAACTACATAACCCACAATGCATTGCACTGTGGGATTTGGACAATGCAGGCTGAGGACAGTTGACTATTGTAATCAGCAGGGGAACAGGGGGCGGGGCTTAGGGAACTGTTCCAAACCATATTATTACAGTAAAAACAATGAAAAGGCTGCATATTTTTGAATGTGCATGTATATTGCAAAGTTGCTTGAAATAAAACGTACTTTTTAAAAGCTTAAGTTATGTTTGGGTGGCTTTCCCCTTTAAACTGGAATTTGGCAGCCGTCATTTCATGTTGGTGGCATCAGCAGATTTTCCAGTTCTCAAAACAGCGGCATTGATTAGAATGTGCTGAGAATATTTGGCCGGCAGCCTTATAAAGCTTGTGCTCATTGTTTGTCTGGGACGGAATAGGATCAGAAGATGAGAAGCTGCTGTGGCAACATTGAAAGCCTATTATTGGGCTGTATGTGACAGTAAATTCCGTGTATAACATGCAGCATTTTTGGGGTTAAGTCTTCCTTTAACTAAGACGAATGGTTTCACAAATGCTACATAGTAACATAGTAAGTTTGCTTGGAAAGAGACACTTCCATAATGCCTATATATAACCTGCCTAACTGCTAGTTGACCCAGAGTGCTAAGAATCCATCCAACCCCTTAAAGTTATATAATGTATCAGCCAGTACAACTGATTCGGGGAGGGAATCCCACAACTTCACAGCTCTCACAGTAACAAACCCTTTCCCAATATTTAAATGGAACCTCCCTTCTTCTAAACGGAGTGGGTGCCCTCGTGTCCATGGAAGGACCTACTGGTAAATAAAACATTAGAGATGTTATTATATGATCCCCTTATATTTTTATACATAGTTATCATGTCCCCCCTTAAGCGCCTCTTCCCCAGTGTAAACAGACCCAACTTGGCCAGTCTTTCCCCATAACTGAGACTTCCCATACCCTTTACCAGCTTAGTTGCCCTTCTCTGGACCCTCTCTAACTCAATAATGTCCCGTTTGAGCACTAGAGGCCAAAACTGCACGGCATATTCTCAATATGTTTTAAACTGGGTTTAATTCTGTCTTACTCTTGTTTATAGGCTCTCTGTTTCCTCATCACGGTACATTTGAAGTAATAAAAAACACAGACATAGACTTGGATAAAAAGATGCCAGAAGATTACTGCCCTCTTGATGTTCACATCCCTAGTGACCTGGAAGGGTCGGCTTATCTCAAGGTTTGTCTCAGACTCCTTACTTTTTCCCAATGTTGTTATTTATCTTAATATACATATTAACTATATGTGTGTATATATATATATATTTCAATTTATTGTGCAGGTTTCAATTCAGAAGCAAGCTCCAGACATAGGCGACCTTGGAACAGTTAATCTTTTCAGACGTCCTTTGCCGAAGGCAAAACCAGGTAAATGAGTCAACTTTAGTCTTTGTGCTGTTATTATAATGTGAATTTGTACAGTATAATGACTTTGATAGCAGGATTAAATACTGCAGTGTATCATATATAACTTTAATTCTGTTTGAACTTTAGGCTTGTGTCAGTTGTAGCACTGCCCAGTCTCAGTATTTTAACCGGCAGATAAATGCCTGATCCTTCCTTGTGCCTTTTGTAAATAGGAGAATGCCAGCTCTTGAGACAAGGCCTAGAGAAAGGTTTGCACTATATGGAGTGATACTCCCCCCCCCCCTCCCAGCCGATCAGCTGAACAATGGGAAGGGAGCAAGATAGCAGCTCCCAGTAGGTATCAGAATAGCACTCAATAGTAAGGAATCCAAGTCCAGCTTGGGACTCCTCCAGTTACATGGGAGTAGGAGAAACAATAGGTTAGCTGAAAGCAGTTCTAATGTGTAGCACTGGCTGAAAGCTCAGACTCAGGCACAATGCACTGAGATGGTGCCTACACACCGATATTACACCTAAATAAATACATTTGTTGGTTCAAGAATAAAATTTTAATTGGCAGAGGGAATTATTTGCTATGTAAACAGTGTAATATAGAAATAAAAAGTACCCCATAAAAATCATGGAAGTATCCCCTTAAGGATATGTGAGCAGGGACAGTTGCAGCTGGTTTGCATCTTGCTAAATCTTATCAGGCAGCATAATAGATCCCATTATTTTTTGGAAAGGAGGCTTAGTGCCAGAAGAAGGCAGGCTTCACTAACCAAGTGAGAACTTCACTCAGGCACATTCCCTTGCAAAGGCTCACAGGATACCTTTGTCACTATACAATAGGCTGATGATTTTATCCTCATAGTGGTTTCACTTGTTCCCTTCCTTTTCCAGGCACGCCGCACTGGCAGACCCGACTGGAGGCTGCACAGAATGTACTACTCTGTAAGGAGGTCTTTGCCCAGTTGTCCCGCGAAGCTGTTCAGATCAAATCCCAAATCCCTCACATTGTCGTCAAAAACCAAATCATCTCCCAGCCGTTTCCTGGTAAGATAAATATTTATGTGCTTAATGAGCTGAATGTTACGGCGGGTAGTTGCTCCTCCAATAGTAATACCCAGTGGTCCCCAAACTGTGGGGCTTGGGATAAGGGGGGGTTAAATGATTTGTCAGGAACATTAAGATTTCTCAGATACAGTATAATGATTCACAGCAACCAGTCAGTACTAACTGCACACTAACAACGCATGCTATGTATGTTATTACATAAGTACTGGGTAAGTGTCAACAAAAGCCCCAGGAATTGGGTTGGACTGGTCATAAACTGCAAATGTCCTGCTGGAGCAGGCAATGTTCTGTAGCCCTACCGTAATCCATACTCTATACAATGTGGGGGGGTGGGGTGTTGGTTCACCATAAACAGAATATGTACCTACCAATGCTTTTCTGTCTGTCTTGACTGTGTAACTCCTCCATATACTCCTTACTTGGGTGCAACAAATACATCAGAACTGCTCAATAATTCTAAACCCCCTAACCTTTATTTTGCCAACAGGAACCACATCAGGTTCTGGGGATGGCCCAGGTCCTTAGTCTTATCAAGCAGTACTGCTGGTTTCTTTTTATCGAAGTATTACTTGTGTGTCCTGCTCCATAAAGGCTAACAAGACATATTTTTTAAGTTAAAGCCAAGGAAAAGGTGTAATGTATTATTCCTCAACCAATGGCTTGAGGGCAACATGTTGCTCACCAACCCAGTGGCCTCAAAGAATTTCTGGCTTGGAGGCAAGTTTTGGAGGAATACTGCCAAACAGAACCTCCTGTAGGCTTCCAGTCCATATAGGGGCTACCAAATAACCAATTACAGCCCTTATTTGGCACCCCAAGTACATGTTTTATGCTTGTGTTGCTTCCCAGCTCTTTTTACATTTGAATGTGGCTTACAGGTAAAAAAAAATGGCCAGGGACCCCTGTCCTAATATGATTGAAGCTGCTCTTTAAACTAGAAATGTGCTGTATAGACACTTTAATATGGCAATGGGACAATTGTCCCAACAACCCCCTTTTCCCCAAAAAAATACTTAGAGGCCAGGCACTGAAAAGCATGTCGGTTTATGTTGTTCAGCGAAACAAATGTTTGCCTTTGGGGAGTATTTTAAATACCCAATAGGAACTATTTCAAAGGAAACGACTGATGGGTTGCTAGGGGATACTAGACTTTACTAGCAAACCTTGCAGCATTATTAGAGAACTCCCATAGTGAGCAGCTTGGGCAGGATCATCTCTATAGCAGGATTGGAAGGAACTTATGCTCAGCAGCTGTATAGTAATCTCTCAGGTATCCGAAAGGGGAGCATTGGGGATCATGGGTGGAAAGCCTGTGTATTGGGGACCTGCTCTCTTTATTCAGCCATTCATTGCAGAGTTTCCTTAGTGTTTGCAGTAGCCATAAAGGTAACTTCCCGAAATAAGAGTGTGTTGATCAGAGATCTTTTATAGATTCCCAAACAAAGGCATAGTAGGAGGCCTATTAGCGTTGCCTGTGCTACTGGGCTATATGGGTTTCCTCTGTGCCTTTACATTGCACCCAGGACACGTAAGGCCACATTGTGCGGCTGAATGCTGGATTGATGCTGAAATCCTAAAACCATCCAGTGTTTTCTTGGCTTGTAAAATGGCAGCTCCTCCTTTTGTCAGACAACAGAGAGCGAAAACCACAACATTTTATTTATAGTACAGAGCCTAATGGAAGTTTCCAAGTGTCTTCTTTATCCAGCGGCATAATGAGGGGCACAGCAGCGGAGGCATTATGCCGTTGCCCTGGTATCTCTTTGTTATAGTACCCAGTAAAGCATCCATCTTTCAGCGTGCACAGCTTGTTCCCTGGCTCAGCGCTCCGCACTTCCTTTATTTTGTCTGATGCTCGTTTGGTATTCACTAAGCGTCCGCATCGAAGGCCTGATATATTTATAGGATGAGCCCTTTTGTAGGCTACACTTTACAGGGACTGGATTGGCTGGTAGTCTAGTACTGCTTTTGTACTTCCATATGTAGTTATTTATACACCTGGGACAAGTAACCAAAGTACCACTTTAGTGCCAGGTGTATTTGCAGAGGGATGTAACATACATAGTAAGTTGGGTTGAAAAAAGACATACGTCCATCAAGTTCAACCATAGTGGGAAGATTCAGTTGCCACCAGGTGCCACTGATCCAAAGGGCCAAGTCTCCCTTCACCTTAACCCTTCCTGTCTGCAAGGCAGGGCTTTGCTGTTTTGCCCTTCAGTTTCCCTTCATTCAGTGACTGATAAAAGAAATGTTGTCCTGTCTCCATAAATTTGCCATTGTGTGTTGTGAAGCAAATAAAAATATTTGTGCTTTGTTTTTATGTCACCCTTAGGGTTACAGCTGTCCATTTCCCTGTGTCACTCCTCGAATGACAAGAAGTCACAGAAGTCTAACAGTGACAAGATGGGAGCGGAAGATCATCTGTATGTCCTGGAACACAACCTACACCAGCTGATTAGAGAGGTAGGCCTATGTCCCATCACTGCAGAGGAGCCTCAGGAAGCATAAGCCTTTTGGCTGGCTCCCATGATGCCTCAGTCTCAGTAACCCTGCGTAGATCAGAGCAGTTAACCTCCAATCCTACTTGCCTTTCCCATAAAGATAATAATAAGCTTCCCCAGCGCAAGGCGGTTTATAAGGTTGTAATTGGGATACTTTTCTCCTATCCCACCTGAATGAAAAGAGCTTAATATTGCCCCAATTGGTGGGATAGTGGGGCTAATGCATTTCCCCAAAATAACAACCCCACCTAGTGTTACCTGTGAATATCAGGTGGAGAGAATAAAAGCATTAGTTTATTAGACATTAGAGGGGTGCTATATCCCCCCCCTGTCTCCATGACACGATGCCCTGCTAAGGTAAAAGGGAAAAAGTGCAAGAAGAGACCCTGAGGGTAAAGTTCAGCTTCGCAAGTGGGGTGGGGGGGGCGAGGTCCAATCATTTTGCTCTGAGCCAAGGATTGACAGTTTGAGAAAAGACTGCATCATTTTCCTGATGGGGTATTCAGCCTGCAGGAATGTGAGACCTGCCCACTGGTTGATCCCTGGCCCCATTCTCTTTGAAGAACAGGGCTAGTGTTGCCAGCTCATAGCATCCCATGTATTGCCATACACTGTAGCATATTGGTCCATTAGGCTCGAAAATACAGCCTGGTAACTGGCACCCTGCGCCAACTGAAGCAGCTGCTGCTTTCCCTTTGCCAGGATCATCTTGTCCTATTATACTTCAACATTGAAACTACCGAATCCAAAAATTCATTAAGTGTGTTAGATTCTAAAAGCCCCTTATTCTCTCAGTTTCATAAGCAGACTCTGAGCAACATCGTTATGCCCCACCCTGCGAGTGCACCCTTTGGGCACAAGAGAATGCGCCTGGCAGGACCGCAGGCCTTTGATAAGAATGAAATGGGTTTCATGCAGCAAAATGAGGGTCTGCTGGAGAAAATCATCAAGCAAGCGAAGCACATCTTCCTCAGGCGCAGGTAAGGGGTTGGTCTTGGGAGAGCCAGGACTTCACCGATGTGTGTCCCCTCTGATTCATGTCCCTATGCATGGAGAGGACCCCATCTGTATGTAGTAAGATCAGCTGTGTCTCCTCTGCTTTTTCTTACTTGGCTCTTTCCTCTTGCTGGTCTCTAGAACTGCCCGCACTATTGACAGCCTTGCCAGCCGAATCGAAGATCCACAAATCCAGGCCCATTGGTCAAGTATCAACGACGTTTACGAGTCGAGTGTGAAAGTATTAATTACATCTCAGGGCTACGAACAGATCTGCAAGTGAGTTAACCAGCCCACAAAAGTATTTCATTTATTTGTTTCTCTCCAGAAAGCAACCCAGGAAGGAAAGCTGTTCTATTGCTCCAGGCCTCGAGCTGTATTTTATGGCCTGTTAAGCTGCATAGTCTTAGTGGCTTTACTTCCCCTTTGTAACATGCTCTGTAGAGTGTGACCACTAGAGGGAATCTTCCATTGCAGTCGGATGAGGTGACCTCATAAGAGCAATCATGGCTGCACCCACAGATATGAACAGGCCTTATGCATGATACCCTGGGGGCAGTAGGTTATAATGAGTGCTTGTAAGAAATTAAAGTTAATGTATTCCTAGCATACATTTAAACACAAATAAAACAAAAAAATTAAGGTTAGGGCGTTGGTACCAAAACCCATGGAGGTGACAGGGTAAATTGGGACATAGGAGTGATGAACCTGATGTGCATAATGTTTTATTTAAGGCCTTATGTTTATCCCAGGTCTATCCAACTGCAGCTGAACATCGGGGTGGATCAGATCAGGGTGGTACACAGGGATGGACGCGTGATCACACTGTCCCACCAAGAACAGGAGCTGCAGGATTTCCTCCTATCACAGGTACGAGCTGGTCCACCCATGGCCAATCACAGTTCAGCGCTGAGGACACGCTGTAGATTAGATTGTTGCAGCAACAAATGATTTATATGAACTGTGGCAGAAATAAGAATTTGTTGTTTTTGTTTTTTTGCGCCAGATGTCACAGCACCAGGTTCTGGCCGTTCAGCAGTTGGCGAAAGTGATGGGCTGGCATGTACTGAGCTTCACCAATCACGTGGGGCTTGGGCAAGTAGAAAGCGTTGGTAACGCATCTTCCATCACAGTGACATCTCCGAATGGGGATTATGCCATTTCAGGTGAGTCTGTGTATCTGCTTCTGGGTCTGCACGCCATGTCTGTGGTATCCCTACAGAAGATTATACATCATTCCCATCAATCCCTGCCCCAGATATATCCCCTTTATCTTTCTCTGTTTCAGGGTGAAGACACACGGAGCTACTTAGTAGCAGCTAGTTGTCACAGCTACCAAACGCCAGAAAATCCCCTGCCATAGACAATAGTGAGAATTGCCTCTGCTAAAACACGTAGAGACAATTATCAGTAAATGTCTATTTCTGTAGCCACAACAAGTAGCTGCTACTAGTAGCTCCGTGTGTCTTCACCCTGCTTTCTCAATGTCTGTTAGTCGGAATGGCTCAGAAGTAAAGTCACAGTGCAAAGCATTAGGCAGTAGCTGAAATAGGGGTGCAGGTAACAAGTTGATCTGCCACATACTAGGTGCTGGCTGACGTATGGCAACACCGCCCCCCCTCACAGCTGGTTGAGGCACCAGTACAACCGCGTATGGATCACCGCATCCATTTAAGACAGGGGTGTCAAACTCAATCACATAAGGGGGCCAAAATCTAAAACACAGGCTAAGTTGCGGGCCAAATTTTTTATAAATATACTTAGTAAGATACTAAGGGGTATATTTATCACAATGTGTAAAAAGTGGAGTAAGACATTACCGGTGATGTTGCTCATAGCAGCCAATAGATGCTTTGCTACTATTGAAATCTGATTACTGATTGGATGCCTTGGGCAACACTACTGGTAATGCTTCACTCCACTTTTTACACAGCATGATACATATACCCCTTAGTCTTAGTTACTATGTGAGGAAAATGATCAGGCTGGATGGTCAGACACAGTCACCAAGGGCCACATAAGACAGCCAGGGGGGCCGGATTTGGCCCCCGGGCCTTGTGTTTGACATATATGATTTAAGAGATCCTTTTGCTGACTTGGCATTTGTCAGTGCAACATTGTATCCCCTTTATATATCCAAATCTAGCACTGGCTCAGTTTTATTATTACTAATCTCTTCCATACGCTCTGCTGACCCATCATGCCCTTTTGTTAACCCAAACTCTACCAGACCGTTGTTAATGAGCCGGTGCCCAGAAGCAAATCCCATATTCAGGATGGGCCCTGCCTAAATATTTAATGTTATTATTTTCCTCCCTTCCCTTCCTTCCTATGCCTCATTAGCTTTCATAACACACTACATTCCTTAATGGAGTCTGCTGTCGCCACTCTCTCCACTGGCAGAGATTTCCAGCAATGCATTATGCTTCGTGTCTGTTTCATTTCTCAGCTCTTTGGAACGGAACCAGATCTCTATCTTCTGATTATTTTCTTCCGTCTTCATTGCAGAAATAATTCATTTACACTTAACCTTTTGTGGTCAAATCTCCAGTCTGTTATGAACTGAAACGGAGCCAGTGGCCACAGTAACCCCCCCAAACAGCTTAATATACCCTTGATCTCTTGTTTTACAGTAAGGAACGGGCCGGAGAGTGGCACCAAGGTGATGGTGCAGTTCCCACGGTCCCAGTGCAAGGATCTGCCCAAGGGTGACGTCCTGCAGGAGAATAAGTGGCAGTATCTCCGGGGGCCGTACAAAGAGGTTCAGTGGAACAAAATGGAAGGTCGGAACTTCGTCTATAAGATGGAGTTGCTAATGGCAGCTTTGACTCCCTGCTAAGTCGTGCCCCCTAATGAAGACTATTATCTGGGACAAATATCCCAGAAACACTTGGCCGCAGCCAATCACTACTATTTCATTGAAATAAATATTTTTCTACCTTTCTTTTGTGTTTGACAATGCGGCAGTTGCACAAAACTGAAGAGCAACAGAGCTTGGCTGGTATCTGGGCCAAATGGATAAGCAGCATGGAAGCCTATTGACTTCACTTGCAGATACAACTTGATTATTGATTTCTTATCAATATACAACACATGTTCCGTAGCGCTAAAAGGAAATGTCAACCCTTTTTTAGCTTTTTTTTTTTTAGCTAGCTGCACCACTGAGCATTGCATTAAAGACACTGAAGCAGAACAAGTGCTTTTTTAAATTGTGTGTTTCTATGGCAACCCATGTATGGTTATTCTATTGGCACTTCTGGTTTGGAGGGTGGGCAATCCGGAGGTCAGCGATGACGTTGGGATAGGAAAGCGGTTTCATTATGCATAAGCTCTGGTTTTCAGATAAACAACACTGCATAGAATCTCTGTCTTGGTAAAGACCAGGGCATTCTGGGTAAATACTTTAGAAGATTTCAGCCGTTTTGGCAAATGCATAGTTGAAGAGCTTCCAAGTGCATGTGATTTAAGGTATTTAAAGAGTTGACATTTTAATAGGCTTCTATTTATAGAGAGAAACTTGTCTGGCCTTTATTTGTCCTTAAACAGAGATAATACATCTTCCCATCAGTCCCTGCCCCTATCCGCTTGTAGGTAGCACCCACTGGGATAAAGAAAGTTGTGGAAGTCTAATAGCCAATAGCAACCATTCAGCTGTTTGCTTTCAAGCAGGTGACCTGTAATTGGGGCAGCTGATCGGTTGCTATGGGATACTAGACCGGGTGAAATGTTGCCCTTTTTAATATATTACCCTCTTGGAAGGCTTCACTTGCTTGAGAGGCTGTGTGTCCATAGAGAGATACAGGATAATTGGATCACTAGGACTTTTCTCTGGGAATGCTGTCTGAAGTAGGATAAGGATTTCATGTTATGGGGATCATTCATTTGCCCTAAGGCCTTGCATAGAGCTCCAGTTTCCTCTTCGTTTTACTACATTTACCCCATAACCCAGGGAGGTCTGTGTAACCTGATAAGCAGTGTGTAAAGCCTATTCCTTCCTCTTAGCAGTGGGGATCAATACACAAACACACTTACCCCCCTTGGGTTTGTAATGGGGATCTGTTGGCCAGTTCTGCACCACATATTCTGCGAGTACATAAAACAATCAGCTAAAATCTGCTAAGGAAAATATTTGAACATCTGGGCTGGGGTTTAGCAGGTCATATCCCAGCGTGAAATACTCCAGCCAATGTGTCCTCCTCCGCCCCCCCCCAGGGCTGGGCCATTTGCCCTTATCCAAGGAAGCTGCTGTCTGGATATTGCATAGGGGCTATGAAAAGGGAATATAACAGACTGTAACATTATAAGAAGCCATTTCTTGTTATAAATAGTCATACAATACAGATATGGCCACCATTAAAGGAACTGAAACCCTGCTAGTGACTCCCTGGGCAGCAGCAGTCAGTGCTTTTGTTGTTTCAGTGAAGGCCACTTACCTACTGAGCTGCTCCGGGGACTCCGGTGCCCATGGCTGTCCCTTGTTTGAGAAGCCAGGAGATTCTAAGAGCCCTGCCCTCTCACTGCTATTTATTTACTCATTCCAGCATTAATACATCGGCCATCCTGATATAGTTCCATGGCAGCAAATAGACATTTAATTGAAATCCTATCCCATCAGACCTTCATAGTGGGCTCCCAGTAACGCATAGTGAATATGGCTTCAGCTGGTTATCAGAAAGACACATGGATTTCTGTCCTGCTATAGGAAGGCAGGGCCTATCATGGTATAACTTGATTTGGGAAGCCCCCCATCCCCACTCAGAGGACATGAAGCCCACTTGGCTGCCAAATGTATACCTCCTAAAATTTAAAAAACGGAAAAAGTAAAATAATGATCTGTTGCTTGTAGCGCATAAATATTTTTGGGTCACACCCATTTTAAATGGCAGCATCAGAAGCACAAAGAACATCAGAAGATTAACATTTCATTCCAGTAGGATCACTGCAGAAATGGCCAGTGAGCACTCTATTAACCCCAGACATGTCCGTATGATAGATTACTGGAGAAATGGCCAATAAGCACTCCATTAACCCTTGAAATGTCAGTAAGATCACTGCAGAAATGGCCAATGAGCACTCCATTAACCCTTGAAATGTCAGTAAGATCACTGCAGAAATGGCCAATAAGCACTCCATTAACTTTTGAAATGTTAGTAAGATCACTGACTCCATTAACCCCAGACATGTCACTAAGAATCCTGTTATGACTTATTTGCATACGTATGAGGCGGTCTCCTCAATCCCTTTAGCTTGTTTGTGTATCCCCACTCCTGGCTCTACCTAAGCTGATCAGAAAACCCTGCGCTACACTGATGAGCCCCAAGAAGGGTGAAACCGGTCTGTAGTTGGGAATCTGATCGGCTATTATCCTGGCTTCTGCTTTAAACCCAGTGGGTGAGCTTTAGCCTATAGGATAAACCCATGTAAATTGGACTTTTCTAGGAGCCTTAAGGAATTTCTTTCCAGAATCCTGTTATGACTTAAAGGGACAGTAACACCAAAAAATGAAAGTGTATAAAAGTAATTACTATATAATGTAATGCTGCCCTGTACTGGTACAACTGGTGTGGTTTCCTTAGAAAGACTACTATAGTTTATATAATAAAGCTTCTGTGTAGCTATGGGGGCAGCCATTTACAGGAGAAAAGGCACAGGTTACTTAGCAGATAACAGATAAACCCCCATTATATTCTACAAAGCTTATCTGTTATCTGCTATGTGCCTGTGCCTTTTCTCCTTTTTCCCAGCTTCAATGGCTGCCCCCATGTTGACATAGCAGCTTATTATATAAACTATAGTAGCGTTTCTGTTGCAAACACACCAGTTTTACCAGTGCAGGGCAACAGTACATTATATTTTAATTACTTTAAAACACTTTCATTTTTGGCGTTACTGTTCCTTTAAGATCACTGGAGAAATGGCAAATAAGCACTCCATTAACCCTTGAAATGTCAGTAAGATCACTGGAGAAATGGTCAATAAGCACTCCCTTAACCCCAGACATGTCAGTAAGATCACTGGAGAAATGGTCAATAAGCACTCCCTTAACCCCAGACATGTCAGTAAGATCACTAGAGAAATGGCCAATGAGCACTTCATTAACCCCAGACATGTCAGTAAGATCACTGGAGAAATGGCCAATAAGCACTCCATTAACCCTTGAAATGTCAGTAAGATCACTGGAGAAATGGCCAATAAACACTCCATTAACCCCAGACATGTCAGTAAGATCACTGGAGAAACGGCCAATAAGCACTCCATTAACCCTTGAAATGTCAGTAAGATCACTGGAGAAATGGCCAATAAACACTCCATTAACCCCAGACATGTCAGTAAGATCACTGGAGAAACGGCCAATAAGCACTCCATTAACCCTTGAAATGTCAGTAAGATCACTGCAGAAATGGGCAATGAGCACTCCATTAACTGCAGACTTACCAGTTAGATCACTGGAGAAATGGCCAAAGCACTCCATTAACCCCCAACATGCCAGTAATATCACTGCAGAAATAGCCAATGAGCACTCCATTAACCCCCAACATGCCAGTAATATCACTGCAGAAATGGCCAATGAGCACTCCATTAACTTCAGACATGACCCCCCCCCACCACCATTTTGGAGCAAGTGTCACTGAGTAGGTATGCAACCCCTTCATTGGAAAGAAATGACTCACAAGACTCACTAATGTATTCATTTACTTCCAAATAGCGACAATAAAAATGTAAACAAAGTCACCATAGGACTCACTCACTCACACACACACAAAATAAATTATCATTCCCACCCTGCAATGTGTATCCGCTTGATATGGATGCGTTGTGACACGTCACCGAGCCGCAACTGGCATCTCATCCAACTGGTTCTGTCAGTTGAAAAGATCAATGTCTGGAGATTAGGATTGGGCGCCGGATCCCTTGCCCCGTACACAGCAGTTGCCTATGTGCAAACCATGATCAAGTGCTTTTTTTACAGTATGGGCTTATTGACTAAAACTGGGGGATATTTCCCCCAGGAACCCATAGCAACCAATCAGAGATAAGCTTTGTTCAGACAGCTGCAGAACAACAATTAAAGAAAAAGTTTCATTGGCTGCCAGGGGTTACAACAAATGTAAGTAAATGAGCCCCCATGAAAGTCAGTGCAGAAGTGCCCCGAGTGCAGAGAGGCTACCAACCCTCTACACAATGGTGGGGAATACTGTCAGTGCCTATAGAAGAGTAACCTTACAGTTCTTTCACAGTTTCCATAAAAGTAAGTGATCTTCCTCTGGCGAATGTGGATCTCGAGGTAGATCATGTACATCAGGTGCTTCATTGGTCCGATATTATTCGCATTTCAATCTCCTCCGCTATGGGGAACCAAGAAACATGTGTTAGTATAAAGGGAAAGAATAACATTGTGTCCGTCCGTCCGTCTATGTATGTATGTATCTATCTGTCTGTCTGTCTGTCTGTCTGTCTGTCTGTCTGTCTATCTATCTATCTATCTATCATCTATCTATCTATTATCTATCTATCTATCATCTATTCTATCTGTCTGTCTATCTGTCTATCTATCTATCTATCTATCTATCTATCTATCATCTATTCTATCCGTCCGTCCGTCTATGTATCTATCTATCTATCTGTCTGTCTGTCTGTCTGTCTATCTGTCTATCTATGTATCTATCATCTATCTGTCTGTCTGTCTGTCTATCTATCTATCTATCTATCTATCATCTATCTATCTATTATCTATCTATCATCTATTCTATGTCTGTCTATCTGTCTGTCTGTCTATCTGTCTATCATCTATCTATCTATCTATTCTATCTGTCTGTCTGTCTGTCTATCTATCTATCTATCTATCATCTATCTATCTATCTATCTATCTATCTATCTATCTATCATCTATCTATCATCTATCTATCTATCTATCTATCTATCTATCTATCTATCATCTATCTATCTATCTATCTATCTATCATCTATCTATCTATTATCTATCTATCTATCTATCAATCATCTATTCTATATGTCTGTCTATCTGTCTATCTATCTATCTATCTATCTATCTATCTATCTATCTATCTATCTATCTATCTATCATCTATTCTATCCGTCCGTCCGTCTATGTATCTATCTATCTATCTATCTATCTGTCTGTCTGTCTGTCTGTCTGTCTGTCTGTCTGTCTATCTGTCTATCTATGTATCTATCATCTATCTGTCTGTCTGTCTATCTATCTATCTATCTATCATCTATCTATCTATTATCTATCTATCATCTATTCTATGTCTGTCTATCTGTCTGTCTGTCTATCTGTCTATCATCTATCTATCTATTCTATCTGTCTGTCTGTCTGTCTATCTATCTATCTATCATCTATCTATCTATCTATCTATCTATCTATCTATCTATCATCTATCTATCATCTATTCTATCTGTCTGTCTGTCTATCTGTCTATCTATCTATCTATATATCTATCATCTATCTATCTATCTATCTATCTATCTATCTATCTATCTATCATCTATTCTATCTGTCTGTCTGTCTATCTGTCTATCATCTATCTATCTATCTATCTATTATATCTGTCTGTCTGTCTGTCTATCTATCTATCTATCTATCTATCATCTATCTATCTATCTATCTATCTATCTATCTATTATCTATCTATCATCTATTCTATCTGTCTGTCTGTCTATCTGTCTATCTATCTATCTATCTATCATCATCTATTCTATCTTTCTATCTATCTATCTATCTAATCTATATTCTAAACCAAATATACTGACCCACTCCAACTCCAACCCAGCTGTTATATTTATGTAGCCACACCCAACCCATGCTTTCCTGATGTCACCTTCCTTTCAGATGTAAAATATAACCAACACTGGCAAAACTATTGGCACCCAAGAGTTAGTATTTGGTATCAGGCCATATGGATACCAATAGCCATGAACAAACATCTACAACCCTCTACTGACAGTTTGGACCACTCTTCTTTTGAAAACAGCTTCAGTTCTCCCAGATTTTAATGGTGCCTTCTCCCAATTGTAGTTTTCAGATCCCTCCACCGCACAAGTGTTCCATGGGATTTAGATGCTTTGTCTATAACCAATTCCTAAGTGGTAGTGTGGATCGGCTGATTACCCATGATCTGTGACCTTCTCACACTGGGTTTAATTATGCACTCCTGCCTTTGCTCATCTCCTGATTTCATGAAGCCATGGCACAGACACACGGCACCCAGATCCATGGGCAGCAAAGCAACCGCCAAATGTCACAGAACCTTCTCCATGTTTTACTGTAGGGATGGTCTTTAATTTAACTAAAGGCTTCATTTGAAGTTCTAATTGCATCTCATCTGTCCACAGGACACTCACCCAGAAGAATTTTGGCTTGTTTGGCTGTGTTTTGGTGAATTCTGGTCAGGTTTTCTTATGTTTCTCTGTCAGCAGTTGGGTCTTCCTGGGTCTCCAACCTTTGTGTTGGTAATGGATTGTGTGAAGAGAAGCAGTTGGGTCTTCTTGTGTCTCCTACCATTAAGTTGGTGATGGATGGTGTGAGGAGAAGCAGTTGGGTCTTCCTGGGTCTCCTACCATTGAGTTGGTAATGGATGGTGTGAGGAGAAGCAGTTTGGTCTTCCTGGGTCTCCTATCATTGAGTTGTTGAATGGTGTGAGGAGAAGCAGTTTAGTCTTCCTGGGTCTCCTACCAATGAGTTGCTGATGGATGGTGTGAGGAGAAGCAGTTGGGTCTTCTTGTGTCTCCTACCATTAAGTTGGTGATGGATGGTGTGAGGAGAAGCAGTTGGGTCTTCCTGTGTCTCCTACCATTGAGTTGGTAATGGATGGTGTGAGGAGAAGCAGTTTGGTCTTCCTGGGTCTCCTATCATTGAGTTGTTGAATGGTGTGAGGAGAAGCAGTTTAGTCTTCCTGGGTCTCCTACCAATGAGTTGGTGATGGATGGTGTGAGGAGAAGCAGTTTGGTCTTCCTGGGTCTCCTACCACTGAGTTGCTGATGGATGGTGTGAGGAGAAGCAGTTGGGTCTTCTTGTGTCTCCTACCATTAAGTTGGTGATGGATGGTGTGAGGAGAAGCAGTTTGGTCTTCCTGGGTCTCCTACCACTGAGTTGCTGATGGATGGTGTGAGGAGAAGCAGTTGGGTCTTCTTGTGTCTCCTACCATTAAGTTGGTGATGGATGGTGTGAGGAGAAGCAGTTTGGTCTTCCTGGGTCTCCTACCACTGAGTTGCTGATGGATGGTGTGAGGAGAAGCAGTTGGGTCTTCTTGTGTCTCCTACCATTAAGTTGGTGATGGATGGTGTGAGGAGAAGCAGTTGGGTCTTCCTTGGTCTCCTACCATTGAGTTGGTAATGGATGGTGTGAGGAGAAGCAGTTGGGTCTTCCTGGGTCTCCTATCATTGAGTTGGCGATGAGGAGAAACTGTTGTACTTTGTTAAAGGTCAGCTTGAAACTGTCTGGCTGTTAATTGAGGTTATTTGACCACAGTTTGAATAATCCGCAATCTTTGATTCATTGTTCTCCTGAATCTGCCTCCAGTGAGATTTGCTACAATGCTAGGGCCTCAAGCTTCTTCCTAGTAAATGTTTGACTCAGGAACATTAAAGTCAATAAGGTCCCTGGAGATGGGCTTGTGGCCATAGAATATCCATGCTTTGCTCCGACAGATCTCTGCTTTTCCTCTGACAATTCAATCCGGTTGGACTGAAGAAGGATCAGCACAGCCGAGCTGACTAACAAAACAAAGGAGAATCACCTGCTTGAAGTCTAACTGCTAAAAGGTGCCACTAATTTTGTGTGTTAGGATTATTGTAGTTCTGCTGGAAGTGACTGAACCCCATAGAGCTGTGTGTGCCCAGCTTTACCCTCCCCTGCCCCAGTGAGTACGAGCAACACAAGTGATTACCTCTTTTGAGCTGCTTTTTCTTATGATAAATATTTGCGCATTTGTTGCAAATCCACAGAAAACAGACTAAAACCGCCGACCCGGCAGCCAGAAATGCAATGAACACAGCCACAAAATAGAAGTCTTCATAGAGGATTTCTGGAAGAAAGTGGTGGAACATAAACTGATATCAGTCACCAGTAGGGGGTGCCGCTCATTCTGCCGCCAACCTCACCAGCAACTGCCAGCTCCCTACACAAATGTATATTACTGCCCTGAATTATCATTTCCTCATACTCTCCCTATGGGCCCCAGGAATGGCGGCGCTGATGGACAACAAGGCCCTCTCTATGGACTCTTGAAAACCATAGAAACCATTAATTAGTTGTTCACCATTAACTTAAATTGTGACGCAGAGAGTGCCATTCTGAGATAACTTGCAATTGGTCTTCATTTTTTATTATTTGTGGTTTTGTAATTATTTAGCTTTTTTTTTTGTTCAGCAGCTCTCCAGTTTGGAATGTTGGCAGCTATCTTGCTGCTAGGGTCCAATTTAACCTAGCAACCAGGCAGTGGTTTGAAAGAAAGACTGGAATATGAATAGAGGAGGGCCTAGATAGAAAGATAAGTAATAAAAAGTAACAATAAAATTGTAGCTTCCCAGAGCATTTGCTTTTTGCCTGCTGGGGTCAGTGACCCCCATGTAAGAGATGGAAAGAGTCAGAAGAGGAAGGCAAATAATTCAAATGCTAAATTAAAAAATGAAGACCAACTGAAAAGTTGCTAAGAATAGGTAAACCAATAAGGAGGAAGAGGATTTGCACACAGGAAGCATCTGCCAAGGCAAGGCCAACCCTCCAGGGAGGAAATATATTGCTTTTTAATCAGAATAACTGGATATTAGGGGTCCAGTCTGACCCTGTATTAATATAGTTTTTCTTTATATTAAATGCCAGAGAAACCCAAGACCAATAAGCATCTTCGCAACATCACGCCTGCCCTTGGGGTACCTACCATGAACATTAAGGACAATTGTACCATGTTTGGTGAGTCCAAATTCTTCGGTGACCGTCACCACGTAAAACCCAGTGTCCTTCACTCCAACATTCAGCAGTTTTATAGAACCGTTCTCGTAACTGTGGACCCTGTCGCTGTAGCTCTGCGAGATGTTAAGGTAAGACCCCGCCTTCCATTGGATAATGTGCTGGATGCCTCGGCTGGACATGTGATCCCACTTGATGGAAGGGGTCCCATTGCACAGGCATTCTATGGCCAGAACGATATCCTGTGACACGGTGGTGTTTATGATGGGGTCCTGGACGTGAAGCGTGACACCATGGTCTGGAAAAGAAATGGAAACCTGTATGTTAAAGGGGAACTCCACCCAAACACAAGCTTTTTGAAACACAATTTCAAGCAACTTTACAATATACAGGTATAGGACCCGTTATCCAGAAAGGGAATAATTTAACCATTAAATAATAGGGGCTGTTCTATCCCCAATAAGGGGTAATTATATCTTAGTTGGGATCAAGTACAGGTACTGTTTTATTATTACAGAGAAAAGGGAATCATTTAACCATTAAATAAACCCAATAGGGCTGTTCTGCCCCCAATAAGGGGTAATTATATCTTAGTTGGGATCAAGTACAGGTACTGTTTTATTATTACAGAGAAAAGGGAATCATTTAACCATGAAATAAACCCAATAGGGCTGTTCTGCCCCCAATAAGGGGTAATTATATCTTAGTTGGGATCAAGTACAGGTACTGTTTTATTATTACAGAGAAAAGGGAATCATTTAACCATGAAATAAACCCAATAGGATTGTTCTGCCCCCAATAAGGGGTAATTATATCTTAGTTGGGATCAAGTACAGGTACTGTTTTATTATTACAGAGAAAAGGGAATCATTTAACCATGAAATAAACCCAATAGGGCTGTTCTGCCCCCAATAAGGGGTAATTATATCTTAGTTGGGATCAAGTACAGGTACTGTTTTATTATTACAGAGAAAAGGGAATCATTTAACCATTAAATAAACCCAATAGGGCTGTTCTGCCCCAATAAGGGGTAATTATATCTTAGTTGGGATCAAGTACAGGTACTGTTTTATTATTACAGACAAAAAAGAAATCAGTTTTAAATTTCTGAATTATTTGATTAAAATGCAGTCTATGGGAGACGGGCTTTCCGTAATTTCTGGATAACGGGTTTCCGGATAAGGGATCCCATACCTGTACAATTAAAAAATATGCAGCTGTTTCATGATTTTTATTAGAAGATGTTGCTTTAAGATGAGATTACAATTGATCTGCATATTCTTTGCACACACAGTACATGCCTCGCCTATACGGCCCGTCCCATGGTGAGGAGGGAAAGTAAGGAACATCCTGTGCTGTAGGTATAAGCTATAATGAAATGAGGCGCTGCACAGCCATATTATAAAGTAGGCAGGACCGAGGCTCCCCAATAACACTGAGAAGCCCAGTATATAACTGAAATGTATTGAGATACCACCCTTTAGTGAAGAAGCCAGAGGTAGAGGTCCGGAATGGGATTCCAAATAGGCCCTGGCATTCCAGGTACACAGAGGCCCAAACAGCCCCCCAGCAGCCCAATAAATAGTGACTGTCTATGGCATCTTACAGCAGCCCCTCTGGGCCACCATTTTGTGCTGGTCTGTGTGCTCCCTCAGGCATCACATGACAGGAAGTAGTGTGGGAGCCAGACTGGGATTCCAAATAGGCCCTGGCATTCCAAGTACCCAGAGGCCCAAACAGCCCCCCAGCCCAATAAATAGTGAGTGTCTATGGCATCTTACAGCAGCCCCTCTGGGCCACCATTTTGTGCTGGTCTGTGTGCTCCCTCAAGCATCACATGACAGGAAGTAGTGTGGGAGCCAGACTGGGATTCCAAATAGGCCCTGGCATTCCAAGTACCCAGAGGCCCAAACAGACCCCACCAGCCCAATAAATAGTGACTATGGCATCTTACAGCAGCCCCTCATTTGCCTGAACCCACAGATTGCCAGTCCGTGCCTGCAGAGGTTTCATGTCTTTGATACGTACCCTGACTTCCAGTCACAGTGGAACCTACAGCCCAGCACAAAGGAGCCGCCTAATACAGCAATATCAGCACTTATTGGGTGAACTATAGAATTAAAGGGGACCTGTCACCCTAAGGAATAATTCCAAATTATATTCTATTAAAATATATTTTCAAGCAAAATAAACATCACTTACACTAAATAAATAATATAAATAGTTTCCTTCAGTTCTGGAATTACCCAATCCCAGAAAGCAGGCAGGCACCATTGTGGGCACTGTTATTAAGGCAAGTTTTGTATCACCCCAAAATCTTATGTATGTGCCAGAATGGAGGACCTAAAGCAAATGCCCATGCACTGGCTAAATAATTAGATAGTGAGGAGAGAGGGGGAAAGTGAGTGCTGAATGGAAAGTGAAAGTAATTGTCTGCCTAAGGCATAGAGGTGGGGCAGGCATTGTATGATTGACAGCTGGGATTTTTAAATACCTTTATTATGGGTATGAATGTGTTAATAAAAAAAGGAATTGGGTTCATTTGGAAAGGACTTTAATTATACAGTTTTTGATGTCAGGCAGGTGACAGGTCCCCTTTAAGAAGTTCCAGTACAATGGGAGTCTCCTGGACTCGCCCATTTCCGAGAGATTAATCTAGTTAAATAGCACTTACCTGTGTAACTGCCCTGAGAAGAACTTGGCAAGAGAACCATCTAAATCAGTCATAGTTAAAGAGAAACAAAGCTGGACCTGCTATATCCTGCTGGCTGGGTTAGTCCTTCTCTGCCCCATGAGTTGGTTAACGTTGGTGCCCAACTAACAAACGGGTTTCTGGGGAGGCAGGTTGTACCTATGGGCCTACTCCAAGCCTTTTACTCTAGTATTGGTCACTTCTAGTCAGGATGGAATTAGTAATCAGTAGGGGGGGGAATCAGTAGGGGGCTGATAGGATCGGGGCTGCTGGGCCTTCTACTGTCCAGTCCTTGAGCTGTGCCACGTAATCAGGGAGTACTAAGGGCCTATGGCAGGTACTCGAGTGCCTGATCCAAAGAGTTTATAACTGTATCACCCAAGGTCTTTCTTCTGTGAAGAAGACTTCAAGGGAATCACTTTCATCATCTAGAGCAGTGATCCCCAACTAGTGGCTCAGGGGCAACATGTTGCTCCCCAACCCCTTGGGTGTTGCTCTCAGTGCCCCCAAACCAGGGAGTTATTTTTTAATTCCTGACTTGGGGGCAAGTTTTGCTTGTATAAAACCGTATGTACTGCCCAATAGAGCCTCCTGTGGGCTATTAGTCCATATAGGGGCTACCAATATCTAATCCAACTCTTTTACATTTGGGGGCCCCCTGATCAAGGTAATGATAATATATGGAACCTGATTTAAATTTGGGCTAAAAATTGCTGTCTCCTTTAAAGATTACACTTTGGAACCCACTTGTGGGTTCACTCTGGTCATGTTTGAGGTCAGGGCTGGAACTAGGGGTACGCAGAAGAGGCGTGTGTCTGGGGTGGAACATGGACGCCATTGGGGGAGAGTGGGGATATGTATAGAGATTGGAGCAGTGAGCGAGGGGCAGGGGAAGGATCACTGCAGACATAGTAGCCTGTAGACGCAAAGTAGGATGTGGGGAGCCTATCAGAGCTCAGTCTTCATACAGGGAAAAATAAACTGCTCTCAGGTTTGTCACACCCCTGGCCGAGCACCCACATAGATCCTGGCGGGTCTCTTGCAATGCAAGGCGCTAAATACCACGGGCTGAGTACCTGAGTAGCCTGGGAACGTGCCAAGTAGAACTGTAACTGTTGTGTGATTGCACCTATAGCTGTCACAGCATTCACATGGCCTCCCGGATCTCAAATGAGACCATGAATTCCGTGCAGGCCATAGAAACTCATATGTAGCCAAATATTTGTACTAATCAGCCAGTATAGAGGAATCCGCGGGTCACTGTACAGACAAATGCACTGCTGAGCATAGTAAACACAATCTCAATAGTTTCTCATTCCTGGCCCAAGCCATAATAACAGAGCAAATAGCAACTGACAAGGAAACACTAATGCACATTGTAAACATAATGCTCCATTGGGGCAGAAGTCAGGAAATGTACAGCCTCTCAGCTACTTAGGAGCTGCATTACACTCCCCCATGAGAATCGGCAATAAAATGAACATAAATATTGCTATGAGATCCAAATATAAGCCAGACTCCTGAGCAAAATGCATAATGTGTTCAGCGTAACCTTCCAACGTGTCATTTCTCTCTATGGCTGCCCCGGAAAATATTGAATTTCCACATATCAGATTTTGTGGCATTGTCTCTTTAACTAGAGAGTGTTACAAATACTGAATTCTGATTGAATGTTCTCTTAATGTGCCTGTTTATACAAGTATGGGACCTGCGTTCCAGAATGCTGTGGGCCAGCGGTTTTCCGGATTTTTCCGTAGTTTTGGATACCTTAAGGAAAATGGATTCTTTCCAGGGTTGGACTGGGGTGTGGGCCCACTGGGACTGCATCTCCAGCGCCCCCCCACACCCCCCAGGGGCCTCCCTGCATGCATATCTCCAATCTGGGGCCCACTGGGTTTTTCCCCAGTGTCTCGCTGGCCCAGTCCAACCCTGATTCTTTCTGACTCAGCCCCGGGACGTTAGCTTGGTACAGACAATATTATCCAGTAAGAGCTCCACGCCCTACAACCCAACATTGCACTTGTAAGAGAATAAAAGAAACGCTCACATTATAGGCTGTTTCTAACTTGCTATTGTTGGAAAGCAGCTTATTTATAGTTCAGCATTTTCACAACGTCCTTCAGCCAGCACACAGTGGGGTTAGGTTCCGAGCCAGCCCCTAGCATAGATAATAATATAAACATCCCGGTTGTGTATTTCTGTCCTATGGAAATTAGGCGCCGTGCTCACAATGCAAATAGGATTGGCCAAATTCAAACTACACAGAAAAACACAAGCAGTTAACACAGAAAATAAAAGTGCTCACAAGAGGAGACTACATATACTGTACAGGTATGGGATCTGTTATCCAGAAAGCTCCGAATTATGGAAAGCCCGTCTCCCATAGACTCCATTTTAATCAAATAATTCAGAATTTTAAAACTGATTTCCTTTTTTTCTGTAGAAATAAAACAGTACCTGTACTTGATCCCAACTAAGATATAATTACCCCTTATTGGGGGCAGAACAGCCCTATTGGGTTTATTTCATGGTTAAATGATTCCCTTTTCTCTGTAATAATAAAACAGTACCTGTACTTGATCCCAACTAAGATATAATTACCCCTTATTGGGGCAGAACAGCCCTATTGGGTTTATTTCATGGTTAAATGATTCCCTTTTCTCTGTAATAATAAAACAGTACCTGTACTTGATCCCAACTAAGATATAATTACCCCTTATTGGGGGCAGAACAGCCCTATTGGGTTTATTTAATGGTTAAATGATTCCCTTTTCTCTGTAATAATAAAACAGTACCTGTACTTGATCCCAACTAAGATATAATTACCCCTTATTGGGGGCAGAACAGCCCTATTGGGTTTATTTAATGGTTAAATGATTCCCTTTTCTCTGTAATAATAAAACAGTACCTGTACTTGATCCCAACTAAGATATAATTACCCCTTATTGGGGGCAGAACAGTCCTGTTGGGTTTAATTAATGTTTTATTGATTTTTTAGTAGACTTAAGGTATGGAGATCCAAATTACGAAAAGACCCCTTTTCCAGAATACCCTTGGTCCCGAGCATTCTGGATAATGGGTCCTATACCTGTATATATATATTCACCAACCATTCAGTTATTCCATGTCAGTGGGTCCTTAGATCAATAACATGCCCACCATGACAGTGAGTCAGTATACAGGCAAAACTCCACAGATTAAATACTATCATTTCTAAAAGCACCAAATTGTGCAAAACTGGACCCAGCCATTGGATGGAAGCGCTCTTTCATTTAAACCACGTGACTCATCTGGGTGCCTCAGAGGGACAAAAGCCTTCCAGACAAGTCCTCCGAATGTGTATTCATTGCAAAGGGAATAGTAGGTGACACCAGTAAAACCAACTGGTGCCAATAAGCATTTTTATATAAATATACCAATTATAACAAGTACCTAGGAGTAGGTCACCTGATACAGGTGTGAATACTGCCGTAGAATAGACAATATAATAATATAAATGGTATGCAGTGGTACATATGAAATGATTATTTGGTGCACATAACAGTCATAAATGTATCCCAAATTCAGCCATACACAAAAACTGAGGTTGCTCTGTGCTTTTGGTATGGTCCAAGATGGAGACGGCATTTACACTGAAACTATAAAGGTCTAATATGGGTTTGGGAGCTTTACTTATCTTTAAAAGTACTGTTCCACTTCCAAATCTTGCTAGATAGTTTCTTTAAAGGGTAACTAAAACCTAGCACTAAGAAAAGAACTTGCATGTAGAACGTTTTACCAGGCTCTACCCATACCCATTCTATTTCCCTGTGGGACCCAAATGTAGTTTTATCAACTCTATGTAAAGCCCCATTTGGACCTTCAGTTCAAAACATCCCTTGTAGTCTTCATTATTTATCTTTTATAGATTTTTAATTATTCCTAACATAACTTTCTCTTCTACCTCTTTTCAGCTTTCGAAAGGGAGTCGCTGACCCCGGCAGCCAATAAACTATATCTCTGTGAGGCTACAAGTTTAATTTATTGTTACTTTTTATGCTTAATCTTTCAATTAGTCCCTCTCCTATTTGTATTCCAGACTCTCGTTTAAAAATTTGTTTGGTTGCTAAGGTAAACAAGACCCTAGCAACCAGATCATTGTCTCAGAATATCAGTGTCTATGCCCCAGGGATTGTGATGTGAGTGTGTTTTCTAGTAACGACAAAGAATTTGCCAAAATATGTAAAGCTGCAAAGTGAATGGAATAAATGGAATTTGAAATATGACAGATTGAGCGGCTGACACTGGTGGATTCTGGTGGAGTCCAGTGTTTAAAAAATGCACAATTATATAAATATAGCGATGAGCTTTGTGATTGGTTGTTTCTGTGATAGCGGCCTATGAGGTTAATTCATGGCCAAGGGCAAAATTAGAGCTTTGTATATATATTTATTTTACACTAACTTGTCTCAAATATTTGACACATCTGTTTTTAAATGAAGAGTTGATATTAATAGAGAGGGATATAAATGGCGGAATTCTAAGGCAATTTGCAGCCAAGGCCGCCATCATGGGGGGACAGGTTTATCAGTGGGTTGCTATGGTTAATAAGGGACATAGTTGGGCAGGGTCTGTTTAGACAAGCATTGTATTAAAACTGGGCCCCCGGGGGGCATGGGTAGCCGGGGGCTTATAACTCAATCTTGGGTTGCTACCTGCTTGGTTTTGAACAGGAGAGCCTGGTTTTTCTTGATACGATCTGGTTCTGCCTTGTGAGACCTTCACTGTCCTCTAATGTCGTATCCCTAATGTCACAACCCCACCAATGAATTTCACAGATCCACCCCCTTATGTCATGGTCCCGCCCCCAACACCACCATTCTGACCCCTCCCCTTTTCCCAGTTTTCACAACCAGCAACCCTAACTTAGACCCAATGGGGAGGTGGGCCCTGCCAGCTACTTAGTATGAATTCTGATGATGGTTCTGACTATGGTCACTGTCCCTAGCAACCTCATTTTAAATCCCAAGCTGTCAGGGGCAATTCTGATGCTGCTTTTTTGCCTCCCTGATATTCTGCGGGACAAGGTTCTCCCCTTACCGTTTGGTATAAGCCCTGCAAGCTGGAGGCAGGCAGAATAATAAAATGCAAACAGTTCTTTCTACAAGATTCTATGGGGTTTTATAATAGTTGGAACATTTACTCAAGGTCCAGTAACCCATAGCAACCAATCATGTTTTCTTTCTATACTGCCTGCTGAGTAGTTGCTAGGGGATACAAGACTGGCAACAAACTGCCCTTATCATTAAACCTCCTCCTAAAAGTCTCAATTTTGTCTTAATGTCCCATTAATTGCCCCCTCCTTATTATGTTTTTTTTACATATCCTTTTACTTAGGTTGCCCGTGTGTTCTTTGTTTTTCCCATTTAGTAAAACGACTGATAACAAATCCAAATCAAATGCACATAACACAGACACAATCAGCATTTGCCATATTTCCATTCTTCTGCTTAAACAAGAGCAGCCCCTGGGAGCAAACCCAGCCGGCGGCATTGCCAGGCATCTCACAGCCATGGAACACTCTCGCCACTGAAGCCATGGAACACTCTCGCCACTGATGCCATGGAACACTCTCGCCACTAAAGCCATGGAACACTCTCGCCACTGATGCCATGGAACACTCTCGCCACTGATGTAATGGAACACTCTCGCCACTGATGCCATGGAACACTCTCGCCACTAAAGCCATGGAACACTCTCGGATCACTAAAGCCATGGAACACTCTCGCCACTAAAGCCATGGAACACTCTCACCACTAAAGCCATGGAACACTCTCGCCACTGAAGCCATGGAACACTCGCCACTAAAGCCATGGAACACTCTCGCCATTAAAGCCATGGAACACTCTCGCCATTAAAGCCATGGAACACTCTCGCCACTAAAGCCATGGAACACTCTCGCCATTAAAGCCATGGAACACTCTCGCCACTAAAGCCATGGAACACTCTCGCCATTAAAGCCATGGAACACTCTCGCCATTAAAGCCATGGAACACTCTCGCCACTAAAGCCATGGAACACTCTCGCCATTAAAGCCATGGAACACTCTCGCCACTAAAGCCATGGAACACTCGCCACTGAAGCCATGGAACACTCTCGCCATTAAAGCCATGGAACACTCTCGCCATTAAAGCCATGGAACACTCTCGCCACTAAAGCCATGGAACACTCTCGCCATTAAAGCCATGGAACACTCTCGCCACTGAAGCCATGGAACACTCTCGCCATTAAAGCCATGGAACACTCTCGCCATTAAAGCCATGGAACACTCTCGCCACTAAAGCCATGGAACACTCTCGCCATTAAAGCCATGGAACACTCTCGCCATTAAAGCCATGGAACACTCTCGCCACTAAAGCCATGGAACACTCGCCACTGAAGCCATGGAACACTCTCGCCATTAAAGCCATGGAACACTCTCGCCACTAAAGCCATGGAACACTCTCGCCATTAAAGCCATGGAACACTCTCGCCACTAAAGCCATGGAACACTCTCGCCATTAAAGCCATGGAACACTCTCGCCACTGAAGCCATGGAATACTCTCGCCATTAAAGCCATGGAACACTCTCGCCATTAAAGCCATGGAACACTCTCGCCACTAAAGCCATGGAACACTCTCGCCATTAAAGCCATGGAACACTCTCGCCACTGAAGCCATGGAACACTCTCGCCACTGAAGCCATGGAACACTCTCGCCACTGAAGCCATGGAACACTCTCGCCACTGAAGCCATGGAACACTCTCGCCACTGAAGCCATGGAACACTCTCGCCACTGAAGCCATGGAACACTCTCGCCACTGAAGCCATGGAACACTCTCGCCACTAAAGCCATGGAACACTCTCGCCATTAAAGCCATGGAACACTCTCGCCACTAAAGCCATGGAACACTCTCGCCATTAAAGCCATGGAACACTCTCGCCACTGAAGCCATGGAACACTCTCGCCACTGAAGCCATGGAACACTCTCGCCACTGAAGCCATGGAACACTCTCGCCACTGAAGCCATGGAACACTCTCGCCACTGAAGCCATGGAACACTCTCGCCACTAAAGCCATGGAACACTCTCGCCAGTGAAATCTGCTTAGTAATAATGCAGGCGCGTCGGGGAGTTAATCACATACTTTATGATCAGCCGAGCGATGAGCCAAAGGTCACTACAGAAATTCTCTTTTATTATTCAGGGCCAGTCTGTAAGCCAGAAAGAACCTCATCCCTGCGGCTCCCTGCTGGCTCCAGCCCTGCACTCACTGCAATCCCAGCACCCAGCCCAACCCTGCCTTATTCTCTGGGCCAGCAACAGGCCAGCCGGGCAAGCATGGGGGAACGTGTCCTGATGCCAGATAGATAGATAGATAGATAGATAGATAGATAGATAGATAGAAAGATATATGATAGATAGATAGATAGATAGATAGATAGATAGATAGATAGATGATAGATAGATAGATGATAGATAGATAGATAGATAGAAAGATATATGATAGATAGATAGATAGATAGATAGATAGATAGATAGATAGATGATAGATAGATAGATAGATAGATAGATAGATAGATAGATAGACAGACAGACAGACAGATGATAGATAGATAGACAGATGATAGATAGATAGATAGATAGATAGATAGATAGATAGATAGATAGATAGATAGACCAGACATACAGACAGACAGATAGATAGACAGACAGACAGACAGACAGACAGACAGACAGACAGACAGACAGATAGATAGATAGATAGATAGATAGATAGATAGATAGATAGACCAGACATACAGACAGACAGATAGATAGACAGACAGGTAGATAGATAGACAGACAGATGGACAGACAGACAGGTAGATAGATAGACAGACAGATAGATGATAGATAGATAGACCAGACATACAGACAGACAGATAGATAGACAGACAGGTAGATAGATAGACAGACAGATAGATAGATAGATAGATAGATGATAGATAGATAGATAGATAGATAGATAGACCAGACATACAGACAGACAGATAGATAGACAGACAGGTAGGTAGATAGATAGACAGACAGACAGATAGATGATAGACAGACAGACAGACAGACAGACAGATAGATGATAGATAGATAGATAGATAGATAGATAGATAGACAGACAGACAGACAGATAGATGATAGACAGACAGACAGACAGATAGATGATAGATAGATGATAGATAGATAGATAGATAGATAGATAGATAGATAGATAGATGATAGATAGATGATAGATAGATAGATGATAGATAGATAGATGATAGATAAATAGATCGATAGATAGATAAATAGACAATATCTACAGATTAGATAGATTGGATAGCTACATGATGATTGCTCTTGAGGGTAAGGAGCTAATAGGATTGATACATATCTCTATGTACAGTATCACTTTCTCTCTATATATGTATCACCTGTGATTATCCTGATTAACCCCTTGAATGCTGCCTGTTGCTGCACAGCGACTCCTGCATTTGGGTTCCAGGGCACAGTACCCGGATACCTGCCTGCCTTGGCTGGACCCCCCCCCCCCCATGCCTGACACTATCAGCACTCTATCAGCACACTATCAGCACTCTATCAGCACTCTATCAGCACTCTATCATTACATTCACTGATCAGACACAGGGGTCTCACAGTCATTTAACAAACAAGGGTTACAGAATAAAAATGGAAGATAAAATATTTAGCAAAGTATTTAGAAGATAATCTCTCATTATGAGCAATACAAGTACAGCACAAACAGGGATTAGGGGGTTCGGATGATCCCCCCACCCAAATAACTACTGATTGGTTGTGAATATGTTCTCTCCGACCCCCCCAGTGATGTGAGTCTGTCAGAATGTGCCGATACGGAGCCGCTGGCTCTCTAAAGTGACAGCCTAAAGTGACAGCCTAATGAGACAGCTGGGGGAGAGGGGTATCGAACCCGCAGAGCTTGCACTTACTGTCAGTCACCTGCTGAATGAGGAGCGCAGCGAGCAGCCATGTCGGGGCTCTGACTCGGGTCCGGGCTCGGAGAGGCTTCATCAGACTGAGGGGCTCGGCGCTTTCATTCCATGCTTCCCCTGTGGCCCCTGCAGAGCCCGATCCATGGAAAGGGGAGGGGGGGGGGATCCCGGGCAGAACCACCTGAAATGAGCGTTCACCTGCGTCTCCCAGCGCTTTATATGCGCAACAGCCGCCGCCGCCGGTTCGTCCAGTTTCCTGGCTCTGCCCCTTTAACTGGAACAGGAACTCAGCGCCGGTGCGGCAGGGATGGGTGCAGCACCCAGTCTCCTACTCACTGAGGAACCCACTCACTGTACCAGGGGCTCCCACCGCCCATTAGTAATGATGCAGCCCCTATAGGGCAGGGTGTGACAGGGGCAATGTGATGTCTGGGATTCCCCTCATTGTCATAGGGACATACACTGAGAGGGACACTGACCAATCACATTCCGATCCTAGTGCCAGGGGTGTCATTAGTGGTGCAGGGACCCAGGGCAAAAGTGACCTTGGGAAGATCATTAATTATGTTAAGAACTGTCCATCCTATGGCCTTAACCTGTTGTACTATAACTCCCAGCACCCCCAGCCAGACCTTAGGTCTTTACCAGGTTTTCATGTTGGGCAATGCTACCTACTATCCCTACTATACCCACTATCCCTACTATACCCACTATCCCTACTATACCTACTATCCCTACTATACCCACTATCCCTACTATACCCACTATCCCTACTATACCCACTATCCCTACTATACCCACTATCCCTACTATACCTACTATCCCTACTATACCCACTATCCCTACTATACCCACTATCCCTACTATACCCACTATCCCTACTATACCCACTATCCCTACTATACCTACTATCCCTACTATACCCACTATCCCTACTATACCTACTATCCCTACTATACCCACTATCCCTACTATCCCTACTATACCTACTATCCCTACTATACCCACTATCCCTACTATCCCTACTATACCTGCTATCCCACAGCCCCAGTCCCTTCCCAGAGGCTATTATCCCCCCACTGCTACTATAGGCACCATCTCTCCCTACTATACCTGCTATCCCACAGCCCCAGTCCCTTCCCAGAGGCTATTATCACCCCACTGCTACTATAGGCACCATCTCTCCCTACTATACCTGCTATCCCACAGCCCCAGTCCCTTCCCAGAGGCTATTATCCCCCACTGCTACTATAGGCACCATCTCTCCCTACTATACCTGCTATCCCACAGCCCCAGTCCCTTCCCAGAGGCTATTATCCCCCCACTGCTACTATAGGCACCATCTCTCCCTACTATACCTGCTATCCCACAGCCCCAGTCCCTTCCCAGAGGCTATTATCCCCCCACTGCTACTATAGGCACCATCTCTCCCTACTATACCTGCTATCCCACAGCCCCAGTCCCTTCCCAGAGGCTATTATCCCCCCACTGCTACTATAGGCACCATCTCTCCCTACTATACCTGCTATCCCACAGCCCCAGTCCCTTCCCAGAGGCTATTATCCCCCCACTGCTACTATAGGCACCATCTCTCCCTACTATACCTGCTATCCCACAGCCCCAGTCCCTTCCCAGAGGCTATTATCCCCCCACTGCTACTATAGGCACCATCTCTCCCTACTATACCTGCTATCCCACAGCCCCAGTCCCTTCCCAGAGGCTATTATCCCCCCACTGCTACTATAGGCACCATCTCTCCCTACTATACCTGCTATCCCACAGCCCCAGTCCCTTCCCAGAGGCTATTATCCCCCCACTGCTACTATAGGCCCCAACTATCCCTTCAATCCCTAGTCCCCCTTTACCTCACAGCAAGGCTGCAGATATATGAAATCAATATCTCACTATAATTAGTATGTGGGCCAGAACAGCAGTGTTGGAAGTGTGGCTTAAAGGTTCTATATAGACTATACTTAACATCAGCCCCAATTTACAAATTGAATACCATTCATCCACAGCCTTTATCTGCCGGGGAAGCACAGAACTGGGATAATGGGAAGGAGAGTAATTTTGGTTTAATTTTTCTTTTAAAATCAGGCAGATATTTTATCCATTTGATTATTTTACTGTAATTACCATCCATTTTCGTTGCTATGTTGCTGCTTAGCTGATTGCTGTAGCCAGGCCTAGGTACCTGCCCTAGAAACAGACACAGTCTAATCACAGCACATAGGGAAACAATGGCACCTCTAGGCAAAAATACCGAATAATGGGGCCAATCAATCACCCCATACAAGGAAGCCCCACCTGATAATTAGAGTTAATTAGAAGAGGCCAAGGGGGCGGGGCACCAAGGGAACTTGTTAAAAAAAATGTCACATGGAAACAGAATTAGGAATACACAAAAAATTACAAGAAATGTATATAGTTTCAAATATATTAAAAAGGGATACTCTTAATTAATAATATATTATTTTACTTACTACTTAGGGGGCGGTTCACCTTTAAGCTAACTTTTAGTATGTTATAGAATAACCTATTCTAACCAACTTTTCAATTGGTCTCCATTATTTATTTGTTTTTGAATTATTTGCCTTCATCTTCCAGCTCTTTGCAGTTTTTAAATGGGGGTCACTGACCCCGGCAGCCAAAAATCTATTGCTCTGTGAGGCTACAACTTTATTATTGTTATTACTTTTTGTAACTTTCTTTTCTATTCAGGCCCTCTCCTATTCATATACCAGTCTCTCATACAAACCCCTCCCTGGTTGCTAAGGGAAATTGGACCCTAGCAACCATATAACTCCAAACTGGCAGGCTGCTGAACAAAAAATAAAATAACTAAAAAAACTACAAATAATAAAACATGAAGACCAATTGCAAATTGTCTCAGAAAATTACTCTCTACCATATATTAAATTTTAACTGAAAGGGGAGCAGCAGACTTACATTTATTCAGTGTTTTGAGTTATTAAACCCAACCCCTAGCACGGTGCTTCTTACATGTAGTGACCCAATTAATTTCATACCAAATGCTTTAGGGAGAGGATATGGTAATACAGTATATTGATGGAAAATATCTTTGGAGTCCTAGTACAGACTGGGGCCATAGAAATCCCATGGAGAGCAGCAATAGGCCTTTAGGCTAATGTCAGACGAGGCGTCTGGCGAATATTTTCGCTTGCCGAAAATATACGCCAGGCGCCTCGTCTGACATAAGCCTTAAGGCTCTTACATCACAGCACTTATGTAAGGCAGAGCTAACAAACATATTTTACATTCTGCCACTAGGTGGAGCTTGAAAATATCAAGGAAATCTTCTAATGACCTTGCTTATTGGCATTGCTGCAACGACTCCAGATATGGTATCATAAAACCTGCCCTCTCTGCTTTGTTATCACTCCCTGATACACTACAGGCAGCAAGGGGAAGTTACACCAATTTATTGTAACATTGTCTGTGAATCTAAACACATAGGGATGAACCATGAAACCACAGACCTTCTCTCTGGGACACTTAGTAAAATGGGACTGATAGTGTCCATATCCGCCTGGATGTTTGGCGACGGTGGATGGAAAAATATATATTCATACTTAGAACTTTCCCAGCAGCCCCTTTATATATCCCACCTTGGCCTTCTGCCTGATTGGAAGGAAGGCAATGGATACAGGTCCATCGGCAGGGCTAGAGAATACACGGCAGGATTAATCCCACAACAGCTTCATGTATAATACCTTCAGTTTGTTGTAGGAATTTAATTGGTTGGAGGCTGAGCCTTTCCCAAGTCTTTATTATAATTAATCAACGCAGCTCCCCCTCACTCTTGTTGGGTGGGTCCCCTGAACCAAAGGAACCAAGCGATTTCACCATTCACACAGACAGCCAAATCCCAATATCCATACTTACAACAGCCCTATTGGGTTTATTTCATGGTTAAATGATTCCCTTTTCTCTGTAATAATAAAACAGTACCTGTACTTGATCCCAACTAAGATATAATTACCCCTTATTGGGGGCAGAACAGCCCTATTGGGTTTATTTCATGGTTAAATGATTCCCTTTTCTCTGTAATAATAAAACAGTACCTGTACTTGATCCCAACTAAGATATAATTACCCCTTATTGGGGGCAGAACAGCCCTATTGGGTTTATTTCATGGTTAAATGATTCCCTTTTCTCTGTAATAATAAAACAGTACCTGTACTTGATCCCAACTAAGATATAATTACCCCTTATTGGGGCAGAACAGCCCTATTGGGTTTATTTCATGGTTAAATGATTCTCTTTTCTCTGTAATAATAAAACAGTACCTGTACTTGATCCCAACTAAGATATAATTACCCCTTATTGGGGGCAGAACAGCCCCATTGGGTTTATTTAATGGTTAAATGATTCCCTTTTCTCTGTAATAATAAAACAGTACCTGTACTTGATCCCAACTAAGATATAATTACCCCTTATTGGGGCAGAACAGCCCTATTGGGTTTATTTAATGGTTAAATGATTCCCTTTTCTCTGTAATAATAAAACAGTACCTGTACTTGATCCCAACTAAGATATAATTACCCCTTATTGGGGCAGAACAGCCCTATTGGGTTTATTTAATGGTTAAATGATTCCCTTTTCTCTGTAATAATAAAACAGTACCTGTACTTGATCCCAACTAAGATATAATTACCCCTTATTGGAGCCAAAACAATCCTATTGGGCTTAATTACTGTTTATATAATTTTTTTAGTAGACTTAAGGTAGGAGATCCGAATTACGGAAAGTCCCCTTATCCAGAAAACCCCAGGTCCCGAGCATTCTGGATTTTGCACAGGGCAAAATATCAGTAAACGCAAAAGCTGCAAAGCACAAAACATGAAAATGCCATGTAAATTCCTTGCCATTCCCTCCATAATACCAAAAGTTTATTTTAAGATGAACCTTCAGTTTAATTGCTATCTGGTTGCTATGGCAACTATTATTCACATCTCATTGAACAGTCTGATCTTGATTTCCCTAAATTGTAGAGGAAAATTCTGTACAAGTGCGGTCACCTCTAGCCTATGGGGTCTGCGCAATCCTTCAACCCACTCAGGGGAGGCAATCGGTCAATTCTGCCCCCCCTTTCCCCACCCTTCTCCCCAAAATGGTACATCCCTCCAGTACAAGGCAATAGAGGGCCATAATGGAATTGATACGGACAGACGTAGCTCAGCGGGGGGGTAGCCATTCTTATAATCCCCAAGCCCTTGTGGTTTCTTTGGCTGGTTCCCCCCAGGGAGCATGTTCTTCTGGAAAAAAACAGCCTCTTTCATCAACAACGACAATTATTGAAAATGACGGATGTTTTATGCAGTTTGTGAGACGTGCCGCTGAGACCACGTACTTAGCCTTTAATCCTGACCTGAAATAAAAGGTCTTTGCCACCACGGGGGAATTAGACTCTGCCCACGAATTGACTTTTTGGCTCTCCTTTGTTCTCCTGTATTTGTATTTGACACGAGGCGCTTGCTGTCGGGCTTGTTTTGAGCTCTCTGCTTAACGGCAAATGGAAATGCCCCTGATTTAGGGTTAAAAAAACATATGTTGGAGGCTAAAAGACTTATATAGCTCTGCTAAGCAAAGCCCTGTACACTGGAAACTGTATGGTCTGTATCTTAGTTTAAGGGGGATATATCCCTAATGTAAAATTGCTCTTCCGAGCACTTATGCAATTTACATTAATAATATTTTTTGTTTTCATTCTATTAGCAGTTTTACACTTCTCCTATCGCGAGTGTGTACCAGGAGAGGTCCACGTGATCTGTCCAGAAAGCAAAAACACCAACTGATACCCCTGACACTCAGCATGACCGGAGCAACAGAATTGAGCAGAGAAGTGTTAGGAGATGCTCACTGCATTAGTAATGTTAGCTGTGGGGTTCAGCTGCCCAGAACAGCAGGGGGCCATCCTGTTATACGTTCATGATCTTAGCAGTGTAAAACTGCTAATATCACGAAGACTAAAAAGGTAATAAACTGCAAAAGTGCTCAAAAGAGCAATTTTAAATTGTTACATGGACAGGTATTCGGCTGCAGGCCTAGGAGACTTTAAATCAGCCCTGATAATTGGTTTCTTGACACGAGGGCAAGAAATAAGTTGCCACGCGGGGCTTAAATACTAATGTACTAACAGGAAATAAATGCTGCAGGATAGTTGTCTATAGCAACCAATGAGCAATTGGTGGTGATCAGCCTAATATAGAAAAGAAAAGCACTAATGCAATGTTGCGTGTAGTAAATCACCCTGTTAAGTGCTCAGCTGTTAGCAGATGTACCAAGAGAGTGAGAGCGAATAGGGGAAGGTTTATTATAGTTCAATTACTATGCAGCAAGACTGCGCCCAGCGCTACACAATGTATTCGGAAGGAAACAAACATGACAGGAAGAGACAAAACAATTACAAATGATAGGATGAGCATAAATAAAACAGACGGCCCTGACCATAAGAGCTTACAATCTACAGGTTAGGGTACAAATGATAAGGATAGGGTCACTGTAAATAAATAAATCGGGTTTATAGCGCTGTGTGTATTTCCCCTGTGTATATAAGGAAGCAAGGAAAGCCAGGAGAATCCAGAGATCTCTGCACAAAAGCACATAGACCTCTTGCTCCAGCGAAATGTAAACCCTCAAAAATATAAACCACTCTTTAAAGGGGCTGTTTACCCTTGAGTTAACATTTAGTGTGATGTAGAGAGTAATATTCTGAGACCATTTGCAATTGGTCTTTTTTTTATTATTTGTTGTTTTGAGAAGAAGAAGGCAAAAACTATACAAAATAAGTAATGAAGACCAATTGAAAAGTTGCTTATAATTGCCCAGTCTATAACATTCTGAGAGTTAACTTAAAGGTGAAGTACTTTTGCAATATACATTAATTACAGGTATAGGACCCATTATCCAGAATGCTCGGGACCAAGGGCATTCCGGATAAGGGGTCTTTCCGTAATTTGGATCTCAATACCTTAAGTCTACTAAAAAATCAATAAAACATTAATTAAACCCAATAGGATTGTTTTGCACCCAATAAGGATTCATTACATCTTAGTTGGGATCAGTTACAAGGTACTGTTTTATTATTACAGAGAAAAGGGAATCATTTAACCATTAAATAAACCCAATAGGGCTGTTCTGCCCCCAATAAGGGGTAATTATATCTTAGTTGGGATCAAGTACAGGTACTGTTTTATTATTACAGAGAAAAGGGAATCATTTAACCATTAAATAAACCCAATAGGGCTGTTCTGCCCCCAATAAGGGGTAATTATATCTTAGTTGGGATCAAGTACAGGTACTGTTTTATTATTACAGAGAAAAGGGAATCATTTAACCATTAAATAAACCCAATAGGGCTGTTCTGCCCCCAATAAGGGGTAATTATATCTTAGTTGGGATCAAGTACAGATACTGTTTTATTATTACAGAGAAAAGGGAATCATTTAACCATTAAATAAACCCAATAGGGCTGTTCTGCCCCCAATAAGGGGTAATTATATCTTAGTTGGGATCAAGTACAGGTACTGTTTTATTATTACAGAGAAAAGGGAATCATTTAACCATTAAATAAACCCAATAGGGCTGTTCTGCCCCAATAAGGGGTAATTATATCTTAGTTGGGATCAAGTACAGGTACTGTTTTATTATTACAGAGAAAAAGGAAATCAATTTTAAAATTCTGAATTATTTGATTAAAATGGAGTCTATGGGAGACGGGCTTTCCGTAATTCGGAGCTTTCTGGATAACGGGTTTCCGGATAAGGGGTCCGATACCTGTATTATTTTCTATTTTGAAACATCGCCAGTTGCTGTTCAGTTTTGCCTGGTTACAGTCGTCTGAAAATGAATTTTGTGAAAAAAGCAATATGTTGTGATGTTGCTCTGATTAGCACTGACCAGAGAAATGTTAGATGAACCTTCTCTGTCATTTTCTAAGCGGAGAAATATATAAATATATTGGTTTCTCCCAGTAGCCAGTTGGCTAAAAAAATTGATTTGGGGAGAAAGCAACACCTTGCAATGTAATCCAGCATATAACAGACCTAAGGAGCATTTGATCACTCTTCTCTTACTAACATCATTTTCTAAGCAGAGAAATATCACAAAATATCACAAATTGCTTTTTTCCTAGTAGCCAGTCAGCTGAAAATTAATTTTGGGAGAAAAGCAATGTCTTCTAATGTTACTTTGCATAGACAGAGAAACATCTGATGCCTCTTCTTTTCCGCTCACTTTCATTTTCTAAGCATACAAACATCACAAAACATTGTTTTTCTCCCAGAATTCATTTCAAGCTGCCTGGCTACTGGGAGAGAAGCAATGTAGTTGTTTTGCTTAGAAATTGAAGTTAGTGAGCAGAGAAGAGCCATCTGATGTTTTCTCTGTGTAATTCTAAGCACAACAACATCACGAGACATTTCTCAAGAAATTAATTTTCAGCCAACAGCATCCATTCGACTGAACTGAGCAGTAGGTGGCGCTGTTGTTTCAAATTCATTGTATTATCAGTTTAAAATCTGCTAATATTTTGAAAACCAGAAAAAAATGTAAGTAGCAAAAGTGCTTAGAAGAGATGTTGTGAGGGTTTGGTTTTCCTTTATTTACTGCATTGGTCTCCCTGTATGTTCTGTTGATGTATTGTAAGAAATGTAAGACACTATCCCCCATATGCAATAAAAGGCACTATGTTTGCCCAGGAGCAGTAACCCATAGCAACCAATAAGATGTTGGCTTTTAAACAGGTGACCAGTAAATTCTACTTGCTGATTGGTTGCTATGGGTTACTGCTCCTGGGCAAACTTAGTGCCTTTTATTACATAACCCTCTATGTATTCAAGTAACCAGTAAATATTACATTATAGGGAATATATTTTCCGTCGTGTTACTCTGTATATCCGGTGGCAGGTGATAAATAAGAAGGAATTTCCAGTCATTCGGGACCAACTCCTGCGGTTTCTCATGTGCAGAAAATAGTCCCATTATGTGCGGTGAGGGTAAGTGCATGGTGTGCGCAGTCCCACGCTGACTCCTTTATGTGAATGCGAAAGCGTTTTTTTCTCGCCGTGACTGTATATACAGAGCAGAGAAAACACGAGAAAGAAAAGGAAACGCTGCAGCTGGAAATACAAGTTGCTATTTTCATTATTCTGTTATTTGCTCCGATGCGAGTTCCTCGAGAGGAATCAGTTTGAGGCCCGGAATCCACAATGGGGGTCCTTTGTTTTACTTTATGCCCAATAAAAGCCTTTGATGTCACACCGCTGCCTTATAGCACCCCGTAAGCGCCACTGAGGGTAGGCAATCCCATTCTTATCTGGGAACCCTACGCAGAGTAGGTCTGTCCCAATTAGCTATATTTTATTCAAATAGTGGTACAGGTATAGGATCCCTTATCCGGAAACCCGTTATCCAGAAAGTTCCAAACAATGGAAAGACCATCTGCCATAGACTCCGTTATAAGCAAATAATTCTAATTTTTTCCTCGGTAATAATAAAACAGTACCTGTACTTGATCCCAACTAAGATATAATTACCCCTTATTGGGGCAGAACAGCCCTATTGGGTTTATTTAATGGTTAAATGATTCCCTTTTCTCTGTAATAATAAAACAGTACCTGTACTTGATCCCAACTAAGATATAATTACCCCTTATTGGGGGCAGAACAGCCCTATTGGGTTTATGTAATGGTTAAATGATTCCCTTTTCTCTGTAATAATAAAACTGTACCTGTACTTGATCCCAACTAAGATATAATTACCCCTTATTGGGGGCAGAACAGCCCTATTGGGTTTATTTAATGGTTAAATGATTCCCTTTTCTCTGTAATAATAAAACAGTACCTGTACTTGATCCCAACTAAGATATAATTACCCCTTATTGGGGCAGAACAGCTCTATTGGGTTTATTTAATAAATAATTCCCTTTTCTCTGTAATAATAAAACAGTACCTGTACTTGATCCCAACTAAGATATAATTACCCCTTATTGGGGGCAGAACAGCCCTATTGGGTTTATTTAATGGTTAAATGATTCCTTTTTCTCTGTAATAATAAAACAGTACCTGTACTTGATCCCAACTAAGATATAATTACCCCTTATTGGGGGCAGAACAGCCCTATTGGGTTTATTTAATGGTTAAATGATTCCTTTTTCTCTGTAATAATAAAACAGTACCTGTACTTGATCCCAACTAAGATATAATTACCCCTTATTGGGGGCAGAACAGCCCTATTGGGTTTATTCAATATTAAAATGATTTTTAGCAGACATTTGGTATGGAGATCCCAGAAAACCCCAGGTCCCGAGCATTCTGGATAACAGGTCCCAAACCTGTACATGTAGCTGTGTATATTAAAGGGGACATAAACCCAAACATATTACATTATATAAATTTCCTCAGAGTGTACTATTTATTAAATAATTTTTTTAGACTTCCTGCAAATAGCAGTTTTAAAACTGAATGTGTAGCCCCTGCTTTTCTGACTAGGGGTTGGACAGAATGGCAAAAGCTTAATTTACTGATCCAGGAAGCAGAGTGTTGGACTGGGGGAGGAGCCCTGCCAGCTAAGAGACCCCTACACACCAGCTAGTATCACCCCCTTCTAGTGCCAATGATTTCTGCTGATCTTTGCCTGATGCATTCTAGCCCCACCTGTGCTCCCCCACTGCACTGTATAACCTGCCTATATGCCCAGGCTGTGGGGCCCAACAGGTGTGGGTTTTCCCCCAGTGCCCCGCTAGTCTGATACTGAGGAATCAGCTCCAGGTGCTTCTCTGCTCAGTTCTATCACTCAGTGGGACAGGAAAGAAAGAACTGAGCAGAGAAGTATCAGGAGACGCTTCCTGCATCAGTTATGCCTAGGCCCCTACCCAGACAGAACAGTAGGGGGTGCTCCAGTCACACATTCATTATATTAGGGGTGTAAAAACAACTGAATCTGAATCTTAAAAAATACTATTTTATTATAGGACCACTATGAGGGGTAGGCGTTTCATAATGGTCCCTGCCAGAAGCACAGTAGGAGGGGGAGAGCCAATCACAGCCCTGCAGTCACACAAGCAAAGACAGGCTGCTGTTCCCTATCAGGTCAGCCTGGCTGCTGATTGGTTCCTATCTTACAGTTCCATGTACTGAGAGCCGCCGGCCCCCCTGCACATCCAGAGAATTCAGCTTGCAGGAAGTGGGATGGGTCGGCGGGACAGATGGTCGGGACTAGTGGGGTTTTGGTGGAATTTTTTTGGTTGGAAACACAATTTTTAAGTACAATCCTTCTATATCTAGAGGAGTAAAATTCACTGGTACATTCTTAATTTTTAATATGATATGTCTCCTTTAATAGAATAGATAAGAAACAATGCAATAACGATACAATAGCAAAACATAAATAAATAGATACAATATATGTGAGTAAATGCTAAGAGGAAGAAGGATCCTGCCCCACAGAGCTTACAATTGTAATCAGCCGATGATTCTTTTTCCTGTTAAAAATCTAGAACCTGTTAAAATCTAGAACTTAACAGAACATAAATAAATATATACAATATATGTGATTATATTCAAGAGTAAATGCTAAGAGGAAGGAGGATCCTGCCCCATAGAGCTTACAATCATAATCAGCCGATGATTCTTTTTCCTGTTAAAAATCTAGAATCTTTAAAACCTATAACTTGCCTGCCCAATGTGTCCAAATAGGCCAATAAACCTAAGGCATAAGACTGCTGGTCCTTATTGCATTCCCCCTGAGGGATAGAGAGCAGTGGTTCCCAACCTTTTTTGCACCACGGACCGGTTTCAAGCAAGACAATTTTTCCAAGGACCGGGGATGGGGGGTGCGGCACAACTAGTGCTAGTTAAATTTTATATTATGCACTTTATTATTAGTATTATTATTACATACAGCTTAATAAAGTACTTTGGTCCTTGTCGTAATCAGTAGAAATCTTCCTTGGCTTCACATAGCTGTTGTCATGGCTGTGTAACGCATCAGGGAGTTGGGATCACAGGTAATTGGGAGCAGAGGTGGCCCAGTTCAGCACAGCCCACGGCCCGGCACCGGTCCCCGGACAGGTGGTTGGGGACCCCTGATATAGAGCAAACATGGATTGTTTAGGCTTGGTGATGACTAAGATGACTGGCCACTGCCCAATGGTAGCCTCCTTCGCCAAACAGGCCATATGAGGGGAGCCCACGTGGCCCTTGCAGGGACAGAATGTGGCAGGTACTCATTTGTTTCTGTTTAATCTGATTTCCTCCTCTGTCTTTCTACGTTCCTACTATGTGTATAAGGGCAGGCAGCAGCATAGCCAGATCCTACTTAACTCTTGCAGCTCATTTCTTTACCTTTTGGGTTGGGGCAGAGATAAATTCTAGCAGCCAGTGGAGCCACCCAAGATATGGTTTAGAAGTGATCACGTATTTACTTGGAATTACTATTGCTCATTGTAGCCAAAGGTGATTGTGGTGCTCCACCTATGTAGGACAAGACACCGTGATCACCTTTGGCCACAATGAGCAGTAGTAATAGTGCTTAGTCTTTTTTGGAACATGGCTTTAAAGAGTGAAGACAAACAGAGCTTCTAGTAGCAGCTACTTGTCGTCAGGCCCGGATTTGTGGAGAGGTCACAAAGGCCCAGGCCTAGGGCGGCAGAAGAAAATTTTTACATTTGGCTCCCATACGGAGCAGTGGGGACCTCTCCGTATAGGAGTTTAAAGTAGCGCATGCGTACTCGCAGCTGCGCGGGGGGGGCGGGGGGTTATCGCGTGTCCGCTCATGCGCACTGGGGGGTCACGTTCGCGCATGCGCACGGGTGGAGGGGGGGTACGACCAACAGGGGCGGCCTCGGGGCGCCCAGAACAGAAATCCGGCCCTGCTTGTCGTGGCTACTAAAATAGACATTGCTGATCATTTACTGATAATTGTCTCTACGTGTGTTTTAGCAGAGGCAATTCTCAGTATTGTCTATGGCAGGGGATTTTCTGGAGTTTAGTAGCCGTGACAAGTAGCTGCTACTAGTAGCTCGGTGTATTCACCCTTAGGGGCTGATTTACTAAGACACGAATTCAAATCCGAATTGGAAAAATTCCGATTGGAAAACGAACATTTTGCGACTTTTTCGTATTTTTTGCGAATTTTCGGCGCCTTTACGACTTTGCGGAAATTGTCGCGACTTTTTCGTTACCAATACAATTTGCGCGAAAAAACGCGAGTTTTTCGTAGCCATTACGATGCGCTCGTATCTTGTCGCGACTTGTTCGTATTGAGCGCTCGTAAGCAGCGGGCGAAACTTTCAGACTTAGCATGATTTTGGAAGCCTCCCATAGGACTCAATGGCACCCTGCAGCTCCAACCCGGCCCAAGGAAAGTCTCCCATAGGGCTCAATGGCACTCTGCAGCTCCAACCTGGCCCAAGGAAAGTCTCCCATAGGGCTCAATGGCACTCTGCAGCTCCAACCAGGCCCAAGGAAAGTCTCCCATAGGGCTCAATGGCACTCTGCAGCTCCAACCCGGCCCAAGGAAAGTCTCCCATAGGGCTCAATGGCACTCTGCAGCTCCAACCCGGCCCAAGGAAAGTCTCCCATAGGGCTCAATGGCACTCTGCAGCTCCAACCCGGCCCAAGGAAAGCCTCCCATAGGGCTCAATGGCACTCTGCAGCTCCAACCCGGCCCAAGGAAAGCCTCCCATAGGGCTCAATGGCACTCTGCAGCTCCAACCTGGCCCAAGGAAAGTCTCCCATAGGGCTCAATGGCACTCTGCAGCTCCAACCTGGCCCAAGGAAAGTCTCCCATAGGGCTCAATGGCACTCTGCAGCTCCAACCCGGCCCAAGGAAAGTCTCCCATAGGGCTCAATGGCACTCTGCAGCTCCAACCCGGCCCAAGGAAAGTCTCCCATAGGGCTCAATGGCACTCTGCATATCCAACCCGGCCCAAGGAAAGTTTCCCATAGGGCTCAATGGCACTCTGCAGCTCCAACCTTTCCCAAGGAAAGTCTCCCATAGGGCTCAATGGCACTCTGCATATCCAACCCAGCCCAAGGAAAGTCTCCCATAGGGCTCAATGGCACTCTGCATATCCAACCCGGCCCAAGGAAAGTCTCCCATAGGGCTCAATGGCACTCTGCAGCTCCAACCCAGCCCAAGGAAAGTCTCCCATAGGGCTCAATGGCACTCTGCAGCTCCAACCCGGCCCAAGGAAAGCCTTCCATAGGGCTCAATGGCACTCTGCAGCTCCAACCCGGCCCAAGGAAAGCCTCCCATAGGGCTCAATGGCACTCTGCAGCTCCAACCCGGCCCAAGGAAAGTCTCCCATAGGGCTCAATGGCACTCTGCAGCTCCAACCCGGCCCAAGGAAAGTCTCCCATAGGGCTCAATGGCACTCTGCAGCTCCAACCCGGCCCAAGGAAAGTCTCCCATAGGGCTCAATGGCACTCTGCAGCTCCAACCCGGCCCAAGGAAAGTCTCCCATAGGGCTCAATGGCACTCTGCAGCTCCAACCTGGCCCAAGGAAAGTCTCCCATAGGGCTCAATGGCACTCTGCAGCTCCAACCCGGCCCAAGGAATGTCTCCCATAGGGCTCAATGGCACTCTGCAGCTCCAACCCGACCCAAGGAAAGTCTCCCATAGGACTCAATGGCACTCTGCAGCTCCAACCCGGCCCAAGGAAAGTCTCCCATAGGGCTCAATGGCACTCTGCAGCTCCAACCTGGCCCAAGGAAAGTCTCCCATAGGGCTCAATGGCACTCTGCAGCTCCAACCCGGCCCAAGGAAAGTCTCCCATAGGGCTCAATGGCACTCTGCAGCTCCAACCCGGCCCAAGGAAAGTCTCCCATAGGGCTCAATGGCACTCTGCAGCTCCAACCCGGCCCAAGGAAAGTCTCCCATAGGGCTCAATGGCACTCTGCAGCTCCAACCCGGCCCAAGGAATGTCTCCCATAGGGCTCAATGGCACTCTGCAGCTCCAACCCGACCCAAGGAAAGTCTCCCATAGGACTCAATGGCACTCTGCAGCTCCAACCTGGCCCAAGGAAAGTCTCCCATAGGGCTCAATGGCACTCTGCAGCTCCAACCTGGCCCAAGGAAAGTCTCCCATAGGGCTCAATGGCACTCTGCAGCTCCAACCCGGCCCAAGGAAAGTCTCCCATAGGGCTCAATGGCACTCTGCAGCTCCAACCCGGCCCAAGGAAAGTCTCCCATAGGGCTCAATGGCACTCTGCAGCTCCAACCCGGCCCAAGGAAAGTCTCCCATAGGGCTCAATGGCACTCTGCAGCTCCAACCCGGCCCAAGGAAAGTCTCCCATAGGGCTCAATGGCACTCTGCAGCTCCAACCCGGCCCAAGGAAAGTCTCCCATAGGGCTCAATGGCACTCTGCAGCTCCAACCCGGCCCAAGGAAAGTCTCCCATAGGGCTCAATGGCACTCTGCAGCTCCAACCCGACCCAAGGAAAGTCTCCCATAGGGCTCAATGGCACTCTGCAGCTCCAACCTGGCCCAAGGAAAGTCTCCCATAGGGCTCAATGGCACTCTGCAGCTCCAACCGGGCCCAAGGAAAGTCTCCCATAGGGCTCAATGGCACTCTGCAGCTCCAACCCGGCCCAAGGAAAGTCTCCCATAGGGCTCAATGGCACTCTGCAGCTCCAACCCGGCCCAAGGAAAGTCTCCCATAGGGCTCAATGGCACTCTGCAGCTCCAACCTGGCCCAAGGAAAGTCTCCCATAGGGCTCAATGGCACTCTGCAGCTCCAACCCGGCCCAAGGAAAGTCTCCCATAGGGCTCAATGGCACTCTGCAGCTCCAACCTGGCCCAAGGAAAGTCTCCCATAGGGCTCAATGGCACTCTGCAGCTCCAACCCGGCCCAAGGAAAGTCTCCCATAGGACTCAATGGCACTCTGCAGCTCCAACCCGGCCCAAGGAAAGTCTCCCATAGGGCTCAATGGCACTCTGCAGCTCCAACCCGGCCCAAGAAAAGTCACCATACTGAAGCTTGAATGAATCCGAATCTTTTGTACTCGGCGCGAAAGCTGCGAAAAATTCGCGACTTTTCGCGCAAGTATTAACGCTACGAAAAAATCGTCAGATTTTGCGCAACATTCGGAATGGCAACGAAAAAGTTTGTGACAATTAGCCGAAAAATCGCAAAATACCGATCATTACGAAAAAAACGCAATCGGACGCATTCGGCCCGTTCGTGGGTTAGTAAATCAGCCCCTTAGGGTCCACACAGACACTGTGATCTTTTATATAGGTAAAGCCCATATTCCTCTGACCTTAGTAGGTTAAAGGGGATATTCACCTTAACAAGTAACTTTTCAATTAGTAGCTGTTATTCTACCAAATTCTGTCCTTCAATAAAAAATCCTAACTGATTATCAGGGTCAGTGACCCCAGCAACCAAAGAAAACTGCTATTTTATTGCTGTTCTAATTTTTAATTGGCTACCTTCCTTATCTGGTCCTCTGCTGGTCAGCTTCCATTTTGACTTCCAAACAAGCAACCAAGTGGCAGTTGGAATCCCAAGTCCCAGAGTCGAAGAACAAAAAAAAAATGAAATATTTAAAAAATAAAAACCTGAAAACTAACTGCAAATTTTTTAGAATAAAAAAGTGACATATAAAGGGATGGTTCCCCTTTAAGTCAGCTTTTAATATTTTATGGAATGACCAATATAAACAACTTTCCAATTGGTCTTCATTTTTTATCTTTTACAGTTTTTTAATGATTTACCTTCTTCTTCTGCCTTTTTCCTGCTTTCAAATGGGGGTCACTGACCCCGGCTGCCAATAAAACCCCTATTGTTATTGTTACTTTATTAGTACATATCTTTCTATTCAAGTCCTCTCCTATTAATATTCCAGTCCTTTGTTCAAACTACTGCCTGGTTGTTAGGGTAATTTAGACCCTAGCAACCAGATAGGAGCTGAAATTCCAAACTGGGAGGCTAAATCAGAAGCTAAATAATTAAAAAAACATAGAAAATAAAAAACAAAGACCAATTGCAAACTGCCTCAGAATATCTCTACATTATACTAATAGTGAATTTTAGGGTGACCAACCCCTTTAAAGGGGAACTCCACCTAGAAGCTGTTGTTTCCATAATGAAAGACTACATACGCTTACATTCTACCCCAGGCTGGTATCTTATCTTCTTTCAAGAGTATTTTTCATCAGAGTGTTGCCACCTTCACCTGTGCTCCCTTGCTGGGTGTATGGGCTATATTGTGCCTGTGCCTGCCCAGGGTAGGCCAAGGAGTCAAGATGGCTACGTGCTGCCCAGGGTAGGCCAAGGAGTCAAGATGGCTACGTGCTGCCCAGGGTAGGCCAAGGGGTCAAGATGGCTACGCGCTGCCCAGGGTAGGCCAAGGGGTCAAGATGGCTACGCACTGCCCAGGGTAGGCCAAAGGGTCAAGATGGCTACGTGCTGCCCAGGGTAGGCCAAAGGGTCAAGATGGCTACATGCTGCCCAGGGTAGGCCAAGGGGTCAAGATAGCTACGTGCTGCCCAGGGTAGGCCAAAGGGTCAAGATGGCTACGTGCTGCCCAGGGTAGGCCAAGGGGTCAAGATAGCTACGTGTTGCCCAGGGTAGGCCAAAGGGTCAAGATAGCTACATGCTGCCCAGGGTAGGCCAAGGGGTCAAGATGGCTACGTGCTGCCCAGGGTAGGCCAAAGGGTCAAGATGGCTACGCACTGCCCAGGGTAGGCCAAAGGGTCAAGATGGCTACGTGCTGCCCAGGGTAGGCCAAAGGGTCAAGATGGCTACGTGCTGCCCAGGGTAGGCCAAGGGGTCAAGATGGCTACGTGCTGCCCAGGGTAGGCCAAGGGGTCAAGATGGCTACGCGCTGCCCAGGGTAGGCCAAAGGGTCAAGATGGCTACGTGCTGCCCAGGGTAGGCCAAAGGGTCAAGATGGCTACGTGCTGCCCAGGGTAGGCCAAGGGGTCAAGATAGCTACGTGCTGCCCAGGGTAGGCCAAAGGGTCAAGATAGCTACATGCTGCCCAGGGTAGGCCAAGGGGTCAAGATGGCTACGTGCTGCCCAGGGTAGGCCAAGGGGTCAAGATGGCTACGCGCTGCCCAGGGTAGGCCAAGGGGTCAAGATGGCTACGCGCTGCCCAGGGTAGGCCAAAGGGTCAAGATGGCTACGTGCTGCCCAGGGTAGGCCAAAGGGTCAAGATGGCTACGTGCTGCCCAGGGTAGGCCAAGGGGTCAAGATAGCTACGTGCTGCCCAGGGTAGGCCAAAGGGTCAAGATAGCTACGTGCTGCCCAGGGTAGGCCAAGGGGTCAAGATGGCTACGTGCTGCCCAGGGTAGGCCAAAGGGTCAAGATGGCTACGCACTGCCCAGGGTAGGCCAAAGGGTCAAGATGGCTACGTGCTGCCCAGGGTAGGCCAAAGGGTCAAGATGGCTACGTGCTGCCCAGGGTAGGCCAAGGGGTCAAGATGGCTACGTGCTGCCCAGGGTAGGCCAAAAGGTCAAGATGGCTACGTGCTGCCCAGGGTAGGCCAAGGGGTCAAGATGGCTACGTGCTGCCCAGGGTAGGCCAAGGGGTCAAGATGGCTACGTTCTGCCCAGGGTAGGCCAAGGGGTCAAGATGGCTACGTGCTGCCCAGGGCTTGTGTGTCTTATAAAGAACAGGAGCACTAGATTGGGGTATTAAGTGATTTTTATCACTGAGGGGTGCCTAACAAATCCGCAGAGGGAACCGGTCCGAACAAGACTCCCATATTAATACTGTTATCCCCCCACCCCGGCACCAAGTGAATCCCCTTCCTCCTTTCACATCTGAATGAATCTCCAGGGAATGAGGCCAAACACCTCCCATTCAGCAAGTTGTTGTTGGACAGACAAGAAAAGTTTTGCAGGGAAACAGGAGGTCTCCCCCCTCCAAGCTGAGCCAGCACGTCTGGAACGTATGGGGGACCCCTTATATAGATCCTATTCTTGCTCTTGTCTAGCAATGTCACTCCTTGCTCGTCCTGAGACTTCCCAGCACATTCCTTCATCTCTCTGAGATCTGCCCGGGGCTGACAATGGCTCTCAATGTCCCTGGCTTAATAGCCGTCATCGTCTTTTACGCAATGACTTTGGTCACCGGTCTCTGGGCTGCCTGGAAAGCCAAAAAGAGCGAGAAGAACAAAAAACAAACAGAGGTGGCTATCGTGGGGGGTCGGAACTTGAATATATTTGTTGGACTCTTCACCACAACTGGTAAAGTATTATAACTTACTGGGAATGTGAAATATCACTGGGGAGAATAGGGTTCATTTACTGACTTCAAACTGGGATGTTGTAGGATTGCGGTGTTGCCAATAGCAGTCAAAAATCCTCATTTTATTTGTATTAGTGGGTTCTTGAATTTGTTTTTGGCTTCACTTCTCTCCCAGGTGGGTTTTATGCTGCCACTTGGTCCCAAGAGTCTGTGAGAGGTTGGGAGAAGTGAAGAAGTGAAGTGGAGAACAGAAAGGAGTAACATTGCAACTGAAGGGGGGCAGAATCACAATAATCAACCACAAACAAATTAGCAGTGTATATATGGTATTAACGAAACATTGCAGGACTTTTCCAGTTGGTGAAACTGTCATTTAAGGGCAACTCCTTTACCACCTTGAGTTGTTGGACTGCTGCCATTCCAGTGTGGTCTATGGAAAAGACCTTTCTTGCCATAACTGGGGAAAAATAGAAGGAAGACAAACCTATCAAAAAAGATGTCGTCAACTTTCAGCTGCAACATTTGTTTTGAAAAAGAAAAGTTTATCCGAGATTTATTAATCAGTTTTTCAGTATTTACTGCATCATAGCCCCCCTGTCTACCCAGAAAGCTTATTAATGTTACAAGTTCCAATGAAGGTTGAGCTCCCCCAAACCTACAACATACATGGAACTGGCACTTTATTTATCTGCTATGTGTTCTGGGGTATTATACATGTAACTGGCACTGTATTTACCCTGCTGTGTGTTCTGGGGTATTATACATGGAATTGGCACTGTATTTATCCTGCTGTGGGTTCTGGGGTATTATACATGGAACTGGCACTGTATTTATCCTGCCATGTGTTCTGGGGTATTATACATGGAATTGGCACTGTATTTATCCTGCTGTGGGTTCTGGGGTATTATACATGGAATTGGCACTGTATTTATCTGCCATGTGTTCTGGGGTATTATACATGGAATTGGCACTGTATATATCTGCCATGTGTTCTGGGGTATTATACATGGAATTGGCACTGTATTTATCCTGCTGTGGGTTCTGGGGTATTATACATGGAACTGGCACTGTATTTATCCTGCCATGTGTTCTGGGGTATTATACATGGAATTGGCACTGTATTTATCCTGCTGTGGGTTCTGGGGTATTATACATGGAATTGGCACTGTATTTATCTGCCATGTGTTCTGGGGTATTATACATGGAATTGGTGCTGTATTTATCTGCTGTGTGTTCTGGGGTATTATACATGGAAATGGCACTGTATTTATCCTGCTGTGGGTTCTGGGGTATTATACATGGAATTGGCACTGTATTTATCTGCCGTGTGTTCTGGGGTATTATACATGGAATTGGCACTGTATTTATCTGCCGTGTGTTCTGGGGTATTATACATGGAAATGGCACTGTATTTATCTGCCGTGTGTTCTGGGGTATTATACATGGAAATGGCACTGTATTTATCCTGCTGTGGGTTCTGGGGTATTATACATGGAATTGGCACTGTATTTATCTGCCGTGTGTTCTGGGGTATTATACATGGAATTGGCACTGTATTTATCCTGCTGTGAGTTCTGGGGTATTATACATGGAATTGGCACTGTATTTATCCTGCTGTGTGTTCTGGGGTATTATACATGGAATTGGCACTGTATTTATCTGCCGTGTGTTCTGGGGTATTATACATGGAATTGGCACTGTATTTATCTGCCGTGTGTTCTGGGGTATTATACATGGAATTGGCACTGTATTTATCTGCCGTGTGTTCTGGGGTATTATACATGGAATTGGTGCTGTATTTATCTGCTGTGTGTTCTGGGGTATTATACATGGAATTGGTGCTGTATTTATCTGCTGTGTGTTCTGGGGTATTATACATGGAATTGGTGCTGTATTTATCCTGCTGTGGGTTCTGGGGTATTATACATGGAATTGGCACTGTATTTATCTGCCGTGTGTTCTGGGGTATTATACATGGAAATGGCACTGTATTTATCTGCCATGTGTTCTGGGGTATTATACATGGAATTGGTGCTGTATTTATCTGCTGTGTGTTCTGGGGTATTATACATGGAATTAGCACTGTATTTATCCTGCTGTGGGTTCTGGGGTATTATACATGGAATTAGCACTGTATTTATCCTGCTGTGGGTTCTGGGGTATTATACATGGAATTGGCACTGTATTTATCCTGCCATGTGTTCTGGGGTATTATACAGGTATAGGACCCATTATCCGGAATGCTCAGGACCAAGGGTATTCCGGATAAGGGGTCTTTCCATAATTTGGATCTCCATACCTTAAGTCTACTAAAAAATTAATAAAACATTAATTAAACCCAATAGGATTGTTTTGCATCCAATAAGGATTATTTATATCTTAGTTGGGATCAAGTACAAGGTTCTGTTTTATTTCTACATAAAAAAAGGAAATCAGTTTTAAAATTCTGAATTATTTGCTTATAATGGAGTCTATGGGAGACGGGCTTTCCGTAATTCGGAGCTTTCTGGATAACGGGTTTCCGGATAAGGGGACCGATACCTGTACATGGAATTGGCACTGTATTTATCCTGCCATGTGTTCTGGGGTATTATACATGGAATTGGCACTGTATTTATCCTGCTGTGGGTTCTGGGGTATTATACATGGAATTGGCACTGTATTTATCCTGCTGTGGGTTCTGGGGTATTATACATGGAATTGGCACTGTATTTATCCTGCTGTGGGTTCTGGGGTATTATACATGGAATTGGCACTGTATTTATCCTGCTGTGGGTTCTGGGGTATTATACATGGAATTGGCACTGTATTTATCCTGCTGTGGGTTCTGGGGTATTATACATGGAATTGGCACTGTATTTATCCTGCTGTGGGTTCTGGGGTATTATACATGGAATTGGCACTGTATTTATCCTGCTGTGGGTTCTGGGGTATTATACATGGAACTGGCACTGTATTTATCCCGCTGTGTGTCCTGGGGTATTATACATGGAATTGGCACTGTATTTATCCTGCTGTGGGTTCTGGGGTATTATACATGGAATTGGCACTGTATTTATCCTGCTGTGGGTTCTGGGGTATTATACATGGAATTGGCACTGTATTTATCCTGCTGTGGGTTCTGGGGTATTATACATGGAATTGGCACTGTATTTATCCTGCTGTGGGTTCTGGGGTATTATACATGGAATTGGCACTGTATTTATCCTGCTGTGGGTTCTGGGGTATTATACATGGAATCGGCACTGTATTTATCCTGCTGTGGGTTCTGGGGTATTATACATGGAATTGGCACTGTATTTATCCTGCTGTGGGTTCTGGGGTATTATACATGGAATTGGCACTGTATTTATCCTGCTGTGGGTTCTGGGGTATTATACATGGAATCGGCACTGTATTTATCCTGCTGTGGGTTCTGGGGTATTATACATGGAATTGGCACTGTATTTATCCTGCTGTGGGTTCTGGGGTATTATACATGGAATTGGCACTGTATTTATCCTGCCATGTGTGTTGGGGTTTTAGAATTAGAATTGGCACTGGGATACTATGAAGGGATCTGTTTAGAAAATGCCTTTAATTATCTTCCCCCACAACACAAAACTCACCCTCCGTCAAAGAGAATTTCAAGTAAAGGACAACTAAAGTTCACCTATGCTACATATCATGGGCAATGGCTGAATACCATATCAGTAGAGCCCCACAAGCAGAGACCACTTACTGGGTTCCTTTGGCACAGACCTCTTCACTACGTGTCGTGGGCTGCCTAAAGCCCCATGTTGCCCTAAGAAAATATAGAAAGATATTTACTAAAAAAAAGAAAGTCTCTAAACCTAGAGTTACACCAGTTGTTACCCTACTTTCTAAACTAGTGCTGGGGTTCAATCAACCCTAGCTACCAAGCAGTGAATACCAGATGGTTATTGATTAAAGATCAATCGTTTAAAAAGAAAATAAAAGACCAAGTGGTTAATGGTAAAAAAAAAATCTAATGCAAATATCAGCTTTATCTCCCAACTTTGTTATTATGTACAAAACATAGCAATAGAATATACAATTATGTACCCCCTCTTGTATTATATAAGGATATTTAAAGTCACTTTTGCAACAGAAGTTCTGTGCCCATATAAAGGCACAAGGCTGCAGGCTGAGTTATACAGGGAACTCTGAGTATCACTCATGTATTATAAGGGATAATGTACCCCCTACTGTAAATGATAAGGATATTAGCAGTCACTGAGGGGTTCTGTGCCCATATAAAGGCACAAGGCTGCAGGCTGAGTTATACAGGGAACTCTGAGTATCACTCATGTATTATAAGGGATAATGTACCCCCTACTGTAAATGATAAGGATATTAGCAGTCACTGAGGGGTTCTGTGCCCCCCATATAAAGGCACAAGGCTGCAGGCTGAGTTATACAGGGAACTCTGAGTATCACTCGTGTATTATAAGGGATAATGTACCCCCTACTGTAAATGATAAGGATATTAGCAGTCACTGAGGGGTTCTGTGCCCATATAAAGGCACAAGGCTGCAGCCTGAGTTATACAGGGAACTCTGAGTATCACTCGTGTATTATAAGGGATAATGTACCCCCTACTGTAAATGATAAGGATATTAGCAGTCACTGAGGGGTTCTGTGCCCATATAAAGGCACAAGGCTGCAGGCTGAGTTATACAGGGAACTCTGAGTATCACTCATGTATTATAAGGGATAATGTACCCCCTACTGTAAATGATAAGGATATTAGCAGTCACTGAGGGGTTCTGTGCCCATATAAAGGCACAAGGCTGCAGGCTGAGTTATACAGGGAACTCTGAGTATCACTCATGTATTATAAGGGATAATGTACCCCCTACTGTAAATGATAAGGATATTAGCAGTCACTGAGGGGTTCTGTGCCCATATAAAGGCACAAGGCTGCAGGCTGAGTTATACAGGGAACTCTGAGTATCACTCAGTATTTTTCAATATTTAGTTTAATACACATATTTCAGTGAGTCTGTGCCAGGAATGACATGACTAATGACTGATTATAACTGATGACATCACTAAGCAATGTTTTAAGGATATAATTTACAGGATATTCATGGCACTTTTGTATTATATGCTTATAAACTGTGCTTAGTGATGTCATCAGTTGTAATCGTTGTTTAGTGATATAATTTCTGTCACATGACTCACTAAAACGTGTGTATTATACTAAATAATGTACTTTGGAGTTCCAGGACCTGTACAAGGCCTTTGGCCTTTTATATGGCCATGGAACTCCTCAGTGTCTTATAATATCCTTATATTTTACAACAGGGGGTACATTATTAATTATAATACACAAGTTTTAGTGAGTCATGTGACAGAAATGATATCACTAAACAACGATTATAACTGATGATATCACTTAGCACCGTTTATAAGGATATCATTTAAAGGATATTTATGGCTCTTGGGTATTATATGCTTATGAACTCTGCTTAGTCATATCATCAGTTATAATCAGTGATTAGTGATGTCATTCCTGAAAATATGTGTAATATACTAAATAATGTACCCCCTATTGAAAAATACGAGGATAATATAAGTTATCATGACCTGTACATGCCATATTCATGGCTCTTGGGTATTATATGCTTATAAACTGTGCTTAGTGATGTCATCAGTTATAATCGTTTAGTGATATCATTTCTGTCACATGACTCACTAAAACTTGTGTATTATAATAAATAATGTACCCCCTGTTGTAAAATATGAGGATATTAAAAGCCACCTATGAGTTCCATGACCTGTATAACTATGGATTATATATTGACTATATATTTTACATGTTTTACATCTGTCTAGCAACATGGGTCGGAGGTGCCTACATCAACGGGACGGCAGAAATTGTGTATCTTCCCTCGCGAGGGCTGGCGTGGGTCCATGCTCCCTTGGGGTTTGCCGCAACCTTTATTATCGGTAAGCCTTTATGTCCTATTCTGCTATCCGTAGCCCACACACTGCCTGATCCCCACATACTGATTGTATGAGCACTATGGCAAGGGAACCCAAGTCAGTGCTACACAGGGTGATACCCAGGGTTAAAGGGTTAAAAATCTAGATTTTTTTTTTGTTGAGAGGCTTTGGACAGAGGTTATAAGGGGCCCATCTGCTGAGCCGCAGGAGTCTATTTGTGGAACCTGAGAATTTCTCATGTATTGATTCTGCTGCCTGCGCCTTTCCCTTATTCTCTGAAGTCGCCATTGTACCGAGCTGAGCACTGATGTCACACATAGGGAAAATAAACTGTAACCTGAGGCCGATCAATTGCAGTTTTAGGGTTTGGCCAGGGGCCCCTACATCAAAGGAAATGTAGCTACAAAAAGGAACCTGCCATTGTTAGGCATTTTTATTCTACATATCATGGTCTCCAACCTGAAATCCAGCTGCTGAACTACAACTCCCATAATCCCCAGACAGCCAAAACCCTTGTAAGTCTTGTAAGTGCTAGTGGATGGGGTGTCACGTAAAACAACCCTCATTTTCCAGATGGGAACATTGGTTGCTATGGCCTATGTATAGCGTCCCATTCTAGCCAGCTACCCTAATCACTGGGGGAAGTGGGGGGGACATAGAGGAAAGCACCCTAGACGAAAGGGCAAATACTCACTAATGATGGTGTATATAGGATTTTGTACAGCAGCCCTATACATGTTCACAATTTTATGGATTTTTATTGGGGATGCAAAGGGTTAAGCTTTCAGCACAGAGTGGCCCATGTGTCCATGTTATTATTTTGCTGGGATGGAACAGCCTGTGCTTGTTTTCTGTGCTCCCTGCTCTGCTTTCACACTGCGCCGCTGGAATGGCAGCGCCTCTCCCGACCACACACTGCACAAAGGCTTAATGGGGGCTCCTCGCGCCTGTAGGATTACTGGCCGCTAACAATGGCAGGGCATGATGGGAAGGAACCTCCCTGCACCATGGCAGCTTTCAGTGCCAAAGCCGTCTCCTACAGCGTGTCCCCATTTCTCTTTGTATCTGCAATCTCTCTTTGTGCCAGACTCTAGGGATTTTCCTTTCTAAAGGGCCCAACTACAGGTTCCTGCTACACCTGGGCTGATAGAACCCACCAGGATACCAGGGAAACTCCCGGTGGGCCCAGGTGTCAGTGGGCCCTCCTACTCCTGACCATTTGGCCTGTTTCATGGTTATTCTCTATTTCTGAATGGGAAGGAAAAGGAGAAATAAATGGAAGAATAGATGCTAGGAGAATAAAGAGGTTGGGTGAGGAAAGGAGGAAAAATAGATTGGAAAAGGGCCTAGGGTCCAAGGTTTTCTGGTGGGCCCCTGAGTTCTCAGTCCGACACTGCCTACAAGGCTCTGTTGTGATTTAAACCAGTGGTCCCCAACCTTTTTTGTGCCAAGGACCGGTGGCAAGCGGGTAAAATTTTCCATGGCCCGGAGGGTGGGTGGGCAGGGTTACGCGCACGCTTTTATAGGTGCATATTCAGTGCGACCAGGAACAGAGGCAGCCCACTACAAAGCAGCCCGCGGTGCGGCGGTTGGGGACCCCTTAAACAGCTCATGAATTTACAGTTGGGCATTTCATTGGTTACATTAGGTTAAATAATACCCCCCCAGCAGCCCAATAAATAGTGACTATGGCACCTTACAGCAGCCCCTCTGGCATTTGCCAGAACCCACAGATTGCCAGTCCGGGCCTATATACACACTCCTTGCAACCTGCTGCTAGATCCAATACACAAGTGCTCTGATAAATTGAGTATAGGGTGCAGACAAAGGGAGCCCTGATTAACGCCTGCCATTTTACTTGAAGGGCCTTGTTTCTTGCACCTAAAAACACCACTCACTTATTTACCCAAGCTAATTTGTGTCTGTTTTGGATACCTGGACCTACGTTCTTGTGCAATCTGTTGGCATTGGGCTGAAATTGTGGGGTAAAACCAGTTTGCACCAATATCTTGCACTAGTAAATGAGTGTGGTAGTCCCATGGTTGGCTAATTCTCGTGTCGCTTATATAAATGAGGCCTGTTTTGTTTCAACGGAAAATTGCTGTAAATACAAGAAAGGCAGATGCGTCTCGGAGCCCAATTTGCATTAGATATCCAAATCAGGATGTAAATCCCTTCCCGTGGCATAAAAACAACACAGAACAGAAGCCAGTGTGGGTGCCATCATTAAGCACCAGTTATATAGTGTATATGTAACTATATGTATATATAATGTACCCCATTACAGTGCTAAATGGCAACTTGTAAAGTTGCAGCTTCCTGTTCTTCTCACCGCCAGCTGGTCCTCTTCCTGCCAGCCAGACTCAGAGGTACCAATACTTGACTTTCCTTCACTGCCCCACAGTGGGCACTACCACTCACACTCCCCATGACTTGGGATCCTGCCGACTGCGCCAAATGTAAAGTTGCTGCCTGAGGCTGACAGTCACTTACTGTTTTACCAACAGGTGCAGGGTCTTTGCTCTGGTTGCAGACAAAGGATAACAATAATATAATGCACAATAACTACAGATTCTCTCTATCTGCTTCTCACACACACATCCAGCATTCTCACCGAAGCCTCCAGGACTCTTGTCCCATGTGGATGCACAAACAGGGTGCCATTAGCTGTTCCAGGGGCTCCCTGCTCACTAGGGACTGTTACCCCCTTCCTCTGCGGTGACCATACTTCACCCATAGGTTCTCCTATAACCTACACCTGAATGCTCATTTCGCCTTAGGGGACTCTACTACTATCTAAGAACTCCTCGTTGGGACAACAGGCTGCCCTTTCTGGCTACCCCTCACTGCCTTTCAATCCTAGAGTGAACTCACCTACCTCTGCTACCACTAGCTAGCCCAAGATACCAACCTCCCCATGGCCACGTGGTCTTGCCGCTGCCCTTGATGTTTTCATGGGGAAGTGCCTCAGCAAGGTACTGTCTTATATAGGCTCACAAGTGGACTTAGCTCCACCTACTGACTAAACCTGCATATTACTATTTATACCATATAAAATAAACTTCTTATTTTACCCCTTTACAAACTACCCTTACCCATACCCTTACCTTACCTATAACTAGGACATTTTATATCAAACCCCAAAGTTCACATAATTTCACTGCATCTTATTCTGTGAGCGGTGAGCAAACTTAGTGGGGGGTGGGGGGGGTTATCCTTCCTCCTGTTGTGCCTGGGTTTGTGTCTGTGAGGCTTATAGCAGTAAAGGAGGCCTCTGGCAGGATTTATGGAAGGCAATGGCCAGCCAGCCTGAGAACATTAGGCCAGACTGGGCATGTTTGGTACGTAATGATGTATAGGTTAAAGGGGAAGTTCATTGTTAAGTTTTAGTATTTTATATATGCGCCCATTGTAAGCAACTTTGCAATTGGTCTTCATTATTTATTTTGTATTGTTTTGTTACTATTAGCCTTCCCATTGTGCCTATTCAATCTGCAACTGAAATGTCTGTCTATTTATCAGGGGGTCACTGACCTCAGCAACCAAAAACCACATTGAATGTGAGTTTCTTATTCATATGCTATTCTGACTCCCTAACTGCTTCCTTGATTTGAGAATTTACTTTTCAATCACTCCCAAAACAGATGTGGGACAAAAACCTTATTGACTGCACATAGATTTGCTGTGTATGTTCGTACTGTTCATTCATTTTCCCAGCTGCTCCAACAGAGCCACCCAGTGACAGATATAAGAACTGCAACAATATGTTTGCTTTAAAGGGGATGTAGACCCAAAAATAAAATATCAACTCATAAAATAACGTGTCATTTTGTCTCGTCTCTGAAGATTCTCATTCATCCAGGTCATGATATACAGTATCTAGTAGAATTAAGTCTAAAACAACGGGACTTTTCTGAGTCATTTTGTCTCCCAAATTCTAATATAAAATCACTCAATCAGCTCAGCCGCACATTAAACAGTTTCTATCTTCTTGCTAGGAGGGCAGGCAGCATTACTGAGCAGAACAGGAACCAATGGGAATATGGTGCTACTCCTTTCCCAGCAGTGCTGCCAGCCCTCCATGTAATAGCATCATACAGCTTCTTGCTTAATCTGTGGTAAGGGGAACCAACAACCTCCACGTTTTTTTCTAATTACTGACCCCCTTTAATGGCGGAATAGCAGTAGAAGTGGGTAAAAATCCAGATCAGTTCACTTGAGCAGAAGGTTGAGCCTGATGGGCATGAATCCTTTTCAGCCGCTGCTGTTCTGTTTTCCAGGAGCTCTTTTCTTTGTCAAGCCGATGAGGTCCAAAAACTACGTGACCATGATGGATCCGCTCCAGGAGACATTTGGAAACACCATGGGGAGCATCCTTTTCCTACCACCACTGCTGGGTGACGTCTTCTGGTTTGCCTCCATTCTCGCTTCCTTGGGTGAGTAGTGGGGGACACGGAGAGGGACCCTCAGTACCCCAGAACCCCATTTTCTGCTTTTGGAGAGTGTCAGTTATAATACTGTTAGGTGGTTCAGTACAAGCCAATTCTTCTAACCATAGTGGTGTTAGTGGTTTTTCTCATTTGTTGGGTTCAAAAACCTATTTTGGGTACAGAAGAGTCACCTGACATTTCTCTGGTCAGTTTTAGGCAGAGCAACATCACAAGACTTTTATTTTCTCACTAATCTAATTTTCTACCTACTGTCCAGTTGGACAAAAGCAGGGTCGGACTGGGCCGCCGGGACACCAGGAAAAATCCTGGTGGGCCCTGGCTCTAGTGGGCCCCGGTGGCCCAGACCCGACCCTTGCCGGCTCCCCCTGCCCGACCGCTCCCCTGACGCGTTAAATTTATGCGCTTGGGGAAGGACGTTGAGTGGGGGGCCCTGCGAGGGGGGGTTACGGTGGGTGGCACGGGCACCTGCAGGGCCCCTGGGGCAGGAGCCCTGGTGGGCCCTTCATCCCCCAGTCTGACCCTGGACAAAAGGACAGCAGGAGGCGCGGCTGTTTTAAATTCATTATATTCCTAGTGTAAAAACTGCTAATATCTTTAAAACTAGAAAAGAAAGAATGTGAATAAAAGAAGTGCTCAGAAGAGTGCTGTGAGTGATGTTAGGGTTTTTATTTCCTTTATATAATATTTATGTATGACTGGATTCCCCTACAGGAGCCACGGTGAGTGTGATCCTGGATGTGAAAGGATACGTGTCCATTATTATATCAGCTTGCACGGTGATAATATACACATTGCTCGGGGGTTTGTATTCAGTCGCCTACACGGACGTAATTCAACTTCTCTTTATGATAATCAGTCTGGTAAGTGATTGTTCTGTATATATCTGTGTGTGTCAGTGCCGAGCTGCGCAGAAAGCACTCTTACTTACTAACATTGCACCCAAGCACCTTCCGTATTCACAGTGGTCCTCTCCATTGGGCTAAGTAAGGGGCACGGGGCAACAGAATAGGTTACTGAAGTTTTATTTTAGTACTTATGTATAGTGCTTATGTGTTGCACTTTGTTATACAGGTATAGGACCCGTTATCCAGAATGCTCGGGACCAAGGGTATTCCGTATAAGGGGTCTTTCTGTAATTTGGATCTCCGTACCTTAAGTCTACTAAAAAATCAATAAAACATTAATTAAACCCAAAAGGACTGTTCTGCCCCCAATAAGGGGTAATTATATCTTAGTTGGGATCAAGTACAGGTACTGTTTTATTATTACAGAGAAAAGGGAATCATTTAACCATTAAATAAACCCAATAGGGCTGTTCTGCCCCCAATAAGGGGTAATTATATCTTAGTTGGGATCAAGTACAGGTACTGTTTTATTATTACAGAGAAAAGGGAATCATTTAACCATTAAATAAACCCAATAGGATTGTTCTGCCCCAATAAGGGGTAATTATATCTTAGTTGGGATCAAGTACAGGTACTGTTTTATTATTACAGAGAAAAAGGAAATCAGTTTTAAAATTCTGAATTATTTGATTGGCAGCAGCCAGACAATGGCATCTAACATCCGAGGGTGTGGGATTTTGTGCTTCTTAAGTTTTCTTAATGTAAACAAATTTGCTGAGCGCAGCCAACAAGGGTTCATTTATATCCATTAAAGGGAAACTATACCCCCAAACAATGTAGGTCTCTATACAAATATATTACATAAACAAGCTCATATGTAAAACTCTGCTTCATCTAAATAAACCATTTTCATAAAAATATACCTTTCTAGTAGGATGTGCCATTGGGTAATCCTAAATAGATAAATCCCCTGGGATCATAGGAGTCACAGTGCACACAAACAAGCCAAGGCACACATACATGCTAGGCCCCATCAGCCAATGAATGGGCAGAGTTCTGCCTTTTGCTCCCACACTACTTCCTGTTACAGTTAGAGCTGCATCACTTCCTGTCAGCTGATCTCTGAGGGAGCACACAGCCCATCACTAAATGGCGGCTCAAAGGAAAGGATATAAAAGGGCAATATTTACTGATATATATATTCCACTTTTGCGAGATTCTTTAATAGGTTAGTTAATATGATAAAAACTGTTAAATCTGTTGGATAAATATTCATTCTGGGTGTATAGTTTTCCTTTAAGAAATGGTGCCAGTTTTGGTCCAATGGCATTGAAAAGTAAAATAAGCACCAGGACTGGCATCTGTGGGCATTCTGTAAATCAACTCAGCAAAGAGTTTTTTCTCTGCTTACTATTATATTCATTTTATGTTCTCATTCAACTCTATATGTGCAAATTTAGTCCTCGCCCAGAGTTTTCCTAAACCTCCAAATCAAAAAACCCAGGAGGCACAGTAGGAAGTATAGGAAGTCCACATACTAACCCAGAGGTCTACATTACAGGCCAGAAAGTGAATCCTACTGGTGAAGAGTCCAAGAAAACTCAACCAGTTAATGTGGTTCACATATCATAACCTCTATCACCCAGCAGAATCCTTACATAAATATCTGGCCAGGCAGAACTAATGGTCGACATTGGGCCAGTTGGACTAGACACCTATAGATGACACCTATCTATACAGTGGGGGACATTGGGCATACTATTAGTTCTGCTTGGCCAGTTGGACTAGACACCTATAGATGACACCTATCTATTCAGTGGGGGACATTGGGCATACTATTAGTTCTGCTTGGCCAGTTGGACTGGACACCTATAGATGACACCTATCTATACAGTGGGGGACATTGGGCATACTATTAGTTCTGCTTGGCCAGTTGGACTGGACACCTATAGGTGACACCTATCTATACAGTGGGGGACATTGGGCATACTATTAGTTCTGCTTGGCCAGTTGGACTAGACACCTATAGATGACACCTATCTATACAGTGGGGGACATTGGGCATACTATTAGTTCTGCTTGGCCAGTTGGACTAGACACCTATAGATGACACCTATCTATACAGTGGGGGACATTGGGCATACTATTAGTTCTGCTTGGCCAGTTGGACTGGACACCTATAGATGACACCTATCTATACAGAGGCGGACATTGGGCATACTATTAGTTCTGCTTGGCCAGTTGGACTGGACACCTATAGATGACACCTATCTATACAGTGGGGGACATTGGGCATACTATTAGTTCTGCTTGGCCAGTTGGACTGGACACCTATAGATGACACCTATCTATACAGAGGCGGACATTGGGCATACTATTAGTTCTGCTTGGCCAGTGTGACTGGACATCTATAGATGACACCTATCTATACAGTGGTGGACATTGGGCATACTATTAGTTCTGCTTGGCCAGTTGGACTGGACATCTATAGATGACACCTATCTATACAGAGGCGGACATTGGGCATACTATTAGTTCTGCTTGGCCAGTTGGACTGGACACCTATAGATGACACCTATCTATACAGTGGGGGACATTGGGCATACTATTAGTTCTGCTTGGCCAGTTGGACTGGACACCTATAGATGACACCTATCTATACAGTGGGGGACATTGGGCATACTATTAGTTCTGCTTGGCCAGTTGGACTAGACACCTATAGATGACACCTATCTATACAGTGGGGGACATTGGGCATACTATTAGTTCTGCTTGGCCAGTTGGACTGGACACCTATAGATGACACCTATCTATACAGTGGGGGACATTGGGCATACTATTAGTTCTGCTTGGCCAGTTGGACTGGACACCTATAGATGACACCTATCTATACAGTGGGGGACATTGGGCATACTATTAGTTCTGCTTGGCCAGTTGGACTGGACACCTATAGATGACACCTATCTATACAGTGGCGGACATTGGGCATACTATTAGTTCTGCTTGGCCAGTTGGACTGGACACCTATAGATGACACCTATCTATACAGAGGCGGACATTGGGCATACTATTAGTTCTGCTTGGCCAGTTGGACTGGACACCTATAGATGACACCTATCTATACAGTGGTGGACATTGGGCATACTATTAGTTCTGCTTGGCCAGTGTGACTGGACATCTATAGATGACACCTATCTATACAGAGGCGGACATTGGGCATACTATTAGTTCTGCTTGGCCAGTGTGACTGGACATCTATAGATGACACCTATCTATACAGTGGTGGACATTGGGCATACTATTAGTTCTGCTTGGCCAGTTGGACTGGACACCTATAGATGACACCTATCTATACAGTGGTGGACATTGGGCATACTATTAGTTCTGCTTGGCCAGTTGGACTGGACATCTATAGATGACACCTATCTATACAGAGGCGGACATTGGGCATACTATTAGTTCTGCTTGGCCAGTTGGACTGGACACCTATAGATGACACCTATCTATACAGTGGGGGACATTGGGCATACTATTAGTTCTGCTTGGCCAGTTGGACTGGACACCTATAGATGACACCTATCTATACAGTGGGGGACATTGGGCATACTATTAGTTCTGCTTGGCCAGTTGGACTGGACACCTATAGATGACACCTATCTATACAGTGGGGGACATTGGGCATACTATTAGTTCTGCTTGGCCAGTTGGACTGGACACCTATAGATGACACCTATCTATACAGTGGGGGACATTGGGCATACTATTAGTTCTGCTTGGCCAGTTGGACTAGACACCTATAGATGACACCTATCTATACAGTGGGGGACATTGGGCATACTATTAGTTCTGCTTGGCCAGTTGGACTAGACACCTATAGATGACACCTATCTATACAGTGGGGGACATTGGGCATACTATTAGTTCTGCTTGGCCAGTTGGACTGGACACCTATAGATGACACCTATCTATACAGAGGCGGACATTGGGCATACTATTAGTTCTGCTTGGCCAGTGTGACTGGACACCTATAGATGACACCTATCTATACAGAGGCGGACATTGGGCATACTATTAGTTCTGCTTGGCCAGTGTGACTGGACACCTATAGATGACACCTATCTATACAGAGGCGGACATTGGGCATACTATTAGTTCTGCTTGGCCAGTTGGACTGGACACCTATAGATGACACCTATCTATACAGTGGTGGACATTGGGCATACTATTAGTTCTGCTTGGCCAGTGTGACTGGACACCTATAGATGACACCTATCTATACAGAGGCGGACATTGGGCATACTATTAGTTCTGCTTGGCCAGTGTGACTGGACATCTATAGATGACACCTATCTATACAGTGGTGGACATTGGGCATACTATTAGTTCTGCTTGGCCAGTTGGACTGGACACCTATAGATGACACCTATCTATACAGAGGCGGACATTGGGCATACTATTAGTTCTGCTTGGCCAGTTGGACTGGACACCTATAGATGACACCTATCTATACAGAGGCGGACATTGGGCATACTATTAGTTCTGCTTGGCCAGTTGGACTGGACACCTATAGATGACACCTATCTATACAGAGGCGGACATTGGACATACTATTAGTTCTGCTTGGCCAGTGTGACTGGACATCTATAGATGACACCTATCTATACAGAGGCGGACATTGGGCATACTATTAGTTCTGCTTGGCCAGTGTGACTGGACACCTATAGATGACACCTATCTATACAGTGGGGGATATTGGGCATACTATTAGTTCTGCTTGGCCAGTTGGACTGTACATCTATAGATGACACCTATCTATACAGTGGGGGATATTGGGCATACTATTAGTCCTGCTTGGCCAGTTGGACTGGACACCTATAGATGGCACCTATCTTATTACTGGTGATGGGGAGGGAACCCAGCACAGGCGCCCTATGCCATATGTCAGCTATTGGATCAGTAAGAATATCATTGTGTTACTGGGAGGACAGTATAGATGAAGGGAATCTCCATGCTGCTTTTACATTATATATAAAAGTCACATGACATACTAATCATCTCTTATTTTAAACGTAGTGGATTTGTGTACCATTTGCTCTTCTAAACTCAGCATCTGAAAACATTGCTTACACAGCAGTGAATGCATTGTACCAAGCTCCATGGATTGGTAAAATACAGCCAGGATACATTGCAAGATGGCTGGATGATTTAGCATACCTGGTAAGCGCTTTTACTTCTGTCTGAAGTTAAAATAGAGTCTACGGGACTTTACTATAGAGTGATTATAGATGAACTGGGCAGATTCCAATGATACATGGAGGCATTTGGTAGGTAAAATGAGAAGATTTAGCCCTTTATAGTCTGGTTTTAGCCTTTGTTTCTACCAACAACACAATCTAGCTACACACATAGTACACATAGTAGTGGGATCAGATGAGCGCTATCGCTGGCCTCATTATTACGCTTTATGTCCATAGGAAATATCCATGATAAGGACCTGGAGGTCTGAAGGCATCTAATGTTCCTCCATTTAGTATAGGCTTCCTACTGCCAACGTATATATTAAGCAGGTTTGATTATCATTTCTGCGAACCCCTTCAATATACTGTATAAGAGAATGTTAGCTCCAGTCATATGACTTATTTATTATGATGGGGGGGGGGATGATGTACATATGGGCAGATACTAGGAGAATCTACATAAAAGAGGACCATGAGATAAAGGTGGTTCTTCTGTTCCCTCAACAGACTATACACCTGGTAGCTGCCCAGTTCTCGTGCTAGCCCAGGAACCCAAGCTTGGTTATTCATACTAGTTGAGGGCAATATTCTTTTGAACTGGATCTAGAACTTACCTCTCCATTGTATATCCCACATCTGATCATTTCAGAGCCTGGGAGGCATTGCATGGCAGACATATTTTCAGAGAGTCCTTGCCGCTTCCTCTTCCAAGCAAGCCATGGTCACATCCTACCTATCAGGGTTGCTGTGTGCTGTGATGGGTGTCCCCTCTATTCTGATTGGTGCCGTTGCTGTCTCTACAGGTAAGGGAACTAGACTAGAACTCTCTCACTTGCCATTGTCGATGATATATACCCAGTAAATGTTTTATCTCACACATGTTCCTGCTATAATTTAAGACTGGAACCAGACTAGCTATGGCTTGCCAACACCCTATGAGAGAAGAGAGTCGAACATGATATTACCCCTGGTCCTGCAGTATCTTTGTCCTACCTATGTGTCTGTTGCTGGGTTAGGAGCCATAGCAGCAGCTGTTATGTCCTCTGCTGATTCATCACTTTTGTCGGCCAGCTCCATGTTTGCCTACAACATATACAAAAGGTTGCTAAGGAAGAAGGTGAGCTATATTTTGTTGTTTCAGAGACCTTTTGTATAAAGTAGACATCTCCCACAAAATTAAATGACAGGGCTTATCAAGCTTAGGACCTCAAAATGCAGATGATCGATCACATACAAATAGCAGCTTTGCACTATAAAGTTCATGCAACCAAGAATGCAGGCTTACACAGGCAGAACTTACTTTGATAAAAAGTCCTACTTGGATTGTGCCCTGTAACGGTTAAACTGAGCTCAGGAGAGAAGGTTAGGAGAAAAGAAAAACAGGTTTCTCCTGCAGAGTGCACAGTTAAAGCAGAGTTTTTATGGAAACCAGTGCCATCTCTTTATTGGCTGCTAGACTGGGGGGTGTGGTTAGTAACCGGAGTTGATAAGAGCTGAGCATGCTCAGTTAGCCAAGAGCCAAAGTCAATTCTTAAGGGAGGGGGTGAGTTATTTTTAACTGTACAGTATCCTAGTAATGTGTTCATTCTATTGCTAAAGGCAAAAGAGTTACTCCTGTTTAGCTCAGTGATCCCCAACCAGTGGCTCAGGGGCAACATGTTTCTCACCAACTCCTTAGATGTTGCCCCCAGAGGCCTCAAAACAGGTGCCCATTTTGGAGGCAAGTTTTGAAGAGATACAAAAAAAAAAAAAAAAAGGGATTGATCAATGCACATTCCCTGGTCCCCTGTTTCATAAGTAAATTGTCTGTTAGTTTCATGCTAGTGCATACAGTATATTGACAAAAAACAGGGGTTTTTAGTTACAAAATTATGATCATAAGATTGGTAAGCCACCATACCACGTCAAGGTAAACCCCGTATGGTGGTCCTATCTATTTACCTCTGGTCATATTTTTCAAAGGCTGGCACTCCCGTGCACTATTGCCATTCTTGACCTGGGGGCTGGTTTTGTATGTTTTTTTGTATGTTTTTTGTATGTTTGTAGTTAATTTGGCCAGATCAGTTGCACTTCCATTGTATTTGTATACTTTATTTAGCCTTGGAGTGCTCCCACAACCTCTTTTTGTGTATTTAAGTTTTGAAGAGATAAAGACCATGGGGCACATTTACTAACCCACGAATCCGAACCGAATTGGAAAAGTTCCGACTTGAAAACGAACATTTTGCGACTTTTTCGTATTTTTGCGATTTTTTCGGCGTCTTTACGAATTTTTCGTTACCAATACGATTTTTGCGTAAAAACGCGAGTTTTTCGTAGCCATTCCGAAAGTTGCGTAAAATCGCCCGATTTTTTCGTAGCGTTAAAACTTACGCGAAAAGTTGCGCCTTTTTTGTAGCGTTAAAACTTAAAAGGTGCGAAGTTTCGCGTAAGTTTTAACGCTACGAAAAAAGCGCAACTTTTTGCGCAAGTTTTAACGCTACGAAAAATCGCCAGATTTTACGCAACTTTCGGAATGGCTACGAAAAACTCGCGTTTTTACGCAAAAAACGTATTGGTAACGAAAAATTCGTAAAGACGCCGAAAAATTCGCAAAAAATACGGAAAAAATCGCAAAATACCGATCATTACGAAAAAAACGCAATCGGACTCATTTCGACCCGTTCGTGGGTTAGTAAATGTGCCCCCATGTGTACTGGCAAACAGAGTCTCCTGTAGGCTGCCAGTCAAAATTGGGCTACTAAACCAATCACAGCCCTTATTTGTCACCCCCAGTTTTTTTTATATTTAACTGTTGCTCACGAGTAAAAAAGGTTGGGGACCCCTAGTATAGATCTAGATGAGGAACTGAGAGGACATCAGCTTTCAAGTTGAATTATTGAGGAGACACAATCCACACAGGGTTTAATGCTTGTTTCGCAGAAGGAATAACAATCAGTGACCTCATTTTGGCATTGGGTTCAGCAGCTTCCAAATGTTTCCATTTTTAAAGAACTTTGAGTGTATTTTGGGCAGATTCAGTGGAACCATTGGCAACAGTTCTTCCCATAACTACAGGTTATGTCTCTGTCTTAACTGGCACGTAGTCACTGGTGACTGGCACTATAGGAAATTTCTAGGCCTTAGCTAGATGGTGCTACTAGAACTAGAACAGTCTGAGTTTGGTTTAGGCTTCAGTATCTGGTGCTACGTTTTACTGGGTCTTCTTACAACTGGAAGAGCTTTATATCATATCTATATGGGGGGAAATGATGTAAGTCAACATTGGCATGATGAAGATGGGTGTTAGAATGAGGTAGGACATGTTTATATGCACTAAAGTATATTATTTGCCCCTCTTCCCTGTTCTTCTCTTCCAAGTTCACTTCAAGCAGCCAGGATACAACCGTAATGCATATTGTTATAGCATTTGTCAGACTATATTAAGTCATCCAAAGTGGTGCCAGCTATGTGCAACTAGAAGGTCTATTTAGGGTGCTTGATGGTGGTATAAACCTTGGCTGTTGGCTTTTGAAGAGACTGGCCACCCAGAGGAAGTTCAGGTCTAAATTTAAGAAATGAGTGTGTAATACATGTTGGGAAGTCCATGACCTGCTTTGGAGTCAACGCAAATAATTGTTTTTATCCATCTTGATTATTGTTTTTCTACATCTTTGAATTGTCAGACAACCTTATATACATTGTTCTAACCCATTAGTAGTAATACTACTCTCTATCTTTTATGCAGGCGTCTGAGAGAGAAGTCCTCTGGGTAATGCGTCTCTCCATGGTCCTGCTTGGATCGGTTGGGACGGGCCTCGCGTTTCTGTCCAACTCTGTGTATGACATGTGGTTTCTCAGCGGAGAGCTGGTGTACGCTATCTTGTTCCCACAGCTTTGTTGTGCCCTTTTCATCCCTGGCACCAACACGTATGGTTCAGCGGCTGGCTTCATACTCGGCTTTGTTCTGAGACTTCTAGGAGGAGAAAGCGCCTTGAAGATCCCTCCTTTTCTCCATTACCCAGGATGCATTCTTGTAGATGGTGTCTTCATACAGCAGTTTCCATTCAAAACATTCACCATGACTGTGAGCTTGATCACCATTGTTGCCATATCTTATTTGGCCCAGTTTTTGTTTATGAAAAATATATTGCCCGCTCAGTGGGATATTTGCTATGTCTTTCGGAAAGAGACACCTCCTCTGTCTCAACAGGAGCTGGAGGAAGAGCTTAGTTTACAAAAGACCTGAATAAAGGGAAACCACTGCTAGCTGCCATATATACGCCATTATTTTTCTTTTTTCAGATTATTTGCTTTTATTTATCCAACCTAATAAAAACATACATAGGAAGAGATAGACTCTATGGTCACGTATAATACAAACTGCTCCTCAACAGGTAAAATATTACCTTAAGGGCACCGATATATAGAAATATATATGTACAGTATAGAGGCCTTTTGTGTTTTCTCTTAAATAATCTTTTTCAATATACAAATATGTGTCAACGTGTCATTAAATCAAAGTTGACAGTGAGAGAAAGAAGTGAGAGAAAGAAACATAAAAAACTATATATAAAGAATATGAAGTGGAACCAAAGGAAGAAAAATGGAAGGAACTGTAAGGAAGAGTAACAGACCAGGGTGTTCCAGAATCCTTAGAAAACAGGCTTCTTTTCATTCACTTTCTCTCTTCTCCTGTTCTCCTCTTATTTCCTACTACAGGTATGGGATCTGTTATCCAGAAACCCATTATCCAAAAAGCTCTGAATTACTGGAAGTCCATCTCCCATAGAGTCAATTCTAATCAAATTAAACATTTTTAAATCATTTCCTTTTTCTCTGCTATAAAAAACAGTACTTTCTACTTGATCCCAACTGAAGGTGGCCATACACACTAAGATCTGCTTGCTTGGCGAGGTGGCCAAGCGAGTGGATCTTCTCCCAGTATTGGGCTAATTCGGTTGTTTGGCCCTGGGGCCAAACGATCAAATTATAAGGAAGGGTATAGGCTTCCATCGATCCAACTAATTTTCAAACCTGCCTAATTGAGATCTGGCTGATTTCAGGCCAAATATTGGTCGGGCAGGCCCGTCGTAAGTGCCCATACACGGGCAGATAAGCTGCCCAATCGGTCTAAGGGACCCATATTGGCAGCTAGAATCGGCCCATGTATGGCCACCTTAAGATATAGTTTAATCCCTGTTGGAGGCAAAATAAAAATATTCCATCTAAAACAAGTTGAAAAAGTTGGCGTTTTTGTGACTTCAAAAATAAAAGTGAGAAAAATTTGAGTTCTAGTAAATATGTCTCCATGTATGGTGATCCAAATTATGGAAAGACCCCTTATCCAGAAAACCCCAAGCCCGAGCTTTCTGGATAACATAATACCTGTATTATGTCTATTCCCTCTGTTTCTTCTCTTTGGTATCATACAGAAATGCGGAATGGACCTGATATACACATAGAAAGCTGAATGGTTGGGGGACCAGAAGGGCCCGCGGATACTTAGGCCTAACACATATTTTCTTGGTTTGCTGATGGGATGGTCCAACACTGGAAAGGAGGAGAGACAGAGAAGAAATGTAGAAAAGCAGAAAGGCATAAGGGGAAATCAAATAAAGAGAAAGCAAATGGGAACTATAGGAGAGAGTGATGGATAAATAAAAGGAAAGAGATATCACAAGAGATAAGGAGACAAGTAGGAAAACATTAGAAACAGCAGAAGGAAGTGATTCCATAATAAGATGTATCTATACATGAATGTAAATAAATGTTTAATTATGGAATTTGCATCTTTAACTAAGAAAGTATAACCTACTGTAATATTTATGCATCATGGACATAAGGTTATATATATATGACTGTGTATAAAGAATTATTAAGAATAAAGCTAAATTGACATATTTGAGTAAAGTTTCTGGAATATCAATTCATTTAGATACGGTTGGTGAAGGGAGAATATTTTCAGAACTTTTGTCTTTGCCAGTGATCATTGTTACAAACAGGAAAGTGTAATTAGTGTTATCGATCCTTTCAGATACAGGGTAAAGGGATTCTGTTATGATTGATATGGTACGAAATTAAAATTTTTTTTAAAAATTTCTGGTCAAGCTAAACAAGGACACAGATTTTGTAACCTTTTTGGCCAACCTACTGGCCATATATTCACCTACCGGTGGCCACTGAAAAAGTCTCCGAGACCAGACGTAGCAGCGATTTTTAACACAGTATAGTAAAAAGTACTGATGTGTGGTGTATTCTTACTCCAGCTGGATAAAAGCTTCGCTTCATTTTCCCAAAGTCGCCCAAAGTTTCCTTGAGGGGCAACTTTGGGAAAACAAAATGACACGTATGCCATCCCACTGGCGATTTACATTCTTACTGGTGGGACGGCATTGCGGGGAGATTAGTCGCTCGCGGTAACGAAGATTTGACATGGGGCAACTAATCTCCCCCAACTGCCCCAATGGCGAAGACACTGAGCTACTAGTAGCAGCTACTTGTCACAGCTACTAAACGCCAGAAAATCCCCTGCCATAGACAATACTGAGAATTGCCTCTGCTAAAACACACGTAGAGACAATTATCAGTAAATGATCAGCATTGTCTATTTTTTAGTAGCCACAACAAGTAGCTGCTACTTGTAGCTCTGTGTGTCTTCACCCTAAAGCTTTGGGTGGGGAGAGTGTGTAAGTGAGTTTTACCCACTGTGAGGCACAACCAGGCCATTTGCATTAGATCAGCACATATCATTCCCAACATGGCCCTACAGTATTAGTTGTCACACAGTAGATAGTAATGCAAAAATGTCCATCCTTCATGCAGCTGTGTCACCGTCATTATGGCAAATACCAAGTTCGAATCTTAACATGGAAAATAGTTTATTCAAAGTAATTATGAGGGAATTAGCACAAAAGCACAATTTTATCTTCTCATCATAAGAATTTACCCATTGTAGCTCAGTACAAGGCTTTCATAAAGAGCCCATGGAGCTGCCCAGGGCCCTGTATAAGTGGGGCATTTGCCACCCCAACTTAACCCTTTTTTGGCTTCTCTGTGCCCAAACTCACCTCCATAGGGTCATAGTTTCTATAGCTCTTAGATTTTCTTCAATGCATACCACTTCAATATTGTAACCCACAGAGACCACTCACAGCAGTTAGCTTTGTTTAGTACAGTAGAGGCAGAACAACAAACGTTAACTAGTTGGGGCTCATTTATCAACACTGGGCAAATTTGGCTGTGGGCAGTAACCCATAACTACCAATCAAATTGTTGAATTTGTTGTTCTACCTGCAGCTGGCTGAAAAAAAAACAATCACTGGTTGCTATGGGTTACTGCCCACAGGCAAATGTGCCCAGTGCTGATAAATGAGTCCTAATTATTAATAATTATCTGGTTGGTTGGCTGGTTGCTATAAGTTACTGCACCGGTATAATTTTGAACACATGTTGACATCTTGCTGGAGTTAAGGGCAGGGTCCCTGATGCAAAGAGTCAAGGAAAAAGATACTGGGGGCCCAGGGCAAAAGCCATTTTTGCCCTGATCATATATTTGCAATCCCTTTGGATCACACAGAATCCTGTTATGATGCCCTTAAAGTGGCGCCAGTTGCCACGCAGCTACATTTTATCTCACACAAGTGAGGATGGCTCTCGTTTTAATATCATAGAGAAAGGGATTTCCAAGTTTTCTACAATTACATGTATATAAATGTATATATTAACACTTTTTAAAATAACGTTAGTTCCCCGAGTGTCCCTTAAATACAAATACGCAGTTATTTGCAGCTTCGTGTTCTGCCTGGTGTCACAGCGATCAGGCAACGCCCGTCTGAAAGAGAAACGACAAAGTCAGAATCTGCCAGGTACAAAGGGAAATATGTAAAGGGAAGTAAGTGCCCCCCAAAAAAGAAAAACATTTAATTATTGTCAATGGTGGATAACTGACCTTTCTCTTCCTCATGCATGTGCCGCACAAAAATCCAAAAAGCCCATTGATGACTTGAATGAGGCACAGAACAGCTTGAATGGCGCCAATGCCCAGAAGGATAGAGAACAAGACGACGTTCCAGAGCACAATGTTTTCAGGTTCCCTGCACGTGTTCCAGATCTCTGGGTTAAACAAATAGTTCTCCCTAGTGGGACACAGAGGAAAAACCCAAAAGCAACCTTTATTACAGTTCATTTCAACAAGTACAGGTATGGGACCCATTATCCATCCCATTATGTTCTGCCCCAATAAGGGGTAATTATATCTTAGTTGGGATCAAGTACAGGTACTGTTTTATTATTACAGAGAAAAGGGAATCATTTAACCATTAAATAAACCCAATAGGGCTGTTCTGCCCCCAATAAGGGGTAATTATATCTTAGTTGGGATCAAGTACAGGTACTGTTTTATTATTACAGAGAAAAGGGAATCATTTAACCATTAAATAAACCCAATAGGGCTGTTCTGCCCCCAATAAGGGGCAATTATATCTTAGTTGGGATCAAGTACAGGTACTGTTTTATTATTACAGAGAAAAGGGAATCATTTAACCATTAAATAAACCCAATAGGGCTGTTCTGCCCCAATAAGGGGTAATTATATCTTAGTTGGGATCAAGTACAGGTACTGTTTTATTATTACAGAGAAAAGGGAATAATTTAACCATTAAATAAACCCAATAGGGCTGTTCTGCCCCAATAAGGGGTAATTATATCTTAGTTGGGATCAAGTACAGGTACTGTTTTATTATTACAGAGAAAAGGGAATCATTTAACCATTAAATAAACCCAATAGGGCTGTTCTGCCCCAATAAGGGGTAATTATATCTTAGTTGGGATCAAGTACAGGTACTGTTTTATTATTACAGAGAAAAGGGAATAATTTAACCATTAAATAAACCCAATAGGGCTGTTCTGCCCCCAATAAGGGGTAATTATATCTTAGTTGGGATCAAGTACAGGTACTGTTTTATTATTACAGAGAAAAGGGAATCATTTAACCATGAAATAAACCCAATAGGGCTGTTCCACCCCCAATAAGGGGTAATTATATCTTAGTTGGGATCAAGTACAGGTACTGTTTTATTATTACAGAGAAAAGGGAATCATTTAACCATTAAATAAACCCAATAGGGCTGTTCTGCCCCCAATAAGGGGTAATTATATCTTAGTTGGGATCAAGTACAGGTACTGTTTTATTATTACAGAGAAAAGGGAATTATTTTGAATCCCAGTCTGGGCCTGATATTGGGGGGGGGGGGCTAAGTCCCCCAAACCAAAACCATTAATTTCCTGATCCACTTAAAAATCTGGCCACTTTCCGTTAAGCCTCACCTTTGGGGGTCAAGAATTTGAAACTGTCCAAAAGCCAGAACTATTGGAAGGCATGTTGTCATTTATATATAATGCTTGTATGAGAGTGTAAAATCAATATGTACACAGTACAGCTAACAGAGTTGTTTGGGTAAGACCTTACAGCCACTGGCGAGCTTGTATAGGGAAGTATAGTTTATTCTCCTTATTCTCACATATTGACCCTTAGATTCATTAGCAATGAGATAAGAATGCTAAGCAAGACAGAGAAAACAACACCACAGCAGCAAAAAGAAAACTACATATATATATTATATATTAAATATATATATATATATATTTATTGACCATTAATTTATTGTGACCCTTGACTTACTCTTCAGTGCTATTCCTGAAGGGATATTCATAATTGCCACTTCCAGTGTCACACAGAGGTCCGTGTATCAAGCCCATTGCTGAGATAATGACACAATACACTCCCCCGGCAGCACCCAGTGCCGACAGTACCACCGATAACAACATCTGTAGAAGAACAGAGAAAGTCACAACAAGACAAGTATAATGGGATGAAATGCAGGGGTGGACGTAACGACCCAAACCCTAAGCTGGTGATGGCCCTATGCCCAGCCATGGCCTTGCATGCAAAGCCAGGATATACAGAATATATATATACAGAACAGGTGGGGCTGAACTGTACCTTCTTCTTCTGATATGGTATTGGATTGTTTGTATTTCTGGGATGGAAGCAGTGGAGAAGACACTGGACTGATGGTTTCTATAAAAAACATCCTATACTAGATTTTTTTTTCCTCAGCCAATGACTTTAGTGTTAGAGTGCCCCCTAGGGGCCAAACATGTGGCAACAAATAGACTTGCTACTGGGATGAGGATTTACTATTGAGTGATTATAAAAGTTCTGAATGCTTACCCCACATCTGTTTGCACAGCATCCTTCGCCTCCAGCCCCCAACATCATGAATGCGGGCAGGAAAGCCTGTAGGGCAAGAATTAATAATAGTAATTTGTACATCCTGAACATCATGTGCCACCCATACACCAAATCACTAGCCCAGGGGGCAATGACTGGATCATACCGCAGGCCCACAGGGAGCTGTCGGCAAAAGAGACAGTAGATCCACAGATGCAGAATTATTTACATTACGTTGCCTGAACCTCAGCTGCACTCACAAGGTACCCAACATACATTTAATTTGTATGAATTCAAATATATATCTTTACATTTATACTTACATTTTATGCTGAAAATGTCCCACCTGTGTCTCTCAGGCTGTTGTTCAGCTACAACACTCAAAACTCTCCCCAGCAAGGAGACCTTTTTGAAATAACACAAAGGGGCTGATTTACTAACCCACGAATCCGACCCGAATTGGAAAAGTTCCGACTTGAAAACGAACATTTTGCGACTTTTTCGTATGTTTTGCGATTTTTTCGGATTCTTTACGAATTTTTCGTTACCAATACGATTTTTGCGTAAAAACGCGAGTTTTTCGTATCCATTACGAAAGTTGCGTAAAAAGTTGCGCATTTTTCGTAGCGTTAAAACTTACGCGAAAAATGCGCAACTTTTCGCGTAAGTTTTAACGCTACGAAAAATGCGCAACTTTTTACGCAACTTTCGTAATGGATACGAAAACTCGCGTTTTTACGCAAAAATCGTATTGGTAACGAAAAATTCGTAAAGAATCCGAAAAAATCGCAAAACATACGAAAAAATCGCAAAATACCGATCATTACGAAAAAAAACGCAATCGGACTGCATTCGACCCGTTCGTGGGTAAGTAAATCAGCCCCATAGGGTTGTAACCTGCCAGTTTTGACCCAGACAACCTGGTTTTCAGGAGGGCTGCCCGGGTCAAAACTCCTTGCTGGTTTTCCAAATCAGGAACATCTGGCAGGACTCTGTTAGACTGACAGTTGTGATAAACCAATCACTAATTGCCACTCTCATAACCCTCTCATCGACCACACCTCATGTTATCTGCCCCACCCCTGTGACATCACAAAATCCGCCCCCCCCTCCGCTGGGGTTCCCCCCACTCGGAAGGTGGCAACCTTAATAACACATAATAGAGGGTGGTAGATTTCCTCCTCTAAAATTTCAGCCTAATATAAAACAATTTAAAAATATTTAACCAGACACAAACATTCACTTATGTAGCTGTCCATGCTGGGACTGATATAAAGGTCAAATATTCCACTATATAAGTTATGTAAGAGATTTTACATAGCTTGATCACTGGCCAGTCCCTATTTTATATATAATTGTGTATGGGACCAGCCTGTTAGCCTGTTATAGGGGATCCTTTCCTGGGTCAAAGCATGACCTTTGCAGTTCTACAGTTTGGCCATAAGGTGGCACTGTGTTATAATATAAAAGGTTTTGCAACCATGTGGAAGGAGTCTATTTGTGAGAGATCTCTCCCAGAGCAGAAAGGTGTAGAGAATGAGTGGAACCTGGGTGCCAGGTAGGCCCAGACAGGTCAGGCAAGTTCTGTTATAGGTCACGCTAGGTGTGACAGATAGGGCTGTAGGTCCAACCAAGGATCGTAGAGGGATTATTATCTCGGGTGTATTGTTGCACAGAGTAGAGTCTCAGTATACAGACCTACAGCTAGATAGTGAAATGCCTGGGTTCCACTGGGGAGACTTATAACCTGATTGCCATTGTTGCCCTGCGGGGATAAAGTCATTGTGACCAAGTACTGCAAGTAAAATCCTGACCTGTGATATGTAAGAGATCTGCACTGTTGTTTGTTAATACTCCTATTGTAGATCTGTTCTATAAATAAGTCCCTGTTTAAGTTCAAGACCCACCGGTGCCCATAATTATTGAGGCAACAGAAAAGCAAAGTTCATACCAGTAGTCCAGCTCCGATGATACCATTGAAGAACCAGACAAAATCAGTTATCTGCTCCACCTGTAGAATCTGAGCATTGGGAAAGTACAGGAGCAGATTGGCAATGATGGCGCATATGCCGAGGGGGAAGAGGAGCACCCCAATGAATCTTGAGCACTTCCCTGTGCACATTTTAACTGAACCTGAAAAACAAAGAGGTCAACAAATCCATTTTTGCCATTTTTGTTACCCACAATTTCTCAGAACCCCAGTGTAATTGCCCATTGAGACTGTTCTGCCAGACACCTATAGGTGCAACATATAATGTACCAACTGTCAGGCCAGCTATGCTGCTCTGTTGCACCTCATTCAATAAAGTAGGCAAACAGCTGCCCTGTGTTAGTAAGTGAGTGCAAGTGCGCTGAGTACTGCCTTGTAATAAAAGGACTTCCTACGCCCTATTTAGTGGTGCTGCAGTTCGTAGCAATAGTCAGGATCGGACTGGGGGTGCCGGCCATGTCTCCCGCACCCCCTAGGGGCCCCCACTGCACCCCCTGCAGGGGCCCCCTTCAGCCTCCCCAACCCCCGACAGGGGTCCCCGCCCGACATCCTCCCCTCAGCACCCGTAAGTTTAACGCCCAGGGGAGGAAGGGTCAGCGCTGGCAAGGGTCGGGTCTGGGCTGCCGGGGCCCACCGGGTTTTTTCCCGGTGTCCCGGCTTCTCAGTCCGACCCTGGCAATAATAACTACTCTCCATCATCTCCACTTTGTCCTGGGATTGTGCCTGTTACAGGGAAGAACCAATCTAGGGAGTTTTCCCTTTAGTGCAGAGTTCAGTTTATGCACCAAACCCCTAAAGAGGGATAAAAGCATTGGCTGAAGCACTTCTAGGCCACACCCATTCCGACTTATTCAGAGATTATAACACAATGGGAGGGCTATAGTAGCAGATAAAGGGGGGCTGTTGCCAGTCTTGCCAGTGTTGCCTTGCCAGTGGCAGATTAGCTGAGGCATGGCTAGGCAGTGACACCTTCACAGAGCTGGGGGGAAACACAACAGAAAACTAAGTACATGGGATCTTTTATTGGATAATGGAAAGCCGTTATCAAGTAGGCACGGAAGTACAGGAAGGCCATCTCCTATAGACTCCATTTTAATAAAAAAAATTCAAATTAATATATAATTAATCCTTATTGGAGGCAAAACAATCCTATTGGGTTTAATTAATGTTTAAAATATTTTCTTAGTAGACTTTGAGTTCAAATTTGAATTATGGTTCAAAAACTGGAATGTCTGGGGTGCAAACACCCCAAAACCTTAAATGTAAATCTACGTCATCTAAAAGCTTGCGAGTTTCTGTAGAAGTCAATAGGAGTTACCCGAGACAAAGTCAAGCCTTATTTTCAACTTGAGATATTTGAGTTTTATTAAAGTTTTTTTTATTCACAAGAGTTTCCCATATTAATAACTAGGGGAGCGTTCGACATGTGAGTTTAATCAAATGAGGAAAACAAACTTAAAAACTGATAAACAAGCCCAAACGTATGGAGATTCAAATTATTAAAGATCCCTTACTGGGAAATCCCCAGGTTCCAAACATTCTGGATAACAGGTCCCATACCTGTACCTTGTACTTGATCCCAACTAAAATATAATTTTATAATCCTGTCCTTTTATTAACAAGGTGATAGAAAAAGGTAAAATACACTGAGGTACCTATATAGGGCATAGAGAGTATATATATATAGGTTATCGAGAGTCCCTTCTGTATATATGCAGAAATGCCCAGCTATACTGATAAATCTTCTAACTGTTTATACTGTAATTGTAACATTAGATTCCTTGAATTCCTTCCTTGCCCCATGAATGTGAGAGAGGCAGTGAGAAAAAGTAATATAGTAATAAAAATAGCTGTGCTAGAATGATTAAAGCTAAATACTAATTGGTTGCTATAGGTTACTGACAAAAAGACTTTATGTGGCCAATAATAAAGATTCACTTACAGGATATTGGAAAAATGAAGTTGGCTATACAGTATAATACTCAGTTAAATATTACAGCATTCCTGGTGTGATCAATATCGTTGCTTCTAAATGATTAACTTGATCGCTAGGCAGGATATTGGTGTTTATGCTGGGACATACCCCCCCGATACACAGAGTTTTGCAGGGATAAATGGTACCAATTAATACTGGCGCGGCTGTGTGCGGCACAACACCTTACACTGTCGGTACCTGCACGGCCTCGGCTGTATCACTAATCAGACTGACCCCTGGGACCCTATACATTCTGTGGGTTCCAGTTGTCTAATTCCAGGCAGTGCCATTCTGTGGCTACTAAAGCAAATAAAGTGCTGTCTTGTATAAAAAGGGCATTGACTCAAGGGATGAAAACATAATTTTGCCCCTTTATAGGTCCCTGGTAAGGCCTCACCTTGAGTATGGGGGGCAGTTTTGGGCTCCAGTCCTTAAGAAGGATATTAATGAGCTGGAGAGAGTGCAGAGACTGCAACTAAACTGGTAAAGGGGATGGAAGGGTTAAACTATGAGGTGAGACTGTCAGGGTTGGGGTTGTTTTCTCTGGAAAAGAGGCGCTTTCGAGGGGACATAATTACTCTGTACAAGTACATTAGAGGGGATTATAGGCAGTTGGGGGTGTTCTTTTTTCTCACAAATGGGGGGATTGGGGAATGCCCTTCCTAGTGATGTTGTAATGGCAGATTCTGTTAATGCCTATAAGAGGGGCCTGGATGAGTTCTTGAACAATCAGAATATCCGAGGCTATTGTGATACTAATATCTACAGTTAGTATTGATGTTGGTAAATATGGTTTATGTATGTGAGTGGATAGATAGGTCAGTGTGGGTCTGTATGTGAGTGGATAGATAGGTCAGTGTGGGTCTGTATGTGAGTGGATAGGTCAGTGTGGGTCTGTATGTGAGTGGATAGATAGGTCAGTGTGGGTCTGTATGTGAGTGGATAGATAGGTCAGTATGGGTCTGTATGTGAGTGGATAGATAGGTCAGTGTGGGTCTGTATGTGAGTGGATAGGTCAGTGTGGGTCTGTATGTGAGTGGATAGATAGGTCAGTGTGGGTCTGTATGTGAGTGGATAGATAGGTCAGTATGGGTCTGTATGTGAGTGGATAGATAGGTCAGTATGGGTCTGTATGTGAGTGGATAGATAGGTCAGTGTGGGTCTGTATGTGAGTGGATAGATAGGTCAGTGTGGGTCTGTATGTGAGTGGATAGATAGGTCAGTATGGGTCTGTATGTGAGTGTATAGATAGGTCAGTGTGGGTCTGTATGTGAGTGGATAGATAGGTCAGTGTGGGTCTGTATGTGAGTGTATAGATAGGTCAGTGTGGGTCTGTATGTGAGTGGATAGATAGGTCAGTGTGGGTCTGTATGTGAGTGGATAGATAGGTCAGTGTGGGTCTGTATGTGAGTGGATAGATAGGTCAGTATGGGTCTGTATGTGAGTGGATAGATAGGTCAGTATGGGTCTGTATGTGAGTAGATAGATAGGTCAGTATGGGTCTGTATGTGAGTGGATAGATAGGTCAGTGTGGGTCTGTATGTGAGTGGATAGATAGGTCAGTATGGGTCTGTATGTGAGTGGATAGATAGGTCAGTGTGGGTCTGTATGTGAGTGGATAGATAGGTCAGTGTGGGTCTGTATGTGAGTGGATAGATAGGTCAGTATGGGTCTGTATGTGAGTGGATAGATAGGTCAGTGTGGGTCTGTATGTGAGTGGATAGATAGGTCAGTATGGGTCTGTATGTGAGTAGATAGATAGGTCAGTGTGGGTCTGTATGTGAGTGGATAGATAGGTCAGTGTGGGTCTGTATGTGAGTATATAGATAGGTCAGTATGGGTCTGTATGTGAGTGGATAGGTCAGTATGGGTCTGTATGTGAGTGGATAGATAGGTCAGTGTGGGTCTGTATGTGAGTGGATAGGTCAGTGTGGGTCTGTATGTGAGTGGATAGGTCAGTGTGGGTCTGTATGTGAGTGGATAGGTCAGTATGGGTCTGTATGTGAGTAGATAGATAGGTCAGTATGGGTCTGTATGTGAGTGGATAGATAGGTCAGTATGGGTCTGTATGTGAGTGGATAGATTGGTAAGTATAGGTTGTGTGTGCTGGGTTTACTTGGAAGGACTGAACTTGATGGTCTTTTTCAACCCTATGTAACTATGTAACTATATAGTACCCCCACAGGCACAGACACACACACAGACACACACACATCTACTTACCAGTTCAGAAAGGTATAATGTAGATGAACAGCAGACAGGTAAGAAAACTCCAGATACAACAGAGATCCACAGATTTTAGGCGCCTGCCACAGAACAGCACGGAAACCCAGCGGCCAATCCCGGAGCAGGACTATTTTGCAAAGAATTTGGAAGGACCTTGGCCCCCCTAGCGCTGCAGGGATGTCAGATAAGCCCTGATATTGATTTTCTGCAAATGAATGTAGTTCTGTTCTCTTGGTCACTGTTCCTGGTTTCCACTCAGTAACTGACGTACATCAGGTACAGGGAGTATTTATGGCTTACCCTGGGCCGTGGTTGGGCAAAACCAATTTAGCCTATGGGAAATACACCAACCAGCCTCTTCCCTCTAATTCTAGCACCCCATTCTAGCCTAATCATTGGGAAACAGTATCCTAAAAGTACAGCCCATTACATTGACTCGTCAACATTTTAGTACTGATACTGCTGCCCTCGGCCGGGGGATCTTAGCCCTCAACTGTACTTGCACCAATGGCCATGAATGTAAAGGACCAGTAAAAAAATGAAATAGGTTTATTTGAATTTAAATATAATGTTCTGTTACAATGGTAAAAATGAAGTATTTGTTCTAGGGACACAACTACAGTTTATATATATGAGCCAGTTGAGTTCAAATAGGGCATAGGTTTCCATAAAAGATTACTGATAATCTGTGTGTAAATGGGTAAAGGGATTTGATGGGATAGAGTGGGTATGATAAAGCAAATAGTGGTGATATTGGCCATGCCTTTATATGATCACAGAACTCTCATCAGCCGACACTGCGTTCCCATAACGTCTCTTCCATCTTCAAGTGATAAAAATATTAATTCTGTATACATAAAAAAATGACGGGATTAAGGGAGAAATAAGGTGTATGGTCCATAGCCATATACATATATATATATACACCCTATGTAAAAAAATCACAACTTTATTATGAACACATTGCACTTCTGTGCATTTAATTTGGCTTTACATTTAATTTGGCTGTGCACCCTGCCATATAATTATTTTTGGCATCAGGGTGCAGACACTATAGGCCTGAAATATATATTTAGTCCAACTGCTGACACCCTCTGGATATGGGCGCCCGTCTATCAGTAACTGTCACATTCCTGACTCCGGTGAAACTCCATAACCATTGTACCAAGGTCCCCTCCGTGAGTCACCTAATCACTGTGGTTTCAGTGACACTATTATTAATCTTTCCAGTCTGAATTTATTTTATCAAGTATTGGCTCGTTTTTATTCCCTGACCCCTATTCACTCACAAAGGGAATATCTGACTCATGAATGCTGGTATCAGTGTGCCCAGCGCTTGTGACTCCCCGGACACTGACACTGACCGAGCCTGTCAGTAACCGACCTTCTGAGCTCATGTTTATGTCCATGTTCATGACGACACTGATACCTCCTTTTCCTTCCCAACAGCTGTAGCAGCCCCCAGTTTGCACTAAAATGGAAACATAAATCATTTTTTTTACTCCAGAACTGTTGTTGGATCATGATTTTTATTGTCAGCACCAAAACCTGATGCAAAGGAATCCCAGTGGTGCACTTGTGCAGCCCATAAAACTCCTGGGAAATTCAATTAAGATAGCGGCACAGGAGATCACATGGGGTGTGAGGATCAGTCTGTCCTTTAATATGGCAACTGGGGGAATTTATAGTGCTGCTGCCACAATGCCACGGCTGAGCTACTCTTTAGCCTTTACTCTTTCTACTCAGCAGTTGTTTAGCTTGTGACACTACTACAAGGGAGTTGGCTGGAGAACTAAGGACAACAATGGGAGCAGCTAGAAATGGGGTACCGTTGGCCGACAACCCCTGGGCTTGCAGTCTCTGTTAACTGTATATGGTTCAGCTTTCTTTTAAGGAAATGTTCAAATATCCCATATGGAGATGCAGAATCATGGAATTGATTGGTGCAGAAGCCCGATTCAGCAAGGACATACACAGGGCAAGAATTGAAGAGAGGGTGGGCCCCTACTTGAGGACAAGGTTACATCTGGGATACAGAGATATCAACTTTCCAGGCAATGCTCCACACACCCCACACCCAGTTACTCCCCAGTCATGAACAATTAAGGTGCCATACACGATAATTACAACATCGGGCATAGGCACTGTCGGACAGAGGGCCTCATCAGCCAAACCTGCCCAATTAAGATCTGCCCAATTTTAGGCCATATATCAGTCAGTAGGCCCCTGGGGGGTGCCCATGCTCGGGTAGATAAGCTGCCAAATTGGCCTGAAGTCTACGTGTGTTTTAGCCAAGGAAATTTGCTATGTCAGGGTATTTTCTGGCACTTAGTAGCCATGACAAGTAGCTGCTACTAGTGGCTCTATGTGTCTTCGCCATTACACTTGTAACACACAACCAACACAATATATTAACCTGGGGGACTCCAGAATATACAGGAGGGTATATAGCTCTGACGATGTTCACCCAGAAGCCCTAAGGGGCTTTTAGGAGTTTTAGCAGTTGTAGTTTGGCAGCAGTGCCCTATGGTAACTGTAACCACTTGTGCTGCTTAGTAACTGCAAGTTGTACTTAGGACATTCCACACGTTAATAAAGCAAAATCCCTGTATTTGGCACAGTGTCGCAATATTCACAATCTGAAGCTACCCCAGATACTAAATAAGCCCCATAGGAGCCACAGAACAGCGGCTTTGAAGTCTGCACAATTTGCAAAGAATGCAAACATTGCCACCTACTGGTAGATAAGTGGTTCTGTTACCTTTTTTGTAAAAAGAAACAAAAAACCCATTTAATATAGGGCTCAGAATATAAATCAAGTGCGCTGTACATAGGGAAGGGCCTTTCTCCACAGGGCAGGGGGTTAGGGGACCAGTAGGAGGCTAAAGTGGGGCACCTATATCCATCAACCAGTAATTCCCTTAGCCAGACACCTGACTCCATCAGTATTTGTAAATGAGTCCCAATAATACAGTAAGGGGCATATTTACTGAACTGGGGAATACAGTATATAGACACATATCTACTGCACGTCTATCATTTAATCACAAGGCAAATCTAATAGCAAATCTAATAGCATTGCTTCACATGATTAATCTCACTGCGTTGCACAACAGGCTTATCAGGGTGAGGTTTCAACTTTTTAAAGAATCACTATAAATAAGGCTGGGATCTGTATAAATAGGGCTACAAGAAAACTCTGCCTAGGCAGTGGGTGATTTTTGTGTTCGGGAAAAGTTAATTTAAAGCTTTTTTTCTACAGAGACTCCTGTGTAGAAGTCACCTCAGAGTTAAGTGATCTGTGGCCTTAGGTCAGGGATCCCCAACCTTTCTTACTCGGGAGCCACAGCCAAATGTAAAAGGACTTGGGGAGCAACACAAGCACCATAAAAGTTCATGGAGGAGCCAAATAAGGGCTGTGATTGGCTATTAGGGGCCTCTATGCACCCTATTGGCTTACAGGGGCTTTATTTGGTAGGAAATCTTGTTTTTATTCAACCAAAACTTGCCCCCAAGTCAGGAATTCAAAAATAACTCCCTGGTTTGGGGGCACTGAGAGCAACACCCAAGGGGTTGGGGAGCAACATGTTGCCCCTGAGCCACTGGTTGGGGATCACTATCTTAGGCTTTGGTCACATAACTCCTTTGTGACTTATAATATCTTTATAAAGTACAGTAGGGGTACATTATCCACTATATATAATACACAAACCCATGAATATCCTGTAAATCATGCCTTATAAATACCTTATAAATGGTGCTTAGTGATGTCATTTGTGTTACATGACTCACTGAAACATGAGTATAAAAACAAGTATATTAAAAGTCACTTTGGAGTATCACGACCTGCATGAAAGCCTTCAGGCTTCGGCCATGTTCATGGAAGTTACAATATCTTTATCATTATTTACTATATAATACAATATATCATATTCTTTCCAGTATCTTTTTTCTCAAGAAATTTAATGTTCAAGGAGCTTCTTTGGTACATTATCCCCTAATCAGAAGCAACCAAACTGCTGACCTCTATAAAGGTAAATATGGCTTGACATAGTAACATAGTAAGTTAGGTTGAAAAAAGACATACGTCCATCACGTTCAACCATAATGCCTATATATAACCTGCCTAACTGCTAGTTGATCCAGAGGAAGGCAAAAAAACCCCATCTGAAACCTCTCTAATTTGCCCCAGAGGCAAGATGGCAATGGGATCAGTCCCTGGGGCAACTTGTACTAAGAGCTATCTCCCCTACCCCTGTATTCCCTCACTTGTACTGAGAGCTATCTCCCCTACCCCTGTATTCCCTCACTTGTACTGAGAGCTATCTCCCCTACCCCTGTATTCCCTCACTTGTACTGAGAGCTATCTCCCCTACCCCTGTATTCCCTCACTTGTACTGAGAGCTATCTCCCCTACCCCTGTATTCCCTCACTTGTACTGAGAGCTATCTCCCCTACCCCTGTATTCCCTCACTTGTACTGAGAGCTATCTCCCCTACCCCTGTATTCCCTCACTTGTACTGAGAGCTATCTCCCCTACCCCTGTATTCCCTCACTTGTACTGAGAGCTATCTCCCCTACCCCTGTATTCCCTCACTTGTACTGAGAGCTATCTCCCCTACCCCTGTATTCCCTCACTTGTACTGAGAGCTATCTCCCCTACCCCTGTATTCCCTCACTTGTACTGAGAGCTATCTCCCCTACCCCTGTATTCCCTCACTTGTACTGAGAGCTATCTCCCCTACCCCTGTATTCCCTCACTTGTACTGAGAGCTATCCCCTACCCCTGTATTCCCTCACTTGTACTGAGAGCTATCTCCCATACCCCTGTATTCCCTCACTTGTACTGAGAGCTATCCCCCCTACCCCTGTATTCCCTCACTTGTACTGAGAGCTATCCCCCCTACCCCTGTATTCCCTCACTTGTACTGAGAGCTATCCCCCTACCCCTGTATTCCCTCACTTGTACTGAGAGCTATCTCCCATAACCCTGTATTCCCTCACTTGTACTGAGAGCTATCCCCCTACCCCTGTATTCCCTCACTTGTACTGAGAGCTATCCCCCTACCCCTGTATTCCCTCACTTGTACTGAGAGCTATCTCCCCTACCCCTGTATTCCCTCACTTGTACCGAGAGCTATCTCCCCTACCCCTGTATTCCCTCACTTGTACTGAGAGCTATCCCCCCTACCCCTGTATTCCCTCACTTGTACTGAGAGCTATCCCCCCTACCCCTGTATTCCCTCACTTGTACTGAGAGCTATCTCCCATACCCCTGTATTCCCTCACTTGTACTGAGAGCTATCCCCCATACCCCTGTATTCCCTCACTTGTACTGAGAGCTATCTCCCCTACCCCTGTATTCCCTCACTTGTACTGAGAGCTATCTCCCATACCCCTGTATTCCCTCACTTGTACTGAGAGCTATCTCCCCTACCCCTGTATTCCCTCACTTGTACTGAGAGCTATCTCCCCTACCCCTGTATTCCCTCACTTTACTGAGAGCTATCCCCCTACCCCTGTATTCCCTCACTTGTACTGAGAGCTATCCCCCATACCCTGTATTCCCTCACTTGTACTGAGAGCTATCTCCCCTACCCCTGTATTCCCTCACTTGTACTGAGAGCTATCTCCCCTACCCCTGTATTCCCTCACTTGTACTGAGAGCTATCTCCCCTACCCCTGTATTCCCTCACTTGTACTGAGAGCTATCTCCCCTACCCCTGTATTCCCTCACTTGTACTGAGAGCTATCTCCCATAACCCTGTATTCCCTCACTTGTACTGAGAGCTATCCCCCCTACCCCTGTATTCCCTCACTTGTACTGAGAGCTATCTCCCCTACCCCTGTATTCCCTCACTTGTACTGAGAGCTATCCCCCCTACCCCTGTATTCCCTCACTTGTACTGAGAGCTATCTCCCATAACCCTGTATTCCCTCACTTGTACTGAGAGCTATCTCCCCTACCCCTGTATTCCCTCACTTGTACTGAGAGCTATCTACCCTACCCCTGTATTCCCTCACTTGTACTGAGAGCTATCCCCCCTACCCCTGTATTCCCTCACTTGTACTGAGAGCTATCTACCCTACCCCTGTATTCCCTCACTTGTACTGAGAGCTATCCCCCCTACCCCTGTATTCCCTCACTTGTACTGAGAGCTATCTCCCCTACCCCTGTATTCCCTCACTTGTACTAACTCAATAATGTCCCGTTTGAGCACTGGAGACCAGAACTGAACAGCATATTCTAGATGGGGCCTTACCAGTGCTCTGTAAAGGGGAAGAATAACCCCCTCCTCCCGTGAATCTATACCCCTTTTAATACAGCTCAGACCCCTGTTTGCCCTTGTCCTTCTCCATTATGGATTTGCCCAGTGCAGTCCCATTAAGGGTATACGGGGCTTGCATATTTTTACTTCCCAGGTGCATGACCTTACATTTATCCACATTAAATTGCATCTGCCACTAGCTATGTCTAGTTTCAAGCAGGGGGTACATTAGACATTTGTTAAATGCTCTTTGGCACCAAAATGACATTTGTAGAAGAACTGTCAGACTCACTGGATATGTAACCTTACTGTGAGAGACTGTTAAAAGGTTACAACTCATGTGCACATGTGCTAGTGGTCCAGGGCAAATACCTTTAAAGCTCTACACTGAAACCTATCTCTGATGGGGCCCCCCCTGGAATCCCATGCCAATTTCTCCCTCTTACGTCAGCTATTAGGAATTCCACTATAATCTGTTTGGCTCATTCTTACCCTTTGGCATTGGGAAATTAAACGTGCAACTGACAGATAACGTTTCAGCTTATTAAATATCAATGGAGATTTTTTACCTGCCAGTAATTGGAAATCACATCAACAAATATTTTTACAAAATGTGTTTGCCGGCATAGAATTACAGCAGATAAAGGCAAGCGAGTTACGGGATCAGATCATGTGTGACGGTGATTGTGGATAATCTGCAGATTAGCAAACTGATGTCGGGATCAAGTACAGTGTGTCCAAACCAATATCAATTTGGACTGAGCTTTGCTAAAAATGACATTTGTACCATCAGAACTTTAGGGCAGCAAAGATGTATCTCTATATCTAAATAATGCCATATCGATTTTGTAAGGACCAATAGGGTAACAGATCTTGCCAGACTAATTTAGTAGCCTTTTATGAGGAGGTGAGCAGGAACCTCGATGCTGGAATGGCAGTTGATGTCATCTGCTTGGACTTTGCTAAAGCGTTTGATACAGTACCTCACAGAAGGTTAATGATCAAATTGAGGAATATTGGCCTAGAACATAATATTTGTAATTGGATAGAGAACAGGCTGAAGGATAGAGTACAAAGAGTGGGGGGAAATGGAACATTTTCTAATTGGGCCAGTGTGGTTAGTGGGTACCGCAGGGGTCAGTCCTTGGGCCTTTGCTTTTTAATTTGTTTATTAATGACCTGGAGGTGGGCATAGACAGTACTGTTTCTATTTTTGCTGACGACACGAAATTGTGCCTGGATGAGTTCTTGAACAAGCAGAGTAGCCAAGGCTATTGTGATACTAATATCTACAGTTAGTATTTGTGGTTGTATATATAGTTATGTATGTGAGTGTATAGATTGGTAAGTATAGGTTGTGGGTGCTGGGTTTACTTGGAAGGGTTAAACTTGATGGACTCTTTTTTCAACCTTATGTAACTATGTCACTATAGGCTTAACACTCCCTATAGTCTTATCCCTACACTCCCTAGCTTGCTGTTACTGAGCATATCTAAAGAGAGCGGACTAGGGGTAGGCAGGAGAGGCCCCCCAATCGTTGCGCCCTAGGCAGCTGCCTCTTCTGCCTACCCCTAGTTCCGGCCCTGATCAGCGCCCAAGTGTCAATTCCTTGTGGGAAATGCATTGGCCTTGGGCCTTCATTTAATTCTGCCTGTGACTGTGCAGCCCAGCAACTTGCATTTATTAGAACTGCCTCCAATTTTTCAGTGATCTAATATTCTTAGTACAGCGCTTTGTTTTCACCTCGTTCTGGGATGTATGGAATTGGTGCTGTAATATCTTGCTGTGTGATTGGTGGTATTATACCTAAAGCTATTTTTACCCTTAATTAGTCTCCCCGAACACAAAAATCACCCTCTATGTCAGCCCCCGAGTAATTTTAGGTTTTCAATTAAAAAAAACATCAAATTATTTTGAAAAAATTGCTTGTGAAAAGCAAAGCAAAAGGTTGATTTTCCCTTTAAAGTCAACCACCCCCCCTTATTAATCATTAGGGCTTTGCAGTTACAAATGCATAATCCAGCCTTCAGTCCCATTCCTTTATACTTTCATTTCCTTCCCCGAACACTAAGAGGCAATACCCTGATCCCAAATAAAACACAGTGAGCCCATTGTACAGGATCCGGGCAGCCACATCCCAGCCTTCTGCTTTTATTAGATCCGAAAAAGGCTCTGGGAAATCCCCTTGTGTCCCCCCCCAGCAGCCGGACCCATCTCCAGTCAGTGCCTCCCATTCTGGTGAATGATTGCCTAATGTACAAATGATAAATTACTCAGTTTATACTACATACAGTACTTTCCTGATCCGGCGTAGTGGGATTTGGGTTAAAGACAAGGCATGGGAGCAGGGAACACAACTGCAGTGACGTTCTTCTTGCTACAGATTAAAGGGGAACTCCATTCAAAGATTCTTTCTCAGCATTATCAAAAATATTATTATTAAGCCAATTTCCAATACACATTCATTGGTTTAAAAGTTATCTGTAAATGTGATTGCTATTGAAAGCGGTCTATGTTTCTCCCTTTCTCTTCTCTGTTAATCAGCTGGCTTCTGCTACATTGTTTCAGGAGTCAGACTTAGCAGTACAGAAAATAGAAGCAGGCAGACACACACTGCTTTACAACAGCAAGTACATTTATAAATCACTTTCAAACCCACTGAATATTTTTAATTACTGGAAACATTGGAAAGCTGCTTGGAATCACATTTTTCTTTTATTATTTGGGTTGAGTTCCCCTTTAATTAGTGGTAAATGAACCTTAAAACTTTTTTCTTGGGAAGTCCAACTTACTGCCCTCTAGTGTTGGTGGAGCAGGATGTCAGGGACACCATTACTTATATAAAAAAAGGACTGTCCCATCTGTGGCCTTCCAGCTGTCATTGTCCTATGACTCCTTTGGTATCTGTCAAACAATTTTTTCCATCAAAATGTCTGATGGCAGAACTTCAGAGGAGCTGATACAACAAATTACCAGGCCACTGAGATGTCCCCGATAATGAGCTGCTCCAATGCTGCTGCTTAGAGAAGGGAGGGGTTGGTTTGTTCAAAGGTAGACAGGGGCTCTGAACAAATTACCCTGTTTATAATGAAAGAGGGTGGTGAGTTCAGTGAACATAGCCCAACTTACAAATTACTGCTTCCTAACAGCAAAAAATAGAAAAACATGGATTTTTATTGAAACAATAGGCAGAATGCAAGTGTAACACAATTCCTATTTAATTTGTTTAAATTTAGCAAAGGTGTTTTAGGTGTATACTGTCCCTTTAATAGTGCAATAACATTAGTGTTTCGGTATACAATGTATTCCTACTGTCTAGGGGGTGTCTGCACCATTGCAGGAGTTTGTGGATTTGAGGTTTCGGCCACAGATACTTGTTGGACTTACTGAATAAGGACCGGGGTCTAGTGTTTCAGTACAGCTAGTTCGCTGGGGTGTTACCCGGTAACACTGGAGGCCAAAAAGGATTATTGTGAAGGTTTAATCCCACTGTAGTAACAGTGAGAACTATTTAACTTAGTCACGTCGTTACCCAAGAGCAAAGTGATACGGATCCTGATACCAGAACTGGGCTGAGATGGGCGACTTACGCACTGATAGATATTCTGTTGATTTAGTGAATGGAAACCCAATTATTCACTGCTCTCACGTCCACCACTATGTTTATTTAGAGCTCATATTCACCTATTATTTGGGCAATCCTGGTCCCATCATTTCCCTGAAAGCTCTATTTTTAGCTCATTAGTTGCCAGCCAATACTTGGTTTTGTTCCTTAAGGTGGCCATACACGGGCTGATTGTAGATCCGCTCACTTGGCAAGGTCTTCTCTTAGCGTGTATGGCCACCTTCACACATGATTTTGTTTGGTTATTGGGCATTATACGGTGACTGGCATGGCTGCCCTTTGTCTTGCATACCCTGGCACTCCTGCCTTACGCTTCCTAAATGAGGAGCACAGTAGGGTTGTGGCAAGGGATGTCCAATATACAGCTCCCATGGAGCACAAGAGCTGCACCCAAGGATGCCATGATAACAGGGCCAGATGTAGCAGGCACTTTATTCCAGGCCTCCCTTTATTAAATAACCCTTTTGGAGTTTTGAGGTCCACTATTTGGCCATAAGTATCTGGTCCCTGACCTGTACAACACCCCATTCCCAAATCAAGTTTCTCTTCCCATTGCTGCTATAACAGCCTCTACTCTACTGGGAAGCTTCCCACTACTGTAGATGTTGAAACATTGTTGGTGAAATTTGCTTCCATTCATATGAAAATAATTGAAGTGGGCTTGGGCACTGACGTTGGGCCCCGAGCCTGGCTGCATTCTCCCACAGGGCTTCAGTTGGGTTGAGGTCAGGGCCCTGTGTCAAGTTCTCCCACTCCCATCCCAGTAAACCCAGTCTGTATGGACCTTGCTTGGTGCATAAGGATATTGCTAAACCTGAACCAGGAAAGAGTCTGCCTCAAAAATGTTATTGTAATCTCTAGCCTTAAGGTTTGCTTCCATTCCTCCTCCACCAAACTGTCAGCAATATACACTCAGGCAGATAGTGTTCTCTTGGGGGCACATTTACTAAAGGATGAATTGTCCTTTTCTGGCAAAAATTTGCATTGCATTCGCTGATTTACTGGTGACTTTTCTCTAGCAAAAAAGCTAAGCGCTAGAGGATTTTTGCATCTTTTCACCAGTCTAATTTTCGTGCAGACGAAGAAGCAAAAATTAGGTAATTTATCAGGGTAATTTATAAGGGTGGAATCTCCTCCTCATTCCCTTTTTAGCCAAAGTCTATTTCGCCTGCTTCTGACTTGCAAATTGATGAGACTAGATCCGCAAACTGACTGTATCAGTGATATAAACCCTACATTCCAACGCCATATGCGGCATCAAATCACATGCATTTTTTCATATTTAAAGTGGTATTCTTTATAAACATTGCAAATGTAAATCATATTTGACTTAAATTATTTGTAATACCTCCTGTACCTCCTGTATTGTTAATGACATTTCATATTTCACATATACTGACTGCCCCTCCCACAAAAATGTTCAACTGATTATAAATAAATGACATTATCTTAACCTGTTAATTGTTTGTGGTTAATTAAAGTCATTAATATATATATACTGTTTGTCCAGATATTAATGCACTCAGAAATTTCAACCCCTGTGTTGCAATTTGTTAGAAATAGCTTGTTAATGTTGTTGTTGAACTGTAACAATAATATTTTTTTTCTGTGTCTGACTTTGTACTTAAGGTCCCCATCAACGCTAAGATCCGCTTGCTTGGCGATGTTGCCAAGAGAGTGGATCTTCTCCCGATATCCCACCTACGGGTGGGCGATATCGGGCTATATATGGGGACAAACAATCGATTTAGAAGGACAGGTATAGGTGTCCAACGTTCAGGGACAGCATCAATGAGCCGATTCGGTCCCCGATCCGACTAAATCTTTAAACCTGCCCAATTGAGAACTGCCCGATTTCAGGCCAGATATCGGTCGGGCAGGCCCGTCGTTAGTGCCCATATACGGGCCGATTAGCTGCCAAATTCGATCTAAGGGACCCATATTGGCAGCTAGAATCGGCCCGTGTATGGCCGCCTTTACTGCAGCTGATAAGAGAGTGAGTCTTCCTTTTGGTTCCATGGACGTTTAAAAAAAATAATTGGGCACTTCCAGCAAGTTCAGCGACATCATTAATACATACACATATCTGTCCTGTATATAGCCACTGATTGCAATTTCACACAGTCTCACATACGCTAGCGAATTTTCTCTGAAAGATAGTGCCGCTAGAGAAAATTTGCTAGGAAAAGTACACAATGGTGAAAAATCTCTTGGGAAAATTCGCCAGCGTTCTCTTTCTGCTACGAAAATTCGCATTTTAGTGAATAAGCGTATTCCGCACGAATTGTCGCCTGACGTAGTTGCACGCAGCTTCCCAAGGCAAAACTTCACTCGCTAGTAAATGTGCCCCATGGTATCGGCCAAACCCAAAATTTTCCATCAGATGGTTAGAAGGTGAAATGCCATTTATAACCCCCGAGGCAATGTTTTCACTGCTGTAGAGTCCAATGGCAGTGACCTTTACACCTCTCCAGCTGACACTTAGCATTACACATAACATCACTTGGCACCACCCATAAAACCCCTATGCTCCATATGAATAGCATTTGTGCTGACATTGCTTCCGGGGTCAGTTTGGAACCCAGCAGCCAGTGTTCCAGCTGAGGACATGTCATTGTAACTGTTTGTAGGTGTTTCCCTATAGGGGTGAATGGCTTTAGCCATTAATTAATGGGGCTAGCATTAGGGAAGTTTAAGCCTGCGCCCATTACATTAGGGCAGTGCTTGTAGATCTGGAGATGAGTAACCATTGGCTTATTAGTTATAGTGACTGCTACAGTACTTTTTACCAGTTTTACCCAATCCAAGTTCCTGAATTTGTTCAATGCCAATTTCTTCAATGCCAGTTAGAAAGCTATAAATAATGTTTCTACATTGTATGTTGTGCCTCAGACCCTTCCACCATTAAAGAGGCCCCCGTCTGCCTTCTTTTCCAAGTAATAGCAAAAACATAAGGTACCAAGGAAGCAAGACGCATGGCAACTCCCACTTCCATACAAATGTGCAGAGAATGTTCTGTGCCCAGAGTGAGCTACATTTTCATGTGTTACTGTTTATTAAAAGAAAATTGAGATTAGTAGCTGCTACTTTTAGCCGCCGACTCATAGGGGCTTATTGTTTCCAGCTTGCAAGGCTCGAGGGACAGCACTGTGTTCTTCCATAGAAGATAATGGCACCTAAATTTAGGAGTTAGTAATGTCTCCATCTAACATTAGCCTGGGTGTAAATAAATAGAGGATGGGCTGTACTTACACAGAAGGGATTCTGGATAAACTGAATGAAAAGTTATCTAACTAATCATCCATTTGACTGCCTTCTGATAGGGGTTGCTATGGGTTACTAGACCTGTAGCAAACTTTGCACCTTTGATTACGGATATAAGTGCCGAGTGCAGTTGGCACAGCTCTATGCATATTGTGCACACTTGTGAACACTGTAACAGAGTAGAGAATATCAGTTAGAATCCCGTCAATATATTCCTTCCCCCCGGCATGTGAACCATAACAATCATCCATTCGACTGCCTTCTGATAGGGGTTGCTATGGGTTACTAGACCTGTAGCAAACTTTGCACCTTTGATTATGGATATTAGTGCCGAGTGCAGTTGGCACAGCTCTTGGCATATTGTACACACTTGTGAACACTGTAACAGAGTAGAGAATATCAGTTTGAATCCCGTCAATATATTCCTTCCCCCCGGCATGTGAACCACAACAATGTGCCCTGGGCAGCTATACATTGGCTTGTTTCTGTACCACAATAAAGCAGGCAGCACCACCATCGGGAGGTGGGGGTGGGTGAGTGTGCCGCACCGTCGGTGCTGACCCTAAATCAGTGGCATTGTACATTTGCCCCATGATAAAATGTTCCCAGGACGGCCATGGGGGAGGGGGGCAGCTGGGACTGTTGCAAATTTTACGCCTGGGAGGAGTAGAAACACATTTCCCCCCCCCGTAATAGGGTAATATTGGGTCCTGCGGGTCTTGGGTAGGGAGAGCAATATCTCTGAGCCCAGAGCCAGTGGGGGGGTGGGTCAGGGGGTCCCCAGTTTGGAGTGACTATTGGCAAATAGAGTGCAGCCTGTCTGTCTGCTGTGGTCTGTGCCCTGCTCCCAGCAAGCAAACAGCAAACACTCGCATACCTTGTTTCACTAAAGTGCCAGATTGGCTTTCTTTTAGAAACCATTTAGGAGGCTGTCATGGACCCTGTCACTATAGCAACAACCTCCCTGGCACAACTGGTATCTGCTTGCACAATTCCCCCAATGTCCAGCCCCAAACTGTGCGACTGGGAGGAGTTGTCCTTTGTTCATTCTGTATTTAGAGTTCTGTAAGAGAATCTGCACGGGGCTGTAGCACTTTCCCATTGACTGACCGGCCGCCCGCTGCTGCCTGCACTGGAAATGCCTCCCCTCCCCTGGGTCAGCTGCATTCTTGCTCTGCAGCTTGTCTGGCCTCTCTTTCAGCTTGTGGAATCCAACACAAGAACCTATTATATTGGCATTGTGGAGGAGCCCTGGGATTATGCACCCACAGGCACAAATCTCATTAATGGACTCAACATAACAGAGGACAGGTAAGGAAATAGAATTTGTCCCCTCTGCTTTGTGTTCCCCAGTATCTGCATGTATTTTACTCCCCTAAATCATCTATTATATTCACATACCATTTATATTTCATTGTAGAGAAGGACATGGTATTTTGGTGAAAATTGCTCAAAATAACAACAGTTTTAAACCAGTGCCCTTTTTACCCCTCAGTTCCGGCAGCACAAAGGCCAAAGGCAGAATGTGCCCCTTAGTGGCTCATATTAATGGGCTGATTGTGCTGTGATTTGTGCGGCTGATTCCTACGCACAGCACTTTGCTCACTTTCTTTTAGTGCCCAGAGGAAATGCACCGTGACTCAAACACATATACTGCGTCTTATCTACACCATAAAGTGATATATATATATATATATATATATATATATACCATATATATCTGCATTAGGTCTTGGCATGAGAAAGAGAAAAAAGGCAGTTATACAGATCAGGGATCCACAAACAGCAGTTTAACAATAGGAAGTACACTGCAGTCTCTCGGGGGATGATGGGAGTTGTGGTTCAATCACAAGGGAAACAAAATCGTTTTTTTTTAACATTCTTTAACTAAGTTGATTATAGAACGTGTGTGCAATACAGTAGAACAGCAGGATTTAGAGTATGAAGGCTTTATCCAAAGTGGATTAGGTTGGGCCAAATGAACTGTTTAAATGCTGCTACTGCCCATGCCTGGGGCCCCCCAGCACTGAAGGTACATTGAAGAGTGTCAGATAAAATGGGTTGTGTCAATAGGGGCACCAGATTTGCACCCAAAGAATTGCTTTCTAACACCATTTTAATGCTGTATGATGGAAGTGGTGCCATTTCCATTGCAAAATATGTGCAACTTGCAAGGTTGCCAAGCGAGCAGATCTTCTCCTGATATCCCCACCTACGGGTGGGCGATATCTGGTAAATTTAGGGCCAAATGATGGAATTGTAATGACGGCAATGGGCACAGTCGGTTAAGGGACTGCACCAAAAAGCCGATGTGGTCCTCGATCTGACTAAATCTTTTAACATGCCCAATCAATATCTGGCCAATTTCAGGCCAGATATCGGTCGGGCATGCCCGTCGTTGCTGCCCCTACACGGGCTGATAAGCTTCCGAATAAGTCTAAGGGACCCATAACGGCAACTAAAATCAGCCCATGTATGGCCACCTTTATGGACTGTCATTGACTGTCAACTTGCCTGTTCTAGCTGGCAGCTTGTTGGCCTGTGTAAGGGACCAATACAAGCACCTCCATAACTGATATCTGCTCAGTGCTTGGCTGAATATCAGGAATGATGGAAAATCTTATTGGGCAAAGACTGCAATGGGCCACGAATGGGATCCCTAATGCAACAAGTAATAATTTTTTAGCCATCTGTTCATCATTACATTACAGTTCCGGTTGGCGCTGAGAAGTACATTCTCCTTGTACTGAAACATCTGCATCTGGCTTTTGTCCAATAGATAGGAACACTCATAGTATAACATTCTAACCTATTAGATTGCAGTAGAGATTGAGCAGGGAGTTACCTAGTTACATAACTCTCTGCTGGGAAGTTGAAAGAGTTTTCCTTTAACAGGAATGCTGAGACCCTACAGATGCTGTTGAATTATAACTTCCACCGACAGCCAAAGGGAGCCTCTAAAGGAGGCCATACAGGTATATAAGCTGACTGTTTGGCCCACAGGCCAATGAGGCCTTGCGCTGGTCTATGTGGCGCAGAACATGTTTTCAGACCAGCCGAAACCCTAAACTGAGTTATATTCATAGTACATGAATATCCATTAGGATATGTCAGAATTAGTGGCATCAGCGATACATGTACCAATAATCAAACAAAATGATATTACTGGTATTTTCATTGCCAGCTTTAGTTTCAGCAAAAGAAGTATCAATTTCACATTGTGCGACTGCCAACTTGGCTTCTTAGTTTTAGATTCAGAGGATGGGAAACATTACAAGGTCATTAGAACACGATCAGAGTCATTAGAACATTTGAAGGGTTAAACCAACCTCTAGCCAATCACATGTTAGATCATAACAGGGTTAGACCCTCCTGCAGCCAGTCATTATTGTGTTATTACGGGGTTGACCAAATGGAGGCCCACAGGCTTGACGCGGCCCTCATAGGTGTTTTTTTTATAACCCCCTGCCCACCTAGGGGCTCCATGTATGATAATTTTGATGGCTATGTAGTTTGATACAGGTCTAGTCACCTATAGCAACCAATCTGGATTTGCAGGACCTGTAATTGCTTGCTATGGGTTACTGCACCTGGGCAAGTTTGGGTATCGCCTATTTTGGAAGTGGGCAAATCTCCCTTTTGGATATAAAGAGAATAAAATTGCTTCTCTGGTAGGTGGTAATCACAATATTGTAATAATCAGTATATTATGGAGTAATCCATTTCCTGCTCAGCGTCTAAAGCAGGGTCTAGAGACGTCTATTGCTTGTAAGTGAAGAGAAGACTTGGTAAATGTGATGACAGCAAGGAAAGCCATGTAGCGTTGCCACCTGGCTGGTATTTTGCTGGCCTAGCCGTATAATACCAGCCAAGGCCGGGGCCAGTATTCCAAATTTACCAGCAATGTATATGCTGGTAAATTTGTAATCACCTGTAGTTCTGCCCCCAATTCCTGCTCCCAGGTCAGCCCATTACTGTCTAAAAGAAGCCCAGTCTGTCCTGTGCCACCGCTTCAACAACATCGCCTGCCCATTTAGCATTATAACTCTGCCCCTACCCTACCTGACGCGCCTCTCCTATACCCTCCTATATTATTCCTAGTGAAAGGTGGCAACCCTAAAGCCAAGCAGCCCCTGCATCTCCAAACAGAGGACCTGCCAACGTCTCCCAGCCTTAATAGTCCTCTTTAATCCTATACCCAAAGCACCAGAAATGTCCTGTACCTTGTATTCTTTTCTTCCTAAAGTTATTATTTAATGATGTCAAAGCATGACTATCGACATCATACTGCTGGGGTCTACACAAATTAGGCAAGTCCAAGTAAAAGTTTTACTAAAAAAACATAACCTTTTTTACGGCTCCAAATTCCGGCAGCTCCAGCAACTCTTTCCTAGCTGGGAGTTGCAGTTTGTAGGCAACTGTACGAGTAAGTGATTGAGGTTCACCACTAGCAAGCCACAAAAACATCCTGAGTCACCGCGTTGGTTATTATTACAGCATATGTCATCGCTCGGCATTTGCAACTCTCATTGCTGGATCCATAGCATATTGTATTCCATTTGTTAAGTGCCGGGAATTCTTCACTTGCTCCAGGAATAGATTCTCCTTTCCCCCCCCACCAAGTTACACTCACAGAATTATTTTCAGACCTGGAGAACCCCCCCCTCAGAGAAACGAGACAGCACATGGAATTTCCTCTAGATGAGTTGTAAACAGAGCAATGACTGCTGTTTAGTTTGGGTAGAGGCCCTGGGTCTATGAGGAGTAAATAATGTTGGCATTACTGGGTGCCTGTTCTGACTCCACTAGAGAACATTGCAAGTGCGTTGGCCCGTGAATTCCGAACCCTTTCGGTGTGGCCTCTTTATCTGTTAATACTATGTAGCAACACTGTTTATCTGAGACCATTGGTGCTATATTCTGCACTCATACAGACAAATAAATGTCATCATGAAACACATTCCACTGGTGGACTCCACGGCTGGAGATAAAGACAAGGCTAAAGCAAACAAAATTCTTCCCAACCTATAAAAAAATAGATAAACCAGGGATTTTGGACCTACAGATCTTAGCTAAACTGCTTCTCCAGGAGCCCCTACAGCCTTGCAGTTTATCAATAGCTGGAGGGCCACTTGTTGAACAAGCTGAAGAAGATACTTACTGTTCTTTCTGAAGTTGGGAGTCCAGGACAATGTCATCAGGGTGGTTTTGTGCCAGTCCGTTAAGAACCAATGCCTGCAGTAGTAGTGCAAAATAAAGTGTTGCATGGAAAATGGAAGCCTGTAATGTAGAATATTAATGATTTGACCACAAACCATGAGACCTTCACATTGGTCACTCTCAAGCAGATACAGCTGTTGGACCAAAAAACAAATCTGTGGACTATTAGGTCTTTTGCATGATGGGACAAATTTGTCAATAAAGGTTGAGATGTGCTACTGACCGAATGGTCATGTACCAGTTGGAGACCTTTATAGTCCATTTGGCAAGTAACTTAAAGCAGACACAGATGCCTTCAGCGTCATGTTTACCAGCAAGTCTGCTGTTGGGCTATTTGTAATGCTAAGCTGGATGTACAGGCACTTTATGGATAGTCTGTGGGGCAGAATGCAATAATACAAACTTTACACATAGCACTTAATGAATCTGTACTTTATCAGCTCTGAAATATCAATACTGTGAGCAATGGATTAGGGTGCAGCATGTAATGAAGTTTCCGAGGCCGTATAGGAACTTTATAACAGTCAGTTTGAGATCAGTCATTAATTATGTAATGAGGAACTTGATAGCCCCAGCAGGGATGAGCAGGTGATTGTGGGAAATTGTACTATAGGGTGTATGCACTTCATTCTTTATGTACAGGTATTTCAATAGCCAGTATTCAAGAATAAGTAATCATAATTTCTAATTGTTTATTTCGGTAATTACTTTTGTGGTTTGTGGAATTTTAATTGATTGTGGTATCAAACACTACAGCAATTATTTCTGTATATTATGAGGGTATAGCAAACCTGTAGAACACCAGCAGTTGTTGAACTGCCCATCTTAGCCTGGTATGTGGTGGCATTTAGAGTTTACAGCATTAAGTTTAAAAGGAAACATTTTACAATTTTACAATTCTACCATTACCAGGAAAACTCCCAGTGGGCCCAGGGGTCAGTGGGCCCTCCTGCTCACCCAACCATTTGCCTTGTATGCCTATACCATGGCCATTACCCAATTCTATATGAGAAGAAACAGAAGAAATGGAGGAAAGGATAGATAATAGCATGTAAAAAAAAACAATTAAGAGATTAAACAAAGTGAGTGAACAGAGAAGGGGAAAGTGGGCCAAAAGTCTAAGGTTTTCTGGTGGGCCCTTGGCACCCCAGTCCGACACTGGACTTTTCCCTTAGAATTCCACTGCAGGATTTGTGCTCTCTAAGCTTAAGCAGTCTGTGCTGGTAACACAATCCAAACTGGTGCTACCACCTTGCCACATCAAGGTAAACCTCATAAGGGGGCCCTATCTATTTACTTCTGTTCATATTTTTCATATTCTTGCACTGCCCTGATTAGTTGAGTTATCTTAGGAAATGTGCCCCCCCCCCCACTGTAGCTTTTATTGGGGAGAGATTTCCAAGACCAAAACCCTTTTGGGTTTTGGGGGACAAAGAGAATTTTAATGTCAAGGCCATTTACTAAATTCTTTATCTGGCAAATGTGGGAAATGCGGACAGGTCATTATAAGACATAAACTAACATAACTGTTGGACAAGAGGAATGTACCAACTTACATAATCTAGTATCTGGGATGGGGCCTCCTAACAAACAGCGATGTTGGTTACATCATCTTGCCAGCAACTTCCTTTCTCAGAGTTTGTTATTTCAGTGAAATCACCGTCCCTCTGGGTTTATTTTGCAGTTTTGGAAATTAGCTGTTGAAATCCTGCCCTGTACTAAACCTGAATCCCCCATCCACCATGCAAATCTCCCCCCAAGGTTTGTTGCGGCTGATGGTGTCGAACTGCATTCCAAGCTGGAACTTTCACCTTTTTAGTTGAAAGCTTTAGAAATGTATCAGTATCAGGTTTTTCATGTTTATAAGGTAGTATTTATGCCACTTGTGTTTGGTCTGAGCCACAGTCTGAGAAACCATACACATCCACCCACATACTCAACTGGTCATACCCATAAAGCCACATCCAGTTACACCCAGGTATCCATCCAAGCCATAGCTTTATATACCCAGGTATTTCCTTTATCTGTTCTAGTAATAATAAAAAGCTCTCTACTGAATGCACATGTAAGAGTAAAAGTGGCCATACACGGACCAATTGTAGCTGCCGATATGGGTCCCTTAGACCGATTCTGCAGCTTATTGTCTGTGATTGAAAGCAATGATTGACTGACCTACCAGGATATACCAGGAAAATATACAGTGGGCCTAAGTGGCCCTCCTGGTCCCTCAACCATTCTGTATGGAACCAAAGAGCAGAGGGAAGATAGATAGATGGATAGATAGATAGACAGACAGACAGACAGGTAGATAGATAGATAGATAGATAGATAGATAGATAGATAGATAGATAGACAGACAGACAGACAGACAGACAGACAGACAGACAGACGGACGGACGGACGGGCAGACAGATAGATATAGATAGATAGATAGATAGATAGATAGATGGATGGATGGATAGATAGATGATAGATAGATAGATAGATAGATAGATAGATAGATAGATAGATGATGGATAGATGGATAGATAGATAGATGGATGGATGGATGGATAGATAGATATAGATAGATAGATAGATAGATAGATAGATAGATAGATAGATAGATGGATGGATAGATGGATAGATGGATAGATAGATAGATAGACAGACAGACAGACAGACAGACAGACAGACAGACAGATAGATAGATAGATAGATAGTACTTTGAAGGGCCTGTTATCTAATGATTCTGTACGGAACCAAAGAGTAGAGGGAAGATAGATAGATAGATAGATAGATAGTATTTTGAAGGCCCTGTTGTCTAATGATTTTTGGTGGGCCCGGTCCAACACTGATTGCTGGACCTTTGCTGCTCTTTATAAATCAATTGGAATCAAGGGGAATGAGAGCAAAGTCACATTGCATGATGGATCAGATCAGCATTTATAAAGATAGGTTTACAGGAAGCAAGAACATTGGTGAAAGTGTATCTCATAGAAACGCTGACTTTGCCTTAATTCTTAGTTTCACAATCCCTCTCAGAAGTGAATCAGCTCCTGACCAAAGGTCGTTATGAAGTGGCAGTTTATATATATATCTGTTTCCTTGGAATGAATTCCCCATCAAATGACTAAGTAATCCATTCTCTGTCTCAGGAAATGTAATTGCCATGTCCTTGCTATCAGTAACTCTGTCTGGAACATGCCGCCGCCGTGTAATCAGAACAGATGGAGATATATCATTATACAATACTGAGGCCTACAGAGCACAGAGCTGCCTTGTCCCTGTAACCTTCATAAGGAACCATCACTTTCTCACAGAAACTAATTCTTTTACCAAGCTACTAATTTTACGCACCAATGTAATGGTTTCTCTTTTAAATTCATAACCATGGAACAGTCTGCTGATTGAGTGCATTGTGTCAAATAATGAATAACAGAGTTCCATCATGCATCGTTTGCATTATATACGTACCTACTTTTAGGGGCTGATTTACTAACCCACGAATCCGACCCGAATTGGAAAAGTTCCGACTTGAAAACGAACATTTTGCGACTTTTTCGTATTTGTTGCGATTTTTTCGGCTTCTTTACGAATTTTTCGTTACCAATACGATTTTTGCGTAAAAACGCGAGTTTTTCGTAGCCATTACGAAAGTTGCGTAAAATCTGGCGATTTTTCGTAGTGTTAAAACTTGCGCAAAAAGTTGCGCTTTTTTCGTAGCGTTAAAACTTACGCGAAACTTTGCACCTTTTAAGTTTTAACGCTACGAAAAAGGCGCAACTTTTCGCGTAAGTTTTAACGCTACGAAAAAAGCGCAACTTTTTACGCAACTTTCGTAATGGCTACGAAAAACTCGCGTTTTTACGCAAAAATCGTATTGGTAACGAAAAATTCGTAAAGAAGCCGAAAAAATCGCAAAAAATACGAAAAAATCGCAAAATACCGATCATTACGAAAAAAAACGCAATCGGACTCATTTCGACCCGTTCGTGGGTTAGTAAATGTGCCCCTTAGTGTTCTGGCCTTTGTTAAATAGCCCCTTTTTCCTTTCTTGTAATTGTATCTCCTGTCTTTTTTAGTGCTTAGGATACATGGAGAGTTATGGGCTCATATACCTATGGGGCAAAGCGCAAATATCATTACATTGATTTTTTTTCTTTTACAATGCAGTGTTTTCCCCAGAGTTTCAATGTCATTGAGCCAGTTGTAATTTGGCACACACTTTTGCACATGTGGCTAGGCTACAAATTGCTTCCAAATGGTGTAAAAGTTGCATCTGCATCAAAGTTGGTGTCACATAGGAGCATGAACATTTTCTCATTAAATTGGGTGTGACTTTGCTTGGGTGTACACAAAGTTTATAGAGGGTGTTACATAGTGGGTTCCCTTTCTTCTGTTTATGCATCATGCTAATAGTGCATATAGGGCAAAACTGAACTAAGATCTCAAGGGTATAGTTCATCAACCCCCAAGGACTTCTTCTCATTAACTTTGCTTAAAGGAGATGGTGGTGTTCCTACAGAAGTACCATGCAGTTTTCAGTAAACCAAAGCACTGGCCTAAGGTCTAAAAGTGGCCATACATGTAAAGATCCGCTTGGTGAGGTCACCAAGTGAGCGGATCTTCTCCCGATATCCCCACCTATGGGTGGGCAATATTGGGGGAATTTAGGCCAATTCAGTTGTCTGGGCCAAATTATAATGACTGGAATAGGCGCAGTAGGTTTGGGGACCACATCAACGAGCCGCTGTGGTCCCCGATCCGACTGAATTTTTTAACCTGCCTGATCGAGATCTGGATAATTTCAGGCCAGATATCTGTTGGGCAGGCCAGCCGTTGTTTCCCCTTCACGGGCCGATAAACTGCCGAATTGGTCTAAGGGACCGATATCGGAAGCTGCCATTGGCCTGTGTATGGGCATCTTAAGTGATTATAATCACCGGGGGGGGTCCTAATATTTGGCAACTCCCAGTTATTAAACCATACCTTTTCCTTAAAAATTCAAGTACCTTATCCTCTGTCAGCCATTGGCAACTTGCTGGCCATCAGCCAACCCCACAGAATCTTATGATTCACACCTGTCAAAGAATAACAGGTTTATGATCCTATTAAGGACAACTGGAACAAGAAATTAGCCCTTATCTTGGTTGTAAATCACTTTAATTAAGGATTTTGAAGAATTTTACCTATGACCAAACGAACAAAGGGTGCACTGATTGGACGTTATGAAGGTCAACGCGGGCTAAGTCTGGTTTTGTAAAAAAAATAGTTATTTTTCCTGAATACAATGAGCTGTGTCCAAGATAACAGTATTAAAAACTGTATTGCATACACCCTACTGATATATAAAGTGACAAAGTTGAGACCAAATATAGAGCCAGCAGTCACAATATAGATTCAATTAGATTAATGCAGAGAAACATTTCTAGTCCCTTTGCATCAACCCTTGCATATTCCTATTCCTACTTATACCTATAGCACTATCTAAGGCTGGGATCCCCAATCCTTTTACCTGTGAGCCACATTCGAATGTAAAAAAGAGTTGGGGAGCAACACAAGCATGAAAAATGTACCTGGGGGTGCAAAATAAGGGCTGTGATTGGTTAATTGGTATTCCCTATATGCACTGGCAGCCTACAGTAGGCTCTGTTTGGCAGTACACCTGTTTTTTATGCAACCAAAACTTGCCCCCAAGTCAGGAATTCAAAATTAACTCCCTGGTTTGGGGGCACTGAGAGCAACATCCAAGGGGTTGGGGAGCAACAAGTTGCCCCCGAGCCACTGGTTGGGGATCACTGGGTAGAAGGAAAATATCAGGAGACTGAACCCCAAGATTACACCATGTACTTTGACAAACTCTCTTAAAATAAATAAATAAATAAATGCTCTGGTAAAATAAAATGTGGTGCTTAGTGAGTTCCATGACCTTTATAAAAAATATTATTGTATGTAATTGTGCATTATTCTCTATAAATTACCCAACCAAGACACTACTTGACATTCCAGAATCATCTAATTTTGACCATAGACATCAGGAGGTACACCAGCATAAAATTCCCTATGGAACTGGCAATGAGGCCCATTACACAACTACTAGAGCATGGTGCAGTAGAGAGGCCATGTTGCTTGGCTTGGCTTCAAGTTGAACTTGGTCTGAATCTACCAGTTCCCCATCTTACTTATTGTACCCAAAAAGTGCTGCTACCTTGTTTTTCCAGAAAGGAAACCCACAATATGCACATTACAGACACACTGTTGTTGTGTTACTAAGGGAGTTGTGTTACTTTGCTTTCCCTAGAAATGCTCTGATATTCCTGGAAAATGGGCCGGACAGAATTGGGGGCACTTACAAAAAAGCCATATACAAACAGTTCACGGATGCTGATTACACGGAACAAATAGAGAAACCTGCCTGGCTTGGCTTTCTGGGGCCTGTCATTAAAGCCGAGGTAGAAGACACAATTGTTGTGCACCTGAAGAACTTTGCCTCCCGGAAGTATACTCTGCACCCACATGGAGTCTTCTATGCTAAGGATTCGGAAGGTAAAATTTCAGTTCATTTCCATTAAACACCATGAAAGCCATTTTTGGGCACCTTGCTTTCTGCAGTTGAAGAATTACCACGGGTTGACCTGGGTGGGTCAGGCAGGTTCAGGCCAACCAGTTGCCCCAGAGCTGAGCTTTGCTAATAGGTGTTTCTAATGTTATTCTAGGGGCTTTTTACCCAGATGGAACCAAGAAGTCGGATAAACATGATGATGCTGTTCCACCGGGGGGCCAGCACACTTACACCTGGATAGTCAAGCAGCAATATGCACCTACTGCCGAGGATCCCAACTGCCTTACCTGGATCTATCACTCCCATACAGATGCCCCAAAAGATATTGCAAGTGGACTGATAGGGGCATTACTGACCTGTAAAAAAGGTAAGAACAATTGTGAGCCATTAAGATATTCTTGAATTATTTTTTTGGTAAAGCTAGCCATACACGCACCGATAATATCGTACGAAACCTCGTTTCGTACGATATTTGGTGCGTGTATGGCAAGTCGGCGAGTTGACTGGTATCGCAGGAGGCTGCTGATATCGGTCGACTCGCCGATCGGCCAGGTCAAAAGATTTTGATCGGGCGCCATAGAAGCCTGAGCAAAATCTTCCGTCAAGGCTGAATCGGCAAAAGGAGGTAGAAATCCTATTGTTTCTACCTCCTTATCTGCCGTTTCAGCCCTGAAGGTTAGTGGCAGGTCTGACGATCTTTCATGCGACTGATGGTCGCACGAAACATCGCAGATCGCCACGTGTGTGGCCACCTTAAGGGTTTTTATCCTTAGGTTAGTATATGGGACTTTTAAGCTGTTGTATTATCGGTCTCTTATCTTAAAGTAAAACCATAAACTAATAAAGTGTCTGGGATTCCCCTCCACAGGTCACTGAACAGCAAGGCACACTCATAGTCAGTAATGGGTTCCAGCTATAGATGTATTACATCTTTTATTATTTTCCATCAAATATTCTTGTTTGTGGGAAGTAGATATCTATCACGTTCAGCTAAAATAAGGCCATATCGGCCAGCAAAAATAATGCAGACTAAATTGTGATAATTCACAATTTTTCAAGTATTGGTAAAATTGCATTCCGCTAAGCTCTACGGGGCAGGGACCTCCATCCTCTTATCTTACTGCAACTATATCTTTTATTTATTTGTATTTATTTTAATACTTTGTATTTATCTATTATCTTAATAACCCCCTGTTTGTATTAATGTATTCTACTGTACAGCGCTGAGTACATAAGTAGCACTTTATAAATAAAGACATACATACATACATACAAATGAGGACCAGAAGTGTATTAATGATTCCAGCTTTAGGCACAGGCCCTATGTCTAGACTCTAGTCTAGAGGATGGAAGAGCCCTCGTGGGAACGAATGAAATCCATGCTATTCATATACGTGCTGAGCCGGCTAAAGGGTTGTTAGTCCGCGAACAAACCATTAAGCGAAACATTAAGTAAACAAAGAATTAAGGGCTTAATGTAATAAAAGGTTCCACCTGTCCTTGAATGCAATGCAAGGAGTAAATACACAGTGGGTTTAACCTCTGTTTTGGTAAAAACAAATTATGGGAATAGCTCAAAGAACAGCTAAGGCCATCTGTAGCTCTATTCAATGCATTATTCACTGTGAGCACTTAAAGGAACAGTAACACCAAAAAATGAAGGTGTATAAAAGTAATTCCAATATAATGTACTGTTGCCCTGCATTGCTACAACTGGTGTGTTTGCCTCAGAAAGACTACTATAGTTTATATAAGTAAGCTGATGTGTAGCCATGGGGGCAGCCATTCAAAGGAGAAAAGGCACAGGTTACTTAGCAGATAACAGATAAACCCCCATTATATGGGGCTTATCTACTAGTTATCTGCTATGTAACCTGTGCCTTTTTTCCAGCTTGAATGGCTGCCCCCATGGCTACATATCTGCTTATTTATATAGTAGCTTTTCTGTAGCAAAAACACCAGTTTTTTGCAGAGCAACAGCACATTATATTTTAATTACTTTAAAACACGTTAATGTTTTGATGTTACTGTTCCTTTAAGGTGGCCACCATATTAAAATTCAGGCCAGTGGTTTCATTACTGAGCATAGGCTATATAGAATGACTGAGGAAGGTAGTTTTGGCCAATGGTACTTTATTACCTTTCAAAAGAAAACATAATTTCAAGCAACTTTGCAATATACATCAATTAAAAAAATAAAAAAATCTGCAGCCTTTTCATTATTTTTATTGTAATAATCTGGTTTGGAACAGTTACCTAAGCCCCGCCCCCTGTTCCCCTGCTGATTGGCTGACTACTTTGTGACTCAAATAAAATGTAACAGTAGTCGCCTGTCCTCAGCCTGCCTTCAGCCTGCCTCCTCCCAATCCCACAATTCCCTGCTGCACACGTGATGTCAATAAGAAAAGGAACATCCCAGTGCAATGCATTGTGGGTTATGTAGTTCCTGCATGCTGTCTGTAAGCTGTGGAGAAGTTGTTACAATTTGTAACATCAGTGTTTTAGTCCCTCCTCCCCTGCCAGGATTTCAAATGATGCAGAAAGAGAAGAACTGTTTTGCAGTTGGATTTCAGCATATAAAAATGGTATTTATTCCTACTGTTTGAAGGAACAGATTACAGGGATAGGGATATTAGGGGTTTCTGTGTTGTGTGAGGCTCTTTAACAGATTTCAGTTTCAGAAGCCGGAGTTGCCATTTAGGAAAAGCTGAATAAGCAGATCTATGGGGGCACTATATTCTAAGCATCTATTCACTGTGGTTATCTGCTTCATTACTTGTTCAGGGACACTGGACATGTCTTTAAATCGGAAGGATGTTAATAAGGATTTCATTCTCATGTTTACTGTGGTGGATGAAAACCATAGCTGGTACCTGGGAGAAAACATTGATGCCTACTGCACTGATCCCGGGTCTGTAACTATGGAAGATGAAGATTTCCAAGAAAGCAACAAAATGCACGGTGAGCGATCACAATCAGCCCCAACATAGCTCTGTATACTTTATATAAATAAGCTGCTGTGTAGCCACGGGAGCAGTCATTCAAGCTGGAAAAAAGGAGAAAAGCACAGGTTATATAGCAGATTACAGATAAGACACCATTGTATTCTACAGGGTTTATCTGTTAGCTGCTATATAACCTGCGCCTTTTCTCCTTTTGAATGGCTGCCCCCATGGTTACACACCAGGGTTTTTATATAAACTCTAGTAATGTTACTGAAGCAAACACACAACTTTTACCAGTGCACAGAAGCAGTACATTATAGTTTAATTTCTTTAACATATTTTCATTTTTTGGTGTTACTGTTCCTTTAAGATATTATAGACAAAGCAACAGTGTGTAGGTGGAAACACAGCAAAGCAAGCTGAGGATTTAGACACGATATAAGATGATCTTTTATAATATAATGTCTTCAGATGCTAGGGTTAACTGCTGTTTATTTATCGCCGGGTCGGACTGGGCCAATGGCCTAGACCCGATCCCTGCTGGCACTACTCTGGCCCGCAGATCCCCCATTCCCGACGTGCCTAAGGTAAGAATAAAGTATGCGCTTTTGGGGAAGGGGGTCAGGCAAGGGCAGGGGCTCCTGAGGGGTGCAGGGCCCCTAGGGCGGTAGCCCCGGTAGGCCCTGCATCCCCCAGTCCGACCCTGTTTATTGCATATTAGGAGATTTTCTAGCACGCTATGGTAAGTCATAGTATACTGTACTAATTTACCATAGTTAGAATAATCAGCACCTGATTGGTAGCTATGGGTTATGAGACCTGGAGCAAACTTTGCTCCTCTTACTATATAACCCTCGTTGATTTTTATTTTGCCTTTTCTAGCTATCAATGGCTACATGTTCGGAAACCTGCCAGCCTTGAATATGTGTCTCAGTGACACGGTGTCCTGGCATTTGTTCGGAATCGGCAATGAAGTGGATATCCACTCCGCATATTTCTACGGCCATACCGTCACCAACCTGGGTCACAGGACCGATGTCATCAATCTCTTTCCGGCCACATTCGTCACGGTGGAAATGACCCCGGCATCTGTCGGAACGTGGATGTTAAGCTGTCAAGTAAACGACCACGTAGAAGGTAAAAACATTCTATACACTGAGCTTCCTTGGGATGGTGCAGTTATACATATTTTTATCATTCATTGACACAATATAGAAATCCTTATGGTCACTGAAGGGGGTTTCTCTGCATTGTATTTTCTTGGGAAAGGAAAAAGATGACGGTGCATTTGCTCTGCTGAGCACGGGATACCCTGATATCTCTGTCATACGTTTTATTACTCTTTAACCTCTTGCCTAGTTACCTCCTTCTCCATCTGCAAGATCTCAACCCTTGTCTCTCTCTGTTACTAAACAGCCTGATCACAAACAGTCTCTTAGAAATATGATGCAATGTATATTAGGCACAAAGCAAGGCACTGCTAAGGGCTGCAGAAACCATTGTTCCAGGAAAACACAGTGGCATGCTGGGTAAAAACTAGACCAGGGCCTTAGAGTCTAAACCAGGTATCCCCAACCATTTTGACTTGTGAGGCACACTCAGATGTAAAAAGTGTTGGGGAGCCACACAAGCATGAAAAAGGTTCTTTGGGGATGCCAAATAAGGGCTGTGATTGGCTATTTGGTGGCCTGCTGGCCTGCAGGAGGCTCTGCTTGGAGTAAAACTTGTCTCCAAGCCAGAAATCTGCATTGAGGACACTTGGAGCAACATCAAATGACGTGGAGAGCAGCATGTTGCTGCAGAGCAGCGGTTCTCAACCTGTGGGTCGGGACCCATTTGGGAGTCGAACGACCCTTTCACAGGGGGTCGCCTAAGGCCATCGGAAAACACATATTTCCCATGGTCTTAGGAATAATTTTATGGTTGGGGGTCACCACAACATGAGTAACTGTATTAAAGGGTCGTGGCATTAGGAAGGTTGAGGACCACTGCTGTAGAGCCACTGGTTGGGGATCACTAAAGTGTCTAAACAAGCCCTTAGATTACTTTGGCCCCTATGTAGATGCACCACGAGTTTTCCTGACTCACCATGAATCTTCAACCCTGCTATTTAAAAAGCCAGTAAATCGAGCTCCTATTGTGTTAATAATACCAGTGTAATAGATAGGGAGGGAGTGGCCAAAAAATCATGTTGTGTTGGATGACATCAAAGGGGGCATGGCCAGCCAAAGATGGCTGTAAACTGAGCTTTCCAGAGCAGGGACAACTACTTGTGTTTTCTTATATGCTGTACAGAGAGATTCTATCCCAGAATAGGTATTCCCCTATAATAAGGAGAATTCTAGTGGAAAACTTGAGGGTATTGTGGCCCTTTAATGTGATTAAGATTAAAGCCTAATCTTATATTATCTACAATATAGTTTGCCATCCATGCAGCAAAATGTTGACTTTTTCCAAAATTAAGGTAAATCATTTTTTCCAGCAATACGTTCCTCACAGTTTTTTAGGTAACAATAGAATATTTTATATTTGCTGTAGCATCATTTTAACAATAGAAAGCAAATCTTGGCTCAGTTTTTGATAGCAATGTGCACTGATGACTATCCCTCGGTTCAGGGTGGAGTTGTTCTTAAGAAGGTATTGGCCATAGTTTCACATGAATTGATGAACGGGAATGTGTTTATGTTACTATGGAAGAGAAAGACAAATGATTCTGCTTGCATTTGTAGCTGGCATGCTGGGGCTGTACCATGTAGAGAGCTGTGGACGGCTTCCTCCATTGGCAAAGCCTGGAATGACAAGGAACTACTTCATTGCTGCCGAAATGGTGCTATGGGATTATGCGCCTACAAACACTGACCTGTTCACTTCTGAACCTTTAGATCAGCCAGACAGGTAACCATAATTCAATTATATGCATTACTGTGACTGGGATGGAAGCGCCTTTTGGTTTTCATCTGGTTGTTTTTATAGTGCACCCAGTATCCAGTTGAGGCAATAGAATACAGGTTGGTCAATGGGGCCATGACCAGGGCTGTATTTACCACAATGGAACCTGAGGCCCACCCTAGGGTGGCAACTTTAGGGTGCTGGACCTTAGGGGCCTATATGGTAACATCTGTGCATTGATATGGTCCTTGCAAAGAGGTCCATTTGGGCCCTGGAAAACAAATGGATCAGCTCTATTTGTCTTTGGGTATGGGTTGACAAATGTATTGTACATACTTGCATGTACATGGCTCCAATATTGTACATACTCATTTAGCCCAAAGAAGACCAGCAGGAATTATAATACAGGTATAAGATCTGTTATCTGGAAACCCATTATCCACAAAGCTCTGAATTATGGGAAAGTTGTCTCCCATAGACTCCATTTTAATAAAATAATTCAGCATTTTAAAACATATTTCCTTTTTCTCTGTAGTAATAAAATAGTACCTGTACTTGATTCCAACTAAGATATAATTACCCCTTATTGGGGCAGAACAGCCCTATTGGGTTTATTTAATGGTTAAATGATTCCCTTTTCTCTGTAATAATAAAACAGTACCTGTACTTGATCCCAACTAAGATATAATTACCCCTTATTGGGGGCAGAACAGCCCTATTGTGTTTATTTCATGGTTAAATGATTCCCTTTTCTCTGTAATAATAAAACAGTACCTGTACTTGATCCCAACTAAGATATAATTACCCCTTATTGGGGGCAGAACAGCCCTATTGGGTTTATTTAATGGTTAAATGATTCCCTTTTCTCTGTAATAATAAAACAGTACCTGTACTTGATCCCAACTAAGATATAATTACCCCTTATTGGGGGCAGAACAGTCCTATTGGGTTTATTTAATGGTTAAATGATTCCCTTTTCTCTGTAATAATAAAACAGTACCTGTACTTGATCCCAACTAAGATATAATTACCCCTTATTGGGGGCAAAACAATCCTATTGGGTTTATTTAATATTTAAAGGATTTTTTAGTAGATTTAAGGTATGGAGATCCAAATTACAGAAAGATCCCTTATCCAAAAAACCCAAGTCCTGAGCATTCTGCATAAAAGGTCCCAATTGCAACGTATTCATCTTTATTATATTTTACAATTTTGAATGCTGCTGATGCCTGGCAGCCAGCGCCATCGACTTTCCTATGTCTGGCACATGAACTGTTAAATCTCTCTGATAATATGTAGATCTTGGCATTTTTGTTTTGCAGCAATTCAGCAAAGTATTTCACAACTAACGGAGAAAGAATAGGAGGTAAATACTGGAAAGTTCAGTACACAGAGTATACAGATGAAACCTTTAACATTAAGAAGGTCCGCTCTGAAAATGAAGAACATCTTGGAATACTTGGTAGGAGACTTCATAAACTTGTACATATTCCTCTTCCCTTCATACCGTAGCTATTGTTAAACCAGGGGACATAAATGTTCCATACAATTGACTCTCTTGTGCCCCCTAGCTCTCCAAACCTAATAACAGAATAATAATAATATTCTCCAGTGAGGATCATCCCGACCAGTGACTCAAACACTACTATTATCTATCATATTGAGATTACTGCATACCTCCTAGTATTTTACATTCCAAAAACTGAGCAAATTTATCCATGTACCCGACCCAAACTGGTAACGCTCAGTTATGCCTCAACGCCCAGTTATTTGCTCAAAACTCCATATACTTTCCATCACACTTTGACCCCTTTTGGGTCTTTAATTTTGGACTGTTCCACAAAAAAACTGGGGCATTAATCTGGAAAGGCTGCTCCCTAAGGCAGATGCCCCAATGTTTAACTCCAGTACTCAAACCAGGTGGCAATTGACAGGGGAGCCTTTTGCCTGTGTGCCATTAATCTTAAAAAGGCAAAGCCCCCCAGCCATTTGCCACCACTAATGAAAGCACCCAGTCTGACACACAAGGAGCAAATACATGTAGACCTATGTGTTTTTGGTGGAGATCCATCACTCATAGTAACATAGTAAGTTAGGTTGAAAAAAGACGTACGTCCATCACGTTCAACCATAATGCCTATATATAACCTGCCTAACTGCTAGTTGATCCAGAGGAAGGCAAAAACCCCATCTGAAGTCTCTCTAATTTGCCGCAGAAGGGAAAAAATTCCTTCCTGACTCCAAGATGGCAATCGGACCACTCAAACGCCCTGTGTGCCTTAGCCTTAACATTTTTTCACAGCCCCCAGGGCCACCAGTTCCTATAACATCTTTGATGTTGCTGGACTTTAGCTGCCATCACATTTTAATCCATTTTAGGAAACTCTGGGAGTTGTAGTCCAGCATAATTTTGGTGGAGCAACAGCCTAACCCATCCATGCAGTTGGCTGGTTTACCCCAAGTGTATGTATATGTATATCTTTATTTATAAAGCGCTATTTATGTACGCAGCGCTGTACAGTAGAATACATTAATACAAACAGGGGGGTTATTAAGATAATAATAGGTAAATATAAAGTATAACAATAAATACAGATAAATACAGTTGCAATAAGTTAAGAGTCAAAGACACAAGAAGATGGAGGTCCCTGCCCCGTAGAGCTTACAGTCTAAATGGGAGGGTAACTTACAGACACAAATAGGCAAATGCAGTATAAGTGCTGTAGGTCACAGTAAGTGACACTACAATATAAGTGCTAAGGTGGAAAATAAGTAAATCTTTCAATGACAGAGCTTCCAAAAAAGTTAACTCTTGAGTAGAAGGCTTTCATAATGGAGCCTTAGGGTGACCACTCTCACTGCTGTCACTTTCGAATTGCCATTGATGGACAATAGGGCCAGAACTAGGAGTAGGCAAAAGAAGCAGCTGCCTAGGACGCAACAGTGGGGGACTCAATTTTGGGGGGGGGGAGTAAATAACTGCATGATGGAGGTCAGTGAATGGGGTTTGTGAGCGGAAGGGGGGGTGTTGTGGCAAGCAGACGGGTGACCAAGGAGGGTGGCAAGTGGGACAGGTGGGGGGACATGAGGTACCCGCCTTGGGACTTTTGGAAGCTTTGTTTCCCCAATGATCTCTGACTCTAGAGAAGGCTACTTGCCTTCACAGCACAGGGCTGCCACCTTGTGGCCCTCAGCCAACCTGAACTCCTGGAATTTTTCTCTAGTTCCCAATAAACACAAGCAGACAAATAGTGCTCCCTAGGAAGAATGTATGCCAATCTTGTTTACTAAACATGAATTGAATGTAAATACTCATTACAAATAGAGTATACTGGAGTATATTATCTTTAATTGCCTTTGTGTTTTAGGTCCAGTCATCAAAGCTGAAGTAGGAGACACCATCGTGGTTACTTTTGCCAACAATGCCGACAGAGAGTTCAGCATCATGCCCCATGGGGTGTCCTTTAGCAAAGACTCAGAAGGAGCTGAATACGCAGATGGTAAGGGGAAACTATACCCCCAGAATGAATACTTAACCAATAGACAGTTTATATCATATTAGGTGGCCTATTAAATATTTTATTAAAATAAATCTCACCAAACTGGAATATATATATCAGTAAATATTGCCCTTTTATATCCTTTTCCTTGAGCTGCCATTTAGTGATGGGCTGTGTGCCCCCTCAGAGATCAGCTGACAGGAAGTGATGCAGGAACAGGAAGTAGTGTGGAAGCAAAAGGCAGAACTCTGTCCATTCATTGGCTGATGGGACCTAGCATGTATGTGTGCTTTGGCTTGTTTGTGTGCACTGTGACTCCTATGATCCCAGGGGGCGGCCCTTAATTCTTAAAATGGCAATTTTCTATTTAGGATTACCCAATAGCACATACTATTTAAAAAGTATATTTTTATGAAAATGGTTTATTTAGACAGCGCAGGGTTTTATATATTTTTATAGACACCTACATTGTTTGGGGGTATAGTTTGCCTTTAATAACCAGGCTAGGGCTTAACATTTCCCATTTCAATTTCCCTAAAAGGTTCTGTGAAATCAGGAGCTCGCGTGGCAGCGGGTGCGACTTTCACCTACACGTGGACAGTCCCTGAGGGAAATGGGCCCACAGCTCATGATCCCCAATGCCTGACCTATCTCTATTACTCAGCGGTTGATCCAGTCAAAGACACAGCTTCAGGCCTTGTTGGACCTCTGCTTGTCTGCAGTAAAGGCTCCCTCAGTCATGATAACACCCAGGTACTGCCTTCTGAATTTTTCTACATATGAGGAAATATACAATTTACCAACTAATGATAAATAACTTTGGGGGGGTGCCATGTATGTTTGGTGCGTGGGTTATAGAATAAATAAGTGATGTTACAACTGTACGATGAAAACCCTGAGGGGTTAACAAGACCACAAAGACTGAATCACACAGACTGACTAAAAGGGAAACTCCACCCAAACATGAAAAGTAAACACAACTTTGCAATATACATCAGTTAAAAGATATGCAGCCTTTTCATAATGTTTAATGTAATAATCTGGTTTGGAACAGTTCCCTAAGCCCCTGCTGATTGGCTGACTACTTTGTGACTCAAATAAAATGTAACAGTAGTCGCCTGTCCCTCAGCCTGCCTCCTCCCAATCCCACAATCCCCTGCTGCACACGTGGTGTCAATAAGGAAAGGAACATCCCAGTGCAATGCATTGTGGGTTATGTAGTTCCTGCATGCTGTCTGTAAGCTGTGGGGAAGTGGTTACAATTTGTAACATCAGTGTTTTAGTCCCTCCTCCCCTGCCAGGATTTCAAATGATGCAGAAAGAGAAGAACTGTTTTGCTGCTAGATTTCAGCATATAAAAATGGCATTTATTACAGGGATAGGGATATTAGGGGTGTCTGTGTTGTGTGGGGCTCTAAAACAAATTTAGGTTTTAAAGCCGGAGTTCCCCTTTAAATCCTACTCTTGTCCCCTGTGTGATTAATAAACCACACAAATAACAATAACTCGTAAAGTACTAGTTGCTACAGTCCGTTGGTGTTTTTTCTAGAGACCAAATAGTAAGCCAACTTGTTCAAATGGAATTTCAGACTATACCTGGATTAGGGTTTGGGAGAAGCGGGGAAATAGATTTCACATTTTTCCTATAAAGTAGGGCTATCACCTTCTATTCTGGGGCAGTACTGGTTATTTATAACCCCCTACCACAGCCCCCTCTATGGGAGTGCTTTGCAGGGCCAGCCCAACCGAGAGTCAGATTTATGGCTTTCGGGCAAGTGGTCTGTGATATTATGGAAAACATTCAACCCATTATTCACCATATTCCATTGTACCTCCATTTTTAGCGGATCTGGTAGGAAATACAGGTATTGGACCCCTTATCCAGAAAGTTATGAATTATGGAAAGGCCATCTCCCATAGACTCAATTATAAGCAAATAAATCCAATTTTTAAAAATGATCCCCTTTTTCTCTGCAGTAATAAAACATTAATAGTAATGGGCTAAATGTTTCGCCAGGCATGGATTCACGACTGAAAAAATTTACCGCGGAAAAATTCGGCAAAAGAATAGCCGCGGCCTACAATTTTTTTTGATGTGCAACATTTTTGGCGTTTCGCAAATTTTTCGCTGTTTCGTGAATATATAATTACCCCTTATTGGGGGCAGAACAGCCCTATTGGGTTTATTTAATGGTTTAATGATTCCCTTTTCTCTGTAATAATAAAACAGTACCTGTACTTGATCCCAACTAAGATATAATTACCCCTTATTGGGGACAGAACAGTCCTATTGGGTTTATTTAATGGTTTAATGATTCCCTTTTCTCTGTAATAATAAAACAGTACCTGTACTTGATCCCAACTAAGATATAATTACCCCTTATTGGGGGCAGAAAAGCCCTATTGGGTTTATTTAATGGTTTAATGATTCCCTTTTCTCTGTAATAATAAAACAGTACCTGTACTTGATCCCAACTAAGATATAATTACCCCTTATTGGGGGCAGAACAGCCCTATTGGGTTTATTTAATGGTTAAATGATTCCCTTTTCTCTGTAATAATAAAACAGTACCTGTACTTGATCCCAACTAAGATATAATTACCCCTTATTGGGGGCAGAACAGCCATATTGGGTTTATTTAATGGTTAAATGATTCCCTTTTCTCTGTAATAATAAAACAGTACCTGTACTTGATCCCAACTAAGATATAATTACCCCTTATTGGGGGCAGAACAGCCATATTGGGTTTATTTAATGGTTAAATGATTCCCTTTTCTCTGTAATAATAAAACAGTACCTGTACTTGATCCCAACTAAGATATAATTAATCCTTATTGGGGGCAGAACAGCCCTATTGGGTTTATTTAATGGTTAAATGATTCCCTTTTCTCTGTAATAATAAAACAGTACCTGTACTTGATCCCAACTAAGATATAATTAATCCTTATTGGGGGCAGAACAGCCCTATTGGGTTTATTTAATGGTTAAATGATTCCCTTTTCTCTGTAATAATAAAACAGTACTTGTACTTGATCCCAACTAAAATATAATTACCCCTTATTGGGGGAAGAACAGCCATATTGGGTTTATTTAATGGTTAAATGATTCCCTTTTCTCTGTAATAATAAAACAGTACCTGTACTTGATCCCAACTAAGATATAATTACCCCTTATTGGGGGCAGAACAGCCCTATTGGGTTTATTTAATGGTTAAATGATTCCCTTTTCTCTGTAATAATAAAACAGTACCTGTACTTGATCCCAACTAAGATATAATTACCCCTTATTGGGGCAGAACAGCCCTATTGGGTTTATTTCATGGTTAAATGATTCCTTTTTCTCTGTAATAATAAAACAGTACCTGTACTTGATCCCAACTAAGATATAATTAATGCTTATTGGAGCCAAAACAATCCTATTGGGTTTATTCAATATTTTAATGATTTTTATTAGATTTAAGTTATGGAGATCCAAATGACGGAAAGATCCCTTATTCAGGAAAACCCCAGGTCCCGAGCATTCTGGATAACAGGTCCCATACCTGTACTCTACTAAGTGTAACTGCTAAGAATGTGTTTCCAACAGTTTTGTTATGAGTATAGGGGCATAGGCTTTTCCTGCTAAAATTAAAAAAACATCTTGTTGGTATTTTGTTAGGAGCAGAAATCCTGGCAGTTTTATTGCACCTTGCCTATAATAACATGAATACATATATTTTTATAACTCCAGACCTACAGTATTTTCCTGTATGCTTCTTTATTTCAGCTCCATGTAGATAAGGAATTTTACCTTCTGTTCACGGTCTTTGATGAAAATTTAAGCTGGTACCTGGACAAAAACATCGAGATGATTGAGAATTTCTCCACTGACAAAGAAGATGCTGGTTTTCAGGAATCAAACAAAAGGCATGGTAAATGCTGCTTCAGATCTTACTCTTACCAACAACGTGTGTGTTTCTTAACTTGTCTTCCTAACCAGGTTCCCTGGGAATATAATGGCGCAAACTCACAGGTGACTTGGAATAATAAGGTGCACAATATCTTATTTCAGTAGGGACACAATATTGCTTATTACAGGAGAAGGAAAGTCATTTTGGCATTTTATTGCCAATAGATTTGCCACATTAGTGCCACCTAGAAAATGATATTTATTCTGCAGCAACCATTACCAAACCTGAGTAAACAGCTTTACAAGCTTTCTCTGTTTGCTTAAGATAGCAGCTGCCATTTTAAGTTTTTGTTTTTCTTTGTTCTCCTTCAGCTATAAATGGATTCATGTTTGGAAACCTCCCTGGCTTGAATATGTGCCTGATGGGTAACGTATCATGGCATCTGCTTGGGCTCGGCACAGAAATTGATATACACGGCGTTTACTTTGAAGGGAACACGCTTGATCTCGGCGGAATGACGAGAGACACCGTTAGTCTTTTTCCCCACACGTCACTCACAGCCTACATGCACCCAGACCAAACCGGTAGGTAAACTCAGCCAATCTGTTTGGCTCTTTCTGCCACTCAGTCTCCCTCGTTACTAGTGATGAGCGAATCTGTCCCATTTCGCTTCGCAGAAAAATTTGCGGAACGTTGAAAAAGTTCGCAGAACGGGGAAAAATTTCCAAAATGGGCCAAATGACGCGTGTCGCATTTTTTTTACTCCCACAAAATTTTTTTGACGCACCTAGTTTTTCTGCTGCAAATTTTTGCGCCCGTTTCGCAAGAAAATCTGCCAATGCCGAAACGCCGAAATTTGCAGCGGATCCATGCCTGCCAAAAAATGTTGCTCATCTCACTACTCTCACAAGTACAGGTATGGGACCTGTTATCCCGAATGCTCGGGACCTGGGGTTTTCTGGATAAGGGGTCTTTGCGTAATTCAGATCTCCTGCCTTAAGTCTATTTAAAAGATTATTTAAACATGAAATAAACCCAATAGGACTGTTCTGCCCCCAATAAGGGGTAATTATATCTTAGTTGGGATCAAGTACAGGTACTGTTTTATTATTACAGAGAAAAGGGAATCATTTAACCATTAAATAAACCCAATAGGGCTGTTCTGCCCCCAATAAGGGGTAATTATATCTTAGTTGGGATCAAGTACAGGTACTGTTTTATTATTACAGAGAAAAGGGAATCATTTAACCATTAAATAAACCCAATAGGGCTGTTCTGCCCCAATAAGGGGTAATTATATCTTAGTTGGGATCAAGTACAGGTACTGTTTTATTATTACAGAGAAAAGGGAATCATTTAAACAAGAAATAAACCCAATAGGGCTGTTCTGCCCCAATAAGGGGTAATTATATCTTAGTTGGGATCAAGTACAGATACTGTTTTATTATTACAGAGAAAAGGGAATCATTTAACCATTAAATAAACCCAATAGGATTGTTCTGCCCCCAATAAGGGGTAATTATATCTTAGTTGGGATCAAGTACAGGTACTGTTTTATTATTACAGAGAAAAGGGAATCATTTAACCATTAAATAAACCCAATAGGGCTGTTCTGCCCCCAATAAGGGGTAATTATATCTTAGTTGGGATCAAGTACAGGTACTGTTTTATTATTACAGAGAAAAGGGAATCATTTAACCATGAAATAAACCCAATAGGGCTGTTCTGCCCCCAATAAGGGGTAATTATATCTTAGTTGGGATCAAGTACAGGTACTGTTTTATTATTACAGAGAAAAAAAAAATCATTTTTAAAAATGTGAATTATTTGATTAAAATGGAGTCTATGAGAGATGGCCTTTCCGTAATTCGGAACTTTCTGGATAATGGATTTCTGGATAAGGGGTCCGATACCTGTACAATTCTTTACCTTAGCAAGTCTGTGTAATTATGAACAAAAAAGAATAAGCAACTTGAAGATATCTTATATTTAAATATGTAATACATGATGTAATGGGCGCAAACTAAATATATGTGTTACTTAATATAAAATACACTATAGAAATATGTCAGCATATATATTATAAAGATATACAATACTTGGCAAAAGATAGACAAGAGCACAATCTGTTTTTCTCCTTAGGGGGATTTGAAGTCAGTTGCCAGACCACTAATCACTATGCTAATGGTATGAAGCAGATTTACCAAGTGGATTTATGTAATGACTCTAATACTGACCAGCAGTATGGCACTATGAGAACCTACTTCATTGCCGCTGAAGAGCTAGAATGGGACTATTCTCCTGACAGGACATGGGAGCTGCAAAAGCATACCTTCACTGAAGGAGAAAGCAGGTAGGGCAAATGGGTTGGTTATATATATCATTACAGATAATGCAATTACACATGCAAAACTTGCCCCAAGCCAAGCACCCAAAGCAACCAGTCACATAAGAGATTCTGTCACAGAAAAAAATAGTTTGGTTTTTTTCAAAATGCATCAGTTAATAGTGCTCCTCCAAAAGAATCCTGCATTGAAATCCAAGCAAACAGATTTTTATATTTGATTTTCATATTTGACGTGGGGCTAGACAGGTTTTTGCTTTCCCAGGTGCCCATAGCCACCTGTGCGCTGATAAACTTTAGCAATATCACCCTCACCTTCTCCCTTTCCCCTCCAGCAGCCAATCAGCAGACCAATAAAAAGGTAGCAAGATAGCAGCTACCTGACACCTGTATTGCTAAAAATGCTTCCATGCCCCACCTAATGGTAGATATGAGAATAACACCTAACAGTAAAACATCCAAGTCTGGCCAAGACTCCTCCAGTTACACAATAGCTTATCTAAAAGGCATTCCCTTGTGTAGCGCTGGCTCCTTCTGAAAGCTCAGACTCAGGCACAATCCACTGAGATGGCACTTTTTACACTAATATTACAGCTACAAATACATTTATTGGTGAAGAATAAAATGAATTATTTGCAATGTAACCAGAGTAATATAGTAATAAAAACTGTACCATAAAATCATTACAGAGCTCCTTTAATTTCAAACCATGGATTTATGTTAACCTGGTGAATTTTAACCTAATTTTCATGTAATCTGAGGTGTTCTTTTTAACAGCGAATGGCTCATCAGAGAAAACCAATATGGCAGCGCCCATGGACTGCAAGCATTCTGCCCTTATAATTCATTGTCTAAAAATAAAGAAAACTATACTCCACAAAAGTTTCAATTGAATATCAAATTGAATTGGACCTCTTATATAAATACTGGAATTTAGGCAAATTACACAAAATGCATCATCTGAAAAAAAATGTTGCCTTTGGTTGTCCAGTTCACAAAGGATTTAATTAGGTTTGGCTAAGCACTATTAATTCAGATGAAGGGCTAAAATATGTAGTTACACCACTGATTTTGATTTTTTTATAATGTGTTAAAGCTATGGACATATATTTGTGAGCAGAGAAGGAGACTGGATTGGGTCGAAATACAAGAAAGTAGTGTACCGGGAGTATACAAATGGCCAGTTTACAGAACAGAAAAAAAGGACTCCGGAAGAAGAACATCTTGAGATACTTGGTAAATAGTTATTTACAAAGCTACAAATAGGGCAGAAATGGGAGTAACGAGTGGGTAGGGTTGGTTCTACCACAGGTCAGAGGTGGCATTTGCCTTAGCCACACAGTCTCAGATGCTATTTCTCAATGCACAGGTTACATTCTGCCTAAAGAACTCAACAGGGGATGCAGCAGCACCATAGAGTTGTGGGTAGATTACACTTACTAGTTACTTACAGAACCCTGTAAAAACACAAAAATATTCCTGCCATGGAGAGTTTTACCAGTAGTAGCCCCGTTTCACCAGTAATGTTATATTACTGCTACTACATATTACTGCTACTGCCCTTCTGCTACTATGTCCTCCTTTCTAGCTCCTTGTAAAGGGATTAAAACAAAATGGCTAGTCTATGAGGGGTGATTAGGGAGCTAGAGGAGAAAGGAAAAGGAAAATAATTTACTTTTTGATAGTTTAATTAGTTAGGTACAAAGGGAAAATACCAGTATAAATGTACAATGGCCCAGTAATAAACAGATGCCTTGGTTAGTATTTCTTCTATAATGTGGTCTACTAAATGGGAAAACCCTGAAATCTGCTGTTTTCAGGCCCCTTTATACGAGCAGAGGTTGGAGACAGCATTCTGATTGTGTTTAAGAATAAAGCCACAAGAGCTTACTCTATACATGCCCATGGGGTTGTGGAAGTGGCCGCAGGAGGAAACACCGCAACACAGCCAGGTGAGTAGAGTTTTGATGGAGGTCAATAGATAGGATTAAATCAACTTCTACTTATTCGTGGATGACCATATTGTACTGATATGAATGACATTTGATCTGTTGGAGAAGTGCACACCTGTCATTAGCTGGCGGCTAAGGGCCAGGCCGGGACTGCCAATCTGAAGATTGTGGCAAATGCCAGAGGGGCTGCTGTAAGATGCCATAGGCAGTCACTATTTATTGGGCTGCTGGGGGGCTCTTTGCAGTTAAAATGCCAGGGCCTATTTTGAATCCCAATCCTGAGGGCCTACCAGATATGGAGACAAACAGGAGACCTTCCTCGCACACCCTAGCTCTCCAACAATTGCACCTCCGCAATAAAGATTTCTATGGGCTTGTCCCGTCCCAGTGCTTTTTTACTAGCAGATATGGAGGCCATTAGACTGTATCATTTCTGAGCAGCCCCATAGAAGGTTGATAAGATCAGAAGAAGTATCATGATACTTACAGATACAAATAGGATGCAGGCAGGTTTGATAATGGCCATAGCTACCCATATTGTGCTGTAATTGCCTAGTTTAAGAAGCTAAGGACATGGTGGAAAATGAATATATTAGGGGACCACACAATAACCTATGTGGTGCCTTATTCACCTGTAGATCTTTTCAGAGGACACAAGGGCATCCCATGAAAAACTTTTTTTTTTTTACCATGAGAGCTGTGTATGGAGCTACTGAATTCTTTGCACGTGTAGATACATAATACTTTCTAGAAAGGGTTGGATGCCTTTTTAGTAAGTGAAAAATATGAGGTTAGAGCATGAATTCTTTCAGCACAAAACTGATTCAGGGGATTGCAATCAAGAAGGCTTATTTATATAGGTGCTAAATTGCACTTGGAAAAGCAGCTTTAGCTGGTTGCTACTGGCAACCACACTTATGCAGTTTAGTACCTACGTTCGTAAATTGGCCACTGTGTCAGCAACATGTGTGTATATATGTAATTATGTACACTGGGGTTCGTACGGAGGGGTTGAACTTGATGGATGTTGATCCCAACTTAGCTATGTCAATATGTAACTTAGACTGGAAACGTATTTTGCAGGAGCTATAAGAACATATCAGTGGAATATCCCAGAGAGATCCGGACCAGGAGCTAATGACCCAGATTGCTTAACCTGGGCTTATTATTCCAGAGAAAATTTCATTAAGGTAATTATAGAAAAGTAAATACATGAGCTGAGTAAAACACTGTGCATTTTGATTTACAGCAATAGTTACATCATATGGGTTACATGATTTTTCTTTACATAATCCACAAATTTCAGAGTCATGTGATGCTCATGACATTAATAAGCATTAATGTAACAGGTGACATCACAAAACAGCATTTATAAGAGTACAGGAATTGTGTATTTTATTTACATATTCAAGTGTTGTTTTATGTTCAGGATATCTACAGTGGCTTGGTCGGACCATTAATAACATGCCGCAAAGGTGTCCTAAACAACCAGGGCAAGAGAAAAGATGTGGACCGCGAATTTGCAGTGCTCTTTCTGGTATTCGATGAAAATAAGTCCTGGTACTTGGATGAAAACATTCGGTTTTATACTCACAAAGAGCCCAGCGAAGTGAATGTTACCGAAAAATTTCAAGAAAGCAACAAAATTCATGGCAAGTAGTATTCTATGGTTATTAAAGGAGAGGCTTGAACGCAATGATGGGAACTGTAGTCCAAGAACATCAGGGATGGATTCCTTAAGAAATATTGTTTGCTAAAGCTTCTCCTCAGCTCTCCAGGGCCAGCGACCCCCCGATTTGTGTTTCTGTAGCCATTAATAGCAGTGAACACCTAAAATGCATTAGGGGTGTCCTTCATTATTTCTCTAGTTTGGTCACAATGTAATTCTGACGAGTACAGTGAGCTCCTTATGTTAGATAACAGCAAGATGGCTGACAGAATTCTGATAAGCCGGTTTCGTAAGGTGCCCATACATGCAAAGATCCGCTTGGCGAAGTCGCCAAGCAAGTGGATCTTCTCCTGATATCCTCACCTATGTGTGGGTGATATCGGGGGAATTAAGCACTGTGGGCAGCTTCCCTTGGCATGTAACATAGTTCTTAGGCTGTGAAACATGGGTTTCTGTCTTCATTTCTTCTTTATATGTAAAAAAGTAGGTATTTCTGAGATTATATAGATATAAGGGGTCAATGACAAAAACAGGCTCAAACCACCATATACCATATTTAATTGCAACTTGTGCCCTATACATTTGTGCCTTGGGATGCACCCTGCGATCATTAATGAGTGCTCATCTTACTAACAGACATGTTTCAGCCACATTATGCAGCATTTCCTCTCTGACCCTCATCTGTTCCTGGAAAGAAAAGCTCAGTTTGCTTTGTCTGCAATTTGCCAGCAGATACAGACGGTTGGCCTGCGTGCCAGTAAATAACATATTCACTATTCACTCAGCCACAGGCAGTCTGCCCTCCCTGTGAAGCCCAACACCCAGCATATGTAAAAACCTAAAATGCAGAAGAATAATATTCCCTAGGAAATAAGAACCATAACAGTGATATAATAGTTCTAATTCAATGCTAGGGCTGCCATGGAAAGGGTATTTGCTCTGGGCCCCCCAGCCACATATAGCCATAAAATGGCATTAGTAAAATTAGTAATTAAATGGATTCTGTCATGATTTTTATGGAACAGTTTTCATTACCAAATTAAACTGTTTACACAACAAATAATTCACTCTGCCATTAAAAATGTTATTCTTTAACCAATAAATGTATTTGTAGCTGTAATATTGGTGTGTAGGCGCCATCTCAGTGCATTGTGCCTGAGTCTGAGCTTTCAGAAGGAGCCAGCGCTACACATTAGAACTGCTTTCAGCTAACCTATTGTTTCTCCTACTCCTATGTAACTGGAGGAGTCCCAAGCCGGACTTGGATTTCTTACTATTGAGTGCTATTCTGATACCTACTGGGAGCTGCTATCTTGCTCCCTTCCCATTGTTCTGCTGATCAGCTGCTGGGAGGGGGGGGATATCACTCACTCACTCACTATAACTTGCAGCTCAGCAGTAAAGTGTGACTAAAGTTTTTCAGAGCACAGTTCACATGGCTGTGGCACCCTGGGAAATGAAGAATATGGCTAGCCATCTGAATGGCTATAAGCTCTTTAGATACCCCTGGTAGTCCATCTGGTAGTCGGGATAAGATCTGGGTTGAAGCTTTATTTGCTATTCTAGATATTCTTGTAATTAAAGTAGGATGACAGTGTTTTTATGTTTCTGTAACTTTGATGTGACATGAGGGGAGATAGGTGCCGATACCAGATCACAAAGAGCAGCTTGAAAGTCTGAAAACCACCATTACATGGTGTAACACAGAAATGACAAGAATATCTGCCAATGGCCATTTGGCAAATGTTCTGTTTAAGTTGTTAAAAAGCTGACTACAATTGCCTTAAATGAGAAGGAAAGTCATTTTGGCAGATTTGCCACATTAGTGCCACCTAGAATGCTATATTTATTCTGCAAAAAAATTTTACCATACCTGAGTAAAGAGCCCTAGAAGCTTTCTCTGTTTGTTTAATATAGCAGCTGCCATTTTAGCTTGGTCTTCATAGCTTCCTGCTGCAGCTCTATAGGCTGGTAGCATAGATCACATTCTGATGGGAGGGGGAGTGAATTCTTCTGAATTCTTATGGAAGGGGAGCAGGATAAGGGAGAGAGAAGAGAGAGCTGAGCAGACTCAGGCCCTGGGAATGAAGGATTTTTCTCAGAGAGGAAGTCTGATACCTAAGAACATGTTTACACAAAAGAAGACAAGAAATCCTGCGTTTCTGTAAGTGCTTATGGCTGTATTTACATAGGCCTTTCTGATAAAGCTTACTTAGTTTTTACCTTTCCTACTAATTAGGCAATTCAGTAGGATCACAATGCAAAATATGTCAATCAAATTTACTACCATTAATTTATCCTTAAGTTGTAGAGCAATGTCAGGTTCTTCATTTTACAAAAGAACAGGGCTGCTAATTATCCCTTGTACTATTGGCCTTATAACAGAAAATATCATCATTGCATTATTTCCACTATAGCAATTAATGGGAAAATCTACGGAAATCTCCATGGCCTCACAATGACTGAAGGGGAAAAGACCAACTGGTATCTGCTGGGCCTGGGGAATGAGATTGACATGCACACAGTACATTTCCATGCAGAAAGCTTTATTTACAAGGTCAGTGCTGACATTGGATCTTATTTGGGTAGGTTAAACACATGCAAGTCTGTAATAGCTGGTAATTACCAGTCATACAGGTATAGGATCCGTTATCCAGAATGCTCGGGACCAAGGGTATTCCGGATAAGGGGTCTTTCCGTAATTTGGATCTTCATACCTTAAGTCGACTAAAAAAACAATAAAACATTAATTAAACCCAATAGGATTATTTTGCATCCAGTAAGGATTATTATATCTTAGTTGGTATCAAGTACAGGTACTGTTTTATTATTACAGAGAAAAGGGAATCATTTAACCATTAAATAAACCCAATAGGGCTGTTCTGCCCCCAATAAGGGGTAATTATATCTTAGTTGGGATCAAGTACAGGTACTGTTTTATTATTACAGAGAAAAGGGAATCATTTAACCATTAAATAAACCCAATAGGGCTGTTCTGCCCCCAATAAGGGGTAATTATATCTTAGTTGGGATCAAGTACAGCTACTGTTTTATTATTACAGAGAAAAGGGAATTATTTAAACAAGAAATAAACCCAATAGGACTGTTCTGCCCCCAATAAGGGGTAATTATATCTTAGTTGGGATCAAGTACAGGTACTGTTTTATTATTACAGAGAAAAGGGAATCATTTAACCATTAAATAAACCCAATAGGGCTGTTCTGCCCCCAATAAGGGGTAATTATATCTTAGTTGGGATCAAGTACAGGTACTGTTTTATTATTACAGAGAAAAAGGAAATCTGAATTCCGAATTATTTTATTAAAATGGAGTCTATGGGAGACGGGCTTTCCGTAATTCGGAGCTTTCTGGATAACGGGTTTCCGGATAAGGGATCCCATACCTGTAATACAGGAATTATTATGCACTATAACAATGTGTGTTTTACTCAGGGAAATTTTCTAGTCCTCTAGTCTAGTCATGTATTCTCTACTGTAAAAGTTCCCCTAGAAAGGCCATAGTGGTAAGGAGAAGTATAACCTAGGTATGATGGTTTAGTAAGTTCACTCTTAAATGTGTTTCAGAAAGACAAGGAGCATCGAGCAGACGTATTTGATCTCTTCCCTGGGACATTCCAAACAATAGAACTAGTGGCTGACAACCCTGGAACGTGGCTGTTACACTGCCATGTATCGGACCACATCCACGCCGGCATGGAAACCGTGTTTACTGTAAAGAAATCAGGTAAATTAGTAAAGATAAGGCATCAAAATAATCCTGGCTGATGGTTATGGGAGCAGAAATTTGAAGGTGATACAACCAACTACGTGGACAGATATAGGTTCTTTGGGATCATTTTCAACTTTCTCTTAAAGGAACAGTATGAACCCCTATTTAACATGGGCTTGTGCTGAACATACTTTTTGCCTAACATTTTAATTAAGAAATATCCATGGTTTCTGTTACTTCTGGCACTTTATCACTACCTGATCTCGTAGAACTTCAAAGGAGCTGATAAAACTAATTCCCAGTCCACTGAGAAGCCCCCAACAATGAGCTGCTCAAAGGCCGCTGCTTAGAGAAAGAAGGGGTTTGTTTGTTAAAAAAGACGATAGGGATAATTGCTCTGTTTATAAAGGAAGGTTGGGGTATCAGAACTTCCACATTAATGCTTTATAATGGCATAAAAATATAGACCATAAACCAATAGTTTCAACACAATTCTTCTTTACTGTGTACATTTTAGCAAAGGTGCTTTTGGGTGTATACTGTCCCTTTAATATAAAAGTTTAATTGTTAGGGTTTTTTTTTCTGATAGAAATCCAAGGCCAGAAGGGATTTTCCCATGTACTAATTTATTATATTTATTCCATCTAGGTAAAACCATTTTGGGAAATGGTTCTACAACAAAAACTCCCATTGGTGGGTCACTGGGAACTGGTTCTGGTAAGTTATTTTTCCTTTTCAGTAGAAAATTCTCTTTGTACTGTTTATGTACAGTTTACAGTGAATACAAAATGACTGAATGCCCTACAAGGTGGGTCCTGTGCCCCCTACGCCATCAAGACTTTTCATTTATCGTTGTTTTATTATTTGCAGCTGAAGAATCAGCCGGAATACCGTTTCTAGGCAAGATGTTATCCAGCAGTGAAGCAAACACCGCCCTGATCACCCTTCTAGCTGTCGGCCTGGCCCTTTTGGTGCTGTTGGTGATAGTGGCGAGTCTGCTGACCTGTGCCAGGAAGCGCATGTACTACAGCACGATTGACAATGGAACACTCCCCATTCATAATCTGTGACCAAAACGCGCTGGCCCAAAGCCTACAACCTAAAAATGCATTGGACTTTGAACATTTAAGGCTACATATATGGCTTATGTGTTTATGATACACTGATCTCCCATGTTACCGTAAGTGTATGAGAGGTACTTGTGACCATACACGCCTAAGCCCATATATAACATGCTAGCCTTGAATTACACTGGGCACTTTAAATACTGTGATATCTGTACCTCAGATTTTGTTGTATTGCAATAGAACGGAATAACTATAAAATAATTTAACATTTTTAGATAGAATATTGAAAAATATCAGCTGCCAAATGGCAGCCTTTTGAAATCTTCATATGTCATAAACATCAACCTTCAGGGAACTGAGTCTTGGCCATGGCAACTCAATGCTCCATTATGCCCAGATCCACCCAGTTAAAACCAGAACAGACCCTTTGCTTTATCACTGTGGGGGTAAAAGAATCAAAGAGGGTAGACAGGTCTGTACAGGTTTAAGTGATATAGCCATTGCAATGTATTAAACTCACATGACTAGAAGCTTAAGGGCTGTGACACACGGGGAGTTTAGTCACCGCACAACAAATCTCCCTTGTTGCGGGCAACTAATCTTCCCGAAATACCATCCCACTGACTAGAATGTAAATCAGCAGTGGAATGGCATACGTGGCGCCAAAATCGCCAGTTTCCTCTCAAGGCAACTTCAGCGATTTCGGCAAATCGCTGCGCCGTGTATGCCATCCCACCAGCGATTTACAAGCAAGGTCAGTGTCAGCGTTCAGACCCGAAGCTTCTACGATATATATAGTATGCAATAAGGGAAAGGTGAGGGGGGGGGTAGAGGCAGGCCAGTTAAGGGGGCTTTTATAGCTGAGGGGGTGTAGTTCTCCTTTAGCATTGGTCTTGTATATACAGATATGGGACCTGTTATCCGAAATGCTCAGGACCTAGGGTATTCTGAATAATGGATATTTCTGTAATTTGGATCTCCATACCTTAAGTCTATTAAAACATAATTTAAACATTAAATAAACCCAATAGGGCTGTTCTGCCCCCAATAAGGGGTAATTATATCTTAGTTGGGATCAAGTACAGGTACTGTTTTATTATTACAGAGAAAAGGGAATCATTTAACCATTAAATAAACCCAATAGGGCTGTTCTGCCCCCAATAAGGGGTAATTATATCTTAGTTGGGATCAAGTACAGGTACTGTTTTATTATTACAGAGAAAAGGGAATCATTTAACCATTAAATAAACCCAATAGGACTGTTCTGCCCCCAATAAGGGGTAATTATATCTTAGTTGGGATCAAGTACAGGTACTGTTTTATTATTACAGAGAAAAGGGAATCATTTAAACATGAAATAAACCCAATAGGGCTGTTCTGCCCCCAATAAGGGGTAATTATATCTTAGTTGGGATCAAGTACAGGTACTGTTTTATTATTACAGAGAAAAGGGAATCATTTAACATTAAATAAACTCAATAGGACTGTTCTGCCCCCAATAAGGGGTAATTATATCTTAGTTGGGATCAAGTACAGGTACTGTTTTATTATTACAGAGAAATAGGAAATAATTTTTAAAAATCTGGGAGATTGGCTTTCCACAATTCAGAGCTCTTTGGATAACGGGTTTCAAGATAACAAATTCCATACCTGTATAAAACGTAGGTTTAGACTGCCATGGCTTACTGTATGGCCCCTCCTGATTGGCTGTGCAATACACATAAGCTTAAATGTTACATCCCTGCTATGATTCTTGGTAGGGTGTATATACAGTGTATATATATATATATATATATATATATATATATATATACATTATCCGATCAAAGAGGAGCAACTTGTTTAGGCATTACCACCCAAGAGCCAACACATGGCATTCAGCGAGCCTTGCAAACCATCAATAAAATGAATGGCTTTTCCAGGTAGGGTTTTTTTCTAAAGAATCTTGTGGCATTTGCTACATCTTAGAGTATTTATATCTTGTCTTTCTTTATTAGAAAATACATTTTAGTGGGCATATTCACTGAATAAGATTGTAAAATTACTGTATATTTTTGTATGCATGTAAAATATCAGCTGCCTCTAGTTTACATTTTATCTAGAAGACTCAGATGAATTATTTTAATTGTATGTGTGGCTTTACAGGAGTGAGGGAGGTGTGAGTAAAAGCATTTATGGGTATTGTTGTCTGGCTATGGGCTGCCAATTATTATTTAAAAAACTATTATATAGAGGGCAGTGTATTTATATATAGTGTTATATCAATGGGGGCATGGGCTGGATACCAACCTCCTCCAATCAGCTGGCTGTATACTACAGGGCCCAACCAGAGAACAGGGAATAGAGTGACGGGATGGAATCCTTATAAATTTTGGGATCCAGGGATGTCACTGTAGAGGTTGGAAGGATTATGAAGGCTGCTCGGCCCTGAAACCTAAGACGGCAGATAGGAACAAAGAATAAATGAAAAAGAAAATGCAGTGTAAAGTGGCCAATGCACATCAGACATGGCTCGAGAGAGGAGGTAAGATTAAGGGGCACATTTACTATGGGTCGAATCCGAGTCCGAATTGGAAAAATCCGATTTGAAAACGAGCATTTTGCGACTTTTTCGTATTTTTTGTGATTTTTTCGGCGCCTTTCCGACTTTTCGGAAATTATCGCGACTTTTTCGTTACCAATACGATTTGCGCGAAAAAACGCGAGTTTTTCGTAGCCATTCCGAAAGTTGCGATTTTTTCGTAGCGTTAAAACTTGCGCGAAAAGTTGCGCTTTTTTCGTAGCGTTAAAACTTAAAAGGCGCGACGTTTCGCGCAAGTTTTAACACTACGAACAAATTGCAACTTTTTGCGCAAGTTTTAACGCTACGAAAAATCGCAACTTTCGGAATGGCTATGAAAAACTCACGTTTTTTCGCAAAAATCGTATTGGTAACGAAAAAGTCGCGATAATTTTCCGAAAAAATCGCAAAATACCGATCATTACGAAAAAAACGCAATCGGACGCATTCGGCCCGTTCATGGGTTAGTAAATGTGCCCCTAAGAAAGTGGTGGTAATTGGGTAATAGCAAAGAGGTGGCCTTAACCCTTAGATTATACTTGGAGGTCCCTAGGCCTCCGCTGCCTCCCCTGGAGGGCTCCTGCACACAAATAAGGAATCTTGAGCACACAGTATATCACTTACTACACCGTTTATTTGTTATAGTTTGCAAGAGCATCAAATAATGGGGGTATAACATTTAACTACAGCATGGAGGATAATTTATTACTCGCCTGACCCACCCCCCTGATTTGCACACTTGTTTCAGAAAAGGTTACACGAAGAAGAAGAAATGTTACACACACGACATAGAATAAATTATAGGGAGGAAAATGAAAACAAAAAGCACGCAATTGGGAGCCTGGGTACTGCTTTGGGGGTCACCTTACACCCTATATACTTCGCCTTCCTTTCTGGGATCACCTTACATAGATGACAATCATGATAACTGGGTAAATATATCAACATGTATTAGCAGTAGGGTGCCAAACTGGTGCCCTCTGATCTGCACGGAACCCACATCTCTGTGCCAGAACTGTGCATTGCACAAATGTGTGTGAATAAGCCCTGGTCACCGATAGAGAATGCTTTATTTGAAATGTGAATTCTATTTCCATAAAGCCTCTATTGTTAGCACTTTCACTTTTGTTACATTTGTTTCTAAATTGGTAAATTCAGTGTATTAATATGAGAAATGTTCATCTTCCATTCAAATAGATCAGATACAAAAATTGGCTTACAGAGTGTAAGGAAATGATTACTCTTCATTTGTATAAATACACCATACAGCCATGCAAATACCCGTCCTATTTGTCAGGATAAAGAGGAGGGTCACTTGGAAATAATATAAGCAACTTTGCAATTGGTCTCCTATTTATTATATGTGTCTAGTTGATTTGGTTTTCAAGGTTTGCTCTCTAAAAAGGGGGATGGAAAAGGGCTGTCCAGCCAGTAACCCCCACGTACAACCAGACAGAATGTTACATTCTAGCAGTCGGCTTGTTGCTAGAATCAGACAGCCTGACAGTTGCATTGCCTTTCACATGTGGAATTGATTTACTGGGACTGTTTTAGGAAAAAACGTACAATGAAATGAAGAGCAGTTGCATATTGTCTTATATCATTGTGTATATCATACTAAAACTTATAGTTAAAGCTGCCCCTCTCAATACAGTACCATAGTAACACTGGCTATAATTTTGGGGTTAAAACGCCAGACACTCCGCTGTTTGTATTTTGTACATTACTGTAAAGCACATATCATAGCTGCATTTTTCTGATACTTTACAAAATATGATGATATTATGAAGAGATATGACGGCTATTTTAGATGAACAGATCCCTTATATGTGCTGTATATTTGACATACACTGGTTTTCTAATGACCTATGCAATAATAAAGTATATGTAATTAGAGGAACACAGTCTGTTGTTATTTGTGTTTGTTTTTAAATCAGAGAATGGGGAATTTCACCAAGCACTGGTTCAGGCACCTTATAATGGGATTATACCCGGCAGATCATATAGTTAGAAACCCAAAATAATTAACATGAGCCAATAGATATAGCCACAAGCTGGCAGTATCTACTACCTACCTAGCTTTTATAACTGGCACTAAACCCGTACCAGTGACAAAGGCAGTAGCAGGCTCCCTGGGTTAATACTTGAGAAAAGGGCACACAAAAGCAGAAAGAGGAAATAAACTATGGGATAATCAGAGAGAGCATTGGAAAGGAAGGAAGGAAAAAGCTACTGTTATATTTTATATACAGGTATAGGAACCATTACCTGGAAACCCATTATCCAGACTATCTCCCTTAGACTCCATTATAAGCAAATAATTCAATTTTTTAAAAAGCATTTCCCTTTTCTCTGTAATAATAAAACAGTACCTGTACTTGATCCCAACTAAGATATAATTACCCCTTATTGGGGCAGAACAGCCCTATTGGGTTTATTTAATGGTTAAATGATTCCCTTTTCTCTGTAATAATAAAACAGTACCTGTACTTGATCCCAACTAAGATATAATTACCCCTTATTGCGGGCAGAACAGTCCTATTGGGTTTATTTCATGGTTAAATTATTCCCTTTTCTCTGTAATAATAAAACAGTACCTGTACTTGATCCCAACTAAGATATAATTACCCCTTATTGCGGGCAGAACAGTCCTATTGGGAAAATTTCATGGTTAAATGATTCCCTTTTCTCTGTAATAATAAAACAGTACCTGTACTTGATCCCAACTAAGATATAATTACCCCTTATTGGGGACAGAACAGCCCTATTGGGTTTATTTCATGGTTAAATGATTCCCTTTTCTCTGTAATAATAAAACAGTACCTGTACTTGATCCCAACTAAGATATAATTACCCCTTATTGGGGCAGAACAGCCCTATTGGGTTTATTTCATGGTTAAATGATTCCCTTTTCTCTGTAATAATAAAACAGTACCTGTACTTGATCCCAACTAAGATATAATTACCCCTTATTGGGGGCAGAACAGTCCTATTGGGTTTATTAAATATTTTAAATATATAGTACATGAGTGGGCATTTACTAAACTGCAATATTTTTGGGCCAGGCTTTTTGAAGCCAAAAACCTTTAAAAAGTTGCAGAAAAAAGTGTGACTTTTCCAAGATTTATTATGCAACAAAAGTGCGATAATTCCAAATACTAAAATACGCAACATAAAACCTGTCAATGGCAGATGACCTTTCTACAATTGGTATTGTATTTGCTTCATAGTTTTTGGATTTTTTGACGCTGGCTTTTGTCTGACAATATAAAATCAGTTGCGGTTATTGTGCGACAAGTTGAAAAAGTTGCAGATTTTAGTGACTTTTTCGCTGCTTATTTTTGTTTGTACTTCTGCAGTTCAGATCTTTTGATAAATGACTGCCATACGTGGAAATATGTTTTTTGTGCTTTCAAAGAAATATAAGTCTGGGAAAAGGGAGTTTTATTAAATACCTAAAGTATGGAGATCTAAATTATAGAAAGATCTCTGGTCCTGAGCATTCTGGGTAATAGGTCCATATCTGTATTTCTAATGCCACAATTTCTTATAGACTTGTATAGGCCAAGTACTCCATATTGCATGTATATGTCTGCAGAACAACATAATCACTACAAACACACATTACCATGGAAGCCATACCCCGCGGTAAATATTTCTTATATCTTTTTAAACAAAGCAAATACTTACAGTCAAGTTTGCTGCCCGACTGACTGGCTTTTCCTGTTAGAGAGCTCCCACAATAAACGTACAGTCATTTGTACTATAGATATAGTTCGCCTTTGAAGGTGATTTTATGAAAAAAATAAGACTACTGTGCTTAGTCTCTCTGGACATTGGAGACCAATAATGCACTGCATATTTCAGATGGAACCTTAGTAGTTCTTTCTAAAGGGCAAAAATGAACCTCTCCTCCTTGAATTGCTTTTTTTGCCCTCTTTCCAAATTGTTATTGACAAGGCTAGCCAAATCAATACAGAACCCAGCACCACATCCCTCAGAGCCCTAGAACAGTGATCCCCAACCAGTGACCCAGGGGCAACTTTGACCCTTCAATGCATGATTTTGGAAGCCTTCCACAGGACTCAATGGCACTCTGCAGCTCCAACCTGGCCCAAGGAAAGCCTCCCACAGGGCTCAATGGCACTCTGCAGCTCCAACCTGGCCAAAGTAAAGTCTCCCATTGGGCTCAATGGCACTCTGCAGCTCCAACCTGGCCCAAGGAAAGTCTCCCATAGGGCTCAATGGCACTCTGCAGCTCCAACCCGACCCAAGGAAAGTCTCCCATAGGGCTCAATGACACTCAGCAGCTCCAACCCGGCCCAAGGAAAGTCTTCCATAGGGCTCAATGGCACTCTGCAGCTCCAACCTGGCCCAAGGAAAGTCTCCCATAGGGCTCAATGGCACTCTGCAGCTCCAACCCGGCCCAAGGAAAGTCTCCCATAGGGCTCAATGGCACTCTGCAGCTCCAACCTGGCCCAAGGAAAGTCTCCCATAGGGCTCAATGGCACTCTGCAGCTCCAACCCGGCCCAAGGAAAGTCTCCCATAGGGCTCAATGGCACTCTGCAGCTCCAACCCGGCCCAAGGAAAGTCACCATACCGAAGCTTGAATGAATTCCGAAACTTTCGTATTTGTTGCGACAAATACGATTTTGATGCACAAAAAAATACAAAGCACAAAATACACACAGTTCTAAAAACTGGAAAAAATACGATTTTTTTGTAATCAGCCCCTTGTTGTTGTAAAAAATATAAAAGCCCCAAAACTGGATGTCTTTTGACCCATTTCCTTTGATGAAGGACTGTAGAAAAGTTAGGACCTAAATCATCAGGCCCCATCTCTTGTAGGGATGCTGGGAGATGCAGTTGGAGGAGCACAGGTTGGTTACCCCCAACGTATATACTGGAAACATCAGAAATGTGTCTCTGCCCAAGTAAATGTTTGTCCCCAGTTTTTAAACCAGCCCTTAATGTCTGCCTTCAGTAGTCAACCTATAGCTAACAAAATAAGCATCTTAAAACACAATTACCAGGACATTTATTAAAATGTAGCATGTGACAAGCTTGGCCCATTATAACCTCTCTGCTTTTGCCCAAATGTGGCCCCATGGCCCTGCAGCAATGTGCCTGTGAAGGCTGGAGTTTAGCCGGCCAGTCTCACTTAAGGGGCATATCCACTGAAGGAAAAAAATGTAACTTGAAAATGTGTAATAACATTGAGTATGAGTCTTTCTCTTTGGCTGCCTCTGTCTCAGGCGAAGGTCCACTGAGCCTGGGATCAACAGGGCCCCAGTAAAGCCATAATTTACTCTAGAGTCATCACCTACTCTAGTGAAGTCGAGGTAAGGGAGCCTGTGAATGAGGACCAGTTATTCTTGAGGAGCACTTTCTAGGAAAGTGAGATAGAGAGGGTACGAAGAAAGAGCAGTTTTGGCTCCACCAAGGAAAGTAGCTGGAAGTACCCTTCCATACAGGCACTGTTGCCTCATAGGAGACAGGCAGTATCTAAACCCTGATCCACAGTCGACTGTAGGACTCTTAAAGCTAGGGGTTATCAACCTGAGGACTGAGGTATCTATCCTGACTGCTTCCAAAGGGGTGCCGAGCTGCCCAGGTGCCTTTACCCTGCCCAGGCTCTAAAGGAGGTGGAATAAACTGAAGTGCACCCTCTCTTGTTGTCCTCAGAGTACTACTATCATTTACCATCTATATGTGAGTATACTGCAATAACCCTGCATATTGATAGTCTCTGACAGTAAATCCGTTCTATAGTTGAACTGCAAGAACCTTCTGGCGTCCATCTTTGCTATTCTGCACTGCACACAGCTACAGTGAGTTGTAGTTGCCCTACACCTCAGCTCCACTGGTCACTCCCATATAGCGAAGGCTCATCCTGAAGGATTGAGTGTCATGTACCCCATGCTCTAAGCCTATACTAGCCTGGGCTTGACTGTGGGGCTGCTCTAAGCCTATACTAGCCTGGGCTTGACTGTGGGGCTGCTCTAAGCCTATACTAGCCTGGGCTTGACTGTGGGGCTGCTCTAAGCCTATAGTAGCCTGGGCTTGACTGTGGGGCTGCTCTAAGCCTATAGTAGCCTGGGCTTGACTGTGGGGCTGCTTTAAGCCTATAGTAGCCTGGGCTTGACTGTGGGGCTGCTCTAAGCCTATACTAGCCTGGGCTTGACTGTGGGGCTGCTCTAAGCCTATACTAGCCTGGGCTTGACTGTGGGGCTGCTCTAAGCCTATACTAGCCTGGGCTTGACTGTTTTACAGCCAAATACGGGCTACAGATCTTTAGCCGACCCAGCACCTAGTTTAGGCAAAACCTGGAAAACCTATGGAGTTTCCTATGGAAATCCTCCCAGAACTGAAATTACAGTGTAAGTAGCTGCAAACTAGTGAGGGGGCTGAGCCCCTGCAATACACTTGCTTTTCAACTACCCTATCAGCACCACATGAGACGCTGGAAGTTCCTAAAGTTAAAAAAAACCCCAATGAAACCCACCCTTTCCCGCCAAGCTTTCACTGGTCCTCATTCTAAACAAATCCCATCTCTCGGAGCTAAGGTCATGTGACCCAGAATCCCAGGCGCATTGGTTGGCTAATATCCCGACACACAGCGCGTCACTGTCTGGCCCCGCCCCTTCTCACACCTTTGTGTCTCGTCACTGCGCGCACCCGCTGGCTCCTCCCGCCGGGGCGCGGGCACGCCGAGCCCAGTAGCACGTTAGGAAGCTTGTGGGGCTTATAGTATGAAAGAGTGCGGCGGCCGAAAAGCGTGATTTCCCCGCTGCCCCCCCCCCCCAGCCATGGCTATAGCTCATATTGCCACCGAGTACGTCTTCTCCGACTTCCTCCTCAAGGATCCCCCCGAGTCCAAGTACAAGGGGCTGCGGCTGGAGCTGGCGGTGGATAAGCTGGTGTCCTGCATTGCTGTGGGGCTGCCCTTGCTGCTCATATCGCTGGCCTTCGCTCAGGAGATTACTCTGGGTGAGTGCTGGGTGGGGTACGGGCTGTTGGTATGGGGGGGGGGGTTACACGGCTAATTGGGTGCCCAGGGAATAAATGCACTTTGTACCTGATATATTCTCTATGCAATGCTGGGAAGTGTGTGTGTCTGATACATGTGCCGGGGCTTTATACTGTTTTGTATTGTCTGATACATGTGCCGGGGCTTTATACTGTGGTGTATTGTCTGATACATGTGCCAGGGCTTTATACTGTGGTGTATTGTCTGATACATGTGCCGGGGCTTTATACTGTGGTGTATTGTCTGATACATGTGCCGGGGCTTTATACTGTGGTGTATTGTCTGATACATGTGCCGGGGCTTTATACTGTGGTGTATTGTCTGATACATGTGCCGGGGCTTTATACTGTGGTGTATTGTCTGATACATGTGCCAGGGCTTTATACTGTGGTGTATTGTCTGATACATGTGCCAGGGCTTTATATTGTGGTGTTCTGACTGATACATGTGCCAGGGCTTTATACTGTGGTGTATTGTCTGATACATGTGCCAGGGCTTTATATTGTGGTGTTCTGACTGATACATGTGCCAGGGCTTTATACTGTGGTGTATTGTCTGATACATGTGCCAGGGCTTTATATTGTGGTGTTCTGACTGATACATGTGCCAGGGCTTTATATTGTGGTGTTCTGACTGATACATGTGCCAGACAATGCTGATCATTTACTGATAATTGTCTCTATGTGTGTTTTAGCAGAGGCAATCTGGAGTTTAGTAGCTGTGACAAGTAGTTGCTACTAAGGGCTCTGGCACACGGGGGAGATTAGTCGCCCGCGATTAACTCCCTGTTCGCGGGCGACTAATCTCCCCGAGTTGCCTACCCCTGCCATCCCACCGGCGAACATGTAAGTCGCCGGCGGGATGGCAGACGCGGCGGGGCGATTTCCGGAAATCGCCGAAAAAGCCTCGCGAGTCTTTTTCGGCGATTTGCGCGAATTCGCGCCGCCGCGTCTGCCATCCCGCCGGTGGGATGGCAGGGGTAGGCAACTCGGGGAGATTAGTCGCCCGCGAACAGGGAGTTAATCGCGGGCGACTAATCTCCCCCGTGTGCCAGAGCCCTAAGTAGCTCTGTGTGTCTTTACCCTTAGGGCTCTGGCACACGGGGAGATTAGTCACCCACGACATATCTCCCTTGTCACGGGCGACTAATCTCTCCAAACTACCATCCCACTTGTGAAAATGTAAGTCGCTGGGGGGATGGCACACGCTGCGCAGGGGATTTCGGCAAATTGGCGAAGTTGCCTCGTGAGGCATTTTCAGTGATTTGCCGAAATCGCCTGCGCAGCGTGTGCTGTCCCACCGGTGACTTACATTTTCACCAGTGACACACAGGGAGAATCTTTGTTGTCACGTGCGACTAATCTCCCCGCAATGGCATCCCACCGCCTACAATGTAAATCACGGGTGGGATGGCATACGCGGCGCTGCGGTTTGCCGAAGTCGCCTGAAGTTTCCTCTTAAGTTGACTTTGGCAAATCGCGACGCAGCGTATGCCATCCCACCCACGATTTACATTGTAGCCGGTGGGATGGCATTGCGGGGAGATTAGTCACCTGCGACAATAAAGATTTGTCACGCGGCGACTACCGTAATCTCCCCGTCTGTCACTGTCCCAAGTGTGCCAGGCTGAGAGCCTTAGGGTGAAGACACATGGAGCTACTAGTAGCAGCTACTTGTCAGGGCTACTGAAATAGACAATGCTGATCATTTACTGATAATTGTCTCTACGTGTGTTTTAGCATATTCAATTCTCAGTATTCTCTATGGCAGGGTATTTTCTGGCGTTTAGTAGCTGCTACTAAGTAGCTTCATGTGTCTTCACCCTTAGGGCAGTGACACACGGGGAGAATCTTCATTGTCGCGGGCGACTAATCTCCCCGCAATGGCATCCCAATGGCTACAATGTAAATCATGGGTGGGATGGCATACGCGGCGCTGCGATTTGCCGAAGTCGCCTGAAGTTCCCTCTTAAGTTGACTTTGGCAAGTCGCGGCGCAACGTATGCCATCCCACCCACGATTTACATTGTAGTCGGTGGGATGGCATTGCGGGGAGATTAGTCGCCTGCGACAATAAAGATTTGTCACGCGGCGACTACCGTAATCTCCCCGTCTGTCACTGTCCCAAGTGTGCCAGGCTGAGAGCCTTAGGGTGAAGACACATGGAGCTACTAGTAGCAGCTACTTGTTGTGGCTACTGAAATAGACAGTGCTGATCATTTACTGATAATTGTCTCTCTGTGTGTTTTAGCAGAGGCAATTCTCAGTATTGTCTATGGCAGGGGATTTTCTGGTGTTAAGTAGCCATGGAAAAGTAGCTGCTACTAAGAAGTAGCTCCGTGTGTTTTCACCCTTATACTGGACACCTTTTATATACTGACAGGTCCAGGTAAACAATGCTTCTCTTTTTTGTTAATGCACCGTTAACTGGGGGTCTAGTCGGTTGTGCCAGTCTGGTGAAGCAGCTGGAAACTTTCCGCATTGTGGCTCTGGGGTCTAAAGGTGGCCATACACGCAGCGATTTTCGACCAATGGTCGCACGAAAGATCGCTCCCACCCTCCACAGACGGTTAGGGTTGAATCATCAGATATGGAGGTAGAAACAACAGGAATTCTACCTTTTTCATACAGTTTCTGTTTGGACGATATCATCGGTGCATGTATGGCCAGCTTAAGATTCATTTCTAGCCGGGGCACTGTCTGCAAGGAGTTTGTAAGTCCTCCCTGTGTCAGTGATGGCAATGATATATAATCTCTGCAGAATATATATCTAAATATTAGGTAAAATCTAAAGAAGCATATATTCCATGGATTTATTGCACACATTTAAAAGTGGCCATACACGGTGCATTCCGCTCGTTTGTCGAGGTCTCCAAACGAGCGGATGGTCTCCTGATATGCCCACCAACTGTGGGTGATAAAGGGCTAATTTGTTTATTTGGCCCTAGGGCCAAATGATCAAATTAAAACGGCAGGAATATGGGCCGTTGGACAGAGGACTGCATCAACAATGCGGTTTCCAATCTGATGGGAAAATCCGACCTGCCCAGTTGAGGTCTTGCCGATTTAAGGCCAGATATCGGTTGGGTAGGTCCATCAAGGTTACCCATACGTGGTCAGATAAGCTGCCAAATCGGTCTGAAGGGGCTGAATTGGCAGCTGAAATCTGCCCCTGTGTCGCCTTTACACTTATTACACATCCCTACAGTAGATTACGTGGTTGGCCAAAAACCATTACAGTGTTGGCCCAGCTCAAAACATTTTTTTGAAACACATTGCTCATGTTCTGTTCATTCTAATGCTGTCCGAGCCTTTATCCTTGCATGGCCAATGTTGTGACAGTTTGCTAAAAAATTAAATTTTTCTTAATGTCTAATTTAGAACCCTAGAATCTCATATGGCCAGCATCCCATACGCAGTGCAGAGAAATACTTGCGCATCCAGTAGCAGTGGAGAATGTAATTTCATTAAAGAAAATGATGTAATTGGACACAGTCCAAGCAGATCTGTCTAAGATTTCCGGCCATGTGCATGTTTTGCATTTATATGTTATTGGTGTCATTGCCAAGATAAAACTCCCTGTTTCAGACTTTCACTGAAATCCCAACACTTCTAATAAAACTGGGAACTGAGGGACTTTTTACACTTTGGGTCACACTGAATTTGTGTATAAGCCATTGGCCAGACTGCATTCGCCATTGCCCTGTTGTACAATTTATCCAGCTGATAGATGGGAATATATTCCAGGTTTTGTCTGTGCCAAATGCCTGGTTTTCCAAATATTGATGGGTACAATTGCATTTCAGTATTTTAGGGGTTTTAGGACTTGGTTGCTTGCACAGCAGTTCTAGGTGCTGATCTATAAACCCTCTGTCATTTTTAATGGGAAGTTAAATATTACTGTGCATTTTAGATTTAATAATTTACACACTGAAACAATTCCATTTCAGCTAGAGAAATTGTCTGAATCCTTTCTTCCCTGCATGGGATTTGCACAGCTGATAGGGTCCAGCGCTGCAGTGGGGTGCAAGTTGTATTTAGTCTAGAACACTCCTCAAGTCTGGAACACTTATTTCCTTGCTCTAAGGAACACACGCTCTGCTGCTTTGGAATTTTAGCTTCAAGTTAGAGAAGTAGAAATATTTAATGTATCCTGGGTTCCCTGGCTTTCTGAAACAGGTATAGAACCTGTTATCCAGAAACCCATTGTCCAGAATGCTCCCAGAGACTCCATTATAACTAAATAATTCCGTTTTTGGAAGATGATTTCCCTTTTCTCTTTAATAACAAAACAGTACCTGTACTTGATCCCAACTAAGATATAATTACCCCTTATTGGGGACAGAACAGCCCTATTGGGTTTATTTCATGGTTAAATGATTCCCTTTTCTCTGTAATAATAAAACAGTACCTGTACTTGATCCCAACTAAGATATAATTACCCCTTATTGGGGGCAGAACAGCCCTATTGGGTTTATTTCATGGTTAAATGATTCCCTTTTCTCTGTAATAATAAAACAGTACCTGTACTTGATCCCAACTAAGATATAATTACCCCTTATTGGGGGCAGAACAGCCCTATTGGGTTTATTTCATGGTTAAATGATTCCCTTTTCTCTGTAATAATAAAACAGTACCTGTACTTGATCCCAACTAAGATATAATTACCCCTTATTGGGGGCAGAACAGCCCTATTGGGTTTATTTAATGGTTAAATGATTCCCTTTTCTCTGTAATAATAAAACAGTACCTGTACTTGATCCCAACTAAGATATAATTACCCCTTATTGGGGGCAGAACAGCCCTATTGGGTTTATTTCATGGTTAAATGATTCCCTTTTCTCTGTAATAATAAAACAGTACCTGTAATTGATCCCAACTAAGATATAATTACCCCTTATTGGGGGCAGAACAGCCCTATTGGGTTTATTTAATGGTTAAATGATTCCCTTTTCTCTGTAATAATAAAACAGTACCTGTACTTGATCCCAACTAAGATATAATTACCCCTTATTGGAAGATGTTTTTAATAAACTAAAGGCACAGTGATTCAAGTTACGGAAAGACCCCTTATCTGGAAAACCCCAGGCCTCAAGCATTCTGGATATGAGGTTGCATACCTGTACAGCATTTCACTTGTCAGAATCTGCAGTGACAACAGAGAACCAAAAAAGATATGCAAATTCTGCTTTCAGTTTCAATTGTGTTTAAAAATAACTTTAAAACCAATGGATATTTGTAACCGATGTGTATAGAAAGGTTGCTTAAAATTATATATAATATATATTTTTTTTGTGTGTGTGAAAAAAACGGGGTGCCCAGCATTAGCTTTTATAGCTTCCTATGTGAAAAGTGTAAAACCTCCGCTGTAGGTCACTCTGTTCTTGTTTAAAAGTGTAGCCTTGTGAATGATAAGGCATGAGCAGGCAAAATTTAATTCCTACACCAGTTGCCATTGTCATATCCATCATAGTAGTCTATGGTAAGTGTTTATATTGGAGGTGTTCACCTCGCGGCACCCCTACATCCCGCAGCACTTAGCTTTTGCAGAGAGCTGCAGTTCATCTATAGCTGGGTACATATTGCACTTTCCTGTTTTATCCCTGTACATTTCAGTTTGGGTCATAATGTTCTTTATAATACATATGTGACATCACAACTGTAATATTATCACTCTGACATCACTCAGGGACTATTATTGTACTGATGTGCAGGCAGGAGTAGTGGAAGAATAGAAATAGAAATAACAATAACATTTGTCTGTAAATATGCCAGGTATTTACCCCGCTGACTCACCTTTCTTAATGACTGCTGACACAGAGTAAATGCTGTTTCAACTAGTAGGTGCCCGGCCCTTTCCAAAATTAGATGTAGGAAGGGTTTGCACAGTCGTGGCGTAGTTGATCGGGGAGCAATATTCTGATGGGTGGGAAAGGGAAGGGTGAATTCTAAGTTGTTTGCTGAAATAGTAGCGCTGCCATGGCTATAAACATCCACCTAAACTCTCAGTGCAAATGTAATAAACGTGTTTCACATAAGCTGCACTAAGGGTGAAGACACACGGAGCTACTAGTAGCAGCTACTTGTCGCGGCTACTAAAATAGACAAAGCTGATTATTTACTGATAATTGTTTCTATGTGTGTTTTAGCAGAGGCAATTCTCAGTATTGTCTATGGCAGGGGATTTTCTGGGGTTCAGTAGCCATGAAAAAGTAGCTGCTACTAGTAGCTCCGTGTGTCTTCCCCTAAATAATATACCGAGATCATGTTAACTTTTCATTCGACTTTCACTGCTGCTGTTTGAGGGGGGAGTAGATAAGTTAAAAATATATATAGTCCACGCATAAGCCCTCTGTTTGATGTTTCTGTTCCTTATCTGTAAGCCTTACAAAGTCTGCAGCTTGGGGGGGGGGGGGGGGGGGGGTGCTATCCATGCAGAGCTTATCTTGTTTTAAACAAACTTCACTGTTTACAGAGGAATAGAGGACAAGTGTGTAGAGTTAAGCAAGTGAGTATAAAGGTGTATACTGCCCTTTAATTTACTTAAAAACACCTTTTTTTGCCTTTTACAACCCGGTTTGCTTTTCTTGTAAAGCAGAAGGAAATGTGAAAGTGAAAGGTGGCTCTGTGTAGGCATCTGGTTTCCAGATTTGTTTTCAGGTTTATAGCACAGAGCAATCTCAGAAAACATAGATAGTGAGCCAGCCAGGCTGAACTAACCACTTGCAGGTTATATGGGAACGGTGGCTTTATCCCAATGAGTATGCACACATCTATTATATGCAGGGGGGGGGGGGGGGGTGTTATGTGGTTTCTGCACAATCCCTAATACTAAACTTGTAATTATTAGTTCAGGTTTCCCACAAGATCTGGGGAGTTCTATTACTTAGGCCAGAAAAGATATTGGATCCAAAACCTTTAGAAATTTAGCGTGTGAATTCAGCACTTAAAAATGAGTGAAAAGCGTTTCAACTCAAAGCAACTGAGAAAACCTCCCCAATCCCCTTATTTGTAAATAGTTAAATTACCATGTGGTAAGTAAAATGCCCTTGTAGAGGATATATACAATCGCTAGAATTACGATTTTTCCCACAATTATTAGTTGCAGGAAAGATCGTTAGTCTAATGCAGGTTAATGCAGCATTAAGCTACTGACGATTTTTGGGGCGTCTTCAAGTCCCTCAATCAAAATTTTTCCACCTTGGGCAGTTGATAAGACGACCAATATTCAAGGCTTTTGCTGATATTAGTTGCCTCTTCAACCCACCATACACGCACCAAATATCGTAGCTTAGTTTCATACAATAATATCAGTGCATGTGTGGGCACCTTTTATCTGTAAGTGTATCTGTTACCTGAACTAAGATGGGCCCAGACAAACAGATTTTTGCCTCCCTCTTGCATGCTGGCCCAGATTGGGTCAGTCCTCACCCGATCGGGTTTTCAAACATAGATATGACTGGTTTTAGGCTAGATATCTGTCAGGGGGAATCCTGGGGAAATCCCATACACAGATAAGCTGTGGAATTGTTCTGAAGGGGCCAAACTGGCAGCGTAAATGTGCCCTTGTATGAGCAGCTTTACAGTCCGGTTGTGTCAAAGTAGTTTGTAAGGTGAACTTGCACTCTAAAATGCAAGTGCACTCTATATAATTGTTATAAATATGCACCCAACTTATATACTACCCTCAAGGGTAGTCATTTGAACTGAAGAAGCCACTCGGATGAGTGGTGAAACATTTTCAAGAAAAGTCCAGTTGTTTTAGACTTAATTCTGCTAGGTACTGTATATCATGACCTGGATGAATGAGAATCTTCATAGACACCCAAATTATAAGGGATGTTATAGAATTCATCTTTGCAAAGGGTTTCATGTATACATTTATCATCTTGTAGCTTTCAAAATATAAATGATTTATTCATTCAAGGAATACTGTCATGGGAAAACATGCTTTTTCAAAACCCATCAGTTAATAGAGCTTCTCCAGCAGAATCCTGCATTGTAATCTGTTTTTCAAAACACAAATAGATTTTTTTATATTTAATATGGAAATGTCACATGGGGCTAGCTATATTCTTCATTTCCCAGGGTGCCACAGCCATATGACCGGTGCCCTGATAAACTTAACTTCAGTCACACTTTACTGCTGCGCTGCAAGTTGGGAGTGATACCACCCCCCTCTCCCAGCAGCCATCAGCAGAACAATGGGAAGGGAGCAAGATAGCAGCTCCCAGTAAGTATCAGAATAGCACTCAATAGTAAGAAATCCAAGTCCGGCTTGGGACTCCTCCAGTTACATGGGAGTAGGAGAAACAATAGGTTAGCTGAAAGCAGTTCTAATGTGTAGCACTGGCTCCTTCTGAAAGCTCAGACTCAGGCACACTTTACTGCTGCGCTGCAAGTTGGAGTGATATCCCCCCGTCCCCCAGCAGCCGATCAGCAGAACAATGGGAAGGGAGCAAGATAGCAGCTCCCAGTAGGTATCAGAATAGCACTCAATAGTAAGAAATCCAAGTCCGGCTTGGGACTCCTCCAGTTACATGGGAGTAGGAGAAACAATAGGTTAGCTGGAAGCAGTTCTAATGGGTAGCGCTGGCTGAAAGCTCAGACTCAGGCACAATGCACTGAGATGGCGCCTACACACCAATATTACAGCTACAAATACATTTGTTGGTTCAAGAATGAAAGTTTAAATGGCAGAGTGAATTATTTGCTATGTAAACAGTGTCATTTAGAAATAAAAAGAACAACATAATTATAACATATTAGCCAATCATAACTGGGTCACACCTGCCAGTGACTCTCAGCTGAGAAATCATGGGTAGCCAAAAAAATAATAAAAACTTTTATTGTAACAGATTTTATTAGAGACATATAAGATAGCACATTCTTTCTGTATTTAGATGAGTGCAATTCATTGGTACATTGTTTCTCACACAATATGTCCCCTTTAACTCCAGTTTAGTAATTTTTTTTATCATTATGAAAGTCCCACTTACCTCAAACTTCCTTTTTATTATACGTTTTCTTTTTCTGCACTGTCAGGTAGTACTAGCGTGAGTAAGTGCAAGTAATGCAAATGTATAGGTAAAAGATCAGTTTGCATTTAAAAAAAGCTTGTATGTTAATCCTGTCAGTCAAGTTTGTAGAACAAAGTGTGGTGCGATGGAAATTGTGAGCCATAAGCCCTTTGCATAGCTGGGAGAGGTGTAACATCACATGGTTAGCCCTGTTTGTACATAGGAGCCAGATTCCTAGAATGGTAGCCCGTTACTGGCGGCTGTGCCCTGAGGGGGAGGTCGGAGGACTATAGAAATAGTCTATAGCAGTGATCCCCAACCAGTGGCTCAGGGGCAACATGTTGCTCCCCTACCCCTTGGGTGTTGCTCTCAGTGCCCCCAAACCAGGGAGTTACTTTTGAATTCCTGACTTGGGGGCAAGTTTTGGTTTAATAAAAACAAGATTTCCTACCAAATAAAGCCCCTTTAAACTGATAGGGTGCATAGAGGCTGCCTAATAGCCAATCACAGCCCTTATTTGGCTCCTCCATGAACTTTTATGGTGCTTGTGTTGCTCCCCAAGTCTTTTTACATTTGACTGTGGCTCACAAGTAAGAAAGGTTGGGGATCCCTGTTTTAGGGTTTCCCACTGGGCGGACCAGTTGCCTGCCATTGCTCTCTGCTATTGAGGGCTACTAACTGCTCCAAAATGCCTTTCCACAGGCAACAGTAGTCAGTGGTGGAAAGCCCTTCACATCACTTGGGTATTCCAAAGTCGCACAAAGTTGCCTACTTGAGGTAACTTAGTGTGACTTTGGAATACTGAAGTGATGCGATGGCCTTTCCACCAGCAATTCTTATTGTTGCCAGTGGAAAGGTATCCACTTAAAGGGGTTGTTCACCTTTATAATAACTGTTAGTATGATGTAGAGCAGGGGTCCCCAACCTTTCTTACTCAGGAGCCACAGGCAAATGTAAAAAGATTTGGAGAGCAACACAAGCACCATAAAAGTTCATGGAGGAGCCAAATAAGTGCTGTGATTGGCTATTAGGGGCCTCTATGCACCCTATCATCTTACAGGGGGCTTTATTTGGTAAGAAATCTTGTTTTTATTCAACCAAAACTTGCCCCCAAGTCAGGAATTCAAAAATAACTCCCTGGCTTGGGGGCACTGAGAGCAACATCCAAGGGGTTGGGGAGCAACATGTTACCCCTGAGCCACTGGTTGGGGATCATTGATGTAGAGAGTGATATTCTGAGACAATTTGCAATTGGTCTTTATTTTTTATTTGTGGTTTTGTAATTATTTAGCTTTTTGTTCAGCAGCTCTCCAGTTTGGAATTTCAGGAGCTCTCTGGTTGCTAGAGTCTAATTTAACCTAGCAACCAGGCAGTAGTTTGCAAGATAGATGGAAATACGAATAGAGGAGGGCTTAAATAGAAAGAGAAGTAATAAAAACCACCCCTATTGCTATTAAGTTCTGCATTCCTGTATTACATAAGGGCAAATAAAGCCAAGCTGAACGGAGCAGCCGAGGGCTTGCATAAAGGCTTATATAACTTTTGTTACTCATTTGGCAGAGCCGTAGAGGATCTGTCAGTGTGCTCATAATTCATATGAATTATATGCAGTTTATTCAGCAGTCGTATTGCAATTGGTGGCTGAATCCAATGAGCTGTACAGGTCTCCATAAATAGTCCTAGGCCTAAAGCTTGGCTGCAAATAGTACGTTGCTATTGCTAGTAAACAAGCACACACTGCTTATAGTGGCTTTCAGTTTGGCTTTGTGCTGTCTGCATGCACCGTCCAGCCTCTAAATACTAAAGTTATTAAAAGGGCGTTACTATTATTACTATGCTTTATTTATGTAGGTATGGGATCTGTTATCCAGAAAGCTCTAAATGAAAAAAGGAAGGTCACCTCTCATAGACATTAAAAACATAATTATTTGATTGAAATAAATTTCCTCTTTCCCTGTATTAATTAAACAGTACCTGTACTTGATCCTAATTAAGATATAATTACCCCTTATTGGGGGCAGAACAGCCCTATTGGGTTTATTTCTGTTTAAATGATTCCCTTTTCTCTGTAATAATAAAACAGTACCTGTACTTGATCCAAACTAAGATATAATTACCCCTTATTGGGGGAAGAACAGTCCTATTGGGTTTATTTCATGGTTAAATGATTCCCTTTTCTCTGTAATAATAAAACAGTACCTGTACTTGATCCCAACTAAGATATAATTACCCCTTATTGGGGCAGAACAGCCCTATTGGGTTTATTTAATGGTTAAATGATTCCCTTTTCTCTGTAATAATAAAACAGTACCTGTACTTGATCCCAACTAAGATATAATTACCCCTTATTGGGGCAGAACAGCCCTATTGGGTTTATTTAATGGTTAAATGATTCCCTTTTCTCTGTAATAATAAAACAGTACCTGTACTTGATCCCAACTAAGATATAATTACCCCTTATTGGGGACAGAACAATCCTATTGGGTTTATTTAATGGTTAAATGATTCCCTTTTCTCTGTAATAATAAAACAGTACCTGTACTTGATCCCAACTAAGATATAATTACCCCTTATTGGGGGCAGAACAATTGGGTTTATTTAATGTTTAAATTATTTTTAGGACTTGCTTTCAAGGTTAAAACCCCCAAATGGTTGCCCTTTTATTGGCCCATTGGGATCACCTGACTGTAGCTGCTTGTTTTCATGTTGTTTCTCTTGACTAATTACCATTCAAGTCTAAATAAAGATTATTATCATTTATAAAGGTGGCTCTTTGATCTATTAATATCAGTTTCCCCATGAACAGGAACAAAGGCATTTAGCCATTAAAAAAAACAGCACGCCCTGTGATATTCATTCTGTGTTTTTATACTAATTACCTTGGGGTTCCGCCTATGTTTTGCATACTCATTAGGTAGGTACTAAATGGTGACTAATAATATTGCATAACTGCTGTAAATCTGGGCATATTTGGTAAGATAAGTTCATTTAGCAGGGTTTATTGCCCCTGGGCCAACGTTCACATCATAATAGGGGCCTATGGAGACCCATTTAGAGACGTGCTGATTTGGTCCTTGCCCAATAACATTTGTAGTTCTGATTATTTAGCAGGGCTGCGAAGTCCGAAGCAAATTTGGGTACCTGGAGTCGGAATCTGTGGCACCATAAACTGAGGAGTCGAAGGATTTATATACCAACTTCACAGCTGAATTTTAGTCCAGATATTGTTTAGTCCAGAGCCCCCGAGGGCCCCTAATAAGCTGCATACTTGGTTTGGAGGGGCCAGGTTGGCAAGTTTTATTGCCCTGTGTATGCCCAGCTCCTATGGTGTGACTAGTGTGCCTGGCAGTTCACTCTTATTCCTGTATCCTGGGTACCAATTGAGTAGTACCCAGTATTCTATAGTCCACAATAGCTATCAAATGCAAAAGCTGCTAATGCCTTCAGTTCTTGCCAGTCCGCCCATAATCGGAATATGGCATGTCTGCAGTCATGAACCAGTCTGTACAGTCCCGGCATTATAGTTTTGTTAACCATTGCCAATATCTGGCTGCCCTAAAGAACTAAACCCTACAAATGAATATGGATAGTTCCTTCAGGAATTCTCCATTTTTTATTTTGTTAGGAGTGTCAGTGGCACTGCACGTGCTCAGTGGGCTCTGGGCAGCTGAGCTTAGGGGTTGTCGCAATTTATCAACCACAAAATGAGGTTTGTCTGTCATATAAACTGATGCTACAGAGCTGGCTATTGAATTCTGATACTAATTTCACCGGTTTCAGAGATGTGATGAAATCAGAATCTGAATTAGTATTCAGCTTTATAACATTTATATTCCCTAAGCTCAGGTAAGTGCCAGCAGCACGGAGTATGGGCAGGGAATCAGCAGAAAAGAAGATGGGGGGCTACTGGGGCATCTTTCGGGGCACAGATCTTCCCTGCTAAAGGGCTGTGGCTGCCTTGGGCTGGTACAGAAGCCCAAAACATAATGTACAACATTTCTACCCTACTTGTTTGTTGTGCTTTACTTCCCCTTAACCTAATGCCCAATCCCCAAGCTGGGATAGATAGGGACACTGTTATGCCAAGCCTTGGACACTAGGCACACACACGCTGTCTTGTGATAACTAAATCTAATATCCTTAATATGAACTAATGAGCAAAGCCAGCAATGAACTGTGTCTTTATACGGCTTAAATCAGATTCACATGTTTTGGTTTTATTCCCCCGCCGCAGATCTGAAATCAGAACGGCCTGATCCGATTATTTACTCAGCACTAACAGAGAAGCCTCTGTGTGCCCAGAATAGAGCTGTGTGTGGCATTGGGTCATACCCCGAGCTGTTTGTGCCCATAACAAGCCGGGCAGGAGGCAGCCACATTGACTGACAGTGAGCAAAGGGCCTGGTGCCTAGGGGTGACCGACTCTCTCTGCAGCATTGTGCTTATTATAGATAATATAACTCCTACCATCTACTGTCTCTCCTTTCTGACTAAAAACAAACTCAGAATTAATAATAATCTGAGAATAATCTCAGAATTTGTTCTTGTAATAATAAAACCGCACCTTGTACTTGATCCCAACTAAGATATAATTACCCCTTATTGGGGGCAGAACAGCCCTATTGGGTTTATTTAATGGTTAAATGATTCCCTTTTCTCTGTAATAATAAAACAGTACCTGTACTTGATCCCAACTAAGATATAATTACCCCTTATTGGGGGCAGAACAGCCCTATTGGGTTTATTTAATGGTTAAATGATTCCCTTTTCTCTGTAATAATAAAACAGTACCTGTACTTGATCCCAACTAAGATATAATTACAGGTATCGGACCCCTTATCCGGAAACCCGTTATCCAGAAAGCTCCGAATTACGGAAAGCCCGTCTCCCATAGACTCCATTTTAATCAAATAATTCAGAATTTTAAAACTGATTTCCTTTTTCTCTGTAGTAAAAAAACAGTACCTTGTAATTGATCCCAATTAAGATATAATTAATCCTTATTGGATGCAAAACAATCCTGTTGGGTTTAATTAATATTTTATTGATTTTTTAGTAGACCTAAGGTATGGAGATCCAAATTACAGAAAGACCCCTTATCCGGAATACCCTTGGTCCCGAGCATTCTGGATGGTCCTATACCTGTACCCCTTATTGGGGGCAGAACAGTCCTATTGGGCTTATTGTTGAAATTATTTTTTTAGTAGACTTAAAGCATGGAGATCCAAATTATGGAAAGAGCCCTTATCTGGAAACCCCAAGTCCCGAGCATTCTGCATAGTAGATCCAATACCTGTATTAAGAAGTTGCTCCTCGGTTTGCTGCTGTAACAGCCCATAATGTTCTTGGAAGGTTTCCAGTAAATGGTTAAGTTTGTAAACATCATATACAGGTATGGGATCAGTTATCCGGAAAACTCAGAGTCCAAAACAATCTGGATTACTGGTCCCATACATGTAACCAGTTCAGCTGAACCTTTGAGCACCTGAGTGGGCAAATAAATCCTATTGCAAGAGGCTGTGTAGTCCCTGGGTATGTCCTGTTCACAAACTCTGGGTACCCCTCAGTGCCCCAGTTATGGGGGTGTATAATATTCTGCATGTGATTCCTATATGTGTCCCTCTGTCTGTCAGTCAGCAGTCAGTATTAATGTTACATGCACATTTCTCACTAAATCCTTGTTCTGTTCAGTAGGATCCAATTATATTTGGTACAGACCCATCTATCAAGACAAGCGCGTGTTCATAAAGTGCCCATTGTCCTTGTCCCCAGAGCAGACAAATCAGTTTTCTGCATATATTAAGGTTCTGTATCATAAGGGGGAGAATAAAAGGGATTGTGTATCACAAGTTAGAGTTTGGCTCATGTGTTTATCTGCTGAAAGCCTGGTACTGTCCGGGTCATGGGTTCCACTCCCCCCAATATCCTGCATGTTAATATGGACCCTAAATGGGGTATTGTTCATATCCCCATTGGCTCTTCACACTTATTTATTCTTTGCAACTTCTACATTTTATCCTTTTCTCCAATTTGTAGGTTCCAAGGGTTCTATGGCTTTCATATTTCATAGAGTGGAAATAGCCCTGCTCTGTGTGCTCCATCTGTATTCTCTCTCTATACTGGGCGGGGCTACATTCATAAAACAGAGCTTCTGTATGGCTGAGTAACTCAGTGGGGGCAGAATTTTTCATTCTGAAGTTATAACTTGATGAATCCCCCCAAACAGGCAGATTTTTTGCCCCATGACCTTGTTGTACGACATAATTAGATATTCCGCCCGTTCGTCTCTGATATGGTCCTTGTGGGATGGATGTGCATGGTCCATCTGGTTGGCCCAGCCCTTGCTTGACCAGATCTACCCATCCTTGGCCAGTATAAAACGTTATTAATCTGATTTGGGCATAAGGATGGGGACAGGGTTAGAGAGGTTTGAAATTCTAGCCTACAAGGTTCATTATAGGTTCTTAATTCTTAGCCAATCATATTGGGGCAACCTCACATACTCGCTTAATAAATCTAATGCAGTGTTTGTGGTATAAAGGAATATATGCAGTGTCTATATGCAGCTCGCCCCTGAACATTATTATTTTTTGCTTCATTGTATCCCTTTTCTGTTCTTTGCAGGTTCCCAGATAAGCTGTTTTGCCCCCACATCCTTCTCATGGCGCCAGGCTGCGTACGTCGACTCTTTCTGTTGGGCAGCAGTTCAGCAAAAACACCTCTCTCAGAGCGACTCTGGGAATGTCCCCCTGTGGCTGCATAAGGTACGTCCCAGACAGTAGCACATATAGGGGTATTGTAATAAACAGCGCAAAGTTTGCCCAGGAGCAGTAACCCATAGCGACCAATCAGCAGGTAGCATTTACCGGTCACCTGTTTAAATATCTTATTGGTTGCTATGGGTTACTGCTCATGGGCAAACTTAGTGCCTTTTATTACATATGAGATATAATGTCTATTTAACTCCACATTTCACGCTTTTTCTCTTGTTCACATGGATTGTAAATGGAATCTAAGGATGGTGCACATTGAGATGTTACCCAGTAGTATTGCCATGTCCTTATTCTAAGTAACATGCTGTTGCTCCTAAAGGTGGCCACACGTTAAGATCCGCTCGAGCAGATCTTCTCCCGATATCCCCACCTACGGGTGGGTGATATCGGGTGAATTTAGGTTAATGCGAACTAGAACGAATTAGAACGCCGGTAATAGGCGCAGTCTCGGTCCCTGATCCGAGTACACTTTTTAACTTGCCTGATCGATATCTGGCAGATATTGGTCGGGCAGGCCTGTCGTTTGTGCCCCTACACGGGCCAATAAGCTGCTGAATTGGTCTAAGGGACAGATATCGGCAGCTAGAATTGGCCCGTGTATGGGGACCTTTAGTCTTTTCCCTTCCATCTACACAGAGGCACAAGGGAATCCCATACCCAGCATAGTGTAACAGCTTTGACTTTCTAGCTGTAAAAGGGTACTGCCCTTCCGTATGCCAGGCTGTCCCTGGGCACTAGCTACCCTAGAATATTCAGTGCTGTCCCTACCCAGTCTATATTTGTGCTTAAAGGCACCATGATCCCATTATTATTATAGTTGCCCTGTGCCATGCTTTCTGTAATGAACATAAGCTCATATTGCCTTAGGCAGTTGTTACAGAGCTTGGGCATTTAGAGGCAAACTAGCTACTTATTTAACACCCGCTGGTCAGTCAGTAAATCAGCATTGGTAAAGCGTCGGTAACGCCACTACATGTAACCCAGATGGTGCCGGTCCATAGCTGGGGGCTCATACACTGCAGCCCTTAGAACTCTGACATGTAATGTAATCTAATGTACACTTGGGGGCAGCGGAAGACTATTTGTCAGTTTTCCTGCATTGTTGCATCGACTCGATGCAGTCCTTGGTCCGATGGCCCATGTATCTGGCATTTTACTTCGATTGTTTGGCCCTAGGGCCGAGTAATCAAATTTGCCTGATATCACACACTGTAGGTGGACGTATCGGGAGAAGATCAGATATTTGGCAAACGAGCCAATCGCAATCTTTAGTCTTATCCACCCAGTCTATTTAAAGGCAAAGTTGTTAAAGCAGAGGTTACGTTTTGTCTGTTATTATTTGTCAGTCTCTCACATACACATTGCAGGACCTCTATATATCAGGTTATTATTCACTTATCTCCTTCCAGTTCTTCCCGTATATCCTGCTCCTTGTCGCTGTTCTTCTCTACCTGCCAAATTTATTCTGGCGCTTCACGGCTGCCCCCCACCTTAGCTCCGACCTCAAGTTTGTAATGGAGGAACTTGACAAATGTTACAACCGGGACATCAAAGACATCAAGGCTGCCAATAATTTGAACAGTTCTGACAAGAGAGATGGACTCAACTCGCCTGTTGTCAGTGAGAACCTTCAACAGAGGTAAGAGGAGGGGCGTGGCTATGTTAAAGTGGTGGCCTACCTTCAGGTTAACTTTTAGTATGTTATAGAATGTTTTTTTTCTTAGCAACTTTTCAATTGGTCGTTGTTTTTTTTTATAGTTTCAAATTATTTGCCATCTTCATCTGACTATTTGAATGGGGGTCACTGACCCCGGCAGCCAAAAACCTTTTGCTCTGTGAGGCTACAGTTTTATTTTCATTGTTACTTTTTATTACTTGTCTTTCTATTTCAGCCCTCCTCTATTTATATTCCTGTCTCTTTTTCAAACCACTGCTGGGTTGCTAGGTTAAACTGGACTTTAGCAACCAGAGACCTGCTGAAATTCCAAATTGAAAAGATCATTCAAAAAACGCAATTAAAAAAAAAATTAAGACTAACCTGCTGCTGGGGGGAGTAGGGGAGGGGCTATGTTTAACCTGCTGCTGGGGGGAGTAGGGGAGGGGCTATGTTTAACCTGCTGCTGGGGGGAGTAGGGGAGGGGCTATGTTTAACCTGCTGCTGGGGGGAGTAGGGGAGGGGCTATGTTTAACCTGCTGCTGGGGGGAGTAGGGGAGGGGCTATGTTTAACCTGCTGCTGGGGGGAGTAGGGGAGGGGCTATGTTTAACCTGCTGTTGGGGGGAGTAGGGGAGGGGCTATGTTTAACCTGCTGCTGGGGGGAGTAGGGGAGGGGCTATGTTAAACCTGCTGCAGAGGTGGAAACTATAAATGAGGTTTATTTATTTTTCTAGAGTGGAAAGCAATCTGTATCTCCAATACTTATTATATTTATACATGAAGGGGTCGGTACCAGTTTCATTTATTGAACCCTATGTGATTCTTTTCTATAAAGCTGCTCTTTTGCTTGTGGCTTTACAGCATCTGACCTGTATATGCACTTTTATTCCAGCCTGTGGGAAATCCCTCTGAGCCACTACAAGTACCCAATCGTGGAGCAGTATCTGAAGACAAAAAATAATTCCTATGGCCTAATCATCAAATACCTAATTTGCCGGGTGGTGACGCTAATCATCGTATTCACGGCGTGTATCTACCTGGGCTATTATATCAGCCTCTTCTCTCTGACGGACGAGTTCACCTGTAACATCCGCACGGGGATCCTGAGGAACGACACGGCGCTGCCTCCTTTAGTGCAATGCAAACTCATAGCCGTGGGGGTCTTCCGGCTTCTCAGCTACATCAACCTCATTATCTACGTGCTGATAATGCCGTTTATCATTTACGCCATGCTGGTTCCCTTCAGGAAAACCGCTAATGTGCTCAAGGTTTATGAGGTGCTACCAACCTTCAGTGTCCAACAGGCTCCGTCCAAAACCTACGATGACCACAGCCTGTTCCTTCTGTTCCTGGAGGAGAACGTCAGTGAGCTGAAATCCTACAAGTTCCTCAAGGTGCTGGAGAATATTAAAAACACCGGGGAGAACTTCGACACCATACAGTACTTAACTTCTTTAGGAACGGTGAAGACGGACACAGTGGATGGGAAACTGGCATTTAAATGCACGTCTGAGGTGCCAAACAATACGGAACAGAATGAAGTTGAACTTACAGGTAAATCCTAAACTTCTTAGTTTTACAAGCAACTTGCCCCTACAGACCAGGGCTTATTTACCAGCCTTGGTTAAAGACCTAAACCTGAAAGTTTGTTGATTCCATATTAAAACCATTATATAAATATTATTTTAAATGGACAGATGTACTATAAAAGTATAAACACAGGGACAACACTTACCTAACTGTTATGGTCAATAAATCTGCTGCAGGTCACAGTCTACTTTTGGTCACTGTTTATAGCAGCGGTTCTCAACCTGATGGTCGGGACCCCTTTGGGGGTCGAATGACCCTTTCACAATGGTCGCCTAAGACCATTGGGAAATACATATTTCATATGGTCTTAGGAATAATTTTATGGTTGGGGTTACCACAACATGAGGAACTGTATTAAAGGGACAGTAACACCAAAAAATTAAAGTGTATAAAAGTAATTACTATATAATGTAATGCACCTGTACTGGTACAACTGGTGTGTTTTCCTTAGAAAGACTACTATAGTTTATATAATAAAGCTTCTGTGTAGCCACGGGGGCAGCCATTTACAGAAGAAAAGGCACAGGTTACTTAGCAGATAACAGATAAAACCCCATTATATTCTACAAAGCTTATCTGTTATCTGCTATGTGCCTGTGCCTTTTCTCCTTTTTCCCAGCTTCAATGGCTGCCCCCGTGTTGACATAGCAGCTCATTTATATAAACTATAGTAGCGTTTCTGTTGCAAACTTACCAGTTTTACCAGCGCAGGGCAACTGTACATTATAGTTTAATTACTTTAAAACACTTTAATTTTTTTGGTGTTACTGTTCCTTTAAAGGGTCGCGTCATTAGGAAGGTTGAGAACCACTGGTTTATAGTGAGAGAAAATAGTATTGTCTATTCATGGCCACTAGATGGTGTTGTTTATAGTGTGAGAGAGAACAGTATTGTCTATTCATGGCCACTAGATGGTGTTTATAGTGTGAGAGAGAAGTATTGTCTATTCATTGCCACTAGATGGTGTTGTTTGTAGTGTGAGAGAGAACAGTATTGTCTATTCATTGCCACTAGATGGTGTTGTTTGTAGTGTGAGAGAGAACAGTATTGTCTATTCATGGCCACTAGATGGTGTTGTGTATAGTGTGAGAGAGAACAGTATTGTCTATTCATTGCCACTAGATGGTGCTGTTTATAGTGTGAGAGAGAACAGTATTGTCTATTCATGGCCACTAGATGGTGCTGTTTATAGTGTGAGAGAGAACAGTATTGTCTATTCATTGCCACTAGATGGTGCTGTTTATAGTGTGAGAGAGAACAGTATTGTCTATTCATTGCCACTAGATGGTGCTGTTTATAGTGTGAGAGAGAACAGTATTGTCTATTCATGGCCACTAGATGGTGTTGTTTATAGTGTGAGAGAGAACAGTATTGTCTATTCATGGCCACTAGTTGGTGTTTATAGTGTGAGAGAGAACAGTATTGTCTATTCATGGCCACTAGATGGTGCTGTTTATAGTGTGAGAGAGAACAGTATTGTCTATTCATTGCCACTAGATGGTGCTGTTTATAGTGTGAGAGAGAACAGTATTGTCTATTCATTGCCACTAGATGGTGTTGTTTATAGTGTGAATGAGAACAGTATTGTCTAATCATGGCCACTAGATGGTGGTGTTTATAGTGTGAGAGAGAACAGTATTGTCTATTCATTGCCACTAGATGGTGTTGTTTATAGTGTGAATGAGAACAGTATTGTCTAATCATGGCCACTAGATGGTGCTGTTTATAGTGAGAGAGAACAGTATTGTCTATTCATGACCACTAGATGGTGTTGTTTGTTCGCTGTGAGAGAGAACAGTATTGTCTATTCATGACCACTAGATGGTGCTGTTTATAGTGTGAGAGAGAACAGTATTGTCTAATCATGGCCACTAGATGGTGGTGTTTATAGTGTGAGAGAGAACAGTATTGTCTGTTCATGACCACTAGATGGTGTTGTTTGTTCGCTGTGAGAGAGAACAGTATTGTCTATTCATGGTCACTAGATGGTGTTGTTTGTTCGCTGTGAGAGAGAACAGTATTGTCTATTCATGGTCACTAGATGGTGTTGTTTGTTCGCTGTGAGAGAGAACAGTATTGTCTATTCATGGCCACTAGATGGTGTTGTTTGTTAGCTGTGAGACTGCTGCTAAAAAGATGCTCTAATTTTTCTACAGTTCAGCCCTCGAGTGACAATGCGAAAACGGAGGAAAAGAAAGTTCGGCAGCGGCTGCTGGATTCATCCTGCTGAGTGCCGGCTGTGTGGGGAATTGGCAAAATGATGGGGAATCAGAAGAATCGGCTCTACCCATAAGGCAGAGGTCCCATTGTGAAAGTGACTGTAGGAATCCTCACTCAGGGGTTATGGTTTTATAGTAAATAAAGCCTGCAGCTGCTGTTCATGGATACTGCACCTTAGCGTCGGGGGGTCCTGTGTGTGGGATCCAGGCTGCTGGGAGTTGTTGGCTGGATTCAGGGATGCAGGGAATCCACCCGGACCTCCCTAGTGTAAAGTCATTATGTATTGCAACCTTTTTTAGGACTTATTTTTACAATTTGCTGTATTTTGTTGGCAAGGGCTGTACAGTTTCTTATTTATGTGTAAAGTTATTTAAGTGCTCATCGACCGCCATATCCCTGTTATTTTGCTGTTATTTTGCTGTTATTTTCTTGTTTTAAACTGTTTACAGAATTGTGCCCTCTGATTTGATGCTGATTCTCCCCCCGTTTTACACCAGTGTATAAATGCTATAGTGTTTTGATCCAGCGCCCGTATGGGCCGGCGTCACCTGACCGTATCAGCGCCGCATTTGCCCATGTGTGAATGAGGCTCACTCTGCTATCAAACTGGAATCTGATTGTGAGGGAACATTGATGGGGCCCCACAGGTTTGGGGCAGTGGGTCTGTGACTGCTGAAAGACAAGGTCCGCTCATGGCTGCCCAAACTGCACGGTTCATTCTGGATTTATGGACATTGATTCATACAGACACACCCTGACACCTTTGGTACCGACTCATTGGGTTGGACTAAAATGGTACTAAAGCCGCTCAGCCGCCCATGAATGTGCCTAAAGCGCTAATTTATCACAAGTTCGGCCTGGGACAACGGACTGCTTTGGTTCTTAGTGTGAATGGACCCAAAGGTTACGATGATTTTTACATGATAAAAAGACACACGTAAGGTTCTACTCATTGGTCGGGTTTCCTAATCTTCCAGCTCTTTGGCCAAACTGGCTGCCCTAGTAGGGGGCAACATCAGGGTGATTCCCCCCGTTTCACCATAAAGCTGTTCCAATGGGAGTGGCTTCCGCACAGTCATTGGCTGAATGGGCACAGTTTGGCCGATACCGGGGCCAGTCAGGAAAGGGCAAGTTGAAGCCTGTCTGTGTATAGACACATGTAGTTCCTAAAGCCCCTCTCTGTAATAGGCCCCTCTATGGTACAGAGTTTATTTATGCTGGAGACAGGGAAGATTTGTTGCTTTTGGGCGCCCCAGTCTCCCGCTTCCCATAATCTGCCCCCAACCCCTAATGTTGAATAGATACAAATGCCTTCTGAATAGAGAGTGGTTTTGGGGGCAGCCCTAGTATTTTACTATTCGTATTAGTGAGTAGAATGACTGAAACAGCATGCTTCATAGTAAAGGGTAAGTACAACCAACAGTGAGAGCATTTTGGGACATTTACAGGGTTCATCAGCCAATGAGTTGTCATCTGCCAAATGCATTTAGACTACGGAAGGCAAATATCTGATTGGTTGCTAATCCTTAGGTACCATTATAGTATCTCTAGTGCTACAAAGGCTTTTATTTTTTCTTTAAAGGGCAACTAAAGCACTGGAACAAAACCTGAAGCGTTATTTCATTTGTTTCATGGAGCTGGCGTATGCTTTCAGAGCTAAGGAATGCAGCTCTAATCTTTATCTCCTTATAGTGGATTTACGAGGATGTGTCTGACGCAGTAGGAGGTTTCCTGGCCGTGGGGAAGGGGTACACCCTTGGGAAAGGGCCAGGCCCATTTCTATATATCTTCCAGTTTCTCATTCACACCACTGCCTGGTTGCTAGGGTAAATTGGAACTTAGCTACATAATTAAAAAATTATTTAAAAAAAATAAAGACCAATTGCAGAAAAAAAAACTATTTATAAAGAAAGAAAATACTTTTTCATACCCTAACAGTGAGTACTTTGGTAACGGGTGCTCTTTAACCCCATAACTGCCATTGACATAGAGGGGGTCATTTTAAAACACTGGGCTAATTTGCTCCTGGGCTGTAACTCATGGCAACTAGTGATGGGCAAATCTGTTTCGCTTCGTTTATAAATGAGCCCCAGGGTCTGTGTTCTAATTAAATTAGCCAATCCCAGCTGCCTGTCTTTATTAGGGATGCATTGAACCAAGTTTTTTGGTTTGGCTGAACCACCAAATCCATCCCAATGGATGCGACCGAATGGAATCATAATCAGAGTCCTGGATTCTCAGCACTTCATCAGTCATCTTGCTGCTATCTGACTTTTATGTAGTTCATTGTATTAGAAGAAAATACTTGTATACAGCGATTGTTGTGTCATTTTGGCTCAATGATCTGCAATAAAACATGGGGGGGGTACAGACTGCTGGTTGGTTGTTTAATCCTTCCAGTTGCAGGAAGAACATGGAGCTGGATTTACATGTTACCAGAAAGGAATCTGATTGGATGATTCTTTTGTGGTTAGTTGTTATGTGGTGCAGTATTGCTTTAAGAACACAGCCCTGGGTGTCTATGGACTACAACTTCCAGCATGCTTTAGCCATTTGATAATAGACTCGGGTGTTGGGGGAAAAAGTGTTTCAGTGCAAAATGTCCTTCTGTTTAAACTGGGGATTAGAATGGAGAGTCACGGAAGTCTATGGGGGTACTGGGAGTTCTGGTTAAGGACCCCAGCTCCCCAAGTCTGACATAGGAGTCAGCATTCACATGGCAGCTTCTCTCTTATTAGCCCAATATCTTCCTAGTTTACTTCCCCTCATTTGCGTAACTTTGCCTAGCAACAAGCTTGATTATTTGCCTGCGCCGCAATATAAATCTGCACTAAGTGTTCTGCCCTTTATTACAGATGCATATTCATGGCCACGTACGCTCGCTAGCGAATCTTTACATGGTACATTGGCCGTAACTCCCCGTATGAGCGAGTGCCGCTTCCATTGTGCAGGAAGCGCTGGTCTGGCCTGTAATGCCAAGGGAGCGGCAATGCAATTACCATTGGGTCAATGTACATTTATTTTCCCTTTGTATTTGGCTAAGCTGAGAGAAGGTTTGGGGAATTTTTTTTTTTTTAAGAATTTACAACATGTGACAGAAATGACATCACTAAGCTCCGATTATAACTGATGTACTCACTAAGCACCGTTTATAAAGATCTAAATTACAGTGTGGTCCCATAGGGAAATAACCAAACTGTATATTATATATACAGAGGAACTGAGAACCCAAAACTGAGTGCCTTTACTGCCACTATGACTATTATATTTATTTATTATATTTAATCTTCCTGAACCAGGTACACACAACTTTCAGGGGCAGCCATTCAAAGGAGAAAAGGCACAGGTACATAGCAGATAACAGATAAACCCCCATTATATTCTACAGAGCTTATCTGTTATCTGCTATAGAACCTGTGCCTTTTTTTAAGTTGAATGGCTGCCCCTGGGGCTACACAGCAGCTTATTTATAAGCTATATTACTGTTACTTTAGCAAATACACAACTATACCTGTGCAGGGCAACAGTACATTATATTTTAAATACTGTAATACACTTTCATTTTTGGCGTTACTGTTCCTTTAACAGGAGATTTTTAGTTCTCTTTGCAAATGTGAAAGGTACTGGGAACTGGGATTTTAGTGCAGTGCCTCCCCCTAGTGGCCACTGAGGAGCACACCTCAAGGGGATTTCCACTAGGAAAAATAATTAGCGCACACTTTGCAGCAAGGATAACTTTATATAACCATTGAAATAGAATGTAAAACAACTTTATGGATAACTGAATTTCCTGCCCTGAGGAACTTGTGCAGTCTAACTACTCCTGGCACAGTCTTTGTAGGTGCCCAGTCCCAACTTGGATCTGGATAGACCCCAACCCTTTTATTCAGTTCAGTCCCTTTCCCAAGAGCTCTTAAGTCCCCCCCAGGTAGCACTACCTGCCCCAGAGTACCTTCTCCTATGGAAAGGTGGCTTCTCCCACGTAGCAGGCAAACAAGCAATACCTGCCCTCACCACCAGGGGACACACATGGAGATTCCACAGAGGCCTCTGTAATCACAGGCAGCCCAGCAGGTTTCTCTTCTTTGCAGTCTGAACCCACAACAATTGGCACTGGCTACTCACTCTAGATCTCTAAATCTAAATTTTGTGGGTTTATTTGCATTTGCCGAGGGCTCATTACACTTTTGAAACTTTTCTTATTTCTGAGCCAAAGCACTAAGGCGATTTCCATTCTCCTTGCCGGCTCGCCAAACTATAATCATATGCTTTTTCTCTTTTTTTTTTTTTTTTTTTTCGGTGGAAATACCAGGGGATTAGGCGGCTCTTAAACGTTCCCCTTGAGCAGCGGTATAAATGATTCTTTTAAAGAGCTCTTTAGCTGCTTCGTTGGGACGGTTTGTCTTTCGGCTGAGATTTCATTTGCCTTTCGGCTTCTCGTTTCAGTAACGAGATATTGAAATCCTGCAAGCGTGCAACCAGCCATTTGTGCGGCAAAATAATCCGAAATGAACACACGAATATGGAATTAGAATGAAAGAGGGGGAGATTGGCGGGGGTTGTACTGAAAATGACAGACAGACACATACATTATACTGCTCAGTATAATGTATTGGGAGCCGTATTCACTCTCAGATTTACATGGAATAATGCATCTAGGAGCCGAGACAAAATGCTTCCCCGCTGGGTCAGATAGAATGATTTATTATTATATGGTATAATGGGTACCCACTGGGTTTGTGGGTTGATCTGGTTTCCACATGGTAGAGTCGGTGCTGCTACAAGATTTGCCTCCTTATTTCCTGCTTCTTGCCTTTATATGAGTTCATTGTTGGAATATTTTGGCTCTGGAGGGGAATTTCATTAATGGAAGTTTAAAGTTCCTGCTTCAGAACAGCAAAACTTAATTTACTAATTCAGTAATCGGCTCCTGTTGCATTTCGGCTCATTGGATGAAATTCTGCTCCAGTGCTTTGTACAACGCACACCATTTTCTATGGGAATGCCCAACATTGGCTTAAGAGGGCTGGGAGGTAAGATGGCCTGGACTGGGAGTTAAAATGGGGGTAGGGGGGCTTGCCTTGGGCCCATTCCCTAAAGACACCTAGTGCTTCAATCATGGGTGGGGGGGTGGATTCATGTCAGGGGCCCAGACAAATGCGTATCTCCCGATGGTATCTCCAGTAGGTGGGTTTTGGGACATAACAGGGGAAATACAGGGGTATTCCTGGCAGTGGGTTATTCTAACTCTTGCTTTGCTGAACAGGCTCTTGTGCTCAGGGCCCGCCGATCCTATATTCTGTAACGCTTGTTGGTTCAGATACTTTGAAGAACGGCTTAACGTGCTATTGCTACAAATAAAAATGATGATGAGGAGGAGGATTTGTAAGTAAATGTAATAAAAAGTTCATTCCCCTGAGAGATGGGGCGGCACTGCTTCTAAGAAATATGAATATGAACTGATTGTACCAAATACACTGGGCAGTAATGCGTCATAAAATAATCTGTAAAACACTTCCACCATAATTATTCTAATGAAAAGCTTCACCATTAAAGTGATGAACTCCCCCTATATGTTATACTTGGTTATTTATTGGTGAACTGAAACTAACAAGGCTTCTTATGATTTAATAATAAAAACAGGGAGAGATGGTGCCTATAGTAGCAGTGGGGGGATAATAGCCTCTGGGAAGGGACTGGGGCTGTGGGATAGCAGGTATAGTAGGGAGAGAGGGTGCCTATAGTAGCAGTGGGGGAATAATAGCCTCTGGGATGGGACTGGGGCTGTGGGATAGCAGGTATAGTAGGGAGAGATGGTGCCTATAGTAGCAGTGGGGGGATAATAGCCTCTGGGAAGGGACTGGGGCTGTGGGATAGCAGGTATAGTAGGGAGAGATGGTGCCTATAGTAGCAGTGGGGGGATAATAGCCTCTGGGAAGGGACTGGGGCTGTGGGATAGCAGGTATAGTAGGGAGAGATGGTGCCTATAATAGCAGTGGGGGGATAATAGCCTCTGGGAAGGGACTGGGGCTGGGGGATAGCAGGTATAGTAGGGAGAGATGGTGCCTATAGTAGCAGTGGGGGGATAATAGCCTCTGGGAAGGGACTGGGGCTGTGGGATAGCAGGTATAGTAGGGAGAGCTGGTGTCTATAGTAGCAGTGGGGGGATAATAGCCTCTGGGAAGGGACTGGGGCTGTGGGATAGCAGGTATAGTAGGGAGAGATGGTGCCTATGAATCCAAAACCTTCCCATGGGGAAGAACCTGAAATAAGATTGGCAGAAACTTACCCCAACATAAATATTGCCTGTAGGACACATAGTTCTGCAGGAAGAACCCACTAATGGTTGCTAACAGAGAGTGCAGAAGGCACATGTACTAAGTACAATGTTGCTTGAGAATATGAGGCTATAGAAACCCTTGAGGCAATAACTACGCTTAGTGGGGGGGGGGGGGGGGGTGAAACCTTACGTTGTTAATAAGCAGTGGGGGAATTAGGAAATTCCCTTAATTAATTCCCTGCTCCCCCTACTAAGCTGCCATGGGTAGAGGACTTTTCCCTTGATTATCTGCCAGTACAAGAGTCAGTCTGCGTTTAGTTGGCAGGCAGTGAGCACTATTTACTGCCGCTGGGGTTTATAAAATAAAGATCAAGTCTCTCAGTAGAGATTTTAACAAGAACAAATGCTCAGCCGTTATAAAGATCCAGTTCACTTGCTTGGGAACAGATGGATAGTGACACACCTGGCGTTTTCCCTATTCCCGGCAACCCCCAGGCACAAAGTGACGTGACTGTAAGTCCTGCTGGGCTAGGCCGCTGTAATTAGGGCCCGTGCTTCTCCTTGTAGAGTGTAAGCTCTTTTGGGCAGGGATGTCTTCACCTTTTGTATCGGTTACTGATTGCTTTATATGTAACTCTGTATGTCCAATGTTTGTAACCCACTTATTGTACAGCGCTGCGGGATATGTTGGCGCTTTATAAATAAATGTTAATGTAATGTAATGTGCTTTGGGAATGTTTGCCCTGCCGGGATTTCCAGACCCAGTGTCGGACTGGGACCCCAGGGGCCCACCTAGACCTGGACTGGGATTCAAAATAGGCCCAGGCATTCCAATTACACAAAGCAGCCCAATAAACACTGACAGTCTATGGCATCTTACAGCAGCCCCTCTGGCATTTGCCACAACCCACAGATTTCCAGTCTAGGCCTGATGTAGGGAGCTGTTTGTAAAGTTAATAATAATGATTTTTAGCCCAGTGTGAAACCAGCACCATACTGTATTCATTACAGCTTACCCAGTGATCCGCAACCAGTGGCTCGGGGCAACATGTTGCTCCCCAACCCCTTGGATGTTGCTCTCAGGTAGTTATTTTTGAATTCCTGACTTGGGGGCAAGTTTTGGTTGAATAAAAACAAGATTTCCTACCAAATAAAGCCCCCTGTAAGCTGATAGGGTGCATAGAGGCCCCTAATAGCCAATCACAGCCCTTATTTGGCTCCTCCATGAACTTTTATGGTGCTTGTGTTGCTCTCCAAGTCTTCAAGTACAAATTACTGTGGCTCACGAGGAAGAAAAGGTTGGGGACCCCTGCTTTATCCTATATGTCACCTTTGATATCATGTATATATAAAACCCACATGCTGCAGGGCTGAAGAGCAGGGGCAATGCATGTATCAAAGGGATTTCATTGGTACCACATATTAAAGAAAGTAGATAAAAACCCTAAATCTCAATAGCCATTATACCCCTATTTTTCTCAATATCTATCTATGGGTGGGGTTTTCGGTTCAAGAATGACATTTTACTACTACTCTGCAGACTTGGCAGGAATCTGGGAGATATAATTTTTGCTACAATGGGGGGCACCAAAAGTGACCTATGCCTTTTGTACATGGGGACGGAGCCTTGATTGGTAATGGCGGCTATCATCATCTAATGGTTTTGTTTTTCTATTTGAATCTAATTTGCCGCATTGTTATTCTTGCCCATGTGTTATTTCTGTCACATTAATATTTAAGTTTAGCGATTGATTTGATCTGCTTCAGCTTAGTCTCTCTGTTTTCCCTTTGCTAAATCACAGGTATCCTCAGGCAGTGTTTGTGCAGTTTATATACCAGTTTTCCTCACTGAGCAGGAAACATTCTGGACCTATAATTTTTCAGGAGTCACAGATTTCTATCCCCTGGTGGGGATCAGTATAGGTCTAATGAGGCGTTGGTTAGTGCGGGTCCTGCTGTGCCCAGAAATATTTTGGATTCAGTTCCCATGAGGTTAAAGCTTGCTGTACATTATAAGATCTGCTTGTTTGGCAACCTAAGGTGGGCCATATTGGGCTGATCTGATTGTCTGGCCCTAGGGTCGGACTGGGTAGGCTTGTCGGACATAAGCTGCCAACTCGATCGGAAGGGCCCGAATAATCATCTTAAATCTGCCCCGTATGGCCATCTTAATGGCTAAAGTCTTGTGGTCACAGGGAATGGTGCCAGGTAAAGATTAAAAAAAGACTAGGTGGCCGATTTAGCAACATTCAGTTTTAACTTTTCTATTTTTGCACTAAATATCACGGTACAAAATAAGAATTTCCTAAACCCGAATGTTCACGATTAAAGCTGGAAAGTTCATGTAAAAGTCAATGAGAGTTTTCCTAGCAAAACCAAGCGATGAGTGGAATTAGATTGCGCCCAAACCATGGGCATTTGTTATCGCTTTCAATCTAGCATTGGCGCACAAGTAAATACCTGTAAGCCTGGAAGAATGGGCTTTCTCCCAAGACTTAACCCGAAAGACTCAAAATTCTCCCCAAACTGGCATTCAGTCTGAGCCCCCCTCGCCACTGCTTCAAGCCCTAAGCTTTGGGTACCACTGGTATAGCTCATCCACCCTCATCACTTGAATCAGGAATCTGCACCTGATTCCATCCAATCCTTCATTCTCATCAGCCTCACAAGGAACATTAGTGATGTGCAAGTCATTGCCAATGGTTTCATATTCATTCCAGTATGTTCTGGGCAGGGTCCTTCTCATCTTACTCCTGCATGTTTGGGTTGGGGGTCAATAATATGATGCAATGTATCCGAGGAGAAAATGTCTCGCTAATGAAATGACAGTTATTGAGATTTGGTGCAAAATGAATCAATTTCAATATGGTTAGGATGTCCCTGGGCAGATACTGTGCTGCCATCTGCTACAATGGAAGGTAGGTGAGTGAGTGGGCACTTAGTGGGATTACTTAATGGGCAGATTTGCATTTTCTTGATTAGGGGCCAGCCCAGAGTTAACCTGTTCAGGCCAAGAGAAGCCGGTTTAAAGGGGGAGAGAAGGCTGGTAATATGATTATTGTGCAGAGAGTGCTGCCCTGACCACCTTATTTACAGTGTATTAAGCAAAAGGGTTCGAGGAAAAAGATATACAGTAAAAGCCTCTTTCTCTCTGTCGCCTTCTCCAATCAGAAGCCCCTGTATAGGGAGCCCTCATGGAACATTTGACTATGCTGTGCTATGGAACTTTTTATCTTTTGGATCCTCCGATGACTGCAGGGCCAGCGACACAGGGGTTAATTCCCTAGGCAGGAAGCCTTTCAGGCAAAAGTGTCCCTGACACTCCACTCTTTTCGGAGCAAAACTGGGTTCCTGGATAGAAATCCTTCTGCTCGGTCCCTTTGTGCCAGATGAGATTTCCGTGCAAACAAAGTTTTACTCATGACCAAACTAAAGGGGTCATTGACGATGTGGCAGGCAAGGGGCAACATGAAAGCCTGGTGCAGTCTCCCTTTTTTGCCTTTATGCTCTGTCCCTTCCATGCTCTGAAATGCAGCACAGCAAGCAGCGATAATTCATGAAAGGGATGGTAAAAAGGTGCAGATAAATGAGGCTGCTCCCATGAATAAAGCACAGGCTGGGATTGGCAGCACTGTATTCATGAGGGGGTATTCACCCAATGCTTACCTGGCCAGAGTGCAGCCAGACCCTGAACAGAGATTCTTTCTGAATGAGCACCAAGGGGCACCCATTTGCACCCCTTGATTAACTACTGACCCTCTTTTAACTTTACTGGCGATCTAGGACTATGGGGCTGGCCCTCAGGGCTTGGATTATGGGTAGGCAGGGCATTTGCCTAGGGCACAATGGTGGGGGCACTAGGCACATACCCCACTATTGACACTCTTTTCACTTTACTGGCGGATCTAGGACTATGGGGCTGGCCCTCAGGGCTTGGATGAGGGGTAGGCAGGGCATTTGCCTAGGGCACAATGGTGGGGGCACTAGGCACATACCCCACTACTGACCCTCTTTTCACTTTACTGGCGGATCTAGGACTATGGGGACTGGTCCTCAGGGCTTGGATTAGGGGTAGGCAGGGCATTTGCCTAGGGCGCAATGGTGGGGGCACTAGGCACATACCCCACTACTGACCCTCTTTTCACTTTACTGGCGGATCTAGGACTATGGGGACTGGTCCTCAGGGCTTGGATAAGGGGTTGGCAGGGCATTTGCCTAGGGCACAATGGTGGGGGCACTAGGCACATACCTCACTACTGACCCTCTTTTCACTTTACTGGTGGATCTAGGACTATGGGGCTGGTCCTCGGCTTGGATTAGGGGTAGGTAGGGGCTAGGTGGCCAACCAAGTTACCTAGGGTGCTTTTATTACCTACTTGCTTTTATTATGAGCAACTCTAAATGGTTCAAAGTAACTGCTGTATGGTTGCTACTGGGGAATGTATAAATGCAAATGCACCCCACAGGCCACTATGGGCAAGAATGTAAGAAAACGAAGAAACAGAATATTGCACCATGGTATTGCAGCCAAGGTTCTAAACCCACTCCACTGAATTACTTGTGCTCCCCCCCATTCATTAGGTGCCATTACTCCCCTAACAATCTCTTCCGTCTGATTGTGTCTTCCCTTCTGAGACCCGGCGCACAGAATGACAATGTTTCTATATTCTCTTATTTCTGCACTCTATTCAGAGAAATAGAAATAAAGATGTAAATGAAATGGAAGGACATTAAGAACCAGAACAATCTGCGGAGAAATGGTGAGGCGGAAATCCCAAATGAGCGCGCCGCCCATTAATATTTATATTCCCAGCCGTGTATCTGTGGGTTTTCTGCATATTAATCTTGTTTGCTTATTAGAAGCCCAATGAGCACATCTCACCGTGTTTGTTTAGCGACTCAAAGCCTTTCCATATTCATGTTCCGGAGCTGTGCGCCAATAGGGACCACTAATGCCGAGCATTTTACATAATCAACCTTCCTTGTTAACATGTATTTGTTTTAAAATATGTGCAGTTTTTGCATAGGTTTCCATTAATAACAGGCACTCTAGCACCACATATATATATATATATATATAAATAACCTCCTATCGGCTAAAGCCAAAAAGCACTACTCGCTACTAATACTTCTCGATCTCTTGGCTGCTTTTGACACTGTGGATCGCCCTCTTCCTCCAGACTCTCCGCTCTCTTGGCCTTCGTGACACTGCCTTATCCTGGTTTTCATCTTATCTCTCAGATCTATCCTTCAGTGTCTCTTACAATGGGGAATCAACTTCTCCCCTGCCTCTTTCTGTCGGGGTTCCTCAAGGCTCTGTCCTGGGCCCCTTACTATTTTCTCTCTATACCTCCTCACTTGGCAAATTAATCAGTTCTTTTGGCTTTCAGTACCACCTCTATGCTCACGATACTCAGATCTATCTTTCCTCTCCTGATCTCAACCCAGAGCTTCTAACTCGCGTCTCTTCCTGCCTGTCCGCTATCTCCACTTGGATGTCCCAACGTTACCTTAAATTAAACCTCTCTAAAACTGAACTGGTTCTCTTTCCCCCATCCAACGCCCACATTGTTCCCGAGGTATCTAGAACAGTTAACAATTCTACCATCACCCCATCTTCAAAGTCCACAAAATAATGTCATCTAAAATGTCATCCAAAAGTTAAGCAAATAACTTTGTTTGAATTAATTATTGATTTAAGATGTACTGCTCACAAACCTGTAATTAGGACAAAAGGCATTACGTATCATAGAATGACTATACACACTGAAATCTGATTGGTGATCTAGCAGGACCACATTATATTTTATTTTAACATATCATGTACAAAGAACAATATAAATAAAGGTCTTCCCACCAATCAGGTAGGACAGAACAACTAGGCTTCGTGTCTGCGTCTGTTCTCTTGCATGCAAAGCATTTTATCCTACAGCTGACAGTCCTTTTGCTGCACTACATTTAGACTCCGATTTTTAGACTTAACAGTTTTTGGCACCCCAGATGGGACTGGATGTGATCGAAAGGACCACCACACAGCGGGTGTGACTCTAGCAACGGAAAATTCCCAAAGTCGGCAGGTAAGCCCTTTGCTTGCTTACCAAGGGTCTTTCCTTTGCAAGTGTCACTAAGTCACATGAGTGGTCACACAGTCCAGACCACGGACCTCAGCTGTAGGAATAAGTATCCTTCATATCTGTTTTAAGTGTCTGTCATATCCGTGTTAAGTATCTGTCATATTTGTTTAAAGTATCTGTCATATATATAGGTAGGATAGAACAAGTAGGCTAGTATACTCCTATTTTTGGATGGTTTTTGGCACCCCAGATGGGACTTCCAGCCTCCCTGCTCTGTAGAGAAGCCATCCTCTCCCTCCATCCCACAATGCTCTGCTTCTCTACTCTTCATAGTAATTCATTGTACATTCATTTTTTTTTTTTTTGGCGCTTAAGAGTTATAAAATTCTGCTCCAGAGTTTGGAGGAACAAGAATCCTTAACTCCAGCTTCATCCACACAGCACCACGAGGCTCGGTTGGATGCAGGTTAAACCAGCCTTCCATGGTAAGACCCTGTGCTGTGATCAGGTTGGACAGGGGAACGGTCATTGTTCCCATTTGCCCTTTTGCCTTGTCTTTCACCAGAACCTCTAACACCTCATTCCTTGGGTCCTTTAATGGGAAGCCGAATTTCTGCTTCCACTCCGGGGACCTGGTATCTATGCGGAACTTAGTCTTCCGCTTGGCATCCCGGATCTTCAGCTCTACTCTGGCTGTTGGTATCTCCTCACTATCATTCAGCTGGAGATCCTTGCCCTTTTGGACTTTTACAAAGAGGATAGTTGATGAAAATGCCTTAATTTGAATTGGCCGGGAGATCTCATTGGCTGTCAGGATCTGATCGAGCATAGCGGCATCTGGCACAGCGCTAATGCTTTCCATCCTGACGTGGAGCCTCCCTGATTCCGCATTCTGCAATGGCAGCCACGTATCAACAACGTCCTGTTCCAGTAGTTTTTCTAAACTGAACTGGCAGCTGCCGTAAAGTTTAGTTTTTCCCACTTCGCGATAAAAGAGGTCAAATTTGACCTTCTGAAGGGGAAGATCGGTAAATATCATCTCATACACTTGGTTCCAAGATGGGTTCAGGCTTCTCTTGGCTAATTTTGTCTTCCCTTTCTTGCCTGCCCCACTTACAACCACGTAGGGTCGGAACCTCTTTGCTATAAAGCCGCGTGAGGCTAAATCTTCTGCCTCCAGTACGCGGACACGGATCACATTCTTGGGCACTTTGAAGTGTAAAACATCCACATCAACTTCTTTCCACATTTTAGTTGATGTGTGGACTGGCTCGACAAAGAAGTAGTCTATGAATTTGTTTGCTGCCTTATCCAGTAATTTCTTTACTCGTGGAATTTGCGTCACGGTTCCAGTCCATTTTATTTTTGTAGCCGGTCGGTCGGGCAGATACCAGGTTACCGCTCCAAACAGTGGTATCTCGTCCAACAGCGGTCCCAGTATCACCCGCACTGTTCCACGTAACTCAATGTGATTGGCTCCAAGCTTCAGAAATCGCTTGAAAAGAGCCACTTCAACCTCAATAGGTCCATCAAAGATAATGTCCAAATCCAGGACAATTTGTTCCTTTTCAGTCCGTCTGTGGAACCTCACTGCGGTTATCCGTGGGGGCTTTTCTCCCAAATCGAATTCCAGGAAGCGGAATAACCGCAAGAAAATGGACATCGCACAGATTCGAGGCTGATGCCATTCAATGAGGAAGTTTTTCAAATAACGATTAAAATAAGGCCAGACTTCTGCGAGGAGCTTGTTTTTACGATCGACTTGATCATTTAGCTCCTCTTCTGGCTCATCCTCTTCTTTTTCTTCGTGGGCAGTCACTACTGTTTCTTCCTCTTCAGTGTGTGGTCTCTCTTCCTGGGGGTCTTCATCGCAATAGATCCACCAGAAGACCAGCAGCCCAAGCGCAATGTAACCAATGTGCGCATTAATTTTTCCTAAATAATAGCCCAGGAATACGATTGCAAGGAAACGGAAGGATTTCCGGTTTCCTGCAGTCTCTTCATGCCGTGCCGGTATCCGCTCTTCCTCGCGGGTTAAATAGCATCGGGCAATAATGCACGCAACGGCATATAAGGCAGGCATATCACTTCTGCCATGTAAAAATGCAAGAAAAAATGCAATAGTATATTTAATTATAAAATTATTGATCATTTTAGAAAAATTTAAAAAAACAAAAACCTGGCAGTGTTTCAGGAGTTGTCTCCCTCAACAAAGTCAGATCACAAATGACTGAGATTCTCAAAATGTGCAGCAAAGCCTCCGCACTCTCATTGTGATGTCACAATGCTACAGCGGGAGAGTTGTGATGTCACAATGCAGATCAGCTGATCTCTAGCCAAGCCAGCTGGACCATACCATTCCACGAAGTGGTGCAGGGGGAATTGCAGGGTGATGTAACAATGCCAAACAGCTGCTGATCCCTAGCCAGATAATATCCTGCATTTCATCAAACAATAAATATTCAGTTTACAATATATTCAGTTTAAACTTTTAAATTAATGCACAATTGTGATTCTTTAGCATTTAGCTGTGACTGTTAGACATATAATGGTAATTGTCACGCACATAAGAGTTGACTGTTACACAAATACAGTTGAATGCAGACATATGGGGAGGAGCCCATGGTTAATTGAGTGACAGCCCAATGTTTGGAGGGGGGGGGTTAGAGGGTTTTACCAGGTGTCAGCTCCTAATGGCTATTGAGGCCTAATGAATCAGGGACCAGTTTAACACTGGGGAAGTAGGAGGGTGACCAAATTATTAACTTCCTTCCAGTCTTTTTACATTGGTAAAATAAAATGCAACTGTGTATTAATATATGCAATATGTTGCTTTCTAACCCGCCTGTTCCTGTAGTATCTGCGCACTATGTATATATATATATCGAAATGTCTAAATGTAGTGCTTCAAAAGGATTGTCAGCTGTAGGATAAAATGCTTTGCATGCAAGAGAACAGACGCAGACACGAAGCCTAGTTGTTCTGTCCTACCTAATTGGTGGGGAGACCTTTATTTTCGGAATTGCACCCAACCCTAATCTGCAGAACCTTTACCCGCACCCAACCCTAATCTGCAGAACCTTTACCCGCACCCAACCCTAATCTGCAGAACCTTTACCCGCACCCAACCCTAATCTGCAGAACCTTTACCCGCACCCAACCCTAATCTGCAGAACCTTTACCCCCACCCAACCCTAATCTGCAGAACCTTTACCCGCACCCAACCCTAATCTGCAGAACCTTTACCCGCACCCAACCCTAATCTGCAGAACCTTTACCCGCAGGTTTTGAACCTCAATAAGTTTCTAACTGCACAGCAAGTTTGGGAGCTGCTAGCGAGTGTTGCATGTAATCTAAAGTGTTGCATGTAGATTAAGTGTATAGCAGGCGTTAAAAACAAAATAGGCGCTTGGGGTTTACTGTGCATGCTGGGAGTGCTGGTTGAAAGGAGGAAGTAAGTGCAATTAACTAACTGCTGTGTGACTTGTAAGTGCTACCTGGCTGATTGAGCATACTAATTAAGGGAGTGGAGTAAATCTGGTAAATTCTCAACAGACGTTTGGCTGTTTGGTTTGAACCTCAATAAGTTTCTGACTGCACAGCGAGTTTGGGAGCTGCTAGCGAGTGTTGCATGTAATCTAAAGTGTTGCATGTAGATTAAGTGTATAGCAGGCGTTAAAAACAAAAAAGGCGCTTGAAACTTAAAAGGCACTATACAAGGGATTGCACTCGGGAGACTGTAAGTACCCAGTGGCAATATGAGTTGCAGTATGATTGCTGGTGTTACTCAGTGTGCATCTTGCCGCATGTATGTGGTCCTGGAGCAGCAGTTCCATGCAACATTTATTGTGAGAGATGCATTTGGGTTTTCCTCTTGGAATCTGAGGTGCAGAATCTAAGGGGGGAACTGGCAGCACTGAGGGCAGCTGCAAGCATGGGGGAGAACAGGAGGCTCACTGAGCAACCACTGGCAGGGGCCGGTGTAGTGGGGGGTGGAGAAGGGACAGTGGAGGTTAATGAGGGAGACAAATTTGTAACAGTTAAGAGGGGCAGTAGGGGACACAAGGGTAGGGGGGCTGGTTCACAGCTTGTACAAACCAACAGATTTGCCGCTTTAGGTGAAGATACTGGGGAAGGCAGCTCTGAGCTAGCATGTATGGAGCAGGCTGACTCTCAGAGCACCCTGGGAGCCGGCACCTCTAATACAGGTGGGGGGAATAGTGCTAGGGAGGGAAGGCAGCTCTGAGCTGGCATGTATGGAGCAGGCTGACTCTCAGAGCACCCTGGGAGCCGGCACCTCTAATACAGGTGGGGGGAATAGTGCTAGGGAGGGAAGGCAGCTCTGAGCTGGCATGTATGGAGCAGGCTGACTCTCAGAGCACCCTGGGAGCCGGCACCTCTAATACAGGTGGGGGGAATAGTGCTAGGGAGGGAAGGCAGCTCTGAGCTGGCATGTATGGAGCAGGCTGACTCTCAGAGCACCCTGGGTGCCGGCACCTCTAATACAGGTGGGGGGAATAGTGCTAGGAAGGGAAGGCAGGCTATAGTTGTAGGGGATTCAATTATTAGAAAGGTGGATAGTGTAATTTGTCGCAAAGACCCTACATGCCGAACTGTGTGTTGCTTGCCTGGTGCTAGGGTTCGGCATGTGGTGGAACGAGTGGACAAATTGTTGGGAGGGGCTGGGGATGACCCGGCGGTCTTGGTACACATAGGTACCAATGACAAAGTTAGAGGAGGGGGGGAAGTCCTCAAGAACGATTTTAAAAAGCTAGGTGCGAAGTTGAGGGCGAGGACTTCCAAGGTAATTTTCCCAGAGATATTACCTGTGCCACGAGCAACATTAAGAAGGCAGCGGGAGCTTAGGGAGATTAATGCGTGGCTGAGAGATTGGTGCAGGGAGGAGGGCTTTGGGTTTCTCCAGAACTGGGCTGATTTCTCAATCGGCTACAAGCTCTTTGCCAGGGATGGGCTGCACCTCAATGATGATGGGGCAGCTGCTTTGGGGGAAAAGATGGCTAGCGGGTTGGAGGAGATTTTAAACTAGGAGTGGGGGGGGGGGTGCAGCGGGAAATTCTGTGGTAGACAGGATAGATGAGGTAGTGGGCATAGTAAGGGAAAATGGGGGAGGAGACTTGCTTCGGGATACTGATAATGGCAGGGAGGCCCATAAGTTGTTTACACGTCATTCTCACGCTGGAACCAGTATTAAATGTATGTTTACCAATGCAAGGAGTCTGACTGGTAAAATGGGAGAGCTGGAGGTACTGGCGTTGGAGTGGAAATATGATGTGATTGGAGTTGCTGAAACTTGGTTGAATGAGTCTCATGACTGGGCAGTTAATATTGGGGGTTATACATTGTTTCGGAGGGACAGGGGCAATAGAAAAGGAGGAGGAGTGTGTCTGTTAAGCAGGAATTAAAAGCAAATATTAAGGAGGAAGTGATGGGGGGAACAGAGGGAGCTGAATCCTTATGGGTTGAGCTTCTCACAGATAGTAAAGAATCTACCAAACTAATTGTAGGGGTATGCTATAGACCCCCTAATGTAAGCGAAGAGGAGGAGGCCCAGCTCCTGTTGCAAATAGAAAAGGCTGCTAGTTTGGGGCAAGTGATAATAATGGGGGATTTTAATTACCCTGATATTGACTGGGGCAATAGTACTGCCAGGACAGTAAATGGGAACAAGTTTATAAACTTGCTGCATGACAACTATATGTCACAGGTTGTTGAGGAGCCAACCAGGAACCTGCTATACTAGATCTAGTGATCTCTAATGACCCAGAACGTATAGCAAATGTGCAAGTGGTTGAACCCCTGGGTAATAGTGACCATAATGTTATTTCATTTGATGTTTGGTGCAGGAAACAAATTTACACGGGGGCAACAAAGACAATGAATTTTAGGAAGGCAAATTTTAGCTCCTTAAGGGCTGCGCTTCAGGGCATAGATTGGGGCATTATGTTTTCTGATAAAAACACAGAGCAGAAATGGTTGTCATTTAAAATGATATTAAATCATTACTGTTCTCAATTCATTCCATTAATAAGAAAAAGTAGAAGTGTTAAGAATCACCCTATGTGGCTTAACTCTGAGGTAAAGAAGTTAATAGGGAAAAAAAGGAAAGCTTTTAAGAAATATAAGTCAGAGGGGACAGTAGCTGCGTTTAATGATTATAAACACTGTAACAAGTGTTGTAAAACAGCAATCCGGAAGGCAAAGATAGAAAATGAGGAGCGCATCGCGGCCGAGGCCAAGACTAACCCCAAAAAGTTTTTTAAGTATATTAATAGTAAAAAGATGCAGGTTGAGGGTGTGGCCCCATTGAGTTATAGTAACAATATGGTTACAGCGGATACAGAAAAGGCAGATGTGCTTAACCAGTTCTTTTCTTCTGTGTATACAGTAGAGGAGCCAGTGGGAAAGTCCCACCCAATAGCTGCACTGTTGCCTCAGCTCCAACTACACAGTGGTTGGCACAGGATATGGTGCTTAAAGGGTTACACACGATAAATGTAAACAAGGCACCTGGGCCAGATGGAATACACCCTCGGGTACTGAGAGAGCTAGGGGCAGAATTGCAGTGGCCCTTGTTTCTGATATTCTCAGACTCGCTTTCATCAGGTATGGTACCTAGGGATTGGAAGAAGGCGAATGTCATTCCCATATTTAAAAAGGGAGTAAGATCTCAGCCTGGCAATTATAGGCCTGTAAGTTTGACATCCGTGGTGGGCAAGTTATTTGAAGGCTTGTTAAGGGATCACATTCAAAATTATGTAGTGGAGAATGGCATTATGAGCAGTAATCAGCATGGCTTTATGAAGGACAGGTCATGTCAGACCAATTTTATTGCTTTTTATGATGAGGAAAGTAAGAAGCTGGACAGTGGGGGTGCAGTAGATATAATCTATTTGGATTTTGCCAAAGCATTTGATACCGTTCCCCACAAACGACTGCTTTCTAAGCTAAGGTCTATTGGTCTTAGTGAAGTCGTTTGCACATGGATAGAAAACTGGCTACAGGATCGGGTACAGAGGGTGGTTGTTAATGGCACATTCTCTACTTGGAATAAGGTTCTCAGTGGGGTCCCTCAGGGTTCTGTACTGGGTCCACTTTTGTTTAATTTGTTCATAAATGACTTAGGGAAGGGGATTATGAGTAATGTATCAGTGTTTGCAGATGACACAAAACTCTGCAGACCAGTCAATTCTATCCAGGATGTGACATCCCTGCAGCAGGATCTTGACCAACTGGCAATCTGGGCAGCTAAGTGGCAGATGAGATTTAATGTGGATAAATGTAAGGTCATGCACCTGGGATGTAAAAATATGCAAGCCCCATATACCCTTAATGGGACTGCACTAGGCAAATCCATAATGGAGAAGGAGCTTGGAGTCCTTGTAGATAATAAACTTGGCTGTAGCAAGCAATGCCAGGCAGCAGCTGCAAGGGCAAACAAGGTTCTGAGCTGTATTAAAAGGGGTATAGGTTCACGGGAGGAGGGGGTTATTCTTCCCCTTTACAGAGCGCTGGTAAGGCCCCATCTAGAATATGCTGTTCAGTTTTGGTCTCCAGTGCTCAAAAGGGACATTATTGAGTTAGAGAGGGTCCAGAGAAGGGCAACTAAGCTGGTAACGGGTATGGGAAGTCTCAGTTATGGGGAAAGACTGGCCAAGTTGGGTCTGTTTACACTGGAGAAGAGGCGCTTAAGAGGTGACATGATAACTATGTATAAATATATAAGGGGATCATATAATAACCTTTCTAATGCTTTATTTACCAGTAGGTCCTTCCAACGGACACGAGGGCACCCACTCCGTTTAGAAGAAGGGAGGTTCCATTTAAACATTCGGAAAGGTTTTTTTACTGTGAGAGCTGTGAAGTTGCTGAATTCCCTCCCCGAATCAGTCGTGCTGGCTTATACATTATATAGCTTTATATAGGGGCTGGATGGATTCTTAGCAAGTGAGGGAATACAGGGTTATGGGAGATAGCTCTCAGTACAAGTGAGGGAATACAGGGGTAGGGGGGATAGCTCTCAGTACAAGTGAGGGAATACAGGGGTAGGGGGGATAGCTCTCAGTACAAGTGAGGGAATACAGGGGTAGGGGGGATAGCTCTCAGTACAAGTGAGGGAATACAGGGGTAGGGGAGATAGCTCTCAGTACTAGTTGATCCAGGGACTGGTCCGATTGCCATCTTGGAGTCAGGAAGGAATTTTTTCCCCTCTGCGTCAAATTAGAGAGGCTTCAGATGGGTTTTTTGCCTTCCTCTGGATCAACTAGTAGTTAGGCAGGTTATATATAGGCATTATGGTTGAACTTGATGGACGTATGTCTTTTTTCAACCCAAATTACTATGTTACCCAACCCTAATCTGCAGAACCTTTACTCGCACCCAACCCTAATCTGCAGAACCTTTACCCGCACCCGACCCTAATCTGCAGAACCTTTACCCACACCCAACCCTAATCTTCAGAACCTTTACCCGCACCCAACCCTAATCTGCAGAACCTTTACCCGCACCCAACCCTAATCTGCAGAACCTTTACCCGCACCCAACCCTAATCTGCAGAACCTTTAACCGCACCCAACCCTAATCTGCAGGACCTTTACCCGCACCCAACCCTAATCTGCAGAACCTTTACCCGCACCCAACCCTAATCTGCAGAACCTTTAACCGCACCCAACCCTAATCTGCAGGACCTTTACCCGCACCCAACCCTAATCTGCAGAACCTTTACCCGCACCCAACCCTAATCTTCAGAACCTTTACTCGCACCCAACCCTAATCTGCAGAACCTTTACCCACACCCAACCCTAATCTTCAGATTAGAGAGATAGACTATTGGACGTGGGCTGATGCCATGCTACTTGAAGGAGGTCCATCTAGTAATTTCGGGAATTGAGAAGGAAGGTGCGTTGTGTGACTCAGTGAGGCACTAGAGTACAATCTACAGAGACAAATCATATTAATGCTCCTTATAAATGAGCTTTCCTTGTGTTTATAGTGGCAGACATGCAGAGGAGCCAACACATGGACCCCCGGAGCTGGCACCTACTGGCTAAGGCACATCAGTGCATAATTACTTACAATGCAAGATGGCACAGCTCATTAATCAGCCCAATGTGGGCAGACAAGTCCTCAGTGTCAGATTATTTTTGCATTTACATTTCTCACTTTAATAGGTTCTGATTATCCTGTGTATGTCGTTCAGTTGATGTGGGTAATGCCTGCCACTAAGTGTCAATGTTAGCTTTCCCTCGCTCTACCTGCGAGCTTGGAATTCCATCACAGCTTACTCTGCAGTTCTTACCTACCCCAGTGTATGTTAATGAGAACTGGAGTAATTAAAAACCAAATTAAATTTCATAAATCTCTTTTCACTTGAGAAAACATAAGCAAGCCGTATGCATAGTAATGTTCCCTAACTGTACAGGGGAGGAGGTCGGGGAACCCCAACACATAATGCTATAGAGTATAGTGATTCTTATTAAGAAGAAGAAACCAATCAGAATTATGTTTGCCGCAGTTAACTGATCAGTGCTATACACTGATTGGTTGCAATAGGCTACTAGTTAGGTAAATCAGGGTTGGGTACTCCTGATGTTCCTGTACTGCAACCCCTGTTTTGTTTAGTGTGGCTCACATTTAGCCAAAGGGGGTTGGCACATATGGATAATTGACGTCTTGTAAATCCCTGGGGGGAAACATACACACTGCATAGTAGCCCAGAGTTGCCTCACAAGGCAGTATCAGACAGGCTGGTGTCTGGGGCCAACCAGGGCTGCCAACCCCCATCACAAACACCTTCACCCCCACCATCCTCCACCCCCACCCTGCACACAATGTGTAACCCCTACTTCCTTCTTGTTGCCACGATCAGGGACGGAGCACCCAAAGTTCCTGCCATGTAGGGGGCCTGTGCCGGTGGGGCCCACCGGTTTTTTTCCAGGGCTCAGTCCGACCCTGATACCCTTTGGATATCTAAATATCCAAAGCAGAGGAAAAAAATATATTTTACCTCAGATGATTTAAGTTAATGCAGTTGGGAAAGCATTTGCAGGAGATTAGTTGCAGTAGGGCAGGGCCTGGGTGACTTTAGAAGTTTTAGGCAGTAGATGATGAATATTTATCACCAATGGCTGCAATATGTACAATAGGCTGGGTGGGGGCTGGTGTAGAGAACAGATTATGATCTTTCCTGGGACCATTGGTTCCTTTCCTCCACTGACGTTCAGAGCTGAATCCTCAGATATGGAGGTAGAAACAATAGGCAATGATGATTCAGCCCTAAACACAGATTTTCCTTGGGTGCCTTCAATTTACCGTGTTTGCCCAACTTTAGGATTAGTCGCCGCGACTTCGGCAAATCGCGCCGCCGCGTATGCCATCCCACCGGCGATTTACATTCTAGCCGTAGGATGGCATTTTGGGGGGAGATTAGCTCTAGTCTGACCATTTGTATTTCTTATCTTTCTACAGAGTCCCTCTCCTATACATCTTCCATTAATTAAACTGCATATAGTATACTAAAGAATCATAAAATTCTAGCAGCATGATATTACCTAAACTGTGTATTTGGAGAAAATCAATATTAACTAGATCATCACAAAGTCCACAAAATAATGTTATCTAAAATGTCATCCAAAAGTTGAGCAAATAACTTTGTTTGAATTAACTATTGATTTTAAACAGTAACACCCAAAAATTCAAGTGTATAAAAGAAATTCCAATATTATGTACTGTTGCCCTGCACTGGTACAACTGGTGTGTTTGCCTCAGAAACACTACTATGGTTTATATACAGAATGCAGCTGTGTAGCCCCGGGGGCAGCCATTCATAGGAGAAAAAGGCACAGGCACTTAGCAGATAACAGATAAAACACCATTGTATTCTACAGAGCTATTAGTTATCTGCTATGTAACCTGTGCCTTTTCGCCTTTTTTCCAGCCTGAATGGCTGCCCCCGTGGCTACACCAGATTATTATATACATACCATAGTAGAGTTACTGTAACAAACACACAACTTTTACCAGTGCAGAGCAACAGTACATTATATTTCATTTACTTTAGAACTTTTTAACTTTTTGGTGTTACTGTTCCTTTAAGATGTACTGCTCACAAACCTGTAATTAGGACAAAAGGCATTACGTATCATAGAATGACTATACACACTGAAATCTGATTGGTGATCTAGCAGGACCACATTATATTTTATTTTAACATATCATGTACAAAGAACAATATAAATAAAGGTCTGCCCACCAATCAGGTAGGACAGAACAACTAGGCTTCGTGTCTGCGTCTGTTCTCTTGCATGCAATGCATTTTATCCTACAGCTGACAGTCCTTTTGCTGCACTACATTTAGGGGCTGATTTACTAATCCACGAATCCGAATGAGAAAAATTCGGATTGGAAAACAAACATTTTGCGACTTTTTTGTATTTTTTGTGATTTTTTTGTCGCCGTTACGACTTTTCCGTAAATTGTCGCGACTTTTTCGTAACCGTTACGACTTGCGCGAATTGTCGAGACTTTTTCATAGCCATTACAAATTTCGTGAATCGTCGCGACTTTTTCATTGCCATTATGACTTTTGTGAATTGTCGCGACTTTTTCATAGCCATTACGACTTTTGGGAATTGTCGCAACTGTCGTATTGAGAGCTCGAAAAAGTCGCAAAGTACCGATCATAACAAAAAAAACGCATTCGGACGCTTTTCGGACGTTCGTGGATTAGTAAATGTGCCCCTATGACTCCTATTTTTGAACTTAACAGTTTTTGGCAGCCCAGATGGGACTGGATGTGATCGAAAGGACCACCCCACAGCGGGTGTGACTCTAGCAATGGAAAATTCCCAAAGCCGGCAGGTAAGCCCTTTGCTTGCTTACCAAGGGTCTTTCCTTTGCAAGTGTCACTAAGTCACACGAGTGGTCTAGAACATCACACAGTCCAGACCACGGACCTCAGCTGTAGGAATAAGTATCCTTCATATCTGTTTTAAGTGTCAGTCATATCCGTGTTAAGTATCTGTCATATTTGTTTAAAGTATCTGTCATATATATAGGTAGGACAGAACAACTAGGCTTCGTGTCTGCGTCTGTTCTCTTGCATGCAAAGCATTTTATCCTACAGCTGACAATCCTTTTGCTGCACTACATTTAGGGGCTGATTTACTAATCCACGAATCCGAATGAGAAAAATTCGGATTGGAAAACAAACATTTTGCGACTTTTTTGTATTTTTTGTGATTTTTTTGTCGCCGTTACGACTTTTCCGTAAATTGTCGCGACTTTTTCGTAACCGTTACGACTTGCGCGAATTGTCGAGACTTTTTCATAGCCATTACAAATTTCGTGAATAGTCGCGACTTTTTCATTGCCATTATGACTTTTGTGAATTGTCGCGACTTTTTCATAGCCATTACGACTTTTGGGAATTGTCGCAACTGTCGTATTGAGAGCTCGAAAAAGTCGCAAAGTACCGATCATAACAAAAAAAACGCATTCGGACGCTTTTCGGACGTTCGTGGATTAGTAAATGTGCCCCTATGACTCCTATTTTTGAACTTAACAGTTTTTGGCAGCCCAGATGGGACTGGATGTGATCGAAAGGACCACCCCACAGCGGGTGTGACTCTAGCAATGGAAAATTCCCAAAGCCGGCAGGTAAGCCCTTTGCTTGCTTACCAAGGGTCTTTCCTTTGCAAGTGTCACTAAGTCACACGAGTGGTCTAGAACATCACACAGTCCAGACCACGGACCTCAGCTGTAGGAATAAGTATCCTTCATATCTGTTTTAAGTGTCAGTCATATCCGTGTTAAGTATCTGTCATATTTGTTTAAAGTATCTGTCATATATATAGGTAGGACAGAACAAGTAGGCTTCGTGTCTGCGTCTGTTCTCTTGCATGCAAAGCATTTTATCCTACAGCTGACAATCCTTTTGCTGCACTACATTTAGACTCCTATTTTTGGACATAACAGTTTTTGGCACCCCAGATGGGACTTCCAGCCGCCCTGCTCTGTAGAGAAGCCATCCTCTCCCTCCATCCCACAATGCTCTGCTTCTCTACTCTTCATAGTAATTCATTGTTCATTCATTTTTTTTTTTTTGTCGCTTAAGAGTTATAAAATTCTGCTCCAGAGTTTGGAGGAACAAGAATCCTTAACTCCAGCTTCATCCACACGGCACCACGAGGCTCGGTTGGATGCAGGTTAAACCAGCCTTCCATGGTAAGACCCTGTGCTGTGATCAGGTTGGACAGGGGAACGGTCATTGTTCCCATTTGCCCATTTGCCTTGTCTTTCACCAGAACCTCTAACACCTCATTCCTTGGGTCCTTTAAGGGGAAGCCGAATTTCTGCTTCCACTCCGGGGACCTGGTATCTATGCGGAACTTAGTCTTCCGCTTGGCATCCCGGATCTTCAGCTCTACTCTGGCTGTTGGTATCTCCTCGCTATCATTCAGCTGGAGATCCTTGCCCTTTTGGACTTTTACAAAGAGGATAGTTGATGAAAATGCCTTAATTTGAATTGGCCGGGAGATCTCATTGGCTGTCAGGATCTGATCAAGCATAGTGGCATCTGGCACAGCGCTAATGCTTTCCATCCTGACGTGGAGCCTCCCTGATTCCGCATTCTGCAATGGCAGCCACGTATCAACGACGTCCTGTTCCAGTAGTTTTTCTAAACTGAACTGGCAGCTGCCGTAAAGTTTAGTTTTTCCCACTTCGCGATAAAAGAGGTCAAATTTGACCTTCTGAAGGGGAAGATCGGTAAATATCATCTCATATACTTGGTTCCAAGATGGGTTCAGGCTTCTCTTGGCTAATTTTGTCTTCCCTTTCTTGCCTGCCCCACTTACAACCACGTAGGGTCGGAACCTCTTTGCTATAAAGCCGCGTGAGGCTAAATCTTCTGCCTCCAGTACGCGGACACGGATCACATTCTTGGGCACTTTGAAGTGTAAAACATCCACATCAACTTCTTTCCACATTTTAGTTGATGTGTGGACTGGCTCGACAAAGAAGTAGTCTATGAATTTGTTTGCTGCCTTATCCAGTAATTTCTTTACTCGTGGAATTTGCGTCACGGTTCCAGTCCATTTTATTTTTGTAGCCGGTCGGTCGGGCAGATACCAGGTTACCGCTCCAAACAGTGGTATCTCATCCAACAGCGGTCCCAGTATCACCCGCACTGTTCCACGTAACTCAATGTGATTGGCTCCAAGCTTCAGAAATCGCTTGAAAAGAGCCACTTCAACCTCAATAGGTCCATCAAAGATAATGTCCAAATCCAGGACAATTTGTTCCTTTTCAGTCCGTCTGTGGAACCTCACTGCGGTTATCCGTGGGGGCTTTTCTCCCAAATCGAATTCCAGGAAGCGGAATAACCGCAAGAAAATGGACATCGCACAGATTCGAGGCTGATGCCATTCAATGAGGAAGTTTTTCAAATAACGATTAAAATAAGGCCAGACTTCTGCGAGGAGCTTGTTTTTACGATCGACTTGATCATTTAGCTCCTCTTCTGGCTCATCCTCTTCTTTTTCTTCGTGGGCAGTCACTACTGTTTCTTCCTCTTCAGTGTGTGGTCTCTCTTCCTGGGGGTCTTCATCGCAATAGATCCACCAGAAGACCAGCAGCCCAAGCGCAATGTAACCAATGTGCGCATTAATTTTTCCTAAATAATAGCCCAGGAATACGATTGCAAGGAAACGGAAGGATTTCCGGTTTCCTGCAGTCTCTTCATGCCGTGCCGGTATCCGCTCTTCCTCGCGGGTTAAATAGCATCGGGCAATAATGCACGCAACGGCATATAAGGCAGGCATATCACTTCTGCCATGTAAAAATGCAAGAAAAAATGCAATAGTATATTTAATTATAAAATTATTGATCATTTTAGAAAAATTTAAAAAAACAAAAACCTGGCAGTGTTTCAGGAGTTGTCTCCCTCAACAAAGTCAGATCACAAATGACTGAGATTCTCAGAATGTGCAGCAACTCCGCCCTCTCATTGTGATGTCACAATGGTACAGGGGGAAAGTTGTGATGTCACAATGCAGATCAGCTGATCTCTAGCCAAGCCAGCTGGACTATACCATTCCACAAAGTGGTGCAGGGGGAATTGCAGGGTGATGTCACAATGGTACAGGGGGAGAGTTGTGATGTCACAATGCAGATCAGCTGATCTCTAGCCAAGCCAGCTGGACTATACCATTCCACAAAGTGGTGCAGGGGGAATTGCAGGGTGATGTCACAATGCCAAACAGCTGCTGATCCCTAGCCAGATAATATCCTGCATTTCATCAAACAATAAATATTCAGTTTACAATATATTCAGTTTAAACTTTTAAATAAATGCATAATTGTGATTCTTTAGCATTTAGCTGTGACTGTTAGACATACAATGGTAATTGTCACGCACATAAGAGTTGACTGTTACACAAATACAGTTGAATGCAGACATATGGGGAGGAGCCCATGGTTAATTGAGTGACAGCCCAATGTTTGGAGGGGGGGGGTTAGAGGGTTTTACCAGGTGTCAGCTCCTAATGGCTATTGAGGCCTAATGAATCAGGGACCAGTTTAACACTGGGGAAGTAGGAGGGTGACCAAATTATTAACTTCCTTCCAGTCTTTGTACATTGGTAAAATAAAATGCAACTGTGTATTAATATATGCAATATGTTGCTTTCTAACCCGCCTGTTCCTGTAGTATCTGCGCACTATGTATATATATATATCTAAATGTCTAAATGTAGTGCTTCAAAAGGATTGTCAGCTGTAGGATAAAATGCTTTGCATGCAAGAGAACAGACGCAGACACGAAGCCTAGTTGTTCTGTCCTACCTAATTGGTGGGCAGACCTTTATTTTCGGAATTTCACCCAACCCTAATCTGCAGAACCTTTACCCGCACCCAACCCTAATCTGCAGAACCTTTACCCCCACCCAACCCTAATCTGCAGAACCTTTACCCGCACCCAACCCTAATCTGCAGAACCTTTACCCGCACCCAACCCTAATCTGCAGAACCTTTACCCCCACCCAACCCTAATCTGCAGAACCTTTACCCGCAGGTTTTGAACCTCAATAAGTTTCTAACTGCACAGCAAGTTTGGGAGCTGCTAGCGAGTGTTGCATGTAATCTAAAGTGTTGCATGTAGATTAAGTGTATAGCAGGCGTTAAAAACAAAAAAGGCGCTTGAAACTTAAAAGGCACTATACAAGGGATTGCACTCGGGAGACTGTAAGTACCCAGTGGCAATATGAGTTGCAGTATGATTGCTGGTGTTACTCAGTGTGCATCTTGTCGCATGTATGTGGTCCTGGAGCAGCAGTTCCATGCAACATTTACTTGTGAGAGATGCAGGTGGGTTTTCCTCTTGGAATCTGAGGTGCAGAATCTAAGGGGGGAACTGGCAGCACTGAGGGCAGCTGCAAGCATGGGGGAGAACAGGAGGCTCACTGAGCAACCACTGGCAGGGGCCGGTGTGGTGGGGGGGGGGAGAAGGGACAGTGGAGGTTAATGAGGGAGACAAATTTGTAACAGTTAAGAGGGGCAGTAGGGGACACAAGGGTAGGGGGGCTGGGTCACAGCTTGTACAAACCAACAGATTTGCCGCTTTAGGTGAAGATGCTGGGGAAGGCAGCTCTGAGCTAGCATGTATGGAGCGGGCTGACTCTCAGAGCACCCTGGGAGCCGGCACCTCTAATACAGGTGGGGGGAATAGTGCTAGGGAGGGAAGGCAGCTCTGAGCTGGCATGTATGGAGCGGGCTGACTCTCAGAGCACCCTGGGAGCCGGCACCTCTAATACAGGTGGGGGGAATAGTGCTAGGGAGGGAAGGCAGCTCTGAGCTGGCATGTATGGAGCAGGCTGACTCTCAGAGCACCCTGGGTGCCGGCACCTCTAATACAGGTGGGGGGAATAGTGCTAGGGAGGGAAGGCAGCTCTGAGCTGGCATGTATGGAGCAGGCTGACTCTCAGAGCACCCTGGGAGCCGGCACCTCTAATACAGGTGGGGGGAATAGTGCTAGGGAGGGAAGGCAGGCTATAGTTGTAGGGGATTCAATTATTAGAAAGGTGGATAGGGTAATTTGTCGCAAAGACCCTACATGCCGAACTGTGTGTTGCTTGCCTGGTGCTAGGGTTCGGCATGTGGTGGAACGAGTGGACAAATTGTTGGGAGGGGCTGGGGATGACCCGGCGGTCTTGGTACACATAGGTACCAATGACAAAGTTAGAGGAGGGGGGGAAGTCCTCAAGAACGATTTTAAAAAGCTAGGTGCGAAGTTGAGGGCGAGGACTTCCAAGGTAATTTTCTCAGAGATATTACCTGTGCCACGAGCAACATTAATAAGGCAGCGGGAGCTTAGGGAGATTAATGCGTGGCTGAGAGATTGGTGCAGGGAGGAGGGCTTTGGGTTTCTCCAGAACTGGGCTGATTTCTCATTCGGCTACAAGCTCTTTGCCAGGGATGGGCTGCACCTCAATGATGATGGGGCAGCTGCTTTGGGGGAAAAGATGGCTAGCGGGTTGGAGGAGATTTTAAACTAGGAGTGGGGGGGGAGGGTGCAGCGGGAAATTCTGTGGTAGACAGGATAGATAAGGTAGTGGGCATAGTAAGGGAAAATGGGGGAGGAGACTTGCTTCGGGATACTGATAATGGCAGGGAGGCCCATAAGTTTTTTACACGTCATTCTCACACCGGTACCAGTATTAAATGTATGTTTACCAATGCAAGGAGTCTGACTGGTAAAATGGGAGAGCTGGAGGTACTGGCGTTGGAGCGGAAATATGATGTGATTGGTGTTGCTGAAACTTGGTTGAATGAGTCTCATGACTGGGCAGTTAATATTGGGGGTTATACATTGTTTCGGAGGGACAGGGGCAATAGAAAAGGAGGAGGAGTGTGTCTGTTCATTAAGCAGGAATTAAAAGCCAATATTAAGGAGGAAGTGATGGGGTTAACAGAGGGAGCTGAATCCTTATGGGTTGAGCTTCTCACAGATAGTAAAGAATCTACCAAACTAATTGTAGGGGTATGCTATAGACCCCCTAATGTAAGCGAAGAGGAGGAGGCCCAGCTCCTGTTGCAAATAGAAAAGGCTGCTAGTTTGGGGCAAGTGATAATAATGGGGGATTTTAATTACCCTGATATTGACTGGGGCAATAGTACTGCCAGGACAGTAAATGGGAACAAGTTTATAAACTTGCTGCATGACAACTATATGTCACAGGTTGTTGAGGAGCCAACCAGGAACCATGCTATACTAGATCTAGTGATCTCTAATGACCCAGAACGTATAGCAAATGTGCAAGTGGTTGAACCCCTGGGTAATAGTGACCATAATGTTATTTCATTTGATGTTTGGTGCAGGAAACAAATTTACACGGGGGCAACAAAGACAATGAATTTTAGGAAGGCAAATTTTAGCTCCTTAAGGGCAGCGCTTCAGGCATAGATTGGGGCATTATGTTTTCTGATAAAAACACAGAGCAGAAATGGTTGTCATTTAAAATGATATTAAATCATTACTGTTCTCAATTCATTCCATTAATAAGAAAAAGTAAGAAGTGTTAAGAATGTGGCTTAACTCTGAGGTAAAGAAGTTAATAGGGAGAAAAAGGAAAGCTTTTAAGAAATATAAGTCAGAGGGGACAGTAGCTGCGTTTAATGAATATAAACACTATAACAAGTGTTGTAAAACAGCAATCCGGAAGGCAAAGATAGAAAATGAGGAGCGCATCGCGGCCGAGGCCAAGACTAACCCCAAAAAGTTTTTTAAGTATATTAATAGTAAAAAGATGCAGGTTGAGGGTGTGGCCCCATTGAGTTATAGTAACATTATGGTTACAGCGGATACAGAAAAGGCAGATGTGCTTAACCAGTTCTTTTCTTCTGTGTATACAGTAAGGGGAGCCAGTGGGCCAAGTCCCACCCAATAGCTGCACTGTTGCCTCAGCTCCGAATACACAGTGGTTGGCACAGGATATGGTGCTTAAAGGGTTACACACGATAAATGTAAACAAGGCACCTGGGCCAGATGGAATACACCCTCGAGTACTGAGAGAGCTAGGGGCAGAATTGCAGTGGCCCTTGTTTCTGATATTCTCAGACTCGCTTTCATCAGGTATGGTACCTAGGGATTGGAAGAAGGCGAATGTCATTCCTATATTTTAAAAGGGAGTAAGATCTCAGCCTGGCAATTATAGGCCTGTAAGTTTGACATCCGGGGTGGGCAAGTTATTTGAAGGCTTGTTAAGGGATCACATACAAAATTATGTAGTGGAGAATGCCATTATGAGCAGTAATCAGCATGGCTTTATGAAGGACAGGTCATGTCAGACCAATTTAATTGCTTTTTATGATGTGGTAAGTAAGAAGCTGGACAGTGGGGATGCAGTAGATATAATCTATTTGGATTTTGCCAAAGCATTTGATACCGTTCCCCACAAACCACTGCTTTCTAAGCTAAGGTCTATTGGTCTTAGTGAAGTCGTTTGCACATGGATAGAAAACTGGCTACAGGATCGGGTACAGAGGGGGTTTGTTAATGGTACATTCTCTACTTGGAATAAGGTTCTCAGTGGGGTCCCTCAGGGTTCTGTACTGGGTCCACTTTTGTTTAATTTGTTCATAAATGACTTAGGGGAGGGTATTATGAGTAATGTATCAGTGTTTGCAGATGACACAAAACTCTGCAGACCAGTCAATTCTATCCAGGATGTGACATCCCCGCAGCAGGATCTTGACCAACTGGCAATCTGGTCACCTAAGTGGCAGATGAGATTTAATGTGGATAAATGTAAGGTCATGCACCTGGGATGTAAAAATATGCAAGCCCCGTATACCCTTAATGGGACTGCACTAGGCAAATCCATAATGGAGAAGGAGCTTGGAGTCCTTGTAGATAATTAACTTGGCTGTAGCAAGCAATGCCAGGCAGCAGCTGCAAGGGCAAACAAGGTTTTGAGCTGTATTAAAAGGGGTATAGGTTCATGGGAGGAGGGGGTTATTCTTCCCCTTTACAGAGCGCTGGTAAGGCCCCATCTAGAATATGCTGTTCAGTTTTGGTCTCCAGTGCTCAAACGGGACATTATTGAGTTAGAGAGGGTCCAGAGAAGGGCAACTAAGCTGGTAACGGGTATGGGAAGTCTCAGTTATGAAGAAAGACTGGCCAAGTTGGGTCTGTTTACACTGGAGAAGAGGCGCTTAAGAGGTGACATGATAACTATGTATAAATATATAAGGGGATCATATAATAACCTTTCTAATGCTTTATTTACCAGTAGGTCCTTCCAACGGACACGAGGGCACCCACTCCGTTTAGAAGAAGGGAGGTTCCATTTAAACATTCGGAAAGGTTTTTTTACTGTGAGAGCTGTGAAGTTCTGGAATTCCCTCCCCGAATCAGTCGTGCTGGCTGATACATTATATAGCTTTATATAGGGGCTGGATGGATTCTTAGCAAGTGAGGGAATACAGGGGTATGGGAGATAGCTCTCAGTACAAGTGAGGGAATACAGGGGTAGGGGGGATAGCTCTCAGTACAAGTGAGGGAATACAGGGGTAGGGGAGATAGCTCTCAGTACTAGTTGATCCAGGGACTGGTCCGATTGCCATCTTGGAGTCAGGAAGGAATTTTTTCCCCTCTGCGTCAAATTAGAGAGGCTTCAGATGGGTTTTTTGCCTTCCTCTGGATCAACTAGTAGTTAGGCAGGTTATATATAGGCATTATGGTTGAACTTGATGGACGTATGTCTTTTTTCAACCCAAATTACTATGTTACCCAACCCTAATCTGCAGAACCTTTACTCGCACCCAACCCTAATCTGCAGAACCTTTACCCGCACCCGACCCTAATCTGCAGAACCTTTACCCACACCCAACCCTAATCTTCAGAACCTTTACCCGCACCCAACCCTAATCTGCAGAACCTTTACCCGCACCCAACCCTAATCTGCAGAACCTTTACCCGCACCCAACCCTAATCTGCAGAACCTTTAACCGCACCCAACCCTAATCTGCAGGACCTTTACCCGCACCCAACCCTAATCTGCAGAACCTTTACCCGCACCCAACCCTAATCTGCAGAACCTTTAACCGCACCCAACCCTAATCTGCAGGACCTTTACCCGCACCCAACCCTAATCTGCAGAACCTTTACCCGCACCCAACCCTAATCTTCAGAACCTTTACCCGCACCCAACCCTAATCTGCAGAACCTTTACCCACACCCAACCCTAATCTTCAGATTAGAGAGATAGACTATTGGACGTGGGCTGATGCCATGCTACTTGAAGGAGGTCCATCTAGTAATTTCGGGAATTGAGAAGGAAGGTGCGTTGTGTGACTCAGTGAGGCACTAGAGTACAATCTACAGAGACAAATCATATTAATGCTCCTTATAAATGAGCTTTCCTTGTGTTTATAGTGGCAGACATGCAGAGGAGCCAACACATGGACCCCCGGAGCTGGCACCTACTGGCTAAGGCACATCAGTGCATAATTACTTACAATGCAAGATGGCACAGCTCATTAATCAGCCCAATGTGGGCAGACAAGTCCTCAGTGTCAGATTATTTTTGCATTTACATTTCTCACTTTAATAGGTTCTGATTATCCTGTGTATGTCGTTCAGTTGATGTGGGTAATGCCTGCCACTAAGTGTCAATGTTAGCTTTCCCTCGCTCTACCTGCGAGCTTGGAATTCCATCACAGCTTACTCTGCAGTTCTTACCTACCCCAGTGTATGTTAATGAGAACTGGAGTAATTAAAAACCAAATTAAATTTCATAAATCTCTTTTCACTTGAGAAAACATAAGCAAGCCGTATGCATAGTAATGTTCCCTAACTGTACAGGGGAGGAGGTCGGGGAACCCCAACACATAATGCTATAGAGTATAGTGATTCTTATTAAGAAGAAGAAACCAATCAGAATTATGTTTGCCGCAGTTAACTGATCAGTGCTATACACTGATTGGTTGCAATAGGCTACTAGTTAGGTAAATCAGGGTTGGGTACTCCTGATGTTCCTGTACTGCAACCCCTGTTTTGTTTAGTGTGGCTCACATTTAGCCAAAGGGGGTTGGCACATATGGATAATTGACGTCTTGTAAATCCCTGGGGGGAAACATACACACTGCATAGTAGCCCAGAGTTGCCTCACAAGGCAGTATCAGACAGGCTGGTGTCTGGGGCCAACCAGGGCTGCCAACCCCCATCACAAACACCTTCACCCCCACCATCCTCCACCCCCACCCTGCACACAATGTGTAACCCCTACTTCCTTCTTGTTGCCACGATCAGGGACGGAGCACCCAAAGTTCCTGCCATGTAGGGGGCCTGTGCCGGTGGGGCCCACCGGGTTTTTTCCAGGGCTCAGTCCGACCCTGATACCCTTTGGATATCTAAATATCCAAAGCAGAGGAAAAAAATATATTTTACCTCAGATGATTTAAGTTAATGCAGTTGGGAAAGCATTTGCAGGAGATTAGTTGCAGTAGGGCAGGGCCTGGGTGACTAACGGGCTTTAGAAGTTTTAGGCAGTAGATGATGAATATTTATCACCAATGGCTGCAATAAGTACAATTGGCTGGGTGGGGGCTGGTGTAGAGAACAGATTATGATCTTTCCTGGGACCATTGGTTCCTTTCCTCCACTGACGTTCAGAGCTGAATCCTCAGATATGGAGGTAGAAACAATAGGCAATGACGATTCAGCCCTAAACACAGATTTTCCTCGGGTGCCTTCAACTTACCGTGTATGCCCACCTTTAGGATTAGTCGCCGCGTATGCCATCCCACCGGCGATTTACATTCTAGCCGTAGGATGGCATTTTGGGGGGAGATTAGCTCTAGTCTGACCATTTGTATTTCTTATCTTTCTACAGAGTCCCTCTCCTATACATCTTCCATTAATTAAACTGCATATAGTATACTAAAGAATCATAAAATTCTAGCAGCATGATATTACCTAAACTGTGTATTTGGAGAAAATCAATATTAACTAGATCATCACAAAGTCCACAAAATAATGTTATCTAAAATGTCATCCAAAAGTTGAGCAAATAACTTTGTTTGAATTAACTATTGATTTTAAACAGTAACACCCAAAAATTCAAGTGTATAAAAGAAATTCCAATATTATGTACTGTTGCCCTGCACTGGTACAACTGGTGTGTTTGCCTCAGAAACACTACTATGGTTTATATACAGAATGCAGCTGTGTAGCCCCGGGGGCAGCCATTCATAGGAGAAAAAGGCACAGGCACTTAGCAGATAACAGATAAAACACCATTGTATTCTACAGAGCTATTAGTTATCTGCTATGTAACCTGTGCCTTTTCGCCTTTTTTCCAGCCTGAATGGCTGCCCCCGTGGCTACACCAGATTATTATATACATACCATAGTAGAGTTACTGTAACAAACACACAACTTTTACCAGTGCAGAGCAACAGTACATTATATTTCATTTACTTTAGAACTTTTTAACTTTTTGGTGTTACTGTTCCTTTAAGATGTACTGCTCACAAACCTGTAATTAGGACAAAAGGCATTACGTATCATAGAATGACTATACACACTGAAATCTGATTGGTGATCTAGCAGGACCACATTATATTTTATTTTAACATATCATGTACAAAGAACAATATAAATAAAGGTCTTCCCACCAATCAGGTAGGACAGAACAACTAGGCTTCGTGTCTGCGTCTGTTCTCTTGCATGCAAAGCATTTTATCCTACAGCTGACAATCCTTTTGCTGCACTACATTTAGGGGCTGATTTACTAATCCACGAATCCGAATGAGAAAAATTCGGATTGGAAAACGAACATTTTGCGACTTTTTCGTATTTTTTGTGATTTTTTTGTCGCCGTTACGACTTTTCCGTAAGTTGCCGCGACTTTTTCGTAACCGTTACGGCTTGCGCGAATTGTCGAGACTTTTTCATAGCCATTACAAATTTCGTGAATCGTCGCGACTTTTTCATTGCCATTATGACTTTTGTGAATTGTCGCGACTTTTTCATAGCCATTGCGACTTTTGGGAATTGTCGCAACTGTCGTATTGAGAGCTCGAAAAAGTCGCAAAGTACCGATCATTACAAAAAAAACGCATTCGGACGCTTTTCGGACGTTCGTGGATTAGTAAATGTGCCCCTATGACTCCTATTTTTGAACTTAACAGTTTTTGGCAGCCCAGATGGGACTGGATGTGATCGAAAGGACCACCCCACAGCGGGTGTGACGCTAGCAACGGAAAATTCCCAAAGCCGGCAGGTAAGCCCTTTGCTTGCTTACCAAGGGTCTTTCCTTTGCAAGTGTCACTAAGTCACACGAGTGGTCTAGAACATCACACAGTCCAGACCACGGACCTCAGCTGTAGGAATAAGTATCCCTCATATCTGTTTTAAGTGTCTGTCATATCCGTGTTAAGTATCTGTCATATTTGTTTAAAGTATCTGTCATGTATATAGGTAGGACAGAACAAGTAGGCTTCGTGTCTGCGTCTGTTCTCTTGCATGCAAAGCATTTTATCCTACAGCTGACAATCCTTTTGCTGCACTACATTTAGACTCCTATTTTTGGACATAACGGTTTTTGGCACCCCAGATGGGACTTCCAGCCGCCCTGCTCTGTAGAGAAGCCATCCTCTCCCTCCATCCCACAATGCTCTGCTTCTCTACTCTTCATAGTAATTCATTGTACATTCATTTTTTTTTTTTTGGCGCTTAAGAGTTATAAAATTCTTCTCCAGAGTTTGGAGGAACAAGAATCCTTAACTCCAGCTTCATCCACACGGCACCACGAGGCTCGGTTGGATGCAGGTTAAACCAGCCTTCCATGGTAAGACCCTGTGCTGTGATCAGGTTGGACAGGGGAACGGTCATTGTTCCCATTTGCCCATTTGCCTTGTCTTTCACCAGAACCTCTAACACCTCATTCCTTGGGTCCTTTAAGGGGAAGCCGAATTTCTGCTTCCACTCCGGGGACCTGGTATCTATGCGGAACTTAGTCTTCCGCTTGGCATCCCGGATCTTCAGCTCTACTCTGGCTGTTGGTATCTCCTCGCTATCATTCAGCTGGAGATCCTTGCCCTTTTGGACTTTTACAAAGAGGATAGTTGATGAAAATGCCTTAATTTGAATTGGCCGGGAGATCTCATTGGCTGTCAGGATCTGATCGAGCATAGCAGCATCTGGCACAGCGCTAATGCTTTCCATCCTGACGTGGAGCCTCCCTGATTCCGCATTCTGCAATGGCAGCCACGTATCAACGACGTCCTGTTCCAGTAGTTTTTCTAAACTGAACTGGCAGCTGCCGTAAAGTTTAGTTTTTCCCACTTCGCGATAAAAGAGGTCAAATTTGACCTTCTGAAGGGGAAGATCGGTAAATATCATCTCATATACTTGGTTCCAAGATGGGTTCAGGCTTCTCTTGGCTAATTTTGTCTTCCCTTTCTTGCCTGCCCCACTTACAACCACGTAGGGTCGGAACCTCTTTGCTATAAAGCCGCGTGAGGCTAAATCTTCTGCCTCCAGTACGCGGACACGGATCACATTCTTGGGCACTTTGAAGTGTAAAACATCCACATCAACTTCTTTCCACATTTTAGTTGATGTGTGGACTGGCTCGACAAAGAAGTAGTCTATGAATTTGTTTGCTGCCTTATCCAGTAATTTCTTTACTCGTGGAATTTGCGTCACGGTTCCAGTCCATTTTATTTTTGTAGCCGGTCGGTCGGGCAGATACCAGGTTACCGCTCCAAACAGTGGTATCTCATCCAACAGCGGTCCCAGTATCACCCGCACTGTTCCACGTAACTCAATGTGATTGGCTCCAAGCTTCAGAAATCGCTTGAAAAGAGCCACTTCAACCTCAATAGGTCCATCAAAGATAATGTCCAAATCCAGGACAATTTGTTCCTTTTCAGTCCGTCTGTGGAACCTCACTGCGGTTATCCGTGGGGGCTTTTCTCCCAAATCGAATTCCAGGAAGCGGAATAACCGCAAGAAAATGGACATCGCACAGATTCGAGGCTGATGCCATTCAATGAGGAAGTTTTTCAAATAACGATTAAAATAAGGCCAGACTTCTGCGAGGAGCTTGTTTTTACGATCGACTTGATCATTTAGCTCCTCTTCTGGCTCATCCTCTTCTTTTTCTTCGTGGGCAGTCACTACTGTTTCTTCCTCTTCAGTGTGGGCTCTCTCTTCCTGGGGGTCTTCATCGCAATAGATCCACCAGAAGACCAGCAGCCCAAGCGCAATGTAACCAATGTGCGCATTAATTTTTCCTAAATAATAGCCCAGGAATACGATTGCAAGGAAACGGAAGGATTTCCGGTTTCCTGCAGTCTCTTCATGCCGTGCCGGTATCCGCTCTTCCTCGCGGGTTAAATAGCATCGGGCAATAATGCACGCAACAGCATATAAGGCAGGCATATCACTTCTGCCATGTAAAAATGCAAGAAAAAATGCAATAGTATATTTAATTATAAAATTATTGATCATTTTAGAAAAATTTAAAAAAACAAAAACCTGGCAGTGTTTCAGGAGTTGTCTCCCTCAACAAAGTCAGATCACAAATGACTGAGATTCTCAAAATGTGCAGCAAAGCCTCCGCACTCCCATTGTGATGTCACAATGGTACAGGGGGAGAGTTGTGATGTCACAATGCAGATCAGCTGATCTCTAGCCAAGCCAGCTGGACCATACCATTCCACGAAGTGGTGCAGGGGGAATTGCAGGGTGATGTCACAATGGTAGAGGGGGAAAGTTGTGATGTCACAATGCAGATCAGCTGATCTCTAGCCAAGCCAGCTGGACTATACCATTCCACAAAGTGGTGCAGGGGGAATTGCAGGGTGATGTAACAATGCCAAACAGCTGCTGATCCCTAGCCAGATAATATCCTGCATTTCATCAAACAATAAATATTCAGTTTACAATATATTCAGTTTAAACTTTTAAATGAATGCATAATTGTGATTCTTTAGCATTTAGCTGTGACTGTTAGACAAATAATGGTAATTGTCACGCACATAAGAGTTGACTGTTACACAAATACAGTTGAATGCAGACATATGGGGAGGAGCCCATGGTTAATTGAGTGACAGCCCAATGTTTGGAGGGGGGGAGGGGTTAGAGGGTTTTACCAGGTGTCAGCTCCTAATGGCTATTAAGGCCTAATGAATCAGGGACCAGTTTAACACTGGGGAAGTAGGAGGGTGACCAAATTATTAACTTCCTTCCAGTCTTTGTACATTGGTAAAATAAAATGCAACTGTGTATTAATATATGCAATATGTTGCTTTCTAACCCGCCTGTTCCTGTAGTATCTGCGCACTATGTATATATATATATCTAAATGTCTAAATGTAGTGCTTCAAAAGGATTGTCAGATGTAGGATAAAATGCTTTGCATGCAAGAGAACAGACGCAGACACGAAGCCTAGTTGTTCTGTCCTACCTAATTGGTGGGCAGACCTTTATTTTCGGAATTGCACCCAACCCTAATCTGCAGAACCTTTACCCGCACCCAACCCTAATCTGCAGAACCTTTACCCGCACCCAACCCTAATCTGCAGAACCTTTACCCGCACCCAACCCTAATCTGCAGAACCTTTACCCGCACCCAACCCTAATCTGCAGAACCTTTACCCGCACCCAACCCTAATCTGCAGAACCTTTACCCGCACCCAACCCTAATCTGCAGAACCTTTACCCCCACCCAACCCTAATCTGCAGAACCTTTACCCGCACCCAACCCTAATCTGCAGAACCTTTACCCGCACCCAACCCTAATCTGCAGAACCTTTACCCCCACCCAACCCTAATCTGCAGAACCTTTACCCGCACCCAACCCTAATCTGCAGAACCTTTACCCGCACCCAACCCTAATCTGCAGAACCTTTACCCCCACCCAACCCTAATCTGCAGAACCTTTACCCCCACCCAACCCTAATCTGCAGAACCTTTACCCGCAGGTTTTGAACCTCAATAAGTTTCTAACTGCACAGCAAGTTTGGGAGCTGCTAGCGAGTGTTACGTGTAATCTAAAGTGTTGCATGTAGATTAAGTGTATAGCAGGCGTTAAAAACAAAATAGGCGCTTGAAACTTAAAAGGCACTATACAAGGGATTGCACTCGGGAGACTGTAAGTACCCAGTGGCAATATGAGTTGCAGTATGATTGCTGGTGTTACTCAGTGTGCATCTTGCCGCATGTATGTGGTCCTGGAGCAGCAGTTCCATGCAGCATTTACTTGTGAGAGATGCATTTGGGTTTTCCTCTTGGAATCTGAGGTGCAGAATCTAAGGGGGGAACTGGCAGCACTGAGGGCAGCTGCAAGCATGGGGGAGAACAGGAGGCTCACTGAGCAACCACTGGCAGGGGCCGGTGTAGTGGGGGGTGGAGAAGGGACAGTGGAGGTTAATGAGGGAGACAAATTTGTAACAGTTAAGAGGGGCAGTAGGGGACACAAGGGTAGGGGGGCTGGTTCACAGCTTGTGCAAACCAACAGATTTGCCGCTTTAGGTGAAGATACTGGGGAAGGCAGCTCTGAGCTAGCATGTATGGAGCGGGCTGACTCTCAGAGCACCCTGGGAGCCGGCACCTCTAATACAGGTGGGGGGAATAGTGCTAGGAAGGGAAGGCAGCTCTGAGCTGGCATGTATGGAGCGGGCTGACTCTCAGAGCACCCTGGGTGCCGGCACCTCTAATACAGGTGGGGGGAATAGTGCTAGGGAGGGAAGGCAGCTCTGAGCTGGCATGTATGGAGCAGGCTTACTCTCAGAGCACCCTGGGTGCCGGCACCTCTAATACAGGTGGGGGGAGTAGTGCTAGGAAGGGAAGGCAGGCTATAGTTGTAGGGGATTCAATTATTAGAAAGGTGGATAGGGTAATTTGTCGCAAAGACCCTACATGCCGAACTGTGTGTTGCTTGCCTGGTGCTAGGGTTCGGCATGTGGTGGAACGAGTGAACAGATTGTTGGGAGGGGCTGGGGATGACCCGGCGGTCTTGGTACACATAGGTACCAATGACAAAGTTAGAGGAGGGGGGGAAGTCCTCAAGAATGATTTTAAAAAGCTAGGTGCGAAGTTGAGGGCGAGGACTTCCAAGGTAATTTTCTCAGAGATATTACCTGTGCCACGAGCAACATTAATAAGGCAGCGGGAGCTTAGGGAGATTAATGCGTGGCTGAGAGATTGGTGCAGGGAGGAGGGCTTTGGGTTTCTCCAGAACTGGGCTGATTTCTCAATCGGCTACAAGCTCTTTGCCAGGGATGGGCTGCACCTCAATGATGATGGGGCAGCTGCTTTGGGGGAAAAGATGGCTAGCGGGTTGGAGGAGATTTTAAACTAGGAGTGGGGGGGAGGGTGCAGCGGGAAATTCTGTGGTAGACAGGATAGATGAGGTAGTGGGCATAGTAAGGGAAAATGGGGGAGGAGACTTGCTTCGGGATACTGATAATGGCAGGGAGGCCCATAAGTTGTTTTCACGTCATTCTCACACCGGAACCAGTATTAAATGTATGTTTACCAATGCAAGGAGTCTGACTGGTAAAATGGGAGAGCTGGAGGTACTGGCGTTGGAGCGGAAATATGATGTGATTGGTGTTGCTGAAACTTGGTTGAATGAGTCTCATGACTGGGCTGTTAATATTGGGGGGTATACATTGTTTCGGAGGGACAGGGGCAATAGAAAAGGAGGAGGAGTGTGTCTGTTCATTAAGCAGGAATTAAAAGCAAATATTAAGGAGGAAGTGATGGGGGTAACAGAGGGAGCTGAATCCTTATGGGTTGAGCTTCTCACAGATAGTAAAGAATCTACCAAGCTAATTGTAGGGGTATGCTATAGACCCCCTAATGTAAGCGAAGAGGAGGAGGCCCAGCTCCTGTTGCAAATAGAAAAGGCTGCTAGTTTGGGGCAAGTGATAATAATGGGGGATTTTAATTACCCTGATATTGACTGGGGCAATAGTACTGCCAGGACAGTAAATGGGAACAAGTTTATAAACTTGCTGCATGACAACTTTATGTCACAGGTTGTTGAGGAGCCAACCAGGAACCATGCTATACTAGATCTAGTGATCTCTAATGACCCAGAACGTATAGCAAATGTGCAAGTGGTTGAACCCCTGGGTAATAGTGACCATAATGTTATTTCATTTGATGTTTGGTGCAGGAAACAAATTTACACGGGGGCAACAAAGACAATGAATTTTAGGAAGGCAAATTTTAGCTCCTTAAGGGCAGCGCTTAAGGGCATAGATTGGGGCATTATGTTTTCTGATAAAAACACAGAGCAGAAATGGTTGTCATTTAAAATGATATTAAATCATTACTGTTCTCAATTTATTCCATTAATAAGAAAAAGTAAGAAGTGTTAAGAATCACCCTATGTGGCTTAACTCTGAGGTAAAGAAGTTAATAGGGAGAAAAAGGAAAGCTTTTAAGAAATATAAGTCAGAGGGGACAGTAGCTGCGTTTAATGATTATAAACACTATAACAAGTGTTGTAAAACAGCAATCCGGAAGGCAAAGATAGAAAATGAGGAGCGCATCGCGGCCGAGGCCAAGACTAACCCCAAAAAGTTTTTTAAGTATATTAATAGTAAAAAGATGCAGGTTGAGGGTGTGGCCCCATTGAGTTATAATAACAATATGGTTACAGCGGATACAGAAAAGGCAGATGTGCTTAACCAGTTCTTTTCTTCTGTGTATACAGTAGAGGAGCCAGTGGGCCAAGTCCCACCCAATAGCTGCACTGTTGCCTCAGCTCCAACTACACAGTGGTTGGCACAGGATATGGTGCTTAAAGGGTTACACACGATAAATGTAAACAAGGCACCTGGGCCAGATGGAATACACCCTCGGGTACTGAGAGAGCTAGGGGCAGAATTGCAGTGGCCCTTGTTTCTGATATTCTCAGACTCGCTTTCATCAGGTATGGTACCTAGGGATTGGAAGAAGGCGAATGTCATTCCTATATTTAAAAAGGGAGTAAGATCTCAGCCTGGCAATTATAGGCCTGTAAGTTTGACATCCGTGGTGGGCAAGTTATTTGAAGGCTTGTTAAGGGATCACATTCAAAATTATGTAGTGGAGAATGGCATTATGAGCAGTAATCAGCATGGCTTTATGAAGGACAGGTCATGTCAGACCAATTTAATTGCTTTTTATGATGAGGTAAGTAAGAAGCTGGACAGTGGGGATGCAGTAGATATAATCTATTTGGATTTTGCCAAAGCATTTGATACCGTTCCCCACAAACGACTGCTTTCTAAGCTAAGGCATATTGGTCTTAGTGAAGTCGTTTGCACATGGATAGAAAACTGGCTACAGGATCGGGTACAGAGGGTGGTTGTTAATGGCACATTCTCTACTTGGAATAAGGTTCTCAGTGGGGTCCCTCAGGGTTCTGTACTGGGTCCACTTTTGTTTAATTTGTTCATAAATGACTTAGGGGAGGGTATTATGAGTAATGTATCAGTGTTTGCAGATGACACAAAACTCTGCAGACCAGTCAATTCTATCCAGGATGTGACATCCCTGCAGCAGGATCTTGACCAACTGGCAATCTGGGCAGCTAAGTGGCAGATGAGATTTAATGTGGATAAATGTAAGGTCATGCACCTGGGATGTAAAAATATGCAAGCCCCATATACCCTTAATGGGACTGCACTAGGCAGATCCATAATGGAGAAGGAGCTTGGAGTCCTTGTAGATAATAAACTTGGCTGTAGCAAGCAATGCCAGGCAGCAGCTGCAAGGGCAAACAAGGTTTTGAGCTGTATTAAAAGGGGTATAGATTCACGGGAGGAGGGGGTTATTCTTCCCCTTTACAGAGTGCTGGTAAGGCCCCATCTAGAATATGCTGTTCAGTTTTGGTCTCCAGTGCTCAAAAGGGACATTATTGAGTTAGAGAGGGTCCAGAGAAGGGCAACTAAGCTGGTAACGGGTATGGGAAGTCTCAGTTATGGGGAAAGACTGGCCAAGTTGGGTCTGTTTACAGTGGAGAAGAGGCGCTTAAGAGGTGACATGATAACTATGTATAAATATATAAGGGGATCATATAATAACCTTTCTAATGTTTTATTTACCAGTAGGTCCTTCCAACGGACACGAGGGCACCCACTCCGTTTAGAAGAAGGGAGGTTCCATTTAAACATTCGGAAAGGTTTTTTTACTGTGAGAGCTGTGAAGTTGCTGAATTCCCTCCCCGAATCAGTCGTGCTGGCTGATACATTATATAGCTTTATATAGGGGCTGGATGGATTCTTAGCAAGTGAGGGAATACAGGGTTATGGGAGATAGCTCTCAGTACAAGTGAGGGAATACAGGGGTAGGGGGGATAGCTCTCAGTACAAGTGAGGGAATACAGGGGTAGGGGGGATAGCTCTCAGTACAAGTGAGGGAATACAGGGGTAGGGGGGATAGCTCTCAGTACAAGTGAGGGAATACAGGGGTAGGGGGGATAGCTCTCAGTACAAGTGAGGGAATACAGGGGTAGGGGGGATAGCTCTCGGTACAAGTGAGGGAATACAGGGGTAGGGGGGATAGCTCTCAGTACAAGTGAGGGAATACAGGGGTAGGGGAGATAGCTCTCAGTAATAGTTGATCCAGGGACTGGTCCGATTGCCATCTTGGAGTCAGGAAGGAATTTTTTCCCCTCTGCGTCAAATTAGAGAGGCTTCAGATGGGTTTTTTGCCTTCCTCTGGATCAACTAGTAGTTAGGCAGGTTATATATTGGCACTATGGTTGAATTTGATGGACGTATGTCTTTTTTCAACCCAACTTACTATGTTACCCAACCCTAATCTGCAGAACCTTTACCCGCACCCAACCCTAATCTGCAAAACCTTTACCCGCACCCAACCCTAATCTTCAGAACCTTTTCCCGCACCCAACCCTAATCTGCAGAACCTTTACCCGCACCCAACCCTAATCTGCAGAACCTTTACCCGCACCCAACCCTAATCTGCAGAACCTTTACCCGCACCCAACCCTAATCTGCAGAACCTTTACCCGCACCCAACCCTAATCTGCAGAACCTTTACCCGCACCCAACCCTAATCTGCAGAACCTTTACCCGCACCCAACCCTAATCTGCAGAACCTTTACCCGCACCCAACCCTAATCTGCAGAACCTTTACCTGCACCCAACCCTAATCTGCAGAACCTTTACCCGCACCCAACCCTAATCTTCAGAACCTTTTCCCGCACCCAACCCTAATCTGCAGAACCTTTACCCGCACCCAACCCTAATCTGCAGAACCTTTACCCGCACCCAACCTTAATCTGCAGAGCCTTTACCCGCACCCAACCCTAATCTGCAGAACCTTTACCCGCACCCAACCCTAATCTGCAAAACCTTTACCCGCACCCAACCCTAATCTGCAGAACCTTTACCCGCACCCAACCCTAATCTTCAGAACCTTTACCCGCACCCAACCCTAATCTGCAGAACCTTTACCCGCACCCAACCCTAATCTGCAGAACCTTTTCCCGCACCCAACCCTAATCTGCAGAACCTTTACCCGCACCCAACCCTAATATGCAGAACCTTTACCCGCACCCAACCCTAATCTGCAGAACCTTTAACCGCACCCAACCCTAATCTGCAGAACCTTTACCCGCACCCAACCCTAATCTGCAGAACCTTTACCCGCACCCAACCTTAATCTGCAGAACCTTTAACCGCACCCAACCCTAATCTGCAGAACCTTTACCCGCACCCAACCCTAATCTGCAGAACCTTTACCCGCACCCAATCCTAATCTGCAGAACCTTTACCCGCACCCAACCCTAATCTGCAGAACCTTTACCCGCACCCAACCCTAATCTGCAGAACCTTTACCCGCACCCAACCCTAATCTGCAGAACCTTTACCCGCACCCAACCCTAATCTGCAGAACCTTTACCCGCACCCAACCCTAATCTGCAGAACCTTTACCCGCACCCAACCCCAATCTGCAGAACCTTTACCCGCACCCAACCCTAATCTGCAGAACCTTTACCCGCACCCAACCCTAATCTGCAAAACCTTTACCCGCACCCAACCCTAATCTTCAGAACCTTTACCCGCACCCAACCCTAATCTGCAGAACCTTTACCCGCACCCAACCCCAATCTGCAGAACCTTTACCCGCACCCAACCCTAATCTGCAGAACCTTTACCCACACCCAACCCTAATCTGCAGAACCTTTACCCGCACCCAACCCTAATCTGCAGAACCTTTACCTGCACCCAACCCTAATCTGCAGAACCTTTACCCCGCACCCAACCCTAGTCTTCAGAAACTTTACCCGCACCCAACCCTAATATGCAGAACCTTTACCCGCACCCAACCCTAATCTGCAGAACCTTTACCCCCACCCAACCTTAATCTGCAGAGCCTTTACCCGCACCCAACCCTAATCTGCAGAACCTTTACCCGCACCCAACCCTAATCTGCAAAACCTTTACCCGCACCCAACCCTAATCTGCAGAACCTTTACCCGCACCCAACCCTAATCTGCAGAACCTTTTCCCGCACCCAACCCTAATCTGCAGAACCTTTACCCGCACCCAACCCTAATCTGCAGAACCTTTACCCGCACCCAACCCTAATCTGCAGAACCTTTAACCGCACCCAACCCTAATCTGCAGAACCTTTACCCGCACCCAACCCTAATCTGCAGAACCTTTACCCGCACCCAACCTTAATCTGCAGAACCTTTAACCGCACCCAACCCTAATCTGCAGAACCTTTACCCGCACCCAACCCTAATCTGCAGAACCTTTACCCGCACCCAACCCTAATCTGCAGAACCTTTACCCGCACCCAACCCTAATCTGCAGAACCTTTACCCGCACCCAACCCTAATCTGCAGAACCTTTACCCGCACCCAACCCTAATCTGCAGAACCTTTACCCGCACCCAACCCTAATCTGCAGAACCTTTACCCGCCACCCAACCCCAATCTGCAGAACCTTTACCCGCACCCAACCCTAATCTGCAGAACCTTTACCCGCACCCAACCCTAATCTGCAGAACCTTTACCCGCACCCAACCCTAATCTGCAGAACCTTTACCCGCACCCAACCCTAATCTTCAGAACCTTTACCCGCACCCAACCCTAATATGCAGAACCTTTACCCGCACCCAACCCTAATCTGCAGAACCTTTACCCCCACCCAACCTTAATCTGCAGAGCCTTTACCCGCACCCAACCCTAATCTGCAGAACCTTTACCCGCACCCAACCCTAATCTGCAAAACCTTTACCCGCACCCAACCCTAATCTGCAGAACCTTTACCCGCACCCAACCCTAATCTGCAGAACCTTTACCCGCACCCAACCCTAATCTGCAGAACCTTTACCCGCACCCAACCCTAATCTGCAGAACCTTTACCCGCCCCCAACCCTAATCTGCAGAACCTTTACCCGCACCCAACCCTAATCTGCAGAATTTTTACCCGCACCCAACCCTAATCTGCAGAACCTTTAACCGCACCCAACCCTAATCTGCAGAACCTTTACCCGCACCCAACCCTAATCTGCAGAACCTTTACCCGCACCCAACCCTAATCTGCAGAACCTTTAACCGCACCCAACCCTAATCTGCAGAACCTTTACCCGCACCCAACCCTAATCTGCAGAACCTTTACCCGCACCCAACCCTAATCTGCAGAACCTTTACCCGCACCCAACCCTAATCTGCAGAACCTTTAACCGCACCCAACCCTAATCTGCAGAACCTTTACCCGCACCCAACCCTAATCTTCAGAACCTTTACCCGCACCCAACCCTAATCTGCAGAACTTTTACCCGCACCCAATCCTAATCTTCAGATTAGAGAGATAGACCATTGGACGTGGGCTGATGCCATGCTACTTGAAGGAGGTCCATCTAGTAATGTGGGGAATTGAGAAGGAAGGTGCGTTGTGTGACTCAGTGAGGCACTAGAGTACAATCCACAGAGACAAATCATATTAGTGCTCCTTATAAATGAGCTTTCCTTGTGTTTATAGTGGCAGACATGCAGAGGAGCCAACACATGGACCCCCGGAGCTGGCACCTACTGGCTAAGGCACATCAGTGCATAATTACTTACAATGCAAGATGGCACAGCTCATTAATCAGCCCGATGTGGGCAGACAAGTCCTCAGTGTCAGATTATTTTAGCATTTACATTTCTCACTTTAATAGGTTCTGATTATCCTGTGTATGTCGTACAGTTGATGTGGGTAATGCCTGCCACTAAGTGTCAATGTTAGCTTTCCCTCGCTCTACCTGCGAGCCTGGAATTCCATCACAGCTTACTCTGCAGTTCTTACCTACCCCAGTGTATGTTAATGAGAACTGGAGTAATTAAAAACCAAATTAAATTTCATAAATCTCTTTTCACTTGAGAAAACATAAGCAAGCCGTATGCATAGTAATGTTCCCTAACTGTACAGGGGAGGAGGTCGGGGAACCCCAACACATAATGCTATAGAGTATAGTGATTCTTATTAAGAAGAAGAAACCAATCAGAATTATGTTTGCCGCAGTTAACTGATCAGTGCTATACACTGATTGGTTGCAATAGGCTACTAGTTAGGTAAATCAGGGTTGGGTACTCCTGATGTTCCTGTACTGCAACCCCTGTTTTGTTTAGTGTGGCTCACATTTAGCCAAAGGGGGTTGGCACATATGGATAATTGACGTCTTGTAAATCCCTGGGGGGAAACATACACACTGCATAGTAGCCCAGAGTTGCCTCACAAGGCAGTATCAGACAGGCTGGTGTCTGGGGCCAACCAGGGCTGCCAACCCCCATCACAAACACCTTCACCCCCACCATCCTCCACCCCCACCCTGCACACAATGTGTAACCCCTACTTCCTTCTTGTTGCCACGATCAGGGACGGAGCACCCAAAGTTCCTGCCATGTAGGGGGCCTGTGCCGGTGGGGCCCACCGGGTTTTTTCCAGGGCTCAGTCCGACCCTGATACCCTTTGGATATCTAAATATCCAAAGCAGAGGAAAAAAATATATTTTACCTCAGATGATTTAAGTTAATGCAGTTGGGAAAGCATTTGCAGGAGATTAGTTGCAGTAGGGCAGGGCCTGGGTGACTAACGGGCTTTAGAAGTTTTAGGCAGTAGATGATGAATATTTATCACCAATGGCTGCAATAAGTACAATTGGCTGGGTGGGGGCTGGTGTAGAGAACAGATTATGATCTTTCCTGGGACCATTGGTTCCTTTCCTCCACTGACGTTCAGAGCTGAATCCTCAGATATGGAGGTAGAAACAATAGGCAATGACGATTCAGCCCTAAACACAGATTTTCCTCGGGTGCCTTCAACTTACCGTGTATGCCCACCTTTAGGATTAGTCGCCGCGTATGCCATCCCACCGGCGATTTACATTCTAGCCGTAGGATGGCATTTTGGGGGGAGATTAGCTCTAGTCTGACCATTTGTATTTCTTATCTTTCTACAGAGTCCCTCTCCTATACATCTTCCATTAATTAAACTGCATATAGTATACTAAAGAATCATAAAATTCTAGCAGCATGATATTACCTAAACTGTGTATTTGGAGAAAATCAATATTAACTAGATCATCACAAAGTCCACAAAATAATGTTATCTAAAATGTCATCCAAAAGTTGAGCAAATAACTTTGTTTGAATTAACTATTGATTTTAAACAGTAACACCCAAAAATTCAAGTGTATAAAAGAAATTCCAATATTATGTACTGTTGCCCTGCACTGGTACAACTGGTGTGTTTGCCTCAGAAACACTACTATGGTTTATATACAGAATGCAGCTGTGTAGCCCCGGGGGCAGCCATTCATAGGAGAAAAAGGCACAGGCACTTAGCAGATAACAGATAAAACACCATTGTATTCTACAGAGCTATTAGTTATCTGCTATGTAACCTGTGCCTTTTCGCCTTTTTTCCAGCCTGAATGGCTGCCCCCGTGGCTACACCAGATTATTATATACATACCATAGTAGAGTTACTGTAACAAACACACAACTTTTACCAGTGCAGAGCAACAGTACATTATATTTCATTTACTTTAGAACTTTTTAACTTTTTGGTGTTACTGTTCCTTTAAGATGTACTGCTCACAAACCTGTAATTAGGACAAAAGGCATTACGTATCATAGAATGACTATACACACTGAAATCTGATTGGTGATCTAGCAGGACCACATTATATTTTATTTTAACATATCATGTACAAAGAACAATATAAATAAAGGTCTTCCCACCAATCAGGTAGGACAGAACAACTAGGCTTCGTGTCTGCGTCTGTTCTCTTGCATGCAAAGCATTTTATCCTACAGCTGACAATCCTTTTGCTGCACTACATTTAGGGGCTGATTTACTAATCCACGAATCCGAATGAGAAAAATTCGGATTGGAAAACGAACATTTTGCGACTTTTTCGTATTTTTTGTGATTTTTTTGTCGCCGTTACGACTTTTCCGTAAGTTGCCGCGACTTTTTCGTAACCGTTACGGCTTGCGCGAATTGTCGAGACTTTTTCATAGCCATTACAAATTTCGTGAATCGTCGCGACTTTTTCATTGCCATTATGACTTTTGTGAATTGTCGCGACTTTTTCATAGCCATTGCGACTTTTGGGAATTGTCGCAACTGTCGTATTGAGAGCTCGAAAAAGTCGCAAAGTACCGATCATTACAAAAAAAACGCATTCGGACGCTTTTCGGACGTTCGTGGATTAGTAAATGTGCCCCTATGACTCCTATTTTTGAACTTAACAGTTTTTGGCAGCCCAGATGGGACTGGATGTGATCGAAAGGACCACCCCACAGCGGGTGTGACGCTAGCAACGGAAAATTCCCAAAGCCGGCAGGTAAGCCCTTTGCTTGCTTACCAAGGGTCTTTCCTTTGCAAGTGTCACTAAGTCACACGAGTGGTCTAGAACATCACACAGTCCAGACCACGGACCTCAGCTGTAGGAATAAGTATCCCTCATATCTGTTTTAAGTGTCTGTCATATCCGTGTTAAGTATCTGTCATATTTGTTTAAAGTATCTGTCATGTATATAGGTAGGACAGAACAAGTAGGCTTCGTGTCTGCGTCTGTTCTCTTGCATGCAAAGCATTTTATCCTACAGCTGACAATCCTTTTGCTGCACTACATTTAGACTCCTATTTTTGGACATAACGGTTTTTGGCACCCCAGATGGGACTTCCAGCCGCCCTGCTCTGTAGAGAAGCCATCCTCTCCCTCCATCCCACAATGCTCTGCTTCTCTACTCTTCATAGTAATTCATTGTACATTCATTTTTTTTTTTTTGGCGCTTAAGAGTTATAAAATTCTTCTCCAGAGTTTGGAGGAACAAGAATCCTTAACTCCAGCTTCATCCACACGGCACCACGAGGCTCGGTTGGATGCAGGTTAAACCAGCCTTCCATGGTAAGACCCTGTGCTGTGATCAGGTTGGACAGGGGAACGGTCATTGTTCCCATTTGCCCATTTGCCTTGTCTTTCACCAGAACCTCTAACACCTCATTCCTTGGGTCCTTTAAGGGGAAGCCGAATTTCTGCTTCCACTCCGGGGACCTGGTATCTATGCGGAACTTAGTCTTCCGCTTGGCATCCCGGATCTTCAGCTCTACTCTGGCTGTTGGTATCTCCTCGCTATCATTCAGCTGGAGATCCTTGCCCTTTTGGACTTTTACAAAGAGGATAGTTGATGAAAATGCCTTAATTTGAATTGGCCGGGAGATCTCATTGGCTGTCAGGATCTGATCGAGCATAGCAGCATCTGGCACAGCGCTAATGCTTTCCATCCTGACGTGGAGCCTCCCTGATTCCGCATTCTGCAATGGCAGCCACGTATCAACGACGTCCTGTTCCAGTAGTTTTTCTAAACTGAACTGGCAGCTGCCGTAAAGTTTAGTTTTTCCCACTTCGCGATAAAAGAGGTCAAATTTGACCTTCTGAAGGGGAAGATCGGTAAATATCATCTCATATACTTGGTTCCAAGATGGGTTCAGGCTTCTCTTGGCTAATTTTGTCTTCCCTTTCTTGCCTGCCCCACTTACAACCACGTAGGGTCGGAACCTCTTTGCTATAAAGCCGCGTGAGGCTAAATCTTCTGCCTCCAGTACGCGGACACGGATCACATTCTTGGGCACTTTGAAGTGTAAAACATCCACATCAACTTCTTTCCACATTTTAGTTGATGTGTGGACTGGCTCGACAAAGAAGTAGTCTATGAATTTGTTTGCTGCCTTATCCAGTAATTTCTTTACTCGTGGAATTTGCGTCACTGTTCCAGTCCATTTTATTTTTGTAGCCGGTCGGTCGGGCAGATACCAGGTTACCGCTCCAAACAGTGGTATCTCATCCAACAGCGGTCCCAGTATCACCCGCACTGTTCCACGTAACTCAATGTGATTGGCTCCAAGCTTCAGAAATCGCTTGAAAAGAGCCACTTCAACCTCAATAGGTCCATCAAAGATAATGTCCAAATCCAGGACAATTTGTTCCTTTTCAGTCCGTCTGTGGAACCTCACTGCGGTTATCCGTGGGGGCTTTTCTCCCAAATCGAATTCCAGGAAGCGGAATAACCGCAAGAAAATGGACATCGCACAGATTCGAGGCTGATGCCATTCAATGAGGAAGTTTTTCAAATAACGATTAAAATAAGGCCAGACTTCTGCGAGGAGCTTGTTTTTACGATCGACTTGATCATTTAGCTCCTCTTCTGGCTCATCCTCTTCTTTTTCTTCGTGGGCAGTCACTACTGTTTCTTCCTCTTCAGTGTGGGCTCTCTCTTCCTGGGGGTCTTCATCGCAATAGATCCACCAGAAGACCAGCAGCCCAAGCGCAATGTAACCAATGTGCGCATTAATTTTTCCTAAATAATAGCCCAGGAATACGATTGCAAGGAAACGGAAGGATTTCCGGTTTCCTGCAGTCTCTTCATGCCGTGCCGGTATCCGCTCTTCCTCGCGGGTTAAATAGCATCGGGCAATAATGCACGCAACGGCATATAAGGCAGGCATATCACTTCTGCCATGTAAAAATGCAAGAAAAAATGCAATAGTATATTTAATTATAAAATTATTGATCATTTTAGAAAAATTTAAAAAAACAAAAACCTGGCAGTGTTTCAGGAGTTGTCTCCCTCAACAAAGTCAGATCACAAATGACTGAGATTCTCAAAATGTGCAGCAAAGCCTCCGCACTCTCATTGTGATGTCACAATGGTACAGGGGGAGAGTTGTGATGTCACAATGCAGATCAGCTGATCTCTAGCCAAGCCAGCTGGACCATACCATTCCACGAAGTGGTGCAGGGGGAATTGCAGGGTGATGTCACAATGGTAGAGGGGGAAAGTTGTGATGTCACAATGCAGATCAGCTGATCTCTAGCCAAGCCAGCTGGACTATACCATTCCACAAAGTGGTGCAGGGGGAATTGCAGGGTGATGTCACAATGCCAAACAGCTGCTGATCCCTAGCCAGATAATATCCTGCATTTCATCAAACAATAAATATTAAGTTTACAATATATTCAGTTTAAACTTTTAAATAAATGCATAATTGTGATTCTTTAGCATTTAGCTGTGACTGTTAGACATATAATGGTAATTGTCACGCACATAAGAGTTGACTGTTACACAAATACAGTTGAATGCAGACATATGGGGAGGAGCCCATGGCTAATTGAGTGACAGCCCAATGTTTGGAGGGGGGGTGGGTTAGAGGGTTTTACCAGGTGTCAGCTCCTAATGGCTATTGAGGCCTAATGAATCAGGGACCAGTTTAACACTGGGGAAGTAGGAGGGTGACCAAATTATTAACTTCCTTCCAGTCTTTGTACATTGGTAAAATAAAATGCAACACTGTATTAATATATGCAATATGTTGCTTTCTAACCCGCCTGTTCCTGTAGTATCTGCGCACTATGTATATATATATATATCGAAATGTCTAAATGTAGTGCTTCAAAAGGATTGTCAGATGTAGTATAAAATGCTTTGCATGCAAGAGAACAGACGCAGACACGAAGCCTAGTTTTTCTGTCCTACCTAATTGGTGGGCAGACCTTTATTTTCGGAATTGCACCCAACCCTAATCTGCAGAACCTTTACCCGCACCCAACCCTAATCTGCAGAACCTTTACCCGCACCCAACCCTAATCTGCAGAACCTTTACCCGCACCCAACCCTAATCTGCAGAACCTTTACCCGCACCCAACCCTAATCTGCAGAACCTTTACCCGCACCCAACCCTAATCTGCAGAACCTTTACCCGCACCCGACCCTAATCTGCAGAACCTTTACCCGCACCCAACCCTAATCTGCAGAACCTTTACCCGCACCCAACCCTAATCTGCAGAACCTTTACCCGCACCCAACCCTAATCTGCAGAACCTTTACCCGCACCCAACCCTAATCTGCAGAACCTTTACCCCCACCCACCCTTATCTGCAGAACCTTTACCCGCAGGTTTTGAACCTCAATAAGTTTCTAACTGCACAGCAAGTTTGGGAGCTGCTAGCGAGTGTTGCATGTAATCTAAAGTGTTGCATGTAGATTAAGTGTATAGCAGGCATTAAAAACAAAATAGGCGCTTGGGGTTTACTGTGCATGCTGGGAGTGCTGGTTGAAAGGAGGAAGTAAGTGCAATTATCTAACTGCTGTGTGACTTGTAAGTGCTACCTGGCTGATTGAGCATACTAATTAAGGGAGTGGAGTAAATCTGGTAAATTCTCAACAGACGTTTGGCTGTTCGGTTTGAACCTCAATAAGTTTCTGACTGCACAGCGAGTTTGGGAGCTGCTAGCGAGTGTTACGTGTAATCTAAAGTGTTGCATGTAGATTAAGTGTATAGCAGGCGTTAAAAACAAAAAAGGCGCTTGAAACTTAAAAGGCACTATACAAGGGATTGCACTCGGGAGACTGTAAGTACCCAGTGGCAATATGAGTTGCAGTATGATTGCTGGTGTTACTCAGTGTGCATCTTGCCTCATGTATGTGGTCCTGGAGCAGCAGTTCCATGCAGAATTTACTTGTGAGAGATGCATTTGGGTTTTCCTCTTGGAATCTGAGGTGCAGAATCTAAGGGGGGAACTGGCAGCACTGAGGGCAGCTGCAAGCATGGGGGAGAACAGGAGGCTCACTGAGCAACCACTGGCAGGGGCCGGTGTAGTGGGGGGTGGAAAAGGGACAGTGGAGGTTAATGAGGGAGACAAATTTGTAACAGTTAAGAGGGGCAGTAGGGGACACAAGGGTAGGGGGGCTGGTTCACAGCTTGTACAAACCAACAGATTTGCCGCTTTAGGTGAAGATACTGGGGAAGGCAGCTCTGAGCTGGCATGTATGGAGCGGGCTGACTCTCAGAGCCCCCTGGGAGCCGGCACCTCTAATACAGGTGGGGGGAATAGTGCTAGGAAGGGAAGGCAGGCTATAGTTGTAGGGGATTCAATTATTAGAAAGGTGGATAGTGTAATTTGTCGCAAAGACCCTACATGCCGAACTGTGTGTTGCTTGCCTGGTGCTAGGGTTCGGCATGTGGTGGAACGAGTGGACAGATTGTTGGGAGGGGCTGGGGATGACCCGGCGGTCTTGGTACACATAGGTACCAATGACAAAGTTAGAGGAGGGGGGGAAGTCCTCAAGAACGATTTTAAAAAGCTAGGTGCGAAGTTGAGGGCGAGGACTTCCAAGGTAATTTTCTCAGAGATATTACCTGTGCCACGAGCAACATTAATAAGGCAGCGGGAGCTTAGGGAGATTAATGCGTGGCTGAGAGATTGGTGCAGGGAGGAGGGCTTGGGGTTTCTCCAGAACTGGGCTGATTTCTCAATCGGCTACAAGCTCTTTGCCAGGGATGGGCTGCACCTCAATGATGATGGGGCAGCTGCTTTGGGGGAAAAGATGGCTAGCGGGTTGGAGGAGATTTTAAACTAGGAGTGGGGGGGAGGGTGCAGCGGGAAATTCTGTGGTAGACAGGATAGATGAGGTAGTGGGCATAGTAAGGGAAAATGGGGGAGGAGACTTGCTTCGGGATACTGATAATGGCAGGGAGGCCCATAAGTTGTTTACACGTCATTCTCACGCCGGAACCAGTATTAAATGTATGTTTACCAATGCAAGGAGTCTGACTGGTAAAATGGGAGAGCTGGAGGTACTGGCGTTGGAGCGGAAATATGATGTGATTGGAGATGCTGAAACTTGGTTGAATGAGTCTCATGACTGGGCTGTTAATATTGGGGGGTATACATTGTTTCGGAGGGACAGGGGCAATAGAAAAGGAGGAGGAGTGTGTCTGTTCGTTAAGCAGGAATTAAAAGCAAATATTAAGGAGGAAGTGATGGGGGGAACAGAGGGAGCTGAATCCTTATGGGTTGAGCTTCTCACAGATAGTAAAGAATCTACCAAACTAATTGTAGGGGTATGCTATAGCCCCCCTAATGTAAGCGAAGAGGAGGAGGCCCAGCTCCTGTTGCAAATAGAAAAGGCTGCTAGTTTGGGGCAAGTGATAATAATGGGGGATTTTAATTACCCTGATATTGACTGGGGCAATAGTACTGCCAGGACAGTAAATGCGAACAAGTTTATAAACTTGCTGCATGACAACTTTATGTCACAGGTTGTTGAGGAGCCAACCAGGAACCTGCTATACTAGATCTAGTGATCTCTAATGACCCAGAACGTATAGCAAATGTGCAAGTGGTTGAACCCCTGGGTAATAGTGACCATAATGTTATTTCATTTGATGTTTGGTGCAGGAAACAAATTTACACGGGGGTAACAAAGACAATGAATTTTAGGAAGGCAAATTTTAGCTCCTTAAGGGCTGCGCTTCAGGGCATAGATTGGGGCATTATGTTTTCTGATAAAAACACAGAGCAGAAATGGTTGTCATTTAAAATGATATTAAATCATTACTGTTCTCAATTTATTCCATTAATAAGAAAAAGTAGAAGTGTTAAGAATCACCCTATGTGGCTTAACTCTGAGGTAAAGAAGTTAATAGGGAGAAAAAGGAAAGCTTTTAAGAAATATAAGTCAGAGGGGACAGTAGCTGCGTTTAATGATTATAAACACTATAACAAGTGTTGTAAAACAGCAATCCGGAAGGCAAAGATAGAAAATGAGGAGCGCATCGCGGCCGAGGCCAAGACTAACCCCAAAAAGTTTTTTAAGTATATTAATAGTAAAAAGATGCAGGTTGAGGGTGTGGCCCCATTGAGTTATAGTAACAATATGGTTACAGCGGATACAGAAAAGGCAGATGTGCTTAACCAGTTCTTTTCTTCTGTGTATACAGTAAGGGGAGCCAGTGGGCCAAGTCCCACCCAATAGCTGCACTGTTGCCTCAGCTCCAACTATACAGTGGTTGGCACAGGATATGGTGCTTAAAGGGTTACACAAGATAAATGTAAACAAGGCACCTGGGCCAGATGGAATACACCCTCGGGTACTGAGAGAGCTAGGGGCAGAATTGCAGTGGCCCTTGTTTCTGATATTCTCAGACTCTCTTTCATCAGGTATAGTACCTAGGGATTGGAAGAAGGCGAATGTCATTCCTATATTTAAAAAGGGAGTAAGATCTCAGCCTGGCAATTATAGGCCTGTAAGTTTGATATCTGTGGTGGGCAAGTTATTTGAAGGCTTGTTAAGGGATCACATACAAAATTATGTAGTGGAGAATGCCATTATGAGCAGTAATCAGCATGGCTTTATGAAGGACAGGTCATGTCAGACCAATTTAATTGCTTTTTATGATGTGGTAAGTAAGAAGCTGGACAGTGGGGATGCAGTAGATATAATCTATTTGGATTTTGCCAAAGCATTTGATACCGTTCCCCACAAACGACTGCTTTCTAAGCTAAGGTCTATTGGTCTTAGTGAAGTCGTTTGCACATGGATAGAAAACTGGCTACAGGATCGGGTACAGAGGGGGGTTGTTAATGGCACATTCTCTACTTGGAATAAGGTTCTCAGTGGGGTCCCTTAGGGTTCTGTACTGGGTCCACTTTTGTTTAATTTGTTCATAAATGACTTAGGGGAGGGTATTATGAGTAATGTATCAGTGTTTGCAGATGACACAAAACTCTGCAGACCAGTCAATTCTATCCAGGATGTGACATCCCTGCAGCAGGATCTTGACCAACTGGCAATCTGGGCAGCTAAGTGGCAGATGAGATTTAATGTGGATAAATGTAAGGTCATGCACCTGGGATGTAAAAATATGCAAGCCCCGTATACCCTTAATGGGTCTGCACTAGGCAAATCCATAATGGAGAAGGACCTTGGAGTCCTTGTAGATAATAAACTTGGCTGTAGCAAGCAATGCCAGGCAGCAGCTGCAAGGGCAAACAAGGTTTTGAGCTGTATTAAAAGGGGTATAGATTCACGGGAGGAGGGGGTTATTCTTCCCCTTTACAGAGCGCTGGTAAGGCCCCATCTAGAATATGCTGTTCAGTTTTGGTCTCCAGTGCTCAAACGGGACATTATTGAGTTAGAGAGGGTCCAGAGAAGGGCAACTAAGCTGGTAACGGGTATGGGAAGTCTCAGTTATGGGGAAAGACTGGCCAAGTTGGGTCTGTTTACACTGGAGAAGAGGCGCTTAAGAGGTGACATGATAACTATGTATAAATATATAAAGGGATCTTTTATTAACTTTTCTAATGCTTTATTTACCAGTAGGTCCTTCCAACGGACACGAGGGCACCCACTCCGTTTAGAAGAAGGGAGGTTCCATTTAAATATTCGGAAAGGATTTTTTACTGTGAGAGCTGTGAGGTTCTGGAATTCCCTCCCCGAATCAGTCGTGCTGGCTGATACATTATATAGCTTTATATAGGGGCTGGATGGATTCTTAGCAAGTGAGGGAATTCAGGGGTAGGGGAGATAGCTCTCAGTACAAGTGAGGGAATACAGGGGTAGGGGGGATAGCTCTCAGTACAAGTGAGGGAATACAGGGGTAGGGGGGATAGCTCTCAGTACAAGTAAGGGAATACAGGGGTATGGGAGATAGCTCTCAGTACAAGTGAGGGAATACAGGGGTAGGGGGGATAGCTCTCAGTACAAGTGAGGGAATACAGGGGTATGGGAGATAGCTCTCAGTACAAGTTGATCCAGGGACTGGTCCGATTGCCATCTTGGAGTCAGGAAGGAATTTTTTCCCCTCTGCGTCAAATTAGAGAGGCTTCAGATGGGTTTTTTGCCTTCCTCTGGATCAACTAGTAGTTAGGCAGGTTATATATAGGCATTATGGTTGAACTTGATGGACGTATGTCTTTTTTCAACCCAACTTACTATGTTACCCAACCCTAATCTGCAGAACCTTTACCCGCACTTAACCCTAATCTTCAGAACCTTTACCCGCACCCAACCCTAATCTGCAGAACCTTTACCCGCACCCAACCCTAATCTGCAGAACCTTTTCCCGCACCCAACCCTATTCTTCAGAACCTTTACCCGCACCCAACCCTAATCTGCAGAACCTTTACCCGCACCCAACCCTAATCTGCAGAACCTTTAACCGCACCCAACCCTAATCTGCAGAACCTTTACCCGCACCCAACCCTAATCTTCAGAACCTTTACCCACACCTAACCCTAATCTGCAGAACCTTTACCCGCACCCAACCCTAATCTGCAGAACCTTTACCCGCACCCAACCCTAATCTTCAGATTAGAGAGATAGACCATTGGACGTGGGCTCCTCTACTGACCTGCTCCTCAACTCCTCTCTCATTCCCTCCTCACACGCTCGCATTCAAGACTTTGCAAGGGCTGCCCCCCTTCTCTGGAATTCGCTCCCACAAACTGTCAGACTTTCTACCAATCTCTCTGCCTTCAAGAAATCTCTAAAAACACATTTATTTAGAGAGGCTTACTCTAATCTAGTTTAGCAATACCCTGTGCCCCACCTCTCACAACTCTGGTCATGCCCATTCCCACACCTTGTGTCTCAACCCTTTCTCCTTGTAGATTGTAAGCTCTTTTGGGCAGGGCCCTCTTCACCTCTTGTATCGGTTATTGATTGTTTTATATGTTACTCTGTATGTCCAATGTATGTAACCCACTTATTGTACAGCGCTGCGGAATATGTTGGCGCTTTATAAATAAATGTTAATGTAATGTAATGTAATGCCATGCTACTTGAAGGAGGTCCATCTAGTAATGTGGGGAATTGAGAAGGAAGGTGCGTTGTGTGACTCAGTGAGGCACTAGAGTACAATCCACAGAGACAAATCATATTAGTGCTCCTTATAAATGAGCTTTCCTTGTGTTTATAGTGGCAGACATGCAGAGGAGCCAACACATGGACCCCCGGAGCTGGCACCTACTGGCTAAGGCACATCAGTGCATAATTACTTACAATGCAAGATGGCACAGCTCATTAATCAGCCCGATGTGGGCAGACAAGTCCTCAGTGTCAGATTATTTTAGCATTTACATTTCTCACTTTAATAGGTTCTGATTATCCTGTGTATGTCGTTCAGTTGATGTGGGTAATGCCTGCCACTAAGTGTCAATGTTAGCTTTCCCTCGCTCTACCTGCGAGCCTGGAATTCCATCACAGCTTACTCTGCAGTTCTTACCTACCCCAGTGTATGTTAATGAGAACTGGAGTAATTAAAAACCAAATTAAATTTCATAAATCTCTTTTCACTTGAGAAAACATAAGCAAGCCGTATGCATAGTAATGTTCCCTAACTGTACAGGGGAGGAGGTCGGGGAACCCCAACACATAATGCTATAGAGTATAGTGATTCTTATTAAGAAGAAGAAACCAATCAGAATTATGTTTGCCGCAGTTAAGTGATCAGTGCTATACACTGATTGGTTGCAATAGGCTACTAGTTAGGTAAATCAGGGTTGGGGTACTCCTGATGTTCCTGTACTGCAACCCCTGGAGTGTTTAGTGTGGCTCACATTTAGCCAAAGGGGGTTGGCACTTATGGATAATTGATGTCTTGTAAATCCCTGGGGGGAAACATACACACTGCATAGTAGCCCAGAGTTGCCTCACAAGGCAGTATCAGACAGGCTGGTGTCTGGGGCCAACCAGGGCTGCCAACCCCCATCACAAACTCCTTCACCCCCACCATCCTCCACCCCCACCCTGCACACAATGTGTAACCCCTACTTCCTTCCTGTGGCCACGATCAGGGACGGAGCACCCAAAGTTCCTGCCATGTAGGGGGCCTGTGCCGGTGGGGCCCACTGGGTTTTTTCCAGGGCCCAGTCCGACCCTGATACCCTTTGGATATCTAAATATCCAAAGCAGAGGAAAAAAATATATTTTACCTCAGATGATTTAAGTTAATGCAGTTGGGAAAGCATTTGCAGGAGATTAGTTGCAGTAGGGCAGGGCCTGGGTGACTAACGGACTTTAGAAGTTTTAGGCAGTAGATGATGAATATTTATCACCAATGGCTGCAATAAGTACAATAGGCTGGGTGGGGGCTGGTGTAGAGAACAGATTATGATCTTTCCTGGGACCATTGGTTCCTTTCCTCCACTGACGTTCAGAGCTGAATCCTCAGATATGGAGGTAGAATCAATAGGCAATGACGATTCAGCCCTAAACACAGATTTTCCTCGGGTGCCTTCAACTTACCGTGTATGCCCACCTTTAGGATTAGTCGCTGCGACTTCGGCAAATCGCGCCGCCGCGTATGCCATCCCACCGGCAATTTACATTCTAGCCGTAGGATGGCATTTTGGGGGGAGATTAGCTCTAGTCTTACCATTTATATTGCTTATCTTTCTACAGAGTCCCTCTCCTATACATCTTCCATTAATTAAAGGCACAGGTACTTAGCAGATAACAGATAAAACACTATTGTATTCTACAGAGCTTATCCGTTATCTGCTATGTAACCTGTGCCTTTTCTCCTTTTTTCCAACTTGAATGGCTGCCCCCGTGGCTACACCAGGTTATTATATACAAACCATAGTAGCGTTACTTAAGCAAACACACAAATTTTACCAGTGCAGAGCAACAGTACATTTATTTCATTTACTTTAGAACTCTTTAACTTTTTGGTGTTACTGTTCCTTTAAGATGTACTGCTCACAAACCTGTAATTAGGACAAAAGGCATTACGTATCATAGAATGACTATACACACTGAAATCTGATTGGTGATCTAGCAGGACCACATTATATTTTATTTTAACATCATGTACAAAGAACAATATAAATAAAGGTCTGCCCACCAATCAGGTAGGACAGAACAACTAGGCTTCGTGTCTGCGTCTGTTCTCTTGCATGCAAAGCATTTTATGCTACAGCTGACAGTCCTTTTGCTGCACTACATTTAGACTCCTATTTTTGGACTTAACAGTTTTTGGCACCCCAGATGGGACTGGATGTGATCGAAAGGACCACCACACAGCGGGTGTGACTCTAGCAACGGAAAATTCCCAAAGCCGGCAGGTAAGCCCTTTGCTTGCTTACCAAGGGTCTTTCCTTTGCAAGTGTCACTAAGTCACACGAGTGGTCTAGAACATCACACAGTCAAGACCACAGACCTCAGCTGTAGGAATAAGTATCCTTCATATCTGTTTTAAGTGTCAGTCATATCCGTGTTAAGTATCTGTCATATATATAGGTAGGACAGAACAACTAGGCTTCGTGTCTGCGTCTGTTCTCTTGCATGCAAAGCATTTTATCCTACAGCTGACAATCCTTTTGCTGCACTACATTTAGACTCCTATTTTCGGACATAACAGTTTTTGGCACCCCAGATGGGACTTCCAGCCGCCCTGCTCTGTAGAGAAGCCATCCTCTCCCTCCATCCCACAATGCTCTGCTTCTCTACTCTTCATAGTAATTCATTGTTCATTCATTTTTTTTTTTGTCGCTTAAGAGTTATAAAATTCTGCTCCAGAGTTTGGAGGAACAAGAATCCTTAACTCCAGCTTCATCCACACAGCACCACGAGGCTCGGTTGGATGCAGGTTAAACCAGCCTTCCATGGTAAGACCCTGTGCTGTGATCAGGTTGGACAGGGGAACGGTCATTGTTCCCATTTGCCCATTTGCCTTGTCTTTCACCAGAACCTCTAACACCTCATTCCTTGGGTCCTTTAAGGGGAAGCCGAATTTCTGCTTCCACTCCGGGGACCTGGTATCTATGCGGAACTTAGTCTTCCGCTTGGCATCCCGGATCTTCAGCTCTACTCTGGCTGTTGGTATCTCCTCGCTATCATTCAGCTGGAGATCCTTGCCCTTTTGGACTTTTACAAAGAGGATAGTTGATGAAAATGCCTTAATTTGAATTGGCCGGGAGATCTCATTGGCTGTCAGGATCTGATCGAGCATAGCAGCATCTGGCACAGCGCTAATGCTTTCCATCCTGACGTGGAGCCTCCCTGATTCCGCATTCTGCAATGGCAGCCACGTATCAACGACGTCCTGTTCCAGTAGTTTTTCTAAACTGAACTGGCAGCTGCCGTAAAGTTTAGTTTTTCCCACTTCGCGATAAAAGAGGTCAAATTTGACCTTCTGAAGGGGAAGATCGGTAAATATCATCTCATATACTTGGTTCCAAGATGGGTTCAGGCTTCTCTTGGCTAATTTTGTCTTCCCTTTCTTGCCTGCCCCACTTACAACCACGTAGGGTCGGAACCTCTTTGCTATAAAGCCGCGTGAGGCTAAATCTTCTGCCTCCAGTACGCGGACACGGATCACATTCTTGGGCACTTTGAAGTGTAAAACATCCACATCAACTTCTTTCCACATTTTAGTTGATGTGTGGACTGGCTCGACAAAGAAGTAGTCTATGAATTTGTTTGCTGCCTTATCCAGTAATTTCTTTACTCGTGGAATTTGCGTCACGGTTCCAGTCCATTTTATTTTTGTAGCCGGTCGGTCGGGCAGATACCAGGTTACCGCTCCAAACAGTGGTATCTCATCCAACAGCGGTCCCAGTATCACCCGCACTGTTCCACGTAACTCAATGTGATTGGCTCCAAGCTTCAGAAATCGCTTGAAAAGAGCCACTTCAACCTCAATAGGTCCATCAAAGATAATGTCCAAATCCAGGACAATTTGTTCCTTTTCAGTCCGTCTGTGGAACCTCACTGCGGTTATCCGTGGGGGCTTTTCTCCCAAATCGAATTCCAGGAAGCGGAATAACCGCAAGAAAATGGACATCGCACAGATTCGAGGCTGATGCCATTCAATGAGGAAGTTTTTCAAATAACGATTAAAATAAGGCCAGACTTCTGCGAGGAGCTTGTTTTTACGATCGACTTGATCATTTAGCTCCTCTTCTGGCTCATCCTCTTCTTTTTCTTCGTGGGCAGTCACTACTGTTTCTTCCTCTTCAGTGTGGGCTCTCTCTTCCTGGGGGTCTTCATCGCAATAGATCCACCAGAAGACCAGCAGCCCAAGCGCAATGTAACCAATGTGCGCATTAATTTTTCCTAAATAATAGCCCAGCAATACGATTGCAAGGAAACGGAAGGATTTCCGGTTTCCTGCAGTCTCTTCATGCCGTGCCGGTATCCGCTCTTCCTCGCGGGTTAAATAGCATCGGGCAATAATGCACGCAACGGCATATAAGGCAGGCATATCACTTCTGCCATGTAAAAATGCAAGAAAAAATGCAATAGTATATTTAATTATAAAATTATTGATCATTTTAGAAAAATTTAAAAAAACAAAAACCTGGCAGTGTTTCAGGAGTTGTCTCCCTCAACAAAGTCAGATCACAAATGACTGAGATTCTCAGAATGTGCAGCAACTCCGCCCTCTCATTGTGATGTCACAATGGTACAGGGGGAAAGTTGTGATGTCACAATGCAGATCAGCTGATCTCTAGCCAAGCCAGCTGGACTATACCATTCCACAAAGTGGTGCAGGGGGAATTGCAGGGTGATGTCACAATGGTACAGGGGGAGAGTTGTGATGTCACAATGCAGATCAGCTGATCTCTAGCCAAGCCAGCTGGACTATACCATTCCACAAAGTGGTGCAGGGGGAATTGCAGCGTGATGTCACAATGCCAAACAGCTGCTGATCCCTAGCCAGATAATATCCTGCATTTCATCAAACAATAAATATTCAGTTTACAATATATTCAGTTTAAACTTATAAATAAACACACAATTGTGATTCTTTAGCATTTAGCTGTGACTGTTAGACATATAATGGTAATAGTCACGCACATAAGAGTTGACTGTTACACAAATACAGTTGAATGCAGACATATGGGGAGGAGCCCATGGTTAACTGAGTGACAGCCCAATGTTTGGAGGGGTGGGGGGGATTAGAGGGTTTTACCAGGTGTCAGCTCCTAATGGCTATTGAGGCCTAATGAATCAGGGACCAGTTTAACACTGGGGAAGTAGAAGGGTGACCAAATTATTAACTTCCTTCCAGTCTTTGTACGTTGGTAAAATAAAATGCAACTGTGTATTAATATATGCAATATGTTGCTTTCTAACCCGCCTATTCCTGTAGTAGCTGCGCTATTAATTCTACTTACACGCTAATGTAAATGTATATTAAATGATATTATTACATATATATGTATTAAAAACTGCGAAGTCCAAAAATAGGAGTCTAAATGTAGTGCATCAAAAGGACTGTCAGCTGTAGGATAAAATGCTTTGCATGCAAGAGAACAGATGCAGATACGAAGCCTAGTTGTTCTGTCCTACCTGATTGGTGGGAAGACCTTTATTTACGGAATTGCAATAAGCAAGCCGTATTCATAGTAATGTTCCCTAACTGTACAGGGGAGGAGGTCGGGGAACCCCAACACATAATGCTGAGTATAGAGTGTGTGCTCTTCCATGGAGGTGATTCTTATTAAGGAGAAGAAGTAACCAATCAGAATTATGTTTGCCACAGTTAACTGATCAGTGCTATACACTGATTGGTTGCAATAGGCTACTAGTTAGAGTAAATCAGGGTTGGGTACTCCTGATGTTCCTGTACTGCAACCCCTGGAGTGTTTAGTGTGGCTCACATTTAGCCAAAGGGGGTTGGCACTTATGGATAATTGACGTCTGGTAAATCCCTGGGGGGAAACATACACACTGCATAGTAGCCCAGAGTTGCCTCACAAGGCAGTATCAGACAGGCTGGTGTCTGGGGCCAACCAGGGCTGCCAACCCCCATCACAAACTCCTTCACCCCCACCATCCTCCACCCCCACCCTGCACACAATGTGTAACCCCTACTTCCTTCCTGTGGCCACGATCAGGGACGGAGCACCCAAAGTTCCTGTCATGTAGGGGGTATGTGCTGGTGCCCACCCGTTTTTTTCCAGGGCCCAGTCTGACCCTTTATCTAAATATCCAAAGCACAGGACTAACATTAATGCAGTTGGGAAAGCATTTGCAGGAGATTAGTTGCAGTAGAGCATATTTACCATGGGTGACTAATGGGCTTTAGAAATTTTAGGCAGTAGATCATGAATATTTCTTATCAAAGTACAATAGACTGGGGGCTGGTGTAGAAAAGGTGGCCATACACCTTACAATTACGATCTTTCCTGCGACCATTGGTTCTTTTCCTCCACTGACGTTCAGAGCTGAATCCTCAGATATGGAGGTAGAAAAAATAGGGAATGAAGATTCAGCCCTAAACACAGATTTTGCTTGGGCGCCTTCAACTTACCGTGTATGCCCACCTTTAGGGATGTGCTGAATCCAGGGTTTGGTTTAGGATTCAGCCAAATTCTAGCACCTATAATCATGCCCTATTGGCCCAGGGGAATCTTGGGTACTCTCTAGGGTAAAAATAGGTGGGAATACTGTGCCTATGCTTATTGGAGGGTTGATAGAGAAGAGTGGACGATACAAAGGAGCTTTAATAGGAGCCATCAGTAGTTTTTAGAAGTCATCAGTAAAGAAGTGCCACAAGGTAAGGAGAACAGTTTTGTATAAGTTTGGAAGAGGGACCTTGTAAATAAGGATCTATTTAGTGTAGGCTAGTCCCTGTTATAGGTGTGTGTTCCACCAGGGAGTAGGCTTTGTATCCCTAGGCCACCAACTGCCACACTGTAGGGGCCCAAGTGGTTAGGCCCAGTGCAATGAAGAATCCCTAAAAGGTAACACTGCAAGCTCTGGAATGCTGGGGCTGGACAGCTTTGAATGAGCTGTTCCTATGTGTGATGATTGATCAAAGTGAAGAATACTTATTGAACCAATGGCAGCCATACTATCTCGAGAAATTGTGCAATGTGTATTAGCTTGTAGTACACAGACATAAAATAGAAATAGAATTAAATAGAATGGTAATTAAAATAAGTAATCCGTTTTTTGGTGGCACTGGTCTTTGAAAAAGAATGAAAGATTGGAATGACTGTGTTGGAATAACGCACGCTCCTTTCTAAAGTTCAATTAAACGGCGTCTCTTAAAGATTTAATCAAACGTTGCAGCATTCGCAACATACAAATGTGCTTGTCTTCTAAATTGATTTTTCCTCTGTGTGCATTCTTTGACTAATGAAAGAGCTGATTTAAGTGTAAAATGTTCCCCGTAATTAGAACCCGCAGCCTGATTTACTCTGTGCAATTTACAGACAAAGCAATAGAAAAGCAAAGGGAAGGCAGGCTCTATGAAGCAAGTACAGAAACGTCACCATGGGCCCATTGGAAATAATGTATAAATAATTTAAAAAAAAAAAAAGATCTAAATAAAAAAAGACACTAAACCTTCAACCCACAAATTCTCTACAAGGCCCCACAAGGTCCATACTTACAAATGAGTTGGACTGGTAGTAGCAGGAGACCCTTGTAGCCCAGGTTCCAGATGATCATGGATTCCTTTATGTTCCCTGTGTTTAATAGCAACATTCTGAAGTACCTCAGGGGGTACTAGAGCAGTTTCTCACCGGTGCTAGAAGCTGGAAGTAAGATGTCCATATATCAAACAGCCCTTGTCCACTAGGGTACTTTGGCCTGCTCTGGTACAGTCTGACAAGTGTCATTAACAGCGCTAAATTCCATATTCTTTCTTCTATATAGTAACATAGTAAGTTAAGTTGAAAAAAGACACACGTCCATTGAGTTCAACCATAATGCCTATATATAACCTGCCTAACTGCTAGTTGATCCAGAGGAAGGAGAAAACCCCATCTGAAGCCTCTCTAATTTGTCGCAGAAGGGGAAAAATTCCAATCGAACCAGTCCTTGGATCAACTTGTACTGAGAGCTATCTACCATAACCCTGTATTCCTTCACTTGTACTGAGAGCTATCTCCCCTACCCCTGTATTCCCTCACTTGTACTGAGAGCTATCTCCCCTACCCCTGTATTCCCTCACTTGTACTGAGAGCTATCTCCCCTACCCCTGTATTCCCTCACTTGTACTGAGAGCTATCTCCCATAACCCTGTATTCCCTCACTTGTACTGAGAGCTATCTCCCCTACCCCTGTATTCCCTCACTTGTACTGAGAGCTATCTCCCCTACCCCTGTATTCCCTCACTTGTACTGAGAGCTATCCCCCCTACCCCTCTATTCCCTCACTTGTACTGAGAGCTATCCCCCCTACCCCTGTATTCCCTCACTTGTACTGAGAGCTATCTCCCCTACCCCTGTATTCCCTCACTTGTACTGAGAGCTATCTCCCCTACCCCTGTATTCCCTCACTTGTACTGAGAGCTATCTCCCCTACCCCTGTATTCCCTCACTTGTACTGAGAGCTATCTCCCCTACCCCTGTATTCCCTCACTTGTACCGAGAGCTATCCCCCCTACCCCTGTATTCCCTCACTTGTACTGAGAGCTATCCCCCCTACCCCTGTATTCCCTCACTTGTACTGAGAGCTATCTCCCATAACCCTGTATTCCCTCACTTGTACTGAGAGCTATCTCCCATACCCCTGTATTCCCTCACTTGTACTGAGAGTTATCCCCCCTACCCCTGTATTCCCTCACTTGTACTGAGAGCTATCTCCCCTACCCCTGTATTCCCTCGTTTGTACTAAGAGCTATCTCCCCTACCCCTGTATTCCCTCACTTGTACTGAGAGCTATCCCCCATACCCCTGTATTCCCTCACTTGTACTGAGAGCTATCTCCCCTACCCCTGTATTCCCTCACTTAGTAACATAGTAACATAGTAACATAGTAAGTTGGGTTGAAAAAAGACATACGTCCATCAAGTTCAACCATAATGCCTATACCTAACCTGCCTAACTACAAGTTGATCCAGAGGAAGGCAAAAAACCCCATCTGAAGCCTCTCTAATTTGCCTCAGAGGGGAAAAAATTCCTTCCTGACTCCAAGATGGCAATCGGACCAGTCCCTGTATCAACTTGTACTAAGAGCTATCTCCCATAACCGTGTATTCCCTCACTTGCTAAGAATCCATCCAGCCCCTTCTTAAAGCTATATAATGTATCAGCCAGTACGACTGATTCGGGGAGGGAATTCCACAACTTCACAGCTCTCACTGTAAAAAATCCTTTCCGAATATTTAAATGGAACCTCCCTTCTTCTAAACGTAGTGGGTGCCCTCGTGTCCGTTGGAAGGACCTACTGGTAAATAAAACATTAGAGAGGTTATTATATGATCCCCTTTATATATTTATACATAGTTATCATGTCACCTCTTAAGCGCCTCTTCTCCAGTGTAAACAGACCCAACTTGGCCAGTCTTTCTTCATAACCGAGACTTTCCATACCCTTTACCAGCTTAGTTGCCCTTCTCTGGACCCTCTCTAGCTCAATAATGTCCCGTTTGAGCACTGGAGACCAAAACTGAACAGCATATTCTAGATGGGGCCTTACCAGTGCTCTGTAAAGGGGAAGAATAACCCCCTCCTCCCGTGAATCTATACCCCTTTTAATACAGCTCAGAACCTTGTTTGCCCTTGCAGCTGCTGCCTGGCATTGCTTGCTACAGCCAAGTTTATTATCTACAAGGACTCCAAGATCCTTCTCCATTATGGATTTGCCTAGTGCAGTCCCATTAAGGTTATACGGGGCTTGCATATTTTTACATCCCAGGTGCATGACCTTACATTTATCCACATTAAATCTCATCTGCCACTTAGCTGCCCAGATTGCCAGTTGGTCAAGATCCTGCTGCAGGGATGTCACATCCTGGATAGAATTGACTGGTCTGCAGAGTTTTGTGTCATCTGCAAACACTGATACATTACTCATAATACCCTCCCCTAAGTCATTTATGAACAAATTAAACAAAAGTGGACCCAGTACAGAACCCTGAGGGACCCCACTGAGAACCTTACTCCAAGTAGAGAATGTGCCATTAACAACCACCCTCTGTACCCGATCCTGTAGCCAGTTTTCTATCCATGTGCAAACGACTTCACTAAGACCAATAGACCTTAGCTTAGAAAGCAGTCGTTTGTGGGGAACGGTATCAAATGCTTTGGCAAAATCCAAATAGATTATATCTACTGCATCCCCACTGTCCAGCTTCTTACTTACCTCATCATAAAAAGCAATTAAATTGGTCTGACATGACCTGTCCTTCATAAAGCCATGCTGATTACTGCTCATAATGCCATTCTCCACTACATAATTTTGAATGTGATCCCTTAACAAGCCTTCAAATAACTTGCCCACCACGGATGTCAAACTTACAGGCCTATAATTGCCAGGCTGAGATCTTATTCCCTTTTTAAATATGGGAGTGACATTCGCTTTCTTCCAATCACTAGGTACCATACCTGATGAAAGCGAGTCTGAGAATATCAGAAACAAGGGCCACTGCAATTCTGCCCCTAGCTCTCTCAGTACCCGAGGGTGTATTCCATCTGGCCCAGGTGCCTTGTTTACATTTATCGTGTGTAACCCTTTAAGCACCATATCCTGTGCCAACCACTGTGTAGTTGGAGCTGAGGCAACAGTGAAGCTATTGGGTGAGACTTGGCCCACTGGCTCCTCTACTGTATACACACTTGTACTGAGAGCTATCTCCCCTACCCCTGTATTCCCTCGTTTGTACTGAGAGCTATCTCCCATACCCCTGTATTCCCTCACTTGTACTGAGAGCTATCCCCCCTACCCCTGTATTCCCTCACTTGTACTGAGAGCTATCTCCCATACCCCTGTATTCCCTCACTTGTACTGAGAGCTATCTCCCCTACCCCTGTATTCCCTCGTTTGTACTGAGAGCTATCTCCCCTACCCCTGTATTCCCTCACTTGTACTGAGAGCTATCTCCCCTACCCCTGTATTCCCTCGTTTGTACTGAGAGCTATCTCCCATACCCCTGTATTCCCTCGTTTGTACTGAGAGCTATCTCCCATACCCCTGTATTCCCTCACTTGTACTGAGAGCTATCCCCCATACCCCTGTATTCCCTCACTTGTACTGAGAGCTATCTCCCATACCCCTGTATTCCCTCACTTGTACTGAGAGCTATCCCCCCTACCCCTGTATTCCCTCACTTGTACTGAGAGCTATCTCCCATACCCCTGTATTCCCTCACTTGTACTGAGAGCTATCTCCCCTACCCCTGTATTCCCTCGTTTGTACTGAGAGCTATCTCCCCTACCCCTGTATTCCCTCACTTGTACTGAGAGCTATCTCCCCTACCCCTGTATTCCCTCACTTGTACTGAGAGTTATCTCCCATACCCCTGTATTCCCTCGTTTGTACTGAGAGCTATCTCCCATACCCCTGTATTCCCTCGTTTGTACTGAGAGCTATCTCCCATACCCCTGTATTCCCTCACTTGTACTGAGAGCTATCCCCCATACCCCTGTATTCCCTCACTTGTACTGAGAGCTATCTACCATAACCCTGTAGTCAATGATTGCACTGGATAAGGTTGTTGGAGAGCCAGCGGATAATCATAAAACTCACTTGAATAAAATTCTTTTTAGAACATTTATAAAGTTTCAAAGACTGACGAGTTATTATACTGACAGCCCTGTCACACGTATAGTATTTCTTAACAAAACAAAATCTTTTTGTGACTGCTTCTTTCTAATGGGAGAAGTTTTGGATTCTTTGACTTGACTTGAATGACAGGAGCCTTAATTGACTGCCCTGCTAGGACCAATGGAAAATAACGACTTCGTAATAAATTGGCTTGTGTTCTGCAGGCTCTGAGTGACAGGGACACCAGCATTTGGCTTCACGACAACAGGAAAAAGTATCCATGTGGCAAATTAACTTTAGTGCAGAGAAGTTGGGGCTTGTCGGAATATACATCTCCCCTCTCCGGATCCACTTTACCAACAGATACATCGTCTCTCTTCCTTCTTTCCTTCCCTAATGAGCTGTCACAAGTCTGAGGGACCATTATTGAAGTGAGACAATGGCGCCCAGACTCCAGCAGAGAATGTGACGAAAAGAAAAAGATCAATTTCTCAAGCTATTATTATGGTTGCGCCAGTGGCGTAACTAGATGTAACTGGGCCCCACAGCAAAACCAATTTAAGACATTGGTAAATTGACCTATTTTTATGAAATATATTACAATTTATCATTAATTAGGGCCCCACTGAGTCCCCTACACTCATTTCCCAGAGAGGGCCGCTCTGGAATAAACTGGCAGGTTGGCACAGAGGAGGCTTTAAATGAAGTTGCTGATTAAGGGCAGTTTGGTTTAATAACCAATGTTCAAGTTGGGCTTCAGCTGCACTTTAATTTTATTTCCCAGACCTTCTATGTTTCATTATATTTGATCTGCTATTAATTGTTCCTTCTCCTATTTACTCACAGCTCAAAGCTCCCTAAGGATATTGCCAGCTATATTAAACACATTACGTACATTGGTACCATGAGTCAGTGGAAAGTTGGCTTTTCAACACCACTTTCAGATCAATATACGTAGAACTAGATTCGGGGCTCATACCCGCTGATACGCTTCATGCGCCGCTGCTAAGATGGCTTCCTAGGCTATTTACTATTTCTCCAAAGCCATTTATTTTATAATTTTATGCAATAATCTTTCCCATTTCCATTAAGTTCATCATGACACAGGTTTTTGCAGTTTAAAATTGAGGAAAATTCACATAATCTGCTATTTTCTTAGTAACTCATCTGCAGGCTTAAGCAAATGCCAACTGCAAAAACTGGGCACATTAACGCTTCTTATGAAAGAATTTGTTGGCTTGCTATTTTCCCACTCAAGCCAAAATTCTACAAATAAAGTCTCATATTATTAATATTTTCCGTTGTGTGTTCCATGTTGTACAGCAGTTGCTGGCAGGTCTGGTTCCTCAATTAGGGATACACTGTATCAAGGATTCGGTTCGGGATTCAGCCACCATACCCCTTTGTGCATTGGGGAGCCAATGTTCATAAACGGCGCAAAAACCTTTCTGGCTTTGAAACCTTCAATGTATGATTTTGGAAGCCTTCCATAGGACTCAATGGCACTCGAGAGATCCAACCAGGCCCAAGGAAAGTCTCCCATAGGGCTCAATGGCACTCTGCAGCTCCAACCCGGCCCAAGGAAAGTCTCCCATAGGGCTCAATGGCACTCTGCAGCTCCAACCCGGCCCAAGGAAAGTCTCCCATAGGGCTCAATGGCACTCTGCAGCTCCAACCTGACCCAAGGAAAGTCTCCCATAGGGCTCAATGGCACTCTGCAGCTCCAACCCGGCCCAAGGAAAGTCTCCCATAGGGCTCAATGGCACTCTGCAGCTCCAACCCGGCCCAAGGAAAGTCTCCCATAGGGCTCAATGGCACTCTGCAGCTCCAACCCGGCCCAAGGAAAGTCTCCCATAGGGCTCAATGGCACTCTGCAGTTCCAACCCGGCCCAAGGAAAGTCTCCCATAGGGCTCAATGGCACTCTGCAGCTCCAACCCGGCCCAAGGAAAGTCTCCCATAGGGCTCAATGGCACTCTGCAGCTCCAACCCGGCCCAAGGAAAGTCTCCCATAGGGCTCAATGGCACTCTGCAGCTCCAACCCGGCCCAAGGAAAGCCTTCCATAGGGCTCAATGACACTCTGCAGCTCCAACCCGGCCCAAGGAAAGTCTCCCATAGGGCTCAATGGCACTCTGCAGCTCCAACCCGGCCCAAGGAAAGTCTCCCATAGGGCTCAATGGCACTCTGCAGCTCCAACCCGGCCCAAGGAAAGTCACAATGCCGAAGCTTGAATGAATTCCAAAATAGTACGACTTTTTCGTGGAAATTGACGAAAACCATGACATAGTTGTGGAATTTTAATGAAATTATCGTGGACATTATGAAAAGTTGCTACTTGCGTTTGTATAACTTGCTTTTATAGTTTGACTGTGCCACACTGATACTCATTTATTTACCCTAAACAACTAGTTGGAGGCTCTTACTTGTATCTTTCCATAATCTTTATATTACTCTTATCCATCAGCAGTTGGATTAGCTGTAACCTGCTGCCTGGGAGCGTGCCGGACAGTAAAGGTCCCCATACACGGGCCGACTATAGCTGCCGATATCGGTCCCTTGGACCGATTCGGCAGTTAATCGGCCCGTGTATGGGGAGAGCAGAGGGGCCTGGCCGACCGATATCTGTCCTGAAATTGGCCAGATCTCGATCGGCCAGGTTAGAAAATCCGGTCGGATCGGGGACCGCATCGGCTCGTTGATGCGGTCCCCGATCCGACTGCCCCATTGCCGCCCACACAATCCGATCGTTTGGCCACAGGGCCAAACGATCGGATTTTTTTTTTTTACCTAAAGGCTCCCAGATATCGCCCACCCGTAGGTGGGAATATCGGGGGAAGATCCGCTCACTTGGCGATATCGCCAAGCGAGCGGATCTGCTCGTGTATGGCCACCTTAAGGCAATGGCACGTGGGCACGTATAAGTGAGGGGACAGGAGATATAGCGGCTGGAGCTATTATTGTGTTAAACTGTTGTACATGGGAACCTTAGGGTAGACAGGAGGCCTAAGCAAGACTTACACACAAACATTTATGATGGAGTCTTAGTTCTAAAGACCTTCAGCCCATCTGGCTGGGTATCTCTGACATCCCTGCTCTTATATCATTGTGCCCTTGCCAGGCCTTCAGGGTCGATAAGGAAGCAAATTAGGGACATCATGGCACCTTGGTGGAAGATTCAAGATTAAATGATTCCTACTGTCACCGATGCATGGCCCGACTATAGGGCTACATCCCGAGTAGTTCCTTGGAGGTTCTCGGACTCTCTAATTCCTGACGTCCCTGGACCACTGCCCTTACCAGCTGCCATTCATTCCATACAGAGGACTGTGCTACGATGACAATGAATGCTAAACTGCCAACAATTACACAACAGAAACTGGCTAATCAGTTGCAGTCATCATGTCGGTACTTACTATAATGTGATTTGACAAATGGCAGTTACCGTACGTGACCTTTTCAGGTGGATGTGTCCCCTGCTGTATCTGTGATGTCTATGAAATTAGAAGTGCAAACTTTGTTCTATCCTCGCCTACAATTAGGCAATAACCTCTGCACACAGTGCTCTTTCATCCAGTTCTGCTCATCAGCTTTCTTCTCTGTATACATATCCGAGATAAAATGATTTTGCTTGGTGCAAGTCAAAGGAGGTTTTCACCTCTTCTCTATTTCCAGCATCACAGACACAGGCACTCAGTATGTATCTTGGCTAGAACAGGCCTTCCTAGGCTAGTGAGCAGTAGAACATGGGCCACACTGAACTCTCTCCCCCAGAAGGTCTTTGCTAAGTGGAAAAGGAAGGTGGGGTGTTGTTAAACTACACATTTCTTGCTCTTGTGTAAACCAGAGGTTCTAGTAAATTAAATAACAGCAGGCTTTATAGTCAAAGCATCCACAGGGTTACTGCTCACAGGTAAAATGAGGAGGTTGGGTGGGGGCCCCTGTGGGGGGTTAGGGAGGCTCAGCTGGGCCCCTGCGGGGGGTTAGGGGGTGCGGGGGACGTGGCCGGCATGGGCACCTGCAGGGAACCTGGGGTGGCAGCCCCGGTGGGCCCTGCACCCCCAGTCCGACCCTGCACATACATAAACCATATATAACATCAATACTAACTGTAGATATTAGTATCACAATAGCCTTGGCTACTATGCTTGTTCAAAAACTCATCCAGGCCCCTCTTAGGCATTAACAGAATCTGCCATTACAACATCACTAGGAAGGGCATTCCCCAACCTCACTGCCCTCACCGTGAGGAGCCCCCTACCCAACATCCCCCAGCAGGGCATTCCCTGACCTCACTGCCCTCACCGTGAGGAGCCCCCTACCCAACATCCCTCGGCAGGGCATTCCCCGACCTCACTGCCCTCACCGTGAGGAACCCCCTGCCCAACATCCCCCAACCTCACTGCCCTCACCGTGAGAAACCCCCTACCCAACATCCCCCGGCAGGGCATTCCCCAACCTCACTGCCCTCACCGTGAGGAGCCCCCTACCCAACATCCCCAACAGGGCATTCCCTGACCTCACTGCCCTCACCGTGAGGAGCCCCCTACCCAACATCCCTCGGCAGGGCATTCCCCGACCTCACTGCCCTCACCGTGAGGAACCCCCTACCCAACATCCCCCGGCAGGGCATTCCCCAACCTCACTGCCCTCACCGTGAGGAACCCCCTACCCAACATCCCCCGGCAGGGCATTCCCCAACCCCCTCACTGCCCTCACCGTGAGGAACCCCCTACCCAACATCCCCCAGCAGGGCATTCCCCGACCCCCTCACTGCCCTCACCGTGAGGAACCCCCTACCCAACATCCCCCGGCAGGGCATTCACCAACCCCCTCACTGCCCTCACCGTGAGGAACCCCCTACCCAACATCCCCCGGCAGGGCATTCCCCAACCCCCTCACTGCCCTCACCGTGAGGAACCCCCTACCCAACATCCCCCGGCAGGGCATTCCCCAACCCCCTCACTGCCCTCACCGTGAGGAACCCCCTACCCAACATCCCCCGGCAGGGCATTCCCCAACCCCCTCACTGCCCTCACCGTGAGGAACCCCCTACCCAACATCCCCCCGCAGGGCATTCCCCAACCCCCTCACTGCCCTCACCGTGAGGAACCCCCTACCCCCAAAACTGCTTCCTATGAAATTTCCGTTCCTCTAATCTAAAGGGGTGACCTCTGGTGCGTTGATCGTTTTTATAGGAAAAAAGAACCCCCCCCATCTGCCTATAATCCCCTCTAATGTACTTGTACAGAGTAAACACTAAAATGAAGGAAAAGAGCCAATGATGCAAAGTGAGAGGAAGAAGCATTAATATAAAGAAATAGGCACATAATGGTTAATGTAAAAAGATAGAGACATGGATTAAATGGGCCCCTCTAGTTACAACATAGTTACCCTTTTAACTAAACTGCTGTAATGGTTCTAATGCAATCATGTCTGTGCCTCCCTATAACAGGGTACATCTGTGTCCCTCGGCCTCGCTACTCCTCTGCAGTTTTATCCATTGATTTCATGCCTGTGATTCCTTTAACAGACTTTGATATTTCAGAAACTCATTTAACCTTTGGTACAAGAGCCATAGGGTAGGGGAAACATCAGGCTGATTTCTCGCTGTTCAGACCCCATCGTTTGGATTAGCGTTACCGACTGATTCGATTTTAGCCACCCCCGTAATCCACCAGATCTTCCAAAGCGGTGAAAAACCATAACTGCGAGCGGGGCTTTAAGGGATTTAAACACAGAATATGTTTCCATGGAAGAATTAAATGAGAAAAGCTCTCACAAAACAAACTCTGCAGTTCTACACAGATGCACAGAGTGTGGCCCCCACGCTTAATATCTAATTGTTTCAATCAGGTTATTCTGGCTTACCAGAGGCAACCTGAGCTGCTCATCTTATCCCTCATTCTGGTATATTTTCACACTGGCGTAATTACCCCTGGCAAAAAGATGCAAATGTTCACCAGTGTATAGTTAATAAACCAAGATGCTGGGGGGTGGTAGCCCCGGTGGGCCCTTCACCCCCCAGTCTGACCTTGGTAGCAAATGTGGCATATTCAGAGAAAATCCCATAGTGGGATATGGATATTTATTCAGCACTGAAACGGGGTCAGTTGTTAAGATTTTGGACAAAATTGCAAAAACGCTAAGGGTTGCAAGAACATGCCCCTAGTACTCATACAGGGAGCTATTGTGCCCGGGCCATGCTGTGTGTTGGTAGGCACAGGTTGAACATGCCCCCTCGTGCTCATAAAGGGAGCTATTGTGCCCGGGCCATGCTGTGTGTTGGTAGGCACAGGTTGAACATGCCCCCTCGTGCTCATACAGGGAGCTATTGTGCCCGGGCCATGCTGTGTGTTGGTAGGCACAGGTTGAACATGCCCCCTCGTGCTCATACAGGGAGCTATTGTGCCCGGGCCATGCTGTGTGTTGGTAGGCACAGGTTGAACATGCCCCCTAGTGCTCATACAGGGAGCTATTGTGCCCGGGCCATGCTATGCGTTGGTAGGCACAGGTTGATCATGCCCCCTAGTGCTCATACAGGGAGCTGTTGTGCCCGGGCCATGCTATGCGTTGGTAGGCACAGGTTGAACATGCCCCCTAGTGCTCATACAGGGAGCTATTGTGCCCGGGCCATGCTGTGTGTTGGTAGGCACAGGTTGATCATGCCCCCTAGTGCTCATACAGGGAGCTATTGTGCCCGGGCCATGCTATGCGTTGGTAGGCACAGGTTGATCATGCCCCCTAGTGCTCATACAGGGAGCTATTGTGCCCGGGCCATGCTATGCGTTGGTAGGCACAGGTTGATCATGCCCCCTAGTGCTCATACAGGGAGCTATTGTGCCCGGGCCATGCTATGCGTTGGTAGGCACAGGTTAGGAACAGCCCTGAAGTTATATCACAGCCTATAGAGAGTTACCACTAAATGGTAATATATACTATATGTGAGTGTATAGACCAGGGGCGGGCATACCACATCCGGCCCCTTGGTCTGTTTAATCCAGCTCACCACTCCGCAAGTCTGGGGACTGACGAGTGGAAATGGCGTAATGCTAAGTAACTCAATGTGACCCCTGAGCCAAAAAGTTTGCCCACCCCTGGTAGAGACAGGTCTGTATAAGTCTGTAAGTATGTGCACTGGGGTCCATTTGGAGGGGTTGAATTTGGTGGACCTGTTTCAACCCACTTTAACTATGTAACCATGTTTATAATAGGTCCAAAACAATGGCTAAAAGAAAAAAACAGGAAATATCCAATGTATTTCTCCTTCAATAGTCAATTTTTTAAAATGAACGTTACATCCCTCCATTAGGTGTCCCAAGCCCAGAACGTTAATCTGAAATCTAAATGCAGGAAGAACAACTGCAAAGGCCGCTAACACTGGGATATATGTAAGCGCTATATGTATCCACTCCGGCCCAACTGAAATAACTTCTAAATCACATAAGAATATGCAGATAAAAACACCCGCTGACAAATGGAAGGACCCGGAGAGCTTGGAGACTTTAATTGGGGTTACACATCAGAAGCTGCAAGGGGTCATCTGAATTTACATGAACATTAAGGTTTATTTAATCTTAGAATAACGGGGCCCAGGCTCATGTGATAGTGAATCCACATTCATAATTTGAGAAATGTTTTTAAATGTCCATTACTGGGTGTAACTGAGGCATTTTCTTCTTATCTAATAACGTCTGCCTGCGGTACAGTCATGTTTGTAATAATTGAAGGTGCCGCAAAGCTCATTCACCATAATAATGTGGTAAACACAATACATTATATATTCCATTCAGAGTATTAGAGAATCTGTCAAAACAGCTATTTTTTATTTATTAAATGGTAATGACTTTTTCTTTACGTTGCCAGCAGAGTTCTCAGTCATAGACAGTTTTGTCACTAACTTTATGGTGTCTGATCATGAAACATTCTCTAAAGTCCTTTATTATTAATTTGTTCATCAAAAACCTTGAGTTTGGCACTGTAAATACTATTTCTAGCTCCACTGATAATAATTTATTGTGCAAAACTATAGGGCTCATTTACTACCTGGAAGGCAGGCTACAAAGTTTTTAAAACAATGGGTTCTCAGTACTTTTTTCTTAACTTGGCCCCCTGCCTTTCAGCCTAAATAAATTGTTACAGATCTCTGCATTCCATTTTAGTGACCTGTTGGCATTTAGTAGCGCTTTATTTACAAGGTGTAGGTGGTGGGGGGCACATTGGCATCCTCTGTCTCCTCCCCTAACTTGTACTTTATTCAGACACCCTTATACCACTTAGTGTTTCTTCACAAGGTCATAGTAAATGAACCTGAGTTCTGTGCAGGGGGTTGCCGCTTTGCAGAAATTGGATTAAAATGGTCAGCAAATTGACAAATAAGTTTCAATGTTGAAAAAAGCAAAGTTATGTACATGGGTAGAAATAACAAATGCCAGTTATACATTAAATGATAGTGTGCTGGGTAGTGTCCTTAACTGAGAAGAATTGGGGATTTTTGTCGGTAACAAGCTGTGTAACTTTAGGCAGTGTTGCTTGGTGGCTACTAAAACAAATAGTTCTGTCTTGTATAAAAGGGGAATTAACTTGAGGGGTAAAAAACATAATTTTGCCTCTTCATAGGTTCCTGGTAAGGCCCCACCCTTAGTATGCAGTGCAGAGACTGTAGCTAAACTGGTAAAAGGGATGGAAAATGTAAACTATGAGGAAAGACTGTCAGGGTTGGGGTTGTTTCTCAAGAGAAAAGGCAGTTGTGAGGGACCATGATTACTCTTTACAGGTACATTAGAGATATTATAGACAGAAAGTGGGGGGTTTCCCCATAGAAAAGAACAAAGGACAAGAGCCCCTCTTTTAGACTAAAGGAACTGAAATGTGACTATGAAGATTTTCATTCATCCAGGTCATGGTATATCTAGATAACCTGAAATGTATTTTGAAGGTGGTTCTTCATGGTAAGGGTAGTAAGGTTGTGATGGCAGGTTCTATTCTATTAATGTCTCTAAGAGCTTGGATGACTTATTGGTATGATATCATTATGTTATCAGTTACAGTTAGCTGAATACTGTATATGTATGTGAATATATACTTTTAATTTTATGTGAGTGTATCGATGTCTGTGCGTATATACATAAGTACTGGGGATTATTTGGAGGGGTTCAACCTGATGGACTGATGTCTTTTTTCAAGCCAAATGAACTATGTAACTATAGTAAAGATCACTAGATAACAAGATAGGTAATGTAATGAAGGCATAAGCGTATGAAGGCATATGAAGCAATAGACATGCAGTACAAACGTGGGAGGCAGCAGAGAGTCCTTGTGTGGTGTTAGGGAGCCGATTGGTAGGTAACATTCTTCCTTAGGGTACAATCTATACAGCCCTGACGGATTGCACCTCAATGGAAGGGGGTCTGCTGTGCTAGGGGAGAGAATGGTTAAGAGGTTGGAGGAGTGTTTAAACTAGACAAGGGGGGGGTGGGTGAGCTAGAATTCCATGGGAAAATTAGTGTAGACGAGGTAGGGGGACTAGCAAAGGGTTGTGGGGGAGGAGTGAGGGGGGCATATAGTTTATCAGATAAGGAGCTTCCGTTACAAGGAAAGCAGTCTCATAATTGCCTTAGCTCTAATTCTCCCTTAGCTAATGTAAACATCAGAGGGAGAAGTAATAATCTCCGCTGCATGCTGGCTAATGCGCGTAGCTTGTCGGGTAAATTAGGGGAGCTGCAAGCTATTGCATGTATTGAAAATTATGATTTAATAGGTATCACTGAGACCTGGTGGGATGATAAATGCGACTGGGCTGCGAATTTAAATGGTTATACACTTTTTAGGAGGGACAGAGAGATTAAAAAGGGTGGAGGGGTTTGTCTTTACGTAAAGTCAGACTTAAAGCCATGTAATAAAGACATTACCAATGAAAACGTCGAATCTCTTTGGGTAGAAATTTCAGTAGGGCTGAAGGTCACAAAGAAAATGATCATTGGTGTATGCTATAAACCACCCCGTATAGATGAGGGGGATGAGGCCCAGCTATTGTTGCAAATGGAGGAGGCTTCAAAACTGGGTCAAGTTGTTGTTATGGGGGACTTTAATTATCCGGACATTGACTGGAGTAATGGGGTGGCTAAGTCAGAAAAAGCTAGTAGGTTTGTAAATATGCTAAATGACAACTTTTTATTTCAGGCGGTTCAAGAACCTACTAGGAATGACGCTATTTTGGACCTGGTGATTTCTAATAATAATGAACTTATCTCTAACATTTGTGTGGGTGAGCATTTGGGGAACAGTGATCACAACATGGTCTCCTTTGAGATAATGCTGCAGAGACAGCGCTATAAGGGAGTAACTAAAACACTCAATTTTAGACGTGCAGACTTTGCCAGTATAAGGGCATCTCTGCAATGTGTCAACTGGGAAAGGCTTTTCATGGGGTTAGACACAGAAGGAAAATGGAACATCTTTAAAACATTGCTTTGTAGGTATACACAACAGTATATCCCCCTAGTAAGCAAGGAGAGGCATCGCAAAGCGAAACCTTTATGGCTGAATAAAAGTGTTATTGTCGAGGTTGGTAAGAAAAAACGTGCTTTTAGGGCATTCAAGTTAGCTGGGACAGCGGAAACTTTCATCAGGTACAAGGAAGCAAATAAAGCATGCAAAAAAGCTATCAGGCAAGCTAAAATAGAGATGGAAAGGGATATTGCAGCTAGGAGTAAAAAGAATCCAAAATTATTTTTTAATTATGTGAATAGTAAAAAAATGAAGCAAGAAGGGGTGGGAACTTTATTATCACGGGGGGGTACGTTGGTTGATGAAAACGGGGAAAAAGCTGAAATTTTGAACTCTTATTTTTCATCTGTCTATACATCTGAGGAGCCAGATAATGAAGGCTTCCCTTGTAATATGCCCAGTTCTAGTAATTTAGCTACTGACGCATGGGTCACTCAGGAGGAAATTCAAAAGAGACTTGAACATGTAAAGGTAAACAAAGGTCCAGGGCCGGATGGGATTCATCCCAGGGTATTAAATGAGCTGAGCGCTGTGATTGCCAAACCTCTTCACTTAATTTTTCAGGATTCATTGAGGTCTGGCATGGTGCCGAGAGACTGGCGGATTGCTAATGTGGTGCCGTTATTTAAAAAGGGATCCCATTCTCAGCCTGAAAACTATAGGCCTGTTAGTCTGACATCAGTAGTAGGAAAACTTTTGGAAGGGGTAATAAGGGATAGGGTACTTGAATACATTGCAGTTCACAATACTATTAGTTTGTGCCAGCATGGTTTTATGCGTAACAGATCTTGCCAGACTAATTTAGTTGCCTTTTATGAGGAGGTGAGTAGGAACCTTGATGCTGGAATGGCAGTTGATGTCATCTACTTGGACTTTGCTAAAGCGTTTGATACAGTACCTCACAGAAGGTTAATGATCAAATTAAGGAATATTGGCCTAGAACATAATATTTGTAATTGGATAGAGAACTGGCTGAAGGATACAAAGAGTGGTTGTAAATGGAACATTTTCTAATTGGACCAGTGTGGTTAGTGGAGTACCGCAGGGGTCAGTCCTTGGGCCTTTGCTGTTTAACTTGTTTATTAATGACCTGGAGGTGGGCATAGACAGTACTGTTTCTATTTTTGCTGATGACACTAAATTGTGCAAAACTATAAGTTCCATGCAGGATGCTGCCGCTTTGCAGAGCGATTTGACAAAATTAGATAACTGGGCAGCAAACTGGAAAATGAGGTTCAATGTTGATAAGTGCAAAGTTATGCACTTTGGTAGAAATAATATAAACGCAAACTATCTACTGAATGGTAGTGTGTTGGGGGTTTCCTTAATGGAGAAGGATCTAGGGGTTTTTGTTGATAACAAGTTGTCTAATGCCAGGCAGTGTCATTCTGTGGCTACTAAAGCAAATAAAGTGCTGTCTTGTATAAAAAAGGGCATTGACTCAAGGGATGAGAACATAATTTTGCCCCTTTATAGGTCCCTGGTAAGGCCTCACCTTGAGTATGCAGTGCAGTTTTGGGCTCCAGTCCTTAAGAAGGATATTAATGAGCTGGAGAGAGTGCAGAGACTGCAACTAAACTGGTAAAGGGGATGGAAGATTTAAACTATGAGGTGAGACTGTCGAGGTTGGGGTTGTTTTCTCTGGAAAAGAGGCGCTTGCGAGGGGACATGATTACTCTGTACAAGTACATTAGAGGGGATTATAGGCAGTTGGGGGATGTTCTTTTTTCCCATAAAAACAATCAACGCACCAGAGGTCACCCCTTTAGATTAGAGGAAAGGAGCTTCCATTTGAAGCAGCGTAGGTGGTTTTTCACGGTGAGGGCAGTGAGGTTGGGGAATGCCCTTCCTAGTGATGTGGTAATGGCAGATTCTGTTAATGCCTTTAAGAGGGGCCTGGATGAGTTCTTGATCAATCAGAATATCCAAGGCTATTGTGATACTAATATCTACAGTTAGTACTAGTGGTTGTATTTATAGTTTATGTATGTGAGTGTATAGATTGGTAGGTGTGGGTTAGGTGTGCTGGGTTTACTTGGATGGGTTGAACTTGATGGACACAGGTCTTTTTTCAACCCTACGTAACTATGTAACTATAATGAATTGGCCTTACTTGTTTGTACATCCATTGGTTTGTACTGAATGTATTTATAAGACAAACAGGAATAAATCTATGATAATCTAGACGGTAAGGAGTACTAGGAGTTTCAATACACAGTTGGAGTTTGGTCCCTGCCCAAAAGGGATTACAATCTATTAGAGTGTTAAAAAGTGTGTTTCCCTGCTGCATTCACGCATTTGCCATTTTTATTACGCTAAGCACCCGTAACACAGAGGAATGAATCATAGAAAAATCATTACAGAGCTCTGATAATTGCCCAAATCATTGGTGATTAAAGGCCCAAAGATAATAACCTTCATCTTATACCTGACTTACAAGGTTACTTTCATTTAGTCGCCTGGAAACCAATTGCCGACCATCCCTTTGTTTGTTATAATCACACACATCTGTTTGATCTACGGTTCTCTGAGGTAGAAACTTGACAGGGCATTTCACTGTGATATATTAACGAGGGTATTTCATTGTTATATTATAGGAAGAAATATTTTGTTAGTAAATACATTATAATATTGGAAAGATGTTTATGACACACACTTGACCCAAAAACATGAAGCCACATTGGCTCACCAACACTCAGCAATATGGCGGGATTACACACTAATGAAATGGGGCACCGGTGGTTTTTCATCCTGTGAATGGCAAAAAAAAGTAGATAAGAGCAAGCAGTTAGTGCTCCAAAGTAACTTAACAATCGAAACGGTTCTTGCAGTTCCAGATAAAAATGGCATCTCTCCATAAAGAAACACCTTCAACCCTAGTTCCGCCACCCAGCTGGACCCAACCCTGTGTGCTGTACCTCCTAGGGAACCCAAAGCAGGGGATGGGGCTAGTCTGAAGGTCAGTGACAGGGAGATTTTGGTTGAATGCTTATTTACTACTTATTTGGCTATATATTCCTTAAAGGAGAAGGAAAGGTAAAATTGAAGTAAGCTTTATCAGAAAGGTCTATGTAAATACAGCCATCTGCACTGAGTCCTCTATCAAAAGAAACACTGGATTTCTTGTCTCTTTTTTGTAAACATGATGTTCCAGTGTCTGACTTCCTCTCTCAGAAACAGCCTTAATTCCCAGGGCCAGATTCTGCCCAGTTCTCTCCTCTCTCCTGCTCCCCCTCCCACCAGAATGCTAAGAACTCCCTCCCCCCCTCCCTTAGGAATGTGTGATCTGAGCTATAACAGCAAGATACTGCAGGCAGGAAGCTACTTAAAATGGCAGCTGCTATCTTAAGCAAACAGAGAAAGCTTCTAAAGCTCTTTACTCAGGTATGGTAATGGTTTCTGCGGAAAAAATATAGTGTTCTAGGTGGCACTAATGTGGCAAATCTATTGGCAGTAAAATGCCGAAATGACTTTCCTTCTCCTTTAAAGCCCAGCTTGAAGTCAAGTTAAGGTGAAATTTGTGGTGAACCCTTATTTGCCTTAGATATTTGAACTAAACAGAATGACCCAATGTTTTTATGTATCTTTAACCTTTTTAGTGTAAAGGGGTTATTGGCTAAAACAGAACTTGAATGCAAAAAGTCTAAAGGCCCCAGCAGTAAATGGAGCATGGCTAACCCACTGCCAGTCCCCTAAGGAGTAGCTCAGTTCCTGTCTTTTGGATGGCAGTTATTAATCCTGACTATTTAATCATTTTTATGAACCCCTGAGTATTTGTTTAATCAAGTTCCCAACTAAACTCACCAGGCAAATCCCAGGGAGTAGTACTTGTCTATATGCGGCAACCAGAGTGACTTTCTGTGTGACCCCTGTGTCATAGACTTCCTTGATATTAAATGCAGCACTTCTATTAGCACATAATAAATATAACTGAGGTTAACAAACTGGAATATATATATATATATATATCAGTAAATATTGCACTTTGACATCCTTTCCCTTCAGCCACCATTTTGTGATGGGCTGTGTGCTCCCTCAGAGATCATCTGATTGGTTTGTTTGTGTGCACCATAAATAGTATGATCCCAGGGGGCGGCCCTTAGTACTTAAAATGGCAGTTTTCTAATTAGGATTACCCAATGGCACATACAACTAAAAGTATATCTTTATGAAAATAGTTTATTTAAATAAAGCAGGGTTTTACATCTAAGCTGGTTTGTATAATAAATGTTTATAGAGACCTATAGTGTTTGGGGGTATCATTTTCCTAAAGGCCCAGTAACACTGTTCCCTAGTCTGACCCTGCCCAGGCATGATGGCACAATGTAGCTTATTCAGCTCCCACCACGGCAAGACTACAATTCCCATGATGCCTTGCACACTTCACTAATTCTCCTTCTTCACAGGTCTCTTAATCACAGAATTAGTGAGGCAACTTGTACTTATTAGGGCTCTGCCTGGCATTCTCCTAGAATCTCATGGTGGTGGTTCCTCGCACTGCAGTGATATTGTTGAACTAATTCTTCTAGAATAAAAGTCATGCACTGATTTTATTATTTGCACAATCCTTTGCTTAAAGTTACAACCCAATTTAACCCAAATTCACTGCATTAGTAACCCCATGGGAACCCCTTTATCAGTTATTTCCACAGGGATATGTATGCAATTCCTTTTTTATTAGCTAGGCACATCTGTAAAGGCACGATGACTGAAGGCAAAGTCACTTTCTGTATATTCCCAAGCCCCATATGGCTACACAAAATAATTGATTTTTTACAACATTGTTGAACAGCTTGCACAGAGATTTAACATTTGCCCTTTATATGAACAATGGAAGAAATTTCATATTAAAGTACATATAAGAAGCAATAAATGGAACGGCTGCTGCTGTACTGTATTTAGGGGTCAAAATGCTCCTACGCACCAGTCCTATGCATTAATCCTACAGAGATAGATAGGAAACTCACTGCCTAAGAAAGACGTGGAAGCGACATCTGAATCATTACTGAATCGAGCAGCATTTCTGAGCCTGTGTTTTACCTGTGTCTCTATCTGAAGTGAAAAGAGAAAACACTGAAGTGAAAACACTTGGATATGGGTGTTTATATGAGCCCCCCACTGATGCAGTGCCAAGGGGAGACATACAGGAGGCCCCAGTAACTACTGCACAGGGGACCCAGTGAGAGAGGACTAGTTAGTATGGGGGAGAGACAGTGCTGAACTGGGGACACTTGGGCCCACCAGAAGGCCTTACCTATGAAATTTTTATGTAACCCAATTTCTCATAGCTTACTGTTAAATTGCTATGCACTCCATAATTTAGTTACCCATGAGAGTCTCACTAAATGCCTCTTAAGGTGGCCATACAAGTTAAGATCGAGGTCGCCAAGCGAGTGAATCTTCTCCCGATATCCCCCACCTACAGGCAGGCAATATTGTGCGAATTTAGGCTAATTCGGTCGTTTGGCCCTGGGGCCTGATTTCAGGCCAGATGATGGTTGGGCAGGCCCGTCGTTGGTGCCCCTACACAGGCCGTTAAGCTGGCGAATTGGTCTAATCGAATTAAATCGACGGTAATGGGCCCGGTCGGTTCGGGGAACATATCAACGAGCCGATGTGGTACCCGATCCGCGAGGTCGCCATGCAAGCCCATCTTCTACCGATATCCCCACCTACAGGTGGGCAATATCGGGCGAATTTAGGCTAATTCGGTCATTTGGCCCTGGGGCCAAATGATTGAATTAAAACGACAGTAATGGGCACATTAGGTTCCGGGGCCGCATCAACGAGCCGATGCGGTTCCTGATCTGACTACATTTTTTAACCTGCCCGATCAATATCTGCCCGATTTCAGGCCAAATGACGGGCAGGGCCGTTGGTAGTGCCCATACACGGGCTGATTAGCTGCCGAATTGGTCTAAGGGACTGATATCGGCAGCTACAATTGGCCATGTATGCCGAATCAGTATAATCGAATTAAAACGATGGTAATGGGCGCAGTCGGTTCAGGGACCGCATCAACGAGCCGATACGGTCCCTGATCCGAATAAGTTTTTTAACCTGCCCGATCGACATCTGCCTGATTTCAGGCCAGATATTGGTCGGGAAGGCCCATTGTTTGTGCCCATACACAGGTCGATAATCTGCCGAATCAGTCTAAGGGACTGATATCGGCAGCTACAATCGGCCCGTGTATGGGCACCTTTACTATAAGGTGGAAGGAAACTCAGCTACCTTGGATCTAACCATTTTAAGTAAATGTATTTATTTATTGGAATATCTATTTCCAACCATTTGGACATAAATACAGATCACATTGGCCTTAGCGCGGCGAGTAAAGACAAGATTATTCGGTTAAATCTAGCTGCGCTATGCATCCCGGGGTCGCCATTTAAGCGTGGCAGCTTATTTATAATTAAACTACTTGCAACTTGGAAACCATCTGTCTGATTGCAATTCTTAATGATTGAAGATCATGAAAATCTGCCAATTAAAAATAAAGATCACAGATGGTCAATTCACCCACATAGTGAAAGGCTACCGTTTGATGCATTCAGTGAATGTTCATACTAAATATAAATTCCTTTTATTAAACTCCTACTTACAGTGGCGTAACAACAATGCACAATGCTCTGAGCCCAACCACAAAGCGTCTTCGGAGGGGGCCAGTGCGAAAAGTAGCCCCTTGGGGGTTATCTCTGGGGCAGTTATGCCCAAGACTGATAGAATTTCTGCACCACGTGTGAATGCACGGCTGCCATCGGGGGGGAGAGGGGGTACAATTGTACCGGGACCCGTGAAATCTCTTTCCGTATGGGTGCCTGGTCTCGCTGCAAAAGTCACACCAAAACTTATGCAATTTACTGAACTTCAGCAAAAACTGCTTAGAAACTTAAGTAACTTGCGTATCAAGCAAAAGACAATGCAGAGAAGCTTAGCAGGGACAAACCCCACGGACCCCCAATGAACTGAAACTTAAGGTAAATCCCACTGACCCCCAATGAACTGACTGACTTATTAGCTCATTAATTATTCTTTTTAACTATTTATATAAACTGCTTATTACAGAGTAACGTCAGCTGTTTATATTGGGATCTATTTATTGAATTATATCAGTGCCTTCTACATGAACTTTCCAGCAGGGAAATGACTGGTTATTGGGCTTCACAGCAACATTATTGGGCTTACATAATTTATGTAACTTACATATAAACTCCACTGACCCCCCCAATGAAAATACTGACTTATCAGCACATTAATTATTTTTACTATTTTTATGAACTACTACTGACTAGTTATTGGGCCCCACAGCAAGATCACTGGGCCCCTAAACTAACACAGTTTATGTAACTTATACAAAAATGTATATAAATTCCATATCAAGCATTGATAGTGCGGAGAATGGGCAGGTAGGTGGGAAGAGGTTAAACTCACGGGGCAAACTCCATGGACCCCCAATGAACTGAATGACTTATTAGCTGTTATTTGCTATAAGCACTGTATGAATTCTAACATTAGCACATTAATCAATGGAACTATTTATATGAACTGCTTATTATAGAGTAACATCGGCTGTTTATATTGCACACACAAGGGGCGTGGCCAACATTTTGGAACTGCAAACTTGTGTTTATGGGGGACCCCATATAAATAACTTGTGCGGGGCCCCAAATTTCTAATGGCGGCCCTGTGTGAATGTCCTACTGACTTGTAGCTGAGCCGTGCCAGTGAGAAAACTTTGTGCCCTACAGCAAAATCAAGACATCATAAACCTTGGAAAATAAATATATATTTATTAATATAAATATATATTGAAACTGCTTATGATTCAGTGTGCCACTTGGCCCCCTATACTTCCTGAGCCCCCATCAGTCCTAGGGTCTGCTGCTTCTAGTTATACCCCTGGAGCTGAGCACCCCCCAAACTTTGGTATGAGTATAACTGTTATATTGAATTTAAAGCTCCGTATGCACCCTATCCTGCTCTCTGCATTACACGGTTATCTTCTCTTTGCAGAATCCCGCTGTGCGTCGGAGGCCTGCCAAAACCAATTATCTTCCTCAATATTCATTTCTGTTTGAACTGGGGCCCCAGCCTAGAGCCTGCCAGTGCAGCCTGAATAATGTATATGTATAATATTATATGATAGTCTGTCTCCCCAACAAAGCAGTAACTAAACATTGCCTGACAGGGAAGCACAGAACCATGATTTCCTCCCCGCCTGCCCCCAGCCATCCGTGCATTGATTAATCCCTTACCTGTCAGAGACCTACTTATCCACTCACTGCGAGAGACGGGCACATCTGCCCTGCTGGCAAGGCATAACCCTCCTTTCATAAAGACATCCACAGTTCAGCCATTACGTTCTAACCAAGCAGGAGCAATGCTCGGATATTCACACCCACAAATAAGGAATTAAATGTAATGTTACTGCAAGTCTTAAAGGAGAAGGAAAGGTAAAAACTAAGTAAGCTTTATCAGAAAGGTCTGTGTAAATACAGCCATAATCATTTACAGTAACGCTGCACTGAGTCCTCTATCAAAAGAAACAGGATTTCTTGTCTCTTTTTTTGTAAACTTGATGTTCCAGCCTTAATTTCCGGGGCCAGAGTCTGCCCAATTCTCTCCTCTCTCCTGCTCCCCCTCCCACCAGAATGCTAAGAACTCCCTCCTCCCTCCCTTAGGAATGTGTGATCTCAGCTATAATGGTTAGACTGCAGGCAGGAAGCTACTTAAAATGGCAGCTGCTGTCATTTGCTTAAGCAAAGGGAGAAAGCTTCTAAAGCAGTTTACTCAGGTATGGTAATGGTTTCTGCAGAATAAATATATTGTTCTAGGTGGCACTAATGGGGCAAATCAATTGGCAGTAAAATGCCAAAATGACTTTCCTTCTCTTTTAATTACAGAGATGAAAGGATCGTGTAGGCCAGGGCTGTCCAACTGGAGGCAGTGAGCTGGATGTGGCCCACCAAGACATATTTTTTTAGGCCCCCACAATACACAAGATCTTCAAAGACCCCTTTGTATCATGGTTTTAGAATAATCACACAACACCACGTTAGCCAATCAGATATCTGCTTTCATTTTCCAGCTTTAGCAGACTGTTGCTGATTGACTGCTATGGTTTATGAGACCAGAGCCGTAATACCCTTATTTATTCACCCAGTATGGATATGTTGCTAGAAGCCACAGAAAGGATTGGCCAGCCTTTTAAATAAAAACATAGCTAGTGACTTACCAGCATTATCCATAATTTACTAACAACATAAGATTTATTTTATGCATTATATGCTTTATATTGAACCAATGAACCAATGAATTAATGTTTTTAGTTGTAATATTGGTGTGTAGGCGCCATCGTAAGTCACTGAGCCTGATTCTGAGCTTTCAGAGGGAGCCAGCACTGCACAATGCAACTGCTATCAGATAACCTATTGTCTCTCCTATTCAAATGAACTGAGGAGTCATGGCCGGACTTGATTTACAATTGAGTGCTATTCTCATAGCTACGGCTATGTGGGGCATAAAAGCATTTTTAGCAATACAGGTGTCAGGGAGCTGTTATCTTGTTAACTGCCCATTATTCTGCTGATCGGCTGCTGGGGGAAAAGGGAGAGGGTGATATCGCCCCAACTTGCAGCGCAGCAGTAAAGTGTGACTGAAGTTTATCAGAGCACAAGACACATGGCTGAGCGTACTTGGAAAACTAATATGATATCTAGCCAAATTTCAAAATTAAATTATCTGAGGCATTTTGTAAAAATCATGTTTTCCCATGACAGAATCCCTTAGACCCTCCCATATAGATTGTAAGCTCTGCGGGGCAGGGACCTCCTTCCTCTTGTGTCCTCGACTCTTAACTTATTGCTGCTGTATTTATCTTGTATTTATTGTTATACTTTGTATTTATCTATTATTATCTTATTAACCCCCTGTTTGTATTAATGTATGCTACTGTACAGCGCTGCGTACATAAGTAGCACTTTATAAATAAAGATATACATACAATACTAACAAGCATTGCATTAAAATGTATGTAACACAGAAAAAGTATTATTAAATGAGTTTTTTTTCACAAGTGGTAACATGTAAAAGAAAGACTGAGCTTCCCCTTAGCTTTACATGCTGCTCTAAGCTGTTCCAAGCTAACCAACAATCAGGCCAGACCCGAGTCCCCAGTCCCACACTGTATATTACTATAATGGATCAGTAGGGACCAATTATAGTAAAGTGTTTGCATTGAATAGGATTAGCCTATGACTGACATTGCATATATAGTCTTGACGCCGAGTCTCGCGTGATGAGACTTGCGGAGTCAGGATTTTCTGAAAGACAGAAGATTGCGGACTGCGGTCTCTTTTAGGAAAAGTGAGACACACCAGTCCTCGACGGGACGGATTAAAAAGACCAACGGGCCGGACGTGGCCCGCGGGCCGTAGTTTGCCCACCCCTGGCATACAACATGGCACAGTGTGTAGTAGAGGGTGCCATACACACCCATATGATTGCTCAGCGTCACGGGGGACATGGGGGAGCCTGGTATTTGCTTAAGTGCAGTGAGTGACAGAAAGGGAAGATTTCATAGCATGCGTGGTGCGTCCCTGGTGTGCGCATTAAGTGCTTCTATGCATTACTGTGCGCTCTTTGAGTTAACAAGCACTTTATTGTACTATTGCTAAACCCCTACTGTTCCTACAGCTCACAAAAAAGTTCCATTTAAAGTTATGAAGTTTAAGTTCAGTTGCTGTACAGGATTTTTTTCCCCCACACTCTATGTTTAGAATGAACCCCAGCGTCTCCGGCTTCCCAGATACTGCTCTGTTTAAAGGACAAGGAAAGGTTAATATAAATTAAAAGTAAGTCTAAAGGCATTCTTTTTAAGTACTTACTGCATATCTAAATTCCCAGATCCTGAGATATAGTGCTGGCAGCCTACAGCAGTGTGAAGCCTACAGTGACATCACTGAAATCTCTCTCCCCTTCCTGTAGGTGCCAGCGGCAGCCTTCCTATTCTC